>NC_090936.1:1043518633-1044844101 GCF_040938575.1 Ambystoma mexicanum
GTCCACATCAATCAGTTGAAAAGCTGTTATCCCAGACATGCTTTACGACTGATTAATGAGCCAAATGAAAGTCAAGCAGAGGAACCATCTGCAGAATGAAAAGGAAGGATGAAAAATCAGATAGATTTACTTGGTGTTATTGTACAAATGAAGAAAATAAATAAAATGTGTTTTGTGAAATGGAAATGTCATGTTAGAACTGTATGTTGTTGTAAATTCTATGTAAATCTTCCCATGGAAAAATGTATAGCCCCGGGACACAGAGAACGTTGATAACCGCTGAAGAACAGCTGGTCGCAGAAGCGCTGGTGCTGAAGCACTTGACGTTTCTTTAAATGCAAAGGTTGGTGTTGTGGGAAATTTAGTTCCCGATCAGAGCATGTGGGGTGAATTTAAAGGCCCTAAACAGAAGTTCCTTTCATATGAATGGCAGAATTTTAAAACACTGAAATAATAACAGCTTAGCCTTTGTTTTTCAAGTCAAATTAAACAGCAATGCGGAAAGGGGCCACCTGCATTACCAATGGATAAGCAGCATTTTAATTTACAAAAGAAAGAGGAATCAAAGATCCCTGTCACATGGGAAACAGGAATTTTAAACATTGAAAACAAAAATGGCCAGCACAGGTGTGTGCAAATGAAAACAGTTTTAAAAAGTAAAAAAATAAATATCACTGCTCACAGAAAAAATGTCAGGAAAACAAAACATGATGTGTGGGTTGACAAAGAGCAATGTATATGATGTTTCACCACAGAACTCCAGTAACATTTGAAGAGCCACTTTCTCTTCATGAAAATATGTCAGCCGAAGGCAGACCCTTTTGCTGACTGTGGGCAAACCTCAGAAGGAAAACTCCCCCCTCGGCCTGGATATCACATCTCTCATCTAATGACCAACCACAATAAAAATTCCTACTAAAGGAATTGAAATTCAGTGTTCTCCAGAGTGGCTGGCTCTGAAAGCATTGACTTCAAGAAAAAGTTACCCTTGGCTGGAGCATGACTAATATGTGTGAACATTGGGGGCATTCAATTCAAAGAGCAAGCTTCCAGCACAAAGGAGACTGATCTGATTAAAAAAAATAAAACTCTGGGCACAGGCTTACCCAGTGAAAACAAATGGCTGGGAGGCCGGAGTCAGGGCCATTGGTCCCAGATTAAGATTCACAAGTAATTTAAAAGGACTATTATCATTTAGGCCTTTTTCTCAGCCATCATAAGACGGATGGATTTCATATATGTACAATTTTGTATTTCATTTCCAGGAGATTTTGGGAATATAAAATTTATCTACCTTGGAGAACTGTAATGGTCAGTTACACTAGGTTTCTGGTTGATCTGAACATGTTCCAAATGTGAGAGTTTGTGAGCAGGTGGAAAATGCAATAATTTACATATTCATAACTGTTGTGCTTGTTATGGAAACAGCAGAAAGGTGCCACATGGCCGTGCTACATGGTACGGATTTGGTTGCTAGTAAAATTATGAAGTTGTGATACATAACTAGTTTTTGACAAAAGTTGAAAGGAGAACAAAGGGCGATTACAAAAGGGAATTGCCATATGTTGCTCCAGACCCCTAAACCGATCCAGACATGGAGGATGCATTTGGGAGGAGAGAGAAGGGTAACTGTCCAATCCTAGAGGCAGGGATTTTTGCAGGGTACTTCCCCAAGATTGTAAAATTGGTAGTGTCATCGATGCTATATAAGGGGGACTGCACTAGGACAGAGAGACAGAAAAAGGAGAGACGGGAACAGACAGACAAGAGACAGACCATCAGGAAGGCTGCTGAAACTTACAATCAGACCACTATAAGGAGACACCAGAGGAGATTGGTGAGAGTGCATCTGGATGGAGCTGTCTATTCCTACGAAGGCCTCAAAGCTGAATGGGTCCTATGGTGGAGAGCGGGAGGCTATCTTTGAGAGTAGAGTGACCAGACGCCTGCCCTATCTTTCCAGAGTTTCCTGAGATGCAGCTGGGTTTCCTGAAACCTAAACAGAGGCTTGCTATTTAAGTAGAGCTGAGCCCTGGGAAACCAAAAGGCTGGAGAGTCTGCTTGCCTGAATCCTTTCCATTTATAGTGGGTGGGGGAGCAAAACTGTGTAGATTCTTAGCCTAGTTAAACAAAAATATTAATTTAATTAATTCCTCATTTGGCAAAACACTACAGGGTGAATTTTTGTTAAAATTCGAAATTAACAGAGCTCACTTCCCAGTGTGTGCTGAAAACTATAGCCTATAATTAAATTGGGTAATCCTTGTTGTCCAGCTGACCCTGACTTCTTTAGGGAAGACGGGTGTCTTTGTTCTTAAATCAGTCCAACCTTTTTATCCAGCTTCCCCAACACAGGCCTTTCAGTAAGGGGGTCTGAAATCCAAAATTCCCCAAAGAATTCCAATTTTTCTGTCTAACTTCCCAACATAGGCGCAAGGGGAGTCTGAAAAACAAACTGCTAAATCAATTTATTTTAAACTAAAGTGTGGGCGAAATTCCCAATCTTGAAATCCTATTGCTAGCTTTTACAGCCTGCAGGAAAATCAAAATCGCACAACATTACATGATAAGTGTGTTTGTTATTGATCAGTGTATTTATTTTGTGCATTTTTGGAAGAGCATATTTCTAAGAGCAGTTACTGCAGTGGAAGGCTGCTCTATGCAACGTCTGCTGTGCGAAGACGAATAAATCAACTGGTGTGCATTTTGCCTGTGAACTTTTCCAACTGCCCAAGCTCCTCCCTGAACTCCCATCATTCTATTTACTGTGGGTGTGTGCGCGCATTTTTGGAAGAGCAATTACTGCAGTGGAAGGCTGCTCTATGCGACGTCTACTGTGCGAAGACGAATAAATCAACGGGTACAACATTGTCTTACTGTGGAATCTTACCCTGGAACTGACTGACATGCTATTCAGTGCCTAACAGTGACTTTGCTTTGCACCTTAGGTGTACGTTTTGCCTGTGAACTTTTCCAACAGCCCAAGACCCTCCCTGAACTCCCAGCATTCTATTTACTGTGGGTGCATGCGCATTTCTGCGTGCGCATTTTTGGAAGAGTATATTTGTAAGAGCAGTTACTGCAGTTGGTGCAGATGAGCAGGGGCTACTTTCACTGGTATCACCACCCTAAGGCATTGTCTGTATTCATTTATAAACCCCCTTTCAGATATTAAATCACTGTGAGAAATATTCATTGTTATTGATGTCCTGCTGTCACATGTCAGTAGGAATTTATACCTTGAAGTCGGGCATGCCAATCCCCTCTTTCCTTTCATTAGATCAAGAAGCAGGGTCTACAATAAAAGCGCCGCGGAAGAAAACCGCGGGAACCAGCCTGGCCAAGAGACATTGCCTAAAAACCTCTAGGGGGACCATGTGCTATGGGCCTTGATATTAGATCTTTTTGTAAATCGAATAGAGTTATAGTGGTACCGTCATTACTGCATCATGAGACACACTCATCCGTGCAACTGACTTTGGGTGTGCATGAATCACTGATTGATCTCTCAGGTGACGCAATTAGTGATTCTACAATGCAGTCAGCAGAATCTGCTGTAGAAATCACAACTGTGGATGTTACCCAAAGTATGGCTGAAAAAACACGTATCACTCACAAAGATCTTGTGCCACCTGACAAACTCTGTAAACAAAACCCCTTAGAACTTATAGACAGGGAATTAGTTAAGATTACTACGATAGCAATGGTATATGATACCTGTACAAGAGATGCCACTCTCAATTACCGAATTCTGCAAAACTTGAATGCAATTGACAGGTGCAGTTCGATCTGAATGTAGAAGAAAATGAATCGATTGATATGGGAGAGGCAGAAGAAGAATCTGCTTGTGCTTTCATACCAATACACTCAGATCCTCAACAAAATAACTTAACAACTCAAGGTGAGGATTTATCACAATCACCAGTTATGTTTGATTTTTCGCCTAATCACTCCTCTGTACTATCCTTATCTTCTGTCAATCCTACTTTTAGGCGGGTTAGGCCATCGGCGAATGCAAACTTACAATCTCGTTTGCAAGACAAAACATAATATAATGCTGCAATAATTACCAACACTTTATCAGCAATGAATTCTGCCCTTTTAGCAGTTGCAAAACTATAAGAGACCCTGGATCAGAAAGTAATTTATCAGTTGGACTTAATTATGGAGATAAATCTTCATCTCAAGGTTCGGGCGATAATACTAATACAATGAAATGATGAACACCTTAGATATGTTAAAAGGGAAAATGACAACAAATACTGGTACCCAGACATCTATTTCATGTAAGGAAGATCAGAATAAGACAATACATATAGATAGGCAACTTGACACTGGAACACAACCAACTGAGGTAATTAACCTGCTAACGCAAACGCAGAATCAATGGGAGCCCATTGACTAAATTGATATAGATCGAGGTTTAGAACATAACTTAGTGCAGATTATTGACCAGAATAGACAACTTAATGAAATATCACCTTATGCAATCTTTACAGGTGCACAAAAAAAAGAAAATGGCTAGATCCATAAGGACTAAAAAAAACAAAAATCAATCTGCAAGTAGAACTCAGATCAGAACCAAACGCTTTATTGACAATTTAACAACACCAAAACGGCAGATTGTAAGGTCGAAAATAGCAATGCAAAAAAATTCTCAAATGATTGCAAATAGGAAATGGACTCAAGCAGAGGCTGACTCAAATAGACTAGAATATCAACCTCTTCATGATCTAGTTGCAGCCTCAATTACCCTACAAAATAGGAAGGAACAAGTTACTTACCTGTAACTGTTGTTCTCCAGCATGGGTCTGGCATGGATTCACATGCTCATGAATATTCCCCGTTGTTAGGCTGGGAATCCTCGGTAAAGAAAAAAATCAGTATCAGTTTCGTTTCTGATCTGTCTTTCTTAGTAGTAACCAATCACTGATCTCTGGGTCATACAGCCCCCAGCCAATGACTGCCCTCTCCCTAAGCCCCTACCCTGGCAGCCATCCTCAGATTTGGTATCACGTACAGTGGCAGTATGACCAAGTGAATAGCTGCAGAGGGGAAGGAGGGAGGGTTTGCATGTGAATCCATGCCAGAACCATTCTGGAGAACAACAGTTACAGGTAAATAACTTGTTCCTTCTCCAGCATGGGGTCTGGCATGGATTCACATGCTCATGAATATAAGAATATATAGCAGTACACACATGCACAACCACGGGAGGTGGCAAAGGCTCAACATTAAGCATTACATAAACTCAACATTAAGCAACTCTTACCTCCTCACCAGGCCCACCTTCAGGCGAACAGGTTGTACAGCACTACTTGGCCGACCCTGGACTCCTCCCTGGAGTCCCGATCGACGCAGTAGAATCTCGTGAAAGTGTGCGTCGACCTCCACGTAGCAGCCCTGCAGATGTCCAGCAGGGGCACACCAGACAGGAACGCTGTAGTAGCAGCGATCGCTCTGGTCGAATGGGCTCTCGGACAGCCGAGCAGCGGTCGGTTTGCCAACCGATGACAGTGCATAATGCAGCCGGAGAGCCATCTGGAAATGGAAGCCTTCGAGAGAGCCTTCCCTTGGTTCACAGGTCCAAAGTTCACAAACAGCTGTGACGTCTTCCGAAAACTCTTTGTGCGGTCCACGTAGAACTTCAGCGCTCTAGCCACATCCAGCGAGTGCAAAGTCCTCTCGGCCGGCGACGAAGGCGATGGGAAGAAAACTGGTAACACCAAGGGCTCGTTGAGATGAAAGTCCGATGGCACCTTGGGCATGAAGGAGGGGTGCGTCCTCAGCACCACCCTTGTGGCGTGAAAAGTCAAGTATGGAGGCTTGCAGGATAGGGCCTGGATCTCTCCCACACGCCGTGCAGAGGTGATGGCCACAATAAATGCTGTTTTCCATGACAGGAACTTCAACAGTGCCAAATGCATCGGCTCGAATGGCGCCCCCATGAGCCTGGTCAGCACCACATTGAGCTCCCACACAAGGGCTGGAGCCTTCACCGGCGGGAACGATCAGAACAGTCCCTTCATAAATTCCTTCACCAGGCGATGAGACCACAAGGACGGCCGTCCTGTAGTTCTGGTATATCGGGAGATCGCTGCCAGATGTATCTTGATGGAAGCGTGAGCTAATCCAGCCTTGGCCAGTGACAGTAGGTTTGGTAGCACTTGAGGGGCCATAATCCATAGAGGGTTAATCTTCTGTGCACGGCACCAGACAGACAACCTCTTCCACTTATGTCCGTAGCACTTGAGAGTTGAGGACGCCCTAGCCTTTGCAAGAACCTCTCTGCAGTCAGCCGGGATATCGTACCCTCCAAACTCTAGTGCTGCAGGAGCCAGGCCTGCAAGTTCAGCGACTCCGGGTCGTGATGAAGGATGGCGCCTCCTTCTCTGGAGAGAAGATCCGCATCCATCAACAGTTTGACTGATGGAGATGCTGACAAGTCCAGAAGGTCAGGGAACCAGTTCTGTCTCGGCCACGCCGGTGCGACAAGGATCATCCTGCACCGGGACTCCTTGAGTTGGTTGATGAGTCGGAGCAGCAACGGCAACAGAGGCTACACATACAGGAACAGGCCGTCCCAGGGGAACGAGAAAGCATCGCCCATGCTCCTCGGCTGGGGAAACCTGCTGGCGAACCTCCGGCACTTGGAGTTTGCTGCCGTCGCGAACAGGCCTATCTGGGGATTGCCCCAACGCTGGAAGAGACGATCCACTTGATCCTGATGCAGTTCCCACTCATGGCATGAGCGCAGCTCCCTGCTGAGTGAGTTGGTGATGGTGTTCTTTATCCCTGCCAGATGAAAGGGTACCAGAAACATCCCCTGGGTGACGGCCCAATGCCACAGATCCTGTGCTTCCTTGGATAGGGCTGGGGATCTGGTTCCACCCTGCTTCCGGCTGTAGAACATTGTGGTGGTGTTGTCAGTGAAGATCCTCATCACCTTGCCCTTGAGGGACGGGAGAAAGGGCCTAACGGCCCAGAAGACTGCTCGGAGCTCCAGGATGTTGATGAAGAGCGGTTTCTCCTCTGGGAGCCAAAGGCCTCTCGCGTGATGATCTCCCATGTGCGCTCCCCACCCCTCGAGGACGGCATCCGGGGTCACTGTCTCCTGGTGAGCTGGGGTCTGAAAGTCTGTGCCCGCTGCAAGATGCTTGCGGGTGCCCCACTACCGGATCGCCTGGCGGAATGTCTTGTTGTGAGAGATCCTGTCTTCAAAGCTGCCCATCGCTTGCATCCAACGGGCGTCGAGGAACTCCTGTAGAGGACGCATCCGAAGCCTGCACAAGCGCACTAGATATATGCATGAGGACATCATCCCGAGAAGGGACTTGATGGACCTCACCCTGGCCACGTCTGTGGCCAGCAGACGCTGCACCTTGCCCAGGATGGCCTTTGTCCTTTCCTCCGACGGCGAGGCTAATCGCGTAACTGTATCGAGCTTGGCTCCCAGAAACAGCGCGACCTGCGACGGGACCAGGTGGGATTTGGGGAAGTTGATGGAGAATCCCAGGTCCATGAGCAGCTGGACGGTCTTTGCTGTGTGTTCGATGGCGAGATCCCTTGTTCTTGCCCGGATGAGCCAGTCGTCCAGGTAGGGGTAGACGTGGATCCCCTGCAGGCGCAGCCGCGCCACCACCGGTGCTAGGCACTTGGTGAACACCCTGGGCACCGACTTCAATCCGATGGGAGGGCCTTGAACTGGTAGTGTTGTCCTTGGACCACAAACCTGAGGAACTTTTGGTGTCCTTTTAGAATGGGGATATGAAAGTACGCATCCTCGAAATCCAACGACGACAGGAAGTCGCCCTTCTCCAGCTGTCCCAGCACGTGCTGGAGGGTGACCATCCGGAACCTCTATGCCTTGATGTACTTGTTTAGTCGATGCAGGTCCAGGATGGGTCGCCATCCGCCTGTCTTCTTTCTGACGAGGAGGTATCTCGAGTATACTCCGGAGCCCCAGAACCTCTTTGGGACGAGCCCGATGGCACCTTTTTTGAGCATCGCCTTTACCTCCAACAGCAGTTGAGGGATGTGGTTCTCCGTCCTGGACACGGGAGGAATGCGGGGACACTTCTTTAGAAATTCGAGCGTGTGCCCCTGGGCCAGGGCATCCAGCACCCAACGGTCAGTGGAGGTGGACTCCCACATGCTGATGAACCTTGTCAGCCAGCCTCCCACCGGGGTGCTTCGGTGGCGGCCCGACGCAATGGCCGGTTCAGTCTTGCTTGGCAGCAGCCTTGCCGCCTTGGCTTCCTTGGCGATGACGGCGAGATCCACCTGACTTGCCTTGTCCCCTGTAGGCTTCTTGCGACGAGGAACGGGCCGCTTGACGGTACGTCGAGGAGCCGCCGCTGAATCCCTTGGAGGCACCTTGCTTGCCTCCGGAATTCCAAAAGGGCGGCCGTCGTTGCTGCAGAACTCCCAAAGCCTGAGCCGTCTCCGTGTCGGTCTTGATGGCCTGAAGGAACTCATCCACCGTCTTCCCAAACAGGTTGTTCCTGTCGAAGGGCATGTGCAAAACTTTGGCTTGTACGTCTTGGCGGAAATCCGTCGCCTTGAGCCACCCCTGCCGTTGAAGGCAAACGCCGTTGCCCAGTTGGCGGAAACCGGTGTCGGCAATGTCCGTGGCCACCGTTATGGCGTGGTCCGACGCCACCTCACCCTCCTGCAGGATCACCAGGGCCTCTGCCCTCTTGTCGTCTGGGAGGAAGTCCAACAGGGGGGCGATCTTGTACCACAACTCCCTGTCGTAGCGGGCCACAATCGCTAGGGCATTGGCCGCCTTAATCATCATCGCCGCAGACGAGATGACTCATCGTCCCATGGCATCTAGTTTATTTCCCTCGCCGTCCAGCGGGGAAGTAGAAGTCGAAGCCGATGCCCCCCCCTTTCGTCTTGGCCGCTGCCGAGACGACCGAATCTGGGGTCGGTTGCGCTCTAAGGCACAAAGGGGCGGCGTCGGGGACCCGGTACTTCTTCTCGTACCGGTCCCTCTTGGCAGGCATCGTGGACGGGTTTTTCAGGAGAGAAAGTCCCTCGTCCCATATGTCATCTAGCAACGGCACCGCGAGGACCGTCTTCCTCTTGGACTCGCGCCGTTGGTAGAGGAAGCATTCCTTCTTCTTCTCTTCGGGGCAGAGCTGGAAAAGCTCGAACGCCCTGGCAATCATGGCGTGAAGGGAGCCAATTTCGTCGGGCGGGGAAGCCCGAGGAATCGGCGATGGGAGGTCAGTCCCGTCGTCACCACTGTCATCATCCGTCCCCGTCGAGGCCGTATCTGTTTCCGTGTCATCCCTCGGGATCGGGGAAGGAGATAAAGGCTGAGAGGGCCGTGAGGGCTGAAAAGGCGGGGCTGGATGAATCCTCCTCCTCGTGTTTGGAGGGCTTCCCGACGGACCCGGATCCGTCGGGTCGTCCGTTGGGGGTAGGGGCAATCTCGTCCTTATCTCCATGCATAAGGCTTGGATTGCTGGCAAAATGGCCGCCGAGTTGTCTCGTGGCTCGGGCTGCGACGGGCACGGCGATTGCTCTTCCACGGAGCCTCGTCGTTGCCACCCTCGCTCTCGTCGTCCACCTCTTCGGGGGCCCTCCCGTGGGAACGGGCCTCTTCCAAATTCTTGTCGAGTCCCTCTTTGACTTCGACCAGCTCCTCCTTGGAGGCTGTGTCTGTGTCCGTAATGGCCACCGCCCCCCCTCTTTTTCCACTGGGGTCTTCTCGATGGGCTTAAAAGAGGATTCCCTCCGCGGAGGCAGGGAAACACTGGCCCCGAGGTCGCTTCCACTGGGGTAGCCTTCACAGGCTTTGCCAGGGCCGGAGCAACTCCCTCAATAGAGGCCTTGGCCGGGTGAATCAAGGCCTTCACCACCTTGGGCGCGCTTGAGGCCTTCACCTTAGGGGGAGGGACACCACCTCGCTCCCCTTCGGATGGTTCCTTCGAGATCGACCGGGGCATCTCCAGTACTTTAGCCGGGTTCTCAGATTTTCTCTTCCCCGAGCCAGAGCGTTGGCTCGTGGTTGATGGCGCGTCCTGCCTGGCAGCCGAGGAGCCCGACCGTTCAGCGCTCCCGGTGCCCGCGGACTCACGGTGCTTTGCCTTCTGTTGGGCCCCCGTCGCTGGGGCGCTCTCACAGGATTTAGAAGACGCTCGGACTTCTTCTTCTTCTCACCTGCTGGGCTCTTGCCTTCCAGCCAGTTGGCGAGACGGGTCCGACGATCCCTCATGGTCCGTTCCGACATGTTCATGCAAAATGCACAGTCCTTCTCCACGTGCATTTTGTCTTTGTGAAGGCAGTAGAGGCACCTCGAGTGCTCGTCCTCCTTGAACAGATTCTGTAGCTTGCATCCAAGGCAGTTCCTGAACAGCTTGCCGGGTGTCGAGCTTCCTTTCTCCTGGGCCATGTCCACGAGCTAGGCCTCAGAAACTTCTGGAATCCTCCAAGAAGTGTAGCTCGACGAAAACATCACCCTTGAGGGGTGTAGAAAATTCCGAAACGGGTCGGCGTTGATCGGAATTAGAAATGGTGGAGCTTGAGGCTCGATTTAACCGATAACCGAAAAATTAGATAAATCTCTATGAAAAAGCATGAAATGCAGAAAAAGCTTGAGATCTATAGCACGAGGACTCCCAACACTAGAACGTGCAGTAAAAATCTGAGGATGGCTGCCAGGGGAGGGGCTTAGGGAGAGGGCAGTTATTGGCTGAGGGCAGAATGACCCAGAGATCAGTGATTGGTTACTACTAAGAAAGACAGATCAGAAACGAAACTGATACTGATTTTTTCTTTACCGAGGATTCCCAGCCTGACGATGGGGAATATTCATGAGCATGTGAATCCATGCCAGACCCCATGCTGAACCAATTCTGACTGCTAATTCCCTGATACCTCCTTTGGGAGTGAATGATAATTTTTTCAGCCCCTGAGATTATCCCACATGAATCTATACAACCATTGAATAAATCTCAGGAGAAACAGACAAGTATAGGGAGTAAAATACTAGTACAACAGGCAAATAATATAGACAAGATTGCAATTGATAAAACCTCTATCTCTTTTCCGACACTAGAAGATGTAAGAAATTAAATATGTAAATCAATGGAGGCTTATATTACCTACAGTAAAGATAGCCTGCAAACAGAAAGGGACGCATTAGTACCTGCATACCAACCCGAATTGGAAGGACCACAGGATCTCGAGACCGTTCAGAAATGCAAATCTAATCTGGATACCACTAGGATCCAACTCGATACTTAAAGAGAACCTCAAATAAATAACAGGAATACTCTTAGTGCAGATCTTAATAAATTGCAATATTATACTCAACGAGTATCGCAAATAAAGAACAAACAAGTGACCAGAATAGATATGACAAAAGATAAAATTAATCAGGGTGGGAAATACCATCAACTAATAATTCGCTGCAGGGCTCTACCAGTTGAACAGTATGTCATGAACCGGACAAGTATATTTAATGTATTTTCAGACGTAATTCTGTTGGAAGATATTACTACAGTTGACATTGAAACTATAGAATTCATCCATGAGTACGATCTAACAGTTGCTCGATTAACTATAAAATAAGGAGTTGTACTAAACACATTGTGGAAAGCAAGATTTTAGCTATACCAAATGGGTTTTCTTCTAATACGAGATCTGGTAAAAGAAGAATCTAGAAATGATGAACAACATCAAAGACGTGAAGGAAATTTAGATCAGAATCAAACTGATACTATGAACTATCCACAAGCATAACAAACTCAAGAGCAAGAGATGATTTGATTGTTGTCATGGAATTCTAGTTAACTTTGACATTCAATAAATTCTCAGAATAATAATCTTCAAGAATTTGATATACTGGCAATACAAGAGACTGGGACTATCTTAACCATTAGTATGGGACGGATTTGATGTTATAGCTATTCCCTCTGCAATTCCAGTCATAGGCCGCCACATGGCAGGTGTATTAGTTGCAACCCGTCAATCTAAGAGGCTTATATTAGAGGAATGATGCTCTTTTGCCCCGTATATTAAAATGGTGAAGATTAAAAAGAGCAAATATAAAATTGTTTTAATAATTATCTATTGGGGTCGAGCCAATTTATCTCCGGATGTTTTTTTATTTTTTATTTTTATTGAATATGGTCTACAGTTTCTGTCTAGCAGACATGAAAAAGAAACCTTTACAATCTTTTAAACAACATACTAAAAAGAACAGCCACTAATAAAACATTTAAAAAAAGAGAAGGGATATGAGTTCTTCTCTTGAGTCAATTGGTTCAAGTGAATTGCTTTCTAACCCCTCTAAGGGAGGGGAAACTGAATGGCATTTGTTCCTCTATAGCAGATGTAGAGATTGAAGAAAATTCACCATTGCCGCCGTTAGCTGGATCTCGTGGCCTCCGATTATTCTGTGCCATGTGTTTTCTGAGGTTAACCATTCGGTTCTCTCTACAAATCTTCCTAATTTTTTCAAATGCAGATTCCACGTTCCCTTCCCTTGTTGTCCTGTGGTTGCACAATCTTTACAATAGATCACTGTCTTTTCTGACTGTTTCCGAATGTTCAAGATTTCCCCCGTTAGAAGAATGTTCATTCTTGTTCTGAGGAAGTTGTTTCTAATTTTTTCATCTGGAAATTTTTCTAGGTACTTTGGCAGTGAACCTATTTTTTTATCAACTGTAAGAAAGGTATTCCTTGATTTTGTGAATCTTGTTTCTTCTATTGTTTTTATCCAGTCCAGGGTTACCAGCTCCTGCTTTATCTTCAGTGGGTTTTCCGTCAGAGTTTCCATGTTTGATTCTGTCTTTGATATTACCATTTTTATTTTTTTATCGAAGGTCTGTAATATATCAGATCTTGAATTCCTGTGGTGCTCTTTGATGTCTTCATATAGAGAGCCTTTTTTGGGGTTTATAATTTCTCTACAGAAGGATGTTAGTTTCCAGTCTGCCATACAGTTCAATGATTTCAATCCTAATTTAAAATGTAGTTGTCCCCCTGATGTACTCCATGGCAGGTTTAGGGCTTTTTTCCAGATTCTTCCTTCAATTTTGTCCCAATTAAAGTTCCATAGTTGTGGTTTAGCTTCTAAACCGTATAGTAGAAATGGGACCATTTTGCTCAGGTAGTATTTTACCACTGGGACAATTGAGAATTTACAGAATCTGTTCCTGATTTTGATCTATTGGGGGATTAACGCTTGTGTTTTGGAGATAGTGTCTCTCTCCACTTTGTGGCTGGATGGACTTGCATAGATCATATATCCCAGATATTTAAGGTTTTCAACTTGGGGAATTCTTTGCCCATCCAGGGACCAATGCTTGTATGATGTCTTCTTCCTTGGGTGTTTCAATACTAGGATTTTCGATTTTTTAGGGTTTATTGTCAGCCCGTTCTCCTTGGCATATTTCCCCAGACTATCTAACGTCTTTGCAGTCTAATGGATGTTCTATCCGGCAGGATGATGTCGTCTGCATAGGCAATCCAGAATATTTTCCTGCCATTTATAATCAGACTTGCCAATGCGGACATACTCAAATGCTCTCCTATGTCTGCTAAGAACAGATTAAAGAAAGAAGATGTATAATTGAATGAGCTGCAAACGGGCATTCCTAGAAACGTTCTTGTGGTAGTGAGTTATTTTCTCCCATTCTTCGTCTGCAAAGTCTTGGCCTAGTTCGGTTTCCCACTTTACTTTGCTTTTGAGCTCGTTGTTTGTCGTGCCCTGGAGCAGGGTTTCGTACAGTCGCGAGGTTTCATGGCCACCTTCGGCTGTATTTAATAATGTTTCTATGACCTTGTTTTCCGTCTTTGGGGTGGTAGCCTCTGGCCATCTAACCATTATGGCTTGTATCACTGCCCTATGGAGCAAAAATTGGCCAGCGGGTAATCCCGTAGTCTCAGCGAGGTCGGGGAAGGGTATGATTTCTTGGTCTCGTGTTGGGTCTCCTAGGGTAGCCACTCCGTAGGGTTCCCACTGGGTGCGCGATTCGAGAGAGCCCCATGGCTGGTAAGCCATAATTGCTGCGATGGGGATTTGTGGTGAGTAGGCATCAGCTGACCCCACAGTTCTGCACGCTCTGTTCCAGAGCTTTATTACAAGTTTGATTAGGTATGGGATGGGCTGTGGGAATCTGTTCCGGACCCATAGTAGATCCCTTAGGAGTAGATTGGGCAATGCAGGTTGGAGCAGCCTAGTGTCTGTGGAGGTCTCGTCAGCCATCCATCGCATCACATGCCTTAGTTGGCTTGCCAAGTAGTACAGTTCGAAGTTGGGGACTTTGATTCCTCCCTTCTCGTAGGGTCTTTGGAGTGTGTCCAGCGCCACCCTGTGTTTGCCTCCCTGCCAAAGGAACCGTCTACATAGTTTATTAATGTTTCTGAAAAAGGAGGGGGGGATGTTGTAGGGAACATTTGTAAAGTTGTATAGTAAGCGGGGGAGTGCAACCATTTTGAGGATACCAGCCCTTAACGCTTGTGTTTTGGAGATAGTGTCTCTCTCCACTTTGTGGCTGGATGGACTTGCATAGATCATATATCCCAGATATTTAAGGTTTTCAACTTGGGGAATTCTTTGCCCATCCAGGGACCAATGCTTGTATGATGTCTTCTTCCTTGGGTGTTTGAATACTAGGATTTTTGATTTTTTAGGGTTTATTGTCAGCCCGTTCTCCTTGGCATATTTCACCAGACTATCTAACGTCTTTGCAGTCTAATGGATGTCCTATCCGGCAGGATGATGTCGTCTGCATAGGCAATCCAGACTATGTTCCTGCCATTTATAATCAGACTTGCCAATGCGGACATACTCAAATGCTCTCCTATGTCTGCTAAGAACAGATTAAAGAAGGTGGGTGCCCCCAAGCAACCCTGTTTTACCCCCCTTTCCACTAGGATTGCCTCGGAGAGATGACCGATGTTATCTAGGCAAACTCTTACACTTGTACCCCTATGTAGTTCCATTAACATTAATAGCAATGACTCCGGTATTCCCTTTTTCCTAAGCTTGTGCCATAGTCTCGTTCTATCGATCTGATCGAAAGCCTTGGAGAGGGCGATCCATGCTCCATATAGGGGTGTTGCTCCTCTGTCACATGTTTTTTCACTTAGTATGTTTAATAAGGATCCATTCAGAGCCGTTGATAATCCTTTTCTGAAGCCTGTTTGGCATATGGATAACACCCCCTCTTGTTCTGTCCAAGGCGAAAGCTCATTCAGTAGCAGTCTCATAAATATTTTGCTATCTATGTCAAGGAAGGTGATGGGTCTATAGTTTGATGGATTTACCCTGTCACCCTCCTTGAAGAGTGGTATGATCAAGGCAGTTTTCCATGATGATGGAAAACTCCTTTGCTTCAGTATCTCCCTGAAGAGCCTTCTCAACAGCTTGGCCCATAATTTTGGGTTTTCCCTGAGTACCTGGTATGTGAAACCATTTGCCCCTGCTGCTCTTGATGATGAGGTTTTAGATATAATTTCCTCAATGTCCTCCTCCTCGATTCGCAGTTCGCAACCTTTGTCTAAGGGCGGACAATGGTGTTCTTTTAATGTGTTTTGAAAATGTTTTGTTACATATTCCACCCAGATTCCCTCTGGGACCAGGTTGCATAATGTACTGCTGGAGCTTGATTCTAGTTCTCGTATCAGTGACCAAAAACTTCTTGATGACGAAGATGAAACTCGTTTTAGCATCTCCTCCCACTCGTTATGATAGAGCATGAATTTGTGATTCTTTGTCCATGCTTTATAGTTACGTCTAATTGTTTTCAGTTGCTGAGAGTGTTCTTCACTGTTGAGCTTTTGACTTTTCAGGTCTCTGATGGTTTTTCTCAGGATTCTTTTCCTTTGTCTTGTTTCTTCATCAAAGCTATGGAGGTGCATCTGTTTGCCAATGCTTGATGGCATTTTAGGAGGAACGAGTGACCATAGAGTGGACACAAATTTCTCTGGGCTACCTATCTCTTGGGCTGTCTGATCCGACATATTTAGTAGTTTTTTATTGAGGAATCTCCCTCCTTGTCCATACTTTCTTAATCCTACTTTACTTTTCATTCCTATTATTTCTTCATTGTGAACTACGTTTGTAAAACCAGAATCATACTTGATTGATAGTTCCAGTCTTGAGTGGTCGCTTCCTCCTTCGTTTTTGATTTTTGATTGTGATTTCCGGGTGAATAGATTTTCACTAACAAAAATATAGTCCTACACAGAGGCTGATTTCCCTCTTTGCCATGTCATACAGGGCTCATCACATCCTTGATTTGCATTATTCATCATTTTCAAGTCCCAAGCTTTGGTGAATTCTAGCCAGGATTTTCCTTTGTTTGATAGGGGTTGTTTGCTGTCCTCCCCCTGCTCTTTATGGCCTTTATACATTCTGCGTTAAAATCACCTGCTAGCAGAATCTCCGCATCTTGCCACTTTGTCTTAATCATTCCCAGTATTTCTGCTAGCTTATCCTGGAAGAGATGGATTTTGATGGATGCCTGGTTCCAGTTCATATTAATGAATATCAGGGCAACTTCTTGATTTTACGGGGAGTGGACTTTGCAGGCCAGGATTCCATTTTCATCTTTCCATATCTGTGTGGCATATTGGAAAGTGCTATTTTTAATAGCAGTAATTATACCTCCCGCCGACCTCCCTTTTGCTTTCTGGCTCGCCGGTAAGCAAAATGTTGTAAATCCCTCTATTTCTATTGTGTTTACTAACCATGTTTCCTGGAAAGCCAGTATGTCCATTTTCTCCAATAGATAGTTTTTCACTTCTTTTGCCCTGAACGTGCTGGAGCCTCTTGTGTTCCAACTCACCACATTCAGCTCTTTCTGCCTAAAGGTTCTGAATTCCTAACCCCATGCTTTTCAGGACTTGCGTGAGAATGTCGGGTAGGGCCGCTAGTGTTTTTTCTTGAATTGGTGCTTCCTTTTCAGAAGTCTTTTTCCCTTCTCCAGTTGCATCCCTGGGGGCCCTACTTTCCATTTGAGGCGGATCCTTTTGTTGATCTTGTTCACTCCTCTGTGGTTAGTTTTTTGTGGGATCAGACGTGTAAATGGTTAGCCCTTCATGTTCTAATTCTTTACTTGCCTTTAAAATTGCTGCAAAGGCTTTTTTTGAGCTCAGTCCTATCTCTACTAGGAACTAATTTTCCCGGTCTGAAAATTTCACATACTCAAGATCTTCTGTAGAGAATAAGTAAAGGTCTCTGTTTGTTTTGATTATGGATAGTATTGCCATTCTGCTGAGGGATTTCGTCTTCGCTCGTTTTGGCACCATCTTTAGCCATAGTTTAGGGATTTCAAATCCATTAAGTGAGTCTCTTTGGCTGTCTACGAGGCTGTAACCCCGTTCTCTATCCTCCTCCAACCTTTGTTTTGTAGGTTCATTGTCTTTCTTTCTTGTTTCTTTTATTTCCGGTTCTGAGATGGTTTGAAATTTTCCATGCCCAAATTCATAACCACTTCTGTGAAGGGCCCTTGTTTCTTCAACTTGGGCGGTTCCGGTGTGGTTATTTTCTTTTTTTCGAATATCGGGGCTATTCTTATTTTGGGTCCAACTTCATCTATTGGCTTTTTGAGTTGTTTAATGAAGATTGGAGCAAGTTTCAATTTTTTTTTTATTAGTCTGTGTCACCTCTGCCTCAATATTCTTAAATTGGCTCTCAGTTTGTGAACGTGTATTTACACCTGTTTTTTTTATGTTTTCGAGGCTTCCTGCCCTGTGTTTGTCTTTCCTTTTTGGCTATGTATTTGGCCTTCCGAGTTGCCTTTTAATGATTCTTGGCCTTTCTTTGGATCCTCTTCTAGACCTTTTTTGTCTTTTCTCGGTGGTGTCGTTTCCTCAATATCATGTGTATTTTCCTTTTTCTCCCTTTCCCTTTTTTGGCTGTTGTTAATCTGTTTCTTCTTTTCTTGCTTTTTAGTCAGATGGGGGGAATTTTCCTGATTCATATTCTTCTTTTTTTGTTTTTTTTCTTGCATTCCTTCTTCTCCTGGAGTTTTGATTATTTGCCTCAGTCCAATTTATGATTGAGTCATCTTTAGAGTCCTCTTTGCCTTCATTTTGCTTATCTACGGTGCCCCCCCCGATCTTGTTCTTCCATGAGTTGGGCTGTCTTTAAGAGTTCCTCTATTGTTGACTCAGATAAGGGGGTATCTCCCTGATCCTCAACTTGTTGAATGTCAGTCTGACTTCCTATTTCTTTTTGCGCTGGTTTTTCGTTCCAATTCCACAAAGCCTTCAGCATCTGATCTCTTCCAGACTCTTCTGCTTTCCCGAGATCTTTCATGAGGGTTCGGAGGAGGGCCGTTTCTTTTCTGTGGTTTAAGGAGACTTTTTTTTTTTTTTTTTAAAGATATTTTTATTGTCATTTCTTAGACATTAACATCGGGACTCAACATTGTCCCCAACTTCCCTTTCCCACCCCCCTCCCTCCCCACCGGTATTAGTTTCTCTGCCGTTCCTAATGTCCCATATTTGCTTCGAGCTTAGTTTGTGAACATATCTAAGATACGAATGTTATGAGGGCACCATTGGAGCATGTAATCGCTTTGCAGGTATTCTATGGTGTGACCCCAGTCTGTAGCGAATCGCTGTCTGTTCCCTTGTAGATTATACGTTATTTTTTCCATCGTTACATATGTCCATATCCTGTGGAGCCATTCTTGCGTCGTTGGGGGGGTCTTTTGTTTCCATTTTTGTGCTATTGCCAACCAAGCCGCTATGAGGAACCCCATAAAGTTTCGTTTCTGTATCTTATTTAGAGTTCTATCTTTGGGATCCCACATTCCGCACATCCAAACTTCTTCCTCTAGGTTGTCCGTTCCCTTGAACATTTCCTGCATCTTGTCTTTGACTTCCGTCCAGTATTGTTGTAGTTCCGGACAGTCCCACCAGATATGTCTCCAGGTGCCCACTGTGTCACATCCCCTCCAGCAGCTATCTTGGGTTGTCGGGAACATTTTGTGTAGCCTTTCCGGCGTGTGGTGCCATTGGATCATCACCTTGATCCATGCTTCTTTTGTTTGGATTGCTCGCGTCCACTTGGGGATTATGTACCACAGGTACGTCCATTGCGTGCTCGGGATTTGTTTCCCTAACGTGATTTCCCATTTTTTCATGTAGTACCATGTGATGTTTTCATCTTGGACATTGATGAATTTGTAAAGAGAGGAGACGAATTTCTTTTCTCCCGTTTGGGTTAGTATATAGGTCTCAAAGGGGGTTAGGTCTCTTGTCAGCGCCTTCATAATTCTGGGGGATGTGAGCCAGTGATGAATTTGCTCGTACTGAAACCTGTCCTTCTCCGTGAGGGCTAGTAGATCCTGGCAGTCTGTAAATGATCTTATCTGCCCTTTTTCAAACATGTCGCCCACTTTTGTACACTCTGAGTCCCTCCATTTCTGGAATGCGCCTTTTTCTACCCCTGGGGGGAAGTCTGGATTGTCTAAGATTGGGATGAACGGGGCCGGGTCTATTGTTAGGGTTTCTCTTTTGGTGGCTCTGTCCCAGATTTCCATAGTGGTGCTCATAACTTCACTTATGTCGATGTTATGATGTCTGTGTGCTGGTCTCTTCCACAACAGGTGCTGCAGGTTAGACCTCGCCACCGCTCGATCCTGTGCCATCCACCACTTATCTGAAGTATCCGTGATCCATTCATGTAGTACCCACAGTTGTGCCGCTTCATAGTACTTCCTGAAATGGGGAAGTGCCATCCCCCCGTCTGATTTTTGTGCGGTAAGTGCCTGGTGTGAAATTCTCGGTGTCTTGTTTTGCCAAATATATTTGGTAATTGCTTTTGTGAGTGATTTAAAAAAGGATGTTGGGACCTTTATGGGGAGTGCTTGGAAGTAGTAGAGCAATCTAGGTAAGATCGTCATCTTAATGACCGTTAACCTGCCCCACCAGGACACCTTCAGGGGGTTCCATCCGCTCAGGTCTGCGGTGACTTGTTCCATAAGCTTCATGTAGTTCCCTGTGTATAGATCTCTTATTTTTGGTGTGAGGGTCACTCCTAAGTATCTTACTCCTTCCTCTGACGTCTGGAGACGTAGGTCTTTCGTTATCCTGTGGATCTCATCCTTGTTTCCGGCCATTGTCATTACCAACGACTTCTGCTTGTTGATTTTCAGGCCCGATATTTCCCCGTATTCATCTATTAGCTGGATCAGGTGTGGAAGCGATCTGCTCGGGTCCGTGATGGTCATCATCATGTCGTCGGCGTAGGCGGCTGTTTTGTGTGTTTGTCCGCCCATTTCTATCCCCTTTATTTCTGGCGTCGCTCTGATCTTTTCCAATAGGGGTTCGAGAAAGATTGCATAGAGTAGGGGCGACAAGGGGCATCCCTGTTTGGTGCCCCTTCCTATTCTGATAGGATTCGATAGTTCTCGGTTGACTGCAATCCTGGCTGTCGGTGCGTTGTAGATGGCTTTGATCATGTTGATGAAGTCGTTCCCCATTCCCATTTTTTTGAGGGTCGCAAAGAGCATTGTCCATTCGACCCGATCGAATGCTTTCTCGGCATCCAACGATATTATTGCTGATGGGAGTTTCACGATGCCTGCCTTTTTGATGAGGTGTATTATTCTTCTTATGTTATCGTGGGTTTTTCTGGTGGGGATGAATCCTGCTTGTTCCTGGTGGATTAGTTTGGGGAGTAGTGGCGCCAGTCGGTTCGCTATGGCTTTCGTATAAAGTTTGGCGTCTACGTTAATTAAGGCTATTGGGCGGTATGAGCTCGGGTTTTCTGGGTCTTTCCCCTTTTTATGGAAGACTAGAATCTTTGCTTCGTTCATCGATGGGGTGATGTTATTCTGTGTCCTGAAGGTATTAAATAGCGTGGTCAAATGTGGAATCAGGGTTTCCGCGTATGTTTTGTAGAAGGTTGCGGTGAATCCGTCCGGGCCCGGGGCTTTATTTTTTGGCAGATCTCTAATTGTCTTCCTCACTTCTTCTGGCGTTATTGGCGCCTCCAGGGCCTCTTTTTCTGAGGGGGAGACTGTTGGTAGGGTGATGCCTCTGAGGAAGGCCTCCTGATCTTGCTCCTTCGGGTGTTGAGAGGAATATAGGTGCTGATAGTAGTTTCTGAAAATTTCTTTAATGTCTTTTGTCTGGGTTTTCATTATTCCTTGTTCATCTTTAATGGATTGTATCGTCTGTTCCTGTTTTCTGCCCTTCAGTTGTCTCGCCAGCAATTTGTCTGCTTTGTTCGATTTCATTGCGTACCAGTGTTTCGTGTACAGCAGCTGTGTTTCTGCTCTTTTTGTTCTTATCAGGTCTAATTGACTCTGTATGTGTCTGTATGCTCTCTTGATCTTCCTGGAGGAGTTTTTTGTCATTTGTTCTCTTGTCTCTTCCAGTTTTGTTTCTAGTTCTTCTTCCCATTTGTGTGTGATCCTATCTCTTTGCGCTTTTAGCGCTATAAAGTGCCCCCTCGTCACCGCTTTGAAGGCTTCCCATGTTGTACTTGGGGAGATTTCCGGGGAATTATTGTCCTCGAAGTATTCCTCAATTTTTTCTCTGATGGATTCTTTTGCCACTGGATCTTGTATCACCTCTCTGGGGAGGGTCCATCTCCATAGGTTCGATTTTTTCGTGAATTTTGGGATTGTGATCCACACCGGGGCATGGTCTGAGAGTGAGATATGGCCTTTTTCGATGTCCTGTATTTCCCCCAGTAGGGTCCCCGTTGCCCATATGTAGTCTATTCTGGAGCTTGAGTCGTGTACATGCGAGTGGTAAGTGTATCCTTTAGTCGTTCCCTTGAGTCTTCTCCAGACGTCCTCCAGGGCTAAGTTGTGCATTGCTTTCTTCAGCGCCGGCGAAGGGGTCCCCTGCTGGTTGCCCTTAGGGTTTGATCGGTCTTCCGTGTTGTTCCATGCCAGGTTAAAGTCTCCGGTCAGGACTGTTTCCCCCTCCGCGAAGGATTCTAATTTGTTTATTGTGTCTTTGATGAATCCCTCCTGGCCTGTGTTAGGCGCATACAAGGTGGCTATAGTTAGTTGACGGTTGTCAATCTGGGCCTTTGCGAATACATATCGCCCTTCCTTGTCTGTTTGCGTCTCTTTGACTTTAACTTGTAGGTGGTTTGCGAAAGCAAGAAGTACTCCTTTCTTTTTCTCTTCATCGTTTGATTGTAGGATTAAGTTGTAGCCTTTTATCTTGAACTGCCCTCTCCTTTTTTTTTGTATGTGCGTTTCTTGGAGCGAAATTATGTCGTATTTGTCTTTGTGCAGAAAGTGTTCTATTTTCTTGCGTTTCACTGGTGAGTTCAGACCTCTAACATTGTACGTTAAGATTTTCAGCCCCATTCCTTTAGGTCAATCTGTATTTTCATTTTGTTTCCGCCTCGTGGGACTGTGTTATGTGTGTTAATACCGGTGTTGGAGTTTCTCCCCCTTCGAACTTTCCCATCCCCTTTCCCCCCATCCCTCCTCCCCTCTCCCTCCCTCTTCCCCCCAACTTTGTCCCTGAGGAGGGCACTGGGCCCTATGGTTGCTCCGGCGTGGTGCCTTTGCTCCATGCCCTCTAACTTCTCAGGGGTAACGGTTCGCAGGGGGTCCTAAACCCTGCTTGTGTTGTGGATTCCATGGCCTGCCCCCGGCTCGGCCGCGCTCAAGACCACCCTCTGTCCTGAGCCTCTCGTCCGTATGGTTACTGCCTTCCCTCTAGGTGCGCCCTGTCTCGTGTAGAGTGTTTCTGGAGGCTTAGCGATCTTCTGGTTTCCGGGATTGAAGTCTCGTTTTCCTTTTCTCCGTTTGCCACCCCTTCGGTTGTCTCCTTTGTCTTCGGGGTTCGCTATCATTCGGCTTCTCTGATTCCTGGTCTCCCAGTATTTTAAGGCCTTCTTCGCAGGTTGTTATTCGGTGTTGTCTTTCTTCCCATGAGAATAGGAGGCCGAATGGGAAAGTCCATTTATATCGAATTTGTTTTTCGGAGAGGATTTTCGTTATCTGGCTCATTTCTCTTCTTTTTCTAAGCGTTGATTGGGCGAGGTCTTGGTATAGCTGAATTTCCTTTCCGTTCATTCTTATTTGCCCCGTAGTTCTGGCCCTCCTTAGGATTTGTTCTTTTTGAGTATATCTGGTTATGGCCACTAGTACGTCTCTTGGGCGGGATCCGGGCTCTCCTGTTCTGCGGGGACCTACTCTGTGTATTCTGTCGATTTGGATGTCTTCCTCGGTTCCCTCCTGTAGGATTTCTTGGAACACTTGTTGTGCTGCCGTACGGAGGTCTTTATCTTCTACTGTTTCCGCCATATTTTTAATTCTGATGTTCGATCTTCTCGATCTGTTCTCCAAATCCTCGCATTGGGATTCCAGTTCCAGCGCCAAGCGTGCGAGTCTGTCTTGTGCTTCCGCTTGTTGTAGTGCTTCCTCGTCTATGTTCTGGACCGTCCTTTCTAAATTGTCTGTTCTCTCTCCGAGGTCTTTTATGTCCTTTTTTAATTCTTGAATTGCTTGTTTCATTTCGCCTTTCATATTGTCAAA
Organism: Ambystoma mexicanum; assembly: GCF_040938575.1. NCBI lineage: Eukaryota > Metazoa > Chordata > Amphibia > Caudata > Ambystomatidae > Ambystoma > Ambystoma mexicanum. The sequence goes on from NC_090936.1 coordinate 1,043,542,126, forward strand.
TTGCGCCTGGGTAGATGCGATGAACTGGTCCTGAAGTTCCTTGAACCAGGATTTCATATCGTCCCTCGAGGCCATGTCTGCCTTTTCTATCTGTTCTGGAGGGTCGCCTGCTTTGTTTTTCTGTTTGTTCGAGCTCTTGGGGATCTTGTTCCCTAGTCCCCAGATTTGGGTCAGGTCTTGGTCTTGCCTGGGTCCGGCTTTCTCCGCCCCCGTAGATTGTGGCCCACCCTTCGTTTTGATTTTTGACATGTGTTTGGGCCTTTTCGCTTGGGTTTCTTCTCGATGTTCTCTCTTCGGATTTAGCGGGGTTTTGGCTAGCTTCTGTGGTTTTTCAATTTTGGGTTGATGCGTTGGCTCTTTTGAGGATCTTTATTGGGCTTACGGTTCTCTTCTGGGGGTTTCGGTTCTCCTTTTGGTTCCCTTATCTCCTGTTCGTTTATTGGGGATCCGTGTTTGTGGTATCCTGAGGGCTTTTGCGTGTTTCCCCCGAGAGTCCTGCTTCGATTCCCAGTTTTAAGTTCCTTGCTGAGTTGCCCTCCTCTTTCTATATGGTCCTCTTTGTGCTGTTTGTCGCTGCCCAGGCCGTTTCCTGTTTTGGTGTTCGGAGGGTATGGGTCTGCCGCTGTTGTTCTGGAGACCCCCAGCCCCCGGCCCCCTCGGACCTGTTGTGGCGCAGGGTTAAATGTCCGCTTCCTGTTTGAGGGGGGGTGTGCGCTTTCGTTTTCTTCCGCTCAGGTTGTCGGGTGGGGGGGGGGGTCCTCGCCGCCAAAATCTACTGTGGGGATGTCTCCTTCCCGCTTGCCCTCCGTTCTTCCCCCCGCCTCGTACCTTTCATCCGTTGTTGCTTCTGCGGGCCTGCCGACCGTCTTTTTCCCGCTTCTGGCTTCCGTTTTCTTTCCGGGGATCGCTTCGCGTGCGGAGCGGGGGCGGCTCTCTCCGTCTGGTCCCGTTCTTCTTGCGGCTTCTTTCCTCAGGCTTGGGGTTCCCTCGATCTGCCCGATCTGCTGCTCACTGCTGGCGTCGGGCCCGGGGTGGCAGCGCGACTCCCGGCTCCGTAGTGTGGAGGGGCGGGTCTGGTCCTGTGCTCGCTCTCGTTCTGCCTCCGGCGCACTTCGAGGGAGATTGTTCCCTTTTCCTCCCAGTCTGGGGGGAGACGCTTCTCAGAGGCTCGGTGGGTGCTCAAATTGAGGTGCTTTTTTGTTGCGGCCCAGGCCGGGGGACGGAGCTACGCTCACGCACGTCTGCTCGGCTCGGCCGCCATCTTGGAATCCTCAAGGAGACTTTTTTTATCTATTCTATTGATGGAATTATTACTGTATTTATCACATTACTGAGACCGACCATTGATGTTTCACATCTTGCTACTTCATTGGTTAGTTCCATGACAATTCCTGTTTGAGATTGGACCGCCCCTTTCAATAGTTCGAAGACTGACACCAGAGAATTTAAGATATAATTGAGAGCGCTCAAGGTTGCCCCACTTGTAGGTGGAGTTGTGTCTTGCTTTTTTTCTCTTCCTTCTTCTGAGGATTCATTGTTTTGACTTTCCATGGAGAGACTTCCTCTACTTGCCTCTAGGATTTCTCTTTCTTCATCCTTCTCAGTTTCCATCTCGCTTTCAATGTTTTCCTGTTTTGTCTGTTGTTTCTCACTTGGTTTTATCCTCATGTCATTTTCTTCTCTCTGGTGTGTATCATTTTCTTCTCTCTGATATGTTAGGTCCTTTGATGGATATTCCACCAATTCATCCAAACTTCTACTTCTCCTTTTCTCAAAGTATACCTTAATTTTTTTCTGTATGTTTCTAGTGGTGACTGTGTACTCCAGCCCTTTTTTCCAGTGATTCCTACATTCTGCCTGGTTTCCGTTATCAGTTCTCCCTTCTTCTGATCTTGAGTACGGGGTATGCATTTGTGCCTCCACTGAATATTGATTAGGCATTGAGGGTTCTTGCTCTCTCCTATCAGGAGGTGACCCTACCATGGTGGAATGTGGCACTGGCTCCAAGTAGGAGCAGTCCCACACTGGTACTTTTGTTGCATCCAAAAGCACTGTGCTCCTTAGTTTCATTTTGGGAGCTGGTGTTGCCGACGGATTTGTTTGTTTAAATGTCGGATTGTGGTTTTCCTGTTCTTTCTCTTTATTTTCTTTTTGTTTATATTTTTGCTTTCTTCTGACAAATTTGGGTGGAGTAGGGCTGTTTACTTCCCAAATTTCCTAATTGCCGTCCCTCCCCAAGGGATGTGTTGTTTAAGCTTTCCCAGTCTGATTATGGGCTTGTTTTCCCTTCCCCTTTTTTTGTTGTATTTCCTTCTCCCGAAATGGTTTGATTGCTAATGTTTGTTTTGGGAAATGGACAAAGAGCAAACAGAAGGGGTAAATGACGTAGGGGTACAGAGATCTCTCTATATAGGATTCAGTAGTACAGTGCTTACCGTACTGTTGTGATGTCTTTCGGTGAATCTTGACTCTAGTAGGTTTTTGATGGCATTCTCCCTCTCTGCTACCTCTCCTGATCTGCCGATGTACAGCTATGCAGGATAGACGTGTAGTTTCCTAAAATGGAGCCCCGACAGAACGGAGGTTGAGCTCCCTGCGCCAAAGCCGCCAAACAGCAAAACAGCTTAACACCAGCCCTTCTGCCTCAGGGCTTACGCCGCAAGGGCGCTCTGGGCATGCTAATAAGCCCAGCTGTCTGCCACGTGACTTGCACGTCGGGCGCAGAAAAATTCCTGTGTTTCAAGGCGAAGGTGTCCTTTTCACCTAATCGCCTTAAATAGCGTTCGTGTGGGCAGCTGCAGGGAAAGGTTGCTGCTCTGTATTCCTTCTCTCCTCTCAGCCCGCAGCACTCCAACAGTCCGGTGCTACCCATACTTCAATCACAATTAAAGGGTTTGCAGCGCCGCCACAGCAAAACAGCTTAACACCAGCCCTTCTTTATTTTTTTTTACTTTCTTTATTGGTTTTAACAGTATAACAAACATAGTAGGCATCACTTGTAAAATCAGACGCTAATCAACAGAATTACGTATCCCCCCCACTCCCAACTCAAGACCACAGTCAACATTATCGTCCATTCTTGTTGGGCCGGATTGATGGCTAGGACAGTCCGAACCGTCCGAGGTATCGTCCGTGTTGTTAGGATGAAGTAGTGGCACTGTTAAAGCCACCCAGTGATGCAGTTCTCCACTGGAGTCCAGCCTCTGTTCGAGGATTGCCGTTTCCCACGCGCCGGTCTCCGCCGTTATCCATTTCGTCAAGTCCCCCCACCATAGTGCCTCACACGGGGCCCTTGGGCTCTTCCATCCCATGGCTATGCGTCTCTTCGCAGTTATGTATATCAGGTCTTTGAGTTTGTTTAGAGGCTTATTTTTGTGGTTGCGTTTGCATCTGCCCAGGATGCAGGCTGCGGGATTGTTCACATCTAGCTCAATGTCTGCGTCCGCCACCCTCTCCTGAACCTGTGTCCAGAAGTTGCGTATCTCTGGGCAGCCCCAGAACATATGCGTCATACCCGCTCTGGGCTCCTTACATTTGGGGCATACCTGGGCCTCAGCTCCCTTGAAATTAACTATGGTCTCAGGTGTTAGGTAGGCTCTGTTGGTGATGTATAATTGAATGAGCTGCAAACGGGCATTCCTAGAAACGTTCTTGTGGTAGTGAGTTATTTTCTCCCATTCTTCGTCTGCAAAGTCTTGGCCTAGTTCGGTTTCCCACTTTACTTTGCTTTTGAGCTCGTTGTTTGTCGTGCCCTGGAGCAGGGTTTCGTACAGTCGCGAGGTTTCATGGCCACCTTCGGCTGTATTTAATAATGTTTCTATGACCTCGTTTTCCGTCTTTGGGGTGGTAGCCTCTGGCCATCTAACCATTATGGCTTGTATCACTGCCCTATGGAGCAAAAATTGGCCAGCGGGTAATCCCGTAGTCTCAGCGAGGTCGGGGAAGGGTATGATCTCTTGGTCTCGTGTTGGGTCTCCTAGGGTAGCCACTCCATAGGGTTCCCACTGGGTGCGCGATTCGAGAGAGCCCCATGGCTGGTAAGCCATAATTGCTGCGATGGGGATTTGTGGTGAGTAGGGATCAGCTGACCCCACAGTTCTGCACGCTCTGTTCCAGAGCTTTATTCCAAGTTTGATTAGGTATGGGAAGGGCTGTGGGAATCTGTTCCGGACCCATAGTAGATCCCTTAGGAGGAGATTGGGCAATGCAGGTTGGAGCAGCCTAGTATCCGTGGAGGTCTCGTCAGCCATCCATCGCATCACATGCCTTAGTTGGCTTGCCAGGTAGTACAGTTCGAAGTTGGGGACTTTGATTCCTCCCTTCTCGGAGGGTCTTTGGAGTGTGTCCAGTGCCACCCTGTGTCTGCCTCCCTGCCAAAGGAACCGTCTACATAGTTTATTAATGTTTCTGAAAAAGGAGGGGGGATGTTGTAGGGAACATTTGTAAAGTTGTATAGTAAGCGGGGGAGTGCAACCATTTTGAGGAGACCAGCCCTTCCGGCCATCAAGAGCGGGAGCTTGCCCCAGAATTCCATAGATTTTTCGAGAGTGTCTTTAGCTCTCACCGTGTTGAGTATATGTTCCGTGTATGGTTCCCGGTGTATAGTGATTCCCAGGTATCTAAAGGAGGTCACTTGCCATTTTAGATCAATGGGGGGGAAGGGATCTTAGGTCTTCCTTATACAGTGCGGCTAGAGGGTAGAGGCAGGACTTGTCTTTGTTAATTCGGATTCCCATGTATTTGCTAAATCCGTCCAGGGTCTCTAGAATGTAGGGCAGGAGGTGTTCGGGGTTGTGTAGGTACAATAGCGTATCGTCCGCGTACATAGAGACGAGGTGGGTCACTCCGTCTATTACGATGCCCCCATCTCCGTATTCTTGTCTAAGGTATGCGGCTACGGGTTCGGTGGCAATGATGTATAACATCGGGGAGAGTCAGGGCTGCCCCTATGTAGGGCCCATTTGTCTGAGAAGGTCCTATTTGTGCGCACCCTAGCGGTGGGGTTGGTGTAGACTAGCTGGGTCCATTTCAGGAAGGCGGGTCCGATTCCCATTCTAGTCATAGTGGCATATAGCCATTCCCAGCGCAGTCGAAGGCCTTGGTGGCGTGAAGTGACGCAACCGCGTATCTCTGAGGCCTCTGTTCCGTGCTGTATATGATGTGATGCAACCTACGCAGGTTCTCTGTTATGGAGCGACCGGGCACATAACCCGTTTGATCCTGATGGATCAGGTGGGGGATTACTCTTCGCAGTCTATTAGCTAGCAGGGAGGTTAGGATCTTGCAATCAACATTTAACATGGAGAGGGGCCTGTAGGAGCCGCAGTGCGATCCGTCTTTACCGGGTTTCAGGAGGGGGATTATTACCGCTTCCCTCATGGAGTGAGGGAGGGCACCATACTCGTAGGCTTCGTTAAACACCTGTGCCAGCAGTGGGGCCAAGGTCTCCTCATACAATTTATAAAATTCCCCGGGGAGGCCATCAGTGCCTGGGGATTTACCAGCCGGGAGCGATCTAATGATTACTTTGACCTCATCTGGGGTGATGGGTTCATCTAGGATGTCCATCATTTGAGGATCGAGCCTGGGAAGGTCTATGTCGTCCAGGACATCCTCAATGTCGGAGTCGGCCATGGGCGGGGGTTTGGCGTATAATTTGCTGTAAAAATCAGAGAACACCGAATTAATTTCAGTCTGGGTGTGCACTAGGGAGCCGTCTGGTTTGAGTACTTGGCAAATGGGTGTTCTGGGGGTCTCCCTCTTGTATAGCCAAGCCAGGAGTTTACCGGGATTGTCACCTAGGGCATGGGTTCGTTCAACGTGTTTGGCGTAGCTCAGCCTACCCAGGGACTCCCAGTGCGTAAGGCAGGTTTGTTTTAGGTCAATTACTTTCTGTAAGTGTTCCGGGGATGGGTCTAGTCTACCTTCCAGTTCTCCCAGCTCCCTCTCTGAGTGTTCTAGGGAGGAAGTAACAGACCTTAGTGCTCCGCCCGCGGCTGCAATCATCTCCCCCCTCATGACCACTTTGTATGCCTCCCAGGCGGTGCCTATGTGTTTGACACTGTTGAGGTTTCTTTCCCAATAGTCCTCTGTCCTGTCCGCAATGTGTTCGCGGAGGGCTGTGTCTTGGAGGGCCTCAGCCCTGAGTCTCCAGGTGGGGACAGGGGGTCTAGGCGGGTAGACCTCCCGGGCGGCCAATAGTGGGGAATGATCGGACAGAACTCTGGGCAGGTACTGAGCCCCGCCAAACATTGCCTGTTGTTCTAGGCGTATGAAAAGATAGTCTAGCCTAGTGTGGACCGTGTGTGGAGGGGAGTAAAAGGAAAACTCTCGCAGGTCTGGGTGTTGTTCTCTCCATAAGTCTCGGAGTTGTAACTGCTGTAACAGCCTGGACAGTATTTTGGCCGGCGGAGAGGGGCGTGTATGCTTATCGTCTGACCTGTCTTTCTGGGGGTCTAGGGTGCAGTTGTGGTTGCCCCCCCATATCATGGTTTGTTCCCTGTAAGGGCTGAGACGTGAATATAGGGAATGAAAGAAGGCTGTTGCGTCGTGGTTGGGTGCATAGGTGCTAACTAGGCATGTCTCTCTGCCTTCGATAGTGCCGCATGCTAGTGCCATCCTGCCCTCATCGTCTACTTTGGAGCTTACTAATCGGAAGGGGATAGATGGGTCTACCCAGATTAGGATACCTCTGGCATAAGAGGAGTAGGAGGATCCTATCAGAGGACCGCGCCAAGCTTTGGCCAGTGCCTTCAGTTTGCCCGACGTTAGGTGCGTTTCTTGAAGTAGGGCTATTTTGGTTTTACTTCTTTTGATGTAGGCGAGTATGCGCCGTTGCTTCACGAAGCTATTCATGCCTCTGACGTTCCACGTTATGATTTTTATCGAGTCAGCCATGGGAATCAGGGGTTCTAGTATCTATTTCAGGCTCACCCGGATGCACTGCATGTGGTGGGAAGTGCGTGGGGCTCGTATGAGTTCTAGGTGGTTCGTGCATGTGGGTCCCAGCTGGGGTGCCTGCGTCCTTTAACTTCTGCTCCGGTAACTGTAATCCCATCCAGCATAGGGAAAGTGCTTCATCCGTGCTGTCTAAGATGGTTGTTGGTGGTCTTGGTTTTCCCCGATTCGGGCACTTAACAGCTGTGCCAACTTCCCCTTTCCCTCCCCCCCCATAACTTTGAACTTCCCAAACATAAACCAGGTCGAGCGAGGTCTCCCTCACTATGACAGACCCGTTTCCGCTCCTTTAGACCGAACATCGGTCGCATGGTGCCCTACGGGCGAGTATCTAAGTACCCTTAACAAGAAAGAGCTTCCGGGGGTAGGAGAGTGTTCGTACGGGCATCTCGTTTTGAGAAATCAAGTCAGCTGCGGTGTGTGTAGTCGTTCCCAGGTGGGGCCCCCGAGAGACATTGGGGCAAGGTGTAGCTATTTGGGGATGGGGCTCAGCGAGGTTGCCGCTTCCTGACTTCGATATCTGGGATCTGCTCCCTGTCCATCCAGACCCGAGCCTCGGCAGGGGTATCGAAGAGGTAGGTTTTGTTGTTGCGTATCACCTTCAATCTGGAGGGGTATAGGAGCATGTAGCGTAGACCGGCAGACTTCAGTCTAGCTTTGGTGTGTATAAACAGTGCCCTCTTCATTTGGACCTGAAAAGTATAGTCTGGGTAGATGGATATTTTGGCTGAGCCCCTGCAGATCTGGCCGCCTGATCGCGAGAAGGCGAGAATGGTTTCACGGTCTCTGTAATTAAGTACTTTGGCGATCACTGGTCTGGGTGGGTTGCCAGGGGGGGTTTCGATGTGAGGGATCGGTGAGCCCTTTCGATTGTGAAACCCTGGGAGAGTTTCTCTGCACCAATCTCCTGTAATAGGAGGTTCTCGACGAAGTTCGTGGGGTCCGATCCCTCAATGCCCTCAGGGAGGCCCAGGAGGCGAATGTTGTTACGGCGTGCGCGCCCTTCTGCCTCCTCGGCCCTGTCTTCCAGGTTTTTCACTTTTTGTTGGAGTACATCAACATCCTTGAGGAGCACACTCTTGGCTTCGATGTTTTCACGGACCTGGGCTTCCAGCGTATCTGTCCTTCTGGCCAAGGAGTGGACGTCTTGGCATAGGAGGTTCAGGTCTATGGCAACTGCGTCAATTTTGTGTTCCACGGCTGTTTGAGATTGCTTGATGGCTTCGAGGATCTGTGTGTTGCTTGGTTCCGATGTTGGCCCTGAGGGGTCGAGTAGATCTGCAGCGTGTGTCCCGTTCATGATCTCAGGCGCTATGGGCCCCGCCGCCGTGAAGGTATCAATGGTGGTCTGACGTTGCTTGGCCCTTGCCCCTTTGGTGGACATATCAACTGGGCCACAGGCGCTTCGCTGGTATAGGGGTGGCCAAGGTGTGATGAGGCGGAGGGGCAGTAAATACCCAGTGCCCGCACCAGTGATTGAGCCGTTGTGCGGACGAGCAGCGGTAGAGGGCTGAAGTATGTTATGGGTGGCTCCGGAGGCTCAGAAGGATAGCTAATGTGAAGGGACCAGGCCAGCAGTGGTCATTAGTGTGCGCCGGGGCCGTTCCTTTGGGTTTCCGAAACAGGGCCCGGCTGGCGAGATACAACTACGTCTGCTGGGCGCTTCGTGAAGGGGGACACCGTGCCTATGTAGGGTGGAAGAGGGAGGGGGGGGCCGCCCGCGAGGGCCGGCAATGACAGCCTGTATATAGCAGTTGGGTTAGTCCCCCCCGCTCACCTCGAAGAATCTCCGACGCCCAGGCTCATGGTTCCGCGGTGGGTAGCGCCCTTGTCCGGCACGTATCAGGCTGGGCTCTGCTTCCTGGTTACGCCTCTTCTTATTCGCGCACCCGGCCTCTCGGGTGCTCCGCAAGTCCCCCTCGTCGGTCTGGCCAGGCGCTCGTGTACGACGGAGGGGTCTTCCCCCCTCTGGCAGCTTGAGCGTTGCGGCACGGAGCAGCCTTAGAGTGCGGGCCGCTGCGCTGTGCTGGGTGAGGGAGCCGGCATTTTGGCACTGGTCCGCTGGATCGTGTCGCACGGTCTATAAGGCGAAGCCGGTCACTCAGAGCCACGGGAGTTGGCCCGCAGATGCAGCAGGGTGTCAGCCCTCGGTGAGGCGGTTTATGGGGTTCAGGACGCCCGAAAAGTGTAGTTAAAGGCAGCTTATGATGGTCGCATCAGGCGGAGCGCGCGGAGCGAACGTCCTCTTCACATGGCGGTTAGCCACGCCCCCCTTAACACCAGCCCTTCTGCCTCACGGATTACCCGCAAGGGCGCTGTGGGCGTGCTAATAAGCCCAGCTGTCTGCCATGTGACTTGCGCGTCGGGCGTAGAAAAATTCCTGTGTTTCAAGGCAAACGTTTTTTTCTATCAAATACAAAACATGTTAGATATGATAGGAATCGAAACACACATAACTTTCACGTTAATATTAGGTGATCTGAACATTCATTGTTTTACACCAAATGTGGAGCAGGAAAGTCTAATTGTTCAGAGATGGATTAGTCTTGTATGCTTTGAGTGCGGTTGGTGACCTGTGAGTCAGGGACGTTAAAATCTCTGCGAAAGACATTAGTAGAGTGTGATAATTTGGCAGAGGAGAGTAAGCTGGAGATGTTGGCAATGGAAGAGTCACTTCTGTGAGGTGGTCTGTAGATGAGCTGGACGGTGATGGATTCCTTGTGTGATAACGGGAACCGGCAAGAGAGAGACTGAAATTAGCTTGTTCTAGGAAAGCGGATGATGGAGCATGGCAGTCTGCTCCTGTTGATGATTGCCACTCCACCTCCTGTCCTTCCTGGCCAGACCATATGTTGCGTGAAGTAGCCGTGAGGTAGGAGGACGTCAAAAATATGCTTCTTTGATGAACAGGGCATCAAGGTTGTTGTATGAGATGATTGAGTGAACTTTGAAGCGTGAGTGACTGATGAGCGAGCATTGATCAACATGAGAGGGTGTGTGCGAATGGTCTGTGGGTGTTGGATGGGGATAAGGGTGATATTGATGAGGTTCGCTAGGGTAGCTTCCAGAGTTGCCAGGGCCCATTCGAACCCTAGGCTGTGGAAGGAGGAGACACATGGTGATGTCTTTTGGTAAGAAGCAGTAGTAGCAATTGATTTGTAGGTGAAATGCACAAGCAGGTGAGGTCCTTGTCTTCATCTGTCCTTTGTTGAGGAAGCCGGTGATGAGGACATCTAAGGAGGACTGGTGAAATAGGTGGAGGGCAGAACAGCTGAGTGGTCGGCTTGGTCCCATGACCAGCAGCCCATACAATGCAGTCTGCCTGGAGCTGGCTTAGAGCCCTTTAGTAGAGATCTGCAAGGCGACAAAAACTGGTGGTGGGTGGATCAGCTGAGTGGCAGGGCCTGGTCACGTGACCAACAGCCTACTCAATGCTGTCTGCCTGGAGCTGGCCCATAGTCCTAAGTAGCAGCCCGGAAGGCATGAAATCTGATGGTGGGCGGAGCAGTTGATTGGCAGCAGCGTACGCAATGTTGTCTGCCTGGAACTGGCCTAGAGTTCTTAAGTAGAGGCCTGGAAGGTGCAAAAACTTGTGGTGGGAGGAGCAGAAGAGTTCAGGTCCTTGAGCCTACTCAATATTGTCTGTTTATCCAGATCACCAGATAGTGATGTGGGAGGGACAGATAAAATGAACGGAGAGTGGGTGGCTTAAGTGGAGGTCATGGTGTCTGCCATCATAGAAAGGTCTGGGTGGATCATGGCAGTGATGAATGATGAATAAACACAGATAGTGATAACATATATAAGCTAAGGGTGGACACGTGAGGCAGCCAGGTCATCGGCAAGAGACAGGTGAAGCAGGTGAGATTTTGTGATATTGTGAGGCTAACGAATGATATCACTGGTAGAATTCCAATGTTTTTGGGTGCAACAAGCACACAACGGCACATCGGTAAATGCCAAGCCAAGAGAAGATTAAGATCCAAGTTCTGGTGGCATGGTAGGGACGTGATGGTGGAGGAGGGAGTGTGTGCCATGAGCGCTGAGTAATAAGTCAATGAGGAGGCAGATTCAGGACATAACTCCCATGGAATTATCAGATCAGATGTGGGAGAAGTTTGTAACTGATTCCCTAGGTCGTATGAGGGGGTTGGGTCTAGAAAATAGGCACCCTCCCCCTCATCGTCCCCCTCGTCGGGATCCCTCCCGTGGGAACGGGCCTCTTGCAAATTCTTGTCGAGTCCCTCTTCGACTTCGACCAGCTCCTCCTTTGAGGCTGTGTCCATAATGGCTACCACCCCCTCCCTCTTTTTCCACTGGGGTCTTCACGGGGGTCTTCTCGATGGGCTTAAAAGAGGATTCCCTACGTGGAGGCAGGGAAACTCTGGGCTCCGAGGTCACCTCCACTGGGGTAGCCTTCACAGGCTTTGCCAGGGCCGCAGCAACTCCCTCAATAGAGGCCTTGGCCGTGTGAATCAAGGCTTTCACCACTTTGGGCGCGCTTGAGGCCTTCACCTTAGGGGGAGGGACACCACAACGCTCCCCTTCGGATGGTTCCTTCGAGATCGACCGGGGCCTCTCCAGTAGCTTAGCCGGGTTCTCGGATTTTCTCTTCCCCGAGCCAGAGCGTTGGCTCGTGGTTGATGGCGTTGGTGAAGGTGAGCCCTGCCTGGCAGCCGAGGAGCCTGACCGTTCGGCGCTCCCGGTGCCCGCGGACTCGTGGTGCTTTGCCCTCCGTTGGGCCCCCGTCGCTGGGGCGCTCTCACAGGACTTAGAAGACCGCTCGGACTTCTTCTTCTCACCTGCTGGGCTCTAGCCTTCCAGCCAGTTGGCGAGACGGGTCCGACGATCCCTCATGGTCCGTTCCGACATGTTCATGCAAAATGCACAGTCCTTCTCCACGTGCGTTTTGTCTTTGTGAAGGCAGTAGAGGCACCTCGAGTGCTTGTCCTCATTGAACAGATTCTGTAGCTTGCATCCAGGGCAGTTCCTGAACAGCTTGCCGGGTGTCGAGCTTCCTTTCTACTGGGCCATGTCCACGAACTAGGCCTCAGAAACTTCTGGAATCCTCCAAGAAATGTAGTCGACGAAAACTTCACCCTTGAGGGGCATAGAAAATTCCGAAACGGGTCCCCGTTGATCGGAAGTCGAAATGGTGGAGCTTGAGGCTAGATTTAACTGAAAAATTAGATAAATCTGTATGAAAAAGCGCGAAACGCAGAAAAAGCTCGAGAGCTATAGCACGAGGACTCCCAACACTTGAACGTGCGGTAAAAATCTGAGGATGGCTGCCAGGGGAGGGGCTTAGGGAGAGGGAAGTCATTGGCTGAGGGCAGTATGACCCAGAGATCAGTGATTGGTTACTACTAAGAAAGACAGATCAGAAACGAAACTGATACTGATTTTTTCTTTACCGAGGATTCCCAGCCTGACGATGGGGAATATTCATGAGCATGTGAATCCATGCCAGACCCCATGCTGAACCAATTCTGACTGCTAATTCCCTGATACCTCCTTTGGGAGTGAATGATAATTTTGACAGCCCCTGAGATTATCCCACATGAATCTATACAACCATTGAATAAATCTCAGGAGAAACAGGCAAGTATAGGGAGTAAAATACTAGTACAACAGGCAAATAATATAGACAAGATTGCAATTGATAAAACCTCTATTTCTATTCCGACACTAGAAGATGTAAGAAATTAAATATGTAAATCAATGGAGGCTTATATTACCTACAGTAAAGATAGCCTGCAAACAGAAAGGGACGCATTAGTACCTGCATACCAACCCGAATTGCAAGGACCACAGGATCTCCAGACTGTTCAGAAATGCAAATCAATCTGGATACCACTAGGATCCAACTCGATACTTAACGAGAACCTCAAATAAATAACAGGAATACTCTTATTGCAGATCTTAATAAATTGCAATATAATACTGAACGAGAATCGCAAATAAAGAACAAACAAGTAACCAGAATAGATATGACAAAAGATAAAATAAATAAGGTTGGGAAATATCATCAACTAATAATTCGCTGCAGGGCTCTACCAGTTGAACAGTATGTCATGAACCGGACAATTATACTTAATGTATTTTCAGACGTAATTCTGTTGGAAGATATTACTACAGTTGACATTGAAACTATAGAATTCATCCATGAGTACGATCTAACAGTTGCTCGATTAACTATAAAATCAGGAGTTGTACTAAACACATTGTGGAAAGCAAGATTTTAGCTATACCAAATGGGTTTTCTTCTAATACGAGATCTGGTAAAAGAAGACTCGAGACCGAATTATTCAATAAATGAATTTAGACATTATGAACAACATCAAAGACGAGAAGGACATTTAGATCAGAATCAAACTGATACTATGAACTATCCACAAGCATAACAAACTCAAGAGCAAGAGATGTTTTGATTGTTGTCATGGAATTCTAGGGAAATTTGCCATTCAATAAACTCTCAGAATAATAATCTTCAAGAATTTGATATACTGGCAATACAAGAGACTGGGACTATCTTAACCCTTGGTATGGGACAGATTTGATGTTATAGCTATTCCCTCTGCAATTCCAGTCATAGTCCACCGCATGGCAGGTGTATTAGTTGCAACCCGTCGATCTAAGAGGCTTATATTAGAGGAATGGTGCTCTTTTGCCCCGTATATTCAAATGGTGAAGATTAAAAAGAGCAAATATAAAATTGCTTTAATAATTATCTATTGGGGTCGAGCCAACTTATCTCCAGATGTTTTTTCTTTCTTTTATTTTATTGTATATGGTCTACAGTTTCTGTCTAGCAGACATGAAAAAGAAACCTTTACAATCTTTTTAAACAACATACTAAAAAGAACAGCCAATAATAAAACATTTAAAAAAAGAGAAGGGATATGAGTTCTTCTCTTGAGTCAATTGGTTCAAGTGAATTGCTTTCTAACCCCTCTAAGGGAGGGGAAACGGAATGGCATTTGTTCCTCTATAGCAGATGTAAAGATTGAAGAAAATTCACCACTGCCGCCGCTAGCTGGATCTCGTGGCCTGCGATTATTCTGTGCCTTGTGTTTTCTGATGTTAATCATTCGGTTCTCTCTACAAATCTTCCTAATTTTTTCAAATGCAGATTCCACATTCCCTTGCATTCGATAAGCAGGTGCTTTAAAGTTTGTTTTCCTGGGGTTGCAGTCTTTACAATAGATCACTGTCTTTTCTTATTTTTTCCGAATGTTCAAGATTTCCCCCGTTAGAAGAATGTTCATTCTTGCTCTGAGGAAGTTGTTTCTAATTTTTTCATCTAGAAATTTTTCTAGGTACTTTGGCAGTGAACCTATTTTTTTATCAACTGTAAGAAAGGTATTCCTTGATTTTGTGAATCTTGTTTCTTCTATTGTTTTTATCCAGTCCAGGGTTACCAGTCCTGCTTTATCTTCAGTGGGTTTTCCATCAGATTTTCCATGTTGTATTCTGTCTTTGATATTACAATTTTTATTTTTTTATCGAAGGTCTGTAATATATCAGATCTTGAATTCCTGTGGTGCTCTTTGAGGTCTTAATATAGAGAGCCTTTTTTGGGGTTTATAATTTCTCTATAGAAGGATTTTAGTTTCCAGTCTGCCATACAGTTCAATAATTTCAATCCTAATTCAAAATGTAGTTGTCCCCCTGATGTACTCCATGGCAGGTTTAGGGCTTTTTTCCAGATTCTTCCTTCAATTGTGTCCCAATTAAAGTTACATAGTTGTGGTTTAGCTTCTAAACCGTATAGTAGAACTGGAACTATTTTGCTGAGGTAGTATTTTACCACTGGGACAATTGAGAATCTGTTCCTGATTTTGATCAATTGGGGGATTAACGCTTGTGTTTTGGAGATAGTGTCTCTCTCCACTTTGTGGCTGGATGGACTTGCATAGATTACATATCCCAGATATTTAAGGTTTTCAACTTGGGGAATTCTTTGCCCATCCAGGGACCAATGCTTGTATGATGTCTTCTTCCTTGGGTGTTTGAATACTAGGATTTTTGATTTTTTAGGGTTCATTGTCAGCCCGTTCTCCTTGGCATATTTCCACAGACTATCTAACAGTCTTTGCAGTCCAATGGCTGTTCTATCTGGCAGGATGATGTCGTCCGCATAGGCAATCCAGAATATTTTCCTGCCATTTGTAATCGGACTTGCCAATGCGGACATACTCAAATGCTCTCCTATGTCTGCTAAGAACAGATTAAAGAAGGTGGGTGCCCCCAAGCAACCCTGTCTTACCCCCTTTCCACTAGGACTGCCTCAGAGAGATGACCGATGTTATCTAGGCAAACTCTTACACTTGTACCCCTATGTAGTTCCATTAACATTAATAGCAATGACTCCGGTATTCCCTTTTTCCTGAGCTTGTGCAATAGTCTCTTTCTATCGATCTGATCGAAAGGCTTGGAGAGGTCGATCCAGGCTCCATATAGGGGTGTTGCTCCTCTGTCACATGTTTTTTCACTTAGTATGTTTAATTAATAAGGATCCATTCCGAGCCGTTGATAATCCTTTTCTGAAGCATGTTTGACATCTGGATAACACCCCCTCTTGTTCTGTCCAAGGTGAAAGCTCATTCAGTAGCAGTCTCATAAATATTTTGCTATCGATGTCAAGGAGGGTGATGGGTCTATAGTTTGATGGATTTACCCTGTCGCCCTCCTTGAAGAGTGGTATGATCAAGGCAGTTTTCCATGATGATGGAAAACTCCTTTGCTTCATTATCTCCCTGAAGAGCCTTCTCAACAGCTTAGCCCATCATTTTGGGTTTTCCCTGAGTACCTGGTATGTGAGACCATTTGGCCCTGCTGCTCTTGATAATGAGGCTTTAGATATAATTTCCTCAATGTCCTCCTCCTCGATTCGCAGTTCCCAACCTTTGTCTAAGGGCGGACAATTTTATTCTTTTAATTTGTTTCGAAAATGTTTTGTTAAATATTCCACCCAGATTCCCTCTGGGACCAGGTTGCATAATGTACTGCTGGGGCTTGATTTTAGTTCTCGTATCAGTGACCAAAAACTTCTTGATGACGAAGATGAAACTCGTTTTAGCATCTCCTCCCCCTCGTTATGATAGAGCATGAATTTGTGATTCTTTGTCAATGTTTTATAGTTACGTCTAATTGTTTTCAGTTGCTGAGAGTGTTCTTCACTGTTGAGCTTTTGACTTTTCAGGTCTCTGATGGTTTTTCTCATGATTCTTTTCCTTTGTCTTGTTTCTTCATCAAAGCCATGGAGGTGCATCTGTTTCCCAATGCTTGATGGCATTTTAGGAGGAACGAGTGACCATAGAGTGGACACAAATTTCTCTGGGCAACCTATCTCTTGGGCTGTCTGATCCGACATATTTAGCAGTTTTTTATTGAGGAATCTCCCTCCTTGTCCATACCTTCTTAATCTTACTTTACTTTTCATTCCTATTATTTCTTGATTGTGAACTACGTTTGTAAAACCAGAATCATACTTGATTGATAGTTCCAGTCTTGAGTGGTCGCTTCCTCCTTCGTTTTTGATTTTTAATTGTGATTTCCGGGTGAATAGATTTTCACTAACAAAAATATAGCCCAACACAGAGGCTGATTTCCCTCTTTGCCATGTCATACAGGGCTCATCAGATCCTTGATTTGAATTATTCATCATTTTCAAGTCCCAAGCTTTGGTGAATTCTAGCCAGGATTTCCCTTTGTTTGATAGGGGTTGTTTGCTGTCCTCCCCCCTGCTATTTATGCCCTTTATACATTCTGCGTTAAAATCGCCTGCTAGCTGAATCTCCGCATCTTGCCACTTTGTCTTAATCATTCCCAGTATTTCTGCTAGCTTATCCTGGAAGAGTTGGATTTTGATGGATGCCGGGTTCCATTACATATTAATCAATATCAGGGCAACTTCTTCTTGATTTTTTACAGGGAGTGGACTTTGCAGGCCCGATTCCATTTTCATCTTTCCATATCTGTGTGGCGTATTGGAAAGTGCTACTTTTAATAGCAGTAATTAGACCTCCCGCCGGCCTCCCTTTTGCTTTCTGGCTCGCCGGTAAGCAAAATGTTGTAAATCCCTCTATTTCTATTGGGTTTACTAACCATGTTTCCTGGAAAGCCAGAATGTCCATTTTCTCCAATAGATAGTTTTTCACTTCTTTTGCCCTGAACGTGCTGGAGCCTCTTGTGTTCCAACTCACCACATTCAGCTCTTTCTGCCTAAAGGTTCTGAATTCCTAACCCCATGCTTTTCAGGACTTGTGTGAGAATGTCGGGTAGGGCCGCTAGTGTTTTTTCTTGAATTGGTGCTTCCTTTTCAGAAGTCTTTTTCCCTTCTCCAGTTGCATCCCTGGGGGCCCTACTTTCCATTTGAGTCGGGTCCTTTTGTTGATCTTGTTCACTCCTCTGTGGTTGTTTTTTTGTGGGGTCAGACGTGTAAATGGTTAGCCCTTCATGTTCTAATTCTTTACTTGCCTTTAAAATTGCTGCAAAGGCTTTTTTTGAGCTCAGTCCTATCTCTACTAGGAACGAATTTTCCCGGTCTGGAAATTTCACATACTCAAGATCTTCTGTAGAGAATAATTAAAGGTCTCTGTTTGTTTTGATTATGGATAGTATTGCCATTCTGCTGAGGGATTTATTTCGTCTTCGCTCGTTTTGGCAGCATCTTCAGCCATAGTTTAGGGATTTCAAATCCAGTAAGTGAGTCTCTTTGGCTGTCTATGAGGCAGTAACCCCATTCTCTATCCTCCTCCACCCTTTGTTTTGTAGGTTCATTGTCTTTCTTTCTTGTTTCTTTTATTTCCGGTTTGGAGATGGTTTGAAATTTTCCATGACCGAAATTCATAACCACTTCTGTGAAGGGCCATTGTTCCTTCAACTTGGGCGGTTCCGGTGTGCTTATTTTCTTTTTTTTGAATATCGGGGCTATTCTTATTTTGGGTCCAACTTCATCTATTGGCTTTTTGAGTTGTTTAATGAAGATTGGAGCAAGTTTCAATTTGTTTCATTAGTTTGTGTCACCTCTGCCTCAATATTCTTAAATTGGCTCTCAGTTTGTGAACGTGTATTTACACCTGTTTTTTTATGTGTTTCAGGCTTCCTGGCCTGTGTTTTTCTTTCCTTTTTGGCTATGTATTTGGCCTTCCAAGTTGCCTTTTAATGATTCTTGGCCTTTCTTTGGGTCCTCTTCTAGACCTTTCTTGTCTTTTCTCGGTGGTGTAGTTTCCTCAATATCATGTGTATTTTCCTTTTTCTCCCTTTCCCTTTTTTGGCTGTTGTTAATCTGTTTCTTCTTTTCTTGCTTTTTAGTCAGATGGGGGGGATTTTACTGATTCCTATTCTTCTTTTTTTGTTTTTTTCTTGCATTCCTTCTTCTCCTGGAGTTTTGATTATTTGCCTCAGTCCAACTTATGATTGAGTCATCTTTAGAGTCCTCTTTGCCTTCATTTTGTTTATCTACGGTGTCTCCCCTCCCTGATCTTGTTCTTCCATGAGTTGGGCTGTCTTTAAGAGTTCCTCTTTTGTTGTCTCAGATAAAGGGGTATCTCCGTGATCCTCAAATTGTTGAATGTCAGTTTGACTTCCTGTTACTTTTTGGGCTGGTTTTTCGTTCCAGTTCCACAAAGCCTTCAGCATCTAATCTCTTCCAGACTCTTCTGCTTTCCCGAGATCTTTCATGAGGGTTTGGAGGGGGCCGTTTCTTTTCTGTGGTTTAAGGAGACTTTTTTTTATCTATTCTATTGATGGAATTATTACTGTATTTATCACATTACTGAGACCGACCATGTCATGATGCCTACCCCCAGGCATCCGGACCAAGCCCATCAGCCCCGGGAGCAGGCATCTAGACATTTAGTAAAACCTCAGCAGCCCCGGCTAGGGGCTATCTGGGTTCAGTCCTGGCGCCTAAGGCGCCAGGCTCATAGTCATTACTTACCTCAGGCAGACCATGCTGCAAATTACTCCAATCCAACATGAAGCCTGAAAGGGACTATTTTTCTACAGGGACTATTTTTTACTCGGGTGTGGTTCTAGGGACTTCTTACCTGGGACTACTTTTGAGGCTATTTAAACCATGCCCGACCAGCAACACACGCTTCGCGCTATTCTTCATCCAGCAGCGTAACACTCACCGTGCCTGCAGCCTGCATCCAGTCTTCTGCCACGCCCGCCTCGAATCCGGAGCTCCTAAAACAAAGAGGAAAGAAAGGGACAAGGTTAGAAAACAAACTTATTTCTATTCCACACCTGATTCTGGATCCATCTTGTCTCCGGACCTGTAAAGACAATCATTTCTGCACGCGCCGCACCTCCAGCTGCAGCGCCGCGCCATACTCACCAGTCTTCACAGCATCCTTCGGGTCGGCGCTGCCTCCATCATTTCTTCGCCGAACTTCAGCACCTAGGAGACAAAAGAAAACCACAAGGTGAGCCGAGGGAACCAACAAATATAATTCTTACCACCATAGACTTACCTGATTTACCACCGGAGGCATCCTTTTGTGACTCTCCATATTTTCACGTGCCGCATCTGTAAAGAGAGACAAAACAACACGTTTTCCTCGTGCAACATTTACCGGACAGCGCCGGGTAATACAGACTCTTACCTGAGCGTCACCAGTTGCCACAAGAGCATCTTTTCACGAGCCAGCTGCAAGACAAGAAAGGAAGGGGGGAACAAGAGTGAACATCGGACATATTGAACTCTATGAACTTAATACTTACTGGTCCTCACCAGGAACCTCAGAGTCAATACTCTCCGGAACTCTCCCGAGCCTTCAAACTAGTGAAGTAACTGGAATCAACACGCCCCTGCGAATCCACGCAGGATGGAGAGCTCATCTTTCAAGAATATAAGGTGAGATTGCTGTGAGGGCATTTCGGAGGTGATTAGTTGAGGAGGACTCTGGGGGTGCCATCACTTGAATCCACAAGTGGCTAAATCCATCGCTCCACTTGCAGGAGAATATTTCTACGGGTTAAGCAGACAAGATTAGGAGGGCAGATCCAGTCAGTCATCGCTGCACTACGCATCACGTGGGTGGAGACCGATGCTGTCCGGGTCCGACCGCCAGGTGAGCGTAACAGAACGCGAAGCCTATCTACAAATCCCCACCCGGGCGTTATGGAAACCTCAGAAACCGACCAACTAGCCCTATTGTTAGGGGAACTTAGGGCAGAAGTGCACTCCGCGCGCCAAGAGACTAATGCCCTCAGGAGAGAGCTGATTGTGTCAAAGGAGCGCACTGATGATCTTGCTAGACAATTACTGCAAAACCAAGCTGGGCAAACACCATTACCTGGACTCGGGGGGAATCCAACTCCTGTTTCATCGAGCAATCCTGTGCAAGTGGTTCTACCAGGGAGCATTCCTTTAGCTCCACCCAAACGTTTTGCTGGGGACCCAAAAAAGTTTGCTGTGTTTATGAACCAATGCCGCTTGCACTTTTTATGCAATCCTGGAGCTTTTCCGAACGACCAAACCAAAGTAGCCTTTGTACTATCATATCTTAGTGGCAGCGCAGCGGATTGGTCAATTCCATTAGTTAACCAGGATGACCCTCTTCTTCGGGATTTTCAAGGTTTTCAATTGAGCATGGAAAGACTATTTGCCAGACATTCACAGGGACAGGCCCTGGATAACGAACTTTTATCATTACAACAAGGTAACCAGGATCTACTAGATCTACTAACCTATATTGCCACTTTCAATAGGTTAGTGGTGGAAACCGGATGGCCAGAGGTAAAACGAATTACATTATTTCATCGTGGACTTCGGGGTGAACTCAAAGACGTTTTGGCCCAAGTTGTGAAACCACCTCAGGATTGTGCAGAATATATAGACTTAGTGGTCAAGTTAGACCACCGACTTCAGAATCGAAAGGCTGATCGAGCTAAGTTTGAGAATCGGGTATTGGTTAAACCCAATGTTACCCTCAAAGGAACAGATGTATCAGAACCGATGCAGATCGGGAGGGTCAAGGGACCCTTAACTCAAAAGAAAAGAGAAAGAATACAGCAGATGCAATTGTGTTTGTACTGTGGGGCCTCAGGACATTTTCTACGGGATTGCCCTATAAAAACATCTAAAAAAGTAGTCGGAGTTGCTGATAAAAATCAAACAGAGCCTGATTCGGGAAACGACCACGCCCGACAAGCGTAGAGGTCCGCTTGCCGAGCTTGAAGAAGGATACTCAGACCTCGCACTTCATCATACCAATGGTCCTTATAGATCCAAGGCAGCCATCACGTATGCACGCAGTGAGGGCATGCATTGATAGCGGGGCCATAGGAATCTATGTGCACCATGAGTTGGCTTCTAGGATGAATCTATCTCTCTGCAAAAAGACCACTTCGGATGTCATCACCACAGTCGATGGAACTGAGATTGCCTCTGGGCCTGTAACTCATTCCACCGCAGAGATGACACTATTGGGTCAGGATGGGCATCGAGAGACTATTGTGTTTGATTTAATCAAAGCCCCGCAGTTCCAAATAATACTGGGGATACCTTGGTTGGAAACACATAATCCTTGCATTGATTGGCGAGAGAAGAGAATAACCTTCCCCGATTGTGCACATACTGGTTACCCAAAAAAAACCTTGAACCAAGGCCTGGCCACAGTCGCTACTCCAGTCGTGCAGTTACCTCAGGAATATCAAGAATTCCAGGATGTTTTCCAAACGGAACAAGCAAACACCCTACCACCTCACAGATCATACGGATTTCAAATCGATCTCATACCCGGTGCACAACCTCCATGTAGTAGGATCTACGCCCTTACGGAACCTGAAAACCTTCACCTACGACAATACTTGGACCAATACCTTGCTAATGGCTTCATTCGTCCATCCAAGTCCCCTGCATCTTCAGCTTTGTTCTTCGTGCCTAAAAAGGAAGGTGACCTCAGAATGTGCATAGACTACCGCACATTAAATCAGATCACGGTTAAGAACCGATACCCATTGCCTCTGATCCCCGAATTACTAGACCAAGTAAAGGACGCTTGCATCTACACTAAATTAGATCTCCGAGGGGCATATCATCTGGTACGTGTAAAGAAAGGCGATGAATGGAAGACTGCTTTTCGCACTAAGTACGGGTTATTCGAATACCAGGTGATGCCCTTCGGGTTATGCAATGCACCAGCAGCCTTCCAGTATTTTATGAACGATGCCCTTCGTGAACTCATTGACATCTGTGTTGTTGTATACATAGACGATATTCTAGTGTACTCCTCTTCAGAATCAGACCATGTGAAGCACGTTCGTGCAGTCCTTGAGAAACTACGCCAGCACAAGTTATATGCAAAATTGGAAAAATGCGTTTTTTATGCTACGGAAGTTGAATTCCTTGGATTTATCCTGACTCCAAAAGGAGTCCGAATGGATTCTCGAAAGGTGGACGCAATCCTCAAGTGGCCATCACCCAGTTCAGTTAAAGGGGTACAAAGCATGCTCGTATTTGCTAATTTCTACCGCAGATTCATTCCGGATTTCTCACATGTTGTACACCCTATCACAGCACTTTTGTGAAAAAACAAACGCTTCTTGTGGACCGAAGAAGCTGAAAAGGCCTTCCAAGAGCTGAAAGCGAAATTCACGTCTGCACCTGTCTTAAAGCATCCACGCCCCAAACTTCCATACATAGTTGAAAGTGATGCATCCAGTTTAGCCATTGCAGCTGTCCTGTCCCAGAAGGATCCTGAAACCGGTCAACTTCACCCAGTAGCATTTTGGTCCAGAAAGTTCTCGGCACCCGAGTTAAACTGTGCGGTTACCGATAAAGAATTATTAGCCATCAAATCCGCCTTCAAGGCTTGGCGGCATTATTTTCTCGGTGCCAGGCATACCGTTACGCTAATCACCCATCACCGGAACTTGCAGTATTTAACAACCCAGCAGCGTAACACTCACCGTGCCTGCAGCCTGCATCCAGTCTTCTGCCACGCCCGCCTCGAATCCGGAGCTCCTAAAACAAAGAGGAAAGAAAGAGACAAAGTTAGAAAACAAACTTATTTCTATTCCACACCTGATTTTGGATCCATCTTGTCTCCGGACCTGTAAAGACAATCATTTCTGCACGCGCCGCACCTCCAGCTGCAGCGCCGCGCCATACTCACCAGTCTTCACATCATCCTTTGGGTCGGCGCTGCCTCTATCATTTCTTCGTCGAACTTCGCCACCTAGGAGACAAAAGAAAACCACAAGGTGAGCCGAGGGAACCAACAAATATAATTCTTACCACCATAGACTTACCTGATTTACCACCGGAGGCATCCTTTTGTGACTCTCCATATTTTCACGTGCCGCATCTGTAAAGAGAGACAAAACAACACGTTTTCCTCGTGCAACATTTACCGGACAGCGCCGGATAATACAGACTCTTACCTGAGCGCCACCAGCTGCCACAAGAGCATCTTTTCATGAGCCAGCTTCAAGACAAGAAAGAAAGGGGGGAACAAGAGTGAACATCGGACATATTGAACTCTATGAACTTAATACTTACTGGTCCTCACCAGGAACCTCAGAGTCAATACTCTCCGGAACTCTCCTGAGCCTTCAAACCAGTGAAGTAACTGGAATCGACGCGCCCCTGCAAATCCACACAGGATGGAGAGCTCATCTTTCAAGAATATAAGGTGAGATTGCTGTGAGGGCATTTCGGAGGTGATTAGTTGGGGAGGACTGTGGGGGTGCCATCACTTGAATCCACAGGTGGCTAAATCCATCTCTCCACTTGCAGGAGAATATTTCTACGGGTTAAGCAGACAAGATTAGGAGGGCAGATCCAGTCAGTCATCCTGCACTACGCATCACGTGGGTGGAGACCGCAGCTGTCCGGGTCCGACTGACGCCCCCGTGGGAGCCAGGTGAGCATAACAGACCATTGATGTTTCACATCTTGCTACTTCATTGGTTAGTTCCATGACAATTCCTGTTTGAGATTGGACCGCCCCTTTCAATAGTTCGAAGACTGACACCAGAGAATTTAAGACATAATTGAGAGCGCTCAAGGTTGCCCCACTTGTAGGTGGAGTTGTGTCTTACTTTTTTTCTCTTCCTTCTTCTGAGGATTCATTGTTTTGACTTTCCATTGAGAGACTTCCTCTACTTGTCTCTAGGATTTCTCTTTCTTCATCCTTCTCAGTTTCCATCTTGCTCTCAATGTTTTCCTGTTTTGTCGGTTGTTTCTCACTTGGTTTTATCCTCATGTCATTTTCTTCTCTCTGGTGTGTATCATTTTCTTCTCTCTGGTATGTTAGGTCCTTTGATGGATATTCCACTAATTCATCCAAACTTCTACTTCTCCTTTTCTCAATGTTTCTAGTGGTGACTGTGTACTCCAGCCCTTTTTTCCAGTGATTCCTACATTCTGCCTGGTTTCCGTTATCAGTTCTCCCTTCTTCTGATCTTGAGTACGGGGTATACATTTGTGCCTCCACTGAATACTGATTAGGCATTGTGGGTTCTTGCTCTCTCCTATCAGAAGGTGACCCTACCGTGGTGGAAGTAGGAGCCGTCCCACTCTGGTAGTTTTGTTGCATCCGAAAGCACTGTGCTCCTTAGTTTCATTTTGGGAGCTGGTGTTGCCAACGGATTTGTTTGTTTAAATGTCGGATTGTGGTTTTCCTGTTCTTTCTCTTTATTTTCTTTTTGTTTATATTTTTGCTTTTTTCTGACAAATTTGGGTGGAGTAGGGCTGTTTACTTCCCAAATTTCCTAATTGCCATCCCTCCCCAAGGGATGTGTTGTTTAAGCTTTCCCAGTCTGATTATGGGCTTGTTTTCCCTTCCCCTTTTTTTGTTGTATTTCCTTCTCCCGAAATGCTTTGATTGCTAATCTTTGTTTTGGGAAATGGACAAAGAGGAGGGGTAAATGACGTAGGGGTACAGGGATCTCTCTAATTAGGATTCAGTAGCACAGTGCTTTCCGTACTGTTGTGATGTCTTTCGGTGAATCTTGACTCTAGTAGGTTTTTGATGGCATTCTCACTCTCTGCTGCCTCTCCCGATCTGCCGATGTACAGCTATGCAGGATAGACGTGTAGTTTCCTAAAATGGAGCCCCGACATAACAGAGGTTGAGCTCCCTGCGCCAAAGCCACCGAACAGCAAAACAGCTTAACACCAGCCCTTCTGCCTCAGGGCTTACTCCGCAAGGGCGCTCTGGGCGTGCTAATAAGCCCAGCAGTCTGCCACGTGACTTGCGCGTCGGGCGTAGAAAAATTCCTGTGTTTCAAGGCGAAGGCGTCCTTTTCACCTAATCGCCTTAAATAGCGTTTGTGTGGGCAGCTGCAGGGAAAGGTTGCTGCTCTGTATTCCTTCTCTGCTCTCAGCCCGCAGCACTCCAACAGTCCGGTGCTTCCCACACTTCAATCACAATTAAAGGGTTTGCAGCCCCGCCACAGCAAAACAGCTTAACACCAGCCCTTCTGCCTCAGGGCTTACCCGCAAGGGCGCTCTGGGTGTACTAATAAGCCCAGCTGTCTGCCACGTGACTTGCGCGTCGGGTGTAGAAAAATTCCTGTGTTTCAAGGCGAACGTTTTTTTCTATCAAATACAAAACATGTTAGATATGATAGGAATGGAAGCAAACATAACGTTCACGTTAATATTAGGTAATCTGAACATTCACTGTTTAACACCAAATGTGGGGCAGGAAAGTCTAATTGTTCAGAGATGGATTAGTCTTGTATGCTTTGAGTGCGGTTCGTGGCCTGTGAGTCAGGGGCGTTAAAATCTCTGCGAAAGACATTAGTAGAGTGTGATAATTTGGCAGAGGAGAGTAAGCTGGAGATGTTGGCAATGGAAGAGTCACTTCTGTGAGGTGGTCTGTAGATGAGGTGGACGGTTATGGATTCCTTGTGTGATAACGGGAACCGGCAAGAGAGAGACTGAAATTAGCTTGTTCTAGGAAAGCGGATGATGGAGCATGGCAGTCTGCTCCTGTTGATGATTGCGACTCCACCTCCTGTCCTTCCTGGCCAGTCCATATGTTGCGTGAAGTAGCCTTGAGGTAGGAGGACGTCAAAAATATGCTTCTTTGATGAACAGGGCATCAAGGTTGTTGTATGAGATGAGTGAGTGAACTTTAAAGCGTGAGTGACTGATGAGCGAGCATTGATCAACATGAGAGGGTGTGTGCGTATGGTCTGTGGGTGTTGGATGGGGATAAGGGTGATATTGATGAGGTTCGCTAGGGTAGCTTGCAGAGTTGCCAGGGCCCATTCGAACCCTAGGCTGTGGAGGGAGGAGACACATGGTGATGTCTTTTGGTAAGAAGTAGTAGTAGCAATTGATTTGTAGGTGAAATGCAGAAGGAGGTGAGGTCCTTGTCTTGATCTGTCCTTTGTTGAGGAAGCCGGTGATGAGGACGTCTAAGGAGGACTTGTGAAATAGGTGGAGGGCAGAACAGCTGAGTGGTCGGCTTGGTCCCATGACCAGCAGCCCATACAATGCAGTCTGCCTGGAGCTGGCTTAGAGCCCTTTAGTAGAGGTCTGCAAGGCGACAAAAACTGGTGGTGGGCGGATCAGCTGAGTGGCAGGGCCTGGTCACGTGACCAACAGCCTACTCAATGCTGTCTGCCTGGAGCTGGCCTATAGTCCTAAGTAGCAGCCCGGAAGGCATGGAAACTGATGGTGGGCGGAGCAGCTGATTGGCAGCAGCGTACTCAATTTTGTCTGCCTGGAGCTGGCCTAGAGTTCTTAAGTAGAGGCCTGGAAGGCGCAAAAACTAGTGGTGGGAGGAGCAGAAGAGTGCAGGTCCTGGTCATGTGACCAGCAGCCTATTCAATAGTGTCTGTTTATCCAGATCACCAGATAGTGATGTGGGAGGGACAGATACAGTGAATGGAGAGTGGGTGGCTTAAGTGGAGGTCATGGTGTCTGCCATCATAGAAAGGTCTGGGTGGATCATGGCAGTGATGAATGATGAATAAACGCAGATAGTCATAACATATATAAGCCAAGGGTGGACACGTGAGGCAGCCAGGTCATCGGCAAGAGACAGGTGAAGCAGGTGAAATTTTGTGATATTGTGAGGTTAACGAATGATATCACTGGTAGAATTCCAGTGTTTTTGGGTGCAACAAGCACACAACGACACATGGGTAAATGCCAAACCAAGAGAAGATTAAGATCCAAGTTCTGGTGGCATGGTAGGGACGTGATGGTGGAGGAGGGAGTGTGTGCCATGAGCGCTGAGTAATAAGTCAATGAGGAGGCAGATTCAGGACATAACTCCCATGGAATTATCAGATCAGATGTGGGAGAAGTTTGTAACTGATTCCCTGGGTCGTATGAGGGGGTTGGGTCTAGAAAATAGGTTTACGATTGCATTGGTGGATTATGCGTGAAGGTGGTTTGATGTTAGGTTTGTGATCAACATAAAAACGTCAACTGTTATACAGTTCATGGAGGTTTTGTCCTTCAGGGAGGGATATCCTAGGATATTAGCGCTGCAGAATAGTGTACAGCTCTTATTGAGGAAAATGCAGGAATATTTAAAAGAGATGGCATTACGAGTTGGATTAGAGAAGTCTTGAGGTGTACTTATGCCCCCTTCCATTACAATTGACGGATGCTTTTGGAAGCGCATAAAAATTAATTAAAAAAGAAACGCTCATTGTTTTTGGACACGAAAGAGTTGAGAGGTGCGATTTCATTAATGACATCTGCAAGAGAGGGTTCAGGCCCACACTTTGTTGGGGAAGAAGTGCCCAACTTTCTTATGGCACCAGGTGCAAAAAGAGTAAACATGTCTTTGTTACAGCTTTTTGGGTTGCCGTAGTGATGCTTTTTGTTGTTTGACTTGGCGTCGAACATGGTCAAATGGCAGTTCAGATTGTAGATTTGCCAGGAGGGAAACGAGCGACAGCTCCACATTGGTCCCATCAAACTTTTATTTTTTAATTCAACTCCTGGCATCAATATTTCGAGCTGTCCTGCAATCCTATAAGCAGCACTGTCTGGGTAGTAGTTGCTTTTGCCCAACACGGAGTTGTATCACTGTAAAAAGCCTCTGTGTAGGTCTCTCATGTTTGCTGTTATAACCGCCGTTTAGCCTGAAATGCAACTCTGAGATTTATCTGCCGAGCCAGGAAAACTGACCATGTTTCTGGTCTGGGGAAGGCGCTAAATGGGCTATTCAATGATGCACGTATCACTATCAAATGAGGCTGTATCATCCCCACGACATTGCTTTCATACATACTAGTATCTTTCTACTTGCGATTGTATCAAAAGCAGGCAGCTACTCGTCCAGGTGCTGTTTTCCATGCCTTACTGACTAGCCATAAGTATGGTGCAGCCCTCTCTGAAGCTGGCTCTGCCCACAGATGCGCCCTTTACAATCCTATGTCATTCGAGGGTGAGGGGCACTGGCGGAGGTGTTGGCATGAACTGGTTGGTGGTAGAAAAATATGCAGAAAAATATGCAATCCGTAAAAGAACATGGATATCCCGTTTGGGGGTGCTATGTTATGACGATACAAACAATAAAGTGTTACTCCGTCCCTACAGTCAAGTGATAATGCATATATGCGCCTTGAAGGTACCGTGCATTGTAAACACAAAAGAGCACCTACCGAAGCTCCTGGAGTGTCTGGTTACTCTTCAAGCTGAGAGCTGTGTTTTTTTTGTCCAATGTACTGATGTTGTTGTCATTCAGCGAAAGTGTTATCAGTCTTTTGTTCTTTCCAAGACCTCTGAATACCTGCACGGCGCCTTCGTTCCCCAGAGCATTGGTCCCCAGACTGCAAGATATACAAAAACACATAAAACAGTAAATACACTAAAACATAATGGTCATCATACAAAATCACACAACATCAACACAGTTCATAAAACCATCTTAAAACAAAAAATATCGAACAAAGGAAGAAGCAACTTTAGAAAATTCATCAAAGTAATTAGCAGACGATCATTAGGGTTTACTAACAAGTTCGACCAGAGCATTTCCCAAGTGAACAAACAGCGAGTGATAAAATAAAGCCTGAAAGCACTCAACAATTAAGTGTTTCAAGGTTTCACAAGTAAGTCTACAGCAACGACACAGACGATCTTCAGACGACATGGAAGACCAACCACCTAAAACAGCATTTGTTTCTGAGCGTTGTAGAGGCATGTTTTAAGATACATTTCTGAGTAGAATTAAAGGGTTTAACATCCAGAGAGAAATGCTCCAACACCTTGTAAGGGAGCAGTCTTTTTCTGTTTTCGATCCAGTCACTTTCAAATAACATCTTTTATACCTTAGCTGGGTTACGCTCTAAAACTAGAGCGTATTTTTAAAACTATTCCATGCAACCATGGCAACTTCTATTTTCATACACCCAACGTAAGTAATCTTTTTCTTGAATATGCCTTCACCCATGGTGGCACACAAGTGGGGATACATGGGAAGCATATTTACAGTGCATGTATGATACATGTATGATGAAAATGCATAGTTATGCATGTAGTCATTTAACGGTGCATGTATAGTGCATATCACTCAACATGCCACTTATGACTATACAAACGCAGTAAGCAGAAAGACGAGCTTCATTATAAAATGTGTACTACTGTATCATGGAAAAAGAAAAACTTCCCCTCCCATCAAAGACAAGCATTGCCAAATCCAACAGTGTGGGCTTTTGTTTAGTATGTGATAGTCACTTGCCTGGTAACAGTATCATTTTACTAGCTGGCCATACGAGTACAACAAATGGAAAATGGTGTGAATACCTGGACATATATTGCATAGCTTGGCAAATACCTATCTGTAAATCCTTTAGGACTGATTTCTGGAATGCTTCAAGAACAGTTTTGAACCCGTGGGTACTCTTTGGTTTCATCTTCAAGTATTCCGTTTGTCTACTTTCTGTTATTTCAATGGAGTAAAAGAAGAGTTTTAGTTTAATTTTCCGAGTTAGTTTAAAGAAATCTATCTTCTCTTTAATTAAAGTACTGTTATGATGAGTAACAAAGGAGATCTCCTTTTGTAGTTTATACCGTTCAAATTTACTCAACTTGTAACTTGAGATATTTACCACTAAGTCTTTCTTGTTGGTACGTTTACTTTTCTCGTTGGATTTTTTCTTTTGGCCTCTTCTGACCTGACGCAGTCTAAAAAAGAGTAAGTCGTGAGTGGTGCACTCGACGATGGTTTTGAGGTACTTGGAAACTGACTGGTATTTTTCGGGTCTCTGGTGGTTTCTTGTTCATTTCTTCTGGGTTATCGACTTCTCCACTCAAATCTTCTGATGAAGATGGTGTTTGATTTAGAGTACCTTTGTTCTTGTTGTATGGTTGTCTCTCTCCCTTTGATAGTTTCCCTTCGGAATTTTCTTATTTTTTTAGACTCAATGGGCCTCATTAGGACTCCGGCGCTAAACAATGGTGCTATTAGCACCATGGTCCATGCGGAGTCCGCCATGGCGGAATGGGGAATTGCCACCCCATCCCGAGGTTGGTGGGGTGGTAATTCCCCATGCCGCCATGGCCCTTCCCCATTCCCATTTTTGCCCCATAGGGCTCAATGGGAATGGGGAAGGCGCTAATTATGGTAGCGCAAATTGTGGCACCGTAATTAGCACCAAGGTCCCTTTGTGGGTCCCTACTTTAACGGCTGGTAAAACCAGCCGTTAAGGTCAGGTCCTGCAAAGGGACTTCGTAATTAGGCGCTAGGTGTTTAACGGCGCCGCGCCTTTTACGGCGCCGTTAAACACTTAGCGCCTGGGTCATAATGAGGCACAATCTCCTTCTTGTAATCATCAAGTTTATTATTGATCTCCTCCAGTAATAGGGATAATTCTTCTTTCGTTATTAGTGATGATAGTGCCTTCTTAGTGGTTTCTAAGTCCACTTCAATTGTTGCAAGGGATTTTGATAACTCTTCAATCATTATGATTATGAGCTCCAATTAACATTTGTTCAATATGAGTCTCCACCTCTTAATGCATTCTGGATTCTCTTTACAGAGTGTAGGTTCTAGGTTTATCCTTAATCCACGTGGGATGTGTTGAGCTCTATAATATTGGGATAATGTTGTAGCATGTAATTTCTGGCTTATTTCACGTCGATTTAATCTTTCAAGTTGGTTTACTATACTAGTTCTTATGTCTTGGCAGTAGAGCAAAGATCTTATCCGTATTTTTAATTAATTTCAATATTCTGGCAGCTTCTTCTTGAGAAAAGGCTAATGTTTCCGCTCTGTAGTTAAAAATTCAATTTTAGAGAATGACATTCTATAATTAAGATAGGCGGTGCAACCTAGAAGAAGTGAATGACTGAGTCATCTCCTAAAGTGAGGTATGAACAGTCTATGATTTTCCACGTATATTAGAAACAGAAAAGCATAGTACACATTATAACAACACAAATTGTCTAATATAGAACATCCTCTTGCAGTCACTGGAAATTCATTGACTTCACTTGTGTATGGCATAGTCCACACATCATTGGAACAGAAATCAGACCCTGCACAGAGCAAAAAAAAACCTTGGTGAGTCTTTATGATAAATGAAATGTGATACTTCTTGATTGAATGAAGTGGTCCACTAGTGGGACACAGCGATTTGTTAGCGACTTGTCCCGCTGGTGACCACATATTTATAAACATCAGTAGCATAAGTAACGCAGTGCTTTTACCCACAGAATTAGTATGTGAACATTATTGACAGATTGAAAGACCACCGTAGTTGGCCCACTCGTTCTTCTAAGGTTAGTGCACTAGTGCCTATTTATCCTCTAATTAGTATGAAGAAGGAATATGAACTCATAGTTACTGTATTTAAACAGTATTACTTTGATTTATATTCACAGAATAGAATTAAACCCAATAACTTTACCTGAAGAAGGGCGCGAGAGCCCGAAACGTGTAGTAGCATATAGGTGACACATCAATACAATCAAAAACAATCCCTATCGAGATATATGGATGGTCAATACCCAAGGAATGTATATTGTTTTGAATGTCTGTATGTAATGAAAAAATGCCTTTTTGATGTATATGAACAATTTTGTTATTTGGAAGTGAATTTGAATTCCTATTGATTTGTAATTTTACTATAAAATCCTCTTTTGAAGAAACAAATAGCCTATTTTGTGAAAGTTGAGAGAAAAAAATCCAACACTTATATTGTTTATAGTGTGCCCTTGTTTGTCCCCCGTTTCACTTCGAGGGATCCGCTCTTATCCTGAGCTGATAGCTGCCCTGGTGGACTACCAGACTGATTATGAAACTCTTGATGATGGGGGATGCAATCAATGAGGACAACACCCCTGGGGTTGTTACTGAACCTATGTCTGGGATTGCCACCTCTCCTGCTGCCCCTATTTCTAAACCCCGCACTGCTCTTGAGGGGTAAGCCCTGAAGATTGAACTTTTAAAATTGGAGATACAACGAGAACAGTTAGCCTTTCAATACAAAAAGTTGAAAACAGAAGCAGAGTTGAAGAAAGAGGAGTTGGCACAGCAAGTGATACTCAAAGATAGGGACACTGAGCATCAGAAAATCCAGCTATAGAAAGCTAGAGTGGAGACCTCAGCGAAACCAGTTGAGTGTCAGGTCCCCTGCCACCAAGTTTATGAAAGATTTGGTTGGTGTGTATGCGGAGGGTTCAGATATCCTCCAATGGATTGAAGCATTTGAAATGACTTGTGGAATCCATGATGTTGATAAAAGAGATTGGGCTAATTGTTCAGTAGAGTGCCTCAGACTGGTTATGACTATATTCTGAAACTGAGTGTGGAAGAAAGGGGTCAGTATGAGTGCATGAAATCTGCTTTGATTGGCAAGTTTGGCAAGACACCGACCCAATACCTTAAAAGGTTCAGGGAATTTAAGAAACAAGAGAATGTGTCTTGGATTGACTGGGTGAGTGCTGCGCACATGAACATGATGGGGTGGATTGATGGAAGCCTGTTCACCAGAGCTGCGTCAGTATGTTGCTGACCAGAACATTTTAGATCCCTTTAAACTGGCCACGCTGGTTGACCAGTGGGTCTCCCACAGGGTGTCCCCTAAGGAACCCAGTGGGAAGGACAAGGATAAAGAAAAGGGGGCCTCTCAGAAGTCTGAGGAGTCCCAAAAGCAGTCACAGTCGAGTAAACCAAAACCTTCCTCTCCTAAGACCCAAAAATCTAGTGAGGATAAGTCCTATGTGGCTGGGAGTAAGAGTAGTGATCCGCCTGCTGCAAGGAAGCCTTCTAGTGGCTCCAGTACTGTACCCTGCATTCCCGGCACTTGTTGAGCTGTGGGGTTCTGGACCACAAGAAGAGTGACCCTAAGTGTAAAGGTAAGGCACTTGCAGTCCAGGCTGTCGGCCTGACCCACCCTTCCCCCATATCTGAGGAGGAGGCCACTGTCCTCCCAGTCCTCTACAGGAATCACATCCGGTGCTCCTGTAGAGATTTCCCTAGTGTCGCTTGGGGCCTGGGACCAGTACGCAGAAGTACTGGCTACAATCCCACAGAACAGCTGTAGGTTTTTTAGCAGTGTCCCCTTGTAACGCTCACCTGGTATCCACGGGGACGTCACTCAGCCTGTTCTGACCTCTTACAACCTCACACCCTTCCCTGGAGGCTTTTCGACTGGAGACTGGGCCTGAAACACAGGATTGGTAGAGTTTAACTCCCTATTGTCTCTGTGTGCTTGAACACCTTTTCCCCGGCGTCCAACCCTTCCCTTTGATCCACAGCTCACCTTGTTTTCTTGGATAGTGTGCTCTCTGTCCTGCTTTAAGCGCAGGGGCGCGTTGATTGATGCGGGCTCATTGCTGACTAGTTACTTCACTGGCAAGAATCCGACAGGTAAGTATAATGAGTCTTTTGAACAGTTCTCTAACTCCGTTCCTTTCCTTCCTTAGATGATGGCCGGCGTCTGGGGATGGCGGCGTGCTGCTGAGATGAGTAGCGCTGAAGGTGAGTGAGAGCGTGATGCGCGATGCACCCCTTTCGTATTTGCATTGAACTGAGTTCTTTTTCTGTGTCTTTTAGGTGCCGCAACGTTTTTAGCGTGGATGCCGGTTATGAAGAACAAATGCGGTGGGTAAACGCAGTATGCAGTGCCTCTATATGTTTCCACGCTAACCTGGAGTGTCTTTTCCCTCTTGCAGATGGTTGAGAAGTTCCGGAGACAGAGTTCCCCCAGAGCGGCTGGGATTCAGGTAAGCGTTTGAAGCTCATACAGTATTTAAAAATAAGCGAAGATTTGCAGTTCTTTTCCCTTTTCCTTGGGAAGCGGCGTGCCGGGATGGGAATGACACCGCCGAAGATGCCCGCAGAACAGAAGTAGCGATGAATTATGGGCAGAAGCGCTGCAAGGTAAGGCTGTTCCTAACGGTGTTCTTGTTCTTGCAGAAGCTGAGCGCAGAAGAAAGATGCAGGCCTACTGGAGACGCTGCAGGTGCAGAAAACGCAAAGCATGTTTCTCAGCCTGGGTGTGGCTTTAAATAGTCTCTGGATATCCCAGGTGTCTCTGGGCTGAACCACACCCAAAATACTAGACCGCACATGCAGTTCTGGGAACCAAAATATGTGGGGGCATCCATCTTGTCCCCATCAATGCACTACAAGTCCAATCCCCAATGTTATCCTATGGGAGTGAGTGAGTCTGGTGCCACAAGCGCCAAGTCTGACTCCAAGTGGGTCTTTGGAGGGATGGAGAGGCCCTTGAGGGCCATGTAGTTGATTGTGGCCTGGCTCCAGCCTGATATCTTGGAGGACTGGGGACATGAGGGGCAGGAATCATGACACCCCTTGAATGGCCAGCCTTCTACTGGTTTGAGAGAAACTGGGGAAAGCATGACAGTGGTGGGCAGGACCCTGCTCATGCCAGAGGACTATGTAGGTGCACCTCTGAAAACTACCAGGTTAGCTGGTGGGCCTCCCAAATTATTGCCTGCAGCCTTAGTCACCATTACGATTGGAGACAAGACAGCAAAGCTTCCTGTTCTGGTTCAGGACAATGTACCTGCTAACATTTTGCTAGGCAATGATTTGGTGGAAATGGGGATGATCGCGGATGGTCTACACAGGTCTGCTGCGGCAGTCACCCGATCACATGTCATGCCGGGTACGGTTGAGAGTCCGGTACCCAAGCCGAAGGGGAGACCCAAGGCACGAAGAAGGAAGAGTAAGAAGGTCAACTCGGCGAAGTGGGCTCCTTCTCTTTTGGCTGCTTCTGCAACACCCACTGGATTCATGCTCCGGGCGGGCTGGGTCCAGTGGTAAACCCGAACTCAACTCATGAGGGAGAAGAACCAGAAGACCCTCCTGCAGGAGAGGTGCTCAACCCAGAGAACCCCCCCGACCTTCAATGCCTGCTGGCTGAAGGGGGGCCCTCTAGAGGTGACTTCTATAAGGGACAGAGAGAGTCTCTCGAGGGTCTGAGGAGGAACTTCTGGATTTATTGGGAGGTTGAACTCCTTTGTAGTGAGCCCACTAAGCCTCAACCTGGTGCCCTCAAGAGGTTGGTGGTACCCCAGGTTTACAGGGCCTTCCTACTGCAGTTGGCACATGAGGCGCACTTGGCTGGTCATCTTGGTACCAAGAAGACTAAGCAGAGACTCTCGGCCCATTTCTACTGGCCCTGGATGGGAGTAAAAGTGGAGTCCCACTGCAAGAATTGTCCCACTTGTCAATTGTCTGGCAAGACTGGAGGCAGTGTCGTTTCCCCGCTGCAGCCATTGCCAGTGGTGGGCACACCATTTGAGAGGGTGGACACCGACATTGTTCATCCTGGTCTTGGTAGATCATGCCACCAGGTACCCCTAGGCTATACCTCTTCGGACTGTTACTGCCAAGGTGGTTGCCAGGGCGCTACTGGCCATTTTTACCATAATTGGATTCCCTAAAGAGGTAGTCTGTATCAGAGGATCCAACTTCATGTCGAGTTAAATGAAAACGATGTGGAAAGAGTGTGGAGTAACCTACAAGTTCTCACCCTCTTACCACCCCCAGACCAATGGTCTGGTTGAGAGATTTAATAAAACTCTCAACGGCATGCTGGGTGCTTTGGAAAAGCCCCTAAGGAGGAAATGAGATCTCCTCCTGCTATGCTTGCTGTTCGCTTACAGAGAAGTACCTCAAGAGGGTTTTGGTTTCAGCCCCTTTGATTTGCTCTTCGTACATCCCGTGAGGGGGCCCTTGCCTTGATCAGAGAAGGTTTGGAAGCCACCCCTCCAGGTCATGCCAAGCAAGTGGGGGACTATGCGCTAGGCCTCAGACGGAGGATGACTGTTAAGGAGAATTTTTCTATATGGCTAATCCCTTACCTAGTGAGTCACTCAGCAGCTTTGCTGGATTTCTGAGGTTTATTTGTTTCCACCTGGTAAGAATGTGAACCTTATTTCCCACTCTTACATGTGTTTTGCCATGTGTATTTCTACTTTTGTGTGACCTTGGGCTCTGGAGCCACACCACTCCATGAGCCCAACGTTTTGTGTGTGTTACGCCGCACCTTCAGTGCAGTGACACAGGGTTGTCTCTAAGACTTCACACTGACTCCCTTTTTCTGGGGCTGACTACTGTCCCCCAGAATCAGGTAAAGTTGCCATTTACTTTATGTAGTCATTTAACCTACAGACCCAGTACACCACATTTTACATGGAGTATTGAAAAGGGTTAACTCTGATCCCTTTTTGTCTGCACCTCCTGGAGCATTGTTTCACTCCCTTAACACTAAGACTTGGCTGGTGGCAGTGGTATCTACCCTAACTTTTCTACCGCGATTATAGTATAAACGTGGTACTGTTTTAAGGCTATTGTGTTAGCCTCATAAACCAGCTTGACCAAATATATTTTATTTTGGCTCCGGTCGAGTTTATTCGCCATTTCTTTCTGTTAACATCCTTCTTGTGTTTTACTTTGTGCGGCAAACCAGTTTTGCGAAGAAGCCCTCCTTTGGCGTCTGGGTGTCTAGGTGGGCTGAATGTGAGGGAAGGGTTTAGTAACTCCCTGCACAGGGTCTTCTTGGAGACCCAAGTCGCTCTTTGTGTCCATTGGCTGAGGTGGTGGTCCGGGCTGGACAACCCCCCCGCTGTGTGATTGACAGCCAGGCTGTGTGAATGGAGGATTTTGGCATAAAAGGCAGGACTCTCGGGCTGGAAGTCAGAGTCGCCACTGGAACTACAAGAACTGAAGAGAAGCGGAGAAGAAGACTGCTGCTGCAACTCCCGAGTCCCGGTAAAGCCCTGCTGCAGTCCTGAGCTATCTACCCTTCAATGACAGAGAAGATCTAGTCCGGAGTCTTCTTCCCTTGAGCCTGGTGGGACCAACCAGCTCACCTTTCTACAGCCAGAGAATCCTCTCCTGGGTCGAAATCGCTGCACGAAGCTGTAGTGGTCAGGATAGCCATCAGAAGAGCCCTCTCCTGTTTTAAAGGAGCACACCTTTTATTCACTGTTGCTTTACTGCTGCTGGCCTCATCCCTGGGTAGTGAAGATCGCTCCAGACGTCCTCCTTCTTGTCCCCACGACTGAAGCTTCAGGAACCGTGAGTCTGCAGGAACTACCAGGAACAACTGCCGTTGCACCAGCTTTCTTCATTCGAATAAGGTAATGTGTCCTTTGGTCGTTCTCGACGTCCGAACTTGAGGAATCGTGGTGAACCCCCTTTTTCTTGCAAAAGGCTTGTCCTTTCTTCCTTCCCTCTTATAACTTTTGCTTTGCTTTGACAATATCCAAGTACTCCTAGCAACGTTAATCTCGAACTGTTCTAATCGTATGATCTTCGCCAACAGAGCCCGGCTCAATTTGACACTAGCGCAGGCCTATTGACTTTATCTGTCTCTTAGAACACGTCTTCTGATTTGAGTGCCTTGACAAAAGTATTGTCTATGATTTTTATCCCCTATTCTTTGGTTTTTATGCAATGTGCTAAATGTGTTTTGATTACGGTTTTGATTACGGTTACAATTTTTCCCACGGGTGCGCTTTTCTTTCGTAAGACCGAACTGTCATTACTGTCAAAAGGTGAGCGCTGCTTAAACCCCGGTAACATCTTTTTTTTCACAACACCGGTCTGTCAAATTCCAATGTACTTACCTTGAATTGACCTGTAGTATATTTAGAGTGTGGCTTTGTTTAATAGAAGTGAAGTGTTTTGTGAACAGATGGTTTAAAAATAAATGTACTTATATTTTTTTTAACCAGAAACCTTGAATCAGTGTTTGTTTGAGTCACAGTAATTGTAGTCCTTTGTGTAATCCCTGTTACTGCTCATTTGCTCTTGAGATAAGTCTGGCTGCACTGCTACTGCTACCACTATACCTGCGTAGTACAGGCTTGTACCAAAGGTGACATTGTACTACCACTTGTAGACTTAATTGTCTGTAGTGTTCCCTAAGGGTACTGCAGAGGATTCTGCCTAACACTGGTTTACACCGGTGGGATTTTTAAGCATAGAGATTACACTTAGAGTATTGCTATTACCTTGGGTCAACTAACCACAAGGCTAAACACCACAGAAATCTATTAACTGAAAAATCATGTCTAATATTGAAAACTACAGTGGGGAGAGCCTCCTAAACTACACTGCTGAGGTTTTGAGAACCATGTGTAGCGAACAGAGCCTCTCTGGTAAAGGAAAATAATCTGAACTGGTTGCTAAATTATTGGGAAAATAAAGTCTGGAGAGTGGGTCAGAAGGACCTACCCCACCAGCAAATGTGGATAATGATGTTTCTGATTCTGAGAGTGTTGGATTAGAAGAAGTAGTTGCGTCTTTGTTAGGAGGCCCTACAACTCACTTGCCTGCTCAGAAACCACAACATTTGTCCACAGGAACCCCAATAGGTTACACACTCACTCCTGAATTTATTGCACTTGTTAAAATGAGACTTGAGTTGGAAGTGAAACGTATTGATGCACAAACTGCCATGACACATCAAGAATTAAGGCTCAGAGAAATGGAGATGGCTCATGCTTTAGAGATGAAGAAATTGTTTGTAGAATATGCTTCTCTCCCAGGATCTTCTAGGTCTTCCAGTCCTAAGAGACCTTGTATGCCAAAGGAAATGATTGGTATGTATGAGACTAAACTTGATGTTTTGGATTGGTTAGCAATGTTTGAATACAATCATGGGATTCAGGGTATCTCAGGGAATCAGTTGATTCCTTGGCTTTTCTCTAGGCTCCCCCCTGTTGCAAG
This sequence comes from Ambystoma mexicanum, assembly GCF_040938575.1. Classification (NCBI taxonomy): domain Eukaryota; kingdom Metazoa; phylum Chordata; class Amphibia; order Caudata; family Ambystomatidae; genus Ambystoma; species Ambystoma mexicanum. The sequence continues at coordinate 1,043,581,230 of NC_090936.1, forward strand.
TGATGCTGTAATGGAGTTGGGGGAGGTGGATACACAGTATTATGAGTGTGTGAAGCTAGCTTTAATAGCTAGATTTGGAAAGACCTCTTCTCAGTACCTTAAGCAGTTTAGGACCCTCGAAAAGCATGATGGTACCCCTTGGGCTACCTGGGTGTGCGAATGTTTGAAAAACGTGGATGGTTGGGTTAAGGGTTACAAAGTGAACACTTATGAAGGATGGAGGAATCTTGTTATGTTGGAGTCAATTTATGATGCCTGCTCTCCTGAACTTAGACAGCACTTGGCTGATTCAAAGGAGATAGATCCTAAGAAGTTAGCTAAGGCTGCTGACTTGTGGGTTGCCAACAGGGCTACTCACAAGGATTCTGGGGCAACTCAGAAGAAGGAAGAGGGAAAGCAGCCAAAGAAAGATAACAAGGAGTATTCCAATAATTCCAATCCAAAAAGGGCCCCAAACAGAACCAGGGTAAACCACAAGGGAAACCAAATCAGGCTAATGTACCATCTGGTGCTAAACCAGGTGGAGGTCAGAGTAAGCCTCCATTCAATAGGACATTTGGTAATTTTTTTTGTTTGTGAAGCTACTGACTCTGTGAAAGGGGATCCCAGATGTAAGGGTAAACCTTCAGGTGTCCACACTGTCTCCTTAGCCTTCTCCCAGGTGGAAGAAGTACCTATGACCAGTGGAAACTTTCAGTTGCTGGCTGATGAACCCATGAGAGTCTCAGCTAGTGTTTCTTTAGTGTCCTTGGGTCTTTGGGAACAACAAAACCTAGATGTCTATAACTCAATGCCAGATAATACTAAAGAGTATTATAAAGATAGTGTTCTTGTGAATGGTCAGGAGACCCCTGCCATCAGAGACACTGGGTCCAGCATTACTGTGGTTGATGAATGTTTTTCCAAGGTAGAGGATGTTGTTAAGGCACCCAAATACCTAACCAAGTTAGCTGGAGGCCTTGTGCAAATGGTTCCCCAGTTACCAGCTCTCATCCGGTGCAATGACATGACTGTCAGAATACCTGTTAGTGTGCAGAGTGAAGTATCTGGGGGAGTTCTCTGGGTAATGACCTGAAAACTCTTGGAGTTGTGTCTAGTACCTCCAGACCTCCCAGTAAGAGGAAGCAGGAGCTCACAAGGTCTGCCAGGGAAAGAACCTTGAAAGGCTCCCTGGGGACTTGATAGAAGAAACTATCACCCCAAGTCCACAGGATTTACTGCTATTGCAAGACAAAAAGAGACAAAGGGGAAACCCAAGTCTACCAGCAAGAAAACAGCAAGCACCCCTGTGCCCACAAGGACATCACCGAGACTGTCCAAAGTCACACCTGTGACTCCTCCACCAGCTGAGGCTGAGTGTGAGGTCCAACCCTGTATGGTTCAACCAGAAACTGAGGATTCAGATCTAGAAGAAGATCTTTCTCTGGTTGGGGATCTGGACCCAGTTGAACATCCTGAGCTGCAGTCTTTACTGGCAGAAGGTGGACCGAACAGGGCAGACTTCAGGAGAGAACAAAGAGAGTGTCCTACTCTTGAAGGTATTCGCCTACAGGCAGGTTCTCAGCTCGATGGAAAAGAGCCTGGGAAGTATAGGTTGCACTGGGAAGATGGCCTCTTCTACAGTGAACCGACTGAGTCAACCCCTGGAGACTGTAAAAGACTTGTAGTACCTCTAGTGAACCGACTCCAGTTCCTACAGTTAGCCCACAAGATACCTTTGGCTGGTCACTTAAGTTTTAAGAAGACCAAGGAAAGACTCTCACTTTACTACTACTGGCCTAAAATGGATTCAGAAGTAGACAAATTCCATAGGAGCTTTCACACTTGCCAAACCTCTGGCAAGAGTGGAGCCAAGAATGTGGCACCCTTGGTGCCTCTCCCAGTGGTGGGAGTTCCTTTTAAGAGGGTCGGAATCGACATTGTTGGTCCTCTTGATCCTCCCACATCTTCAGGTAACAGGTTTATCCTGGTAGTAGTGGACCATGCTACTAGATATCCTGAAGCAATACCTATGAGGACTGTTACGGCTCAGGCTGTGGCTAAGACCCTACTTGGTATTTTTACGAAAGTAGGTTATCCTAAGGAAGTGATATCTGACAAGGGATCCCATTTTATGTCCCATTACATGCAAGCCATGTGGAAAAACTGTGGAATCACTTACAAGTTCTCTACTGCCTACCATCGACAAATAAATGGACTGGTGGAGAGGTTTAACAGAACTATGAAGAGCATGATAGGTGCTTTAGAAGAACCCCTTAAAAGAAAGTGGGACCTTCTACTGCCATGCCTTCTCTTTGCATATAGAGAAGTTCTTCAGGGGGGAGTAGGTTACAGTCACTTTGAACTTCTCTATGGCCACCCAGTCAGGGTCCATTGGCCCTGATTAAGGAAGGGTTGGAGAGTGTTCCTTCCCCCGAGCCAGTCAGAGTACTGACTATGTGATAGGTCTCCGGAGGAGAATGTCACACATGATGGCAGAGGCAAGTGATAACTTGAAAGCTGGTCAAGCATTGGATTGACTAGAAGGCTAACATGGTTGAGTTTACTCAAGACCAGCTTGTTCTTGTTATGTTGCCTACAAGGCAGAGGGCCTTGAAGGACAAGTGGATAGGACCCTTCAAAGTTGTGGGTAAACTTGGAGAGGTGAACTATCTGGTGGACTTCGGCAATCCTAAGGAGGCTCCCAAAGACTTTCACACCAACCGTTTAAAGGCTTATGTCTCTAGACCTGAAATAGGAGCTTTGCTTCGAGCTTCAGCTCAGGAGTAGGAGGAGAGTGAACCTCTGCCTGAATGTCATCTGCCGACGCTCATTGCACCTGCCTCTTCGCTGGCGGCTCCTCGGCAGGGGGCCGAGTTGACATTCCGCCACGTTCCTTCCCCTGCATAGATTGCAGGTCTAGAGGTTTTTCAACATGTCGAATGCTGGGAGGTAGTGTCAGCAGTCGTCGCGTTGCAACCCCCTTGCTGTGCGTTTTCGCTCTCTTTGGGTTTATGCGCTAGTTTTCTCTCTCTCCACGGCCTATTCTGCCCGTGCTTTTGTTTTCTGGCTCGCCCTGCTCGCGGGCCGTCTCCTCTCTTCCTTTCCTCCTACACTATTCTACTTTTCTCCCGCTTCTGCTCGCCTTTCTCCCCCGCGGCTCCTGCTTCCTCCCTCCGCTGGCTGGCCGCGGGCGCCCGCCTGTTTTCTCGGCAGCCTCTCTCTCCTGCTGGCAGTATACTCTTTCTCTGCTCTCCGCTCAGCTCTGCCTTTCGTCTCATGTGGACGGTTTGTACTTGAGGGTGCTTCCAGTGGCATTATATTCTTGCGGTACCCATTCCGCTTACGCACCTGCTGCAGCCTGCTTCTGACAACTTACTTACTCTCAAGAACTCCGTCAGTATCAAGCTCCTGGACTTCTGTCAATGCATTATGGCAATCCATCTCGCCGGAAGGGTTTTTTCCGCCGGTAACAGCTTTTTCCCTTCTGCACGGTCTGATTGCGGAAAGGGGGCCCCCAGGACTGCTGTTTACTAGCATTCACTGTGGCTTCCTCCCGAGACAAGCATTACACACACAAGAAGGAAAAGGATTACCTGTCTCATCGACAGCTACATTTGGAGGACTTAGAATCAGGTGAGGAGAGTGGGGAGGAAAGAGGGTTGGAAGATAATACAGAAGAGGACAGATTGCAACGCCCACCAATAAAGATGTCAGCTGAAGAGCAGATTCAAGAATTATGGAAAGCAATCCAAAGCATGTCTCAAGAGCTCCAGACCGTAAAAGCAGAGAATGTTGTTCTTAAACAATTGATTTCGACACGTGAACCTCCATCACCAGAACTACCTGTTATGGCACTCTCTACAGGAACATTTGATGGCACCCCCAAGAGGGTCAAGGAGTTCTTGGAGGCTTGCATCGTGTATTTCACCTTCAGGCCTCGTTTGTTTGCCACTGACCAGACGAAGATCGGGTTTATTATCTCTAACATGACCGGCAACGCTCTGACATGGGTCACTCTGCTGGTTACCAGTGCCAACCTGATACTACAGGATTTTTCAGGATTCCAAACCTTATTAAAACAAACCTTTGAAAGGCCTGAACTGACATATACCGCCTGTCAAGATCTGTTGGATATCCGCCAGGGATCTTCTGAAGTTCTGACGTACATATCAGAGTTCAAGACATTGGCGGCAGGAGCCGGATGGTGGGAGCAAGCCCAATACGCCATTTTCCGGCGAGGCCTCAAAGAGGAAATAAAGGATGAACTCGCCAGAGCTACCCGACCACCATCTTTCTCAGACTTATTGTCCGCTGCTTTGCAAATTAAATATCGCCTACAGGAACGGTGTTTGGAACGTCGTAGACATCGAGAGACAGTCTATCCCGCTGAACCTGCCTCCTCCTCTTCTACTCCCTCTTCTTCTTCCCACCTTCCTGAAGAACCCATGCAGATTGGAGCCACAAGGGGACCTTTGTCTGCAGCGGAAAGAAGGACGAGAAAAGAGAAGGTACTATGTGCCTATTGTGGCTCGGATCAACACCTTCTCAAAAAATGCTCCAAACTTCCTCAGAAAATGCAGGGAAACGGACTCCCTCGGCGCCAGTACGGACCTGGTTCTGAGGGGCTTCTGGTACGACTTGCAGTCCCTATGTTTCTCTCTCAATATCGGCTCCCAGTATCCAGGAAGACTCTAGACTCATGGTCCTCCCTGTACTCATCAACGTCTATGGAAGGTTAGTTGAGTGCCTTGCACTCTTGGATTGTGGTGCGGCAGGGAACTTCGTGGATACCCTATGGGTCAAACAGGTGGGCCTTCGCAGACTACCTCGCATTGAAGATCAAAAGGTGGAGGGAGTGGACGGTTCTCCCCTCTCTTCAGGACCCATTACTCACACTACTGAGGAACTTCCAGTGACCATCTTCCAACACTGCGAGAATATCAAGTTTGACACAATACGAGCTGCCCATTTCCCGGTTATTCTCGGTATCACGTGGCTGAGGAAGCATAACCCGTACATTAAATGGGCGGATAATCAATTAAACTTCTGCTCCTCATACTGCACACTCCATTGTTTTTCCAGCAGAAGTGATTTCCAGACTATGACAGTGTTGGCCAAGGAGCAGACCGGTGTGCATGCTTTACCAATGTACTGCTCTCCCTACCAGGAAGTGTTCATTGAAAGAAAGCCAGCAACCTTGCTTCCTCATATGCCAGAGGATTGTACCATTGACTTAGAACCTAACGCACTGGTCCCGTTTGGGAGGATGTTTTCCCTGACGCAAACTGAAAAACAAGTTTTGCGGAACTATCTTGATGTCAATATGCAGAATGGGCTTATACAACCTTCTAAGTCCCCAGCTGGAGCTTCTTTGTTTTTCATAAAGAAAAGAGATTCAACTGAACTGCGTCCCTGTATAGACTACCGAGATCTCAACAAGGTGACAATCCGGGACCGATACCCCATGCCATTAATACACGAGATAATTGAAGCAGATCAAGGAGCACGCATGTTCACTAAACTGGATCAGAGAAATGCTTACCATTTATTGCTGATTGCACAAGGGGACGAATGGAAGACAGCCTTCCGTACCCCCTTTGGGCTGTATGAGTATAAGGTCATGCCTTTTGGCTTGGTGAACTCACCAGCAGCATTTCAAAGGTTCATGGACCGGATGTTTTCAGACTTGTTGTCAGTCTCTGTTATAATCTATCTAGACGACATTTTGATATTTTCTGCCACTCAGGAGGACCACCGGACGCATGTACAACAGGTATTGGAAAGGCTTAATGACAATCAGATTCTAGTCAAACCTGAAAAGTGTGTTTTTGCTGAAACTTCTGTTCCCTATTTGGGATACATTCAATCTAAAGAAGGCATTGCTATGGATCCGGGCAAGGTGACGCCCATTCTCGATTAGTCCTCTCCGTCTAATGTCAAAGAGGTACAAAGATTCCTTGGACTTTCCAACTTCTATCGCAGTTTCATCCCTAACTTTTCTGAGATCGTTCTCCCCATAACTCGACTGCTCAAAAAAGAGGTTAGTCCCTTCCGCTGGACCGAAGAAGCTTTAATGGTCTCAAAAACCTCTTCTGTTCAGCTCCCATCCTGCGCCATCCCAACCAGACCAGACAATTTATTGTGGAGACAGACGCTTCCGCTATGGCTATCAGAGCTGTTCTATTACAGTCTTTTGATGACTTGGAACACCCCATAGCATATCTTTCCAAGACGCTGTCTCCTAGCCAACTTAACTATTTGGTCCTGGAAAAGGAGTTGTTGGCAATAAAACAGGCCTGCGAGGTCTGGCAACACCTATTGATGGGAGCAAGGCACAAGGTTATAATCAGAACGGATCACAAGAACTTGAAGGCCCTACAAACTATGGAATGTGTCAACTCCAGGCAGGCTCGATGGTCCTATTTTTTTTCCCAATACGATTTACAAATCACGTACCTACCTGCCACCAATAATAAGCTAGCGGATGCTCTATCTCGGAAGGATTCCATACTTGAAGCGAAGGTGCAAGTGAGAGAACCAATGTTCCACAGAAACAAAATCTTAGCTCTAGTCAATACCTTTTTCCAGGAAATACGGTCCGGGTTAACTTCTGAAAGATCAGGTCTGCAACTCCAAAGGAAAAAGCCTTATACGGAGAAGGAAGGTCTATTATACCTGAACAATCGCCTGTATATTCCTGCTGGTCCTCTGCGACGGAAGATCATTGGCTGGTGTCACGATGCACTCACCGCCGGCCATCGTGGAACGTTCAACACCACTTAACTGGTTGCTCGATCTTTTTTCTGGCCGGATCTCAAGAAGGACGTAGGAGAATACCTGCGTGCGTGTCCGGTTTGTGCCATGACTAAATCTCTCCCCGGCAAGCCCTTAGGCCTTCTCACCCAACCGGAAATGCTTACATGTCCGTGGGGTCTGGTTTCTACAGATTTCATCGTCGAACTCCCTGTTTCCAACTCCTGCACGTGCATCATGGTGACCATTGATACCATGACCAAATTGGCTCATTTTTCCCATTACCTGGTCTACCTACCGCCACGGAGATGGCTGAGGTTTTTGGCCAGGATATCTTTAGACTTCATGGTCTTCCAGATAAGATCATTTCGGATCAGGGCAGCCAATGCATCTCCAAGTTTTGGAAGGCTCTTTGTTCTTGTCTGGGCATGGAACGAGCCCTTTCATCTGGCTTTCACCCCCAAACCAATGGTCAGACGGAGTGCCTCAATGCCACGTTGGAGCAATATCTGAGATGTTATAGCAACCACCTCCAGGATAATTGGGTAGCTTTGCTCCCCACGGCTGAGTTCACGTATAACAACTCTAATCATTCTGCCATTGGTCAATCTCCCTTCTTTTGCACTTATGGTGTACATCCCAGTGTCTTTCTCCCTTTAGTGCCGTTGCCTACTAACTCCCTGACAGCAGAAGGAGTCCTGCAATCTATACTGGAAGCTCACGCCACGGCCAGACAGTGTTTGAAGGAAAGTCGGAGATGCAATAAGGCTCAGGCCGATAAACACTGCAGGCCTTGTCCGGATTGGAAGGAGGGAGACAAGGTGTGATTATCCAACAGGTTCCTACCCCGCTGGGTGCATCCCTCTAAACTTTCTCCTCGTTTCTTGGGGCCCTTTCCTATCCTTTCTAAGATCAACCGTGTCTCCTTTAGGCTTAAACTGCCCCCTCAATTGGGTCGCACCTATCCTGTCTTCCATGCCTCCCTTCTCAAGCCTTTTTTCCCTGACTCCTACCAGAGACCCATACCTACCCAACAGCATTCTAAAGAGGCAAGCTCTGATGAATATGAGGTCTCTGCTATTCGGGATTCTAGATATTAGCGAGGGAGATTGGAGTACTTGATCTCATGGAAGGGGTATCCAAGGTCGGAGGACTCTTGGGAACCAGATTCCTACATCCACGCGCCCAGATTGCTTACACGTTTCCATTCTCATTTTCCCTACAAACCTGGGGTGCCTGGATCTGGAGGGGGGCATACTGTCATCCGCCGACACTCTTGGCGCCTGCTTCCGCCCTGGCGGCTCCTCGGCAGGAGGCGGAGTTGACAATCCGCCACGTTCCTTCCCCTGCATAGATTGCCGGTCTAGAGGTTTTTCAACATGGCAACCGTTGGGAGGTACTTAGCTCCGCTTCCCTCAGCGGTCGTGGCGTTGCAACCCCCTTGCTTTGCGTTTTCGCTCTCTTTGGGTTTATGCGCTAGTTTTCTCTATCTCTGAGGCCTATTCTGCCTGTGCTTTTGGTTTCTGGCTCGCCCTGCTCGCGGGCTGTCTCCTCTCTTCCTTTCCTCCTACGCTATCCTACTTTTCTTCCGCTGCTGCTCGCCTTTCTCCCAAGCCGGCAGCCTCTCTCTCCTGCCGGCAGCATACTCTTTCTCTGCTCTCCGCTCAGCTCTGCCTTTCGTCTCATGTGGACGGTTTGTACTTGAGGGTGCTTCCAGCGGCATTACATTCCTGCAGTACCCATTCCGCTGACGCACCTGCTGCAGCCTGCTTCTGACAACTTACTTACTCTCAAGAACTTCGACAGTATCAAGCTCCTGGACTTCTGTCAGTGCATTATGGCAATCCAACTCGCTGGAAGGGTTTTTTCCGCCGGTAACGGCTTTTTCCCTTCTGCACGTTCTGATCGCGGGAAGGGGGCCCCAGGACTGCTGTTTACTAGCATTCACTGTGGTTTCCTCCCGAGACAGGCATTACACACACAAGAAGGAAAAGGATTACCTGTCTCATCGACAGCTACAATTGGAGGACTTAGAATCAGGTGAGGAGAGTGGGGAGGAAAGAGGGTTGGAAGATAATATAGAAGAGAACAGACCTCTTCAGAGGCTTACCTTTAGATGAGAAAGTGGAAGGAGTTAATCTCTCTTCCAGTCTAACATCTGACCAGCAGGATGAGTGCAAATTACTGTTGAATCAGTTTGCATCGTTGTTCTCACTTTCACCAGGCTTGACCCCTTGGGGCCAGCATGATATACTCACTGGTGACTGTTTGCCTGTGAAAAGCAGGGGGTATAGAATGTCAGACAATGTCAGAACCCACATAAGGACTGAGGTCAACAAGATGCTTGATCTCGGGGTTATAGAACCCTCTACTAGTCCATGGTCTAGCCCAGTTGTGCTTGTACCAAAAGCAGGATCCAAAGAGTTGAAATTCTGTGTGGACTATAGATCTTTAAATGCAGTCACATAGACTGATGCCCATCTTTTACCTAGGACAGATGAGATGGTGGATAAACTTGGTGCAGCCAAGTACCTCAGCACATTTGACCTAACCTCAGGCTATTGGCAAATAGCTCTGACAGACCATGCCAAGGAGAAAACTGCATTCTCCACCCCATCAGGCCTCTACCAGTTTAAGGTAATGCCTTTTGGACTAAAGAATGCACCTGCTACATTTCAGAGGATGGTCAATCAAGTTCTGAATGGGATGGAGGACTTCTGCATGGCATACTTGGATGACATTGCAGTGTTCAGCCTACATGAAAAGAACATATTCATCACCTAGGGTATGTTTTGCAGGCTCTTGAGCAGGCCCATCTGACCATAAAGGCAAGTAAATGTCAAATTGGTCAGAGCAAAGTGGTCTACCTTGGACATGAGGTAGGAGGAGGTGAAATAAGGCCACTGCCTGGCAAGGTACAGGCTGTACAAAACTGGGCCACCCCTACTACTCAAACCCAAGTGAGAACCCTCCTAGGTCTCACTGGGTACTACAGGAACTTCATAGAGAACTATGGGTCCATAGCTTCTCCATTGAATGTTATCTCGTCTCCACAATTTCCTAAGAAAATCAGATGGAATGAGGAGTGCACTCAAGCCTTTGAAGGCCTGAAGAAGGCCCGTTGTCAAGCTCCAGTCCTAAGAGCTCCTGACTAACACCAACCCTTCATTGTACAAACTGATGCTTCAAATGCAGGTATAGGTGCAGTCCTTAGTCAACTGGATGAGAAAGATAGGGAACATCCCATTTGTTGCATCAGCAGGAAGTTCCTGAGACAAGGTGGGCAACAATATAACGCAAATGTTTTGCTATTGTGTGGGCACTGAAGAAGTTTAGACCATACTTCTATGGATCTACTTTCATTATACAGACTGACCACCAACCCTTGATATGGCTGATGCAAATGAAAGGGGAAAACACTAAACTACTAAGATGGCCAATCTGCCTGCAAGAGTTTGATTTTACCATTGAGCACAGAGCAGGAAGTCACCACCAAAATGCTGATGGTCTCTCTAGGATGTTTATAACCGGGATCCTCCTGTTCCTTAGTCTGGAGGATGGGGGGGGCGAGTGCTAGGGAGAATTATCCTATATGGCTAATTTCCCTTACCTAGTGAGTCCCTCAGGAGCTTTGCTGGATTTCTGGGGTTTATTTTGTTCCACCTGGTAAGAGTGGTAACCTTTTTTCCCACTCTTACATGTGTTTTGCCATGTGTATTTCTACTTTTGTGTGACCTTAGGCTCTGGAGCCACACCACTCCATGAGCCCAACTTTTTGTGTGTGTTACACCGCACCTTCAGTGCAGTGACACAGGGTTGTCTCTAAGACTTCCCACTGACTCCATTTTTCTGGGGCTGACTACTGTTCCCCAGAATCAGGTAAAGTTGCCATTTACTTTATGTAGTCATTTAACCTACAGACCCAGTACACCCCAACTTACCCGGAGTATTGGAAAGGGTTAACTCTGATCCCTTTTTGTCTGTACCTCCTGGAGCCTTGTTTCGCTCCCTTAACACTAAGACTTGGCTGGTGGCAGTGGTATCTACCCTAACTTTTCTACCGTGATAATAGTATAAACGTGGTACTGTTTTAAGGCTATTGTGTTAGCCTCGAACATAAACTCGCTGACCAAATATATTTTATTTGGACTCCGGTCGAGTTTATTCGCCATTTCTTTGTGTTAAAATCCTTCTTGTGTTTTACTTTGCACGGCAAACCAGGTTTGCCTTCTTTGTTCGCCGTCCTTTGGCGGGCTTCTGCGACGAAGCCCTCCTTTGGCGTCTGGGTCTCTAGGTGGGCTGAATGTGAGGGAGGGGTTTAGTAACCCCGTGCACAGGGTCTCCTTGGAGACCCAAGTTGCGCTTTGTGTCCATTGGCTGAGGTGGTTGTCCGGGCTGGACAACCCCCCTGCTGTGTGATTGACAGCCAGGCTTTGTGAATGGGGGATGTTGGCATAAAAGGCAGGACTCGGGCTGGAAGTCAGAGTCGCCACTGGAACTACAAGAACCAAAGAGAAGCAGAGAAGAAGACGGCTGCTGCAACTCCTGAGTCCCGGTGAAGCCCTGCTGCAGTCCTGAGCTATCTACCCTTCAACGACAGAGAAGATCCAGTCCCGAGTCTTCTTCCCTTGAGCCTGGTAGGACCAATATCCAAGTACTCCTGGCAACGTTAATCTCAAACTGTTCTAATCGTGTGATCTTCGCTAACAGAGCCCGGCTCCATTTGACACTGGCGCAGGCCTATTGACTTTATCTGTCTCTTAGAACACGACTTCTGATTTGAGTGCCTTGACAAAAGTATTGCCTATGATTGTTATCCCCTATTCTTTGGCTTTTATTCAATGTGCTAAATGTCTTTTGACTACTGTTACAATTCTTTCCGCGGGTGCGCTTTTCTTTCGTAAGACCGAACTGTCATTACTTTCAAAAAGTGAACGCTGCTTAAACCCAGGTAACGTCTTTTGTTTCACAACACTGGTCTGTCAAATCCCAATGTACTTACCTTGGATTGACCTGAACCAAAGGAATTGGTTGTGTGTAGTATATTTAGAGTGTGGTTTTTTTTAATAGAAGTGAAGTGTTTTGTGAACAGATGGTTTAAAAATAAATGTACTTATATTTTTTTTTAACCAGAAACCTTGAATCAGTGTTTGTTTGAGTCACAGTAATTGTAGTCCTTTGTGTAATCCCTGTTACTGCTCATTTGCTCTTGAGATAAGTCTGGCTGCTCCGCTACTGCTACCCTACAACTGTGTAGTACAGGCTTGTACCAAAGGTGAAATTGTACTACCACTTGTAGACTTATTTGTCTGTAGTGTTCCCTAAGGGTACTGTAGAGGATTCTGCCTAACAATGACACAGATGATAGGCCAGGCGACACCGAACCTTAAGGCCAGCCAGGAATTGAATAAGTACTGGCATGACCTTAAAGAATCACATGTGGGTTGGACTCCAGGAAAGGAGATCCTTGTGATGGAGCTTACCAAGCCTCAAGCCTTGGCAGACAAATGGACTGGACCCTTCAGGATCATCTCCAAGATGTGCAAAGTCAATTGTTTGGTTGACATGGGAGTCCCTGGGGTAGCCCCTCAGGTATTTGACAGCAACAGGCTCAAGCCTTTCCATAGGCGAGCAGAAGTTTCATACCTCTTGCTAGCCTCAGAGCAAGAAGAGGATGAGAGTGAGCCTCTTCCTAATTTGCTGCATAGCAACCCTCAGGATGGCTCAGTGGAGGAAGTGCATCTCTCTCCAGATCTGACGACTGAGCAATAGAGGGCCTGCAGGGCTTTGCTCTGGCAGAATGTACCTCTGTTCTCACTGATGCCATGCCGTACCCTGTGGTGTAGGCACGAAATTGACAGTGGTGATAGTGTGCCTGTCAAAAGCAGGTGCTACCGTATGTCAGACACAGTTAAGAACCACATCCAGGCTGAGGTCGCCAAGATGTTGGATCTGGGTTTTATCAAACCCTCAACCAGTCCCTGGTCCAGCCCAGTGGTCCTTGTCCCCAAGGCAAGTTCGCAGACACGGCACCAAGGATTGGCGGTTCTGTGTGGACTACTGAGGAGTCAATGCCGTCACCAAATCTGATGTGCACCCATTGCCCAGGGCTGATGAGCTTGTGGACACCATAGGTGCTGCTAAATTTGTGAGCAGCTTTGACCTTATCTCAGGCTATTGGCAAATAGCTCTGACGGACCATGCCAAGGGAAAGACTGCGTTCTCAACACCTGAGGGGCTCTACCAGTTTAGAGGCATGCCTTTTGTGTTCAAAAACGCACCTGCCACCTTCCAAAGATTAGTCAACCATGCCCTCAGTGGGTTGGAGGCCTTTTGTGTGGACTACTTAGATGACATTGCTGTCTACAGTTCCACCTGGGAGGAGCATTTGACTCTTTTGGATAAAGTGTTGCAGGCATAGACGAGGGCTAACCTCACTATCAAGGCCAGCAAGTGCCAGATAGCTCAGGGGAAAGTCATGTATCTTGGGCATGAGGTAGGAGGGGGACAAATCCAACCTCTCCCTAGTAAGGTACAGGATGTACATGACTGGGAGACTCCCACTACTCAAACCCAGATGAGAGACGTTTTGGGCCTCACCTGGTATTACTGCAACTTCATGGTGGACTATGTAACCATAGCAGTCCATCTGACATCTCTGACTTCACCCAAACGACCGAGGAAGGTTAATTGTACAGAAGACTGGCAGAAGGCCTCTACTGGCTTGAAGAAAAGTCTGTGTAGGGCACCTTAGTTGTGTGCGCCTGATTACAGCAAACCCTTTATCGTTCAAACTGATGCCTGCGACACCGGAATTGGAGCTGTCTTGTCCCAGTTAGATGACAAAGGAAGAGAACATCCGATCATATTCATCAGTAGACAACTCATGGGTAGAGAACTTAGGTGGGCTACTGTTGAAAAGGAATGTTTTAGCATAGTTTGGAGCCTTAGGCATTTTAGACCCTACCTTACATAAAGGTAAATACATACGCAAGGCCCAGGTGAGCTACTGTGATGTTGAGAATGGAGGTACGCGATACACAGGGGCAGCAAGAGAATGGATAATGTGTACCGTTAGCCTCAGAACATAGGGAAAAGTACACGTGCGTGTGTGCAGAGGCAAATCCCCCACCAAAACAAGAAGCTTGCACTGTGACAGTAGCGGACAGATTGCGTTGCTCCCCCAAGATCTCCAAAGTCCACACGTCCATCCGCTCCAATTCGCCAGTACGTTTTGATGTTCTCCTATGCACTACTTAATCCCGAATGTGAACGCCAACGCCCCATGTGTGTCGTGTGACTTACGCGATGAGCCCCTTTAGAGGTAAGTGGCAAGCCCGTGGCAGCAAGGCAGTGGGCTGTCAACTTCACTGCCAGAGAAGTTGATATCCTGGGCATGTCCTTGGGCATTATGATGCCCTCTTCCACGGCCCAACGCAAGTCGGCAAGGGAGGACGGAAGCTGATCTGGGACCAGATCATGGATGCCATCAATGCGGAGGGGGTGGCATCCCGTTACTATCACCACGTGCACAAGCGCTGAGAGGGCCTCAAATCCAGGACCCACAACAAGGCCCTGTGATTCCTCTGGGCTGGTGACAACCAAGGGGGGCGCATGGGCCGCTTGAACACCACAGACATGCGGGTCCTGGAGAAGGTTTACCCTGCGCTGCACGCCCTGGTCAGCATTTTGCAGCACCGTCTGGAGTCGTCAGGTGAGTGTCCATGTGTTGGTTGCATCCATTGTGCATGTGCATGCTGAGGTATGGTGGGAGTGTGCACCTTGGCCTTACAGCAAGTATGCCTCTTCTGTGGATGTGTGTGTGCATGTCCAGACGGCGCTCCACATGTGTTCTATGAATCATGCGTAATTTTGACAATCTCACTTTTGCATCGTGTGTTGTACTGCAGCATATCACAAAGTGCACATGGTTTCTTACATGTATCTGAGACGTGCCCATGTGAGAGGTGTGACAGATGGGTGGTGTTGTGTACATCATGAACATGCATGGTCTTTATGTGTCTCAGATGTGACTGGTGTATTTCAATGTGTGCCCTAGTCTTGTTGCGTGATTTCTGTTGAGGGGACTCTGATGTGATGGCTCAGTGCACTGCTTGAGGACTGTCAGGTGATGTGTGTGCATGACATGTGTATGGCCCATGACGCATGTGTGTGTAGAATGCACCATTTGTCGATTGTGACCGTTCCATTTCCATGGATGTGATTGTCTGTTGTGAAGGACAGATTTTTATGTGTATGTATGTTCATTGCATGTACCTGTGTGTTGTAGAGGGTGATGATGGCTGTAGGATTTAGCAGTGTACTTCATGTGCATGTTTTGGTGCCAAACACACATCTGTACAGTACCCCGATGTCTGTGTCCTATGTCTCCTTATCCACAGCAGCTTTGGAAGAAGAGGGTGGAGAAAGTGCTTTGGAACAAGGCAGCCGGGATGCCTCCACCAGGCAGAGACGCAAGGCCCAGTCACGCCCCCTGGTAACGACATCATTGGGGAGCAAGAAGGCTGGTGCTGCGTCTCCAACATCGGCCACACCTGCTGAGTGGAGGTCCAAGAGGGTGAAGGTGGATGTGGACTCCTCGGCAGTGGGGGGGGAACAGGTGAGAACACACAGAGGCCAACTACTGCGGAAGACGCTGGGGAGGCATCCAGGTTGGCGGGGGAGGAGGTGGAGAAAGGGGCCGTATTAGCCCAGTCCATGGTGCCCAGCGAGGGTGGTGAGGTGGGTCTGACTGCTGCAGTCCTGACCCAGGGGCATGAAAATGTGCAGGCCACCATGGAGGTACGTGTGCAAATTCCTGTCCCTGTGTCTGCGCCTGCAGCAGTATGCACCTGCCGGCATTCCCCAGGCCGTACCCATCCACAGGTGTCAGTTGTTTCCACCCGGACCGACACCCCATTGCCTGCAGATGTTGCCATTCGGGACAGAGTGGTACCCCTTCTAGTCGGTATCGGGAAGC
Source organism: Ambystoma mexicanum (assembly GCF_040938575.1). Classification (NCBI taxonomy): domain Eukaryota; kingdom Metazoa; phylum Chordata; class Amphibia; order Caudata; family Ambystomatidae; genus Ambystoma; species Ambystoma mexicanum. The sequence goes on from NC_090936.1 coordinate 1,043,596,945, forward strand.
GTACCAGCGGCATTCGTGATGATGTGCAGGCTTACACTTGTGTGCCTGCACATCATCACAATGACGTCTGGCGTCTCCTGAACTGGCTAGTAGCATTCCTGGTCTTGATTTGGATGTGAGGGCTGGCCACTTATGCAGCCCCCTCTTTGTCTTGCTCCCCTGTGCAGCAGTCATCCTCCTGCGCGCCTTCCAGCCCAGATACCACCAGTGCCCCCTGCACACCAGTCCCACTCACGTCGGCCTGTCTGGTGGAGATAACATCCCTGCCTGAGTTGGGAGACGACGGTGGATCAGCTGAGGTGGTCACCATGCTGATCCAGGGAACGACAAGAGCAATGGCAATGGAGGGAGAGCAGGCACCCAGGAGCAGGGCACGGGCCAGACGTCCCGGGTGATGTCATCAGCCCGGAGGGCATCCTTACGAAGCAGGCACTGGGAAATTTGGCAGCAGCAGGCTCAAAGTAGGAGGCTATTGTACTCAGGGCATACAATCCCAAGGAGGCAGGTATCCGGTGTCGGGCAGGATGCAAATATGGACCTTCGAACAAGGATGTCTTCCGTATTCGTGCGGTACGGGCAGCAAATCCGGGCAGAGAGGCAGCGGGCGGAGATTACACTGCGACGAGCAGAGGCAGGCTGACATCCTTGAGGATACTTGCAGGGAGTGGGAGGCGACGGAGAGGGCCATGCTGGAGTCCCTGCAAGCCCTCGAGGAGAGAGCTGAGCCCCTCCTAGGGGAAGTGGACGCAGTGTTCGATGATGCCCTGGCTGAGACATTGGATGAGATTGGTGACAAGGAGGACTAGCCTGCTGCCTGTGTACATAGTTTTGTAGATATAAGTTATGATTTGGAGCTAGCATCACGGACATTACTCCAATTGTTTGTGCATAGTTCTGTAGGTGTAAGTTTCCTTTTAATTTTATTTCTTTTGGAGTGGACTGTGGACTATCCTCCATGTTTTATTGTACATAGTTTTTTGGTGTGATTTAGTATTTAAATTTGTGATTTTAGTGATTTTTTGGTGGAATTGTTTTTTGTACATGTGGACATTTTTTTATTTTGTATTTTTACATTTACATCTTTTGATACTATGATTTATTGTTTCATTTACAGTATGTATGGTTTGAATACTACTGTTTAATATATTTACTCTCACAGTCATTGCCGTTCACAGTTATTTTTCCAGTGTGCCTGTTTGGTAGTGCATTTAGTAGCCCTTATCCTTCCTATTGTTAGTCATGTGTGTGGTTGCTTACTTGCATGTGTTATGTTCGTGGTTTGTTTGCGGGGTGAGTATACACATGGGGTGGACCGGTGGTGGTGTGTGGAGTGGGATTTTGTGTGTGCATGGGCAAATGGTATTTCCTTTCAGATGTGCAGCATCACTGTGTATTTGCACTCACTGTGTTTGTGAGTGAGGTGGGTGGGGTGACTGTGGAAGTGTTGCATGTTCAGTACATTTGCATATGATTTGCTTGATGCTCTCTAACACACAGGGGGTGCTTTTCAAATTTGCCTGCATGCGTTTTTGGAGTTATCATCATCTCTGGTGTTGGTCACCCTCTTGCACTGGGATAGACTGATTGCCATGTCCTTCACACATGGGCATATCCTGCCCATTGTTAGTCATGTGTGTGGCTGCTTACTTGCATGTGTTATGTTCGTGGTTTGTTTGCGGGGTGAGTATACACATGGGGTGGACCGGTGGTGGTGTGTGGGGTGGGGTTTTGTGTGTGCACGGGCAAATGGCATTTCCTTTCACATGTGCAGCATCACTGTGTATTTGCACTCACTGTGTTTGTGAGTGAGGTGGGTGGGGTGACTGTGGGAGTGTTGCATGTTCAGGACATTTGCACATGTTTTGCTTGATGCTCTGTAACACACAGGTGGTGCTTTTCAAATTCACCTGCATGCGTTTTTGGAGTTATCATCATCTCTGGTGTTGGTCAACCTCTTGCACCGGGAAAGACTGATTGCCATGTCCTTCACACATGGGCATACCAGTGAAGTGTTTATTAGGGATTCTCTTTTAGGAATGGCAGCTCAATGAAGATCAGGCTGTGGGGAACACAGCCAGTGTTTGTTCATGTGGTACACATTGAGGTTGTTTGGATTTCTGTCATTGGTGAACATTTTGTCCCTGGATATTGATGCCATGACATTGTCACATGGCCAGCAGGCACTCACTTTTACATTCAGTTGTTTCATGTGTATGTTGGGAGATGGTTGCGGACAGCTAATCTCTTTGGCCAGCTGCCACACTCATGGATGTGGCCCATGTGTATGCATTCATTTTTACTTGCAGGATACATGTTCCAGTGGATATTCTGGCTGTCAAGGTGCACCACACACAATCGATGGAGTGATGATGTGTCACTATGTCAGGCTTCATCATGCAGGTGATGTCCCATATGGAGGGGGCTGCCTCCATGGTGGCGTCATGGGTGATAGGGGCTGGGATGTCCCATGTGGAGTGGCCTGCCTACAAGGTGGGCTGATCGGTGATGAGTCTGGGGTGTCCCATGTGCAGGGGGCTGCCTGCAGGTTGGTGTCATGGGTGATGGGGGTTGGGGTGTCCCATGTGGAGGGGGCTGCCTGCAGAGTGTGGCGACGGGTGATGGGGGCTGCCTGCAGGGTGGGGTGACAGGTGATGGGGGCTCGGGTGTCCCATGTGGAGAGGGCTGCCTACAGGGTGGGGTGATGGGGGCTGGGGTGTCCCATATGGAGGGGGCTACCTGCAGGGTGGGGTGATGGGGGCTGGGGTCTGGGGTCTCCCATGTGGAGGAGGCTGCCTGCAGGGTGGGGTGACGGGGCATGGGATGGCCCATGTGGAGGGGGCTGCCTGCAGGGTGGGGTGGATGATGGGGCTGGGGTGTCCCCTGTGGATGGGGCCTTCTGCAGGGTGGGGTGACGGGTGATGGGGGTTGGGGTGTCCCAGGTGGAGGGGGCTGCCTGCAGGGTGGCGTCACTGGTGATGGGGTCTGGGGTGTCCCATGTGGAAAGGGCTATCTGCAGGGTGGGGTGACGGGTGATGGGGTGTCCCATGGGAAGGGGGCTGCCTGCAGGGTGGGGTGACAGGTGATGGGGGCTGGGGTGTCCCATGTAAAGGGGGCTGCCTGCAGGATGGCGTCACGGGTGATGGGGGCTGGGGTGTCACATGTGGAGGGGGGTGAATGCCTTGGATAGTGAGGTGCAGACACACATTTTGGCAGGGGTGTGGCCAGGAATTGGGAGGTATTGGCGTGCGATTTAGCTGCTGGAGGGGCACCATTGCGTGGGAGGGGAACGCGTTTTCTCTGGGGTGCGTCTGGGGATTGCAGGGTGCTGTTGCGTGTTTATGCTGGGGTGTGGCCGGGGATCGCGGGGTGTTTTCGCGCAATTACGCTGGGGTTCAGCTGGGGATTGCGAGGTGTTGGCACACAATTTGGCTGGTGGAGGGGCAGGTCTTGCGTGGGAGGGCATACCTTTTCTCTGGGCCGCATCTGGGGATTGCAGGGTGTTTTCGTGCATTTATGCTGGGGTGCGGCCGGGGATTGAGAGGTGTTGGTGCATGATTTGGCTGCAGGGGGGCAGGCCTTGTGTGGGAGGGTACACATTTTCTCTGGGGTGTGTCCTGGGATTGCGAGGTGTTGGCGCACGATTTGGCTGGTGGAGGGGCAGGCCTTGCGTATGAGGGCACGCGTTTTCTCTGGGGTGCGTCCGGGGATTGCGCTGTGTTTTCACTCGATTACGCTGGGGTGCAGCCGGGGATTGCGAGGCGTTGCCGTGCAATACGGTTGCTGGAGGGGCAGGCCTTGCGTGTGAGGGCATGCGTTTTCTCTGGGGTGCCGACACGAATCGTGGGGTGTTTCCGTGCAATTTCGCTGGGGGGGCTGTATGCTGGACCAGGGATAGCCTAGAGGCTTGCACCATGTTAGGCATTTCACTTGCTTTTGACTGTGTGTGGGGGCGTGTTGGGGGCGTTACTCGCGCAGCTTGCTGTTATTTGCACCATGGCTACGGATGCCTCTGGGAATCCATGAATACGCGTGCCGAACAAAGATTTTTCGAGTGAGGTGGTAGATTTGGGCCGCAATACACATCTGTACAGATGTATTGGAGAGAAAAAGGTAAATAGTGTCCATTTTTTTTTGGTGGAACTGAAGTAATTTATCCCCTTAACTGCCATGGGGTTTCCCCCCCAGTGCCAAGGCATTTTTTGGTGATTTCGGTATGTCGCCATTCAATCCCTTGTAACTTTTTTGTTGCATGAGATATCTCGGGCAAATGTGGCCCCTTTTTTCCCACATGTAAGTGGTCGTAACGCCACCAAGGAATCCCAGTTAGCTGTTGGGGGGTGAGAGAAAATAACCCAAAAGTGGAGAAAAGTTTGGGTTTTTTTCAGAAAATGGCAATAAAATGATGTACAAAGAAGCCTGTGGTTATTTTCCTTGTAAGAGCTAGGAACAAATGGTTTGCTTTGCTGAATTTGCATTTTTCCAGGCTTTCAAGAACAGGTTAAGTGGAAACCAAAAAAACATTTTGACATGCTGCAGCCGTTTTGTGAGAGGTAGGCGATTTTGGCCTTTTTTGCCCAATAGGACATGCGTGGACAGAATGGAAGAGAAGGGTAGGAAAGCTGAAAGGGAAGACAGAAATGCATACATTTCTGAAAAGTAGACGCAATTCCAAGTTTAGGAAGGGGTGATTTGAGCAGGTCAGGCAACAACTATGTAGGGAAAAATTCCATAGTTTGGGGAAAAATTGGGAAAATGACAGAAAAAAGGTATGTGGTGGACATGGTTGGCCCGGTTAGGCAACGGCGTCTGTGAATTTTGAGAAATGCAATGCTCCGCTACATATCCCCGGCTCTTCCAGTTAGGAAATCACACATTTTTCATAATGTTTCACAAAACAAGCAATACCACAAGCCAAAAGCTGAGCCATGGTACATAGGATTTGTATGCTTACAGCCTAAACAGACATACTTAGCATGTGTAAATAAGGATAACAAATGTGGTGAGGAAGGGAAAACATACATTTTTTTGAAAGACCACAGGCAGTCCTTTTGAAGGGTAGGTGATTTGTGCAGGTTAGAAAAGTGTATAGTGCCTAAAGCAGCGACTAAATGTAGGTCACATTTGGGAAATGAAAGGGTTGTGTGACAAAGTGCAGCAGCAAATGTGTCGAAACGTTATGAAAACCATGCAAACACAACATATGTCATACCTTCCTGCGTTTCCACAGGTGTCCCGATGAAAACGGTACCTCACATGTGTGGGTGCACCTACCTGGGCACAAAGGGAAAAGGCTAAACCACTGGTAACCCCAAGTCTTCTGGCAGAGCAGATTTTGAGGAATTTTGCTCATGTGGACAACCTACAGATTTGGGCCTAGGGTGTCGAAGCCACCATGGAAAACAGGGAACCACATGCATTTCCGAAAAGAGGACACCCGTGGAAATCCACAGAGGTCTGACTTGCGCGAATCGCCCCAGAATTTATTACCCACAATCCACGGCAAAGTCTGAAACTTGGCGGAAAAAACCCACAATTTTTGGACATTTCATTCTGCTCACCCACCGAAACCCCCCGTCAACAACACATGTCCTACCTTCCTGCTTTCCCACAGGTGTCCCGAGGAAAATGGTACATCACATGTGTGGGTGCATCTACCTGCGCACAAAGGTAAAAGGCTAAACCACTGCTATCCCCCAAAGGGTTTGGGGAGCCAACCTACAGATTTGGGCCTAGGGTGTCGACCCCACCAAGGAAAACAGGGTACCCCATGCATTTCCAAAAAGAGGACACCCATGGGAATGGCTTTCCACAGATGTCTGACTTGCACAAATCGCCCCAGAATGTATTACCCACAAGCCCCGGCAAAGACCCACATGGGAGACGGGTGCCCAAGGCCAGAGACATTACCTCCGACTTTCGTGGAGCTCTGGCTGGCCTGTGTTGCAGCTTCTCCCTCCGGGAAAGGTCGGGGACCCTGCCGGGTCTCCCTGGGACTGCCGCTGCACTTGGGGATGGTCAACCCACATGGGAGACAGCCACCCAAGGCCAGGGACATTACCCCTGACTTTCCTGGAGCAGGCCAGCCAGAATACCAGAATGGTTGGGGGATCACGTTTTTTTATTTTTTTTGTTTGGGCCCCTTCCCTAGGGGCAGATTGGCAGATAGGCCCATGCTTTGGGGAGCCTCTTTGGTGGCCCTCCAAAGCATGGGCAGATGCCCCTACCTAGGGGAAGAAATCCACCCCCAGGGAGGGCTACATGAGGTGCCCCCCATCCACTTGGGGTAGGGCCTAGGGGCTAGAGGGCCACCCCCCCTTTCATAACAAAAAAATTCCTGGTGGTCTAGTGCCCCCCCCCAAAAAACAAAACATTTCTTATTATTTTTTTTTTGTTGGTTGGTCCCCTTCCCAAGGGGCAGATGGGCACCCATCTTCCCCCATGGGGGCCCAAACCTGCAGCCCCATGCTTTGGGGGGCCTTTCTGGTGGCCCTCCCCCCACCCAAAATGGATGGGGGGCATCTCATGTAGCCCTACCTGGTGGCAGTTTCCCCTTCCTAGGGGCAGATATCTGCCCCCAGGGTGGGCTTCATGAGGTGCCCCCATCCACTAAGGTGGGGGGGAAAGGGCCACCCCCTTTCATAAATATAAATGCGTGGTGGTCTAGTGGGGCCTCACCTATATTTATTATTTTCCCCATCTTCCCCCGGGGGGGATACATGTTTCCCCATCCTTTGGGGGTGGGGGAGAGAGAGGGTCACTTACATTGTAAGCAGCCCCCTCCCACTTTACACACAGATCCCTGGTGATCTAGTGAGCGTTGCTGGGCGCGGATCGAGCGATCCGTGCCCAGCAATGCTTCAAAAACTGTGTTGTTGGAAAGGGGAGAGTCTCCCCTTTCCAACGACACATCCCTCGATCTTAACGCACAATAGTGCCACAGATCGAGGGGGATAATGGTGGAAACTCACCTTTTATTTTCACTGCGGCAGCCGAAGCCGTGGTGAAAATTACTTTCAGTTAATGCGTGCTGACGTTAAACTGACAGAAATCCAACCCCTGGGCCGTGAGGCGGAACCTCCTCCTCACATAGCCTGGGGGTTGGATTTCAGTTTTGCAGGGATTGAACAAAACGAAGTGCCAGAAAGGACAAACTATCTCGTCCTTGGCACTGTGAACTAAAGAACACTAGAGGCAGTAGTTTCAGGCTTGGAAGGCTCTTCATAAGAAATAAAACAACCGCGGGCGGACCCCTTGCCACTTAAGCTCATAGTTAGGGCCTACCCCTCCCCCTTTTTAGGTGGAAGATGGTCCAAAACTGAAAAACACAATTAACTAGCGGTACGCAAAGGAGCATAAAATAGTGGATAGTGTAGCATGAGATATGATGGTTTAAAGTGGAATACAGAAAAGATTAAGATAAGATTAGGCACAGAAAAAGCACACCTTTGGCCAAAGGCCTGTACAGATACAGGTGGACCAGAAACACTATCTGGAAATATTCCCCACAAGGCTTTGCCTTAAAGTTATGGGTCACACTGTTAAGCAGCAAAGAGTTGATAAAAGTTGGTGTGCTGACCCTTGGCCTAAGGCATGATACGGGGGGCCAAAAGCATGGCAAGGGTACAGACAAAGAAGAATTTCAATGGGTCAGGCATATGGCGCACCTCATTAAATATGGTAAATACGTGGGGGGGCAGACCATTTTCAATACTGCAAAACCTTCTCCACATAAATTGTCTTAAAGCTATGGGTCATCCAGTTAAGCAGCAAAGATCTGTCAAAATTGGTGCTGACCCTTGGCTAAAGGCTTGGCACAAACACGGGTGGGTCATAACCATGGCAATACTGGAAACGTTTCCCACAGGAAAATGCCCTAAAAACTAGGGGCCACAAAACGTTTTGAAGAAAAGTTGCTTTTGCAGACCTTTGGCCAAAGGCATGGAGCATGCACAGACGACCAGGAGCATAACACTGCTAGAAATCATCCCCACATGGTCTGCCTTAAAGCTAGGGGTCGCAGAGTTGATCAATAAAGAGCTGGTAGTCTGGTCTGATAATATGGCGTTATTTAGCATCAGCAACAAAAGAACAACGTCATGCCAATGGGTGTTGAGAGAACTAATCTCTCTATATAGGGAGATCATTACCGGAAAAGAGACCACTCTCTATGGCGACAAAAGATGTCACATGTTGAACCCTAAATCAGCAATATTGTCGTCATTGGGGATCAAAGTAATGAAGTCTCTCTCTAAGAATGATCTTGATGTCGAAACTCTTATCTCCAATCCGCTCAAGATAAAGAAAGAACACTTTGCTCTGAGTGCTTCTGGATTCTGCGCTTGCAGATCCATCTTTTCGTTTGCCCAGCTCCCACCAATCCCTGGAAAAGGTACATTTTGGCAAGCACAGGACAACGGTTGTTGTCTGAAAGTCGTGGAACAGAAGAACAGAGAAGGCGGCATGGGCCTGAAAGCAAACTGCCATCAGGCAAAGGAGTGCTCACCAGCCAATTTACAGGTCCCAAACACACGGACCTGGGAGCTCACGCTGGGGGCACCCTGTGAGCAAAGAAGGGAAACTTCTTTTTAATCATGCTTATCTACAGAAACCGATTGATGAAAGAAGTTGGTGAGTTGACGCAACTAAATCACTGATACCAGTTTAGGCACTTATACCACTAGGGTGATACTTACGCCATGCACATGCAGGGAGCGGATTCACAACAGCACTATTGAGCCTACAATAAACTGGTCATGTCATTTTAAGCACACCCATGGTGCTGGAACATAGATCAAACAAACACAAGAGGTTAATTGGGTGAGAACTGGCAGATCACCCATGGTACGATGGGTGGTCAACAGCATTTTGACATATTTCAAGTCCTGAATGTACTTAAGATGGAATTATGTATCATAACTTAGGGATGAATCAGGAGTAATTGTTGATGATGTACCTAGACCTAGGTATGAACCTTAAGCACTTTAGATTCTAGACCAATATGGCACTGTGTAGAATTTGTGTTGAACTGACAGATGTTTTCTGTTCTTTTTTTCTTTTTTGTCCTCTCATCTGACACCACATTATGTGATAGGTATGTAACAATAATCTTTTCCTTGAAATGGATTCTGTTTAAATGTGCTGATGTGATATCTTGGACACATAACATTGGTAAAAATGTGTAATTATGATGCATATCTTGCAACTCACATTGAACAGCCTGGAGGACGACCCCAGTTCGAAACACGTGCCGGCTGTGATAGATACCATTATTAAAACTGGACTGCACATTTGCAGAGTTTGAAGGCATATCATTTTGAAAGATATTCAAGGACATTAATTTTATTTATTTATTTTAATTCTTGCAAAGCGCCATATGCCCGTGGGCCTCAGGGCACACAGAAAACAAGAAAAGACAATACAACAGAGGCAGGAGAAGAGTCATACCAAGAGTTGTGTTTTAATGGCTTTTTTAAATGAAGTAAGGTTGTTGATAAGACGCATGGGGGCATGAAGAGAATTCCAGAGAAAGGGGTGCCTGAACGTCAAAGCTAGTGCCGCCAAAACACACCAATTTGAATCTTGGTTGGACAAGTGTGGGTGCCGAGGATGACCGAAGATTTCTGGTAAGTATATTGTGCTTGGCACGATCAGATAAATATGCAGGACATGAATAAGACAAGCATTTGTAGGACAGTGTTAGGATTTTGTTTGAAATCCTTTGTTTCAGAGGAAGCCAATATAGGGCTCTCCTTGACATCGAAACATGTGTACGACGAGAGAGATCAAAGGTTGCTTGTACCGCTTTATTGTGAGTAACTTGCAGAGCTCGAATGTTAAGAGCGGTGGTACCAGCCAGCAGGCTATTACAATATTCGAGCCTGGAATTGATTAAAGCAGTAGAAAGCAAGGCGCAGTTTTCAGTGGTGATAAAAGGCGAATGTAGTGTATGCGTTTAGTAATAAGACTGCATGTAGAGCGGATGTATGACACATGAGGCTTCATGGATAGTTCACTGTCCAAAACGCCTTCCAAGGTTTTGACGTTCTTGGAGACAAGAATACTGTGACCCGCAAATAAAAAGCTAGAGTACTCCAGTTTAAGCTTGCTCAGACCTGCTTTGGTGACAAAAATCAAGAGTTTGCTCTTTTTACAGTTGAGAGCAAGAGAATTACAGGCCATCCAGTCCTGAATGGCCTTGTAGATGGTATTAATGGCACAAAGGTGCTGTTTGTAGTGCCCACTGAGCTGAAGAACCACCTAGGTATCATCAGCATAATTGGTATATTGGACACCCAGGTTGTTCAACAAGTCAACCAGAGGCCGGATGTAGATATTAAACAAGAGCGGGGACAAACAGGAACTCTGGGGGACACCACATGTTTTTGTGATGGGAGAGGAGTGATCGTTCCCAACACAGACCCGTACAATGCAAGGTCCCAAAAATGAGACGATCCAAATGGATGCCAATGTGGAACAGTGGGCGACCTCTCTGACCTATGTCATAGCGCTGTTTGTCAGCAACACACTTGCAGTGTGCAAAAGCCTAAAACATAGCACCTTTGCTGGTTTTGTCACTTTCACTGCTAAACACTCGTTCACTCTTTAAACATGGCACGAAATTGGCAACCATGTTGCTGATCACAATCCTGACATTTTTGGAATAACGGAAACCTGACTGAACTCTAATTTGCCCACTCAAGCCACGCTCTCTAAACCTTATGACTACACTCTCCACAGAGCAAACCGTACACAAGGCAAAGGAGGCGGCGTTGCACTTATGTGCAAATCAAATCTCAACTGTCATGTTATGCCTCATATTACACCCGATGGATGTGAATCCTTATGGATAAAGATTAAAACTACCCCTAACACATCCCTCAATGTGCTAACAATCTATTGGCCCCCCAAGGACATGCCATCCTTCGCGGAATGACTCGACTTGATTGCACAAATCTCCAAATCCAAAAGTCCCCTCATCATAATGGGTGACTTTAACTTTTGGGCTAATAATCTGCTCGATAAAGTTGGCACCAGCCTACCAGAGTCTATCCACTCTATAGTTTTAAAACAATGGGTAAACACACCAACAACAAAAAAGTGGTCATATACTTGACTGGCTCATTTTGTAAAATCTGGATATATCTCAAGTGACAGTAGTCCATGCATCTAGTCAGACCATGCTCTCTTCCAGGCTAAACTCACCCTGCCTAATCCCCCCCCCCCCCACTAAACTTAACACCTACCCGCGTATTCGTCAGCTGACGAGGAACTTAAAAAACATTACTGCCACAAAGTTCACTACTTTGCTGTCATCTAACCTACACCCACTTGCTAACTTTACAGACTCCTCTGCTCTAGTTGAACACCTTACTTCCGCCATCAAGCAAATCATTAACAAACTAGCCCACTTGAAAATGAAGTCGACCAAATCTGAAGCCATAAAAAAACACCTGGTTCTCAGAAGAAATAATTTCTGCCAGACAATCAAAAAGGGGCTTAGAAAGATCCTGGCGAAAGAACCCTAATGCGGATACTCTTTCTGCCTATAAAAAATCTGTACTTGAATTCAAAGCACTCATCACTTCTGCCAAAGCTACTCACTACAATAAGAGAATCCTTAATGCCCAGTTTAATGTTGGGGAACTGTTTAAAATCCTGGCAGACTTTCAAGATCGCCCAGCTCCTTCGGACAATCCTACTAAGTACTCAGAGTGGTGTCAAGATATCCACAATGGGTTTCTATCTAATATTAACACCCACAAGGAAAATATTAAAAACTCCCTTAACCACATGGACCTAGTGCTTCCGGCCCACACCACCAACTTGCCCACCAACAACCTAGACAACATTCCTCAGTTCTCTTTCTCTCACTATTCAGAGAAACAAGTGCTTAAGGTGATACAGGATCTCAAAGCCACCTTCTGCCCAGGTGATGATTGTCCTACCAGTATCTTTAAAGAATCATTAGATCTCCTAGTCCCCTGGCTCACAAAGCTGATCAACCTATCCTTTGATGAGGGAACGGTTCCATCTGCTTTGAAATCAGCATGGATAACCCTGTTACTAAAAAAAGATAACCTAGATCCAACAAATAGAGACAACTAACGACCCATCACCAATGTACCTTTCATTCTGAAGGTCCTTGATAAGCTGGCATATATCCAACACCAAGGTCATGTTGAAGAGTATAACATCCTGGACACTCGTCAATCGGGTCATAGGGCTCGCCATGGCACAGAGACTGCTATGCTTGACCTTCAGTCCACCCTGGCAAGCATAGCAGATAAAAAACAATCTGCTCTGCTGATGCTATTAGAGGTCTCCGCAGCCTTCGATCTCGTTGATCACACCATTCAAGTGATGAGGCTCGGAGAGGTCGCAAACTGTTCCACCTTGGCATCAAAATGGATCACCTCCTTCTTAGAACCACACACAGTGAGGGTTTGTGTTGGCAACAATCACTCTACTCCTATCCTTCAAACCTGCGGTGTTCTACAGGGCTCTTGCCTGTTGCCACTACTCTTCAACTTGTATATTCGGCCACTGTTAGATCTACTGAACAGCCTGGGTGTCCAATATACAAATTACGCATACAACAGGTTGTTATTCAGCTCAGTGGCCATTACAAGAATGACGCAGCAACCCTCAATAACATCTACAGTGCCATTCAGAAATGGATGCCCTGTAATTCTTGAGCTCTCAATAACAAAAAAACAGAGCTCATGATGGTCGCCACCAAGAACACTCGTAGCAAGTTAACACCAGACTATTCCAACTTCTAGATCGCAGATCATGTTATAACAGTCTCAACAAAATTGAAAACACTGGGCGCTATTCTTGATGACGAACTCTCAATGAAGTCCCATGTATCCAATATCCGGTCGAGCTGCGGACTCATTAACAAACGGATACAATACATCCCACCATTCATAACAAATGACAACTACGCTTTGTTGTCCACAGCGTTGGTAAATTCTAGACTGGACTATTGCAATAGTCTGATGACTGGCACTACTGCTGCCAACATACAGGCACTCTAGGTCACTCAGAACAACGCTGTACGCACCATTTTCAAACTATCGTGTCGCACATATATCTCTACTTTCAGAAAAACTCTATGTTAGGGAGAATTCTCAAGAATGGCTAATTTCCCTTACCTACTGAGTACCTCAGCAGCTTTGCTGGATTTCTAGTATTAATTTTTTTCACCTTGTAAGAGTGGGAGCCTTTTTCCCACTCTTACATGTGTTTTGCTATGTGTGTGTAACATGTATTTATGTTCATAGACTGTGGAGCCTCACCTACGCCACAGGCATCATCTTTTTACTGTGTGTTACACAGCACCTTCAGTGCAGTAACACAGGTTTGTCTTTTAGACTTCCCGACTCCATTTTCTGGGACTGACTACTGTCTCCCAGAACATGTAAAGTTGCCATTGACTTTATTAGTCTCTTTAAATCCACAGACCCAGAACAAACTGTCTTACATAGAGTACTGGAAAGGGTTAATACTTATCCCTTTTTGCCTGTTTCTCTTGCTTTTCATCAAGACTTGGCTGGTGGCAGTGGTAACTACCCTATTTTTCCTACCGCTTTTATCTTAAATAACCTTGGTATTGTTTTAGGCTATATTGGTGGCCTCAAACTTAAACCGGCTAGACCATATACTTTTTTACACGGTTCCAGCTGGGTTTATTCGCCATTTCTTTTTGAAAATGTCTTTCTCATGTTTTACTCTGCGCACCAAACCAGGCTTGGTTCCTTTGTTCACCGTTCTTTCGCGGGCTTCTACACAGAAGCCCTCCTTAGGTGCCTGAAAGTCTGGGTAGGCAGGATGTGAGGGAGGGGTTTTAGGACCCCTGCCATGGGTTCCCTTGGTAACCCAAGTCGCACTCCTGTTTGATTGGCTAGGTGACTGTTCCGCAAGGACAGCCACCCTGCTGTGTGAATGACAGCCAGGCTGTGTGAATGGGGGAAAATAGCATAAAAAGCAGGTCTCTGGGACTGGAAAGGCAGAGTCACCACTGGAACGAAAGAACCGACGAGGAGCTGACAGAAGAGGACCCCTACAACGACTGAACTGCCCCGTGAAGCCCTGCTGCTGGTCCGAATCTTCAGACTCCAACGACAGAGAAGATCTGTCAGGAATCTTCTTCCACTGAGCTGGTGGGACTAACCAGTTCACCCAAACTGCAAGCCAGGACTCCTTCCTCTGGTCGAATTTGCTGTACAGAGTTACAGTGAACCGGATAGCCAGGAAGGTCAGACCCTGCTTGGGCTTTAAGGAGCACACCTTTTATTCGTTGCTTTGCTCTGCTGCTGGTTTCTTCCCTGGGCAGTGCAGGACCCTCCAGTCTTCCTACTTCATGTCAGTCCGACAGTCTCTTCACGAACCGTGAGCCTGCAGGACCTGCCAGGAACGTCCGCCTCAGCTACAGCTTCTTCTCCATTTAAAGGTACTGTACAAGTCCGTTTGTTCGTTTTCGTCCAGCCGCGACGAAGGTGTGTGAAACCTTTCGCCAAACCGAGGTCTCGTCCTTCTCTACTAATTAAACTAACTTTTCTATCGACCAACTTCGTCCGGAACTCTTGGCAAAGACTTAACCGCGAACTACCCTGAACTGTGTGATCTTGAACAAAAGACATTTGTCCTATTGACTTTGGTCCTAAGCCTTTTTGATTTGATTCCATCACTGTAGTTCCTCTTTGTAGATTGTCCTGCTTACTTACGTGTTGGTGCTGCTCAATTTTAGTCTAACTTTGTTTTTCCCTCCCTTTTTAAATTGCTGGAGTACCATTTTGCTCACACTACAATTTGAGTTTAACTTGTCCAGAATCTATTGGGAGTGGTGTGGTGTATTAAGAGTGTGATTTTTCAACTGTTTACTTTAGTGATTTTTTTTTACAACTGATGTGTAAATAAATGTATATTCTTTTACTCAGAAACCTTGAGTCAGTGTTTGTTTGAATCATAGTAATTGCTGTTTTGGTGTAACTATTGATACTGCTCACTTGCTCTTGAGATAAGTGTGGCTGCTCAGCCATCACTACCACTTTACTGTGTAGTACAGGCTTGTACCAAAGGTGAATTTGTACTGTCACTTGTAGTCTTAATTGGGTGTGGTGTTCCCAAAGGGTACTGCATATAATTCTGCCTAACACTGGAGTACAGTGGTGAGGATCAAGTATAGTAATTGCACTTAGAGTGCTACTATTACCTTGGATCAACTAACCACAAGGCTAAACATCACTAAAAAGCAATATTAATCATGTCTGATATGGAAAGCTACAGTCAGCAGACCCTCCTTAGTTACACTGTGGATTATCTAAAAAATCTGTGTAGAGAAAGGAATCCCTCTGTTAAAGGCAAAATGTCTTAATTGATTGAAAGGTTGTTAGAGAAACAATGTCTGGAGGGTGGGTCTGAAATACCTGACCCCTCAGCAAATGTGGAAAATAATGAGGATGATAATGTGTCTATTATTGATGAGTTAGAGGAAGTAGATGTGTCTCATAAAGTAGGCCTCAATGCTCCCTCATCTGCTCAACAACCTCAACCTTAGTCCACTGGGACCGCACCAGGTCCTACACTCAGTCCTGAATTCATTGCCCTAGAAAAGATGAGGCTTGAATTGGAATTCAAACGTTTAAATGCTCAAACTGAAAAAAACACCAAGAACTTAAGCTCAGAGAAATGGAGTTGAATCATGAACTAGAAATGAAAAGGTTATCTCTTGAGAATGCTCCTCTCCCAGAGTCTTCAAGGTCTTCCAGTCCTAAGAGACCCTGTATGCCTAAAGAAATTGTGGGTATGTATGAGGTTAAGCTTGATATTTTGGATTGGTTGGCAATGTTTGAATATAACTATGGGATTCAAGGTCTTACAGGGAATCAGTTGCTATCCTGGCTCTTTTCTAGGCTACCCACTGTTGCATCTGATGTTGTGCTGGAGTTGGGGGAGGTGGATAGGATGGATTATGAGTGTGTGAAGCTAGCTTCAATTGCTAGATTTGGGAAGACCCCTTCCCAGTACCTTAAGAGGTTTAGGACCCTCAAAAAGCATGATGGTATCCCTTGGGCTACCTTAGTTGCTCACTGCTATTTCTGGAAAGAAAGAGGCAAAGGGGAAACCCAAGACCTCAAGCAAAAAGTCAGACATCACCCCTGTGCTACCAACAAGGACATCCCCAAGATTGTCCATGATCATACCTGTGATCCCTCCACCTGCTGAGGCAGAGTGTGAGGTATAACCCTGTGTGGCTGAGCCAGTTTCTGAAGAGTCAGATCTGGAAGAAGACACTGTATTGGTTGGAGATCTAGAACTTGACCTTGTTGACCATCCTGAGCTGCAGTCTTTACTGGCAGAAGGTGGACCCAACAGGGCAGACTTCAGCAGAGGACAAAGAGAGTGTCCTACTCTCGAGGGTCTTCAACAACAGGCCGCTAACCAACTTGATGGGCAAGAAGTTGGAAAGCATAGGTTGAGCTGGGAAGATGGCCTCTTCTACAGTGAACCAACTGAGTTTATCCCTGGGGACTTCAAAAGAATTGCAGTGTCCCTTGCCAACAGACTCAAGTTCCTACAGTGAGCCCATGAGATAACTTTGGCTGGTCATTCGAGTTTCAAAAAGACCAAGGAAAAGCTCTCCTTATACTTCTACTGGCCTAAGATGGGTTCAGAAGTTGACAAATTCTGTAGGAACTGTCACACTTGCCAAACCTCTGGCAAGAGTGGAGCCAAGTATGTGGCACCCCTGGTGCCTCTCCTAGTGGTGGGAGTTCTTTTTGAGAGGGTGGGCATCGGCATTGTTGGTCCCCTTGACCCTCCCACACCTTCAGGGAACAGGCTTATCCTGGTTGTAGTAGAACATGCTACAAGGTACCCAGAAGCCATACCTATGAGAACTGTTACGGCTCCGGGTGTGACTAAGGCTCTACTTGGTATTTTTTCCACAGTAGGGTTTCATAAGGAAGTGATATCCGACATGGGATCCAATTTTATGTCCCACTACATGCAAGCCATGTGGAAAAACTGTGGTGTCACTTACAAGTTCTCTACAGCCTATCATCCACAGACAAATGGACTGGTAGAGAGGTTTAATCGTACTATGAAGAGCATGATAGGTGCTTTAGAAGAACCCCTTAAAGGAAAAGTGGGACCTTCTACTGCCATGCCTTCTCTTTGCTTATAGAGAAGTCCCTCAGGAGGGAGTTGGATACAGTCCCTTTGAACTTATCAATGGCCATCCAGTAAGAGGTTTATTGGCCCTGATTAAGGAGTGGTTGGAGAGTGCTCCTTCGCCCAAGCCAGTCAGAGTGACTGACTATGTGATAGGTCTCCGGAGGAGAATGTCACACATGATGGCAGAAGCTAGTGATAACTTAAAAGCAGGTCAGGCTCTGGTCAAACATTGGCATGACCAGAAGGCCAGCATGGTTGCGTTTGCACAAGACCAGCTTGTATTAGTTATGGTGCCAACAAGGCAGAGGGGCTTGCAGGACAAATGGATAGGACCCTTCAAGGTTGTGGGCAAACTTGGAATGTGAACTATTTGGTGGACTTAGGCAGACCTAAGGAGGCTCCCAGACTCTTTCACACCAACCGTTTGAAGGCATTTGTCTCGAGACCCGAAGTGGGAGCTTTGCTTCTAGCTTCAGCTCAAGAGGAGGAGGAGAGTGAACCTCTACCTGACCTCCTCAGAGGCCAACCTTTGGATCAGAAAATAGAAGGAGTCAATCTCTCTTATCAACTGACTTCTGAGCAACAAGAGGAGTGCAAGGTTCT
Source organism: Ambystoma mexicanum (assembly GCF_040938575.1). Taxonomy (NCBI): domain Eukaryota; kingdom Metazoa; phylum Chordata; class Amphibia; order Caudata; family Ambystomatidae; genus Ambystoma; species Ambystoma mexicanum. The sequence continues at coordinate 1,043,614,729 of NC_090936.1, forward strand.
GTTAAATCAGTTTGCCTCCCTATTTTCACTATCACCAGGCTTGACCCCTTGGGCCAGCATGATATTCGCACTGGTGACTGTCTACCGGTGAAAAGCAGAGGTTACAGAATGTCAGAACATGTGAGATCCCACATCAGAGGAGAGGTCAACTAGATGCTTGATCTCGGGGTTATAGAGCCCTCTACCAGTCCATGGTCTAGTCCAGTTGTTCTAGTACCAAAGGTAGGATCCAAGGAGTTGGGATTCTGTGTGGACTATAGAGCTCTAAATGCAGTCACTAAGACTGATGCCGATGCTTTGCCAAGGACAGATGAACTGGTGGACACACTTGGTTCAGCCAAGTACCTCAGTACATTTGACCTGACATCAGGCTATTGGCAAATAGCCCTGACAGACCATGCTGAGAAGAAACTGCATTCTCAACCCCAGCAAGCTGCTACCAGTTCAAGCTGATGCCCTTTGGATTAAAGAATGCACCTGCTACATTCCAAAGGATGGTCAATCAAGTTCTGAATGGGATGGAGGACTTCTGCATGGCATACTTGGATGACATTGCATAGTTCAGCCCTATATGGAAAGAACATATTGATCACTTAGGATATGTTTTGCAGGCTCTTGAGCAGGCCCATCTGACCATAAAAGCAAGCAAATGTCAAATTGGTCAGAGTAAAGTGGTCTACCTTGGTCATGAGGTAGGAGGATGTGAAATAAGGCCATTACCTAGCAAAGTACAAGCTGTACAAAACTGGGCCACTCCTACTACTCAAACCCAAATGAGAACTTTCCTATGTCTCACTGGGTACTACAGGAATTTCATAGATAACTATAGGACCATAGCTTCTCCCTTGAATGTGATCTCCTCTCCGAAATTCCCTAAAAAGGTTAGATGGAATGAGGAGTGCACTCAAGCCCTGGAAAACCTGAAAAAAGCCCTTTGTCAAGCTCCAGTCCTAAGAGCTCCTGATTATCACCAATCCTTCATTGTGCAGACAGATGCATCCAATACAGGTATAGGTGCAGTCCTTAGTCAACTGGATGAGAAAGGTAGGGAGCACCCCATTTGCTTCATCAGTATAAAACTGAAAGAACCAGAGACAATGTGGGCAACCATAGAGCGTGAATGCTTTGCCATTGTGTGGTCTTTGAAGAAGCTTAGACCATACTTGTATGGATCTACTTTTGTGATTCAAACTGACCACCAATGAAAGGGGAAAACCCAAATCTTCTGAGATGGTCAATCTGCCTGCAAGGGTTTGATTTCACCATTGAGCACAGATCAGGATGTCACCACCAAAATGCTGATGGTCTCTCTAGGATGTTTTTAACCGACTAGAGGTAGAGATTCATCCCGGAGTGGATTACATTCTCCTGTCCCTTAGTCTGGGGGGGCAAGTGTTAGGGAGAATTCTCCAAAATGGCTAATTTCCCTTACCTACTGAGTCCCTCAGCAGCTTTGCTGGATTTCTAGGATTTATTTTTTTCACCTGGTAAGAGTGTGAGCCTTTTTTCCCACTCTTAGATGTGTTTTGCTATGTGTGTCTAACATTTTGTTGTGTTCCTAGACTGTGGAGCCTCAACTACTCCACAGGCATCCTCTTTTTACTGTGTGTTACACATCACCTTCAGTGCAGTAACACAGGGTTGTCTTTTAGACTTCCCAACTCCGACTCCATTTTCTGGGACTGACTACTGTTTCCCAGAACATGTACAGTTGCCATTGACTGTATTAGTCTCTTTAAATCCACAGACCCACTACAAACTATCTTACATAGAGTACTGGAAAGGGTTAATACGTATCCCTTTTTTGCCTGTTTCTCTTGGAGCACTGTTTCTCTCCCTTTTCATCAAGACTTGGCTGGTGGCAGTGGTAACTACCCTATTTTTCCTACCGCGGTTATCTTAAATAACCTTTGTATTGTTTTAGGCTATCTTGGTGGCCTCAAACTTAAACCCGCTAGACCATATAATTTTTTATACGGTTCCGTCTGGGTTTATTCGCCATTTCTTTTTGAAAATGTCTTTCTCGTGTTTTCCTCCCCACGCCAAACCAGGTTTGGTTCCTTTGTTCACCGTCCTTTCACAGGCTTCTACACAGAAGCCCTCCTTAGGCGCCTGAAAGTCTGGGTAGGCAGGATGTGAGGGAGGGGTTTTAGGACCCCTGCTAGGGGTTCCCTTGGTAACCCAAGTCACACTCCTGTTTGATTGGCTAGGTGACTGTCCCGCCAGGACAGCCACCCTGCTCTGTGATTGACAGCCAGGCTGTGTGAATGGGGGAAAACTGCATAAAAAGCAGGTCTCTGGGACTGGAAAGGCAAAGTCGCAACTGCAACGAAAGAACCGACGAGGAGCTGAAAGAAGAGGACCCCTATAACGAATGAACCGCCCGGTGAAGCCCTGCTGCAGGTCCGAATCTTCAGACTCCAACGACAGAGAAGATCTACCAGGAATCTTCTTCCCATGAGCAGGTGGGACCAACCAGTTCACCCAAACTGCAAGCCAGGACTCCTTCCTCTGGTCGAATTTGCTGTACAGAGATACAGTGAACCGGATAGCCAGGAAGGTCGGACCCTGCTTGGGTTTTAAGGAGCGCACCTTTCATTCGTTGCTTTGCTCTGCTGCTGGTTTCTTCCCTGGGCAGTGCAGGACCCTCCAGTCTTCCTACTTCATGTCAGTCCGACAGTCGCTTCAGGAACCGTGAGCTTGCAGGACCTGCCAGGAACGTCCGCCTCAGCTACAGCTTCTTCTACATTTAGAGGTACTGTACAAGTCGGGTTGTTCGTTTCGTCCAGCCGCGGCAAAGGTGTGTGAAACCTTTTGCCAAACCGAGGTCTCGTCCTTCTCTACTAATTAAACTAACTTTTCTATCGACCAACTTCGTCCGGAACTCTTGGCAAAGACTTAACCGCGAACTACACTGAACTGCGTGACCTTGAGAAAAAGACTTTTGTCCTATTGACTTTGGCCCTAAGCCTTTTTGATTTTATTCCATCACTGTAGTTCCTCTTTCTATATTGCCCTGCTTACTTACCTGTTGGTGCTGCTCAATTTTACTCTAACTTTGTTTTTCGCTCCCTTTTTAAATTGCTGGAGTGCCATTTTGCTTACACTTCAATTTGTGTTTAACTTGTCCAGAATCTATTGGGAGTGGTGTGGTGTATTAAGAGTGTGATTTTTCAACTGCTTTACTTTAGTGAACTGTTTTACAACTGATGTGTAAATAAATGTATGTTCTTTTACTCAGAAACCTTGAGTCAGTGTTTGTTTGAATCATAGTAATTGCTGTCCTTTGTGTATCTATTGATACTGTTCACTTGCTCTTGAGATACGTCTGGCTGCTCAGCCATGGCTACCACTTTACTGTGTAGTAGAGGCTTGTACCAAAGGTGAATTTGTACTGTCACTTGTAGTCTTAATTGTGTGTGGTGTTCCCAAAGGGTACTGCATATAATTATGCCTAACACTCTACACTGGCTTCCTGTAAGGCAAAGAATATCACACAAAGTGCTCACTCTGGCTGGCTCATAAATGTGTGTCTCTTACCAGCCCCACATATCTATCAGGGCGTATCAAGATCAAGCCTAAAAATAGGAATCTTCGCTCTACCATGGTCACGGTACTCATGTAGCCGAGATTCAAAATGGCCCGGTTTGGTGGCACCAGCTTTGTCACTCAGGCTCCTACTCTATGGAACGCGCTCCCAGAAGCCATACGCCAAATACAGAGCTACCCTCTCTTTAAGAAGGCACAAACCCACTTTTTCAACCATGGCCCAGAATAACCAGATTTAGCTCCCGCCTGCTTTCTGTTTGTGCGTCTTGTAACTGTTTTTATGTGCACTCTGAGGCCTGCGAATATGTGGCGCTTTATAAAAATTAAAATAAATAAATAAATGTACCTTATTTTTTCTTGAGAACTTCTGGGAGAGTTAGGGGTACCTCCTAATGCTGATACTGCTGCAAATGACACACATATAGATTAGGAGATCAGCACATCCCTCCTAGGTTACACCCCAACCCTAACGTATTTGTAAAAAAATAATATTTGAGTACTTCTTTATAAACTACATTAGTGGTTCTCCCTTCAGGTGCTAGGATTACCGGAGTGTTAGGTGAGCTCACTCTGGAACAGGCCATGTAACGAGAAGCAGTCATCCCTTAAGTCACTTCCCGCTAATTTTAAAGTCTGCCCCTGAGATTTGTTGATGGTCATGGCAAAACAAACCTTTAAGGGGAACTGAAGTCTTTTGAATTTAAACAGATATCCTGAAGGTATAAGAGGTATTTGTGGTATGAACACAGACTCCCGGTGGACAGAACCGGTTAGCACCATAGCCTCAATCACATTTCTGTGGAGAGCCTTCACTCGCAATCTGGTGCCATTACAGAGCTTACGTGGTTTCCCACTTTGAGAAATGTGTGTGTCTGGGAAGACCAGGAGGATTTAAAGTGTTCAAGAACTCAACGGGGTTATGGACTGTGTCATCACTTTAAATCACTGAGTTTACAGATTTCTACTCCTTTTTGACTCCTCTGAAAGAATTAATAATTATCTTATTGATTAGAGCAGCCATGCTGATCTCTGGTGTTGAAATGGCATGCTCACATAACCATTATGTAGATTTCTCCATTAGATTTTTTTATGCCAGGGTGAATTTTGGATGTGTGGTCTGATAGGGAATTGACGACTGTACCTAGGTCGGAAGGGATGACCATTTTGCTCTCAAATACGGGAAACTCTCAGTTACTAATTTTAAGAAGCAGTTTGGAAACTTATTTAATGATGAAGATTTCAAATGTGAATTTTAACTTTTCTAACATATTCATTTTGTGGAATACACATGTTTCTCTATTTTTGAAGAAGAATCTAAATACTAATTTTCGCATCTGTAACATCTTCGGTTTTTGAGATATAGGTATACTCATTAAATAAAATCACCCCCCCTTTTTCACCCCCTTAGGGACAGAATTTCCCCAAATACTTCCTTAGTGGGTACCTATGTCATGAAAACAATGTACCTTCCAAATGACATGTTCCTAGGTTGAACCGTTTGAGCTGGGCGTTGATGAGTCAGTGAGGGCGACTTCTTTTACATATATAGATTTCAAATGGTGCCAATAAGTGGGCCTTGCTTAAGGGGACTGTGTTTTCTTTTCTTTTTCATTTTTCGTTATGCAAGCACACGGTAATGGCAGATGGCCGCCTGTGAATTACCTCACATTCCCTCCTTTGCGAAAGAGGGGACTGTATATTTATTTTAGTTTCTAATTTTTCTGGCCCCAATATTGTATGCAAACTCTATGCTTCTTAGCAGAGGAGGTATCCCTTAATTTAGCAGGTGATGCAGTGCTTTATCAGTGAGCAGATTTCTTGTTCTTATCAACTTCTGTGTTTGGGGGCTTTCGCATCATTTTATTACACCATCACTCCTCTGTTCTTTGTCGTTTATGGTGGCTGGGAGCTGAGGAAATGCTGTGCTTCAGCACATATCTGTTTGGCGTTTGGCTGGATTCAGTAGCACGATAGGAGGTCCCGTGGCACAATCAGTTATTGCATGTGGCCACTAACTGAAAAGTTATTGACTCCTGCCAGGGTTGAGCCCACCCAATGATGCCAGAAATATATAGTTCCCACAGGACACAAATAAAGATCAGAGAAGAATCAGTGTCTACAGTGCACAGGTGGGCCATGCACAGGACAGTTTTATGTATAAATTAGGAAGGTTTTTCCTCCTTTAAAAATCATATCCCTGGATATCACTTGCATGTGGAAGGTGTCCGGGGCCAAAACAGCACCCCTTAGAGTGATGCTAGAGCTCGCTATGTGTTCAATGTGCCCGAATTTGTCATAGGTCTCTGCAGCATTCTAATGTTAGTGTTGAAGAGCAGTCTGGTGTAAGTAAGTGGAGAATTATGTGACCAGCATGACTGAATTTTGCCATCATAATGGCCATGTAGTTTTTCTTGCTTTAAGAGCTGAGATAGATGAGTGGGTTGGACGCTTGCTGCAGCAGTGAGGGTTGGGGATCTGCAAGTCGCAGGTTCAGATCCTGGCAAGTACAAGTGAGGCTCCCAATTTTCGGAGTTTGATAAAGGAGTACAGACTCAAGTTGGGAAGGTAATTGTATGTGAATATGTGCTATGGACAGCATTTTTGCCCAGTAAGTATTAGAATGGGTACAAGGAACATTGCGTGGTCATGTAAAAGGTAACATCGCTGTAATGGTGTATACTCGGGAGAAGTGGGTGCAGTTCAGGAACGTGTGGTGGCAGCTGGTGTCGTGGACCGGACGGTCTGGGACTTGAGTTAGGTCAGGGTACCAGCAGGGTTATGGTGTGTTTCTGAGTGTATTACGCTCACTGGTTTGTGCAAATTGGACATCAGAAGAACAGGTGCATGCAATTTTTACTCTGGAGGAAGAAGGGGGAAAAACACAGCTGCCAGTTAGTAGTGAACATGGCCAGAGCAAGATATGCTGCAATAGCAGGTCTCAGGTCGCATTAGGAGGTCCGCATGGTCCAGGTAAATTACGTGCACGGCAAAGAAGGGTGTATTTACTGTTCCAGGTAAGACAAGCGTATTGGAAAGACAGGTTCCGAAGGCTTATCAGTATATATGGGGTGTGCAGTCCAAGATGGAGGGGTGGTAGTTGGTGATTGAAATAATAAACAGCATGGTTATATAAATAATATAATTAAAATAATAAACAGCAAGGGTTGGGCAGGAGGACAACGTAGAGCAGACAGGTCAGAACGCCTAACTGTCAGGTAGGTAATGTGGCAGATTGGTGGGATTGCATATGGTTCCAGGAGTATTGCATGCCATTATTCCAGATAAGGTAGCTCAGCGAGTTACATTACTACAGCTAAAATAAAGGGGGATTACAAGGTCACAGTTTCGATTATGGGCGCTGCTGACTGCCTTCTTTTTATCCAGGTAGATGAAACATGCCAATTTTAGTCCTGCAATGATAATTGTATAGAGCTATGACCATATTGCTTTGGCAAAGAAGAATATGAATAAAATAAAATAAAAAATAAAAAATGTGACCCATTTAGATCCTTAAATTCAGTAACATGTCATGCATGGATGGGGATGCAGAATAACTCTTACACCAAATGATAAGACCGACTCAGGAAGTTAGCAAGAGGCTCATCCGACTGTTTTATTATCAATTATCTAAAACAGGGAGTTACAACCGACATCATGGGACGTCGCACAGCATATCTCTCAAAGCATTTAATAAAAACAACACTTTTCACATAAAAGCTTGTCATACGTGATGTCACAATACGTGGCAAACAAGAAACACCTATGGGAGGTTGTGGTTGGCTTAAGGCGAACATCTAAGTATACTTTCTATATAGGGAAGGGTTGTGATTGGGTCTCTACAATCAGGTGGACAACTTATGCCCACCCCTAGTGCAAGTCATCTTCAACAGTTATTTAATACAAGGTATATCATTGGCTCTCAAACTATAAGGCCCTTTGTTATATGGCCCTCTACAATTGGTAGGCATGCTCATGCCCTTCTGGAACATTCGGCTCACTAGCAGCACGTAAGCTGGCACCCCAGGTGTCAATGGGTGGACTCGACCATGTCTCCCCACCCAATTAGCCCAACATCTCTCATCGCTCATGCCTTCTGCCATTCAGTTTGTCTTTGAACTTGGCCTTGCAAAGTATCCTTGCTCCTGAGAATATACGGGAGTTTGAGCATGTTCTTATCTCAAATCTGGTGCTGCATGCCCAATATCTATTTCCATCTAACCCATGTGACAGGAGACCGTGCTTCGGCTCCTTTTCTCGCATTTAATAGCATTAAATGAAAGAAATTTGCCACTCATGGAGTTTCTTCCTCGGACCTTAATAATGAATGGCTCAGCTTCGAACGTTAACTGTTCTTCAAGGATAGATAACCAGTTCTTGACTGCTCCAGCCTTTGACACGAGGCCAGACAGCCTTATTGGTCTTTCCTTAATCTTCAGCTGTTTTCTTGCTTCAACACATCTTTTCGATCCTTCTTTCTCTGTGCGTCTAAGCTTACTGAAATGGTGACACTGAATGTTCAGATTGTATATAATGGCGGCCCCGCCTGCAGTCTATTAACTATGTATAGCTAGCCTTTAAGATTACTAAGTCTACTTGTGTTGCTGCATCTGTACAGTTATAAAATGACTTGCATTTTCCGCAGTGCTCTTTACACGTGCAATCTTCATTCCGCATATGAAAGTTTACTCAATTCTTTATTTCGTCATCAGATTCTATATGGACTATACATCCTCTTCTTAAGCCACTCTTCTCAGTGAGTCATGCTTGCTTCTTGTGACATCACCAACTTCTCCTTTTCTCATCTTCATATTCCTTCTGGGATTTCTTCCAAGAGATTGCCATCTCTACGGGGATACATCAGATAGGGTTTTCTCAATGGATACCTTTTCTCAAAGGATCTTCGTGGAAAAGGCACCATCACTGGTGTCGTGCATGTCACGCTCTCTGGCTTCCAACATATAGGCAGGATGGGGGCGGGACTTCCTGCAGAGGCATTCAGCTGCTCTTCTACACTCCCCCCTCAGGTTGATTCATCAACCACACCTTCATTATTCTCCACATCTTGATTTCTTCTCTTGAAGAAATGCTTCTTTGGAGTCCAGATCTTTACCACAGCTTTTAGGGATCCTGCTGATTTAACATGTTCATCAACACTCCAGGTCATGTGCCTGCACTGTCCACTCGGATTACAGTAGATCCATCGTCCCACATACTTCTTGTAATCTCTTGGATGCAGGAACTTCGTTCCCTCAGGTGCTATGATGCTGTCCTCTATGTATTTTCTGATTTCTTCATCCGTCAAATCCTTGGGTCCAAACCCTGATTCGACATCGATCATGATCTTCATTCCTACTGCCTCCTTTGCTGTCTGCTTGCAGTGTGTGATTATTATCCTGATCACACAGAATCCAAACACAATCATCACCAATATTGCTCCAAGGAACCTGAAGACATTCACCATCCAGTGTGGAATCCATGAGAAGATTGATGCAAACCAACTGCCATCTGCAATGTCTTCTACTTCATCTTCCATCTTGCTGTGCAAGTTTGTAAACAACGTTATGGCCTCTGTCAAGGCCCCATTCTCATCATCGTGAGAAGGTTTGAACTCGTAACATGATGACCCGATTTCGGCGCAAACTCCTCCATCCATCGCCGTGATCATGTCAAGGACATATCTATTCTGTAGGGTCATCAATCGTATGGCCCTCAATTCTTCCTCGATAGCATTGAATCCCTTTATGGTAGTGTTGATCCCCTGCAGGAGCTGCCAGTGAGTGATTTGTAATCACTTCGCATTGGCCATCGTCTGGATCCCTGGCATAAAGATAGTTGTGAATATTGCTGAAGTCTGGTTGAACAACCTGTGCTCATATGGAATAGAATCAAAATCTTCTATTGATTTAGCTGAGAAATAATTCTCCCTCATTGTCCGATTGAGAAATTCGAGCAATCTTCTCCTTCTCAAATTGGCATCTGCTTTCGGAAATTCACCAATGTTCAGGTCACTCTTAGGAATCACTAACACTGAAACATGGATGAATACTAAGGAGCACAACCCTCCCCAGTCCTTGGGCAGCTTCATGTAGGCCCTAGACAAACAAGCCCAATATTGATCCATCAGGATGGCTGTCCCTGCTCACATTCTAATAACGTCAACTGTAGTTTTGCAGCCTTTATTTCTTTCCACATAATTATTTTCTTTTCTTTGAAAGCATAATGCCGCATTTATCAATGGAACCACCATCATCGGGCCTGATTCATCTTCTACCCATGTCAACAGTCTGGCGTAGTTAGCACATGACTTTAAACAAGCATTGTTCACTCTCTGTACTTCTGGCAAATATTCTGACTTCAATAGATGAGCTGTGCAGGACATCAGGCCTTCTTCCCATCCTTTTATGGATTTGAATTGTCCATAAACTAAGGCTTGTGTTTGTTCCCCATATCCAGGCCATCCAGCTACTTCCTTTTTATCAGGCAATTCAGTTTCTTCATCTCAGCAACTACTACCGCTTCATGTCCTTTCTCAGGACAGGTAAGCATCTTGCTTTTCCACGCAGGTTCCTTTTCCATCTGTATAGGCTTGATACAATCGTCTTGAAATGAAAACGATCATTTCGATCTCCATCGCAAAGGGCCCAACTTCCTTGAAATTGGCCTCTTGTCATGCATGCTGCAAGATGAATGAGACATCTGGCATTGTACTCTGGGATTTCTCTGGAAATTAAAGTTTGTGTTGCATCCATGGCATAGGGTATGAGAGCGCAGCCATAGCAACTCTCCTTAGATGTCCTTTATCCCACTTTTTTCATGTGCTGGTACCACATGTTATTACCCAAGTGTGCTGTACTGACTAGATATGTGTTCATTCCTTCATTATCTTCCTCTGCATTTCTCTTACTCTTACTACTACTAAATCAGTGCTTGCATGATGATCATGAAGTATATCAAAAAGAATTATCTGCCTGAGGAGAACCACAGGAGTTTCTACCTTAATGGAAGTAAACAAATCAAGAGCAGTACTTGTAGTAGGAGGAATCATAGTAGTCTCTATCTTAACAGGAGCATCAATATAATTGGGAATGCTAAACAGAAGAAAAAGAAAAACACAAATTATGGTGGCACATACATATATCGTGAACCAACATATTAATCCCCACCATTTGTGCCACTCTGGAATTGGCTGGGCTTACTCATTCTCTGAAATCATTCAATGTTCAACAGTCCTCATTTTTATTACAATTTAAGGAAGGAAGGAAAACACTTTACTCCGACAACTGTAATGAATTTGGTAGCTGCAGTAATTCCTCTACTATTGCTACGAGCATCCATCTGATCATAGAGCCATTCTCAGGATCCTGTAAAAAAGTGTGGATGTCCACATCTCTTCTAACAAGGGCTGGATAAGCTTGAAGAATAAACAGAAAAACAGTAAGCACGAGATGATACACATCACTCTCTGGGAGGACCACAGAGTTAATCAAATAAATGCTCAGTGAAAAACGAATCAGGGTACTGCTCACGTTTCCTATTCTTAATCAAATGTTGTCGTTCAGGCATAATCGTGATACATCAGTACATCCCTAAAGTTCTAGCAAAGAATTGCACGCCTGCTATAATATCTATAAGGAGTGTCCATGGGGAGCCACAGTCCAAATGCAAATCTGCATTTACTAGTCATTAACTTTATTGTCCTTCCTTGTCATGGATCGAGTCTGCACACGCTGAAATTCTTCTTCTTGTCTTGCTTCTTAATCGATGGCTGGGGTGCTGCGGTCTCGCCGACGTATAGCTTGACGTCACTCTATTGTATCTACGCTCATCTGCCTTGGACCTTTACTGCTGAGGGAGTAACATTTTCTACAATGAATGGGCCCTCAAACCTTGGCTGTGCCACTTCCTACGGAAGTTTATAAATAACACGGCATCATCAACAAAAAGTCTAGGTGCTGATAGTGGTTCTATGAATGGTTTTCATCTGTGTTCTGAGACCGACCGCGCTGATGCTTGAGTTGATCTGAAATGAGAGAGATGCTAGAGGTCATACATGTCAAATATTCACGTAACTGATTTCCTAACATTTTTGCTGTACTCCGGGCATCACTTCTACTCCTCGATGGAGAAGTCAAAGGCATTCTCATTCACCTTCCTGTCACTAGCTCGTGGGGTGTGAGGTGGTGGTCCGAACCAGGCTGATTCCTTATGGCGTATAAAGCTAAGGGCAGGCAATGTAGCCATCCCTTTTTCAGCGTTAGCTTGAGCTTGGCAATCCTTACTTTAAGGAGGCCGTTGAGTCTCTCACATAATCCGTTCACTTGCAGATGATAAGCAGAAGAAAACCTGTGTTTTTTTACATTCAATAAAGTCCTATCTGTTCAAATACTTCATTGACAAAATGTGGCCCATTACCGGATCTCAGCACTTCACACACTCCCCATCTTGGAAAGACTTCATGTACTAAAGACTTTGTTGCGCAAGAGGCGTCAGGGTGTGTACATGGACCGGTTTCGATCCACCTGGAGAAGGGACACAACCCCACTATCAAATACCTGTATCCACTAGACACCTGCAGCATTAATCTCCATTAATTGGGTCTTTGGCAACTGATTAAACCCTTCTCACATTAGCATAGTCATTTTCTTATACTTATACTAGTAGTATCAAAACCTGATATATCTGAAGAACTTGCAACCCTTTTCACCTCTTTGTCTGCGGCTTAATTCCCGCAAGAGACGAAATCTGTTTGCTTAGTATGCGCTGCGCATTTAACTATTGCTATGGCTGCTGGGAGCTGTAGTGATTTAATAACCCTGTTTAATAAGGATGTGTGTTGCACTTGAGTGGCGTCTGCTCAGAGGTAGCCCCTCCTTTTCAAATGTGCTAACCCTGCGTGTACGGTTGATGTCACATAGGCGGAGTCAATGTACACCGTTACTTCCTGTCCTTCGTGTTTCGTGAGCGCGACAATAAGCGCCACTAATTCTGCTGCTTGTGCTGAAAAATGAGATTGTAGCCTTATGCTCACTACAACCTCAAACTCTGTGTTTTCCTTATGCCTTACTACAGCTGCGCCAGACGCCTTTCTACACTTGTTTGATCAATTTTTGAAGACCCATCAATAAAGTGGAGTTCCCCCCCGACAGGTCGTGGTATATCGTTAGAATATTCAACATAGTTTGCATATGCTCACCCTCTGTCACTAGCTCGGCTACAAATGTGGCCGAATTCACTATTTTACATCTGACAATTTTGAACGCTGGGTTTGAGATCATGACTTCATATGCAGAAGTTCTCTGAGATGTCAATGTACCTTTTGGTTTCTCCAAAATGGCAAACAAAGCATGTTTCCCAAAAAGTGTCACAGAGCAGCCCATTACAATACTTGTAGATTTCTCAATTGCAAAACAAAGGCTGCCAATGACTGTGTGCAAGGAAAATGCCCTTTCATAACTGGGTCTAAAATACCACTGTAATATGCCAGAGGTTTGTACCCTAATGTAGCCCTCTGTATAAGCACTGCTGTCATAACTGTCCCATTTATGTGCGATAATAAGAAAACTCCTCAGCATTATTGGGAATTCCTAAAACAGGAGCTGTACAAATTGCTTTCTTCAACTCTTCAAATCATTCCTCCATCTCCTCAGTCCATTCTATTTTCTATTGAACTGTAGTCAAATACCCAGGTTCTGACATAATTACAGAGCCCCAAAAACTGTTGCTTCTGCTTTACTGTGTGCGGTTTTGCGGTTTTCATGATCGCCTCAGCTCTCTCAGGTGTCACCTTCTTTCCCTCATGTGAAATCAAGTGGCCTATGTATAACACCTCCTCTTGACAGTACTGTAACTTCTCTTTGTCTACTTTATATCCTTTGTCTGCTAGAATAGTCATCAACTGAATCGAGTCCTGTCTGCACTCATCCTCTGTAGTGCTACAAATTAAAATGTCATCTACGTACTGAATCACAACACTTTTCAAATCAAGTCTAGTGTGTTTTGGGCAGGTTTGGCAAAACATAAATGAAGTCAAGTCTTGTGAGTCTTTGTGCAACGGGATTGAGAAAGAGCATTTTTCAAAATCAATCACTGTGAAATATTGTGCTTCCATGGGATATTGCATAGTATCGTCGCTGGATTAGGAACTAGAGGAAACTCTGCCTCTACAATGTGGTTAATAGGTCTTGTATAAATCTCCACAATCCTCCCTTTGATCTTTTCACAGGATACACTGCAGTGTTGCACAGTGATCCTGACGGTACCAGAATACCTTGTTCCATCAGTGCTGAAATAGTCTTGAAAATACCATTATCAGCCTTTCGAGACATTGGAAACTGTCTTGCTTAAGGTTAAATCGTCCCTGCCTTCAGTTTTATTTTGACTTCCCCAATTCCCTTTAATAGGCCCACGTCTTAAGGGCCTGTAGTCCATAAGACACTTGGCACCTTCTCCAAGTCTTCATCAAAAAATGCTTGCCTCTGCCGCATTATCGCCATTCGCTGTGGAATCTCCCTTTTCTCTATTCTAATCCAATATGTAATGCTCATAAAGAACACTACTTCATTATTGCTGGGTCATCTCTAAACATGTCTTCATCAGAAAAGTCAGTCCGCCTGCACCCCTCATCAATAGCTATCACTGTTCTAAATGGTCCACGCTCATCGTCTGTTCCTTTTAATATCGCCATTTCTCCTCGTACTATGGCTGCATCTAATTCTAGAGGGATTGTGTGCCCCCCCTCTTCGTCCATGGGTATCTGTGGTCTAAACAAGAATTCGCCAGGCATCCTCATAGTTCTTCCCACCAAGCCAGGTAGGAATATCAATAGAATGCTCACCCGCTCACCCCATAAAGAAAAACTTCTGGTTCCATTGGTATACTTTGCAGAGCCACTTGCTCTGTGAACGCCAATATAAATTCACCCACGTTCATGTAGTGTATTCCAGTAGTGAAAGACACTATTTGTTCGTCAGTAAAAGAAATCGTCATGTTAGGTTTTGTCATCAAATCACTTCCCAAAACATTAACTGGTGTCTGCCGTGAATGCAACAATGAAACAGACATGTCACACTCTCCTGGTAATTCGTCAGTAAAAGGAACTCAACTCGTAGCTCCAGAGAATCCCTGAGCATTCATGGCAATTCCCAACATTGGATATTTTCCCTCTCGTATGCATGAACAAGTAGCCCCACTGTCTCCTAGAAAAGATTTGCCTCCTATCGTCACATCAGCCCTTGGTTCCTCTTGGGGATCTGGTGTCGCTGATAGTACTGAACACATCAAGTCGCCCTGTGAGCTGTCCTATTGTGGGTACATGCATACCCCTGGACCCTGTACTTGTAAAGGGATTCCCTCCTACCACAGTGACACCCCCTATTCTAGGTGTCAATAATTGTCCTGTGTTTGTATTCTGCTGTATCTGCATAGGGGCATGCTGCAACTGTCCTTGCAGTGGATTCATTTGTGGTTGCTGTGGTTGCTGTGCCTGTTGCATTTGCAGGGTCTGTGTCTTATACACTGTCTGATCTTTGGCGAACCCTTCCCTAACTTGTAAACTATATGCTGGAGGATAAGCTGTCCCCCCTTTTGAAAATTGGCCATTGTGTACATACCCTTGGCTCCCGCATACACCCATTGTACCCTGTCACCCCACAAGTCCACCATACAGGAGGAGCCCGTCTGATTAATCCACCTTGGTTGAACCCTCCTTGCGCATTCTGATTCTCATTCTGTGCGTTCCGAAACCCACCTTAATTGCTTTGGAAACCACCCCTTCCTGTATAGCCATGCCTCTACCTTGTGGCAGGAACTCATTCCCACCTTGGTTCATCAGAAACTGGTTATTCGTCTGTGATATACCCGCTGCTTGCTGTATTCCCAACCCTTCTCCGTTTGTCAATACCGCCCATTGCATGGTATATTTTGACAATTTTTTCGGAACTAATGTAGCCTCCTCAAGTTTTCTAGCGTCATTAGCCTTATTTTTCTCCTGCAACAGCCGACAGTGATACAGTATTGTCAACTGTATCTCAGCCCATGGCTTTGCTTCCATTCCCACTTGCTTCTTCAATTGCCTCTGTACTTGCTTGGGCAACCCTTGACATAAAATGTGGTAAAATAATGCCACCGGTTTTTCCCATGGCTCGCGTGTTTCAAGGGTCCAAAGTTCTTGAATGTCCTGAATGTAAGCAAGAGGATCCTCGTCTTCTTTCATCTTGCATGTCATGATTGCACCCATATCTGATGTGTCGGGATACTGCACCGTGAGAGCCCTCCAGACATCTGCTCTGCAATTATTAAACAGCGCTCCATAGTGTGCTGTGTTCTGCACTATCACACTTGAATAGCCTTCTCTCTTCCATATGTCATCAGCTCTTTCCCCATGAATGGCTACTAGGAGACCCTTAATGTCCCCTATTGCCAATGTATTTCCTCCTGTCATTTTTTCTAATTCATAAATCCATTTTCCCACGCCCAATGTTAAACTCAGGAGTTTGCATCTTAAATTATCTTTATCGATCTGCAGCCATGGAATATACTGTAGTCTTGCTCCCCCTTTTTCCAATAAGGGAAACTTTGTAAAACCTAAACTGCAATCGGCTCCCATTGCCTGCCTATCCATAGTAGGGACAATGGATCCAGGCCGCCTCCTCCCTGGCAATGATCTTAACCAAGAATCAAGGTACAATATTGTTGTAAAGAACGCAATCGTCTCGCTGGACTTTTGGTACTTTATGCAGCAAAGATCGCTCCGTTGCACTGTACTTTCTTGTGTGCACTCACTGAAACCCATTGTGAGCATGCCATTCCAAGATGGCTGTGCCCTCTTGATTCGCACTGGAGTGCTGGGGCTGGCGTGAGTGGGGCCCAGGATAGGCCGTGGCCTGCAACATCTTGGCCAATCAGTAGGCCGGCAGGCTTTTGGCCAGCCCTCCTCCAAAGGTCCCGATCCTAAGGCTCCCTGTCTACCCATGTCCACCATGGCTCGCCACTAGCCACCCTTGTATGTGCTGTGTGTGTCTCCTTGTCCCCGCTGCCCCCCGCCAGTGTCTCCTTGTCCCCCCTACCCCCGCCAGTGTCTCCTTGTCCCCCTTGCCCCCGCCAGTGTCTCCTTGTCCCCCCTGCCAATGTCTCCTTGACCCCCCTGACCCCTGCCAGTGTCTCCTTGTCCCCCTTGCCCCCGCCAGTGTCTCTTTGTCCCCCCTGCCCCCACCAGTGTCTCGTTTGTCCCTACTGCCCCCCAGTGTCTCCTTGTCCACCCTGCCCCCTGCCAGTGTCTCCTTGTCCCCCCTGCCCCCGCCAGTTGTCTCCTTGTCCCCCTTGCCCCCGCCTGTGTCTCCTTGTCCCCCCTGCCCCTCGCCAGTGTCTCCTTGTCCCCCCTGCCCCCCGCCAGTGTCCCCTTGTCCCCCCTGCCCCCGCTGCTGTCTCCTTGTCCGCCCTGCCCCTCGCCATTGTCTCCTTGTCCCCCCTGCCCCTCACCAGTGTCTCCTTGTCCCCGCTGCCCCCACCAGTGTCTCCTTGTCCCCCCTGCCTCCTCTCCCTGCCCCCTGTATGTCCCTTGGCCCCTTTGTATGGTCTCCTGCCCCCCACTCTCCCCTCCTTGCCTTTATGCCATTGCCCCACCTCTTTTCCTTCTACCTCTCCCTTCCACCCCCCTTCCCTTCTTTCCCTCCCACGGCAATTCCGGCACTAACCCAATTGCCATCAGGCATAGCAATTCGTAGCTTCCTGTCTTCTCAGCCTTTCTTACCCCCTCCTCCTTGAACTATATCTATTGCACTTTTATCATCGTCCCTTAGACCGCTGATATCAACTTGTCTGTCCCCCATTACCCTTACTGTTTTCTGCCCCCCATCCCTTCCTGGCACTATCTTAAACAATCATTGACCTTTTTGATAGTCACTTGTTTTGTTCCTCTCCCTATCCCTTCTCTCCTCCCGCCCCCTGCACTCATCCTACCCATCCTCTTGTCACTCTTGCACTGCAACAATTGTCGTCAGGCATAGTAATGTTACTGCTAGTTTTGTCTCCTGCCTCCCTCTCCTCTCCCTTTTTTTTTATATGCACTTGTACTATCTAATATGATTGATAGTTCATTTTCACATTCTGAATTGTTTCAAGGACCTGTAAGAATGTAACAGTATTTTCCCATGTTCCCTCCCTCCTTGAAGCGCTTTGAAGCACACTGTATATAGGCGCTATATAAATAAACAATCAATATCAATAACCTGCTCACATATGGCGGTGACTCACCCTTCTCACTATACGATCGTCCTCTAGGATGCTCTGGATATGCCATAGGGCCTGGCGTCCTATCCTTCGGTTGCTCTAGATCAGACCATCTTACTTTCTTGTCTGCCTGCAAGCTTCACTGGAAAAAACATGCACCTCCTCCCTCTTCCCCACAGAAGGATTCTCTCTCCTCATCTGACATATCTAGTCCCCAACTAGTGTGACTCTCATCCCCTTCACCCTTATCGAATTTCAGTCGGCCTAGGGATAAGTTTCAATGCTCGAGACTGAATGGATTTTCCTATTTGCTTCATGATTGGAAGACTAAGGTTTGATCTCTCTTCCCTCAGCTTCCCGATTTGCCACTTTCCCTTAACTCTTGATAGGCCTTATCGATTCTGTCTCTGATACATCCCATATCAAAGTTCTCTTCTAAGGCCCCTCTAGATGGCCCTGACGTCGGTACCTTTAAAGGGAGGAACTCTTTCATTCTGTCCCATCGTTGGACTTAGCTTCATTAACTCCTTTTGAATTAGATCAATATCACGCTCTCGCTGTCTTCTCTTTTGTTCTAATTCTTCATCTAATTCTCTTTGCTTTTTTGCTTCCCATCTAACTCTCTAATCTTCTTGTCTTATCTCTTCACTTCTTACTCCTGCTCTACTTTCTTGCTCATCCTTTCATCTCTGCATTTGTTTGTCCCTTAATTTCTGTGCTTCTTCCTCTTCTCTTTTCCTTTCTTGTTTATCCTGTTCTTCCATTGCTCTCTGCTTTTTTTCATACGTTCTTTGCTCCTCTGCCCTTTCTTCTTTCCTTTGTTGCTCCTCCTGATACATCTGTTATCGTCGCTGTCTGCTCTTTCTTTTATGTTCATCTTCCTTCAATCTTTTTTTCTTTTTCCCTGTCTCTTCTATCCTGTTAGTCCTGATCTTCCTTTTGCTTTACTACCTCAATACTTTTCCCATCTAGCATGAGTAATATCTGTCCTCCCATCCATTCGCTCTGCACGAGCGTAACTTCATGAGCTTTATCCTTCTCTCCTTTCCATCTCTTAAAATCTCGTTCTATCTCTGTCGATATATCAGATCGCTCACTTTTCTCTTCCTTGTTTTGCAAGATCTTAAAGATCTCCTCTTTTCTACCGTCACTGCTATAAGCAGGAGGTTTGTATATCAGGTCAACTATACCCTGTTGCTACTTTCAATTCCTTTAATGGATACAATCCCACGTCTTCCGTACTATCGACTTTTACTTCAGGTGAGGTACGTGGAGTAGAAGGCTCGACACCTTCCTCCCTGCACTGGTTAAGCATCCACTCTTCGGGTGGCGGATCCTCTCTCTCTTCCTGGTACATCTTCCAAAATTCTAAAATAGCTAATCTTTTCTCCAACTTATTTCCTGTGTACGCAGCGTGCAAGTGTTTGGTCATGTGTTGTGTTAGGCAGAAACCTGTGCAGTTCCCTTGGGGAACACTGCAAAAGATTTAAGACTACAGGTATAGCAGTAAACCCACTTGGTAGCAGTCTGCACCACCCAGATTTACCTGGTAGCTGTGGCTGAGCAGTCAGACTTCCCTCAAGAAGAGTTAGGCAGTATGCAAAGTATACACAATAGGTACTCAAACACAACAGTACAAGCAAACACTGACCAGAGCTTGGTTTCAAAAGTATATAGTTATTTATTTTAAGAACACATAAGTTGAAAACACTCTAGCAATATATAGTAAAACACTCTGAACACAGTTATATGGAAAGCAGTCCCAACCCTTATTCCTATCTAGACAACTCTAGGTTAACACCACATAATTCAAACAGATGTGAGTGCTTAACTTTAGATGACACTCTAGTAGGTTCCAAGAAGGGAGGGAAAAAGAGCAGAAATAGGATAAACACACCACTCTAAGGTCAAGAACACTTTCAATAGGCTCAAAGAAGCACAAAGTCACAGGTGAGCAAAAGTCACTAGGCAGGGCCCACTCTTAGAGCAGACAGAGCGCAAATGTGCCCAAGATCACACAGTTATTAGGGATTCAGAGTCTTGCAAAAGAGTTCAGAAAGAGTTTAGAGGGGCTTAGAAAGTTTAGCCAGGGTGTCCCAGGCACTCCCAGGGGGCTAAAACTACTCCGTACAGTCGGTGGCAAGGGAAGCCAGGCGGAACACGGTACCTTAAACGGGAAGGATCCTCCAGCGGTGGCAGTTGTTCCAGGCAGTGGCAGCAAGGCTCGACGTCGGTCAGGGAAGAAGAAGTTCTCGCTGAAGAGCAGAAGAAGAAGGTCGTTGCACTGCCCGGGAAGAAACCAGCCGCGGAGTCCTCCGGTTAAAGGGTTGTACCGACTTTCGCGGTTGTGGTAAAAGTGTGGTATTCCGGTTGCCGGGGTGCTTGGCACGGGCAAGGCGGCCACGAGATACCGCGAAGAAGTGGAAAGAAGGTGAAAACTGGTTGTCCCCACCAGTCAAGGGAAGGAGCCACTCCGTTAAGAGTTCTCCTCGGTCGTTGGGAAAAGTGGTGAGACGGTTCAGCAGGGCTCCACCGGGTGGTGTCGTCGTAGCAGGTCGGCTCAGCTCTTCCCTCGTCGGATTCTTGGTCCTGTGGCGACTTCTGAAGTTCCAGTCCCCAAAGCCCTGCTTTTATGCAGCAAACCCCCATTCACCCAGCCTAGCTGTCACTCAAACATGCTAAGTGGTGAGCCAGCCAGCTCACCACTTGGGCCAATCAGGACGGAGTGCGACTTGAGTTACCACGGTAACTCAGTCCAGGGTGCCTAAATCCCCCTCCACCCCTCCTAAGTACCCCAGACAGAGTGGAACCACTGTGGAGGGCTTCTGTGGAGAAGCCCGCCAAAAGTGGAACAAAGGGCTCCACTTTGGGTCAGAGTTACAGAGGCGAACGCCAACGCCATTTTAGAATCAAGTTTTGGCAAAAAATCCCAACCGGAGTTATAATAATAAATATATAAACCGGCGGTATGTTTGAGGCTACCGTAAATAAATAATTAAATGTGTTAGCCTAACACAATGGGAAATCCCATAGGAAAATATTTGCGGTTGAATATAAAAAGTAGTTTCCGTCTGGCACCAGCCAAAACTCGATCAGGGGGGACGGAGACGTGCCCCCTCGACTAACAGACCCTGGGGCAATCGAATTGCCCCAGCCAGTACGTCCACAATATGATGGTTTGTACTGGTTCTGTTCAGGATTTAAGACTAGTAAAGTCTTTGGTGACTTTACATGCCCTGGGAGACAGTAGTCAGTCCCAGGGTATGGAGTCTATGTTGGGGGGTCCCTAGGACACCCCTGGGTTACTGCACAGAGGGTGCTGTGTAACCCACATCACAAAAATACATGAGGCCCTATGGAGTAAAAGACCCCATAGCCCATTCAACACAAGGTTTAACCAAGAAAACACACTTCAACATGCCCAAGAGTGAGGGTAAAAGAGTCTCACTATTGGCAGGAGAAAAAAAGAAACCCCAGAAATCCAGCAAAGCTGCTGGGGGACTCACTAGGTAGGGAAATTCAGCCTAAACAGAGAATTCTCCCTAACATGTTGCAATACCGCTTTTGACAATGATCCCCCTTGTGGCCATGGCATGAACATATTATCTGTCATGCCTTTCACCCATTCTGCACTGTACTGTTTGAGCTTGGGCATGTGCTTTGGCAACGCCTTACATAAATATAAAACCAAGGATAGGCAACCCCTACAGCGTGGACCCGAGGAGCAATGGACAACCAAATATACAAAGAGAAGAGAGTGGGTCACACGGAAAAATGACTTTAAAGTCAAAGGATGGATTCAACTTCAATTATATGGACCAAGGAGGGGATAGGCCAGGTCAAGGAAAGTATAAATATAGCATATTTTATTAATCACATATCAAAAGCATATATAAGAGCACATAATACATAGTAAAAATACATATAAATTCACAATTCAAATTTGGTACAAAGAATTAAAGTGCATGTCTCACAGAATTGTTGGTAACTGTGGTTACAGTTCCGATATATAGATAGTGGAAATAAAGATATTGTTTTTCTTTTATATATATCCAACTAACCCCCACTGCAGTTTGTTTAGCTCACCTGGTCTCTGCGGAGGCGTTGGGCACGGTTGCTGCCCTCCCTGAACTTGAATCACCCCTTTCAGGCCTCTCCCTCAGTGGAAAAGCTGTGAGCGGTGGTACTGCTCATGCGTTGAGATAAGAATGTGTGAGTGTGCCAATCTGTGAATGTTGTACCTCTCGAACCCTTCACCCCAAAGTACGGTTTCTGTGAGCATACGCCGGCCCATAAAGCTCACCTGTGAATTATGGAAGATAAGCTCTCCGTCCTGCTACTTCTGGCAGGGGCGCGTCGAATGGGATCTAGTTCCTTCACTGATCCCTGATAAGGATTAGTCCAGTCCAGCTGCGACTATTCTTCTCCTTAGGATTGGTAAGTCTTTCTTGAGCTCTTGCGATACTGTTCGATCTGTTTAATGTCTTTGTATGTTGCTCCTATTTATGCCCGCAATAATGTCTTTCTTCTGTTTTCTTCCCTTAGATGGAAATGCGGCCTCAACGCAGCTGTGAGACCCGAGACGCGGCCGGATGGAAGATGGATGCTACTGCAATGTTCGACAGCAGGTAAGTGATGGTTTAAGGAAAAGCGCGAAGTATGGCGAAGCGCAACCTTAAACGGACTGTTTTTTCGATGTCTAACCTTGTCTTCTGTTTTTCCTTGCAGGCGTTGCTGTCGACGATGGAGCGTGTCATGCTGCGGTGCCAAGATGAAGATTTTGCCGTTCCGGAAAGTGTAAAGATGAATACTTGGTTCGCCGAAGAGATGTACAGGTAAGAACAGCTTCCCCCAGTTGGTAAGTATGCTGGCAGGAAGCAGGATGTCCAGGAAGCAGGATCTTCAAAGGTAAGTCTGACCTCAGGCGACAGTGAGCGTTACGTTGCTTGCAAGTGCAGAATAACGTAAGCGTCTGTCTTGAGGATCGGGGCAGCTTATATAGCTGAGATCGTGGGCACGCCCATTAGGGCCGGCTGACCAGCCACACCCTGCCACTCCTAGAAAGTGAGCACGTGCGAAGGCAATCCATTAGCCGCCACACCCAAGAATACACTTGGGGCTGCTTAATGGATGGAATGTTCAAGGTTAATGCATCCTGCTTAATGGATGGAATGTTCAAGGTTAATGCATCTGAAGTGCTATGTCCATAATAAAAGCTTTTTGGTGTTAAATGGATGTTCTTGTTTACTTTTGTTCATGAGCCTGGCGCCAAAGGCGGCAGGACAGTGTCCACCCAGGTCTCCTGTGCATGCAACCACTGCATGCCTGTGCCCCTGACTTCATGACCATGACAGCACTCCCCCTCAAGGCCCCTCTCAAGGGTGGTTCTCCTCCCGGTCCTGGTTTGGTGGGATTATTGCGATGGAAATGACTGATTAAACGCGGAGCATGGACGTGTTCACTGGGTTCCCAAGTTCGGTCTTGAGGTCTGTAACCTTTCCAGTAAATTAGGCAATGCAATTTTGATCGAACCACCTTGATTTCCAGGATGGATTTGACTTCATATTCTGGTTCTCCATCTATTAGTTCGGGCTCTGGCGGAGAAATAAGCCATGTATTGGATTTCATGGGTTTGAGGAGAAAGACATGAAATACGGCGTGAATTTTCATGTGAGATGGTAACTCCAATTTCATGGCGACAGTATTGATTATGGACTTTATAGTATAGGGCCCAGGTATCTTGGGCGGAAAGATCTTGGCCGCTTCAGGCGAATATATTTGGATGCTATCAAACCTTTTCTCTAATCTGGTAGGCGGGAGCTTCCTTCCGATGTCGATCAGCAAACATTTTTTGTCTTTCCTTAGCATTGGTCAGATGCTCTGTCGCCTCCTTTAGAACCTGAGTGATGGTTTTATGCAAGCTTATTATGGCTGGCATTTCCAGGGTATTGGTTGGATCAAATATTGATGTCCTCGGATGTCTTCCATGCACAGTGTAGAATGGAGTTTGCCCTGTGCTTGTGTGAACGGAGTTGTTGTATGCATACTCAGCTATCCAGAGTATATTTTTCCAAGAATCCTTGGACTGTTTCAACATACACCTGAGATATTGCTCTAAAGTTTGGTTGGTTTCTCCAGTTTGCCCATCAGTTTGAGGGTGATGGCTTGTGGACAACCGGAAATCGATATTGGCAATCGTACAACACTTTCTCCAAAAGGCAGAAACAAATTGAGTTCCGCGATCAGATACTAATATTGATGGAAATCCATGAAAACAAACAATTTGCTCTAGGAACACAGAAGCGAGAGTTGACGCAGTTGGGAGTCCCTTCAGAGGGATGAAATGGGCCATTTTGGAGAATAAATCCACAACGACTAATATGGTGTTATATCCATTTCAGGGTAGATGATCTGTGATTAAGTCCATCGACAGGGTATGCCATGGTGCTGGCGGTACTGTTAGGGGATGTAGTAAGCCAACAGGGTTCTGTTTCTGAGACGTGTGTTGTGCACAGACACCGCAGGTTTCAATAAAATGGGCAATGTCTTTTCGCAAGGTTGGCCACCAGTAGTTTTGTTTTACCTTAGCCTGAGTTTTGGCTAATCTTGGGTGTCCTTCCACCAATGAATCATGGTAATTTGTGATGATTTGCTTTTGTAGTTCTTGGTCTTGAACATATAATGGTCCTTGGAAATACGGTAGATTGTCTTTGATGGTGCACTGGTCACCTTTAAACAGCCATTCCTGTTGTGTTGATTGGTCCATCTGGGATTGCAAACTGGTTCTTTGGTCATCCACACACGTGGTGACAGCTATTCTGGTTTGAATCCTTTCCTCAGGAATTATGTCCACGGGGTCGGCTGCTGTAAAAGCCTCTTTTTCTTCACTCATACATGATAGAACATCTGCTTTCCCATTGCGTACTCAGGTCTATAAGTGATAATAAAATCGTATTCTGTGAAAAAGAGAGCCCAACGAAGTTGACGCAAGGATTGTGCTTTGGCGGTTGTCAAGTATTGCAAGTTACGGTGGTCCGGCATGACAGTGACCGTATGTCTCGCCCCAAGAAGGTAATGACTCCAGGCCTTGAATGCTGCTTTAATCGCCAGTAATCCCTTATCTGTGATTGTGTAGTTCAACTAGGGGGCTCAAAATTTGCAGGACCAGAATGCGACGGGGTGTAGTGCTGTTTCAGGGTCTCGTTGTGACAATACTGCTCCCATGGCTATTTTTGAAGCATCTGTCTCAACTATGTAAGGAAGGTCTGGTCGTGGGTGTCGAAGGACTGGTGCTGTAGTGAATGCTAGTTTCAACTTCTGGAAGGCTTCTTCAGCTTCTGTCGACCAATGGAACTTTTGATTTTTCTTTAACAAGGAGGTAGTTGGATGTACAATTTGTGAAAACCCAGGTATAAACCGACAGTAAAAGTTGGAGAATCTGAGCACGCTTTGCTCTCCTTTCATGGATGTTGGTGAGGGCCATTGGAGGATTGCATCCACCTTTCGTGTATCCATATGTATGACTTGTGGTGTGAGCATGAAACCGAGAAACTCGACCTCGGTTACATGGAAAAATAAATTCCAACTTGCCATACAATTGGTGTTGTCGAAGCTTCTCTAAGACTGCCCGGACATGGCCTACATGTTCTTCCATGGAATTTGAGTAGATAAGAATGTTGTCAATGTAAACAAGAGTGCAAACGTCCAGTAGTTCACAGAGTACATCATTCATAAAGAATTGGAACGCCGCGGGGGCATTGCATAGCCCAAAGGGCATGACCTGATATTCAAAGAGGCCGTACTTCGTGCGGAAGTCCGTTTTCCACTCGTCTCCCTCGTTTACTCTTACAAGATGGTATGCTCCTCTTAAATCCAGTTTTGTGCAGGTTTGAGCATGTTTCACTTGGTCCAGGAGCTCTGGTAGAAGTTGTAAAGGATATCGATTTTTTAATGTGATCTGATTGAATGGCTCTATAGTCGATGCAAGTTCTTAAGTCCCCCTCCTTTTTAGGCTCAAAGAATAAGGGCGAGGAGGCAGGTGACTTGGACGGGCAAATGAAACCGTTCGCCAGGTACTGATCCAGGTAAGTTCTAAGATGCTGATTTTCCTGTTCTCTCAGAGCGTAAATTCGGCTGCAAGGGATCTGGGCTCCTGGTACAAGATCTATCTGACAATTGTAGGGTCTGTGCGGGGTCAGAACATTGGCTTGCTCTTTTTTGAAGACATTCTGGCAATCTTGGTATTCAAGCGGTAAGGAGCTGATGAGGCCCAATACGATTCCTTTCTTCGGTTTCAGATTGGTGTCATCTTTTTAGTAACATGTGTCGGCACAATCATGAGGAAATGTCAGAAATTGTTTTCGCCAGTCGATCCTAAGATTGTGGGTCTCCAGCCAGGGCATTACCAATATCATCTGGAACTGAGGAGCACTGATGAGATCGAAAGCAATGTCATCTTGATGCCCGTCCTGACACAGAAGCTTGACTTTCTCGGTGTATTGTGTCACCGGGCCAGATGATAGCTGAGAACCATCCACAGCAGTGATGTTTTCCGATTTCTGCTTCTGTCAGAGAGGAAGGCCTATTCGGAGAGCCAAATCTTGGTCAATGTAGTTACCCACAGCTCCACAATCAATATATGCCTCCAAGGCATGTATTTTTGATGGTTGCTTGTGATTCACCAAAAGCACTGGAAGGACTAGATGTGAGGTCTGTACGGATTCCTTTTTTATGCTCGACAAGCGAACCCCTACACTTGCCGGGCATTGGCGTTTCCTGAGTTCTGTTCTTCTTCTTCATCAGTTTTGTCTGTTGGCCCAACCGCTTTCTTGGGTGGTTTTACCGGGCAGTCACGGAGGAAGTGACCTGCTTGTCCACAATATAAGCAAAGCTTATTTATTTCTTCTTTTTTCCCTTTCTGCTTTGGTAAAGGGACTTTGTAATCCACCAATTTGCATTGGATCAGACTGTTCATGTGGTTAAGTCTGATTCTCACGAGGTCGTACATAAACTGACTGTCCCTTTGATCTAGCTCGATCCATTTTCCGATTCTGCAACCTATGATCGAGTTGCACCATCTATGTAGTCGACACATCTCTCAGGGGGATTCACCACTTGCACCAACACATCCTTAAGTTCTCCACATAACCCTCAGTAAAAGAGTGTAGTCCTCTTCTCTTCTGGCCAGTTGGTCTGGGCTATGAGACGATTGAAGGTTGCAATATAGGTTAATAGATCTTGACTCCCTTGTCTGAGTGACAACAACTCGTTGTCCAGAGCTTGTGCTTGAGTATGACAGGCAAACAATTTCTCCATCTCATGTTGGAAATTCCCAAAGTTCCAGAGTAAAGGATCATCTTGATTTACCAAAGGTATAGACCAGTCCACCGCACTACCTCCTAAATACGAGAATACAAACACCACTTTGGCTTGGTCATTAGGAAAGGCTCCTGGACTGCACAAGAAATGAAGGCGACATTTGTTCATAAATACAGCAAACTTGTTTGGGTAGCCAATGAACCGTTCGAGAGGGGCTAGAGGCACTGCTCCTGGAAGAACCACCTGAACCGGTGTTGATTGATGTGGTGTGGAAGAATGAGAAGAATGGGTCACTCCAGGCAGTGGAACCTGTCCTGCTTGTGCTTGTAGCATTTGTCTTGCCAATTTGTCAGTTCTTTCTCAAGTTACAATAAGATCCCTCTGTAATGCATTGGTTTCCTGTCTTGAAGCATGTACTTCAGCCCGTAATTCCCCTAGTAAGGGCTAACTGATCTGTTTCTGAAGTTTCCATAACCCCTAGGCAGAGAGTATTAGAGGCTTCACGCTCTGTTATTCTCACCTGGTCTCTGCAGAGGCATTGGGGCACGGTTGCAGCACTCCCTGAACTTGAATCACCCCATTCAGGCCTCTCCCTCAGTAGAAAAGCTGTGAGCAGTGGTACTGCTCCTGCATGGAGATAAGAGTGTGTGAGTGCGCCAATCTGTGATTGTTGTACCTCTCGAACCCTTCACCCCAAAGTACGGTTTCTGTGAGCATATGCCGGGTCATAAAGCTCACCTGTGAATTATGGAAGATAAGCTCTCTGTCCTGCTACTTCTGGCAGGAGCGCGTCGAATGAGATCTAGTTCCTTCACTGATCCCTGATAAGTATTAGTCCAGTCCAGCTGCGACTATTCTTCTCCTTAGGATTGGTAAGTCTTTCTTGAGCTCTTGCGATACTGTTTGTTCTGTTTAATGTCTTTATATGTTGCTCCTTTTTATGCCCACAATAATGTCTCTCTTCTGTTTTCTTCCCTTAGATGGAAATGCGGCCTCAATGCAGCAGTGAGACGCGAGACGCGGCCGGATGGAAGATGGATGCTACTGCAATGTTCGACAGCAGGTTAGTGATGATTTAAGGAAAAGTGCGAAGTATGGCGAAACGCAACTATAAACTGACTGTTTTTTTGATGTCTAACCTTGTCTTCTTTTTTTCCTTGCAGGCGCTGCTGTCGACGATGGAGCGCGTCATGCTGCGGCGCCAAGATGAAGATATCGGCGTTCCGGAAAGTGTAAAGATGAATACTTGGTTCGCCGAAGAGATGTACAGGTAAGAACAGCTTCCCCCAGTTGGTAAGTATGCTGGCAGGAAGCAGGATGTCCAGGAAGCAGGATCTTCAAAGGTAAGTCTGACCTCAGGCGACGGTGAGCGTTACGCTGCTTGCAAGTGCAGAATAACGCAAAGCTTTAGTCTTGAGGATCGGGGCAGCTTATATAGCTGAGATTGTGGGCACGCCCATTAGGGCCAGCTTACCAGCCACACCCTGCCACTCCTAGAGAGTGAGCATGTGCAAATGCAATCCATTAGCAGCCACACCCAAGAATACACTTGGGACTGCTTAATGGATGGAATGTCCAAGGTTAATGCATCCTGCTTAATGGATGGAATGTTCAAGGTTAATGCATCTGAAGTGCTATGTCCATAATAAAAGCTTTTTGGTGTTAAATGGATGTTCTTGTTTACTTTGGTTCATGAGCCTGGCGCCAAAGGCGCCAGGACAGTGTCCACCCAGGTCTCTTGTGCATGCAACCCCTGCATGACTGTGCCCCTGACTTCATGACCATGACACAGTTAGGGGTAAGAACAGCGTAATGTAAATATACTGCTGTTCAAAAAAGAGGGACTGAGCCTAGAGTGGGTCCCTAAATGAGTGCAAATAGTCATCTTATTGTATTCATACATACAATGGCGAAATATCAAATCAATACATTCATGAGACATTCAATTAATTATGGACGGATATTACCAACAGACGTACCAAGTGCAACAAATATTAAAGTCCTGCATGTGGAATTCCAAACCATTTTCAGCCTAATAGTCTGAAATATTCCATTAGTTATCAATAAATGTTGTCAAAAAAGCTTGAAGTGGAACAGATCTTGGAATCTGGTATGCAATACTACACACCATTTCAAACCTAATAGCCTTACATAAATGCATTAGAGGGGTAATATCTCCCATTGTGATGAGTCTCAATTGACTGTCACTACTTACCAGACTTTTTATAAAATACCTTTACCAAAAACAACTAATATGAGCACGCTCCAATCCATCAGCCTCTCAAAACCTCTACTTCGCAATAATCTTTATCTACCTCTGACTTGGTACCAACCATTTCCCTAAGTAGACAGTATAACTTCTTGACTTTGTCTCAATTCTAACACAACCGTTTGTGTGCGCTCCTCAACACCTTAATTCAACACAAATATATAAACAGACAGACTAGTCGACTCTTTAAATTTAAACTTCAGTGATCACCCTTATTCTCTTGGCCCTAATCAATACCCTGATCACATAATTTAGATTGTCTTCTTATGCGGACTTGTCCTGCACGTAGCCTAGATTACTCCCATTGGAGTGTGAGACAACTGTGATGCTGGAAATACATTGGAGGTACAGGGCCTTGAAGTCCTTGTCCTGTACTCCTTTTATCATGTGTGTTCTGTGTTGTCTTCTGCATAGGTGTCCATGTGGGTCTCCTGGCAGTGCAGCTCTTCCTCTTTTTGGTTGTGGTAAACAGACCCTTGGGATACACTTATGGCACCCATGGGTGGGGGTATAACCCTGTACACCCAGTGTATGTTTGGGCACCTGTGTGTGGCCCACAGAGCAGGGTATGGGCTGGTGGCAGCTCAATGCTGAATTTGACTGGTGCCCTGAGTATCCTCCATTTTGGGATATCCATTTTGGGATACCCAGGCCCTGCCATTGGAATCAGTTGATTCAGTTGATTCCTGATAGAAGACAAGATGGCCCCTGTGGCCTCTTGGTTTCTATTGCCTGTTACCTTGTTTTTTCAAGGTCCTGGGAAGCCCTGACTCAGTCCCTTCCCCTGACTGGCTGTTGGGTGGAGGTTTCATATATGGTATTGTGGGGAAGTCCAGGCCAGACTGGCTGGAGACTTCCCAGTGACTGTATGTTGTAGGTACACGCTTGGGGTGGGACCTGGGTGAGTGGAGTGTGTGACCAATATACATTTCATGTTATGGGTGTCTGGTTTCTGTTGTGTGACACAATGAATGAGACAGTCCTGCCCGAAACTGGTATGAATCCAGTGTGGTGTGCTGAAAGGCTGGGTGCTTGCGCCAATTCACATTCCTTGTGGTGAGTGTCTGGATGGAAGTGAATGGCCTGAATGCACTGTGAGCCTGATTGGCTGCCTGCCTGCTGAATGCCCTTCTGCATGATTGGCTGTCAGAGCCTGGCTCAGCAGTGTGAATGAGAGACAGGACAGTATATCTGGGGACCTCTCACTGACTAGAATCGTTCAGAGGCTGAAGTCGAAACTTGAAGCTACTTATCTTCGAAGCCGAGCCGGAAGAAGAAGAATTGCTCCTTCAACGCAACCTGAAAGCTGTTGTGTCATCAAAGACTGATCCAAGAGAGGACCTGGCTAGGAGACCTCTTCCCGAGCTACGAGGGAACATCGTGCACCAGCACATCTTCACTGAGGTACCCTGGATGTCAGTCCCGAAAAGACTGTCGACCGGAGACGGGGCCGCCGAGGAATCCTGAAGTGAAGCACCCGGATATCAAAGTCCATCGTCGGCGACCAGGGGTTGGAGGACCCCCGTAACTGCCAGAAGCCCCTCGAGTCATGTGGCCCAGAAGCGGGGACCGGGGACAGCTTGACCCCGTGCTGCTGACGACCGGAGCCGCATCGCTCCACCTCTGCCTAAGACACTTTGAAACACAGGACTCCCTTGCCATCACCGCTGACCGCTTTGTCCCGTCGGAGAAAGTCGAGGTCGTCGACGAGCCAAGGAGAATCTGGCGGTGGGTTTCCCGCCACCCGAAGTCCACAAAGACACACATCAACGAAGATCCAAAAGCCAGCCGTGGTCGACGGTGACAGTGGTCCCATTCCTTGAAGGAATCTCAAAGCCCTGTGGCTCCTGTTTCAAAGGGAGTTCACCCATGAGGAATCCGTCGACGAACCGTTGAAAAAACTCTGTAACGCTCACCTGGTATCCACGGGGACATCACTCAGCCTGTTCTGACCTCTTACGACCTCCAACCCTTCTCTGGAGGCTATTCGACTGGAGACTGGGCCTGAAACACAGGATTGGTAGAGTTTAACTCCCTATTGTCTCTGTGTGTTTGGACCCCTTCTTCCCCGGGGTCCAACCCTTCCCTTTGATCCACAGCTCACCTTGTTTTCTTGTATAGTGTGCTCTCCGTCCTGCTTTCAGTGCAGGGGCACATTGATTGATGCTGAGATGAGTAGCGCTGAAGGTGAGTGAGAGCGTGATGCGCGATGCACCCCTTTCATATTTGCATTGAACTGAGTTCTTTTTCTATGTCTTTTAGGTGCCGTGACGTTTTCAGCATGGATGCCGGTTATAAAGAACAAATGCGGTGGGTAAGCGCAGTATGCGGCGCCTCTAGATGTTTCCACGTTAACCTGGAGTGACTTTTCCCTCTTGCAGATGGATGAGAAGTTCCGGAGACAGAGTTCCCCCAGAGCGGCTGGGATTCAGGTAAGCGTTTGAAGCTCACACAGTATTTAAAAATAAGCGAAGATTTGCAGAATGCTTACTAATGCCTTTTTTCTGTTCTTTTCCCTTTTCCTTAGGAAGCGGTGTGCCGGGAAGGGAATGACACCGCCGAAGATGCCCGCTGAACAGAAGGAGCGGTGAATGATGGGCAGAAGCGCCGCAAGGTAAGGCTGTTCCTAACGGTGTTCTTGTTGAGCGCAGAAGAAAGATGCAGGCCTACTGGAGACCGATCCGAACAGGTGCAGAAAACGCAAAGCATGTTTCTCAGCCTGGGTGTGGCTTAAATAGTCTCTTGGTATCTCAGGTGTCTCTGGGCTGAACCACCCCCAAAAGACTAGATCGCACATGCAGTTCTGGGAACCGAAATATGTGGAGGCATCCATCTTGTCCCCATCAATGCACTACAAGTCCAATCCCCAATGTTATCCTATGGGAGTGAGTGAGTCTGGTGCCACCGACAAGCGCCAAGTCTGACTCCAAGTGGGTCTTTGGAGGGATGGAGAGGCCCTTGAGGGCCATGTAGGTGAATGTGGCCTGGCTCCAGCCTGACATCTTAGAGGGCTTGGGACATGAGGGGCAGGAATCATGACAATTGGGATAGTTGAACATGTTTAGCAGGAAACAAGACTATCTTAAACATATATGGACTAGGCTTGTTAATACACTTTATTTACAGATTGCCCAGTTGGGGGGATCCTCACACAGCATTGTGTCTTAGGTAGGGACAAAGTATTCTGCCATTGTTTAATCCAACTTGTCTACCTTCCTATGTCTATTGTTGATTCACTTTACTATTTGAGTTGTATGCCATTGAAACTGTCAGTAGTTGGTGAATTTTAAAGGTGTCAAGAGTTAACTGTAGTACCACATAGATATTGTACATATTTATCATATTAGTATTGCCAAAGCACAAAGTGTGTTATTGTTCGTGTATATATTCTGAACCTTATTTATATAAAGAGCTGTGTTATCACTAGCATAGTGTGAGGACATTCCTTTGTGGGGGCTTTGGGACTACACTGTACTTAAGAACCAGCCTGCATCGCCTCCTAAGAGCTAAGCCTTGATTGCTCATCCATTGCTACCAACAATAGAAAATCTTGGATGGGGTGGACTGTGCTTCTACTCTGCCATATAGAGGGCAGGAGTACAGATAACCCCCCTCCAGGCTTTACACTGGTAGCAACAGTGGGTTGCTAATGGTTTTAAGAATCAGTGTGTAACCTGTCACTTACAAAATACCCACACTTTGTTGAATTTGAGGTTTAGTTGTGTACTAAGATAACTACATTACAATCAATGGAATCTATTGCAAATGGTAAATAGACTAGGATGAGCTTAGCGGCTCTCCAGAGTGCTTGTGAAGCCAGCGACTTAGACTTTGAAGATCAGTCTAGGGCTGAGCTGATAGCTGCCCTGGTCGGCTACCAGACTGATTGTGATGCTCTTGATGAAGGGGGGGGGGGGGGCGTGCAACCCTAAAGGACCCTGCCCCTGGAATTGTTATTGAATCTGTGTCTGGGAATGCCACCACTCCTGCTGCCACTATTCCGAAACCCAGCAATGTTTCTTCAGGGAATGCCATGGAACTTGAATTATTGAGGATGAAATTTGCCTTTGAATATACAAATTTGGAAACTGAAGCTGAACTAAGGAAGAAGGAATTGGCACAGCAAGTGATACTCAAAGATAGGGATCTTGAACTTAAAAACAAGGACACTGAATGTCAGAGAATCCAGCTAGAGAAAGCTAGAGTGGAGACTTCAGCCAAACCAGTTGAGAGTGTCAGTTCCCATGCCACCAAGTTTATGAAAGATTTGGTTAGTGTGTATGTGTAGGGTTCTGATATCCTCCAACGGATTGAAGCGTTTGAAATGGTTGTGGAATCCATGTTGTTGATAAAATAGATTGGACTAAGTGTTGATTAAGGACAGTACCTCAGATTGGTTATGACTGTATTCTGAAAATGAGTGTGGAAGAAAGGGTGCCTGTATGAGTGCATGAAATCTGTTTTAATTGGCAGGTTTGGCAAGCCACCTACCCAATACCTTAAAAGGTTCAGGAAATATAAGAAAAGAGAGAATGTGTCTTGGGTTGACTGGGTGAGTGCTGCGCAAATGAACATGAGGGGGTGGATTAATGGCTGCAAGGTGAAAACCTTTGTTGAATTGTCCCACCTTTTTGTTTTTTGAGCATTCTTCTGAAGCCTGTTCACCAGAGCTGCGTCAGTATGTTGCTAACCAGAACATTTTGGATCCTTTTAAGCTGGCCAGGCTGGCTGACAAGTGGGTCTCCCACCGTGTGTCCCCTAAGGAACCCAGTGGGAAGGACAAGGACAAAGATAAAGGGCCCTCCCAGAAGTCTGAGGAGTCCCAGAAGCAATCACAGTTGAATAGACCAAAACCACCCTCTCCTAAGAACCAAAAATCTAGTGGGGATAAGTCTTATGAGGCTTATGAGGTCGGAGTAAGAGTAGTGGTCCTCCTGCTATAAAGCAGGCTCCCAGTGGATCCAGTACCGTACCTTGCATTCCTGGCACTTGTTGGGACTGTGGGGCTCTGGACCATAAGAAGGGTGATCCCAAGTGTAAAGGTAAGGCACTTGGAGTCCAGGCTGTCAGCCTGACCCACCCTTGCCTCATGCCTGAGGTGGAGGCCACTGTTCTCCCCTCCTCTACGGGAATCACATTTGGTGCTCCTGCAGAGATTTCCCTTGTGTCTCTTGGGGCCTGGAAGGAGTAGGCAGGAGTACTGGCTACAATCCCACAGGACCACCGCCAAATATTTGAGGAGTGTCCTCCTGAATGGCCAGCCTTCTACTGGTTTCAGAGACACTGGGGTAAGTATGACAGTGGTGGGCATGACCCTGCTCATGCCAGAGGACTTGTAGGTGCTCCTCTGAGAACTACCAGGTTAGCTGGTGGACCTCCCAAATTATCTCCTGTAGCCCTAGTCACCACCACGATTGCAGACAAGACAGCAAAGCTTCTCATCCTGGTTCAGAACAACATACCTGCTAACATTTTGTTGGGGAATGATCTAGTGGAGTTGGAGTTGATCTCTGATGGTCTACCCCGGACTGCTGCTGCAGTCACTAGATCACAGGTTGCACCAGGTCTGACTGCCAGTCAGATACCCAAGTCAAAGGGGAGACCCAAGGCAAGACGGAAGAGCAAGAAGGCCACCTCTATGAAGGGGGCTCCTTCTCTTCATGCTGCTTCAGCAGCACCCACTGGGATTCAGGCTCCGGACGGGCTGGGTCCCAAGACTCAACTCCTGAGGGAGAAGAGCCAGAAGACCCTCCTGCAGGAGAGGTGCTCCACCCAGCGGATCGCCCGACCTTCACAGCCTGCTTGATGAACGGGGGCCCTCTAGGGGTGACTTCTGTAAGGGTCAGAGAGAGTGACACTCTCTCTCGAGGGGCTATGAAAACAGGCCAAGACACAAGGTGAACTGCCTAGGTCATTCAAGATTTATTGGGAGGGTGAGATCCTTTGTAATGAGCCCACTAAGGCGGAACCTGGTGCCCTCAAGAGGTTGGTGGTACCCCTTGTTTACAGGCCCTTCCTACTGCAGTTGGCGCGTGTGGTGCCCTTAGCTGGTCATCTTGGGACCAAGAATACTAAGCAAAGGCTATCTACGGGCCCCGGATGGGAGTAGAAGTAGAGTCCCACTGCCAGACCTGCCCCACTTGTCAGTTGTCTGGCAAGACTGGAGGCAGTGTCATTGCCCCACTGCAGCCTTTGCCAGGGGTTGGCACTCCATTTGAGAGGTTTGGCATCGATATTGTCTGTCCCCTTGACCTTACTACATCAGGTGGACACCGGTTCATCCTGATTGATCATGCCACTAGGTACCCTGAGGCACTACCCCTTCGGACCATTACTGCCAAGGTGGTTGCCAGGGCTCTCATGGGCATTTTTACCAGTGTTGGATTCCCTAAAGAGGTTGGGCCTCATTCCGAGTATGGCGGTAAGGGATAGCGGCCACCGCTAACGAGAGCGGTGGTGGTAATCCCTTACCGCCATACTCCGAGTTCCCTTAGCGCCATGGTGCTTTTAACACCTGCTTTTAGCAGGCGTTAAATACCATGGCGCTAAGGGACCTTGATGTTAATTACGCCACTGTAATTTACGGTGGCGTAATTGACGCCTTCCCCACTCCCATTATGCCCTATGGGGCAAGAATGGGAATGGGGAAGGGTAAATGGGGATTGGGGAATTACCGCCCCGCCAACCTTGGAATGGGGCGGTAATTCCGCCAACCACCAAGGCGCTGCCGGTCCGGGTACGGCGTCAACCAAGGCGTTAATAGCGCCATTGGTTAGCGCCGTACTCGGAATGAGGCCCGTTGTCTCCGACAGAGGATTCAACTTCATGTGGAGTAACATGCAAGCGATGTGGCAGGAATGTGGGTTAACCTATAAATTCTCCACCTCCTACCATCTCCAGACCAATGGTCTGGTTGAGAGATTTAATAAAACTCTCAAGGGCATGCTGGGTGCTTTGGAAGAGCCCCTAAGGAGGAAATGGGATCACCTCCTACCATGCCTGCTGTTCGCCTACATAGAAGGGCCTCAAGAGGGTGTTGGTTTCAGGACCTTTAAGGTGCTCTTTGGACATCCCGTGAGGGGGCCCCTTGCCTTGATCAGAGAAGGTTTTGAAGCCGACCCTCCAGGTCCTGCCAGGCAAGTGGGGGACTATGTCTGCCTTAATGGGGATAAGACTGAACTACTACTGTTAGCCCCCACTGACTCTCGCATTAAACTTGGTGACCAGTACCTATCCTTCACCATAGACAACACCATCTTTCTTGTCTCCCAATCCGTTAAAACCCTAGGAGTCTACTTAGATGCCAATTTAACTATTTCTAGGCAAGTTAGCGCAATCGCTACCTCGGCTATATTACTCCAAACCCCTCAACACGACCAGAACGTTCCTTTCCTCCTCAAAGTGCCTAGCCATTGCCAGAGCCTTAATAGGCTCTACGCTGGACTACTGTAATGCCATATTCTCAGGAACATCGGCCAAAAACTTGAATAAACTCCAAACTATACAAAACAACGCCCTCCGCGCTGCTTTGGGTATTCCCAAAAGGGAACCCATATCAGCAGCCAGACAACAGGCACACTGGCTGCCTGTCCGCCAGCGCATCCTCTTCAAAACGCTAGCCATCACGCACAAATGCATACATCACACAGCACAAGACTTACAAGAACACCTTACACCAACTTACTGCATGTTCCCAAAGTCAAATGGGCCGGGGGGGGGTATTCAAGCTTCCCGTTCATTGCCGCCAGGCACTGGAACTCCCTGCCACAGGCCCTCAGAGCTGCACCCTCTCATCTCACTTTCTACAATGCAGTCAAAACCGGACAGCTCGCTTAACCACATGCCTTACAAGTCCCCACACACCCACCGTGATATGTTTATGCCTAACACAAATAGCCAACTGACAAAGAACTATGTGTGGAGGAAGATGTATGTATCTAGTCAATCAATGTGAGCCAAACTCAGTTAGGGACTTATGTAACCCAGCCTCCTACTCCAGTAATTGAACTAAGCCATGTAAGTTTGTGGGCTAATGTAACCCAGCTGGCCATCTTTATTTACTGTAACTACGATGTTTTCTTGGAACAGCGCCTCGATGCCCCCAGCTCTGTGAGCGCTCCCAGCTCCTACACCCTCCCAGCTCCTGCAGACAAAGCATACTTAGGGGAATTAAGAAAAGTGTTAGGCAAATGTACAAATGTAATGATATGAACTAAGCCTGAAGCGTAACAGCAAGACATTGTAATTGAATCTGCATGTATTAACACTATAAATTAAATGATATGACTTGGACTAAGCCTGAAAAGTAAAGGGATGTAGCCATATTCTTAAGCACAAACTGTGACATGGATTAAGCCTGAAATGTAACTGGATGTAACCGTATTCTTAAGCTCAAGCACCCACATGCCCAAGGGTTAGTCGCGCTATATAAATGTAATAAATAAATAAATATAATGCAAATATATAAAATAAATATGTGTTAGGCCTCAAACGGAGGATGACACAGATGATGGGCTAGGCAACAGCGAATCTTAGGGCAAGCCAGGAATTGAACAAATACTGGCATGACCTTAAAGCATCACAAGTGGATTGGACTCCAGGACAGGAGATCCTTGTGATGGGGCCTACCATGCCTAGAGCTTTGGCAGATAAGTGGACTGGACTCTTCAGGATAATCTCGAAGATGGGCGAAGTCAACTATCTGGTTG
This sequence comes from Ambystoma mexicanum, assembly GCF_040938575.1. Classification (NCBI taxonomy): domain Eukaryota; kingdom Metazoa; phylum Chordata; class Amphibia; order Caudata; family Ambystomatidae; genus Ambystoma; species Ambystoma mexicanum. The sequence goes on from NC_090936.1 coordinate 1,043,652,799, forward strand.
ACATGGGAGTCCCTGGAGTAGCCCCTGAGGTATTCCACGTCAACCGGCTCTAGCGTTTCCACAGGCGAGAGGAAGTCCCATGCCTTCTGCTAGCTTCAGAGCAGAACCCTCAGGATGGCTCAGTGGAGGGAGTACATCTCATGCAGATCTGACACCAGAGCAGCAGAGGGGCTGCAGGGCTTTGCTCCGGCAGTATGCCCCTCTGTTCTCACTGACACCAGGCCTCACCCCGTGGTGCAGGCACGGAATTGACACTGGTGACAGTGTACCTGGTGACAGTGTACCTTCAAAAGCAGATGCTATTGAATGTCAGAAACTGAAGAACCACATCCAGGCTGAGGTCGCCAAGATGTTGGACCTGGATGTAATTGAACCCTCAACCAGTCCCTGGTCCAGTCCAGTGGTCCTTGTCCCCAAGGCAAGTTCCCAGCTAGGTGCCAAGGATTGGCGGTTCTGTGTGAAGCACAGAGGGGTCAATGTTGTCACAAAAACTGACCCGCACCCATTGCCCAGGGCTGATGAGCTTGTGGACACCATAGGTGCTGCCAAATTTGTGAGCACATTTGACCTTACCTCAGGCTCTGATGGGCCATACCAAGGAAAAGACTGCATTCTCAACACCAAAGGGACCCTACCAGTTTAGAGTCATGTCTTTTGGGTTGAAGAATGCACCTGCCACCTTCCCAAGATTAGTCAACCATGCGCTCCTTGGGCTGGAGGCCTTTTGTGTGGCCTACTTAGACAACATTGCTGTCTACAGTTCCACCTGGGAAGAACATTTGACTCATTTGGATAAGGTGTTGCAGGCCTTGAAAATGGCTAACCTCACTATCAAGGCAACCAAGTACCAGATAGCTCAGGGGAAAGTCACTTATCGTGGTCATGGGGTACGAGGGGATGGAATCCAACCTCTCACCAGTAAGGTACAGGATGTACATGACTGGGAGACACCCACTACTCAATCCAAAGTGAGGGCTTTTTTTGGGCCTCACTGGATTGTACTACAACTTTATGGCAGACTATGGAAGACAAAAGAAGAAATGGGTTTCTTTCTCAGACACTTCAAGTTCTGACTCAGGACAAGACAACCAACACACAATGGGACTCATTAGGACCTTGGCACTAAGGGCCTCATTACGACCCTTGCGGAAATCAACAGACCTGACCGCCATAGCGTAAATAGCGTTTCCGCCATTGCACGATGGAGCAAAGTGCGGCTAATTCCGACCCATCGGGCACGAGTATTACACCATGGCGGAATCCGACAGGCTGCGATGGCGGAAATGACCCCAAAACGCCCCTTACCGCCGTCGTACGCCGCACTAGGTGTGATTCCGCCACCCATCTTAGCGGTCACCGTAATGAGCGGGCACCGCAAATTACGGCCACCGTAAATATACGGAAACGGAAGTAAAAGCATGTAGCCGGAACGGGAAACAGCACGCCGCACAACTATAAAATGAGAATCCCAACACAACCATTAAAAATCTGACCCTGACACACATCCCAACCCGTTAGCAACTCCAGTTAAAAATATAAATATGGGAAAAGTAGCTAAGAAAGCGTGTGATCGCAAGCGGCAGGTCCACTTCTCCCATGAGGAACTGACCGTGCTCACAGAGACCCTCCAGGAGAATGCCGCCGTCGTCTTCTCCAGTCAAATGACCAGGACGGCCCTTGCCAACAAGAAGACCATATGGGCCCTGGTGGCACAGCGCGTAAGTGCGGTGGGGACCGCACCCCGCACCCCACAGCAATGTCGAAAGCGATGGGACGACCTGCGGATACGCGTCCGGAGCATACTTTCTGCTAACAGAAACATTGCTACAGCTACCGGGGGAGGATCAGATTCGCCCATCAAGTTGACCCCCTGGGAGGAAATCTGTGCCTCCACCGTAGGAATGGAGAGCATAGAGGGAGTCGGAGGGATGGAGAAAGGAGTGCCGACATCCGGAGAATCAGGTAGGTTGGCTAAATGAAACAATGCCAAATCCACAAAGTACAAACATGTGCAGTACCATGTGTGCCCATAGTGCAATACATACTTTGGCCTGATAGCGCCCTCTAAAAGTCAGAATGAATAAATAAATTAATTAAAATCCTAAAAACACCCCCTACATGTGCAGCATGCACCCCCAACTGCAGGCTGCCAAATAAAAGCATCATCAATGCACACAAAAATGAGACCACCTCCAAGGCCCAGTCCCAAATCACCCTCATGTACCACCCCAATGCATGTGATACATTGCCATTCCAATATCCACAGACCCATAACTAACGCTCGCCTTCCTTTACTCCACCACAGGGTCCAATTCAAACGACGAGCTGCAGGACACCCCTACCAGCACACCTGCAAAGAGGGCCAAGACCAACGTCCAAAGACCCTCCACCTCAGGTGCACGGATCAAGACACGGCAGCAGCAGGAATCAAGTGGCAGCACACTGGAGGGGACTGCAACAGGCACCCCAGCAGCCAGCATGTCCACAACACCAGCACCACAGGTCCCCCCAAAGGATGTATCAGATGGCACTGCTTCTGGTGGTAGCAGCACCATAGGTGACACAGCTGTCATGCCAGCATGCTCCGACACAGAAAACAGTGCTGGCGACGTAGGACCCATCCATGACCTGTCCCAATCCCCCTGTATGTTCCATCCCCTACACCATGAGGAAACCACGCAGGGGCACCCACAAGACGACGACTGGCCAACCCCCACAAGCCCTGTGCCAAGGCAACATGTGTTGAGCAGCCCCTCCGTCACACCACCGCAAATGTCCATGGCCCAGCAGAGGCAACAGTCCCTCGACCAGCTGATCGAGCAACAGCAGCAAGTGGCCACGCTCCTCAAGGAGCATGCAGATGATTGTGGGGGTTCTAGGGCAGCCATGGAAACATCCACTGAGACACTTAGGGCACAAATGGAGCGAAGTACAGAGACACTCAGGGCACAAATAGAGCAAAGTAGTGAGAGCCTGAGGGGAGAAATGGAGATAAGCACCGAGATCCTGAGAGCACAAATGGAGAAAAGCACCGAGAGCCTGAGGGGGGAACTGCATGCGACGTCCAAAGACGTATGTGGTGAACTTTCCGCTGTGCGCCGTGTGCTCACTGAGCTCTCACAAACCCTCAGGGACATGCATGGACGCGAGCAGGCAGAGACATCATCCGTTGCAAGTTCCGTCCAGGGCAGCCCCCAACGTAGATCTGGCAGGAACCTGCGCTCCACGGGCAGGGGTGCCCATGATACCCGGAGAGGGGGCTTGCAATAGCGTCTACCCACGGACAATATGCATATTTTGACACTGGTGTTCGGGGGAGAATCAGGAGGGTGGAGGGGGTGTGTTGGGCTATTCTGGGCGGCGGGTCCATAGGGTGTATAAATCAATGCACATTAGCAATACAGTTCATCATTATCATCCAATGAGATGTGTGGACATTGATCTTTGCGTACGAGGCCTTCATAGGCGTACAGTCCACAATGTGCTTGTACTACACACACACACAGTGCCACAAGTCCCCTTTCCATGTAATAGGCACCATGCGTGGTTGCTAGAAGCATGCATCTATGATGCTCTGTCGGATTTCACGTGCATCCTGTGCCTCATGGACTCCTTGAGGTGCCGCCACATCCCCACCCTCATCATGACCATCTTCAGGTGCATGCAGTTCAGCGTCAGGGGGCATGGGCACATTTCTACGTACGCACATGTTGTGCAGCATGACACATGCCATGACCATCTTTGAAACCTTCTCATGGCTGTACATGAGTGCCCCGCCAGACCTGCTGAGGCAGCGGAAACGAGCCTTCAGTAGGCCGAATGCCTGTTCTATAACTACACGGGTACGTGAGTGGGCATGGTTGTACTCCTCCTCATGCTGGTTCTGTGGGTTCCGGATTGGTGTAAGGAGCCATCTCTTCAGTGGATACCCGGCATCACCTGTATGTGGCAAATAAAGGGTGTTAGTGGAATGAGAGTGCTATGTACGCCCCCCCCCCTTCCTGCAAGGTCATTGACGCATCAAATGGGCCACGATGTCATGCATGGAATGAGACTCACCGAGTAGCCAGGATCTGTGCCCTACGTGTCGCTCCATGTGGCGTGGTATTCTTGTGTTCCTCAGGACCATAGAATCATGGGTAGATCCTGGAAATCGGGCACAACAATGTGTAAAGGTCCTGTTGGAGTCACACACCATTTGCACATTGATTGAATGATATTGTTTCCGGTTGCGGTACTGGACCTCCATGGCATGTGGGACAACCAATTCAACATGGGTGCAGTCGATGGCACCAATGCAACCCGGGATGCCGCCAAGTGCATGGAATCCCACTTTTGCGTTGGTAATCTCCTGGTCCGTGCGTGGTAGTGTGATGTGGTCGTCAGCGTGCTTCAGGAGGGCATCGAGCACTTGGAAGAGTGTCCGTGAGAACAGTGGCTGTGAAATGCCATGCAACTGTCCGACTGTGTGCTGGTAGGTGCCTGTGGCCAGGAAGTGGAGTACAGACACCACCTTCAGTAGGGGTGGGATGGCGGTTGGGCTATCTATCATGCTCACAAGGTCAGCGTGTGTCATGTCCACAATGGTGATTATGGTGTCCCGGTCCAAACGGTAGAGGGTGTGGATCTGCTCAGCACTGAGGTTGAACGGATTAGCTCGGAGGCGTGGGATTGCGGGCTGCCTGCGTGGTGGTAGTGGCAGTGCTTGTGGGCCTTGCTGACCCTGCCCTGCCCTCCTTCTCCTGCGTCTCCTCTGTGCGGCCGGTTGTTGTAGCAGTTGGTGTTCGTCGTCTTCTTGTAGTTGTAGTACTTGCAGTGCTATCTGGTCCCCCAGGGCCAACATCGCTAGTCCTGCCGGTAGCATTTTGGAGTGGGTGTGGTTGTGGGAGGGGTTTGGGTGTGCTATTTATGTGCTGTCAGGCTGTATGGGCTCCACCTGTGCTGATTGATTGAACCTGTGGCAGCAGCAATCCCTTTTGGGCGAGCACGTCCCGCACGAAACGCTGCATTTGGCCGCATGGCGTCTTGCAATTGCAATCATGTATCAAATCCCGATGGCAGTGTAATGTACTTTGCATGAATATCATGCTATGCTCCCATTGTTACACATACTATATTTGCAGTCGCGAACATCCTTGGGAAGGATCAGTGGAATGTAGGGCTCGATCGACGGCGGTCCCTCATGCAGCACTGTAACGAACTTCACCGACGGCCGTGGTGTCCCATTTGTGATTGTAGCCAGTTAGCATTATCACACACAGCCGCACTACATAGATGTAATTGTGAATGCAAGCGTTCACAGAAGCCTTTTCGACGTAATGTTGCAAATTCGAAGGACAGCGCTTTTGGTTTTGAACTAGCGGCGAGGAGACGCCCACAGGTCTGCCTGGAAATATAACGTTCTATTGTAGAATGTCCTTGGGACAGGGCCCATAACGAGCAAGCAATGAATGATATGAATTGAATGGGATGCGCAATAGCGTAGTGGACGATAAGGCAGGACGTTCCCAAATCCATGTTGCTTCACAACACTACAGATCCGGCCAGGAGCACAGTGGTTTTTGCAGACTGCATTACGCACAGACGCAATGGAAGTTTCAAATATTATGTGAGTGAATCTTCATGCGTTTTCATGGCGGGATGAGGGAATGTTGAATGGATGCATGGACAGTTGATTTGATTTGAATCTGCCATGTACATGGGTTTAATGAATCGATCCCCTTCCCCTGCGCTATGTGATGCAAAGCTGCCATAGTGGGACCAACGTCTATCTGCCCTTGTTGGATCCTCCCTGTCTCGACGCGCCTTCATACACTTGTGTCTATGCACGTTACTAATCCCATGTTATGGGTTCTGTCTTGACGGACGCATGCACAGTAACAGACGTTAGTAATGGTGTATTCACCTCGATTAATTTCGTTATGATTCGCTACTGATTTAGGGGTGTATATATTCCTTTGGAGTGGGCTAGCATGCATATGGGTGTGGATTTGGTGTGTTGAATGAAGTGTGTGATGCATCAGAAGTCCTGAAGGCCATACGGTTATTTTGTGTTTCATTTGGGTGACAGGTATCTCCTGCCCTTTTGCAGATGCCATCTGTACGCCACTCCTCCAGATGGGTTTTACTCTCGACACCTGCAGCTTCGGGTAAATCAGTGGAGCACCATTACGATCTTGTGGGACGATCGCCAATGGGCCACATGCCCTTACGCAGTACTGGTGGCTAGGTGCAACATTTCAGCCTTTCAGCTGGACTAGTGCCTACCTCATGGGACGGACCTGCGGTTCTAGGCGCTTCCATGTTGCCTTTTGGAACGTTAATGTAGGCCCTGTGTACCATGAAGGAACAGGGCGTCACACAAGTGGAAGCTGGTCAATTATTGCGGATGCAGCCCTCGGTGATGATGGATGTTTTGGTGTTAATGTGCAAATTGCTGTATGGCCTTTGTTATTTGGATGTGCATTAAAATTGTATTCCGATATTTGCCGTGTTGCGTTATTCTTTGCAGGTGATGTAGCAATTTCCGATTTGTGGCGCTATGTATTGTGAGATGATCTGCATTGTGTTCCGGCTTCTGAGTTCAGTTGCGTGGTACTGTACTGGCCGCGTTTGCCTACGTAGCACAGTATGGTCACGGATAGGGGCTGCCATTGTGACTGTTTTCGTGATGTGCTGCTCAGGGGTGGGGGATTAGCTTTTGCCCAACTGGTGCCTGTCAGCCAGGTCGATTGGTGGAATGATGGGATTATCAGTATATGGCTGGTCACAGGTGCCTGTGTTTGCGTGCGTTTGTTGGAGGGAGACTGGGGTCATGTCCATTGGAATAGCTTCTGTATTCGTGCCATCTGTGCCCTGCAGCTCCCATCGGCCCCTCTTGAGATGGCCTGGCTGCTCAGTCACTCTGCCAACTTGTGTGGTACATGCTTGTGCTGATGGTTGGTTTGTTTACTGGCAAGGGTACAGGGCTGGTGCAATCTCCCTCAGGGTACTGCTTTGGATGTTGCCTTACACTGGTGGCAAGCGATGGGGGACTACTGTTGTTTTGTGTCTTGTAATCTTAATGTTCATTTTGCTGTACTTGAACCTTCACATGCCTGTGCTGCATCGGTACGGCAATGGTGACATGCCGAATATGGATGGCCACTCACGAGGCACTTGGAGCCCCTGCATGCATTTCTACGTTGGCATGCATGGGTGACTTGTAGATTTCACTGGTTGCATGGTGTGGCTTCATTGCGCCTGCGAGGAGTTGTGCAATGTGGGCAGGGAGTGGAGTACAGGCACTCAGTAGGGCCATTTACGGTTGGTTCACGATGCCGTATTTCTCACCATGGCGGAATGGTACTTTCCGCCATGCTTGATGGCGTTCAGTACATGTCCGCTAGGGTCAGAATTCGCGTACCGTTGCGCCATGGCGGTAATTCCGGTTTTGCAGGGCGCGCGTGCGCGTACTTGGTGCAGTTAGCGTTGCCGTTCACTGCGGTGTCGCTAATGGCATCGTACTTTACGGTGACGGGTCATAATCGCAACGAGCGGTATTCGATGGCGGTATTGCATTTCCGCCATCGTTTTTCCATTTCCGCAAGGGTCGTAATGAGGCCCTAAGTGTTTAACGGCGCCGTAAAAGGCTGCGGCGTTGTTAAACACTTAGCGCCTTACTACGAGGTCCCTTTGCGGGAGCCGACCTGAACGGCTGGTCTAGACCAGCCGTTAAAGTAGGGACCCGCAAAGGGACCTTGGTATTAAGTACGGTACCGCAATTTGCGGTACCGTACTTAGCGCCTTCCCCATTCCCATAGAGCCCTATGGGGCGAAAATGGGAATGGGGAAGGGCCATGGTTCAATGGGGAATTACCGCCCCGCCAACAATGAATGGGGTGGTAATTCCCCATTGAACCATGGCAGACCTGTTACAACACCGGCACCAACCATGTAGCTAATAGCGCCATGGTTTAGCGCTGGTGTTGTAATGAGGGCCAATGTATGGGAGCATCCCATACCCAAGACAATACCATCCGCAGCCGCCTTTTTATGGACGTGGGGACCCCAGAGGCACACACTGGGGTCCCACTCCAATGCAAATGTTTGGGTTCCCAGGTTGGAGACAACCGAGGGGCAGATCGAGGTCCCAGTGGAGACAGTAGAAAATAACAAAATCCTGATCTTCAACATTTCTGGTCTCACATTGACAACGGACAAGACCAGCATCCTAACGAAAGACCTCTCCTTTGTTTCCACAAATCCAACCAACTGGTTCAACATCAACACAGTACTAAGATGTTTTTTCCGTAAAATCAGGCTCAAATCATTTTTTGAAGATCACAAGGGTAAACCTGAAGAAATAGATACGGGGTTCAGAACCAAATCCACGTTCTTCCCAGGAGAAAATGAAGTGTCGTCAGCAATCATAACGTTTGAGAAATGTGTGCCGAGGGAAGTCCAAAAAATTCAATCAAGCACCAGGAATCAAAGACACAACATGACGAACAACGAACGAAAAAGCCCTGGAAACACTTGCAGATAACAAAGACATTGTTATCAAGTCTGCAGATAAAGGGGGTGGCTTCGTGATCCAGAATGTGAACCAATACTGGGACATGGTATGTTCCCTGCTAGATGATGAGACCAATTGCAAGAAAATAAAAAAAGATCCCAGCCCCCAGATTAAACAGCTGATACAGGAAATAGCCACATTTGCTTTGGAACACCGTTGGATCACAAAAAAGGAGGAAGCATTCCTTAATACATTGGAAGGCGGAGCGACTGCCTTCTATGCTCTACCAACAATCCACAAGGATGAACAAAACCACCTGGGAGACCCATAGTATCTGGGTGTGGATCCATCCTGAAACACTTATGCAAATGTGTAGATTATTTTTTTAAACTGCTTAGCCAACAAACCCTTACATATCTAAGGGACACCATGGCCACAATCCAAGTCTTTGAAGATGTTCCTTACAAGTCATCTATCAACTTGCTTACCACCATGGACATAAAATCTCTATATACGAGCATTCCGCAAACTGAGGCCATCAAATGTATACAAGAACATTTAACACACCACATGATGCAGAGAAGGGTACCAATCAATTTCATCATTGAACTGCTGGAACGGGCTTTGGCAAGAAATGTCTATTCCTTCAATGACTGTTTCTATTTACAAACCTGCAGCACCGCAATGGGGGCAGCATTCGCTCCCAGTCTTGACATCATTTTCATGGACGAATTTGAAAGAACATTTGTGCTGAATGAGATCAACCCATTCTTGAATAACATCACCAATTGGAAAAGATACATAGATAATGTGATTTTCATCTGGCAAGGGGACCACGCAACTTTAAAAAGCTTCCACACTTCAATCAACTCATGCCATGAATCAATAACATTCTCTTTGGAATCCGACCCGACAACAATCAATTTTCTTGAGCTCAAGATACAGGCCAAAGATGACCAACTGATGTGCTCATTGTTCAAAAAGAACACGGACAGAAACACTCAACTCCATTACAAAAGCTGCCATCTGCGCAACCTAAGGGATAATCTTCCCTATGGACAATTTTTGCGAGTAAGACGCAATTCCACAGAGAAAACTGAATTCCGCCATCATGCATTGGAGTTGCAAGGGAGACTACTTAATCGGGGATACCCCAACAATTTGTCAAAAACAACTACAAAAGGGCACTTAATACTCACTGTGAAGCGTTACTACAACCAAGCCCCAGCAGTGATGACCAAGACAGCATGACCTGCGTGACAACCTTCTGTCAGACAACCACACAAATCAAACAAATCCTCAGGAAACGTTGGCCTTTAGTTCAACTCAAAATTGCGGATGAAGCATACCTTTGTCTGGCGCTAAAACGCTCCAAAAATCTCAAAGAACATTTGACAGATGCTCGACTCACTAAGAAAGCATCCAGGAACACTTTATGGAATTTCAGAGACCTGAAAGGGCACCACCCGTGCGGCATATGTTTCATGTGCAGATTCACGGGCAAAATGACATATCGGGTAGAGAATGGACACTCCGACACTTCTCAAATTGCAAGAGTAGCAACTTTATCTATATTATTGAATGCCCCTGTGCTCTTAGATATGTAGGGCAGACCAGCAGACCTGTACACAAACGAATAATTGAGCACCGCTCAAGAATCAGGTGCAAGAATCACACTGCTCCGCTTGTCTCACACTACACAGAACAACAACAAAACCAAGATGACATGAAGTGGTGGGTGACAGACAAAGTGCATGGAAATACCAACATTGGGTATGCGCTTAATTACAAAGAGGCCTGGTGGGTTTTTAAACTTGATACGGTTGACCATAGGCTTAATGAAGCCAGTGTTGCGACTCCATTCAGATAAAATCACTTCCACCGGGCCAATTCTCCTACTTCACCCCCGGTTCATATCACCAAGAGGCATTTATTCTGGCCTCTAGCCAGGGGCTTGTGATCATCACCATGAAGTCATCTCACTTTCTAAAGGAAACCACGCACCGCTTTGATGACAACGCCTCTTACTAAGGCTTGATACCACACAGAGGACCCTCTTTCAGGTCAGTGGTGCCAACATAGGCATAAGAACAATTTGATTGTGCCTCTCCAACATATGTTTCTTTTTCCCCCAAACAAACTCCCAGCCAGATTCAAGCCAGGCAGCCTCCCATTTAAAAATTTCTGTGCTCTCTTCCTTGTAGAGACACATCCTTAGGCCCAGACGAAGGCAGCCTCCACTGCCTGCTGAAACATCTTTGGACCATCATCCCTCGTGTTGTCCTTATCACGCCATCAAGAAGTAATTTTCTGACGTTGACCTTGGATTGGTCTTTACTCACTCCCTGTGACTATGAACTGGTCGCACCTGTATCCAGGACACATCTTTGAACTGGTGAAGAGACAATGATTTAATTAACTTTAGTCAGAAACATAAATACTCCTGCTCTGACCACATTGGCTGTAATTCTATGGGTTGCTCACTTGATACAAGTTCATGTATGCATTAACTGACTGGTTTTGAATTCCTTTGTATAACATGTCTGTTTGAAACAGAGGCTTTTCTGTACTCTTATGTATGTTTGTATATTCATTGTCCTACAATGTACTAACTAACAATGTAAACAATGTAAATATGTGTGTATAGTCATTTTCTGTTGAAAATAATTCATACTGAAACTATAAGTGTGACATAATTATTGTGAATGGGAAGACCCGCACAGGGACCAACCCCCCTAGTTCTTCCCTCTGAAAGCTCTGACTTCGCCCAAGCAACCGAGGAAGGTTAATTGGACAGAAGACTGTCAGAGGGCCTTTGTTGGCTTGAAGGAAAGTCTGTGTAGGGCACCTGTGTTCTGTGCGCCTGACTACAGCAAACCCTTTATCGACTGATGCCTGCAACGCCTGAATTGGAGCTGATTTGTCTCAGTTAGATGACAAAGGGAGGGAACATCCTATCATATTCATCAGTAGGCAACTCAAAGGTAGAGAACTTAGGTGGGCCACTGTAGCAAAGGGGTGGTTCAGCATAGTTTGGTGTTATGCTCACCTTGCCTCTGCGGGGACGTCGGGCGTTGCTGGGAGGACAGCTGAATGGACTGCTGGGCTTGATAACTCGGGAGGTATAGTCTGCTTGGGGTCTGCTCCTAGGATGGGAAAGCGAGGTCAGTTGTGGGCTACTGGTACATGTGTCCGCCCAGACGTCTCTCCCTGGTTGCTCTTCCCCTTCCTTGGGTATTGAATTCTCCCCTTGAATGCTCCTCACCTGATATTTGTGGTTGGTGGGCTATCCGTCCTGCTATTTGTTGCAGGGGCGGTGCTGCAGGGCTCAGGCTCTGATGGACCAAGTTACGTCACTGGTCCGCTTGCCCAGTCCGGCTGTGGCTAAGACTAGCCTGCCCTGAACTGCCAAGGTAAGTCTTTGCTTTGTTATTTGTCCTTCTCTTGTCTTTTCCCGTTGTTTTGCTCTGTCTACTTTCTTGTCATCTTGCTTACTCCCTTTTAAGGTGTTTTCGCGTTGTCCTTGCTGTTAGCATTAGCTTTAACGTGCTGTTCTTTCACTCAAGTGTCTTTTCCTTCCTCCGCAGGTGCTGAGATGAAGTTGGTGTCCGCGGGGCAAAATGCTCAGACCTACTGCGCTTTGGATGAGCTTGCGAAGAGATGGAGCGTTGCGCACCGTAACCCGGTAAGTGTGGCTACGCGTGTTGCGCACCGTAACCCGGTAAGTGTGGCTGCACGGGGTTTAAGTTGCAGAGTGCACGTGAATCTTTTGTTTTCCCAAACTGACCTGTTGTCTTTCTTGTTCTTTCTTCCAGGTGCCAAGTAGCTGTGGTTCTGAAGATCGATGATTGGGCTGCCGATGGAATTCGACTACTGTTTCCAGAAACAAGTAAGTATAGTTCTAATCGTGTTTGTTTTGTCTTCCTCTTTGCAGCTGAAGCTGGATGTCATTGGAGCCAAAGCGGGTCCCGATGCGGCAGAAAACAGAGAGCTGGTCACAGTGAGCGTCACGTTGCTTGGGAGCAGTGTAACGCGAAGCATGGATTTCAGCAGGGGTGGAGCGTAAATACTCGACCACACCCTGCCACTCCTAAAAGACTAGTCTGCATACACTGCTTGCAGGTAGAAGCAGTAACTCACCAATCCTCCATCTTGGAATAAGGGAGGAGCACTTCCTGTTCCATATGAGCCTGGTGCCAAAGGCACCAGGACTGAGCCCATGTTATGACCAACCACTGGTCATAGGGTTCACTCATCAAGGACACTCACGATACTCAGGGTTGGTACTCTTAGTGGTTACTTTATTAGGCTTCTTAGTTACTGGATCAGATGTCATCAAGTCCTTGAGAGATCAAGAGGAACAAGGGACATTGAGCCCACTGGCTCCCACCACCCAGGCTCACATATTGTAACTGCCTGGGTTAGAACCAATTCAACTCAAACATTCTAACCTCACACTCCACACTCACAGCCTACATTCTGATGATATCAATCCTGGCACAGCACACATTCAAGCATAAGAGCCAACCCTAACACCTCCTTTCCTACAACAAACACACCTCAAGCTCACCTGTAGGAAGCAACACCAACACCTCCTCCTCTTGCATAAAGACAAACCCACTACCAAACACTTTCAAACCTGAGAACACTCCTCACTCTCAATCACTTTCCACTAGCACCCGGGGAATTGTACCAACAGATGTAACTAACATCCTACGACAGACCCAGCCGCCACAACTAACGCTCCTAACCAATCAAAACACCACCAATCACCTTCCGTTCCCCCCTGCCACAAGGAACCTCGAACTTCCACTTTCGAGCACTAACCGCCCACCTCGGGCAAACACAACAAAACACTACTAAAGACTACCAAAACACCACAATTCACCTTCCGTTCCCCCCTGACAAAAAGGAACCTCAGACTGCCACTTCTGAGCACTAACTCCCAAAGCCAGGAAAAGACCAGCTACTATCGTAACAACACAAGACACTTACTAACAACCCAACAATCTACCCGGGTCAACAAGGAACCACAGTCTTAACTCATACCGCTGTTAAATCCACTCAGAAATGCAAGCACACAAACACACCACAGGTCACCAATCACTCACCCAATCACATCAATAAATGAAGGCAACAAGCTGTCACTAAAACAACCACAACTAGCCCTAGCTACAAATGTTGGCCAGACACTTGAGCCCCTCTAAACAATTGAAATCACCGCAAAGTGAGCACAGCTGCAGATGAAACATTGCCAGGCTTCTGAAATTGATCAAGAGGAAACTCAAGGACAATTCCAGAAGTCACCTAACGTTCTAGAAAAGAAAACACAAAATACAATATAACCTACATCTTCAGAATTTCAAACAAAATACCTGTACCCTAACAACTCCATAAGGTCACCAAGAACAACATCAAAGCTTCACACAGCTTCAGGCTCTAGTCTCCTACTAGATACCTCTGGACTCCACCATAGCCACAAATCACCTTACATCAAAGCTTCACACAGCTTCCAGGTACTAGCCTACTACTAGATACCTCTGGGCTCTGCAGAGCCACAAATCACCACACACATCAAAGCTTCACAAAGCTTCAGGTACTAGTCCTTGCTAGGTACCTCTGGACTCCACTGAGTCACGAACCACATCATCCAAGCTTCGCAAAGCTTCAGGTACTAGTCTCCTACTAGTTACCCCTGGACCCCGCAGAGTCACTAACCAACACCCATCAAAGCTCCAACAAGCTTCCATACTAGCCTACCACTAGTACATTTGTATCCGAGCTCACAGGACCACAACACCCACAACGCCACCAACTCTGCAGAGTTCCTTGGCCATTCCTTGGTCATGCACTACATCTAAAATCTCCTACAAACCCTGCAGGGTTCCTTGACCAACCACTGGTCATGCACCAGTGCTCAAAACTCTACTCAAAACATACACCAACACAAACACAGCACTAACCCATAAATATGTTGAAAAGCTGCTAGAAAGCGCTGCAGTCGCTCTAGCAGAAATCGGGTTTAACACTGATACTACAACAAACAACATACCACACCTACAGTGCCTCAAAGTGGTTATTCTAAGCACTGCATTGACAAATACATTACTACCTTGCAAATTTCAGTTCACATTACAGTTCACATTTCCTAAAAGTCCATGTTGCCTGTAAAAGGCCAACTCTAAACCCTAGAATGCCTCAACATGGTTACTCATTTGAATGCCAGATCTCATATGCAAATCCGAACCATGTTTTCCACACCATACAATGGAACATTCAAACTTATAAGATATGCCACGGGCTAAACTCGAAGCCCAAGAGGAGCAAAACAGGCAATTACTTCTGTTAATATTTAGCATATAGGTCGACCTGACGGAGCGCATTGCAAACATCTCTATGCTCTGATGGCAAACCGCTGCAGTAACAAGCACTAAATCCATAAAAACAACAGAATATAACATCCTACCTAATGGTCAGAAAATCTTCCCCAACCAAAAAACGTGCAGTCAGCAGCCGCACTAGACGACCACTCTGAGATGCTCCATACCGCACCTACTTCATGGGGCTCACATTGGCTTGTGGCATCTGAGCCAGTCACTTCTGATGGTCGCGTTCTCCTTGCACCGAAACGCTTTTGCTTCAATACTGCTGAGCCGTTCACACCACTGAATGAATACTGTTCGACTTCCTGGTCACGTTGAAAGCATGCGCGAAGGTGCTATACTCTAAAGTGGCATACACTTCCGATGACTCCTGGTGCAGAATTTAAGACAGCATTCACTACAGATGACTTCAAGCATGGACAACCCTGCTGCGCAGGTCTCTAGAAAACCAACAGCGGGAAATACACTCCACAGGTTCCCACGAGAACATCCGCCTGCAACCACGCCTTCCACGCCGAACACCCGAAGACTACACTGTTGAGTGGAACATTAAATGCGTAACACTATGCTTGTTCGCCATCTCCCTTTGTTTCCACCGTGACGTCACCATTAGGCAGAGGAAATAGGGCCGCACAGGTCTCCATGGCTCAACCATCACTTGAGCTCCCTCGCAGCTCACGCTCCTAGCAGCTGCCAGAGCTGATTGTAACACAGTTCCTCTTTCAAATGAACAATGCAGCCCACACAATCCAGAAGGCACTTCTCCAATGAGACAGTAACATAGCGTCCATTACATAGGGATTTCACACTCTCTACTCTTCTGAGAGTATACGCTCCTATGTGGACAGACTCTAGTAATGCCAGTCTCTGCCCAGAAATCCCTTGGACGATCTTGTCTCACATTGCTCCAAGCGGGACACTAATGTCCCAGGGGTTCCCCTTTACTGGCATACTCTCCTGATAATGCCTGGACATCAGCAAACTTCACATGTCCCATCATATGGCAGTGACAGACTGCCTCCAACCGCCTCAAACAGCCCTGTTTGGTGGGCGCTACACAGTCCATGGGTTGCAGTGGGCTCTCCCTCTGTACTAACATTCACTTTTCTCACTTTTGTCCTCTTGCCTGCACCCCCCGCAGCAGAGTCTCTTCTCCTCTCTCACATGACATCACACAGGTACCTGCTTCTCTTTGCTTTCATGATGTCCACTCCAAGGTCCTCCTTCACCATCCCAGGACCATCCTCGTTGCCAATTGTTATGACCAACCACTGGTCATACGGTTCACTCATCAAGGACACTCAGGATACTCAGGGCAGGTACTCTTAGTGGTTACTTCATTAGGATTCTTAGTTATAGGATCAGATGTCATCAGTCATTGAGAGATCAAGAGGAACAAGGGACATTGAGCCCACTGGCTCCCACCACCCAGGCTCACATATTGTAACTGCCTGAGTTAGAACCAATTCAACTCCAAACATTCTAACCTCACACTCCCCACTCACAGCCTACATTCTGATGATGACATCAATCCTGGCACAGCACACATGCAAGCATAAGAGCCAACCCTAACAGCCCAGTTGACTACTTTTGGTGCACAGCGCGATCTGTGCAGAGTGGGCCCCAGGAAATGTTTAAAGGCTCCCACTACATTATGGGGGAGTGGTGCCTCTGAGCACCGAATTGTGACAGCACTCCCCCACAAGGCCCCCCTCGGGGTCGAATTCCTTCTGGGACCTGGCTTAGTCGGGTGGTTGCGATAGAAACGCTTCACCAGCCGTGGTGCATGGACGTGATCACTGGGTTCCCATGTTCTATCTTGCGGACCGTAGCCTTTCCAGTCTATGAGGTAGTACAGCTGGGACTTGACCATCTTGGAGTCTGGGATGTCGTTGACCTCATATTCCAATTCCTCGTCCACAAGCACAGGTTCTGGAGGTGTTTTGACTCATGTACCAGGCTGAACAGGTTTCAGTAGCGAAACCTGGAACACAGGATGGATTCTCATGTTAGGAGGTAGAGTTAGCTTCATGGCGGCAGGATTGATTATGGCCTCGATTATGTATGGGCCTAGATATCTTGGCCGAAATGCTCTGGGCCCTTTCAAGGGTATGTGCCAAGAGGCTAACCATAGAGTGTCTCCGACTTGGCAGACGGGTGCCTTTTTCTGATGTTTATCTGCACATTTTTTCTGTCTTTCTTTTGCCTTGGCCAGTTGTTCTGCTGCCTTCTTAAGAACACCAGTGATTGTGTTATGCAAATTTGTTACTGCCGGCATTCCCAGTTCCTCAGGTGGATCAAAGATAGAGGTTTGTGGGTGTCACCCGTACATTGTATAGAAAGGACTTTCCATACCATACTGGTAAGGATGGAGTTATTATAACTATACTCAGCTATCCACAGCATGTCCTTCCAGGTGTCTTCTGTTTGGTGGAGCATGCACCTCAGGTTTTGCTCCAAGGTCTGGTTTGTCCTCTCTGTTTGGCTGTTGGTCTGGGGATGGTGTCTTGTGGATAGCCGAACATCGATTTGTGTGAGTTCGCAACTCTTTCTCCAGAACTTTGAAACAAATTGGCTGTCACGGTCAGATATCAGGATCGATGGGAATCCGTGTATGCGGACAACTTGTTCCCGGAATACCTTTACCAGGGTGATGGCAGTTGGGAGGCCTTTTAAAGGAATGAAGTGGGCCATCTTTGAGTACAAGTACCACGACCAGAATGGTGTTGAAGCCTCGACAGGGGGGAAGATCTGTGATGAAATCGAGGGATGTGTGCCAGGGTGTTGGAGGGATTTCTAGAGGCCGTAAGAGACATGCGTGCTTTGTCTTTTGTGATTTGACTGTGCACAGATCCCGCAAGTTGATACAAACTGGAACAGGTCCTCCACCAGGTCGGCCACCAGTAACTTGATTCTGGCTAGTGTTTTGGTCACTCCCGGGTGTCCCTCAATTAGTGAGTCATGGTAACTTGCAATGACCTGGTTCTGTAAATCCTTATTTGGAATATAAAGACGCTCTTGATAATATGGCAAACCGTTGATGACCGTGTGTTTTTTCCCCTCTGAAAGCCACGCCTGTTGCGCCTCTATGTTCAAGTGACGTTGGACCTCAAGTCTTTAGTCCTCCAGAGGTGAAGTTACAGTAAGTGCCCCCATCATTTTTTCTTCTGGGTGTTATGCTCACCTGGCTCCCACAGGGGTGTCGAGCGGAACTGGACAGCCACGGTCTCCACCAACGTGATGCGTGGTGCAGAGATGACTGACTGGACTGGCCCACCTAGCTTCGTCTGCTTGACCCGTAGAGGTAGTCTCCTAAAGACGGGGAAAGGGAATTAGCCACCCATGGATTTAAAGGATAGTTCCGGGACTGTTTTTTTATTGTCCCTACGGGTCGGCCATGTGTTTGTAAGCATAAATCGGTAAATCGTAGAAAACTTTCCTATGGACCTTACCCGACTTTTCGCCCATTATCGTACTCGAAATCAGCCTCCATTTTGTGATAATCCTATAATTTCCCCACATCTACCTGGCTCACCTGCCTTTGCGGCACTAAATCAAATCCCCCGCCCCTGAAACAGACTTTATCAAAACATTCATATTCCCCGCCTCTATCCGTGACGTGACTGTGCTGCGTAGGCAAACGCGCCCAGGCGTCTTCTACGCGACTCCACACAGAACCCGGAAACCAACACAGATCAGCTCACAACACAGAGCGCCACAATTCGGAATATGAAACAGTACTTTTAAATCAAAACGCAAGATTGTAAATGTGGTAAAGTACATTTATTTGACATCAAATGTTTAGAGAATATTCAGCGATTTGCATTTTTATTTGCTCACGTTCCAAAAAGTTCGTTTTCAGGATTGCGATGGTCCTTTGCTGTACACAGGGTCTTAGATCATCTCACAATACAGCGCCACAATTCGGAATGTGAAACCGTGGTTTAAAAGCAAACGGCAAGATTGTACATTTGGCAAAGTACATTTATTGGACATCAAATGTTTAGAGAATATTCTGCGATTTGCATTTTTATTTGCTCTCGATCCAAATTAGTTCGTCTTGAGGGAAGCGATGTTCGTGTGCAGTACACAGGGTGTTGGTTTACGATAAAATAAGCTCTCCGGTCGCACTGATAATCGCATGGCTGTTCCAACAACGAGGCACTAGGCCACCACAACGGTAGGTATGTTGCATCTAACCGTTAGTACCGCGTAAGGGCATACTTGTACTTGGCGATCGTCCCATAAAATGGTCAGGGTGGTAACGTTGTTCACGCGGAGAAGCAACTGGCGGCTAAAAAAGCCGTCCGCCGGTGTCTGGTACTCGTGACACAGACAGTAGTGAACGATGTACCTAAAAACATAAAAAATGAAATTAGTCTCACCATCAGATCTTTATTAAAATTATTCATTTCATAGCTAGGACAGCGCTACTGGGTGTACACAAGTGTTTAAAGGCGTGGCGAGGCAGGGAGGGGGGGGAGTGGAGTACAAGGTAAGTAGCATAAAATAATAAATAAATAGGGCCAGCTGGTGGCAAGTGCAAGGTAAGTGCAGAACAAGTGCTGGGAAGGGGGGGCTGTACGATACTGAGACAGTCCCCCAGTGCAGGGGTTGACAGGGAGGCAGTGCAGGTGGAGAGTGGAAGGGCCCAGGACCGAGGTCGCAGACAGTGGACCAGTTGTAGCAGGGGAGAGGGAGAGAGAAAGCAGAAGCAAAGAGGAAGGTTTTGAGGTGCTTCCGTAAAAGGAGATGGTTCTCAAGAAAGATAGTGCGCGGTAGAAAACAATATGCCACATAGAACGAACAAGTACAACTGAACCCGTCTTTAAAGCCACTGTATAGTAATTAAATTGCGGTATAAACTCATCAAAAGTTACTTACATTATATTTGCATTTTCCATTCTGTCTCTGTGTAGGGCAGACCCGAAACACCACTCCTTCTTTGCCGACGTTAGTTCTTCTAATGATCATGGCTATCGTTTCGTTTCTGAAATTTTATTCATTATCTTTTCTTAGTCTTTCGGGATGGTCCCGGCCTGTCAAGGTCAAATCACAATAGAACCTTATACTGGCTTCGTGGGCCGTTCCGCCACCCGAGCAAAACATCAAAGCAGCTGACCTTCACTTCGAGCGAGCACACATTTCTAGTTCGCTGCAGTCAGTGTAAGGGCATCTTGTCTGCGTGCCTTTTTTTTTAATTGTCCCTATGGGTCGGCCATGTGTTTGTAATACGGAAACATTCTATATTTTTTGTAAAAATGATTTATATTACTGTTTGGTTTAATTTAATGCGCAAATGAACAAGGTTCGAGAGACACATTGCATTTACACTGAGCAATCACTTTCAATTACAATCATTTAAACCGTGATGTGTATTTCTCAATGAGCTCTGCTTTAGGTGGACATGGAACAGAGGCAATGTTGGGTGGCAATGCAGTTGTCCCCTGCATAGGTTCGTTCACCACTCCATGTATGTGCCTATCGAGGACATCTATGATAAGTCTCTCAATAAACTCATATTGCACATCCTCAAACACTGGTTTGATCACCCATTGTTTACTTCTTTTAGTGAAGGCCTTATTGTAGCGAAGCGTACCTAAAGTTCCGGTCGTCCTACTTTGTTGACGGCCAACACTATGGTTATGTGCCAAGACCGCTAGAAGAGTCCGATTTATCATGCCTTCCATGCCAAAATGCAATCGCTTGGGCCTGTACTTTAGGCACATATTGTGGAACACCTCCAAATCTCCTGTGTGGCAGAATTCCGTGAGTCCCCTCAAATCTCTTGTTATAGTTTTATCAAATACAATCTTTTCAATGGCCTTGTGAGTAGGTGATGAAGGAATCAACCACGTCTTCTTCCGTGCCTCCTCTGTGGACAAATGGCCATGTTCACAATTGTGGAAATGTTTGTTTGTCGACCATCGATGTACGTTGCTACAGTGCAACATTACTGACCGCCATTTTTCCAGTAGAATTTCCAACGACCCTTCACATGTTTTTGAGCTCCACCAAAGATGGTTACTGATTGACTTGGACCACTGTGAAATACCTTGCATATCTTTTTTTTTTCCTGCAGCCGACAATTTTTTATTGATTGTTTTTGCAAGATGCCATACGTCAAATTGGTGATTTATATTTTTGTACTCTTCTCTCATTGTCTTGGCAATTGAAATGTGTCTGTCCGTGGCTATCAGGTCGATCACCATTCCCCGCGATTGTAGTTCTTGCAATGATGCTACAAAGCCAACTTTCTCCATGGCCACTGAGGATGTACTTTGTGACACCTGCACGACCACCGAACTCACAGTTTTCTTACTTTCCATGTCCTGAAAGTGGTAGGTGCAGTACTTGGCTGAAAATCCTGGGCTGTCGCACTGTCCATCACCGGCTAGCCTGAAGCGTTTGCCTGCGAATGTACTTTCCATTGACATTTTTTCCATTCTCCAAGCTTCGCTGATGGCTGGAAATAGATAATCGGTTTGGTATTTGTAGAACTGAGTTTTCGCAATGAAATGGATTCCCACAAACTGAAAGAAATACTGTAACTTTTTAAAACTTGAACCACTAAAAAGTGCGGCCGCTGCACAAAGTAGATTGCCTGCTGGCAGTTGCCCCAGCATGGGTTGTGCAGACCATGAGAACGGATGATATTGTGTACAGGTGGCATGTATTTTGAGGTTAGTGCCTCGAATTGCACGAGTCACATTAATCAATGGCTCCCCACATACTTCCCCACCAACCCAATGCCCACATTTCATCATCATAATAATATCCATCAAACAACTATCGAATACAATGAATTTGGCCTCTTTCCTTATACTGTCACTCTGCATCCCAGCTGGTTCGGCCTGTAACGTTGAGGACATGTCACTCACATGAAAGGTACAATCTCTGATATCGTCTTTCGCTATGTTCAGTGATATTGATGGTTTTTCATTGTCGTCCATTTCATTCTCTTCCATTGCAACATATGTTGCTTCTCCCGCGATGGGAGAATAAAACAATTTCTTCAACTTTCTCACGCTCTTATTTTTTGCGGGTGTGGATTCTGTGAATTGATCTCCGACTGCATCCAAACTACCAGGAGGACATTCACTATCAATGGCTGGTGGTGGTATAGCTCCGTTGTCAATCACTTCATATTCTTCCCATTGGCACGATGCATCTCCAGTCTCAAGTCCCTGCCAAAAGGTTTGACAAGCAACATCTCTCGTTCGCTTCACTGTCTGTGTAGATCTAGTTCTTACACCCACTCGCAACTAGAGGACAGATTGGAAAAGGGATGTCCAGTTTAAACACAACTTACAGTATTGAACTATTGACAGTGAAAAACAACATAATATAGTGAACAGGACACTAACCTTCTTTTGCTTTCTTTTCTTTGAAACTTTCTTGCCTCGAACTTCAACATCTGGACGCTGTTGCTCCGACTCGTGTGTGCATGTCTCCACTTCCTCTCGCGCTGCAACGACTATATTTTCATGATAAGCACATCCATCACTCACTGACGCTCCATCGACTCCCTGAAACATAGAACTTTCATTAGTATGTATAATAATATTGAAAACACAAAATGTACTTGGGGACCAATACCCATACGTACATCTCAATAGCAAAACACGAATGAACGCATTGTGTAGAACATTCAAACGACAATAGTTCACGCATTGTTGATCTAGTTAGATGGAACTGTCAAGATCCATACCTCGGGCTCCGCATAGACTTCCATTGATGATATTATTGAAGATGACGCTTCAGCAACTCCCTGAAACACAGTAATTGCATTAGTATGGTTTTCTATTTTGTTAAAAAGAACATAAACTTTGTGCAGGCGTCAACGGCTCATCTAAATAGACCTGCACAATCTTTGATCAGTTGTCTAAAATAAAAAATGGATATCTAAATATGATTCGATTTGCTCCATCGTTGGAAGTGTCACCACCCAGAGATCTGCATCAACTACTAGGGCTGATGTTCTTGTAGAAGAAGCTCCGTCAGCTCCCTGAAACATAGTACTTGCGTTAATAAAGAAGGAAGTATAGCGGATGTAATCACGTCATTTGATCTCGCTTGATCGAACTGTCAGTATCCATACCTCGAAATGCATAAGAACATCAAGGGACGCTGTAACTGCGGTGCACACTTCTGCAAGCTGTTGCGCCGACCCGTAACTGCATGCTCCCCCTTCTTCTTGGACTAATGCTCCATCGACTCCCTGAAACATAGGACTTTCATTAGTAATGAACACAATATTGAAAAAAGAAGACACATAGGAGGGCGACGACAGAAGGACATATCAATGGCTAAAAACGAAAGAAACATTGTGTGTAACAATCACGCTACAAGATTGCAATATCTGATGATCTCCATCGATGGAACTGTCCGGAAACGTACTTCGAGCATCTGAGTGACATCAACGGTTGTCGTCAATGCGTTGGACTCCTCAGCATCTCCCTGAAAGACAGTACTTGCATTATTTTGGATAACAATAATTATAACTGAAAACAAAGACTAGAGGACGAGTACTAGGGTGTACCATTAGGTAAAATAATTACACAATAAATTAAAACTATTGATTTACATGCCTAAAACAAGTCAGTGGCAGAATAGCTAAGTAAGATTACCCGATAGGCGCTTGAAGTGGCTGATGACTGCAATAACGACACGGATGGAGAATCTTCCGCCTTCATATTGAGTGGAGACATAAATGGGGAAATTATTGTTAGCTAATGCTATTTACACTACCGCAAGGCCGAGAGCTAAATCCGTAAACTTGACTCACCAGTGTAGGGATGTGGACGAATAGAGTGGGGATAGCGGATGAGAGCAATTTTCGCCTCGCTCGCGGTGTTTTCTTCTTTATTAGCAATGATGTGGAGTACATGTCGGAGCTAAAGTGCCTGCTGCAGATGCGGTATCGATCACCCCTCTTGTCCGCAAAGACTTCTAGGACTCTACTTTCAAGCTCAGACGGTGGATATCCGCAATATCGGACCCATTTTCTTATCTGATCTATTGTCTTAGGGAAAACATGCATTATAGTACCTTCAGATTTATTATGGGTCTTCGAAGGGCAACCGCCAATGGAACAGGCAGGCATTGTGGAAAGTTCTGAAAAGTAAAGATCAACAATTCTCTATGAATACCAATGTGTTAAAAAATTAAATGACACATAAAAGGTTCAATGCAAGGTTCGTTTTGGTTCTTGGAACTATACACGTTATTCACATGCGGATAAGTATTTCAATAACTTTAAAAAAATAGAAAAATAATTTGACTAAACTCAGAACATGTGACTAGTTCCTTGCATGTACTGTCGTGAACGAAAAGAAAACATGGATGCAATTTGATAACTACTAGCAAATAGATATAAATTAAAAAATTGGACGCAAAATGATTATGGTACATGGCCTTACCTTGACGAACAAACAGTTAGATGCAGGGATCAGAGTAGTTTCTTGTCGTAGAACAGGGAGCAGTTCACAGGTTGCAAACTGACGAGTTTGCTCAAAGTGGTCACGGAAGTTCACAGAGACGAAGAGCAGATAACCAGCACCTTCACGGGTTGACTAGCAAAGCGCAAAGAAGTTCTCATTAGAAATATGAAGTGGGTTATAAAGAATTCGAAACAGGGGTGTGTTTGTGAATGAATGACGTGTATATGTCGTGGCATTATGCGGATTGCAGGGGGGCGTCCAGCGTGAGGGGGGATGCTTGGCAGGAGACACGGGGTCTGGAGGTAGACATGGGAACAACAACCCATGCTCTATAGACCACTTTGAAGTGTACATGGTCTTTGGCACCTCTTGGCCTTTATCGCTCCCTGACAGCTCCACTTGCCAGCACAAGTACCCTGGTGCGAACTGCCTTTGATAGGGCGGGGGGTGGATTGGGGCGGTGGTCGTGCAGACAAGACACAGGAAGACTCGTGAATGGAGACACACTTATGTGGATTGCAGGGGGCGTCCAGCGTGAGGGGGGATGCTTGGCAGGAGACACGGGGTCTGGAGGTAGACATGGGAACAACAACCCATGCTCTATAGACCACTTTGAAGTGTACATGGTCTTTGGCACCTCTTGGCCTTTATCGCTCCCTGACAGCTCCACTTGCCAGCACAAGTACCCTGGTGCGAACTGCCTTTGATAGGGCGGGGGGGGTGGATTGGGGCGGTGGTCGTGCAGACAAGACCCGTTTGCCGCAGGGCCTCACCAAGGAGAGGCCATCTAACTGAATGTAAGAGGATGGCTGCAGGATCTACTACATGGAAGGCAGGGGGGTGAGTTTATAAATACCTCACCCTCCCAGGAGAATATATGGGGGTCATCTCTGTACCCGGTGCCCAAAAAGAGGATTTATTATGATCAACCATATTTATTATTTACCTATAACCATGTTTTGTATCAATAAAATCCAACGGCTTTTTATTGCCAACGCTTGATGCCAACCCACAAAATAATATATGTATGACTGCTGCATATATGGGTTCAACGGTTATGTGGATTGAAGGTGTGCGGCCAGCGTGAGGGAGGATGCTGGCCGGAGACATGTGGTGTGACAAGACAAGGCACTGGAAGGCTATTCAACGGAGACACACTAGATTCATTTAAAAAATCAAAACAACCATTGTTAAAATATATGTTGGGCTTTATTTTAGATTTTAATTAAACATAAATAATAAACATTACACATTGTAAAGTTGAGGTTGCAGCACATCGAGGGAAAATCTGCGGTATTGTCCACTGTCACTGGGGAAATGTTGTCTAATGGCAAGTACCGCACAGGCAGGTATTACTCTCCGAACGCGGTGTCCGAGCCTCCCGTGAAGCCACCAAGTGAAGCAACGATAGGCCACCAGCCTGTACCACCTGTGAAAAAGAAAGATGCAAACTGTATTAAACTGACAAAACTTTCTTATCAATGTCGATTCAGGTAAAACATGGCATTTTTCTTAGAAAAAAATTATATCTAGAAAATGCACTATATGGAACCAATTTACATGCGTTCGAATGATATGTAGATGTAATTTTATATGTGGGAGACGACCATGAAATAGTAGTGGCATCACTGACGTCACAAACAGAGTATACTTACTCGTTACTCGGATTACGCGGACGAACAGTGCCGCGAAGTTCGTGCATAAGCACCATCATCATCCTCAACACGGTCCGTGAGAGGCAGGCTTCCCTGAACTCTGGCAGCTCGGTGATGCATTGTGGACTTTGCTCGCCTTCCTGCAGACTTTGCTCGCTTTCCGAAATGTAGGCCAAGCACCCGGAATTTTCACGGCAGCAGCAGTTCTCCTCCTCAGTTGGCATTAGCTCGCACCGATTGCACGTGCACCAGGTGGAGACGCCGTCCATGCGACATGGTCCAGGCTCTTCATCCGTTGACTGGTCCTCCCAACTGCCGTCCGAATCCCCATCGTTTTCGCGTGCTTGCCTTTCCAGTAGTTCCTCCTCGGTGTACTCGGGCTCGTACATATACGGCATTATTGTAGCCATTGTGTGGTAAAGAAAGTAAAATAATTTACAGAGATGGTACAGGTGTTCACAAGGCCTAGAAGCGGCGAAGCTAGCTGACCAGAGCACAGAAACGAGTCACAGAATACTCAAAGTAACACAGACAGAGGAATGGAATCGAAAATCTGCTGCTGTGTGTTGTGAAACGGTCTGTTTATACTTATTGGGGAAAGAGGCGTCCTGCCATTTCCATGGCAACACGTCATTAGCTGAGGCGCAGCGATTGTTGACACGAGACGTGCTTTGGCGTTGGGAAATGGGCAGTACGCGTCTGCTGATGTCTGTTTCAGGGGCGGGGGATTTGATTTAGTGCCGCAAAGGCAGGTGAGCCAGGGCGATGCGGAAAGTGATAGGGTTATCACAAAATGGCAGATGATTTCGAGTGCGATAATGGGCGAAAAGTCGGGTAAGGTCCATAGGAAAGTTTTCTAGGATCGACCGATTTATGCTTAAAAACACATGGCCAAACCGTAGGGACAATAAAAAAAAAGTTCCAGAACTATCCTTTAAGTATTAACACCTCACTGCGTCCCCACTTATCACTTCTGACATTCCCTTTCCCAAAGCTCACCTTATAGTTTTGTATGATGAGCTCTCCATCCTGCGAAGAATGCAGGGGCGCGTTGATGGCCAGTTACTTCACTGGCTTGAGGATATTGGAAGTGTTCTGGACAAATCTTGGATCCAAACCTCCAGGCGAAAGGCCGTAAGTATATCGTTCTAATGAGTTCAAAATGCCCGATTAATCACTCTTGTCCAATTCCTTGTTTCTTTTGCAGCTTAGACCCAAAAGATGATCGTCTTGTGGCAGCTGAAAGCGTTCAGGTAAGAGTCTGTGTTTTGTAACACTGTCCGGTAAATGATGCCAAGGTTTAACTTGCTGCTTTCTCTTTTCTTGCAGGTGCAGCGTAGGAAGATTTGGCATGCTGGTGGATAATAACTCCTGCGGTAAAATCAGGTAAGCATATGGTGGCAAGAGATTGTCCTTGTTTGTTCCCTTGGCTCACCTTGTTGTTTTCTTGTCCCCCTTAGGCGCTGGAATGCGGCAACCAGGTGATGGAGACATCACCGGATTGTAGAGATGCTGCAAGGAACAGTGAGTATGGCGCGGCGCTGCTACTGGTGATGCGACGCGTTTAAAATGAAGTCTGTTTCTGGTTCGAAGATGCGCTGAATCCCAAATCAGGTAAGAAATCCAGGAAGTTCTTGTTCTAACCTTTCTTCTTCTTTCCCTTCTTTCTAGGCGCTCTGGACTCGAGGCGGGCGTGGCAGGATGCTGGATGCTGACTGCAGACACGGTGAGCGTTACGCTGCTGGATGCAGAATAACGCGAAGCATGTGCTGCTCTTCGGGTGTGGTTTAAATAGCCTTCAAAGTAGTCCCAGGTAAGTATTCCTCCACAGCCACACGCGAGTAACAAAATAGTCCCTAAGATAAAATAGTCCCTTCAAGCCTCACATGGGCTTGGATGCTTGGATCACTTGCAGCATGGTCTGCATCAGGTAAGTTTTAACATATGAGCCTGGCGCCTATGTTGCCAGGACTGATGTCCCATATGAGCCTGGCGCCATAGGCGCCAGGACTGTACCCAGATAGCCCCTAACAGGGGTTGCTGGGTTTGCTCCAGGTAACATGATGTCTGCTTCCGGGGTTGATGGACTTGGTCTGGATGCCGAGGGGTATGCATCATGACAACACTCCCACCCCAAGGCCCCTCCTAAAGTCGTTCCTCCCCTTGGCCTTGGTTTGTCTGGGAAATTCCTGTGGAATCTTCTCACCAACCTAGGTGCATGAACGTGGTCACTAGATTCCCATGACCGTTCTCGTGGTCCGTAAACTTTCCAGTCGATTAAATAAAAAAGTCTTGACTTAACCATTTTGGAGTCCAGGATACTTTTCACTTCAAAGTCGGGTTCCCCGTCTATAAGGACAGGGTCAGGTGGCTTGGTTAGTCTTGTCCCAGGTTGTACTGGCTTCAGAAGTGACACATGGAAGACGGGGTGAATTTGCATACTAGCAGGTAATTCCAATTTGACGGCCACCGGGTTGATAATGGCCTTAATAAGGTAAGGTCCCAAATATCTAGGGTTAAAGGTCCGCTTTCCTTTTAGAGGTATGTGTTTTGTGGCCAACCAAACTTGATCCCCAATTTGGTATTGTGGAGCATCACTTCGATGCTGATCAGCGTTTTTCTTGTACTTTTCTTTCGCATGTTTCAAATGTTTAGTTGCTTCCTTAAAGGCTTGTGTAATAGTAGCGTGCAGATGGTTCACTGCGGGCATTTCTAAGTGTTGAGGCGAGTCAACTTCTGAGGTTCGAGGGTGGTGCCCGTATATGGTATAAAAGGGGCTTTGTCCAGTTCCAGAATGTACAGAGTTATTGTATGCATATTTGGAGATCCATAGAATGTCCTTCCAATTACATTCAGTCTGGTGTAACATACAACGCAGGTACTGTTCAAGAGTCTGGTTGGTCCTCTCCGTTTGACCATCGGTCTGGGGATGGTGACTGGTCGATAACCTCACGTCGATTTGCGCCAATTGACAACATTTCTTCCACAAATGTGAAATGAATTGACTACCTCGGTCAGAGACCAATACGGAGGGAAATCCGTGTATTCGAACAATGTTTTCGAGAAACTCCTTGGCCAGAATTGAAGCAGAAGGTAATCCCTTTAAAGGAATAAAGTGGGCCATTTTGGAAAAAAGATCCACAATAACGAGAATGGTGTTAAATCCAATACATGGAGGTAGGTCTGTATGTAATAAAGTCTAACGATAAGGTGTGCCATGGTGTGGGTGGAATATCCAAGGGTTGTAAAAGGCCAGCCCTTTTTTTTCTTCTGACTTTTGTTTTGGGCGCAAATGCCACAGGACATTACAAATGACTTTACGTCTTTTCGCCAGGTGGGCCACCAGAATTGTCTCTTAATTTTAGCTTCAGTTTTTGCGATACCTGGGTGCCCTTCCATCAGGGTGTCATGTTAATTGGAGATGACTAGTTCTTGTAGTTCCTTACGTGGTAGAAATAGACGCCCTTGATAATAAGGTAGGTCATTGATGACAGAGTAGTCTGAGCCTTTCTTTACCCAGTCCTGCAGGGCTGTTGGATCGAAGAGTTGTTGGATCTTTACCTGAATATCTTCTAGGGTTTGTAAAGTAGTTATGCCAAGAATTCTTTGTTCTGAAATTATAGGCACCGGCTCCGGGTTCGCATATGCTTCTTCCATTCCTATTCGGGATAAGGCATCTGCCTTGCCATTTTTACAGCCTGTTCGATAAGTGATCACGAAATCGAACTCGGCAAAGAATAATGCCCATCGAAGTTGGCGTGATGATTGGGCTTTGCCTGTCTTTAAATACTGCAAGTTCCGGTGATAAGTGATTACAGTAATGGTATGCCTGGCACCAAGAAGATAATGCCGCCAAGCCTTGAAGGCGGATTTGATAGCTAATAGCTCCTTATCGGTAACCGCATAGTTTAACTCGGGTTCCGAGAACTTTCTGGACCAAAATGCAACTGGGTGAAGTTGACCGGTTTCAGGATCCTTCTGGGACAGGACAGCTCCCATGGCTAAACTGGATGCGTCGGTTTCAACTATGTATGGGAGTTCAGGACGAGGATGCTTTAATACAGGTGCAGACTTGTATTTCGCTTTCAGTTCTTGGAAGGCATTCTCAGCTTCTTCAGTCCACAGGAAGCGTTTGTTTTTTTGCAAAAGCGCTGTGATAGGGTGTACAACGTGCGAGAAATCCGGAATGAATCTGCGATAGAAATTAGCAAATCCGAGCATGCTTTGTACACCTTTAACTGAACTGGGTGATGGCTATTTGAGAATTGCGTCCACCTTTCGAAAGTCCATTTGAACTCCTTTTGGAGTCAAGATAAATCCAAGAAATTCAACTTCTGTAGTATGGAAAACGCATTTTTCCAATTTTGCATATAACCTGTGCTGGCATAGTTTCTCAAGGACTGCACGAACGTGCTTCACATGGTCAGATTCTGAAGAGGAGTACACTAGAATATCATCTATGTATACGACAACACAGACATCAATGATTCACGCAGGACATCGTTCATAAAATACTGCAAGGCTGCTGGTGCATTGCACAACCCGAAGGGCATCACCTGGTATTCGAATAACCCGTACTTAGTTCGAAAAGAAGTCTTCCATTCATCGCCTTTCTTTACACGTACCAGATGGTATGCCCCTCGGAGATCTAATTTAGTGTAGATGCAAGCATCCTTTACTTGGTCTAGTAATTCTGGGATCAGAGGCAATGGGTATCGGTTCTTAACCGTGATCTGATTTAAGGCGCGGTAGTCTATGCACGTTCTGAGGTCACCTTCCTTTTTTGGCACGAAGAACAAAGCTGTAGATGCAGGGGACTTGGATGGATGAATGAAGCCATTGGCAAGGTATTGGTCCAAGTATTGTCGTAGGTGAAGGTTCTCGGGTTCAGTAGGTGCGTAGATCCTACTACATGGAGGTTGTGCACCAGGTATGAGATCAATTTGACAATCGTATGATCTGTGAGGTGGTAAGGTGTTTGCCTGTTCTTTTTGGAAAACATCCTGGAATTCTTGATATTCGTGCGGTAACTGCACAACTGGAGTAGCCACTGTGGCCAGGCCCTTGTTCAAGGTTTTTATTGGGTAACAAGTATGTGCACAATTCGGGAAGGTTATTCTCTTCTCTCGCCAATCAATACAAGGATTATGTGTTTCCAACCAAGGTATCCCCAGTATTATTTGGAACTGCGGGGCTTTGATTAAATCAAACTTAATAGTCTCTCGATGCCCATCCTGACCCAATAAAGTCATCTCTGCGGTGGAAATGAGTTACAGGCCCAGAGGAAATTTCAGTTCCATCGACTGTGGTGATGACATCCGAAGTGGTCTTTCTGCAGAGAGGTAGATTCATCCTAGAAGCCAATTCGTGTTCCACATAGTTTCCTATGGGCCCGCTATCAATGTATGCCCTAACTGCGTGCAAACGTGATGGCTGCCTTGGATCTATAAGGACCATTGGTATGATGAAATGCGAGGTCTGAGTATCCTTCTTCAAGCTCGGCAAGCGGACCTCTACGCTTGTCGGGCGTGGTCGTTTCCCGAGTCAGGCTCCATATGGCTTTTATCAGCAGCTCCTACCACCTTCTTGAGTGGTTTTACAGGGCAATCCCGTAGAAAATGTCACGAAGTTCCACAGTATAGACATAATTGCATTTGCCGCCTTTTTTCTCTTTCCTTCTGTGTCAAGGGTCCTTTAACTCCTATGATTTGCATGGGTTCTGAGGCATCTGTTCCTTTGGGGGTAGCGTTGGGTTTAACCAACACCCGGTTCTCAAACTTGGCTCGATCAGACTTTCGATTCTGAAGTCTGTGATCTAACTGGGCCACTAAGTCTATATATTCACCACAGTCTTGAGGTGGGTTCACAACTTGAGCCAAAACATCTTTGAGTTCTCCTCGAAGTCCCCGATGAAACAACATAATCTGTTTTTCCTCGGGCCATCCAGTTTCCACCACCAACCTATTAAAGGTTGCTATGTAGGTTAGAAGGACTTGGTTACCCTGTCGTAGGGACAAAAGTTTGTTATCCAGGGCCTGTCCTTGAGAGTGCCGGGCAAATAGTCTTTCCATGCTCATTTGAAAACCCTGAAAATCGCGAAGAATAGGGTCATCCTGATTGACTAGTGGGATTGACCAATCCGCTGCACTGCCGCTGAGATATGATAATACGAAGGCTACTTTGGCTTGACCATTTGGAAAGGCTCCAGGTCTGCATAAAAAGTGCAAACGGCATTGGTTCATGAACACGGCGAATCTTTTCGGGTCCCCCGCAAAGATTTCTGGCGGGGCTAAAGAAATATTGCCTGGTAAAATCACTTGCACAGGGTTGCTTGGTGAAACAGGGTTTGGAATCCCCCCGAGTCCCGGTAGGGGTGTTTGCCCCGCTTGGTTTTGCAGTAATTGTCTAGCAAGATCATCAGTGCGTTCCTTCGAAATCATCAACTCTCTCCTGAGTGTTCTAATGAGTTCAAAATGTCTGATTAATCACTCTTGTCCAATTCCTTGTTTCTTTTGCAGCTTAGACCCAAAAGATGATCGTCTTGTGGCAGCTGAAAGCGTTCAGGTAAGAGTCTGTGTTTTGTAACACTGTCCGGTAAATGATGCCAAGGTTTAACTCGCTGCTTTCTCTTTTCTTGCAGGTGCAGCGTAGGAAGATTTGGCGCGCTGGTGGATAATACCTCCTGCGGTAAAATCAGGTAAGCATATGGTGACAAGAGATTGTCCTTGATTGTTCCCTTGGCTCACCTTGGTGTTTTCTTGTCCCCGTTAGGCACTGGAATGCGGCAACCAGGTGATAGATACAGCACCGGATCGTAGAGATGCTGCGAGGAACGGTGAGTATGGCGCGGCGCTGCTGCTCGCGATGCAACGCGTTTAAAATGAAGTCTGTTTCTGGTTCGAAGATGCGCTGAATCCGAAATCAGGTAAGGAATCCAGTAAAGTTCTTGTTCTAACCTTTCTTCTTCTTTCCCTTCTTTCTAGGCGCTCTGGGCTCGAGGCGGGAGTGGCAGGATGCCGGATGCTGACTGCAGACACAGTGAGCGTTACGCTGCTGGATGCAGAATAA
Source organism: Ambystoma mexicanum (assembly GCF_040938575.1). Taxonomy (NCBI): domain Eukaryota; kingdom Metazoa; phylum Chordata; class Amphibia; order Caudata; family Ambystomatidae; genus Ambystoma; species Ambystoma mexicanum. Next base: position 1,043,685,845 of record NC_090936.1, read on the forward strand.
CACGAAGCATGTGCTGCTCTTCGGGCGTGGTTTAAATAGCCTTCAAAGTAGTCCCAGGTAAGTATTCCTCCACAGCCACACCCGAGTAACAAAATAGTCCCTAAGATAAAATAGTCCCTTCAAGCCTCACATGGGCTTGGATGATTGGATCACTTGCAGCATGGTCTGCATCATGTAAGTTTTAACATATGAGCCTGGCGCCTATGGGACTGATGTCCCATATGAGCCTGGCGCCATAGGCGCCAGGGCTGTACCCAGATAGCCCCTAACAGGGGTTGCTGGGTTTGCTCCAGGTAACATGAAGCCTGCTTCCGGGGTTAATGGACTTGGTCTGGATGCCCGGGGGTAGACATCATGACACTGGATCCGGCGTTGCATACGCATCTTCTCCTTCACCCTTGCAGGAACAGAGCGTCAGCCTAGCCATTAGGTACCCCGGAGCGGTAGGTGATCACGTAGTCATATTTGGCAAAACAAATGGCCCACCGGAGCTGATGAGATGACTGCGCTCTTGCGATGGTCCATAATCACGGTGACCGTATGCCGGGCCCCTAGGAGGTAGTGCCTCCAAGCTTTGAAGGCTGCCTTAATTTCCAGAAGTTCTTTATCGGTAAAGGCGTAGTTCAATTCCAGGGCTGAGAATGTACACAACCAAAATGCTACAGGACACAGTTGACCAGTGTCTGGGTTTCTTTGCGAAAGGACTGCTCCCATAGCTATGTTGGAGGCATCAGTTTCAATCACGTATGGGAGGTCAGGCCGGGGATGTTGTAAAATTGGGGCTGATTCTGGAAAGCTTCTTCCGTTTCTGTGGACCACTGGAAACGCTTGTTCTTTTGTAACAATGAAGTCATTGGATAGACAATTTGTGAGAATCCTGGAATGAATCACTGATAAAGGTTCGCAAACCCGAGAACACTCTGGACTCCCTTTACTGATGATGGTGAAGGCCAGTTGAGGATGGCGTCTACCTTTCGTGTATCCATACGAATGCCCTGTGGTGTGAAGATAAAACCTAAGAACTCGACTTCCGTTACATGGAAGGACCATTTTTCCAGCTTGGCGTATAGACGATGTTGCCGGAGTTTCTCGAGCACAGCCCGGACATGTTTGATATGATCTTTCTTGGTAGGCGAATAGAACAGGAAGTCGTCAATATAGTCAAGTGTGCAGACATCAAGTAACTCCCGGAGTACGTCGTTCATGAAGAATTGAAATGCTGCAGGGGCGTTACAAAGCCCAAAGGGCATGACCTGGTACATGTACAAGCCATATTTAGTACAAAAGGCGGTCTTCCATTCGTCGCTCTTCTTAACTCGAGCAAGGTCGTAGGCCCCTCTAAAATCCAGTTTGGTGTAAATCTGGACATCCTTGACTTGGTCCAGGAGTTCTGGGATGAGTGGCAAAGGGTAGCGGTTCTTAACCGCTATCTGATTCAATGAACGATAATCGATACATGTCCTCAGATCTGCTCCTTCTTAGGGACGAAGAAGAGGGGTGATGCTGCAGGTGACTTTGACGGGCGGATGAAACCATTTGCTAGGTATTGGTCGAGGTAGGTTTTCCAGTGGAGATTCTCCTATTCGGTGAGTGCGTAGATCCGGCTTCAGGGAATCTGGGCTCCCAGTACAAGGTCTATTTGGCAGTCGTAGGGCCTGTGCAGAGGTAGCCTATTTGCCTGATCCTTCTGGAAAACATCCTGGTAATCCGTGTATTCGGATGGCAACGTGCCCATTAGGCCCAGCATCTTTCCTTCTATTGAAAGAGTTCTAACTTGTGCCCCTGGGAGTGACTTCGCCTGGTAACAAGAACCAGCACATTGTTTCGAGAAGGTTAAGACCCTTGCATGCCAGTCTATTTGAGGGTTGTGGGCTTCCAGCCAGGGTATCCCCAGAATCATCTGGAATTGCGGAGCGCTGATAAGGTAAAAAATATCTTCCCGATGTCCGTCTTGACAAATTCCCAATTGCTCCAAAATCTATGTATGCTTCCAAAGCGTGCATTCTAGATGGTTATTTGTGACTGCTTAGGATCACTGGTATAACTTGGTGCGAGGTCTGTGAAGGTTCCTTCTTAATGCTCGACAAGCGGACCTCTACGCTTGCCGGGTGTTGAGGTTTTCCGAGTCGAGTTCAGCATCCCCTCTATCCGTGGCTCCCACCGTCTTCTTTGATGGTTTCACCGGACAATCCCAGAGGAAGTGACCCGCCTTTCTACAGTACAGGCATTGGTTCTGCTGTCTCCTTTTTTCCCTCTCTGCCTTGGTTCGTGGGCTCCTCAAGCCCCCGATCTGCTTGGGTACAGGATGGCTCTCGGGTTGCCGGGACTGAGTTTCTGTAGCCCGGACGTACACCGTGCGCCCCTCGGACCGGGCACGATCACACTTGCAATCCTGCAGCCTGTTGTCAAGTTGCACGGCTAAGTCAATGTACTCTGCACACTCGTCGGGGGGATTCACTACCTGAGCCAGAACGTCTTTCCGCTCTCCCCGCAGACCTTGGTAAAAAAGCGTGGTTCTCTTTTCTTCCCGCCAGTTTGATTCGCCCGCTAACCTGTTAAAAGTGGCAATATATGTCAATAGATCTTGGCTGCCCTGCTAGAGCGACAATAGTTTGTTGTTTAGGGCCTGGCCACTTATGTTTCCTGGCCAAATAGCTTTTCGAGTTTGTGTTGAAACCCCACGAAATCGTGGAGCAGCGGGTCATCCCTATTTACCAATGGAATTGACCAGTCTCGGTGGCACTTCCAACCAAATACGAAAGCACAAATGGGACCCTTGACTGGTCGTTGGGAACGCTCCTGGTCTACATAGGAAGTGTAAGCGGCACCGATTCATAAAGATGGCGTATTTGTTGGGATCACCCGCAAAACGTTCAGGTGGGGCCAAGGGGACAGCACCAAGCAGAACGACTTGCGCCAGTACGGGTTGTAATGTAGCAGAAGATGGAGTCGGTCCAATTGCCTTGCTAAATCATCGGTACAATCCCGATTCACAATCAATTCCCTTCTCAGGGCGTTGGTTTCTTGTCGGGCCACGTGTACCTCCGTTCGTAACTCTCCCAGTAACTGGGCTAATTGGTCAGTGTCTGAGGTTTCCATGACGTCCAGGCAGAGGTTTGGAGGAGGCTTCGCGTTCTGTTACGCTCACCTTGTCTCTGCGGGGACATCGGGCATTGCAGGGAGGACAGCTCTCTGGACTGCTGGGCTCGATAACTCGGGAGGTATAGTCTGCTCGGGGTCTGCTCCTAGGATGGGAAAGCGAGGTCAGCTGTGGGCTACTGGTACATGTGTCTGCCCAGACCTCCCTCCCTGGTTGCTCTTCCCCTTCCCTGGGTATTGAATGCTCCCCTTGAATGCTCCTCACCTGATATTTGTGGTTGGTGGGCTATCCGTCCTGCTATTCGTTGCAGGGGTGCTGCTGCAGCGCTCAGGCTCTGATGGACCAAGTTACGTCACTGGTCCGCTTGCCCAGTCCGGCTGTGGCTAAGACTAGCCTGCCCTGATCTGCCAAGCTAAGTCTTTCCTTGTCTCCTACTTGTTATTTGTCCTTCTCTTGCCTTTTTCCATTGTTTTGCTCTGTCTACTTTCTTCTCGTCTTGCTTACTCCCTTTTAAGGTGTTTTAGCGTTGTCCTTGCTGTTAACATTAGATTTAACGTGTTGTTCTTTCACTCACGTGTCTTTTCCTTCCTCCGCAGGTGGCGAGATGAAGTTGGTGTCCGTGGGGCAAAATGCTCAGACCTACTGCACTTTGGATGAGCTTGCGAAGAGTAACCCGGGAAGTGTGGCTGCGTGGGGTTTAAGTTGCAGGGCGCGCGTGAGTCTTTTGTTTTCCCAAATTGACCTGTTGTCTTTCTTGTTCTTTCTTCCAGATGCCGAGTAGCTGTGTTTCTGAGGATCAATGATTGGGCCGCTGATGGAATTCTACAACCGCTTCCACTCTTGAGATATGAACTGGGCCTAATCTCGGTTTATGCAATTTATAAATGGAAATTATGTGCACTGTATCGTAAATGTTTATTGAATCAACTGACAAAAGGAATTACTAACATTATCTCTACTTATCTACTGAGTTCATTGGATAACTTTCCAAAAATGTGGCGTTTAAAAATTCAGTCTATTCTAGAAAAGGCTCAAGTAGATGCAATCTTGTTAATGGAGACCCCGTATAGAGCTAAAACAAAAATTTGGGAATCCGACCGCATATGTACTCGCATGGCTTGTGCCAATTACAAAAACATTTTGGAATACCCTTTTGAATTGAAACGCTATCATAACGTAGCAAATTATATGGTAAGGTCACCCAACCCAAGCCATCGTGATGGCTTTATGAGATTTAGGCTGAATTTATGGTAAACAAATGATGTGCTGAATAGACGTAGCAATGATGGTACTGTTTTGCATTGTCGATTCTGTAAACAGTATGCAGAAACTCTTAAACATTTATGCTCTGAATATGAAGAATTATTATTAGTCCGCTGTGTTCATTTTAAACATCTATTTAATGAATATCGGGATTTGACAACAGAGAAATGATGGGATCTATTATTTTATATCAAGAGAAAGGCAGTGAGATATGCTGTTGTAAGTTACCTCCATCAATTGAAACTAGCAATGTATGTACCCTCGAAATGATTGTATAGAGCCTTGCTCAATTATTGAGGAGGAGACTGGAAAACATTAATTGTTTTATTTCAGGCTTTCTCTCTTCTTGTCCTCTTGTTTTAATCATGATTGCATAACTGTTGTCTTATTGTTTCGATGTTCTTCTATATGTTTCATTTTCCTATTGTCATTATTTTGTATATTATTAAGTTGAAAGGTCTCGAGTTTCTCGTGACCAAAACAACTAATAAATAAAAAATACAAAGAACTGTGTTATCACTAACATAGTGTGTGGACATTTCTTTGTGGGGACTTGGGGACTAAACTGTACTTGGGAACCAGCCCGCATCACCTCCTGAGAGCTAAGCCTTGATTGCTCGTCCGTTGCTACCAACAATAGAGAATCTTGGCTGAGGTGCTCTGTGCTTCTACTCTGCAATATAGAGCGCAGAAGTACAGATAATCCCCCTCCAGTCTTTACAACAACCTCTTCTAAAACCCCTTGGGTTAGGACTCTTGGCCACTTTATCTCTTTCTCTCTTTTTACTTAATATTTACTGTTACTTTCGTTACTTTCATTACTTTAAAAATGACCACAACCTTGTCCCCTTAGTTTGTCATTCCCCTTAATCTACTCACCATTCGCTCGTTTAGCTCGAAGCCTTCAGTATCGTATCCTCCTCCAATCGACCACTTTTGCCTTCCGTCCGCAAAGCACCTGTGGAAACCAGGTAGGGATTTCATCAAAGAGGGACCCTGCCCACTGTCTCTCTTTTTTTGCAAGATTTCTATTCGGCTGCTCTCCACAGGAAACCTGTGATCTTCTGGCTAGATGGCTGGAGGATATCCGATTGTCCGAAGCTCTGAAGTCAACAGGTTGATGGGTCTTTACCAAATATCTGACATGCTACCAAGTGAACCCTTTAGGTGCTTAAATTCAGTAACACGTCATGCATGGATGGGAATGCAGAATAACTCTTACACCGAGGCCCTGATTCACAGAGCGTTTTCCAATGGGCGTTTGCTATTATAAAACGCTTCTGTGAATGTGTACACAAGTGATAAGACCAACTAAGGAAGTTGGCAAAAGTCTCATCTGACTGTTTTATTATCAACTGGCTGTCCCCGGCCACGCATTGCTGTGGCTCAGTCTGGGTAAATGGAAAAGAAAGAAAAGAGAAAGCGCACGTTTCTAATATGTTTAATTTGACAATGCTTGTGGGTAGTTTTTAATGGCTCTGGCGGTTCTCCACGTTGTGGCAGTTTAATTTTTCCGGCGGCGCAACACATTCCTTTAGTTTCTCCATTACATTTCAGAGCCTTGCAATAAGGACACACTTCAGTCATGGTGCCAATGAGAACATGCAGGCTCAAACTATAATCATCAGCTGGGTTGTACCGGAATGCAAGGTGATTGTAATTGCGTGATTGCTGTGCAGGGAGTCTTCTTTGATGCTGATCGGTTGTTTCTCGTTGACGTCTTGAGCCACTCTCAGCCTGTCGTGTTCATTCTGTTGAGAACGAAGCAGATCTGAAGCTGCAGAACGCGATCGCCATGCTCGCAGCTGTGCATCCTAAAGTCTGGCTGCACGTTGCTCTGCTTCTTCCTTGGCATGTATTTGAGCATTGAAATGGATTCGTAAAATAGCGTGTGTTGCTTTTACGTCCAACAGATGGCACTGTTTTGCAGTAAAATGTTCAGTATAGCGTGTGTTGCTTTTACGTTCAACAGATGGCGCTGTTTTTCAGAAAAAGCATGTACATGTCACAGGTGTGGCATCTATGTATAGTAGGTATATAAATACATGCACCTTTTCAAATGCAACCTTGTGGGAAAATTTCAAAGCAATTGGTGAAGAACTTTCAGAGATTTAAGATTTTGAACAAACTAACATTTACATTTTTATTTATATAGATTATCTAAAACGGACATCAACGGACATCGCACAGCATATCTCTCGAAGCATTTCATAAAAATCAACATTTTTATAGTAAAAACTTGTCATACATGACGTCATACTACGTGTCAAACAAGAAAAACCTTTGGGAGGTTGGGGTTGGCTTAAGGGGAACTACTTTCCATATAGGGACGGGTTGCGATTGGGTCTCTACAGTCAGGTGGACAATTTATGCCCGCCCCTAGTGCAAGTCATCTTCAACAGTTATTTAATACAAGGTATATCATTGGCTCTCAAACTATAAGGCCCTCTACAATTGGTTGGCATGCTTGTGCCCTTCTGGAACATTCGGCTCACTAGCAGCACGTAAACTGGAACCCCAGGTGTCAGTGGGTCGGCCATGTCTCCCCACCCAATTAGCCCAACATCTCTCATCGCTCATGCCTTCTGCCATTCATTTTGCCTTTGAACTTGGTCTTGCAAAGTATTATTGCTCCTGAGAATTTACGGCAATGTGAGCATGTTCTTATCTCAAATCTGGTGCTGCATGCCCAATATCTATTTCCATGTAACCCATGTGACAGGAGACCATGCTTCGGCTCCTTTTCCTGCATTTAATAGTATTAAATAAATAAATCTAGGAACTCATGGTGTTTCTTCCTTGCACCTTAACAAGGAATGGCTCAGCTTTTCATGTTCACTGTTCTGTTCAAGGATAGATACTCAGTCCTTGGCTGCTCCATCCTTTGACACCAGGCCAGACAGCCTTTTTGGTCTTTCCTTAATCTTCAGCTGTTTTCTTGCTTCAACACATCTTTTCGATCCTTCTTTCTCTGTGCGTCTGAGCTTACTGAAATTGTGACACTGAATGTTCAGATTGTATATAATGGCGGCCCCGCCTGCAGTCTATTCACTATGTATAGCTAGCCTTTAAGCTTACTAAGTCTATTGCGTTGCTGCATCTGTACAGTTATAAAATGACTTGCATTTTCCGCAGTGCTCTTTACACGTGCAATCTTCATTCCGCATATGAAAGTTTTCTCGATTCTTTATTTCATCATCAGATTCTATATGGACTATACATCCTCTTCTTAAGCCACTCTTCTCAGTGAGTCATGCTTGCTTCTTGTGACATCACCAACTTCTCCTTTTCTCATCTTCATATTCCTTCTCGGATTTCTTCCAAGAGATTGTCATCTCTACGGGGATACATCAGATAGGGTTGTCTCAATGGATACCTTTTCTCAAAGGATCTTCGTGGAGTAGGCACCATCAATGGTGTTGTGCATGTCGCGATCTCTGGCTTCCAACATATAGGCAGGATGGGGGCGGGACTTCCTGCAGAGGCATTCAGTTGATCCTCTACAAATGTAATTGAGATGGCGTCAGGTGCTTAATGGTGGTTGCCACATCAATGTATACTGCAATACATGGTTGCACTAGGGTATGTGCTTGGTCCAGGGAAATGTGGAGTAATGCAAAGAGGGTTGAATTAGTAGCTACAGTTAAGACATGCAAGTTCTGGAAGGAATATTGGTAAGCACAGTGGAAAAGGGAGCAGTTCAAGAAGGTATGGTGGGATCTTGTGACATGGACCAGATGCTCTAGGATTGTATGCTCATGCCAGGAGTTAGGTCCAGGTATCAGCGTTGCTGTGGAGTAAGAATGATACCCCAGGGTGATATGGCCAGGGGCACCATGGTAAAGGGACACCCGGAAGGGGGTATGGTGAGTAGATTGGCCTGTAATTGGTGGGGGCTTTGTTATGGGAGTGACTGACCTGGCAGTCGGATATCAGAGGTGGGCCGACCTCACTAGAATGGAAACAGAAGTGATCCATACAAAGGTTATGGGAGTGACTGACCTGGCAGTCGGATACCAGAGGAGGTCCCTTCTCACTAGAATGGAAACAGAAGAGATCCATACGAAGGTTATGGGAGTGACTGACCTGGCAGTCAGATACCAGAGGCTCTCAAGGCTGGAATTTGTGTTAACATACGGCAAAGGTTTTTCCTCGTGGAGGCTCGCAGCTCCAAAATTAGCAGGATGCATGTAAGCAGACATTGGGGGTCATTACGAGGTTGGAGGCAGCCATGGCGCTATTAGCACCATGGCTGCCTCCAAAATTGTTCCGACTCCGGTCTGGTGGGTGGAGCAATTTCCGGTCCATTCCGAGGATGGCAGGACCGGTAATTCCCCATTCACCAGAGCCATTCCTCATTCCCATTTGAGCCGCCATAGGGCTCAATGGGAAGGTGGCAATAATGGTACCGCAAATTGCGGTACCGTTATTGACCCCGGTATCTCTTTGCGGGTCCCGTCCTTAACGTCTGGTGAAACCAGGCGTTAAGGAAGGACCCGCAAAGGGAACTCGTAGTAGGGCGGTAAGGGATTACTGGCACCGGTGCCCTTACCGGTGCCGGTAATCCCTTACCGCCCACCTCGTAATGACCCCTATTGAGTGTAGGTGCATGAAGATAAGGTCTGAAGTAGGTGGGGGCATTGGGGCAGCCAAGGGCTGCCCCAAAGCATGGCGTAGATACGGAGCGGTGCTAGGCAGGGAGGAGTGTTTCGCTGCAGTACCCGATGGCCTTGCTGGAGCTAGTTTTGGGGTTCAACAGGTACTGACCCCTTACGGACAGTTAAGCCTCCTTGTCAACTGAATGCAGTGGTCCCGGGTTTATTCGCTCTAGGCTAGGGGATTGGAGCTATTACCTGGCAGTTCGTAACCAGAGGCGGACGTCTGATACTTTACAAACAGGAAGTGACATAGGTCACCCAAGGACAACAAAATACTGGTGAAAGCCCAGGAAATGAAAAGGGCCACCTTAAAGATGCTGTAGGACATTGTGCTAAAGGAGGCTGGACCTGGCTGCATTTTGTTTGCTGGCTCCAGTAAATGTGATCTGTTGTTTTCAAAAAGTATAAATTGTCTCTGTGGTCATTATTTTGAAAGAACCTATTGCCTCTGGGTCTGGGGTGGGGGGGGCAAAGGGGCGGATAGGCCCCGCTAAGGGAATGGCCGGTCCCCAGAGGGCATGCCAGTCAGACAACCGGCATAGCGGGCCGCCCCTCTGACCCCCCTATCCCCCCAGGGGTACACAATACCTCACCCAGTGCTTAATTTGTAAAAACGAAGTGCCAGGGCCCAAAACATATTGGCTCACTAATGCTGGCCCAGGCAGCACTGCCGCAGCGGCCCGCCTCAGTGTTAGATCTGCCACCAACAGCCCATCACACTGCTGCTGCTCCATATTTGGTGCTGCATCAACTGCTGGCGCGAGCTAGTAGTGGAATGGAAGAGGAAGGAGCACGCATGGGTTGAGGAAGTAATGCTTTAAAGTTGGAAAACAATTGTTATTCCAGGGTTAGTGGTTCCAGCAACCCCACAGGCAAAAGAGTGCATTTCAACACACTTTAGACCAAATTTGTCTGGACCATACTTGCTGTACTCGAAGTAATCATGCATTTGATGAAATGCTAGAGAGCCTAGAACCACTACCTTTTGTGTGTTTTGAGTCCTTTAAAGAAGTACCCTCCCATTTCCATGTGGCCCCTGCATGTGCATGGTTGTATTTCCCTGTAACCCCCTTTACGTGCATAGTGCTTTGCATAGTTTTCTGATTATTCAGCTGCTTCAATGTGCCATGCTCTGTGCACGGCTGGAGAGTCGACACGTACTCATGCTGATTATTCGCTAAGCTCCTCCCGGCTGGTTGATAACTACCCATGCCTGATGTTCGCCACACTCCTCACTTCTGCACCTCCATAATCCCCAAAACTGCCTTCCCTTTCGGTAATTGCTCCAGTCCTGAGCTGGATTATCTCCTCTGCTCTCGGTAACATGGCATTGCACAACCCATGCCTTTCAAGGCCGTAACTTGCCCTTCTTTATAGCCTCTGTGTGGCCTTACTCTTTTGACCATGGCCTGTTCAGCAATATCTCTTTGACTCCAACACATTCATTAAACTCCACTACCAACGATACAGCCCAGGCTATTTTTGCAATACTGATTTTCCTGGCCAGGACCATGGATCGATGGCCATTATACTTTATTAATGCCCTATGTTGTGCTTGGCAGTCCGAATTTGGTAAATGAATGCAGTGAAATCTTATACTAATGAGCTAATGCCTCATGGATATGCTTCATCACGTTGCGCATGTTCATACCCGTGGTAATGTGCATGCATTGGGAAACCTATTTTGGACCCCTCAGCTGCCCACCTCCGCCCCACTGACCACCTCCAATGGAAGTTCTTTGCCCAGGATGCACCGAATGCCTTCGTCCCATTCCGTATGTATTTGTCACACATGTGCTCCTCCTGGGATACAAACTGCACAAATTGAAACTTTGAGCGCACTAAAAACATAATTCCCCTTTTCCACAGAGATTTGGCATTTGAAGATTTTAACCTAATGCAGATACATTTTCCTATAGCGGGGGCATCTCATCGCCATGTCCCCCCCCTCCTCCCTTGCTCCATCCGACCCGGCCGCGCAGGCCGGTACTTCCTTCCCAGCCCTTCTGTCATTCCACCACCTCCTCCACCCCTGTTCTCGTGCCGGCCTGCCGCGGAAGTGATCTGTGACCCGAAATAACAAGGCAGACAAATTGTAACGTTTGGAAGAGTTAATGCCTCAGCAGCTTTATTTGCATAAAGTCTTGGAGTTATCTTACAAGCGATCTGTAATTCACCACACCACAGGTTCTTCTACTCTGTGTGAAGTTACCTAGGAACGCCCCCCCCTTCCCGTCGGCGTCCGGTGGACGCCTCCGGTGGAGCCCGGCCCTTGCTATCAACTTCTCTCTACCCCTTGGCCATACAATGTTTCATTTTCCTTGGTTCATACTTCATACTTTATCCCCCTGTTTGCTCTAAGGACCGGTGGGTAGCCCCCGCCGACACCCCTCAAGGTGTCCAATGTCCGCTTCTATCTAAAACAGGCAGCCACTTGGTGCCTCGCTAATAACAGGTTCCTATACAGACACCACCAACGGTGTCCCAATGCAACTCATACCTCACATACTTTGCCACAAGGGCCGACACCGCCCTCCGGTGCCGACTCACAACTTTCTCCCTGCCTATACAGTCATCGCTTTTCGATGTCCAGCTACCCTAGCGCCCCATTCTACACTACTCGGCCCCCCCATCTCCTACCGTGCCGCTTCTGCTGCAAGCCTCTCACCCCAACTGGCCCGGCCCCAGGTGTCCCTCTATCGCCTTGCCGTCCCCCCGGCCAGGGCTTCGCCGGGCCCCCTGAACCCCCTGCACCCTCTCTCCCCAAGCCTCCCTACCGGATCTCGCCCGGAGCCCCCCACCCTCGTCCTCCTCCGTGATCCCTGTCCCTAACCCTGACCATTCCTATCTCTGGTTTGCTCATCCCCTCTCCTGCCTCCAGGGTTCTAAGCCTCGGTCCCCCCACCCCCCAGCACAGCCTAGGCCCTCTCATTCCCCTAAAGGCCGGCTTCCCCAGCCCCGGTCTGCAGTTCCCCCCGTCACTTACCCCCCCCAGCCTTGATCATTGCCTGCCCCCCCCATTCCATCCTAAACCTTGAGTCCCCCCCCTTCTGCTCCCTCTGGTCACCTTCTTGCCCTGTCTTAGGCCCCCCCCACCCCCTCATGTCTCCCTCCTTCCGTGAAGACTTACCCTTACTGTTTTGTCTGTTAATGTTACCTGAGCCCCCGTAGTCTCTTCTTGCTTCCCCTCCGACCGGCTTCCCTTGAAGATCTTTGTTGTAGGTTTGTGTTTCATTCCTTTTATCCCCCCCCCCACCATGCACTTTTGGGTTTGGAAATGGTTTCCAAGTCCCCTAACTCCCTCGCCTTTTTCCCAGGGCCTCCCCTGAGTCTAGGACTCATGGGGCGCCGCAAGATCTAATCTGTTGGCTGTGCATTCCCCTATGGGCCTGCCAGTGCTTTGCTAAAGGGATCGCAATGTAACTCCGCTGGGCGACCTGAAAAAGAAAGACAAGTTAGCCAAAGATTTCCTTTAATGGGAGGGCGGGTGGGAAATTTAACACCACAGCGCTCACGGGCGGGGGGCAGGAACCGAAGGAAGTGACTGCCTTGGATGCGATCCCACTCCTTTATAGGGCTTCCTCCCCCCTCGGTTTCCTGCCCTGCCCCTCGTCTTGTGCCGTATCCCCTCCCGTCTTCCGGGGGTGGGCCTCCTGCCGTGGGCTGCCCGCCCCCACCACGTTGCAGAGGAGGGGGGAGGATGGCTGGGCAACCCCCACTAAGGGGTGGCGCCCGCCATGCCTCATACTTCGGCGCGCTCGCCCGCCATAGCGGGGGCATCCCATCGCCATGTCCCCCCCTCTTCCCTTCCTCCATCCGACCCGGCCGCGCAGGCCGGTACTTCCTTCCCAGCCCTTCTGTCATTCCACCACCTCCCCCACCCATGTTCTCGTGCCGGCCTGCCGCCGAAGTGATCTGTGACCCGAAATAACAAGGCAGACAAATTGTAACGTTTGGATGAGTTAATGCCTCAGCAGCTTTATTTGCATAAAGTCTTGGAGTTATCTTACAAGCGATCCGTAATTCACCACACCACAGGTTCTTCTACTCTGTGTGAGGTTACCTAGGAACGCCCTCCCTCCCCTCCCGTCGGCGTCCGGTGGACGCCTCCGGTGGAGCCCGGCCCTTGCTATCAACTTCTCTCTACCCCTTGGGCATGCAATGTTTCGTTTTCCTTGGTTCATACTTCATACTTTATCCCCCCGTTTGCTCTAAGGACCGGTGGATAGCCCCCGCCAGACACCCCTCAAGGTGGCCAATGTCCGCTTCTATCTAAAACAGGCAGCCACTTGGTGCCTCGCTAATAACAGGTTCCTATACAGACACCACCAACAGTGTCCCAATGCAACTCATACCCCACATACTTTACACAAGGGCCGACACCGCCCTCCGGTGCCGACTCACAACTTTCTCCCTGCCTATACAGTCATCGCTTTTCGATGTCAAGCTATCCTACCGCCCCATTCTACACTACCCGGCCCCCCCATCTCCTACCGTGCCGCTTCTGCAGCAAGCCTCTCACCCCAACTGGCCCGGTGCCAGGTGTCCCCCTATCGCCTTGCCGTCCCCCCGGCCAGGGCTTCGCCGGGCCCCCTGATCCCCCTGCACCCTCTCTCCCCAAGCCTCCCTACCAGTTCTCGCCCAGAGCCCCCCTCGTCCTCCTCCGTGATCCCTGTCCCTAACCCTGACCATTCCTATCTCTGGTTTGCTCATCCCCTCTCCTGCCTCCAGGGTTCTAAGCCTCGCCCCCCCCCCTCAGCACAGCCTAGGCCCTCTCATCCCCCTAAAGGCCGGTTCCCCAGCCCCGGTCTGCCGTCCCCCCGTCACTTACCACCCCAGCCATGATCATTGCCTGCCCCCCCATTCCCTCCTAAACCTTGAGTCCCCCCTTCTGCTCCCTGGGGTCACCTTCTTGCCTTGTCTTAGGCCCCCCCCTTGCCCTCGTGTCTCCCTCCTTCCGTGAAGACTTCCCCTTACTGTTTTGTCTGTTAACGTTACCTGAGCCCCCGTAGTCTCTTCTTGCTCCCCCTCCGACCGGCTTCCCTTGAAGACCTTTGTTGTAGGTTTGTGTTTCATTCCTTTTATCCCCTCCCACCCTGCACTTTTGGGTTTGGAAATGGTTTCCAAGTCCCCTAACTCCCTCCCCTTTTTCCTAGGGCCTCCCCTGAGTCTAGGACTCTTGGGGCGCTGTAAGATCTAATCTGTTGGCTGTGCATTCCCCTATGGGCCTGTCAGTGCTTTGCTAAAGGGATCGCAATGTAACTCCTCCAAGACTCTCTGCTGGCTGCCGGCGGCAGAGAGTTCCCCCTGTCTGCGCCGGATGCTCTCCTCTCTCGAGCTTCTTTTCTGTTCAAGTCTTTTTACCCTTCGGGTGTGCTCCCCCTCCCCCTGTTCCCGTTTTCCAGTGACCCCCCCTGGGCTACTATGTGCAACCCACCTTCCTTAGAGCCTCCCTCCATTCTAGGCACATGAGAGCGGTACCCACCTCCGAGAGGTGCGTTCTGTCTGACTCAAAATAACAGGGTACCTTTAGAGTGAGCAGAGGGTGTCGTACCCAGATCATGCCTCTGCTTTTCAAGAAACACCCCATCCTGCAATTGGTTTTCCTCCTAGCCTCTTCTATTGCCCCATGTCGTAGTGCCCCACTCCACTCCAGTCTAGGAATTATTTCCAACCACATGACCTCGGAAACCTGGAAGACCTTACCAATTCTGTTCAATAGTGATCTTAGCAGCTCCGATAATTCCTTTCTGCCTTTAGCCACTAGGTCATTGCCCCCAATGTGGACCAACAAAACGTCAGGTAAACAATGTTGATGGATTGCCTGTTCGAGAGAGGCCCATAGATGGACACTTTGGAGTCCTGCCTTGGCGATCCACCGGATCTGCGTTTTTCGAAGTCCCAGGTTACCATCCCTGTGTGCCTTCCGTGCTCTTCCCGCTGCCCTGGACACGAAGGAATGTCCCACGGTCCATACCCGGGTGGAATCTGAGGAGATCGATTACCTAGAGTGAAGTGGTGCCCCCTACCCCGCGTCAGGCGAGCCCCCCAACCCCCTCCCCTGAGGCACGCTATGCCATTTAACGTACATAGAGTTTGTATTTGTCCGATTCCCAGATCCCTATTTTTTTTGACCATGTCTCTCTCCCAGGCCCTCACTACTTGCTGTTGTTGCTGCACCTATACGGAATGAATGAGTGGAATATAGAACCGCATTTACTCCGGATCTAGCCAATGTTGCACTCAGGACCCTTCGGAACTGGAACTGTGTGAGGGGTGCCCCATCCTCATGCGTGAACAGGTACCCCGCTGTGCCCTTCCTAACCCTTAGGTATGCCTCCATGTTCTGCACTGGACAGAACGCCTCCTGCCCCAGTCTCGCCAAAGCTAACGCGCAGCCCTTCGCCCCGATCTGTTTTGGATATCCTGATTGTGACAAGAGTCTCGTTTTTTATATCCACATCGCCCTTTAGCAGTGCCCTGTGTTCGTGGTCCGCTTTAGCCTTAGCCACCAGCTCCCAATGTATCTTCCTTAAATCAGGAAGCAGAGCACCCAGTGAATTACACTTCCCCAATGGAAACACCTCCCCCGCACCACGCTTTCCACCCTTTTAAAGCATAAAGCTAATGCATTCCCATTCGCAAACCACACATTGGAACACGCGTCCCAAATATAAACACCTTCCCTGCACCTCGCTTTCAACCCTTTCCAGAATAATGCTGATGCATTCCAATCCTGCCCCCTACGAAACGAAACCTTCCCATCGGCAAGCAGAGCACCCAGTGAATTGTACTTCCCCACCAGAAGCCCTTCCCCCACACATCCCTTTCAACCCTTGCAAGGCGGCGCGAACCCTATTAAATTGAACGACATTGCTGCGCCCCTTGCGGCTGTCTGACCGGGAATGGTAGGGCATATGCATTGCGACAAGCGTTTGTTACGGGGAGGTAAATACGTGGCCAGGGGGCGAGGTAGGAAGAGGTCAGGGTGGAAGCCGAAGGGTGGTATGATGTCCTGAGTTCGAGGCGCACTGCGAGGAGGTCAAGCACCCAACAATGCATCAGTGATGGGCGGGAGGCTGCTGCGCAGCAATAGGTTTGGGGCCGAGCACACGGCGCCACCCCAACCGACTCACCGACAACACATAGCTACTGTGAGATTATAATTTACACTCGTACCCTGCACGATCGCTTTGGCCATTTGTCTTGCCCCGATGCATTCCTCGACTGCATTTCCAATCCTCCCCCACCTATGGCTTAGTTTTTTTCAACCCCAAACCTGACCTCGCCCTTAATTGCATTCCATTCGTACTGCCCTCTGGGCCTGCTTTCACACTGGCCAACACATATCATTCCAAACAGAGAACCTCGGTGGCAATGTCCCTGCCAGATTCGGCACTCGCCGCTTGCAATGCCCCAACAGTAGCTCCCCGTGCACGCTTTTGTTTTAGAGCAATCAATGCCCGCGGTCCCTCCATGTCGTCGGCACTTGTACCTGGACCGCAGCCGTCACACTGGCAACCCCAACCGCATTAGTGGGCTGCTGCCCTGCTTTATAATTCGTATCTTCCCATTTGCTAAATCATTCGACAAAACAAAACCCATTCTTTCCCCCCCTCGGTGTTTATGACAACCGGGGAATGGCCCAGCTGTTTCCCCCAGCTGCCTGTGTACAACCCCCAGGCCATACCGTGAAAAACCCTTGCGAGCCATCCCCGAATCTTTAAAAACCTGGCATGTGCATAAACCCCGGCCATCCTGGGCTACATCCCTAAACCTTTACAACCAGGGACTGGCCTAGTTATCCAGCCCTGGCGCTCCGTGTCCAATGCGCCATTTCCCCCGCAGCACCCCGCGCCCGAATACCGCCCTAAAACAAAAGGAGGGGTCGGGGGAACCTTTCGGAAAGATTGCCTCACAGCTCCGCTCCCCGAGGTGCTTTGCCTGCAAGGCGCTACCTTAATACACAATTAACATTAGAATCGCGCTTCCCGGGGCCCAAGTATCCTGACTAGCCTCTGGCAAAACCCAGGTACCCGAACATGCCATTACCGTGCAACAATAAAAGACAAAACAACTGTACATCACTCAACCTCTTCTTTGGCAAGCCAAACCAATTCCCATTAAATGCGCTTCGAACCGTGTTATTATTACATTTGAGTGATAACCTTTACCGGCGACTATACAACAGCCCGCTTCCCTCTCACATCATGCTCTTTACCTTACACCCTTTCCTGAAATCTCAGCTGTGCCCCCGCATGTCCTTGGCGCGTGCCTCCCTAACCCCAAGGGTCATTTTGGAACCCATTCTGAACTCCCTCTCCCACCGCGTGCCCCCATAAATCGGCGCCAAACCCTAGCAAACCCCCCAACGGCAAACCATATTACCCACCCAGTGCTCGCTTTCCCACCAAGCCTCATTGCGTCCCTTGCACTGTGTTACCTTCACCCCCGCTCGACACACACATGCCCCCAGCCACTGATAACACCAGGCTGTTACCATCTTCCTTCGGATTGTAAAACCGCAGACTACAGGCTTGCATTCCGTCTTCACCCTTTCTGCAACCGTCGTTCGAGCGGGCCCAAGTAGGTGTTCAAAGCGGACTTTTGTTCTTGTGGACGATCCTGGCGCAGCACAGGGGCGTTCACACTGCAGCTGGAAGTCTTACCCAGCGTATACCCGCCTACCCATGTACAACCTTGGTGCGCATTGCCCGACGTGCTGCTTTACCCGCCCGTACGAGCCCCGCACTCTCTCAGCATAAATGTACCGCATTCCAGCCCACACTTCGACAATCCAAAGGCCCCACAGATCCAGCATTAAACCCCTCGGACCCCTACCTTCGCCTCCTCAGATCCTCAACTCGAACCTCTGACACACCACAACACTGGAAACTTCTGGAACTTCCTCATCAGGACAATGCAGCCCGACCTCCACTGGAACTCCCGCCACGCCAACACGATCACCAATACAGGAGCCATGCTGGACGCAGGAAACCCCACACGAACGCTGAACACAAAACAAATTTAACACAGCGCTCACGGGCAGGGGGCAGGAACCGAAGGATGTGACCGCCTTGGATGCGATCCCACTCCTTTATAGGGCTTCCTCCCCCCTCGGTTTCCTGCCCCGCCCCTCGTCTTGTGCCGTCTCCCCTCCCGTCTTCCGGGGCAGGCCTCCTGCCGTGGGCTGCCCCCCCCCCCACGTTGCAGAGGAGGGGGGGAGGTTGGCTGGGCAACCCCGAGTAAGAAGCGGCGCCCGCCATGCCTCATACTTCGGCACGTTCGCCGGCCAGAGTGAGAGGGCTCCAACATCATTTTTGAATTGGGTCCCTGCATATTGTTTGCCGTCCGACATACCTCTGTTGCACTGGGTGCTTAAAAACAGCTGTGTTTCTTATACATTTACATTTACTCAGCTCACACTGAGCTGAGCCTACACTGCCTGAGCATGGAGCTGAAGCCAGAGGAGACGGCGTGTCATGGACAGGACAGCAGGAGGACTACTGGACTGCCGCTGTGTATGCTGATTGTGCGCACCGCCCACTGCCTGCTGTGTGCACCAGCCAGCCAACACCAGGGTGTGGTTTCAGACTCACTGAGTCTGCGCCCAATGCCTGGCTGGCACACAAAGGCCCAGCAGTGTCAGTCACAGCATGCTCACGGCCGTGTGACTGACTGCTGTGACCTGCTGACCAGCAAGCTACACGTCGACAGGCACTGCAGGCACCTGTGTCAGACACACACACCCCCCACATGGCAGCCAGACCGCCCTGCGTGGGCGACCCATGTCGCAAGAAAAAAAACATTTACGCTGTTGGTTTCACCGCTGGAGCATTTTTGTAATTGTATTTTATTTGGTTTTATATAGTGCTGAACATAAGAACAAAAGCGGTACAATAAAATGTCATTATAATTGATACACAGCATACATCTGTGGTTATGATAACCTTCATTAAGTATTCGAAAAGAGGTAGGATCGCAGAGAGACTTGAAAGGATAAGTAAACAGTGATAGAGCAAAGAGAGAGAAGAGAGAGTGGGAGAGCATTCCAGTTTAAAGGTGCCAAAAGAGAGAAAGAACGGAAATAAGATTGAGCACAGGGAGGACAAGGAACCTTAAGAAGATGAAAAGAAAAACAAAGTGAACGAGAAAGAGTAAAATGAGATTAAAGAAGAGAGATAAGCGGGCCTCCATATAAGGTGAGTAGCAGGCCTTTTTACACATGAAAATCTTGTAAATGCGACAGCTTTATTATTTTCCTGTGTACATTTACACATAAGTTTAGAGCAGAGGTCAGGTTACTTGACAGAAACCAGAAGGCTTCTTGTGATTTTTATCTACATGGATGTAATTGCAAGCCACCTCTAAAACAGAATATATTTCTCAGAAGCCTTTCAAAAAAATAAACTGCACACTGTGATAAAAGGAATGGTTTCTTTCCATTCATCTTCTGCTGTGTTGATGCTCATGGAGCAAACAGAAGCACTGTGCATATTTATTTTCCTAGCATTTTAGGACTGTATAATTATTAAGATTGAACACTAAGTTGCAATTGAGAATTAATCTTTTGTAACAAATTATCCAGTGAAAGCTAACCAGTATTGCACAACTGTATTTTCAGCGTTCCTGTGCTGTGTGCATAATCATGCGGCGGCAGATAATTTGTACACGTATAATTTAATTTACACTCTAATTATAAAAACAGTGTGTAAAATGAGTATGCACGGTCTAGTTTACATCCATTCAACCTTGCAGTCAATGGGGTACATTACTATAAAAGGTCAGTGGCAGGAGAGTCTTTGCTCAAGCGTGATTGTCATTACACCAATCACAGGTGTTCTAGCCTCTCGAATCTTCAAGACTACAATTAAAACATCCTAAGCCTGACTCTCCAGGTAGTGCAAGTGCTGTTCAAAAACAAACAAATGAAAGTTACATTTATATTTGAAATAGAAACTCAGAAAACCTGTCCCTGTGATCCAGATAGGTATTTAAACTTTATGTAGCATTTCATACATTGTCCGTCCAACATCTAGGCACTGCGATTATACTTCAGTCGATACTCAGTTTACCAACCTCTGAAGGATGTTAACCGGAAAGATAGCTCAACTGGTTGATCGCTCGTGGCTGCGATCTATGCATGATTTGTAGGTTGCAGGTTCAAATCCCGGCAAGGTCGACTCAGCCTTTCATCCTTTCGAGGTCGATAAAGGAGTACAGACTTTGGGTTGGTGATAATTGTGATAAACATGTTCTATGTACAGCACTTTGCCAAAAGCGCTAAATAAATAACCATGAGATTAGATATAGAATTTAGCATGGAGTCCTTTTCTCTCTGCACTGTTGCATCATAACATTGGTATACCATTTGGAAGTAGTAGCTCCAGGAAATGAGGCTTTTTCATTAAACATCAAAATATAATTCTGCTATCGAACCTCAAAACACACAATACAATTCATGTTTGCTTTACTATGTAATTGGCTAGGTTTTTGTGTTTTCAACATTTAAATATATACTGGAGAGATCAAATGGCCAGACCTTAGAGAAATAATAAAAAGGTGTATTCTGTCACAGTGCAGAAAGCTGCAGCATAGAAATGATTTCCATACCATTTTTCCACACGTCGGCTGGATTTCACATACATTTTACTCTCTTGCAAAGGAGAAAACTCATTTTTACACTCTTGAAAACGCATTTACTCTCAAAGTTTAGAAATAGGGAGTAAAATACTCCCACCTCAAATTCTTATCTGGAGCACTGGAGATAAGGGGGTTCAAGGCCATGAAGGGATTTAAAAACTAGACATAGAATATTAAACTTTAAACGATGATGAAAAGAGAGCCATCCTATACCAGTCAAAGAAGATGAAATAGAATCACGAGGAGTAAGAAGACAGAGAAAACAAATGGAAGCATTAAATGCAGATTTCAGAGGAGCAAGGCGAGATAAGGGAAGTCCAAAGAGTGCAGAGGAACAGTAGCAGACACTAACAGTTGAGTGGCCTTGAAAGTCATGAAACAACAGGCTTTTCAAATGTTCAAATTAAATCGACAGGAACGGACAGATAGGGAAATATGCTGACTGAAAGAAAGATCTGAATCAAGATAAAAACCCAGATTACAGGCCACAAAAGATATAGGTAGCTACGAAGGAGGAAATTATCTGAATGAAAAGGGCGGAGAAGGAGAAATAGAGGTGGAAGGAAAGAAAATAAAGCATGATTACCGTGCGCTGCAGCAGGCAGCGCAGGCAGAGTTTTAAATTAATTAAATCTCAGGGAGTGCCGGGGGCCCACAAAAGTCCAGGGCTTTGAAGACCTTTCCACGTTGCAGGCCCAGACGAACTCCCACTCACCGACCCTCTTGTTTAGGTAGCTAAGGGGAGGTTGGAATAGGGTAGAATAAGATGGGTTTGGACATGTATTTTAAAGACCAGGTTCCTGGCGTAAAAGTTTACGGTTCTGCAAAGAATGTTCTGTGATTACGATGTGCTAATAATTTGTTCCGTTCATAGTTTGTGTGGTTATTGTTGCTAACTTTTCTTTTTCTGTCACAGGCAGAGTTACAGGGCGGTCCTAGTCGGGGAGGAGTTCTTCGCTGGTGGTTTCGGCCATGAGCGGGACCCGATGGCCATGCTCTAGCCAGGTTCGGGGTTCGACTGGCAATTACCTCCTTACAGACAGTTGAGACTCCACATGAACTGTATGCAGTGGTCCCAGGTTTATTCACTCCAAGCTAGGGCATGGGATGCTACTGACTAGCAGTTGGTAACCAGAGGCAGATTTCAACTACTTTACAAACCGGAAGTGACATGGGTCACCCAAGGACAATAAAATACTGGTGAAAGCCTGGGAAATTAAAAGGGCCACCTCAAAGGTGACATTAATGTGGCAGCACTTGCTGTATATGGACCTAAACTGTAACCTAACCAATTTGAACGCATGCAATCCCCAGAATGTTACTTGATAGTACTTGCTGTAAATGGACTCACTACCTATTTGTACCTGCATAATTGATGTAGCCGCCCGTACCATCAGGTGAGGCTTTCCCAATCTGTGCACCCATATTAAGGTTGCTTTCAACCTATTGGTACCTCTGAAATGTGTCTCCTTCTCGAAGACTTTGACCCGGACGTTCTCGCTCTTACCAAGACGTGGTTCAATGCCAGCTCTGTCACTGCTTTGGACACTCCTTTTTGAGGGCTACAAAATCCTCTCCAATCCCAAACTCAACAAGTCTGGAGGTGGAATGGCACTCATCTTCCCTGAGTTGGTCCCTGCTTCCATCATTGCTACTCAACCCTACTCCTGCTTTGAATGCCTCGTCTGAAGACTTGGGGTCTCGCCTACTCTCCCTCTCACCCTCGCTGCTATCTACATACACCCTGGCCCTATCTCCCTTTTCCTCTGTGAATAGGAGACCTTGCCTCTTCCCTTTCAACCTCTTCTTCCAACCTCCTCCTCCTTGGTGACTTCAACATCCACCTCTACTCTCTTGAATCATCCACTTCTTAGTTCTGGGTCCTCTGTTACGCCCTCTCTTGCACTATTCTTACTTCCGGCCCAACTCACTCTGCCGGTCACACTCTTGATGGCCTCATCTCTAGGGAAACCTCTATCGTTATTCCGGTTACCACCCGCTCTCCTGGTCTGACCACTCTCTTATTTCCTCCCACATGGAGCCCCTTGGCCCTCTATCCGAGCGACAACCTGCACTGCCAACCTCCTTTGCCATCATTCGACCCAAAAAGCGAGTGTCAGTTGCTGCTTTTGCCTCTACCTTTATCCCCCCTCTAACCCCTGTTCCTCACTCTCCCTATGATGCTATCCTTGCTAACCTGCCCCTTGCCATCTCTAACACCCTTGACATCCTTGCCCCTGCCATGAGGATCCACCTAAAAACTGTCACCAAGAACAACAGACGGTATGATTCTGATCTAGCATCTATGAAAAGCAAGTGCAGAGTTGCTGAAAGGAAGTGGCAGACCTTGGGCTTATCCTCTGGCAAACTGGCCTGCCGCCTGCTCCAAAGGCAATATCGCTTCTCAATCCGCTCCAAGAAGCGGGCCCACATTCAAGCCTGCATCTACAGAGCCACTAACAACACAGAAGAACTTTTCAAAATCTACACGGAAGTTGCCAATCCACTTGCAGTCGCCACCTCTCTCCCTTCTTCCCATGCTCTCTGCACTGCCTTGGCCTCCCATTTCTCACCCAAAACTCAGGACATCCTGTCCTCACTCTCCTCCACCCCATCTCCTCTCCCACGCCTGCGCCCCTGCATCCCTTGCCCCCCCTCCTCCCACCACCCTCACTCTCATCCCTGCTGCCCATAGCACTGGATGAGATTTCTAAAGTGGTCCATTCTAAGAAGGCCTCCTCCAAAAAGGTGCTCCCCTGCTCCTCCAGAACCATCAACGACAACATTTCCTCTCTCATCCTAGGCTCTTGCTGACTTCTGTAACCACTCCTTTGCCACTGGCCATTTCCCTCTATCCCACAAGCACTCCCGTGTGCACCCTCTCCTAAAGGGCTGTCTGCTGACACCTCCTGCCTGGCTAACTATTGCCCTATCTCTACTACCCCTTTCCTGGGCAAACTCTTGGAAAAGTTGGTCCTCCCCCAACTGACCCTCCACACTGATCTTGTCGGTTGCCTTTATGACCATCAATCTGGATTCCGGGCATCCAGAGGCACGGAAACTGCGCTCCTGAACACCCGTGAAACCATGCTCGCAAAGTCTTGACTACAACTCTCCTGCTGCTCTCACTCTCCTCGATCTCTCCTCTGCCTTTGACACAGACAACCATTCCATCCCCATAAAATAACTCTGTGACACCCTTGCATCACTGACTGGGCACTGGATAGGCTCACCTCCTTCCTCACTAACCAACCTTGCCAGCTGCAACTAGGCCCTTTCTCCTCTATCCCCATCCTCTCCACCTGTGGTGTCCCCCAGAGCTCTATACTAGCCCCTGTTGCTCACTTGATCTCCTTCTTCTCTCCTCATTTTCAGTACTATGCCAATGACGCACAAGCCCTAAAATCTCTCCACTGGCTCCCGGTGGCTGCTAGGCTCAAATCTAAGACCCTCTGCATCATCCACATGGCCCTTTGGGGCAAAGCTATTTCCAATGTTCCCTCCCCAAATACTCCCCTGCTAGAGCTCTCCGTTCCTCTAATTCCAACTCTCTGACTGTCAAACACTTCTCCAAGCAGACAGTAGGGGGCAGGACTCTTTCCTCGGCTGGTGCCTCCCTTTGGAACAGCATCCCTGCCCCTCTCAGACTTGAGCCAGACCTCCTTAAGTTCCAGAAACTGCTCAAAGCTCTGCTCTTCTCTACCCCGCCATGTCCAACTAGGAACAAAAAGTGTATCACAAAAGACAAAGTGATTCCCGCCATCCTACCCACTCTCAACCAACTAAAGGAACACTTAGACCCAGAAATGCTTGTTGAAGAGTACAACAAAATCATGTTAACAACCCTGGACAACATTGCCCCTCTCAAAATCAGACCGAGTAAACCCAAATCCCATCTCAATAAATGGTTCACCCCTGAATTAAAGGATGTACAACAACTTAAGAGGAACTGTGAATCCACATGGAGGCTAACCCCTTCAGAAGACCATAAAAATAAACTTCTAGAAATTTCCTCCCACTAAAAAAAGGAAATCCTCCTGGCCAAACGCAATTCATATAATAAACGCATCTCTAATGCTAACTCGAGCATGGGGGAACTGCTCTACATCCTTAAGGAACTAGAGTCACCTATTCCCATCCCAGATACATGCTCCAAAGATAAAATATGGTGCACAGAGATACAACAAGCACTATCAAACAAAATAGCCTTGCTCCAAAAGAAAATAGCTATAAAGAAAGCTTCACTTAATCAATCAACCCAAACCAATACCAACCTACAGACTAAGGAACAAAACTCAGCTATTCAATTTAGGTTTGCCAAGACTTCCATTCTGGAGGTAGAGAAAGTCATCCTTTCCCTCAAGCCCTCTAACTGTCAAGGAGACCTCTGCCCAGCCCAACTTATAAAAGATGCTGCCAGAGAACTCTCCCCCTTCATATCCAAACTTGTCAATGCTTCATTCGCCTTGGGTTCTGTGCCGACCAATTTGAAACAATCCTGGGTATTGCATCTGCTTAAAAAACTAAATCTAGACCCCCTCATCCCCACTAACTACCATCCCATCACGACAGTCCCTTTCCTGTTAAAAATCATGGACAAGATTGCATACATACAAATTCAAAAATTCCTAGAACACATACACTTTTAGGAGCATGTCAATCAGGTTTCCCACCCCAACATGGCACTGAGATGGCCCTCATCGATTTAAAGGCGCAAATAGATGAGTTACGAGATAAAAGCAAAACAGCCCTCCTCTTACTATTAGATCTTTCAGCTGCATTCAACCTCGTTGACCATGAGGTCCTTTGCAGCCACCTTAACTCAGCGGCTCACTTCTCCAAAGAAGCTATAACTTGGATAGAATCCTTCCTCAGCGACAGGACCATGAGGGTATTCTCTCTGTCAGCTGCGGCAGACCCAATACCTATTCTGTGTGGAGTTCCCCAGGGATCATGCATATCCCCCACCCTATACAACATATTTACCAAGCCCCTTTTTGATGATCTGGACCTTCTTGGTATCACCTACACTAACTATGCCGATGATACCCAGGTTCTCCTCCCACTTTCAGGAGATTACAACAAGGATTTGGCCTTGGTAAATAGGGTGTATCTCATCATCCAGGCATGGATGGCAACCCACAGTCTATGCCTGAATGATGATAAAACTGCATTAATTATCCTGGGCACCCATTCAAATCTCAAGAAACTAGGCCAAGGCTACTCTTCCTTCAAGATTGATGGGAATATGATTAAGGTAGCCAAGGAAGTGAAGACACTTGTTTTTTACCTGGATGCCTCCCTTTCCTTTAACAAACAGGTGAATTCTCTAGCCTCAGCTACAGCTTACACATGTAAGCTCATTAGAGCAGTCAAACACTTTATCTCAGATGATAACTGCATCATCCTAGCTAGAGCACTTATATTGTCAAGGCTCGACTATTGCAATGCCTTATACATCGGCGCTAACAAATCTATCCCCCATAGAATCCAAATCTTACAAAATAATGCTTTGAGAGCAGCTCTCGGCATACCTAAAAGATCACATATATCAAAGGTAAGGCATAAAAACAATTGGCTGTCTACCCAAAATAAAATTATTTCTAAAAGTCGCTTCCTTTACTCACAAAGCCATGAATAACGCTGCACCATCCTATCTCACGGATAGATTCCTTAAGAGAAGCTCTACCAGACCATCAATAGCCTCATCATCCCTAGATTCAAACTAACCAAGGCTTGTGGCGCCAGCTTCCCTGTCCAAGCGGCACAAATTTGGAATTCACTGCCACACCCCCTACGCATCGAGCAATCCTACATCAGATTTAGATCGGCTATATTAACCTTCTGAAGTCTTCTAACAATTAGATGTTCACTAGCTCAGACCTATTCCTCCCACCTGGTTGAACATAACCCCAACCCTGCCCATCCTCATCTTTACTTTGATGCCTGTTTTTTGTAACTGTTATTGCCTGTATATTATTGCCTGTATTTTTTATCTGTAACCATGTAACCTGAAGCTGCGCATATCCTGTACTGCTGCGCCCTGTTACCCTCGGGTTTGGTGCGCATTACAAATGAATAAAACAAACAAACAAACAAAACAAACCTCTTTCCCTCTTCTCCTTCCCTGCTGATCACCTCCACTGGCTCTGTGATTGTGGCCTGATCCTCATGAATCTCACAGGATCCCAGGCCCTTCTTCCCAGTCAATACCAGCACCCTCGCCCCCACCACTGCACTGCCTTGCAGGCCCCTTCTTGGTGGCACCACATCCCACATTGACAGTCGCCTGTACCAGCACTTAGCTTTAGGTTCTCCTCCTGGCTCCCCTTAGCACTTCCCTCCCGGGCCATCCTTCAGCACTTGTCCACTTCTCTGTTCCCCGTTCCATCCCCTTCCCCCACACTTCTCCCAATGCACTTGCACGGCTGAATGCCACAAGGCCTAGTAGGACCACAACTGTATATTACTGTTATTAGCCATTGTTTTTATTTCCCCTGTTTAGACTTGTGGTGCTTTAAAACACAAATCTGTTGTATAAAGCGCATTACAAATGCTCAATAAAATAAATAAATAGTTGATGTAGCCCTCTGCCATGAGGTGACGCTTTTCCAATCTGTGTACCCTTAATAATGTTGCTTTTTACCTATTTGTACCTGTATAATTGATGTTGTCCGCGTACCACAAGGTGAGGCTTTCCCAATCTGTGCACCCTTATTAATGTCGCTTTTTACCTATTTGTACCCGCATAATTGACGTAGCCCTATACCATGAGTTGAGGCTTTGCCAATCTGTGCACCCATATTAACGCTGCTTTTTACCAATTTGTACCTGCATAATTGATGTAGCCCCATACCATGAGGTGAGGCTTTCCCAATTCGTGCACCATTATTAATGTCGCTTTTTACCTATTTGTACGTGCATAATTGGTGTAGCCCCCATACCATGAGGTGAGGCTTTCCCAATTCGTGCACCATTATTAATGTCGCTTTTTACCTATTTGTACCTGCATAATTGATGTAGCCCCCATACCATGAGGCGAGGATTTCCCAATCTGGGCACCCATAATAATGCTGCTTTTCGTCTATTTATACATGGATAATTAATTGTTACCCCATACAATGAGGTGAGGCTCCACCAGTTTGTGTATGCTCAACTATTCTGTTTGTAACCAATATGCACACTCTTGCACTTCTGTATGTACGAAGCACTTTCTGTAAGTAGCAAGTGCTTAGATGCCCCTGGGGTTTGTGTGCTGAAATAAATGCAAAAGTAAATAAATATGGCCATATGGTGGGCAGAACAGCAATTTTGTCAGGTGTTTTACAGTGTTTCGGCATTAAACAGATTAGATGATACAGAAAGCTGGTGGTGGAGGTGGAGTGAATGAGAACAATTAAAGGGGACATCACTGCACAACAGAGGATACATATACTGAATATACAAATGTTTATTTGACAGTAGTTACGTATGGATATAGTAGAGGATTCTGCTGAAGGTTGTGTGTGTGGTGCCTTCCTTCACTCTCCCCCTCCCCTGGCAATGGGCCCATCCGCCCATTTTTGACTGATTTCCTGGTCCCTTCTGAGTCTTACAGGGCACCAGCCCCTCCTAGCCCTATCTACCCCATCACCTCTGTCTCCCCTGACTCCCCCATTCCTACACCTGCCCTACTGGGCTCCCTCCCCTTGTATCAGCCTGGTGGGACCTGCACCCCCACTGAGCCTGATACAGCCCCGTCCTCGCACTTAGCATGTGGACCTTCATGCCCTGCACTACCCTGGCACTTGTCCACCTGGCCTCCCCTTAGCACTTGGCTAACCCAGGGGCCCTCTTCCTCCCCCCAGCACTTGCATGCTCTCTACTCAGACAGTCACTTGCCTTCCCTCCTTAGCATTCTCGCATTCCGCTCTGACAGGCACTAGCCCCCTACCCCCCCCCCCCCGCCACTCCCCTGCACTTCTTGTTTCTACACTTGCACAATCTGAATGACACAAGGCCTACTAGGACCGTTTTTGTTGTTCTTCATCCCTGTCCCCCGACGCCCCCCCTTTTTTGTCTTGTGGCACCTTGAAACACCATTTGCTGTTTAGGTGCTTTATAAATACCCAATAAATAAAATAACTGCAAGTCTCTGGGCTTCTTCTGTTAATTGGAGGTGTCATGTAAGAGTGCTCTTGAATCATATAACTTTGGATATGATCTTAACCTCAGGGTATAAGGAGTTCCAGCAGTGATGAGCCATTATAAGACTAAGCATATGCTGGAAGTAGCACAGGGTGGACAGATTTGATGAGGTTGCGGAGGGCATGGGTTCAAAGCAAAGGCAGGCTAGCTTAACGGACGATATAGTCAGGCAAATATGGGAGGAGCTCTTACGTGACCAGATTTGAAAGACAGAAAAATACGTTTAAAGCAGTAACTATTTTGCACAGAAAGCCACCTCACACAGAGTCAGTAAAAAAAAGTGGGTGAGAGCAATGGGGAGTTGTAGAGGACGTGGGTGGCAAAGTGCAGAGAGGAATAGAAATTAATGGGGCGTCCATGACGAGTTTGGAGCAGTAATTCAGCCGGCTGAGGGCTAGGATAGAGTTAGGAGTCTTACTAGAGTGATAGAGGTGATGGGCTGGTATTTAAAGATGTTTTAAAGATGTTCAGGAGGCTGAGACCAGCAGTGGTAGCAGCAGAGGTCATTACATTCTTATAGTTTGGGGTCGCTGACCAAGAGGACTGCCCAGGATACAAGCTACAGGGGATGAGATGAGGAAATCAGGGGGAAGGAAATCAGGTGTGGCTTTTTTATGATTATAAATATAATTACATTTTCACATGCACTTCCCAGTATTCGACATGCATACGCACAGCCACATATATGTTGCTTGTAAACAATACTGTTCCATACCGAATAATACCTTTTTCATACAGATTAATTATAGTTCCAGTAGGTGATATGGGTTGCCCTTCAGCACTCTCCATCTCAAGTCTATATTCTGGCAGATTCTCTATCCATAAATGTCTATGTACAAAAACCCTATACCATCTCGCTCCCAAAAAATGGGACAGGCCACTGTAACCAAAATATGAACTGAAATCAGCATCCATTTGTTATCTGTAACAGCTCTTTTGATTGCCTAAAAGGCAACGTAGAAGAACTCAATCAAACTACTTACATAATTAAATAATCAAAGAAATGCACTTTATGGTAATGCTGAACACTTCTTTGGTGTTAGCCATTGTAATAGAAGATAAATTCACAAGGATTAATGGGGAACATCATTGGATCTATGTTAGGAACAGAAATTGGGTCTCATGAGGATACCAAATGCTACTTACACCAGATTCTCGATGGCACAGGCCTCATCTTCCAGAAGATCTCCTAGTAGTTTACCAGATTCCGCAGTCAGATTGTTTGAGCTCAGGCTGAAAAGGAATTTGATACAAAAAAAGTAAAATCAGGATCTCTTGGAATGGATTATACAAATTATAGAGAATATGTTTGGGACATATTACAGGCAACAGTTTAAAAACATGATAACAAGAGCATGCCCGATTTCCCTGGCACCTGCTATAAAACACCAGTGAGTCAAGATCTCTTTTTGAAATCTGAGGAAAGATTGCCGGGCTTTCCAAATACTTCTGGGGCAGTCTTGTAAAACATCAATGAAGATTTGTATAAGTAAAGGAAAAACGCAGGCTTTTTAATAGGTAAAATCAGGGTATTTTAAGGAGTACAGGTATTATTCCTTGTTTAAGCATTGATTCAATGACAGACTTTGTACCTTTAGTTTAAATGTTACTTGAAGTGTATACTTTGAAGGAGCTGGAGAGGCAGTTGTGGACGGTATTTGGATGAGGTTATGTGATTTGCAGGGGTGTGGATTTTGATTGCATGATCTATGTGCTCTTAATGCAGTTTACTTCCTGCTTTATTCTGTGGTTCCTAATCTTGCTGCCATTCTACCCTGCATTCTTGCCACCACTACTCACTTTACCATAGTAGACCTAGGTTCTGCCTTCTCTTCTATACCCCTGCACTCTGCCAATCAGTTTTATTTTCCTTTATTTATAGAAACCTTTAATGTTATTTTATGTGACTGTTCCAGAGGTATTTGGAAAGACAATCTTTGCTCAGATTTTAAAAATAGATCTTGACTCACCATTGTTTAGAGAGGGGCAGTTTTAGTTAATTCCTCTTTTTAGCATCACCTTCATTGAAGGATTGCAAACGCGATTCTGTGCAGCTATTCAGGGCTCTTGCTTTGGAGGGACACAGGGCCTCTAAAAAAAGCTTCTATTGTGTTCCTTATTTCAGTCATTTATCACTGCTGGGGAGAGACACTTGTCTAAGGATGGAATTAATGTGACTTTACAAGTGCTCAGACCCCAAATTCGAATGCAGATTTATTTATGACATTTATATAGAGCCTTTATCCAAAGTGCTGTACAAGTTTCACACAGTACAATATTTTACTAAATGACAAACAATGATAGACATGGTGCAACCAGAAGTCAGGGGAAAACATTGAGGAAAACCAGATTGCAACGAATGAGTTTTGAGACGTTTCTCAAACAAAAGTAGGTTACAGCACAAACAAATATCCAGAGGGAGAGAATCAATAGTTTATGAGCTAGTAATTGAAAAGAACGAAAACGAGAATATGCACATGGAGGACGGAGAACAGCAAGAAGGAATTGGGCATCAGAACCAAGGACCCTAGGAGGATGATATAAGAAAACTAAAGAAGACAAGTAATCAGATGCCAGTGCATGAACACATTTAAATACCAAATAAAGAAAAGGAAACGCAAATCTTTGTTTGATTGGAAGCCAGTGAAGTTGGATCAAAAAAGAAGACATTAAATACCTCATAACATAAGGGGTTAATAATAAGAAAACGGAATGTGACATTGGAATGGGAAGGAAATTGCCACAGAAAAGTTCTAAGTGGAACCAAATATATGATTTGTACTTGAAAATAGGGCCAGATTCATAGAATGGGGCGCAGAAATGGCACAAGGTCCGCGCGTCGAGAAGGACCTTGCGCAAGCCATGGCGCAGAAGAAAATATTATGCACCACGCGTATTCATGGATTTAAAGATACATTACTAGCCATCGCACAAGTAAAAACAAGCTGCGCTAGGAACGCCCACAACAAGCCCCCAAGCACACCAAAAAGCAAACAAAAGCACAAACATGGTGCAAGCCTCCGCGCCACCCCTGGCCCACCATCCAGTAACCCTGTGAGAAGGTGTGCCTCACCTTGCAAGTCCAGGCTGCAACCCAGCGAAAACGCGTGCCCTCCCTCGCAAGGCCAGGCGGCACCCCAGTAAAATCACGTGCCTCACTTTGCAAGCCCAGTCCGCACCCCAGCGAAAACGCGTGCCCTCCCTCGTAAGCCCAGGCTGTGTCCCAGTGAAATTGTGCGCCTCACCTCGCAAGCCAGTGCCACACCCCAGCGATAAGGCAGGTCCCCTTCATAACTGGAGGCTACACCCCTTACCAAAACGTGAGTCCCCCCTACACCCTCAGCACCCATTCAGGCCTCATACCCCCTATTGCACATCAACCACTCTAGCCCAGACAGCACACCCCAGGCCCCCTCACCTGTGACACCCCTCCAGACTGGACAACACCCACCAGCCCCCCTCCAGACTGGCCACCAGCCCCTCTCACCTGTGACACCCCCCCAGGCAGCCCCCTCCAGACTGGACAATACCCACCAGTCCTCCTCCAGACTGGACACCACCCACCAGCCCCCCTCACCTGTGACACGCCCCCCAGGCAGCCCCCTTAAAACTGTACAACACCCATCGGCCCCCTTCCAGACTGGACAAACAACACCCACCAGCCCCCCTCCAGACTGGCCACCAGACCCTCTCACCTGTGACACCCCCCCCGGCAGCCCTCTCCAGACTGGACAATACCCACCAGTCCCCCTCCAGACTGGACACCATCCACCAGCCCCCCTCACCTGTGACACCCCCCAGGCATCCCCCTCAGACTGGACACCACCCACCAGCCCCCCTCACTTGTAACACCCCCCCAGGCAGCCCCCTGCAGACTGGACACCACCGACCAGCCCCCCCTCACCTGTGACAGC
This sequence comes from Ambystoma mexicanum, assembly GCF_040938575.1. NCBI lineage: Eukaryota > Metazoa > Chordata > Amphibia > Caudata > Ambystomatidae > Ambystoma > Ambystoma mexicanum. The sequence goes on from NC_090936.1 coordinate 1,043,718,610, forward strand.
CCTCAGGCATTCCCTTCCAGACTGGACACCGCCCACCAGCCCCCCTCACCTGTGACCCCCCCACGCAGCCCCTTCCAGACTGGACAACACCCACCAGGCCCCCTCCAGACGACACCACCCACCAGCCCCATGCACCTGTGATACTCCCCCAGGCATCCCCGTTCAGACTGGACACAGTTGTTGTTAGCCGACATCCAGCCCCTGCGCGCAAGTGGCACCTCTGTGGTGGCACCGGCCTGGACGTAGCGCACAGCCTTGTTGTGGATCCTGTATTTCAGGTCCTCCCAGCGCTTGTGCACGGTATTTAAGGTACAGAGTGCCGTGTTGCATCATAGGGTTGAAGAGGGCATTCTCCACCAGGAAGTCAATTCGATGGTGGTGAAGTTGACAGCCCTCTGCCTAGCTGCCATGGGGTTACCACTCTGATCAAAGGATGATGGTGCTGATGTGGCAACCCCCGAGGCTGGTGTGGGTGGGCAAGGTGGTACTGGAGCTGGGCTGTGGAGCAGTGATGGTGGAATGGTACGGTAGGACTCCAATGAAGCAGCTGACCAAAGAGGCCAAAGAAAGGAGCACACACAATGGCTGGACAGCAGGCACTCCAAATACAGGTGCAGGTGATAAAGTTGGAGGCAGCACAGGGCAGTACGAGGCAGGTAAAGGCAGGAGCGTGGGTATTCCATGACTCACAATGTAGGCAGCCGGAAACAGAGTTAAGGGACCTTGCGCATAAAAAATGAGAAAAGCGCGGACACGTGAAATCCGAGGAAAGGCCCTCAGTGCGGAATTTACATGACACACGCTGCACGCAGGCATTCAGAACACCATATTCAGGGATACATTAGTACATGTAGAAGCATCTCCGATCGTGTGTGCGAAGGGGATGAGACAGACGAGTGGAGTACTGCGTATTTTGGGGTGCCACACAATCCATTCACTTCAGGGACCGTATAAACTTCTTATTTTGGTGAGGGATTAGCCTCAGCGCATACACGCATCTACTTTTGATTTTTGCGAGGCTAACATTTTGTTGCATATGCCTTTTTTTCAACTCTGGGAGCCCCTGTGTATCACGTACCAATATTCGTACATTTCTGTTAGCTTTCCGGGGTTCACGTATACATTTTTTGTGTTGCTGGGTGCCACTGCATATCGCGTACCGCTATTTTCTTATTTTGTAAGCTATCCTGGTATCGCATACGCATTTATTTTTATTTTGGGGTGCCTGTGTGTTAGGCATACCGTATTTTTCCCACCTGGGGTGAATTTGAGCCTTGCTGGACCACAGAACTACGTCTTCTATCACGTACACTGCCCCCTCACTCAAATTGCTCAGGACAATTACCTGGTGTGCCTTCCATATTTTTGTTACACCTGGAACATTAGTGCAAAGGCCCCAAGAGGGAAAGGGGGCAGACATGGCCGGGGTCAGTGATACGCTGCGGAAGCAGCTGTCCCAGCACCAAGGGTGCCGGGACCTGTTGAGTAAGCAGCTGCCCCAGCTCAAAAGGGTAAGGGACATGCTGTGGAGGCAGCTACCTCAGCCCCACGGGGTAGTGCCATGCTCCAGGCCACTTGTGGTTTGGCATCTGAGCCCCAGAGTGGCCCCAGCCACACAGGGGTGGCACCAACACCTTGTGGCAAGAAGGCAAATCCTGCACAGCAGGAACAGACTCAACCCCATTACACGGCACAGGACACTGGCACTTTAAGGAAGAAGAACTTCGATGATGAAGAACTTAAAATCCTCATGGACCACGTGGCCATTCACCACTGTGACATGTGCCAGCATCCGTGGAGCACACATACAACTGCTTAGTGTATGGGTCACTGGCAGCATGTCACAGATGAGATCAACACCTTAGGGTTGAGAAGAGCACTGCTGCACAGGTATTGAAGCGATGGAATGATCTCACCTGTCGCACCAAGTCCAAGCTGGGTGTCAACCTGGCCTCTGCTCTGACAACTGGAGGGGGGTTACCAGAGGAGGAGCTGACCGAGCATGAAGAGGCTATGAGCCAATTCATTCTACAGGAGCAAGGCGTGGGAGGCCTGGAAAATTACGAGGACACGTCCGCTGAGTGACCAACATTGTGCATCTTGAGTATATGAAGTAATGCATCAGCAAGATGTATAATTGTGCTGCACATCTGGCTGCATTGGAATGACTGCCCCAGGTGAACCATGTCTTGTGGTGTAATGACTCCAGTCCAGTGTACACAAGTGTGGATACTGTTAAGGATTTCAATCAGGCAATACACCCTGGTCTCAGCCTAGTATGCAGTGCTCAAATGAAATACTTATTTTATTGTGTCTATAGGTTCAATATTCTGAGTGATATACCGCTCATATCACCCTGGTTGGTAAAGGTAATATTTATTTATGTATTTCAAATTCAAATCAAACATACGTTTTAATATTTGGGCAGCAATCGCCAATGTGGTGACAGTACAAATAAGAAAGTAGGTAATGCAGTTGAATTCACTTTTAGCAACACAGAATATAAAACACAGAGAAAAGAACAGTTTTGGCTTGTTTCAAAGATAGCACTTACGTTAAGATTTCCCCCTGCAAATTTCTCAACTCACAAAAATCAATTCTACACAGATGTAAGTAAGCAGCAGGTATTCAGGAATAAATAACAGTGTATAGAATTTAAAGATAACCTTCACCCCCAAACAATAGAGAAAAACGGTTTGGAAATCTTACACTTTTAAAATGACATTTGAAAATGGCTGAGCAAAACAATGAAAAGTGGGCAAAAATCCTTAAACCAATACAAATCTCTATGGGAGCAACATTGGAAAGATCCTAACAAACATGAGCTATAGGTTAAGTGGCAGTAAACACTTTGAATCTTAATGGAAGTTTGGAAATACTTTAAATTGAAAATCACACATGTAAAACTTTGCAGAAATGCAAATTCCTGTCTAGATTTCACTAAACAGTTTTGTTGGATGCAGTTCTTATGTTGGGATGTAGCTACAATTCTTATGTTTAAGTCAGAGGTGAAATTAAGTCTCTAGCTATTAAATTGAGGGAGTTATGCAAGGTTGAATGAGAGTTGTTTTAGAAAAATAGAGCAGAGAACAACAGAAAATCGGTTTTAAAATGACAGGTTAATTTTACTTAAACTAGATTTAATGGCTAAGAAAAAGAGAATGCCACCCGTGAATCTCCACAGTTACACAGCCGATTGTAACCCTTCATGGGGTGGATAACCCGTTTTCTTTATGGGAATTACTTTATTTAATCAAAATCACTAATGGCTTACGTCTAGTAACACAAAAATGAAGATAAAATCAGCGCCAACACTATGAATTACAGACAGGGTTGCAAGAATGGTTCTGACAATATTACAGGTTCTTAAGTTACAGATAGGATGGTTGAGAGATTGGGATAGGACAAGGTAAGGCAAGATTTTTCTATGGTTTACTATGATTCCTATTATTACTTACAGTCCACTTTAGGATTTTGGACCGTCAAGGGTTCTGGTCATCTGGATCAGTCTAATCAAGGACAGCAGGGCACCTCTGACAGGATAGGACCAGGTGGGCGGTTCTGGTCACCGGACTGGCACCTCGGGTTACTTCACTGGACTGCGCTGGTTATCGGAGACAGGAAATCAGTGGAATGGCGAGTTTGGAGCAGGCAAGCATTAATGGTAGCAAGCCAGACTGGATCAAAAATGCTTCCCTTGGGTTTTGGGATTGCTTCAGGATTTGGCCTAGCTGAAAAGGAGCTCAGCAATGCAGAGGCCTTGGCTTTGTAAAGAAATCTGGAATCAGGAACAAGATGGAGAATTCAGGAATAGGGCGCCACACAGAAAATCAGGTGGAGTCAGGAATCAGTGTCTGTGTGCTGTGAGATTCCCTTATTTATCATGCCAAATGACATCACTAAGGTTTATGGTAGGGGCAGACTGACAACCCACACCCACAATGCTGTGATTGGTCAAAGGCATAGTTTCCGCCTTGCTTTTCACTGATTGGATGACAGAAAGGGATGTCATGTTTCATGAGATGATCTGAAAACCTCCCAAGTATTGGGACCCAAATCTAACCCTCTAAGTTATGCCCTCTAAGAAAATCAGATACATAAATTACAAATTGTGTGGGTCACATTCCAATCCAACTCCCAAGTCAGTGGGACTTGGTTTAGTCTTTCCGTTGAATTTTGGTAATTTTAACCATAAAAGGTTCGGCCTAATATTTTCCAATTCTGTACATATATGCGCAATTACCCCTAGAATTAGTGTACACAACGTTATATTTGCAACATTAATAGTTTCTGCACAATTGGTAATTTTTTATAACTTCTGTTCCTTACGCAGTAAGACATTCTACCAAGTTTTCAAATGACTAGCATAAATTCAGATTTAAATGTATGCACTTTTCATACCTTTTCACATTCTTGCTGGCAAGTTAAATGTCTTGAAGCTCAGTGGCAAAATAAGCATTTTAAACCCAAAAGTCACATGTCAGTTTGTTTTCCTTTCTTCCCAAGTGTAATCACATGTTGAATCCTTTGAAGTTGAATGAGTGGCCTCTCCCTGGAGAGTGGAGCTTCCTGCCCCTCCCCTGGAAGGGTGAGTGTCCAAGCCTGCTATTGTCTTCGCCTGGGGCAGAGACGAATGTCTAATGAAGTTCTTTTGTCATGAGTATGCGAGGCCTCCCAGCAGCAATTAGCCTTCCCTGTGCCGGCAGTGGAGGTGCCAACCTTTCACAGGCTAATAACTGTCAGATCAGGTTTTTTTTCATAGTTGATTAACTCAGACTGGGTTTAGCTTTTAAGTTTCATCTTTTAAATCTTTCCTTTAAACATATAAAATTAAACAGTTTATAGGTGGATTTTTAACATGAGCAAATCCTTTGACATTCTTAAAGAATTAAGCCTATACACAAGAACATGCTTTCACAACAGGCGATTTTGCTCTTCATTCATGAAAAAGCACATTAAACTTATTTCTTTAAATCCGGTTTATATCTGCAGCAAATACACATTTTAGTCAGCACTAATTCTTCCCTTGGGTGCTGGGATTGTTTGCAGCCTAGATACATGTATCATGCCTTTGTTTAGAGTTTCTTTGGATAGTTGTTTCCTGATACTTGTTGCAAAGAAATAGCTGCATTTTCCCGCATGGAAAATGAACACAAGGGTTCTTGGGTTGCTTTCTCATAGATACATTTTGTAGGCGCTGTCATTCCAATAATGCCTGGTTCCTCTGAGCCACACTGGATGATCCTGGGCATTGCAGGGCCCTTTAATGTCAATGATTTAGTAGAAATGAATGGATCTAGTGCCAAAAACCGCACTTTTTAAGGTTAGAAAATGTCATTTTAAAAGGAATTTTCGGGTTTTCAGCACAATGATGCTGTTTCATTCACTTTGCTCCATGTTGATTGTGGCAGAGCCCACTGGCATTCTCCTGTAGTGATGACTCTGTTTTCACCCCCCTTGAACTGTGTGTGGAAGGGTGTGCAGCCTTTTTCTGGTTGTGACACAAACGCAGTTTTGAAGATTTTGGCGCGCACAGAAGTCAGCGCGGTCATTTTGTGCTGTTCCCTTCACCATTGCAGTAAAGTGATGTAGTGGGGCACATTGGAATGGGTCAAAATATCCCACAATACAAACCATGTGTCGAACATCAGTTGAACATGTACGTGTGACAGTACTTATTCCCCACTAGCATACCCCCCACCATCTGCAACATGATGCCCCAACGTACACAGTTGTTTGCTGGATCCTTGATGTGAGTGACTCTGCTCTGCTAGACATGTGCATGTGTCTGAAATCCTAGTTACACCTCATGCCATGCAGGGTATTGAATCTCCTTTCACACATGTACGTATGTGCTGCCATGCTACATAAAACATCCAAGATGACACCCAACACACCTTCTGGCATGCTCTGAGTGAGTGTGCATATGTCCAGACTGTGCACAATGGCAATGACTCCAGAAACAAATCGTTGTGAGTCCTGCTCCTTGTTACCCTCCCACACTCAGCCCACACTCCATGGGTCCTTGCCCCTCTCCCTCTTGTGGGTCACTGTACCTTGTTCCTATCTACAACTCCATTGACTTACTCTCTCCACTTATAGCTATAAATCACATGGGACTATTTCACAGACTTACGGCATGCTCCCTGTACCAAGACAGCACTGGTGTGGCATGTGATGGATGCATACTTGGGTGTGGATATGTGTCTGCCTATTGCCATGTGATGTAATTGCATGTCACAGAGCCACATGTCTATGCCCATTTCACTGGTATTAGTCAACAGTTTGCAGTGCCATCGGGCCATAATGTGCTTCTTAACGACCCTGTTGGTTGGCAATGTGTCCACTGGCAGAACGACCCAGAGCAGGGAATTTTGTTGCCAGTCTGCATATGCCTTGCTCAGATAGCTTGTTGTCCATAGCATGTGAATGCTGTATTTGTTATGGCGACATGCCCTGCATTTTGTTACATGACAGCAATGTGATACACATGTTTTCTGTAGACACGTTGCACATGACTCCACATGTCTTTTTCTGTCCATGTGTAGGTGAGAAGGCACCAGATCCAGAGGAGGAGGAAGAGGATGAAGAAGAGTCTGTGGTGCCTCAGACTGCCAGTGGAGGACGTTGCATGGCAGGCCGTGACACTGGTGCTACAGACCATACTGAGCCGTGCTTCAGACACTTCTGACTCTTTGGCCTCAACTGGCTCTGAAGCTGAACTGGATATGCAGTCCTCAATGCTGGCAGAGGTGAGTGCACCAATGGGTGGAGCAGTTGGGGCACATGAGTCTGCAGGGGGTCAGATGACTTCAAAAGGCCAGTCAGTGGTGGCACGTACATCTGTGGTGGTTATGGCCGCAAGGCCACGCTCCCATGTATTGGTTTCTGGTCCTGGGACAGATGTCCAAGGGAGTGTTGCAGTCCCGCAGCCAGGTACAGGGGCATCACAGTAAGGGCCATGCTCCCTTGTATCAGGTAGGTGTGGGCCCTGCAAACGTGGGGGACGTGTGCAGGCTGGGCAGACAGAGTGGGAGCAGCAGAGGTTGCGTTTCACACACTGACAGGGTGCTGCCTTTGAGAGTTTGGCTGAGGGCATGTATAAGGTAGCCACTTGCATTATCCCCCAGCAACACAGGTGGAGCAACAGCTGCAGGTCATGCGGTCCACGTGCCGCTCCCAAAGTCTGAACATGGAGGCCATCATCAGGGGCTGACGGGCAGATCTGCAGTGTCTGCAGGCTTTCCTGCTTGCAGAGGGTCGGGCACACAGGGAAGGCTGGAGGCGTGAGTTGTTGGATGTTGACATGCTCCCTGCCCCTCCCCACTCCTAGGTGGACACCCCTTCGATCCCCCGGTCCATGATGGACATTTTTGTAGACCCAGGCCCGGATGTTGGCATGTTATTTTTGAGTTGCTCTTTCCAGGATTATTTTTTTATTGTATTTTTGCCTTGAGTTGTGCAGCTGCCCTCTCAAGGCCATGACGTTTCCAGTGGTGGACATGCAGGCATGCATAGTGAGGTCACCTTGCATGTTTGCATGGTGGTGCGCAGGATGGAATGTGCAGGTAACTATGGGTTCAGTGTATCCTCGCACATGTGTTATGTGTGAATGGTACTTCACTATGCCTGTTGTAATGTCTTCTCCCATGTTGTTTCAGTAATTCCTAATGTGGTGGTGACTGCTGTCCCGAGGAGACACCCTTTACCCTTTGACGTCCATGCTCTCCATGCCCTCCACCAGGCACTGGCCCTCCTGTCACTAATTCGGATACACAGTTACAGGTGAAGGTCTTGCATGTTGAGCATGCGTCATTGCTCACCATGTTTGCTGCATGTGGAAATTATCTTAGATGTGCTTTGCATGCTACTATGCCAGGATGTTTTTTTAAGTGGTACTAATTGTCATTGTGTTACCTCCCTGTAAACTCATCTATGCCTGCACCTACTGTGGTGTTGTGCATGTCATTGTCCATCTCCAATCCAGCCAGTTTACTCCTTGATGTGTGTTTAACTTGGCCTTCCCTCCCACTGTCAATCTCTCTCCCTCTCTCTGTTGTGCTACGCTGCACTCATGGGCAGATCACAATCTATGTCCTGTCACCCTCTTGCACCCTGCGGTGCTTCTGCATTGGGTGCTCTCTGCATATTTTCAGTATCCATTCATGTGTTGTCATGGATGTGCATGTTCTTTATGTTGTTACTATGCATGTCATTGTATTTAAGGGATGCCTCTCCTGATGGGTTGCACCGTATGCAAGGCAGGTGGGTACCCTGTGCAGGTAAATGAAGAATAAGTGAAGGGCATTTGCAGATACTTGTGCGGTGTTTGGCTGGGAGTCCTGCACTGTGCGTGATCCCTTTAGATTGACTTGTCTTGTGGGGCAACACTACTACTTCATGGGTGCATGTTTCACTGGGTGTGGTTCTGGTGATAGGTATGGGCATGGTGTTGTTTATATGGATTAGTGGGGCCACAGGTTTCATATTCAAAATTGTGGGAGTTCCAACTGTCTGGGCCTTTCTTGGGTCGTTGGGAGTGGGTGGCAGGGCCAGCTGTTTGTGGCCTGTGTTAGGCATTGATGGTTGTGCTGGTGTTTGTCTCATTTGCACTTTGACCATGTGTACTGAGTGACACTTCACATCAATTGCAATGTTTGTGGGGTAATGGTTCTGCGGCACATTTGGCCTCTCTTGCTTAGGGTTCACCAATTATGGTCTGCAACCCCAGTTACGAGCCACAACCATGGAACCATTGATGCACATTTTGGGATGCTATGTTGTGAACTGGCACATTACGTTGTGCGGTGTTGGCGTTTTCACATGCACGTTCCGTTCCATGCATGCTGCACCATGGTGTTTGCAGCTTCAAGTTGACCGCAGATGGGTGCATGGTACTGCTGCATTCGACTGAATGAACAATTGTACCAATTGTATGCTGTCACAATGAAGTCTGCATTGACCTTGCACTTTTATTTTGCATCCTACGTTTAGCATGCATGTATCCTTGCTTGCAGTATCACATAGCTTTGTTTTGTCTGCTTATGTCTGCAGTTGCCTCAGTGGCCAGCCTTTCAGTCTGACATCAGCCTCTGTGAATTACTGCCTCAAGCATGATCCTGCCTGGAGTGAAAGAGGTGAGTTTTTATGTACTGGCACTGGCAATCTTGTGCTTTGCATCATGGGCTCCCATGACTGTGTTCACTGCACTGCCCCAATACTGTGCAGGTGATGGCATGCCTTGTCATGTCATTGATAGTCTTTCAGGGATATGCCTGATTTTTTGGGGGCTCAATTATCTGTATATGTGATGTCATCTCATTTTCATGCAGCATGTTGACTGATGCGTGCGTTGTGTATGTGCCATTGTCTTGGGAATGGGGATATGTGACATGCACATTTGCTGCATGTCATTCATGGGGGCAGGCAGTGTGGAGGTTGTTGTTTTTTGTCATTGTATGTGTTTTATTTGCATGCAGTGTGCAGGTGTTGCTGCCTGTGTGATGGTTGTCTTGTGAGTTGTTGTTTGCATGTGTTGTATGTCACTGAGGGGGATGTGTGGGTCTTGAGTTTTTGGGTGCATGGATGTGTTGGCTACCCTCTGTTTCATTTTGTTCAATGTCTGCAGTACCTTCCGTCAGTGAATGATGGCTATTTCATGGGATGAAATCTGACTGGCGACTGCATGCCAAGGGGACAGGTAAAATGTGCATTATCTTCATCGTTATGGAATGGCTACAGTAGTTCCTGCATGTCTGATGTGGCCATTCTGGTGTGTCGCCCACTTTGTCACAATTGTAAATTACCTCTTGTTAATTAGTACTTTTGGGATGGGGTTTATTGTGGTCATGTTGCCCGATTGTGTCACATGTGTATCGTTACTGCACTGCTTTTCTACACCCCACAATAGGAACATATTTGTGCACATCATGCACATTCTTGGACATGTGTGCAGCAATATGCCATTGTGCTTGTTGTATTTTGTGTGCATGTTAATTTATTAGGCTATGTATGGCTTGCAGCTCAGATATGATGTTTCAGGATATATCACTGCTTACACATTTGACAGGTATGTTAGTCATATGGTATGTTTTTGGTGTCAAAAGGGTGATTTCACTAAATGGTTAGCATGATGGTAGTGGTGTCCTCCCTCTTCAAAATGTTTCTTTAGGAAACAGAAAATGAAATGTCTTTTTAGTTCTATGGGATGCACACACACATGTGCACTTGCAAGGGCAATTTCTCAGGGTGATTTTGTGGGCACAGTGAATTGATCCATTGTCATCATTAAATCGCACCTGGGATTTGGCGGGATCGTGTGCACTCCACAGAGAAAGGATTTTAGGTGAAAAAAGATTGCGCAAGCTGGGTACGTGCAGCCTCTCCACATGCCCTTTGCCCAGCCATACGCTAGCGCTGTGCCTGTGGGTGTGGATGGTGTACCACCATCATGTCCACCGGGACGCCACGCTGTGTTACAACATTGTGCAGGACACATGCTGCCACAATGATCCTGCAGACTACTGGTGGTGCATATAGCAACACACCGCCAGAGTGGTAAAGGGAGCAGAAACGTGACTGGAGCACTCTGAATGTTCGCTCCACTATGCCCCGAGTTGCAATATGGGCAGTGTTGTACCTTACCTCTGCAGGTGTGTTGTGGCTCAGAGGGTAAGCACTGTCCCCTGTAGAGGTGAGAATGGTTATCATTGTCATTTGTTGACAGTGTCTATTGGTCTGTGTGCAACATGCATGCATGTGCATGGCCATTCATACTCACCAATGAGCCATGTGTTGCCATGCTTCCCAGCTTCCTGGGCCTGGTGTAGCTGGGACATCCTGAAGATGTAACTATCATGTGTGCTACCAGGATAGTTGTCGAACACTTCAGTAATGATGCCCTTGGCATCACACAGAACCTGAACATTGAGAGAGTGCCAATGTTTCCGGGTGTGGTAGATGGGTTCTGTTGCTCTAGGTGGAGGTAGAGCAGCATGGGTGCAATCAATGGCACCTAGCACTTTTTAGAAGTGCGCCACCCCATAAAAATCCTGGACCACTACTTGCCTTTCTGCCGGTGTTCTGGGCATATAGATATGCTGGCGGACAAAAGGAAGTGCAGTTATGATTGCCAACACCTGGTGTAAGCAGTGAGACTGCATAGCCTGGGAGATGCCACCTACTATTGCGGTGGTCCGCTCGAATGAGCCAGTGGCCAAATAATTTAGAGCATTGAGCACCATTTGCAAAGGGTTCAGTGCTTGGGAGCACACAGTGGGTGATGTGAGGTCATCTTCCCACTCCGTGACCAGGTCTAGGATGAAATGGGGGGTGGGGACCTATACGTGGGGACCTATACCTGGCATAGACCTGGTCATCGGGCATCCCAAAAAGGCTGGTCCTTGGGTGGAAGATCCGGGCCCTGCCCATCCTCCTCCTCCTGCGGTGTGCCTGAATGATTGCTGCAACAAATGGTGCATTCATGGTGCGTTTGTTGAGCGTGTGTGCTGTTTTTGCATTTGTTTGTGTGCACATTGACATTGACACCTGCTATCGCGTGGCGTAGGTGTTTCTGGAAATGCGTATGCATTTTCGTGACCCGGCATTCTCTGTTCAGTTCCATGAATATGTTTGTTTTGTGCACGTATGGACGGTGCGATTGTTTGACGGTGGAATGTCCCTCGTAACGCCCATATTTTCGCTTGTTCTTCCTCATTCCACGTTTCTGTCCCTTTTTAGCTGGCTGCGCAGGCCCAGCCGGCCCTTCTCGTGGAGTCTTGTGCAAGGTGTTTGTCGGGTCGCAGTGACGTGGTAGACCGACGCAGATTCCTCGCAAGTCCCAGGTCAGTCCTGCACATTGTTTTCCATTAATCAACAAACAGGGTCTTGCACGCAACTCCCTTTTTTTCACGCAGGTTATTCCATGAATCGGGCCCATAGTATTCAGGTATATATACCTGTATATAAATATATGCTCTTTTCATTTCACCCATTAAATGTGTCGTTACATGCTCTTTAGTGCGCTTTTAAAGCTGTGCCTCATATTTTGTTCGCTGCATGTTATAAACTGGTTTTCTGAAACACGTGAAAAAATGTAAACAAACAACCATTTTGTGTTGCCTTATCCCTTGTTGATTTCATGTTTGACGTGAAAGGGCTGCCTTTGGGAGGATCACAGGACAGGGGGCCCCAGTGTGCCTTCCTGAGGCAAATAAATATTGCAACTAATAGTTGTTACCCCCGTGGGGAGAGCTGAAATGGTGCATAAGTGTGTGATTAGTGAAACGAACAGGCAGTTGTTTTGGTTGCCTGACGAGTGGAGCAAAGGGGAGCTGCTGAAACAATGAGGAGGCTGAGAGTCCTGCTTGTGTTCTGTCTGTATTTCTGACAGACCTCTTCCAGACCTGTCCCATTGAGCAATGGCTATTTTTCCCACATTGGGGAATGTGTGTGGCGCAGAGCTAGGGAAGGCTAATTAACCAGCAGACCAAGCGGCTTGTATGCTGACTCTGGCCCTGTTTGTTTGAGCCGGCTCTGTTCAGCGAAAGGTAGGAGGCAGAGGGGTGAACTGACGACTGCCTTTAGTGCAGTCCTTCTTTTCTTATTCATGGCACATCAGTGTATTGATTTAAATAGATAAATAGGCACTGCTTGGATGGGCAGTACATCCACTAATAAATGTAAATTTTAAACTTTCGCTATGTCCCGGTATATTTCAGTACTACTCACGCTGCCAGTTCCTAAAAGATAACTGTGGGGTAAATTCAGCCACATTAGAGAACTGCCCAATGCCAGGTTGGACCCAAAGGTGCAGAAATACGAAAGCACACTGGTGACTGGAAGACAAAAAAGCCAGCATTTCATTCTCAAGTGCCAAATATAAAAGGGCTGATTTCAGGAAAGTATAAATTCAGAGTGGCCTGTATTCGAAAAAGCCAGTTGGCTAAAAAAGAGAGATAAAGCCTCTGGGTAAGGCTCTTGTAACAAGGACTCATGTCTGGCAGATAAACTCCCAGGACCCCCCTTGTTATTTGCATATTTCAAGTAACTTTGGGTCTCACCCCAAGTTACTAGGGGAATCCAGACGTGGACCCCTTGCTCACTATCCTTAGAAAGGCACAGCTCCACCCTACTGATGAGGTTCAACCAGACCGAAACACGTGTCTGGGGTTGCTGTTGCTACTCTTGTTCAGAGGAGAATTGCCTAGCATTTCGGTGCTGGACTGCCCCAGGGCAGGACAAAGACTGATATGTTTAGGATATTTCTACTCTGTGAAAGATGGTGAGCTAAAGACTCTGGGTAAGGCTCTTGTAACCAGGACTCATGTCTGGCAGAGAGTCTCCCAGGACAACCCTTGTTATTTGCATAAAACAGAGAGATGCCAGGGAGAAATGTGTGTATTTTGCAGCTTGGAGGGAAATTACTGAACTACAGACGAAACTCTTCTGCAGGAGTAAATTCAAAGGCACACATTAAGGAAACTGGTGGCTACAGAAAACAGTTTTAAAATAAGCAGAGAGAGTGAAGATGCAGGAGCAAATGGCATCTCGTGTGATACAAGACATTATAGCAAGCATCATGTAATAGAAATATAAATACATTTTTAAATCACTAGTTTCTGTTCATTAGAGCACTGAAAACCTTCCCCCACAACAGATTCAAAGATCAGGCACTGCTCACACCCCCTGTATGTACCAGACACAGCCGGCCAACCTTTGAAGCCTCAGTAGAGCTAGGAAAGGACAGTGTTTGTGCCTGAGAAGATGTTTTATTGGGGATGGAATGACAACACTCAATAAACAATTATGCTGCTAATGGATGGTGAACTCTTTAAAAAATAATTGTCAAAATTAAATGCAGGTTGCATTAAGGCCCAGGGGCTGATGACAATTGTCATGTTACAGGAGACTGCCACATGATGCCAAGGAGCAGGGTATACCCCTCTGTTCAGGAAGATAAGATCAAATGTTCAGGCCCTGGGCATTTAAAGAGTCTTACGTGATTTATTGCAGGTTGTGTCAACAAGTGGGAGATAATCGGGCCTAGACACAGATCTGGGAACCACAAATATGCCAGTTAATTAGTGAAAGGTATGTTTTTATTGATTATTGTTACATTCGGATTGCATGGTAAATACTATTTTGTCCAGTAACCCGGGAACTGTGGCACCTATTAAAATGGTTGAAATACTCCCGAAATCATACAAAAAGCCCCATCTGATGATACAACTCCCCTTATAATTTCACCATGGAAACCAAAGTTATAAGCTAAAATGTGATTGTAGCTTCCCAGAAAAAGTTACGGAGCGGAGAGTCGAGAATATGATTGCTTATTGAATCTGATAGCTCTCTGTAAAATCCTAGGATTCTACGTTTTGTCCTTTTTGAATAAATCACAAAAATCCTCCATTCACACCTGCAGTCACGTGCCCGCATAGGACACAGTGCATTGCGACCGGCACGATCAGACCAATTCAAAAATATATAGTTTGGGACTCTTATCAATACATTAAAGAAAAGTGTCATGTTGAAGATTTTTAACTTCATATCTGAAGTTGTTCAGAAATGTAATTCCAGATGGGTGGTGTCATGATGCCTACCCCGGAGCACCAGGCCAGGCCCAGCACCCCCGGGAGCAGGCATCATGCCCCCGGGTAAAAGCTCAGCGGCCCCTTATAGGGGCTCTTTGGACTCTGTCCTGGCGCCTTTGGTGCCAGGCTCATGTTGGGCATCAGTCCTGGCACCATAGGTGCCAGGCTCATAAAGAGAGGTGTTTTGTGCACTTACCTGATGCAGACCATGCTGCAAGATCCAGGCCTCCCTGAGACCTGAAAGGGACTATTTTTTTCATGGGACTATTTTTTACTCGGGCGGGGCCAGGGAAGGATACTTACCAGGAACTACTTTGGGGGCTATATAAGCCACGCCCAAACAGTAGCTCACGCTTTGTGTTGTTCTGCATGCCAGCAGTTGAACGCTCACCGAGTCTTCTCCTGCACCTGGACTCCAGCCACGCCCGCCTTGAACCTGGAACACCAGTTAGGAAAGAAGAGAAGAGAAAGGTGAAAACCACAAACTTATTCAAACTTCTTACCTGCATCCGGAACCTTCACTCCAGCATTCCTGAAGAAGGCCTTCCATTTAAAAGCATTGCGTTGCTCGCTGCAGCGCCGCTCTTCACTCACCTGTCCTCGAGACATCTCCCGGCTCCATCGCGGCTGTCAGCACAGGTCGCCACATCTCTGCGCCTAAGGGAGAGAAGAAGAGACACAAGGTGAGCAGAAGGAACACAGGAGGAAAGCCTAATTTACTGCCATAATACTTACCGGCTTTTCTTGGTGAACCATTCCACATTTCGGGTCGGCGCCGCTCAGTTGGCAGGTACCGCACCCCGGCCCCTATGGGGAAAGGACAAAAGACATTACTGGGGAATGATAAAGACATCTAGAGGGATCGCCCTCATTACTAACTCACCGTATCGCTCAGAAAAGTCAAGTGGATTTTGCCAGTGCCATTCTGAAGACTAGTGAAGTAACTGGATGAACGCGTGCCCCTGCACCAGAAGCAGGATGGAGAGTTCATCCTTTCAAACCATAAGGTGAGCTTCAACTTGGGATTTCGGAGGAAGTTAGAGAAGAACGAAGGGGCAAGGGGGGAGCAAGCACACTATTCTGCAGACTGTTAATCCCCTTTCTCATCTGCAGAAGGATATTCCTACGGGCCAGGCAAGCAAGATTTGGGGAACCTGTTCAATCGGTGTTCCGGGTTCTGCGCATCACACTTGAAGAGGCCACAGCAATCCAGACTAGACCAGCGCCTCCGTGGGAACCAGGTGAGCGTTACAGGTGGAGCCATAACTCCCAGAGATGGAGCCCAGAAACCGCAGAAACAATTAGAGGAAAGAGGCTACACCTTGTTTAAGGCGGAGGACAATAGATGTCCAATCCGGATCATGAGCCAATAAGCTGGCACCTCATGATTAAGAGATTTTGAGTGTGTGATTAGAAGTTTAAAAGTAGATGCACAATGGGAAAAGGGGGTCTCTGTCCAAAATGATGAGTTGAGTAAAATGAGGAGAGCTGTCTGGCATGATCTGAGTCTAAGTTGTCACAACCTCTATACAAATATTGAACGGGAGACAGAAGGAGGTGGATGAGACCAGGAGAAGGACAAAAGTCTGGAGGGAACCAGGAGAGGCGAACAGAGCATCGCCCATTCATAACCAGGAGAGAGGCAGATGCTAGATGCCTCTATAACAGAGCCTGCAAAGGCTGTCTAACCAAGTCCACATGCTTCCCATGAAATGACCCAGGAGCCCGGATGACTTTTTCCTGAGCATAGACCCTGAGTGATGTAAAGTAAGTACATAAGACAAACCAATGGTGGGGTTCTGTTTGAATTAATACCTTCCCCTTATTTATTGGGTGGGCACAAAGATGTAGATACCGAGCATTTTCTTACTAGCTAATAATGTAACTAATTCCCACAAATTCAATGGAAACTGGAGTGAATTTACGGAAGTTCGAAATCCCCAACATCTATTCAAGTGATGATAATGATATAGATAAGTAATTGGGTATCCCTACATTATTCTTGCCAATCCCCAAACAGTTCCCTATAGGGGAGGGATGAATTTAAAAAACGAAATTCCAAATTGGTCCTCACTCCCTGAATACAAAAGCAATTGGGGGGCTTAATTATAACTGAACCTCTGGGTCTGTGCTGGGCAGAAATGTGTCTTCCAGGTTACATAAAGTGAAATAACTGATTTAAAACCACACTCTACTGAGAGTGAGAAAGAGACTCAAAATGGAAGAGAGAAAATGGGTCAATATGTATTGAGAAAAGTATTGTGTTAAATGATGTGGTGTATGAGAAACCTGAAAGTATTCTAACGTCTACTCCCCAGGGATCTTCTGTTCAGGTTGCAAGGGAAGGGCCATTGCTGTTGTGTCCCGACCCTGGGGGTGGACAAGCGAGGATCACTTGGATGGAGGGTCGTTGGGGATTGGAGAGAGGGTACCCAAAGGTGAGACATGGTATCGTCCCTTCCCTAACACTGACTTACCCTCCCTTCCCTCAGTCTTTATGGGATATTGTCAATCTTATCCCATCCTTCCCTGTACTTTCCTACCAAGTATTGAGAAGAAGAAGAGGCAGCTAAGACTAGTGCATACTTCCTGTTGCAAACACCACAAGAGGGGCCTGCAGGCATTCCTTACTGAAGATCAGGCATGCCACACTAACAGGCTTATAAAAGGACAATTGAGTTTAACTCACTTCACCTGCAGCCTGTTAACAATGGAAAAGAGTGTAAAAGGTGGAGCCCAAAAGTGCAAAGCAGCAGCAGAAGGGAGAGAGACAAGAATCTGCTGTGCCGGAGGACCGTGAAGCCGAGACGCGGACAAAGATCCTGGGAGACCGTTGTACGGGAAGGCGGGCAGCAGGTGCTAAAGTACAGCAAAGGTAGAGCAGAGCACAGAGGCTGATGTGCAAGGGACGAAGCGCCCGCCAAACTGGCGGGTTGGTTTCCCATTTGAGAGAGCTGCAGAGAGGAGCTGCGAAGAGCTGGTAAGTGTTGGAAGACACTGGGGAGGGTGGTGCGCTCCAAGGGACCTAAAATAAATACCGGGCCACGAACGCCAGTCAACACTGCATTTATTGAATACTGAACTGAAAGAAAGGTGCTATTTGAGGGGGTACAAGTTAAGGTTGCATTTGTTGAATACCGAGCTAAAAGAAAGGTGCTATTTTAGTGAACACAAGTTAATACTGCATATATTTGAATGACAAACTGAAAGAAAGCTGTTATTTGACTATAATTATGATGTGCTGAACTGAAAGGTATCTGTTACTTGAATAAACTATGAAGTCTTGTATGGTGCATGAACACTAAGTCAAATAGACATATCAAGTGGCACACTGCCAGGAAAACGCAATATGAACAGAACAAAAGTTCAATGATGAAATTGAATCGTTGTTTTGAGCATCACTGAGCAACAGCTTTGGGGAGATTTATGGTTGTGCGACCTGTGATGGGTGGGCCATGTGGTCTGATAACTGCGCCTAGACCACGAAACCCTGTATGATGGTGAAGCAAACTTGAAGTGTGAAACCTGAAGATGGGTAAAGTAGACCCAGAGTTTTCTTGTGAACTTTGAACAGATGAAACAAGTTGATTGCTCAGTTAAAATCTTGGGGAATGGAACCTTGAGAACTAAGCAACCAGAGAATTTTATCTTGGGAAAATGGGTCCTAGAACCTCAGTTTTGCTTGATCTGTAGTACATTTGTACTTAAAGTCTTGGGGAAGGGAACCCTGAGATACAAATCGCCAGAGAACATTTTCTTGGGGAAGGGAGTTCCAGGATCTCCGTTTTGTGTGAACTGTATGACATTTGAACTTGGGGGGAAGCCCAGGACCATCATTTGGTGTGAATTGTTATGCACTCAAACTTAAAGAAGGTAATTTTCAGAACTTGACCAAACTCTATTGAAGTGGAGTTATATTGTAACTATGTGAACTTGAGCTAGGGAACTCAAGAAGAACTCAACCTGCAAGTAGCTTCAGCTTTACTTTTAAACACTTATATTTTGCTGAGAAGATTTCCCCACTATGTTTAGTTATAGTTGTGAGGACAAGCATAGGTTTCTGTCACATATAGATTCTAATTTTGGACTTGTAGACACAGACTTTCCTTAGTTTCTTTAGGTAGGGAAATTCCCACCGTAGCATAGGGCAAATTAGGTGTTAAACCATCCTGATCATTAATAACGTTTTGCTTGTAACTATACATTTGTTGTCTGTGTCTTCTCTCTTGATACCATGCCTGTCTCACAGGTTTTAGAACATTGTTAGAAATAGAAACGCGTAGGGATGTATTGTATTGTATTCTCTATTTATATAGCGTCCTTTCCCCATTTGTATGGCCTCAATGTGCTTTGTGGTTGGAACACCATTGGTGACTACAGTCCATGTTTGGGAGGTTCAAAAGTTAAATTAAAAGATGCATGTACATTTTTGCCAGGTAAGGACTTAGGTGGGCTGACTAGGCTCCATTAGGCAACCCGGAGGTCAGGCACATGGGTGGGTGCTGTTGGTGGTTTAGGATAGGGTGCTAGTGCTAAAGATTTGATATGTGCCCAGTTAGACCAAATCTTTTTTCATAAGTTGTTGCTGAATACTAATGGTAGAGGTGTTGAGGTACATTAGGCGTTTCCGTGTGGATGGCTACGTGAGCTGGTAGACCAGAATAGCATAGCCAAGATGCATTCTAGGGTGCATGGCTGGGTGGCCATGTCTGTGGCCTGTGTCCACAGACGTGGTGTAAGGTACACGTACCGTAAACTTGGATGGAGTTCGACAGCAATGTTCTTTTTCTTGGTCCAATGCGATTGGCTGGTCTCCCTATTCGTGGTCTCCCTGGAGCGAAGCTCTGAGCAGTGGGAGAAGGACCTGGAGGGACAGGGGTTGGAGGGCTGAGGAGGGATGATAGTCTGTCATGCTGTGCTGCTGCAAACACTGCCGGCATCCATGGGGTAATGGTGGATAGGAGTGTTGTTGCGTTTGGGTCAGGTGTCTGTGCACCTGTCGACAGTGTAAGAGGGTTTCAAGAGGAGGGAGGGAAAAGTCAGGTTTTGAGGGCCTATCTGTTACGCTCACCTGGTATCCACGGGGACGCCACCCAGCCTTGGTTGGATGATTTGCACTCTCAAACCCTCTCCCGGTCCCTTGGTAAGGCCTCTGGTTAAAGATGGGTCTGCAATATAGGAGAGCTGGATTCAATACCAGATTGTCTTTATGTTATCCCAACTCCCTTGGCCTCAACTCCTTCCTCCTCCTTGGGCCTTCTCCTCACCTTAATATTGTAAAAGGTGGATTCTCTGTCCTGCTCCTCGTGGCAGGGGCGCGTAGATGTGGGGACGAGCAGCAACCAAGTTACTTCACTGGTGCAAGCCCCCCTGTGGGAATCCAGGCCTGCTGCGACTCCGTAGGTTTGCTGCTTTACAGGCTTTATATGCAGTTCTTATGTTCCTCTTAGTTCGAATAATAATGTCTTGCTTCTTTCCTTTTAGGTATGGAAAGGTATTTTGGTGCTGTCATGCAGTTTGAAGATGAGCATGGGCTAGTAGGCGAAAGCGTGGTGTGCGCGATGCTGTCCGGTGAGTAGTGCGCGATGCGTGGCACTGTTTCGCCTTTTATATTGCTAACCTGTGACTTTTCTCTCCTTGCAGGTTGTGATGTTCCTCGCCGAGCGCCGTAATTTTCCAGCAATGATACTGACCAGGAGATGACTACCCAGGTAAGAATTGTGTGGCTTTCTTCATTCGGGAGGAAACCTGAGTAAACGCTTGCTAATGCTGTCTTTCTTTCTCCTCTTTCCAGGATATGGTATTCCAGGATGCATGCAGTGCCGGATGATGGAGTTCGTACCTTCAGGTGAGTGGAACTGAAGTCGGCGATGGATTGAAGACAGGATACTGTTCAGGTAAGTTTCGTATTGTTCTTTCTCTCTCTGCAGGTCCTTGGTTTCAGTTAAGCTGGCATCAAAGAACTGGACACGGTGAGCGTTACGCTGCCCACAGCAGAATAACGCAAAGCATGTTCTGCTGTTTGGGTGCGGTTTAAATAGTCTCAGGTAAAGTAGTCCAGGTAAAATAGTCCCAGGCCTGCCACACCCAAAGTAGTCCAGGTAAAGTAGTACCAGGCCTGCCACACCCAAAAGACTAGACCGCATAGCTCAGTTCCTTGTAACTGAACTTTGTGTGTGCCTCCATGTTGGCTGAACCCACCCAAGTTAAATAGTCCCAAGTAAATAATCCCATTCTAATGTTGGTCTTCATGATGGTTATGACCCTGGCGCCAGGACTGGCTCTGAGAGAGTCTTGGATGAGGTTTTAAGGCCTTTGACCTGGCCCTAACTGGAAGGCTGACGTGCCAGTGAGGGCCAACGGCAAGGGTCATGACACTTTCTGAATGCCAGGTGATTGTCAATATTGCGGATGTGCAGGAGAAGGGAGTTCCAGATGATCAGTGCTTGGACGGAGAAAGAGGATCCACCCAGTCTGGAGGAGTTGTAATGTGGGACAACTAGGAGAGATGTTTTGTGAGATCCGACAGTCCTTGAGGGGTGGTAGCGAGTGTCTTTGTATTGAAGGAATTCTGGGCCAGTGTTGTGGATGACGCAGTGGGTGATGCACATGGTTTTAAAGGTAGTGTCTGGACCAATAGCGAGCCAATGGAGGACTCTTAGTGTAGGGCTGATGTGTTCTCTGGGAATAGGCTAATGAGCAGGCGGGCTGCAGCATTTTGGATTCTTTGCAGTTTCCTTTGCTGAAACACTGGTGCGCCTAGGTAAAGGCAGTTTGTGTAGTCTAAGCGGGAGAGGATGATGGAGATGGTGGTAGAGAAACAGTGAGGATAGGTGAGGTAAGGGAAGATACGCATGAGGATACGTAGATGGAAGAAGCAGGGTCTGGATACAGAGTCGATGTGTTGGGAGAGGGATACATCTGTGTCCAGTGTGCATTCAAGGTTGCCGAAGGGGAGTGGGGTGGAGGGGGCGGCTAGGGTTTGCAGCCAGGGAATAGGTTTGCGGAGGAGCATTGTAATCCTGCAGACTAGGATTTCAGTTTTCCCGGGATTGAGGATGAGATGGTTGGTCATCATCCAGTAGTCAATATCAGAGATGCATGATGACAGATCTGGATAGTTTTGGGGATTTTAAGGATGATCTGGGTGTCATCTGCGTAGTTGTAGCAGGTAAGATTGTGAGAGCGGATGAGTGTGGGGAGAGGGTTTAGATAGATGTTAAAGAGCAGGGGAGATGGGGATGCTCCTTGTAGGACCCCTTTTGTTAGTGGCTGTGAGGTGGAGGTGAACGGGTGGAGGAGCCTGATTTGTCAGCGATTAAAGATGAAAGAGAAGATCCAAGAGAGGGTGGTGTCTCTGATTCCTAATGAGTATAGCCTGTCTAGGAGAATGGTGTGATTGATGGTACAAAAGGCAGCAGAGAGGTCAAGAAGGAGGAGTACAGTGCAGCCTTCTGCATAGTCTCTTCTTTTTAGGTCATCCCAGATGGACACTGGGGAGGATTCTGTTCCTCAGATTGTGCATGGTCCAGGAGGTTGATAGCTTCAGTTAAAAGGCCAAGCTTCTTGTATGCTGTGTAGTCCATGTTTTTGGCCATGAAGCAGCTGTTGGAGATGTGCTGGTAGCTCTGGGGGAGGAGTGAGTCGAGGGTAGGATTTTGAGAAGGGGTTTCATGTGGGTTGTTTTCAAGGCTTCCGGGAAGGTTCCCAATGTTAGGGAGCGGTTGAGATTTGAGAGTGCGATACTGCCTGCACAGGTTGAGACTAGGATCCTCAGCAGAGCCTGATGGGCGGCTTTGTGCTAGGATCGAGAGAAACTCCTGGTGTGAGATTGGAGAGAAAGCAGTGAAGGTTTGTATCGAAATGGGTTTTGACTGGGGTTGGACTGTGGGTGGGTGTGGGGCAGGGGTCTGTGTTCCAATTTAGAGATGATGGCAGAGTGTCTGTGGATAGCAACATTATGCAAGTGTTCTTATAAGGAGTCAGATGTTGATTGGGAGATGGGTGTTTTTTTTAGAGCAGGCCGGGATGTTGAATTTAAAAATTATTCTATGCAGTTCCGTGCTCGGGTTTGCTAGAGTTTAGGTTCCTGTTCCCATAGAATCCTTTCTTGGTTTTTCTGATTTCCAATCTATATGCTTTGGTTAGTCTTGCTATGGCACTTTGTTCTGGGTCGTAGGGATGTTTCTCCATATCCGTTAAAGACAGTGCTTGAGGGTTTTTAGTGATTTGAGGTTGGCGGTGTACCATCTGGGTGTGGGTCATGATTTTTGAGAGGGCCATTTTGTTGGGGTTGAGGGGTGCGAGGGGGCTCGAGAGCCAGAGGTTGAAAAGTTTGATGGGGGTGGCTCTTCCTGGAGGGAGAGTGTTGGGAGTGAGGTGAGGAGGAAGTTGGCTAGATCTGGGGAGATACCTTTTTTCCATAGTGGACTGAGAGGAGTGGAGGTGTGAGGTGGTCAGGCGTAGCTTTGGCCGTGGGCTGCAGTGATCAGTGGTATGGAGAAGAAGATTGCTGAGTGATCTGTCCATGATAGGGGGTGTGGAGGCCGTGTGGATATGTTTGTGGTGATGAAGATTGCATCGAGGGTGTGACCTCCAGCGTGGAGATGGGTTGTGTCAGGTTGAAGGCCTATAGGTTGCCTGGGAGAGATCGGGCATAAGGTTTGAGGATGAATCAACTGAAGCAGGAGACCAGGTGGAATAACCAGTCATACAGCCGCTCTCCGAAATCCCAATCTGGGTTATAATTAATTTCAGATCATATAGGCATTCAGTATTGATTGTAGAGGTAATGTTCAAAAAGACTCAAAAGATGTTGTTATGTTTCAACGATGATTTTATCTGTCAAACCATAGTTTTATGAAAAAGTAAATAGTTGTCACTAATAACGTTTTAGTGAGGAAGAATTTGCCACAATAGCTCAATAATCAGACTAAGTTATGCCAATGCATTTCGGAATAGATATTCCTTCATCAGGGCAAGTCTAAACAGCATAAACATCATATGTACATTCACATGATTAAAACAAACAGTGCAAAATCCAAATTTCACATATAATACCAGAAGTGTAAAGTACATACCAATAAGTAGTGTTTGTAGAAGCAAAACGTTGACCGAATCAAAAAAACAGAAGAAAAGGAAAACCAATCAGTATTTAAAGGTAAGCGCTATCTACCATGGCACCCTCATACGCCAACAATTTTATGCACAAGTTTGAGACTGACCATGTATTAAATAAACAAGAATGGAACAAAGATATTCGGCTATGGACACGATACATAGATGATATCTTTGGAATTTGGAAGGGGACCAGAGAATCTTTTGAAACCTTTTTTGAATACCTCAATAACATTGACCAAAGAATCCAGTTCACCAAGGAGATCTAGAATGACACCATAACTTTTCTAGATGTCCAAGTCAGAAAGCAAGCCACTTGCTACAGCACTTCACTGTTCCGGAAAGCGACGGATCGCAATAACCTCTTGCATCGCCTCAGCTTTCACCAGCCTAGTTTGCTCAGAAATTTGCCTTACAGTCAGTTGTTATGGGTTAAGAAAATAGTGAGTGACCCTGAAGATTGTAAAATGCAACAGATGGAGATGAAAGAGAAATTTCTGGCCCGTGGCTATAAACAAAATGAACTTGAGATTGCGTCTGACAAAGTCAATGCCGTGTCACGAGAGACCCCATTATCTACACAGGACACCAAAAAGAAAAGAGAACCCAAATCACCGGTATACGTATCCAAATTTTCCATTCAAAGCAACAAAATCAAGAAAACCATCATGAAACACTGGGAGATCTTTAAAAACGACACCAGGGTACAGAATCTGTTTAGTGAAACACCAATATTTGCGTATCAACACAGTAGTAACTTGAGAGATGAACTGGTGCAAACCAAACCTACACCGAAGGGACCCACAACTCAACACACTGGAACATTTCCTTGCCTCCATTGTGTTAATTGTAACTTTGTTATTAAGGGCAATACCATTAATCATCCCAGAACAGGGAGAAGGATTCTGCTCATGACTTTTGGCACATGTGATAGCAGCAACATTATTTATGGTATTAAATGCCCATGTGGTAAATTCTATGTCGGACAGTCGACAAGAACAGCCAAAATTAGATGGGGTGAACATCGATCCTGTATCCGAAATGCAAATACCAACTCAGCTGTGGCACGACATTGGGTGGCCTATGGACATAATGTGACACAGATAAGATTTGTGATTCTGGAGGTACTAACAAAAAACCACCCTCATGAAGATTTATGCCAACGCCTGAATCGCAGAGAGACCTTCTGGATAGACAAACTTGGCAGTTTAGTCCCTAATAGACTAAACGAGGAGATTAATTATCATTGTTTTCTTTAATTGCATGTTGTTTTCTTTAATTACATGTTACTCTCTCTGTTTGGACCTAGTTGTTTGAATTAAGATTTGGGCACAAGTGGGACCATGATTCAAATGATATAATTGAGGCTGATAACTTGAAATCGTGGTGGTACACTCTGGCATTATATCTACAAGTGGCTATACAACAACACTATGTATTACTGTTACAAATGCTGCATTTCCTGGACCTCCGTCCAGGACCCAAGGTGCCGTCCTTCCGGACAACACCACTGGCAGCATTGATGTATAACTGTGAGTGATGAAAATGTTTAAAATTGTTTAAAATTGTTATGTATCTAATTAGGGATCTCAATCCATTTCATTGGAGATGTTTTGACAATTTACGGTGATCACATAGCCAAGGGTTCGTTTTGAGGATTTCTTCACTTTCTATGATTTTTTCGCTCTGTGAATTTCTATTTCTAAATGTCTAGTTTTCCTGTCATGAGCCTATTAGGTCCAGTAAATATTTATTTCAACCTTACTCAAGCCCACTGGCTTGATTGCAGCCTTGACACATAGCGCGCGCCCTTCTAGAGGGGCCGCGATCACGTGTCATATATTACAACGTTGCCTAGCAACGCTCCGATGCGGCGAGGTCAGTCTGCTATCGGCAGACCCAGAGAGAACAGCTCCACTCCGTTCTCCGTGACGGTAAGCTTTATATACACGTTCTGTTAACAACGCGTTTAACTACGCTTCTAACCTGGAACGCTTCTTGAAAGTAACTAACACGACCTCCTGCTTACAGATACTGCTTTTCAGTGACACGCACTTCACTGAGCTCGGCGGGGCAGTTCGTTTATTTGACTATGATAGCCCTAATTCAATTTGCTACGTTTGACTTACCAATCTCAGGTAATTGACTAGTTTTTTATACATAGCTACATTTAGATAGCGCTTACCTTTAAATACTGATTGGTTTTCCTTTTCTTCTGTTTTTTTGATTCGGTCAACGTTTTGCTTCTACAAACACTACTTATTGGTATGTACTTTACACTTCTGGTATTATATGTGAAATTTGGATTTTGCACTGTTTGTTTTAATCATGTGAATGTACATATGATGTTTATGCTGTTTAGACTTGCCCTGATGAAGGAATATCTATTCCGAAATGCACTGGCATAACTTAGTCTGATTATTGAGCTATTGTGGCAAATTCTTCCTCACTAAAACGTTATTAGTGACAACCATTTACTTTTTCATAAAACTATGGTTTGACAGATAAAATCATCGTTGAAACATAACAACATCTTTTGAGTGTTTTTGAACATTATCTCTACAATTAATACTGAATGCCTATGTGATCTGAAATTAATTATAAGCCAGATTGGGATTTCGGAGAGCGGCTGTATGACTGGGTATTCCACCTGGTCTCCTGCTTCAGTTGTTATTGTTGGTTTGGGTGTCTCCAAACCTTTTACAGCCTGTTCCTGCACAAAGGACTACTTCTGAAAAGACTGGTATCTTTTTGAGATTTGGTATACCCTTCACAAGTAGATGAATTTTCCAGTGGTGCCCACTCATTTTGCTTCCTGCTTGAGGATGAATCAAACCAGATTTTGAAATCCCCTAGGAGGGTAAGTGTTGGATGAAGTTTGAGGTTAGTTGTCAGAGCATCACAGAGGGTGTCTGCAAAGTTTCTGTTGTAGCCAGGAGGTCTGTAGATGACCAGAAAGCTGGGCAAGGCAGAAGGTGAGAGTTGGAGTTTTACCATCAGGGATTCGTAGTCTGTGGTGTTGGCTGATGTGTCCTTAATTATTAGTGGGAATAGGTGTTTGTGTAGTATCACACGTCCTACACTCCTCCGTGATCTGGTCTGAACAGTAAGGTTTTATGGGTGAGAAGGCCTTGTGTGCAATGGGCTGTAATCATCAGCAAACCAGGTCTCTGATGAAAAGGACATCTGGATTTTCTTCTGTGATGAGGTCAAAGATGTGGAATTTGTTATTGGAGACTTACTTACCGTTGATGAGGGTGCAAGGGACTTGGTGGGGTATGCTTGCAAGTGATGGATGTATCGTGTTGGGGGTGGTAGGAGGAGCAGGAGTGGAGGAAGTGGGAGTGATGGGGGTTTGGGAGAGGGTGTGATCAGGGGAGGGCGTAAGGGGAAAGTGGTTAGTCAGGGCAGGTGGGGGCAAAGGGGTGGACAGGGAGGATATGGGCACGAGGCATGGGATGGTGGAGGTGGACCAGGGGGGATGGGCGGAGGGGGGAATAGGGCTATGACTGGGTTGGGTGCCGGCCGGGAGGTCTGGGCCCTGTAGTGAGGTGGCAGGGTTTGGGATCTGGATTGGAGAACGGGTGATGCTAGGTGGGCCCTGGTCTGGGCCTTTCCTTCCTTGACTTTCGGGCAGCCCATGGGGTGTGGGTGAGAGTGGGGGCCTGTGGAGTTTGGGGTTTTGGCCAGGTCTGCTCTTGTTGCACTAAGAGAAGTGAAGTGTGACTTGGGGGTGGGGGTGCTATGTTGTTTGGGAGAGGTGTGAGCAGAGGGTCAGGTGAGTAGCTAGTGGGGGGGCGGGGACATTGTTTTCTCTGGGTCGCTTGGCGGTCCGGTATGTTCCGGGGGTCAATGTTTTCAGCTCCTGCACGCCACGATTGAGCGGAGCAAGATCTACGTGGAGTATGTAGCAATTTGGAGGGATGGGGGAATGACCAGGTGAGGAGGAGCTATGTACACGTTGGGGTTTTGGAGGGTGGGCATGGGGCTGTGAGATAGTGTGGAGGGTTAGGATGATGGGCTGTACGTTGGGTTATGGTGGGGTGGGTCTCGTCAGGCCTACTGGTGCACACGCGTGCGGCTCAGATTTAGCCTGTGTGTGGCATTGTCTCTAACCTGTGGGAAGGATACTTCGGATTTTGTGACTGAGTAGAGGGGGGCAGGTCCAACTGGGGTACAACAGTATATGTGCACTCACCTTAGGGCACCTGGTCAGGGGGAGGAGCATTTAACGTTTAAGGTGGGGGCAGTAGGAGCTGGTTTTGGGACACCTCGAGGGGGGGCACCTAAAAGGGGTAACACAGTAGACAATAAAATGCAGTAGCACATGATTCCAAGATGGCCGCCGGGGAGAGGAGGTGCACTTGAGCTGTGCTCCGCCCGGGCCGTCAAATACAACAGCACAAATTATGCAGCTGAAGTGGCCGAAGTAGCGGTATTCCCCCGCTGCACCCAGAAACCCCCCCAGCGATAACGACGCAGATCCACCGCCCCCCACGACGGAACGGGAGCTGAAAACCAGCGTGGTGGACCCTCCCCCCACAGCAGGAGACAGAAGCACTCTCGGCCCCCGGAGCGCAGGAGTGAGGTCGGGCAGTAGACGACGCCCTACATGATAGGGTGAAAGACCGGGGGCCTCATCCCTGCAGGACGAGGAGTAGAAATTCCCAAACCCCGGGACACGGGAGCGCCAGCCTAGCGGAACGCCCCTCCCTCACCCCCGCGGTGGCCCAGGCTGACGGCGCTGAAGAGCCGCGAGTTAGCAGAGCAGCCTGGCGGGACGAAACACGCGAAGGCTACCAAGAAGAGGGACCACAAGCTTTCGGTGCAGGGCCCTGTGGGAGGGGGAGTGGTGATGACGTGGAGCGGCCTACAAGGACGGCGGCACTAAGGGCAGACCGCTCAGACCTTCGAGCGGGGGCCGCCCTGTGGATCCTCCAACTCCATAAAAGAGGTGAGTCTGGCCTGGCAAGGAGTGGAGGGAACGGGCAAAGAAGTCCCCCAGCGGGCCCCCAATACATATGGACAAGGCGAAAACACCCTTGGGGGGTAAAGCAAGAAGGAGGGACAGTTATAAAGATTAAAGAACTAACGATTATGAACCTGCCAAAAATCACCCACTAATTAAACAAAGCCCTCCAAAGGAAGCCCCCCCCCCCCCAGGCGGTGGGAAGGTCACGAACGGGGCGAACAAGCCAAAGGGAAAAGCGTGGGGGATTTAATCCCCCCCGGAACAGCGCTCTGAAAATCTTGCTACTCCTACCCACTAACCCCACAAGCAAGGAGCGGTATCCACTTAAAAGAGACACCGTGAACCTTGCCCAGGGGG
This sequence comes from Ambystoma mexicanum, assembly GCF_040938575.1. Classification (NCBI taxonomy): domain Eukaryota; kingdom Metazoa; phylum Chordata; class Amphibia; order Caudata; family Ambystomatidae; genus Ambystoma; species Ambystoma mexicanum. Next base: position 1,043,747,647 of record NC_090936.1, read on the forward strand.
AGGAGAGGAAAGAGAAGGGTACAAGAGGAACGTACAAGGGGGAACTCAAGGAGCAAACAAGGAAAGGAAAACACCAGGAACACCCCGGTGATAACAGATGCACAGGATACAGGACGATACGGGGTGGACAGGATACAACAGAATATACGAGACCGGACTCATGTGGGGGCAGGATCGCATTCACAACTTTGAGCACTCTAAGCAACGGGCCGCCAAACAAATAGCTTCACCACCACAGGAGGACACTAAAAAAAATAAAAAAATAAAAATCTGCCACCACCCCAGAAAAAGCAAATTAAGATGTCAAGAGCTAAAGGGAAGTCTAACGCCACGCAACAAACATCACAATCCTCAAAAAAGACGCAAACATCCTACAAATGTGGTCGACGGAGGGCTCAACACAACATAGAGGTAAAATCCAGGAGGATCCCCATGGGGAAAGCGACACTCCTACCCTCCAACAACAACCGCCCACGAAAGAAGATAGGCAAAATTGGTTTCGGGACCTGCAAGAAACATTCATGGCTACAGTACAGGAGCAGTTCACAACTATGAAAGCCGACATGAAGCAAGCGGTGCAGGACTTGAAATTAGACATGGCCAAACTAGAAGAGAGAACGGACATAATAGAGAGATCATTCCAGCGCTCCGAGGAAGAAATGCAACAGGTCAGTGAAACACAAGAACAGCTGGTTAGGCTCACTCATAACCTGGAAATTCAGTGCAAGGATCTGGAAAACCGCTCCAGAAGATCGAACATACGCATCAAAATCATGGCGGAATCCGTTCTGGATAAAGACCTAAAAATGGCAGTGAAGGAAGTCTTTAGAGATGTCCTGGGCGCCCAATAGATAGAAGAAATTGGGATAGACGGAGTCCATAGGGTGGGACCGAAAAAAGGACAGGCGCTCCGGGTGAGAGACCAAGGGATGTACTGGCGGCGCTCTCCTCCTACCCACAGAAAGAACAGATACTAAGGAGGGCTAGAGAAATGGAACATATCATAATGAACAGACAAGACATACAACTATATCAGGATTTAGCCCTTGTAACCCTACAAAAAAGAAGAGCTATGGCCCCGCTGGTCAAGGCGCTGGTGGCGAAACAGATTCACTACAAATGGACCTTCCCATTTGGGATAATCTTCACTTGGGAAGGGAAGCAGAGAAGAGTGACCACATGGGAGGAGGGCCTCAACCTGATGGGGCTCCAGGAAGAAGAGGAGGACCGGGAGGAACCAAAATCAAGGGGTGATCAAGCGAGAAAGCCAAGAGGCTGGGAAACAGTCAAATACAGGAGGACAAACACAGGAAGGGGAACGGGAGGAATCCACGATGACAGAAACAAGGGGTAATGAACAGTATGGACAGAAACGCAACAACACCTAATCAAGATCCCCGCAGGGGGGGAATGTTAAGGAAGGGAAATCCACTACTCATATGGAGATGGCGGTCCGGGTAGAACCCACAGGTTTGGAACTCGGTAAGGACCGATGAGAATGTGGGGTTTAGGATCCCCTACAAAATTATTCCCTGAGGGTAAGGTGGGCAGGGAGCGAAGGGCGCAACGCCCTAGCAACATTAGGAACTCGGGGGCAAGTTGTTGTTTGGTTTAAAGTTCTTGGTTGGGGGGCTCGTTAAAGGGGAAGCGAGGGAGGGTGAGGGGCTGGACACATGAAAAGTGGGCAAGGAAGGGGAACCAAGAACATTGCATGAATACGTAACAAATGGGGAAGGTACGCATTTTGAGCTATAACATCAGGGGCATGAATCATCCCACGAAAAGGGTGAAACTGGGGAAACAGCTTAAGAGGGAGAGAGCGGATATAATATTGCTCCAGGAAAGACATATAAGGATGAGGGACAAACAGAAAATTCATTTTAGGGGGTACAATATTTGGGCACAAGCAACCTCTTCCAAAAGAAAAGCTGGGGTGTTGTTAGCGATAAGGGAAGGGAGAGATGCGAAATTGGTGGACACTCTAACGGATAAAGAAGGGAGATATGTGCTAGCCAATGTGGAGATAGAAGGACTTCGCATTACCCTATCATCGATTTATGCACCTAACATGGGGCAGGATGGCTTCCTCAGGGACGTCTTGGGGAAACTAGAAGACTTTGCAAAGGGGGAGGTGATCCTGGGAGGTGACCTCAACTTGGCATGGAACCCACAGCTAGACAGAAGCACTGGGAACACCCTAGGCCAGGGAGCACCTTCAAAACGCCTTAGACAACAGATGGATTGCTTGGCCTTAAACAATGTGTGGAGGGAACTGAAAGGGGAACAAAGGGGGTACACATACTCCTCGCATGTACATAATTCCATGTCAAGAATAGACTACTTTTGGGCATCAGTGGGTTTTATGGGAATGATACAAGGGATAGAACGGGGAGCGATTGCACTCTCGGACCATGCACCGTTATGGCTCGATCTGAAGCTCCCGGGGAAAACAAACGGGCTATGGAGGTGGAAGCTGCCCCAGGATGTAATCCAAGACCCAATAACGGGGGACACCATAAAAGGAATGATAGAAGAATACTTTACACATAGCGATACTGGGGAGGTTTCCTTGGGTACAGTCTGGGATGCGTTCAAAGCAGTTATATGCGGGAAGATCATAGCGCTGAAGGCCACTAGGGGGAATCAGAGATTCATGTGGGAAAAGGAACTGGAAAAGGCAATAACAGAACTACAAGAGAAAATCTTGACCCACCCCACTAGGGCGCTATAGAAATCGCTGAAACACACAGGGACAACTAGAGCATTTGCGTGCGAAAGGGGCAGAAAGAAACTTACTTTACCTAAGACAGAGATACTACATAAAAGCAAACAAAGCTGATAGACTCCTAGCTAGACAACTTCGCGTAAAGCAGAAAGCAATGTCCATCAAGGCCATTTGAAACACCAAAGGCGAATTACAGATGCGCACTCTAGATATTGGGGAATCATTTAGAGAATACTATCAAAAGCTATACTCCTCGGACCTCCCGGACGTGGAGGCACAGGACTCTTATCTAAAATCCCTTCCCATCCCACGAATATCAGAGGAAGAGAGATTGGCCCTCGAGAACCCAATTAGAGAAGAGGAAGTTAAAAAAGCGATAGCAGAACTCCCTGTGAATAAAGCACCTGGCCCAGATGACTTCACGGCCCCATTCTATAAAAAATATGCAGACCAACTAATCCCAGTTCTCACTAGGCTCCTAAACTCATTCAAAGATAGCAGCAACGTGACACCTACAATGAACGAGGCAAAGGTGTTAATTTTCCATAAAGCAGGGAAAGACCAGACATACGCAGAGCCATATAGGCCCATATCCCTGATTAACCTGGATGCAAAAATATATACAAAGATCTTAGCAGAGAGACTATCCCCGCTCCTTCCAAAATTAATTAACTTGGACCAATCGGGGTTCATCCCGGGTAGACAAACCCATGATAATCTCAGAAGGCTTATCCACCTAGTGGAAAAAATTGGCATAACACACACACCAGCGATATTACCATCAGTAGATGCCGAGAAGGCTTTTGACCGAGTAGAATGGCCAATGTTATTTAAAGTCTTAACCTGTGTGGGATTTGGGGAACAACATATAGCTAGAATCAGGGCGAACTACAACTCCCCATCCAGTAGAGTCGCAGTCAATGGAGAGGTCACAAATAGGATAAGGATATCCAGGGGAACAAAGCAAGGCTGCCCGCTCTCACCATTATTATATGCTATCTTCTTAGAACCCTTCTTAATAAAAATAAGGGAAACATTTCATATCAAACGGATTGAAATGGCAGGAACGCAACATAAGGTAATAGCATATGCTGACGACATGCTGATAACCTGAGACAACACTACCAGCAGTCGTTAGGGAATTAGAAGACTTTGGAGCCATATCAGGACTAAAGATTAACAGGAAAAAGTCATAAATCCTAATTTTGGCGGGGGATAGGGCAAAGATAGAAAGGGAAGCCAACCTATTGGGGCTTAAGATTGCAGGACAGGGTATTAAATACCTAGATGTAAGAATAACCCACAAAATAGGGCAGCTATATGGGGAAAACTACCCGCAACTCCTAGCAAACATTCGTAGAAACCTAGAAAGATGGAATCCATTATTGATTTCTTGGTGGGGCAGGATACAATCAGTTAAGATGAGCATCCTCCCAAGGATACTATACTATTTCCAGGCTCTCCCGATAGGTGTCCCCCACACCTTTTTTTAAAACTTTATCAAAAGCGATTTTATTCTTCATATAGAAAGTGAAGACCCCGAGAATTGCTAGGGCGATCCTCACAACGCCAACAAGAGAGGGGGGTATGGCGCTTTCCCATTTCAAGAAATATTTTCAGGCGGCGCAATTAAAGGTCCATAGGGAATGGATGGGGGTAAACATGCAGCAGATTTGGGCGAAACAAGACAGGGCAGTTGCAAGGACACCACTAGTGGAATTACTATGGAAACAGAAACAACATAGACACCCTAACGTAGAAATAAGCGAAATTATGAAGACCACTTTGGAAGCCAAACACGGAAAGGCATCATGACCACTACGCTAGGACCTTTCACACCCATTTGCAGGAATCCTCAAATTCCACCAGGTATGGAATGTGGGGCGTATGAAAACTGGGAAGAGGCAGGAATAACAAAGATAGGGGAAATGTTCATAGACAACGAAATCAGACCACTTGCCTCATGCTACTCAACTTCATCACTCTCCCAAAGAGATAAATACAGGTACGAACAACTTAAACACTGGCTAAAATCCCCGAACATTACTAAAGCGGCAACAAGGAGCCTTACGCCATTTGAGAAATATGTCATCTCCAACACTGGGGCGAAGAAATGGGTTTCGACACTCTACTCATTCATAAACTCACAGGAGGAACAAATCAAATGGGCATACATGACTAAGTGGGATAGAACTCTAGGGGAACATCCAACAAGAATTCAGTGGGAGGACCTATGGAAACAGATCCCCAAGTTGATGCGCTCGGCACAGACAAGAGAAATGTGGGTCAAAATAATGACACAATGGCACTACACCCCAGAAAGACTGCATACTATGTTCCCCAAAACGTCTAATAAATGTTGGAGAGGATGTGAAGAGGTGGGGACATGGAGACACATTTGGTGGGATTGTAAAAAGATAAAACCGTTTTGGGAGGAGGTAATGGGAGAGATGGGAAGGATATTTCCGGAGGTGAGGCAGATGGGAGTGGAAGTATGGCTATGTGGAATACGAGACCAAACCGCAAGAAAGTATACAAAGACTCAGTGGAGAGGGTTTATGGGGCTTCTCATAGCAGCATGATCAACCATCGCCCAGAACTGAAAAAATAAAGACACCCCACTGACTTTCACTTGGTTACAAAAAGTATGGACCCAAATAACGATGGAAAAAATCACCCACACGATCCAGGGCACGAGGGACGATTTTGCAAAGGAATGGGATGGGATTCTGGAATATCTTCGATCAGACTTCATGGCTCAGTGGTGCCCCCATAACATTAAAGTAACGGATATCTTCAATGCATAAAAGAAAAGTCCCCAAATAGACAGTTACATGTGCCCCGAGGGGTGGGGGGGGGGGAGTTGGGGTAGGGGGGGAGTTTCTTTTTTCTTACTCTTTATGACATGTTGATGTATAAAGCTAATAAACACATGTTTTAAAAAAAAATGTAGCACCTACATTTGGGACACATAGATCGCAGAAAAATCACCTAATTGGAGATGCAACCATAGACAGTAAAATACAGTAGCACCTTAGATTTGGAACACCTGGATAGATGAAGAGATGCCTAAACGGGGATACAAGAGTAGGCAGTAAAATGCAGTAGCCCCTAGATTTGGGGCACCTGGATATAATGAGTAAAAGGGGTACCACAATAGATAGTAAAATGCAGGAGCACCTAGATTTGGTGAACCTGGATAGGTGGAGAGACGCCTAAATTGATTGATATTTTATTTCTATCGCGCTCGTACACAAGTGTTTCAGAGCGCGAATGGGGCAAGCAATAATGTTTTTACTAGGTTGTGAGAGAATTCAGAGAGTGCAAGTGCAAAACAGAAGAGGGGCAAGCGGGGGAGGAGGGGAGGTGAGAAGTTGGGGATGAGCAGGTAAGAGGACAAACTGTAACGTTCCTACTAGGTTGTGAGACAATTAGGAGTGTGCAAGTGCGGAAACAGAAATGAGGGCAGAGGGGGAGGTGGAGTAGTGCAGGAAAGGAAGGAAGGCTAATGCTCAGGTGGGAGGGAGGAGAAGGGAACATAAAGTGCGAGTGAAAAGGCTCACTTGCACTTATGAGGAGAGGCTGCACAGGGGAGTACTAGAGGAGACCCAAAAAAGGAGTAGAGTGGCAAGGAGTGAACGCAGAGACTGACAAGGCTAGTGCAACAGAGGCAAAGTAGTCCTAGCAAGTTCAGGAGGAGCAGGGGAACACCAAAATGATGAGACTCTCTGAGAGCTGAGCCATGCAGGGACCTCACCAGGTGATGTGGGAGAGATAGAGGAGATCAGGATGGAAGGGAGGCCTGAGAGAGGGAGAAGCATGAAGAAGCTTCAGCACAGAAGCAATGCAACCATCTACAGCCAAGTGTCCTGGATAAAGGGAAAAGCCTAAATTCAACATACAGCATAAAAGCAAGAACACTGAGATGCAAATTTCCATGAAAGGGGAAAAAGTCCTGGGTTTCAACATACAGCAGAAAAACAAAAACACCAAGATGCACATTTCCTTGAAGGGGGAAAAGGCCTAGATTTACATACATCAGAAAAACAAAAACACCAAGATGCAAATTTTCTGGAAAGGAGAAAAAGGCCTAGATTTCAACATACATCAGAAAAACAAAAACACCAAGATGCGAGTTATCTGGCAGGGCCTGAGTGCCTGGAATGGACAACAAACAATAGTGGGCGATGTACAGCAGACTAAAGCAAAGGTAAAAGGAGTAATACGAGAGGTGGGACAGTTTAATAGGGAGCAATAATGGCAGTTCCCCCAGCCTGCACCTTTCTTACCTTGTCAGTCGCTACTGGTTCACGCTTTGCTGCATGCTCCACCGGCAAACACAGGCAAACACAGTCAAGAGCTGCTCCTGAAGGAGCTGCTCTTTGCCTCAGGGCCCTTCGCCTTATTCTACACCGTCTGTTTTGATCGACTGTTGCACGTATCCCTTCCCCTGTCATGTATTCTGGTGTGATACACTTGCCCCTCCTATACACTTTATTCAGGTTCGGCATATGCTCCAGTCTTTCTCCATCGTGTGTTCATTTCATGGTGAGACAATGTTGTTCATTCATTTTCGTCCCACTCAGAGATTAAGGTTTTTAGACGTTTTCTGAATTTTAGGTGGTCCTTCATAGTTCTTATTTCTTTGGGGAGGGAGTTCCAAAGTTTTACGGCTAAGCAGCAGAATGCTGATCCATCAAGTTTCTTTCTTGTGTACGGTTTAGGTTCTATGCGGATGTCAGTGGATCTGAGTGTTCTAGTAGGCTTGTAGATGGTGATTTTCTTTTGTATGGATTTCGCACCTAGGCCGTGGATTGCTCTATGTGTTATGCACCTAGTTTTAAAGGTGATTTGTTTTTTGACTGGGAGCCAATATAGCATCCTTAGCCCTGGAGTAATGTGATCCCTTTGTGAGAGTTTTAGGTGAAGTCTGGCAGTGTAACGCTTACCTCTGGTGCCCTGCAGGAGTAACTGGTCTGGATCATCGAGGTGTGGTACTTGACTCTGTGCTGCTGATTCCAAACCACTCTCTCCCCTCTGTTGCGCTGATGGACTTGTTGCCCAGCGGACAGTATGGTTGAGAGTGATTTGGTCGGGTTCTTGGGTTGCTTAGATGGATATGGACCCTCTGGATGAACCTACGGATGGACAATAGAATTGAGTAAATAACTGTGTAGATACTCTTCCCTCACTACCTCCCATATTGCCTCCCTGGGGACGTGCTAACTGGCAGTGCAAACTCCTGCTTACCTTAGTGACACTCTGTGATGAGGATGTTAATCAGGCTCTGTTTCTCCAGTTTCCTCACTGGATTTGATGGCCCAGACCAGCTGTGGCGCACAAGATGCCTGTAGTACGTATCTTGGCTGTCTCAATGTCTCTTCTGCGCTTTGCAGTATGTCCCTGTGTCTTTGCTGTCTTAATGTCTCTTACAGTAGATCTCGTCTGTGCTTTGCAAACTGCAGCATACACCAGCCAGCAACCCTTACAGTCCAGGCCTTACTTACATTATGTGCCTTCACCTTGCTAAGGGTCATGACAGCACTCCCCTCTAAAGCCCCCCCCCTCCAAGTAGAGCTACACCCGCCCTGGTCGCCCCAGGTGGTTGCGATGGTAGCAAGCTAAAATACATGCGGCCTGTATGGTTTCTGCTGGTTCTCAGGTTCGATCTAACACGCTATACCCTGTCCAGTGAACAAGATAGTAGAGCTTTCGTCGTACTACCTTGGAGTCTAGAATGTCCTTGACCAAATTTTCGGCCTCTTCTCCCTGAATGTTAACTGGAGTGGGGTTGCTTTAGGGAATTCCGAGTACCTGGATACATAGGTTTCAGCAATGATATGTGAAAGACTGGATGTATGTGAAGTGTGGAAGGCAGGTCCAGCTTTGCTGCCACAGGGTTAATAATGGACTTGATGCGAGTATGGGCCGATATACTGTGGGTGATATTTCCTGGGCCCCTTCATTTGAATGTGTTTTGTGGCAAGCACACTTTATCCCCCACTTGTTATTTGGGTTCCTCAGATCTTTTTGTTGTCTGCGAAGCACTTGTGAACTGTTTTTGATTCATGGAGGGTCTGGGTAGCCTTTTTCAGGTTTTCCTTAATGCTCGTGTGTAAGGTACTAATAGCGGGCATTACTAGGGGTAACGGTGGGTTGAGTGCGGCGGTGCGTGGATCTCTCCCATGTAGGAAAAAAAAGTAAAAAAACCCATAGAGCTATGGGTGGTGTTGTTGTACACATACTCTGCAGCCCACAGGAGTTCTATCCAGCTTGAATCTACTTGAGTAGGCATGCATCATAAGTGTTATTCAAGGGTTTGATTTGTCCTTTCGGTCTGGCCATCGGTCTGTGGATAGTGACTGGTAGATAATCGGACCTCAATCTGGGCTTTGGCACAACAGCTTCTCCAGAACTTGGAAACAAATTGACTACCTCGGTCGGAGATGATCACTGACGGAAAACTATGTAGCTTGACTATCTTTGCTAAAAATGTATGTGCCAATACCCCTGTACTTGGTAATCCCTTTAAAGTGATGAAATGTACCATTTTAGTTAGAATGTCAACCACAAGCAGTCTTGTGTTATAACCATAACAGGGCGGCAGGTCTGTAATAAAATCTAAAGAGATTATGTGCCACATGGTTGGTGGAATAGACAATGGATGAACTAGACCTTGTGGCTTGTTTTTAGGCATCTTGTTTGTGGCACAGATATCACAGGTCTTCACAAAAATGTGCCTATCGTAGTTGGCAGGGGAATTGTGCCTTGGATGTCTGTAAGAATTGCAAATTGTGGTGATCAGTGAGCACCGTGACGGTGTGACATGCTCCGAGAAGATGATGTCGCCATTCCTTGAAGGCGACTTGATAGCAAGTAATTCTTTATCTGTCACAGCATAGTTCAATTCAGCTGGATTACATTTCTTGGACCTGAATGCTACTGGATGTAATTGGCGAGATTCGGGGTCTCGTTGAGACAGGACTGCCCCCATAGCAATACTGGATGCATCGTCTCAAACAAATACGGGAGTTCAGGATCTGGATGCTTGAGTATCGGAGCAGTGGTGAATTGATGTTTTAGTTGCACAAAAGCCTGTTCTGTCACAGGTTTCCCTTTTTCTCACCTATTTTCTCTGTTTTACAGAGTCCTTTGTCAGGGTTTTCTTCTGAGCAGTTCGGATCTTGTACAAGCCCGCTCGGCCGTCTTCTGATTCCAGGATTCGTTCAGCTTCTTCGTACGGGATCAATGGTAACTCCAGGAAGCTTGGAAATGGAGGCAGCACACGGAGGCGGTCTGCACGGAACGCCGAAGAAACAGGATCAAGGAAGGTAGAAGGGAAGGAGAAGGAGGAAGGTCCGGGAACCAGGGAGCAACACAGTTCAGGAGAACGAACTACGGAGCACGGCAGGCCACAGCTATCGGTAGTGTTGAGACACGCGGAACCGCAGGGGAGTGGCTAATTTATAGAACGTGCTGCATAGGACGTAAAGGTCGATAGACCGCGTTCAGTGTATACGCCATGTTGGGTGTACTAAAGCGAGTAACCCCCGATGTGCCAGGGACCAGGAAGACCAGAAAGGGCGTGATCGATGGATCATGACATGTTCTGCCTCAGTGGTTGTTAGGGAGAATTCTCTCTTTAGGTTGAATTTCCTAACCTAGTGAGTAACCCAGCAGCTATGCTGGATTTCTGGAGTTTGTTTTTTTCTCCTGCCAAGAGTGAGACTCTTTTTCTCTCACTCTTGGACATGATTTATGGTGTTCCTTTGACTGTTAATGTGTTTTCTGGGCTATGGGGTCCTTTACTCCATAGGGTCTCATGTGTTTTTACTATGTGTGTTACACAGCACCCTCCGTGCAGTAACACAGGGGTGTCATAGTGACACCCGACCATAGACTCCATACCCTGGGACTGACTACTGTCTCCCAGGGCATGTAAAGTCACCATTGGCTTTACTAGTCCCAAATTATTAACAGAAACCAGTACAACCCATCATATTGTGGACGTACTGGTCGGGGCAATTCGATTGGCCCGGGGTCTGTTAGTCGAGGGGGCACGTCTCCGTCCCCCCTGATCGAGTTTTGGCTGGTGGCAGTGGATACTACTTTTTATATTCGACCGCAAATATTTCCCTATGGGATTTTCCCATTGTTCGAGGCTACCAACTTTAATTATTTAATTCTCATAGCCTCGAACATACCGCCGGTTTATTTAATTAATATTAATTCGCCGGTTGGTATTTTTTGCCAGGACTCGATTCTAAAATGGCGTTTGTGTTCTCTTCTGTGACCCCAGCCCAAGTCGAGTCCTTTGTTCCACTTTTTGGCGGGCTTCTCCACAGAAGCCTCCAAAAGTGGTGCCACTCTGTCTGGGTACCACAGGGTGTGTGGGAGGGGGTTTAGGCACCCTGGACTGAGTTACCTTGGTAACTCAAGTCGCACTCTTGTGTGATTGGCCCAAGTGTTGAGCCGGCCGGCTCACCACTTAGCATGTTTGATTGACAGCTAGGCTGAGTGAATGGGGGTATGCTGCATAAAAGCAGGGCTTTGGGGACTGGAACTTCAGAAGTCGCCACAGGACCTGAGAATCCGACGAGGGAGAAGCTGGGCCGACCTACCACGACGACAACACCGGTGGAGCCCTGCAGAACCGACTCACCACTTCCCGACGACAGAGAAGATCTCCCGGCTGGAGAGGCTTCTTCCCCTGACTGGTGGGCACAACCAGTTAACCTTCTTTTCTTCGCACTGCAGACTAGTTTGTGGTCGAACTGCCCGTGCCAAGCACCCCGGCGGCCGGATAGCCACTTAACACTGAACCGCGAATCAACAGACCGCTCCTTGTACCTGAGAAACTCTGTGGCTGGTTTCTTCCCTGGCAGTGCAACGGACTCCTGTCTTCCTCCCGACGAGATCCTCTCTTCCCCCGGACGAAGCACCGACTTGCATCCACTGCCAGGAACAACTGCCCCCGCTGGAGTGTTCTCACCACTTTAAGGTACCGTGTCCGCCAGGCCTCCCTTTCTAAAGATTGCTACAAGGTAATAATAACCCCTTAACTTTCTGGACTGGGCTGGCCGCCTTGACCCTCTAACTGGTCCCTTCCTTTGGTCCAACTCCTTTTTGAACCGTTACAAGATTTTTGTGCACTGCAACCGTGTGACCTTGGACACATTTCGTTCTGATCCTCTTAAAGCGGATCCGGCCTACTGACTCTGAATTCACGGTGTTACTTTGCCTTCCTCTCTTGTTGTGTTTGTCAAAAAGTGTTGGGATCTGTTTCAATTTATTCTCTGCTGTTCTCTCCCTTTTTAAAAACGAATTATTAGAGTGCCATCTACGTTAAGCACTCACCGCTGTCTGAAACTAAGTGGGGCTTTACTTAAGACTTGTCTAATATTCTTTTAAGGGAGTGTATATCTTTTAGTGACCGTGTTTTTGATTTGCTTACTATTAGTGCCTGTGTGTTTTTCTAGATGTGGTTTTAAATAAATAATTATATCTCTTTTACACCAAGCCCTGGTCAGTGTTTACTTGTTCTATTGTGCTCTCTTGACCTATTGTCAATACTCTGTATACTGCCTAACTCTTCTTGAGGGAAGTCTGACTGCTCAGCCACAGCTACCAAGTGAACGTGTGTGGTATAGACTGCTACCAAGTGGGTTTACTGCCAAACACCTGTAGTCCTAAATCTTTTGCAGTGGTCCCAGAGGGAACTGCACAGGTTTCTGCCTAACACTGGTGTACAGCGGTGGGATTTGTATTGAGTATACACTTTAGAGTGCTTGTTGAACACTTTAGGACAACTAACCACAGAGCCTAGCACTAAGAAGCTGATTTTCTAGCTATGTCTGCTATGGAGAGTTATACCCTAGAATCACTGTCTGCCAAAACTGATGATTGCTTAAAAGTATTGTGTAGACATAAGAATCTCTCTGAGAAGGGCAAGAAAATGGAACTTATAGAAAGATTGTTAGAAAACCAAAGTCTGGGTGGTACAGAGGAATCTATCCACCCCCCAGGAAATGTAGAAAACAGTGATGGTATTGATCTGAATCAAAGTCCTGATGAGTCAGAAGAGGAAATTAACCTAATGAAGTTAGCCACTCTGAGCCTCTGTCTGCCTTACCTACTGTACCTACTGGGCCTATACCAGGTCCTATATGTAACCCTGCTTATTTTGAACTTGAAAAAATGAAGCTTGAATTAGAGTACAAACGTTTTATTGCTCAATCTGAAAGAAACCAAGAGCTAGAGTTCAGAAGAATGAATGCCCAGGCTGAGCAGAAGCAAGCTGAGTTAAGATTCAGAGAAATAGAGCTTAATCATGAACTAGAAATGAAAAAGTTGTCTGTGGAAAATGCTTCTCTCTCCTCTGGTTCTTCTAGTCCCAAAAGACCCTGGATGCCTAAGGAATTAGTGGGTATGTATGAACCTAAGTTGGATGTGTTGGATTGGTTAAAAATGTTTTAGTATAATCATGGGCTCCAGGACATCACAGGGACTGAGTTACTTCCCTGGTTGTTCTCTAGGCTTCCCCCTGTTGAAACTGATGTGGTAATGGAGTTGGGGGAGGTGGATAAGAAGGATTATGAATGTGTGAAACTAGCTTTGATAGCTAGATTTGGGAAGACCCCTTTCCAGTACCTTAAGAGGTTTAGGACCCTCAAAAAGCATGATGGTACCCCTTGGGCTACCTGGGTGAGTGAAAGTTTGAAAAACTTAGAGGGATGGATTAAGGGTTACAGAGTTAACACTTATGAAGGAATGAAGAATCTTGTAATGTTGGAGTCAATTTATGATGCCTGCTCTCCTGAGCTCAGACAGCACTTGGCTGATTCAAGGGAATTAGATTCCAGGAAGTTAGCTAAGGCTGCTGACTTGTGGCTTGCCAACAGGGCCACTCACAAGGATTCTGGGGCTACTCAGAAAAAGGATGAGGGAAAACAGCCAAAAAAGGACTCCAAAGAGAAATCTGATAATTCAAATTCCAAAGAGGGCCCCAAACAAAACCAAAAGGGTAAACCACCAGGGAAACCAAATCAGGCTAGTGTACCTCCTGGTGCCAAACCAGGAGGAGGTCAGAACAAGCCACCATTCCAGAAAGCATTTGGTAAATGCTTTGTTTGTGGCTCTACTGACCATGTGAAAGGAGATTCCAGATGTAAGGGTAAACCTTCAGGGGTCCAGCTTGTCTCCTTAGCCTTCGCTCCAGAGGAGGAAGTACAAATGGCAAGTGGAAACTTTCTATTACTGGCTGATGAACCCATTGGAGTCTCAGCCAGTGTTTCTTTAGTGTCTCTGGGTCTGTGGGAACAACAGAACTTAGATGTCTATAATTCTATCCCAGATAATATTAAAGAGTATTATAAGGACAGTGTCCAGGTGAATGGTCAGGAGACTCCTGCCATTAGGGACACTGGGGCCAGCATAACTGTGGTGGACAAATCGTTTTTTCAGGCTAATCGTTTTTTCAGGCTGAGGATGATGCTAAGTCACCCAAACGCCTCACAAAGTTAGCTGGAGGGCCTGTGCAGATGCTTCCCCAATTACCAGTTCTCATCCAGTGTAATGACATGACTGTGAAGATACCCGTCAGCATACAAAGTGAGGTGCCAGGAAGGGTTCTGCTGGGTAATGACTTAAAAACTCTTGGAGTAGTGTCACATACCCCCAGACCTCCTAGTAAAAGGTTACAGGAGCTCACCAGACCTGCAAGGGAGAGAACCATGAGAGGTACTCCCAAGGAGATGATGAGGAAAGAGATCACTCCTGCTCCACTGGAGATGTCAGCTGCTGTCTCTAAGCAACAAGAAGCAAAGGGGAAACCTAAGACTTCTAACAAGAAACTAGCAGTCAGCACTCCAGTGCAGCCAACCAGGACTTCCCCTAGGTTGTCCAAAGTTACACCAGTAACTCCCCCTCCATCTGAGGCTGAGAGGGAGGTACAACCCTGTGTGGTTGAACTAGACTCTGAAGAAGAGCTAGTGGAAGGCCAGGAACTCATTGGAGATCTGGATCCTGTTGACCATCCTGAGCTGCAGTCTTTACTGGCAGAGGTGGACTCAACAGGGCAGACTTCAGTAAGAGACAGAGAGAATGTCCAACTCTGGAAGGTCTTCGCCACCAGGCAGATGCTCATGCTGAAGGGCAAGAGCCTGGGAAATATAGGTTACACTGGGAAGATGGCCTCTTCTACAGTGAACCAACCGAGTCTGCCCCTGGGGACAACAAACGACTTGTAGTACCCCAAGAGAACAGACCACAGTTCTTGCAGTTAGCCCATGAGATTCCTTTGGCTGGTCACTTGAGTTTCAAGAAGACTAATGAAAGGCTCTCACTCTACTTCTATTGGCCAAAGATGGGGGCTGAAGTAGATAAATATTGCAGGAGCTGCCATACCTGCCAGACTTCTGGTAAGGTTGGCTCCAAGAATGTGGCACCTTTAGTGCCTCTCCCAGTTGTGGGAGTCCCATTTGAGAGAGTAAGGATTGACATTGTTGGTCCCCTTGATCCTCCAACCTCCTCAGGCAACAGGTGTATACTTGTTGTAGTAGACCATGCTACTAGGTACCCTGAGGCAATTCCTATGAGGACTGTTACAGCTTCGGTTGTGGCTAAGGCCCTCCTTGGTATTTTTAGCAGGGTTGGGTTTCCTAAGGAAGTAATCTCTGACAGAGGGTCAAATTGTATGTCCCACTACATAAAAGCCATATGGAAAACCTGCGGAGGTACTTACAAGTTCTCAACCGCATACCACCCTCAGACAAATGGACTGGTTGAAAGGTTCAACAGAACCATGAAGAGCATGATAGGTGCTTTAGAGGACCCCCTTAAAAGAAAGTGGGACCTTCTACTGCCATGCCTTCTCTTTGCTTATAGAGAAGTCGCTCAGGAGGGAGTAGGTTATTCTCCCTTCAGACTTCTTTATGGTCATCCGGTCAGAGGTCCATTGGCCCTGATCAAGGAGGGGTTGGAGAGTGCTCCTTCCCCCAAGCCAGTCAGAGTGACTGACTATGTGATAGGTCTCCGAAGGAGAATGTCACAAATGATGGCAGAAGCAAGTGATAACTTGAAAGCTGGACAAGCATTGTCAAGCACTTGCATGACCAAAAGGCTAACATGGTTGAGTTTACTCAGGACCAGCTAGTTCTCGTTATGATTCCAACAAGGCAGAGGGCCTTGCAAGACAAATGGATGGGACCCTTCAAAGTTGTGGGTAAACTTGGAGAGGTCAACTATCTGGTGGACTTGGGCAACCCCAAGGAGGCTCCAACAGTCTTCCACACCAACAGACTAAAAGCGCATGTCTCCAGACCTGATGTAGGAGCTTTGCTTCTAGCATCATCAGAGGAAGAAGAAGAGAGTGAAGCTCTTTTTGATCTCCTCAGAGGCTTACCTTTAGATGAAAAAATTGAAGGAGTAAATCTCTCTTCAAATCTGACACCTGAGCAACAGGAAGAGTGCAAGTCTATGTTAAATCAGTTTGCCTCTCTGTTCTCACTCTTGGGGACAGCATGACATACTCACTGGTGACTGTCTGCCAGTCAAAAGCAGAGGATATCGAATGTCAGAAAATGTAAGAACCAACATCAAAGGTGAGGTCAACAAGATGCTTGATCTCGGGGTAATAGAGCCCTCTACTAGTCCATGGTCTAGCCCAGTTGTGTTAGTACCAAAGGCAGGATCTAAAGAACTTAGATTCTGTGTGGATTACAGAGCTCTTAATGCAGTCACTAAGACTGATGCCCACCCTTTGCCAAGGACAGATGAGTTGGTGGATAGACTTGGTGCAGCCAAGTTCCTCAGCACATTTGACTTGACGTCAGGCTATTGGCAAATAGGCCTGACAGACCATGCCAAGGAGAAAACTGCATTTTCTACCCCAGTTGACTTATACCAGTTTAAGGTTATGCCTTTTGGATTGAAAAATGCACCTGCTGCATTTCAAAGGATGGTAAACCAGGTTCTGAATGGGATGGAGGACTTCTGCATGGCATACTTGGATGACATAGCAGTGTTCAGCAATTCCTGGGAAGAACATATGGACCACCTGAGATATGTTTTGCAGGCTCTTGGAAAGGCCAATCTGAACATAAAGGCAAGTAAATGCCAGATTGGACAGAGTAAAGTGGTCTACCTTGGACATGAGGTAGGAGGTGGAGAAATAAGGCCTTTGCCCAGTAAGATTGAAGCTGTGCAAAATTGGACAACACCTACTACTCAGACCCAGGTGAGAGCCTTTTTAGGTCTCACTGGGTATTACAGGAATTTCATTGAGAACTATGGGTCCATAGCTTCTCCACTGAATGTCATCTCCTCTCCTAAATTCCCTAAAAAGGTTAGGTGGAATGAGGAATGCAATCTGGCCTTTGAAACCCTGAAAAAGGCTCTTTGCCAAGCCCCAGTACTCAGAGCTCCTGACTACCACCAAACTTTCATTGTGCAAACAGATGCTTCAAATGTAGGAATAGGTGCAGTCCTCAGTCAACTGGATGGGAAAGGTAGGGAGCACCGCATTTGCTTCATCAGTAGAAAACTGAAGGATCCTGAAACAAGGTGGGCAACCATTGAACGAGAGTGTTTTGCTATTGTGTGGGCTCTGAAGAAGTTTAGGCCATACTTGTATGGTTCTAATTTTGTCCTTCAGACTGACCACCAACCCTTGAGATGGTTAATGCAAATGAAAAGGGAAAAAACTATTGAGATGGTCAATCTGCCTGCAATGGTTTGATTTCACCATTGAGCACAGGTCAGGGTGTCACCACCAAAATGCTGATGGTCTCTCTAGGATGTATATCATCGACTAGAGGTATGAGATTCATCCAGGAGTGGATTAAATCCTCATGACCCTTAGTCTGGGGGTGGCGAGTGTTAGGGAGAATTCTCTCTTTAGGCTGAATTTCCTAACCTAGTGAGTCCCCCAGCAGCTTTGCTGGATTTCTGGAGTTTGTTTTTTTTCTCCTGCCAAGAGTGAGACTCTTTTTCTCCCACTCTTGGACATGATTTATGGTGTTCCTTTGACTGTTAATGTGTTTTATGGGCTATGGGGTCCTTTACTCCATAGGGTCTCATGTGTTTTTACTATGTGTGTTACACAGCACCCTCCGTGCAGTAACACAGGGGTGTCATAGTGATACCCCACCATAGACTCCATACCCTGGGACTGACTACTGTCTCCCAGGGCATGTAAAGTCACCATTGGCTTTACTAGTCCCAAATTATTAACAGAAACCAGTACAAACCATCATATTGTGGACGTACTGGTCGGGGCAATTCGATTGGCCCGGGGTCTGTTAGTCGAGGGAGCACGTCTCCGTCCCCCCTGATCGAGTTTTGGCTGGTGGCAGTGGATACTACTTTTTATATTCGACCGCGAATATTTCCCTACGGGATTTTCCCATTGTTCGAGGCTACCATCTTTAATTATTTAATTCTCATAGCCTCCAACATACCGCCGGTTTATTTAATTAATATTCATTCGCCGGTTGGTATTTTTTGCCAGGACTCGATTCTAAAATGGCGTTTGTTTTCTCTTCTGTGACCCCAACCCAAGTCGAGCCCTTTGTTCCACTTTTTGGCGGGCTCCTCCACAGAAGCCTCCAAAAGTGGTGCCACTCTGTCTGGGTACCAAAGGGGGTGTGGGAGGGGGTTTAGGCACCCTGGACTGAGTTACCTTGGTACCACCTGAGTTACCTTGGTAACTCAAGTCGCACTCTTGTGTGATTGGCCCAAGTGGTGAGCCGGCCGGCTCACCACTTAGCATGTTTGATTGAGAGCTAGGCTGAGTGAATGGGGTTATGCTGCATAAAAGCAGGGCTTTGGGGACTGGAACTTCAGAAGTCGCCACAGGACCTGAGAATCCGACGAGGGAGAAGCTGAGCTGACCTACCACGACGACACCACCGGTGGAGCCCTGCAGAACCGACTCACCACTTCCCGACGACAGAGAAGATCTCCCGGCTGGAGAGGCTTCTTCCCCTGACTGGTGGGCACAACCAGTTTACCTTCTTTTCTTCGCACCCCAGACCGGTTTGTGGTCAAACTGCCCGTGCCAAGCACCCCGGCGGCCGGATAGCCACTTACCACTGAACCGCGAATCAACAGACCGCTCCTTGTACCTGAGAAACTCTGCGGCTGGTTTCTTCCCTGGCAGTGCAATGGACTCCTGTCTTCCTCCTCCACGAGATCCTCTCTTCCCCCGGACGAAGCACCGACTTGCATCCGGTGCCAGGAACAACTGCCCCCGCTGGAGTGTTCTCACCACTTTAAGGTACCGTGTCCGCCAGGCCTCGCTTTCTAAAGATTGCTACAAGGTAATAATAACCCCTTGACCTTCTGGACTGGGCTGGCCGCCTTGACCCTCTAACTGGTCCCTTTCTTCGGTCCAACTCCTTTTTGAACCGTTACAAGACTTTTGTGCACTGCAACCGTGTGACCTTGGACACATTTTGTTCTGATCCTCTTAAAGCGGATCCGGCCTACTGACTCTGAATTCACGGTGTTACTTTGCCTTCCTCTCTTGTTGTGTTCGTGAAAAAGTGTTGGGATCTGTTTCAATTTATTCTCTTCTGTTCTCTCCCTTTTTAAAAATGAATTATTAGAGTGCCATCTACGTTAAGCGCTCACCGCTGTCTGAAAATAAGTGGGGCTTTACTTAAGACTTGTCTAATATTCTTTTAAGGGAGTGTATATCTTTTAGTGACCGTGTTTTTGAATTGCTTACTATTACTGTTTACTTGTTCTATTGTGCTCTCTTGACCTATTGTGAATACTCTGTATACTGCCTAACTCTTCTTGAGGGAAGTCTGACTGCTCAGCCACAGCTACAAAGTGAATCTGTGTGGTACAGACTGCTACCAAATGGGTTTACTGCCAAACACCTGTAGTCCTAAATCTTTTGCAGTGGTCCCAGAGGGAACTGCACAGGTTTCTGCCTAACAGTGGTTCAATTGAACGTTCTGTTTTTCCGGAGTAATGCAGTGATAGGATGAACCGAGAATTCTGCAATAGAATGCAGATAAAAATGTGCGAACCCCAGGAAGCTCTGGACTGCTTTGACAGAGGTAGGTGAGGGCCACTGGAATATCGCTTCCACCTTGTGGTTCTCCATCTGATTTACCTTTGGTGTCAGGATAAACCCTAAAAACTCCACCTTGGTCAAATGGAAGGTGCATTTCTCAAGCTTTGCATACAGATGGTGCTGGCATAACTTTTCCAGGACTGCTATCACATGAAGTACGTGTTCTTCCAGTGTCGATGAGTAAATCAGAATGTCGTCTATGTATACCATAGCACAGACGTCCAGTAATTATCTTAAGACATCATTCATAAAGAATTGAAATGCCACCAATGCATTGCACAGCCCAAAGGGCATGACAGTGTATTCAAACAGCCTGAACTTTGTGCGGATGCCGTCTTCCACTCTTCCCTGGCCTTCACGCGAACTAGATGGTATGCTCCCATGAGGTCCAGCTTCGTATAGATTTTAGCTCCCTTCACTTGGTCCAGTAGCACCGGGATAAGTGGCAGAGGGTAACGGTTCTTGATGGTGATCTTGGTAAGCCCTCTATAATCTACACAAGTTCTAAGGTCCCCCTCCTTCTTGGGACGAAAAAGAGCGCTGAGGAAGCAGGTGACTTAGATGGTTGGATAAACCCATTGGCCAGATACTGATCCAAGTATTTGCACAAGTGTTCGTTCACCTTTTCCGTAAGCGTGTATATGCGGCTGCATGGAGGTTGGGCTCCTGGAATTAAGTCGATTTAGCAGTCATAGGGTCTGTGAGGTGGCAGGGTGTTGGCTTGCTCCTTTTGAAAAACATCTTGGTAGGCCTCGTATTCCGAGGGCAATTGTCCCATGATACCAATCACCACCTTGCGATCTTCGTTTTGTGTCCCGGGTGTCAGTACCTGCGCGTTAATGGGAGTGGACGAGTAGCAAGTCTGCACACATTCAATGGGAAAGGTCAACGTGTGGGTTCGCCAGTGTAGGACCGGGTTATGACACTCCATTTATTAGGTCAAAAACGATATGTTCCTTATGCCCATCGTGACATAGCGATACAATCTTCTCCCTCTTCTGAATGGGAGCACCTATCCGCAAGGCCACAGTAATTTCCATGTAGTTCCCTACTGATCCACAGTCAATATATGCTTCTAAGGCATGCATCCATTGAGGCTGTTCGGGGCAAAGTAGGATTACCGGTGTTGTAAGATGCCAAACCGTTGGTGTTTTCTCCTTTCCCGACAAACTGATCTCTACTCTTGTCGAGCCGTAGAGTTTTCCGACAACTCCCTTGGCTCAATTGTGCCTAAATCAAGAGCCCCGAGTGGCTTCCGGGGTGTTTTACTCGGGCAATCCTTTAGGAAATGTCCTGCCTTGCCACAGTACAAACAAAATTATTGAAGTCTGCGTCACTCTCTCTCCTCTTTGGTTAGAGGTCCTCGTACGCTACCCAATTACATGGGCTCCAGCGGACTCTCCGTGGTCCGGAATGACACCTCCCGAGGTCAGTGCCCCTGTTCTGGGTAGGCTGTATGGGTTTTTAGGGTTAAACACACTTGAGAGTAGTAGTAAAATTGACCATAAACACTATTCAGATACAAATAGTCTGAACCATACTTTACCCTTTTTCGAAGAAAGAAGCATCTAGAGCCTCTAGAAGACATTCTTGTGGAACCTGGGAAGGCCCATTGATCCATGCCCATAATACATTCCTTAAAGTTACTTGGTTTCCCTCCTCAGCAGGGTCTCAGCAGGGTCTCAGGTTGATAAGAAACTTTGGCCAGTTTATTTCTTGAGTACGCATGTGCTCTATCTCCTCTGTAGTTAGAAGAACCAGACTGCATTCCACTGCTTGCCATTCCCAACAGGACTCCACATTCTCCTTTGGCTCTAGGTCCTGCTCACTTTGGGCCTCATCATAGCGTTGGTGGTATCCCAACGTTAATTGTGTTGGGATACCGCCAAGGCTATTAGCGTTACTCGGTCCTGTGCTATTAACGATGGATCCCGAGTAGTGGTAAGGCAGTAATTCCCCATTTTTAGGACTCTATGGGGATTTTCGGCGCTATTGCCACTTGCGGTAATAGCGCTGGCAGTAATACCCCCGAAAAAAGGCAGAAAGGCAGAAAGCTGGAGATTTACCCCAGCTCAGAGCTGGAGATAAATCTCCAGGTTTCCGCCCAAACCTGGGATTGGGCGGAGCAGTAATGCAGTGGTAATATCGTTACAAACGCATTACTGCCACTCTGCCCAACCCCTGATAAGGCTCTTTTTTGTGTTCTAACCCACCCCTTTGCTAAGCAGTATGGCAGCTAGGATTTACAGCATCTTGGAGATGTCAAGCCCAGAGAAATAGGATACATCCACTGCCCCGCTGCTTGAACTTTAGTACAAGTTACAAAAGGGATAAGCATTAGAATCGCCAATAGTTTTGACGTTTAATGCTGTTATTTGCATTTTGTATTTATAGGTGCCAGGGTGCAAGGAGGAGAGTGCAAAGTTTCAAAAGAGGATGCAATAAGCAGTGTGGGCGTGCAAGAGAGTGAGAAGGAAGGCAAATATAGCGAGGGAGGAAATGATTAAGAGAGGGTGCCACTGATGATGAGCAAGAGGAAATATGAGTGAGAAAGGTTGAGAGTGAGAGGGTAAGAAATAAAGCAGGTGTGTGAGAGGAAGGATGAGTGGGGTAGAAAGAGTGTGTGATGTGGGTGAGTGGGTTGTAGAGAGAGTTGGGTTGGTGGAGAATTTGCAATCACTGCAGCTGGGACCAACACAGATAGAGTGAATTAGAATGACCTAAATGTGATTGTAGGAGTGCAGAAACATGGGGCAAGTGTTAAAATAAAAATCTGTAATAAAAGGCAAGGTTAATGCGGCTTGGCAGCCACAAGAGCTTTAAATGGCGATGTATTTAATTAATTCTTAGAATTGTTAATTTTGATAAGAAGAAGCAGGAGTCAGAGTTCTGTGTTTATAGTAACTTGTGAGTGGAATTACATGGGAGGCTTGATATGGGACATAACACCTGAGCAAAATAAATTGTTTCTAGGTCTTTTACAGGGCCAGTATAGACCTAACAGCACACAAATGTAGTGGGGAAAAGAAAAAAAAAGAAAGTCGTTTATTTGCCCCACCATCACCCACAGTTCATGCTCCCAAATTCATCTCTGAAGGGATTGACATTTTTGTGAGCAATTCTTGTGAGCAATCTTATGCCTGCTTTTAGTCTAGAAGAGCCTGATTAGTATCACAACAATACAATCAGAAGCTACATTTGATTGCTCTGGCCAACAAATGTTTAGTTTAGTTAAGTTTAGTTTATTTATTTGTAAAGTGCACCAAGCCCAGAGGCAATGTGTTTAGGAATGCACATAAATGAGCATTAGGACACATTTAGACAACTTTTAAAAGTGCTATGGGAAATAAATAACGGATAGGGATATAGTTTGCCTAGAAATAAAACTAGATTTGCTGGAAAATGGGCAAGTAGAGGGGAGTCCCACCACCCAGGCAATCTCCAGATGCCATGGGGCGGGAGGTTCACAAGAGACCCAAGATTCCACAAGCTTACACAGAGCTCACACGTTTCCTGTGGCCATGCGTGAGAGGGCCACCCATTCCTGTTTTTGCCTGGAATTCTGGAACTTGTAGTTTCCGAACTTTCAAATGGGACAGAAACAACTACAGGATCCAGAATCTAAAGGAAAAAACAGGAACGGATGTCCTTGTCACAGAAAGCGTTGAGAGCTCAGGCCTACATCTCACACACAACATCACAATACAATCAGTTACAGGTGCACCTGTGCTCCAGGGTACACCAATCACGAACAATATTAATACCCTACCCAATACCACGGCCCTGAAATCTGGGCAGTGGCAACCACAGGGAAATTCATAAAATAGATCTGCCCAGTTACCCTCACACCAGCCAGGCACAATTCATATAGGTACACACAAGTGGCAGAGTCCTACGCCTCCCCGATCCACACCCGCAAGCGGAAGGCATTAAGCCAGCAAGACAATCAGCAGTTGGAGAACACTCCCTCCTCACTGTGATGATGTGGTTCCTACTGTAAAGTTCCTGCAAATGTAGTGTGGGACATTTTAAGCAACAACCCTCTTGGTGAGGAAAAATGCCTCAAAGGTCGAGTGGTGAATTTAATATACACAGTACAAATGCCCTGTCTCCAGGCGATGTCATACTTTCTTGCATAACATTTGTCACAAACTCCTTAATAGATAGATTAACAAGTTACTTAACCATGGTAACGTTCTTTCGATCGGATGCTCCTCCCACGTATTCCTCATTTTATGATATCTTTGTTTCCAGCTTCAGCTGCTTCGGAAAACAATTCTTCTCGGCAGAGGGCGCTGTGCGTCGACACAGTCGACCCGATGTCGCTCGAAGACTTCCATCTCGGTTGACGTCATTGTCGAGTATATATATACCACACGCAGCACCCGTTGTCTTCAGCTCTGTCATTTACGCCACCCATATGCAGAATTACCGACATTCTTAAGTGCCTTTAATTTAAGCTCAACGTCTCATGCCTGGAAATTCTACAGTGGGGTAGGTTGGGAGGGTCGATGAGAAATACGTGGGAGGAACATCCAATCGAAAGAACGTTACCACGAGTAAGTAACTTGTTCTTCAAATGGATTGTGTTCCCCCAAATATTCCTCATCTTATGATAAACTCCCAAAGCAGTCTTAAGTTCTTTTGGAGGAGGGTGTAAGAATTTGAGTGTTATTATTTGTCAAGAATGGAGCTTAGAACTGCCTTACCAAATCCTCACTCATTGTTAGAAGTGTCTAAACCATAATGTTTCATAAACGTGTCTATGGTAGACCAGGTAGCTACCTCACAGATATCCTTTATCGGAACCCCCTTCTGAAGGGCAGAGGAAGTTGCCATGCCCCTAGTGGAATGAGCCCTTAAACCCTTTTCAGCTAGCTTGTAGCACTCTGAAATAGCCAGTATTATCCATCTGGATAGGGTTTGTTTGGTAACTGACAGACCTAGTTTGTGTCCTGTATATCCAATGAAATGTTGGCTGTGTTGGCGTAACTTTGCCATTCTTGAAACATAAATGCCAAATTATTATTATTATTATAAAAGCTTAGAGCTCTCCTTGTATCAAGTCTATGACACCTTTCCACTTCCTTGCCAGGATGAGGTGGTGGATAGAAGGCTGGAAGCACAATTTTCTGTGCTAAATGGTAATCCGATAACATTTTTGGTAGAAAGGAGGGTTTGACCTTAAGGAAATCCTTATCCTTGTAAACAGAGGTTATAGAATAAGGCCTGCAGCTCACTCACCTTGCGGGCTTATCGAAACTAACAAATTAGTTTTGAAAGTCAGCGACCTTAATGTGTAGGAATGGAGAGGATCAAAAGGAGCACACATCAAAAACTCTAAAACCAAATTAAGGTCCCAAATTGGGACTTATAAAGGTGTAGGAGGAAATACATTTGTGAGTCCTTTAAGAAATGGAGTAATTAAGGGTATTTTGAAATATGATGCCTCCACTGAGGTGCGCTTAAATATGGAAAGCGCTACCAGATAACCCTTAATTGTTCCAATCTGAAGCCCCATATTAGCTAAACGCAGCAAAAAAGATAACACCGTAGGTGTATCGCATTGAAATGGGTCAACATTTTTTCCCCTGCATCAGCTGCAGAACTTTTTCCAACAGCAGCGGTATAAGGATGTTGCTGGCCTTCTGGCCGGAAGCAAAATCTCCATTACATCATCCAGGAGGTCCCAATCCTTGTATCTCAACCTCTCCGAAACCATGAGTGAATGTTGAGTTTCCTGACCTCTGGATGCAGAACCCGACCCTCCTCTCGCAAGAGAAAATCCTCTCTTTGTGGAAGATCTATTGGAGGGCAGATGAACATGTCCAGATGGTCAGGGTACCACGTACTCATGGCCCAATCTGGAGCAATTAGGATCATGGGTTTCCTGAACTTTCTCAATCTCCTGATCACATGAGGAATGACAGGGACTGGGAGAAACGCGTACAGGAGTGGAAACTCCCAGTCCACTATGAACGCGTCTACTAGAGTTCCGGTTGGAGGTCATTTCCTGGAGTAGTACAGTTCGCAGTTCCGGTTGACACTGGTCACAAACAGATACACTTGAGGGGTTCCCCAATAGGTGAAGATCACTTGAAGGACTTTCTGAGCTAGTTCCCACTCGTGGGAGACTGTGCTCTGCCTGCTCAGAGAGTCTGCCGCTCTGCTCTCCTCTCCTCTCTGGCTAGGTGAATCGCTGATAGGGAGATTTCGTCTTGAATTGCCCAGAACCAGAGTTGCATTCCCTCTCTGCACAGTGGTAGTGACCCTGCACCTCCTCTTTTTGAGGTAGGACATGGCCACCGTGTTGTCCGTCATTATCAGTACATTCTTTCAACGTACAGAGGGCAGAAAGGCCTTCAGCGCTAGTCTGATTACCCTCAGCTCCAAAAGGTTGATATGTAGTTTGAACTCCGATGGAGACCAACGACCGCTAACTGTCAGATTATTGGTGTGGGCTCCCCACCCTGTGAGTGAAGCATCCGTAACTGCTGTTATCCCGCCCATGGCTACCAAAAACGTTCTCCCTTCAGGATGTTGTCCTCACAGGCCCACCACGGGAGATCCTGTGCTACTCTGCCTGGAACCTGAAGGACTGACATTCACCCTGTGATTTGGCTACCACTGTATTCTGAGAGCCCATTGAAGGGATATCATTCTCAGGTGGTCCTCTGCCACCAGAAAAATGCAGGATGCCATGAGGCCAAGCAACCTCATAAAATCAAGGGCCAGAAGACACTGGGCACTCTGGAATTTGGTGACCATCTGCAAAATGTGTAGAGCCTTCACCTTGCGTGGCAAGGCTTTTCCCAAGGATGCATTCAGGACCGTTCCAGTAAACTGGAGTCTCTGAGATGGTAGTAGTAGTAGTTGTATATTCTTTATTACAGATTGAATAAAAAATCCATAAAATATATGAATCCCCCTCTCCTGAGACTCGCTGTCACCAGCACCAACAGCTTGGTGAAAACCCTACGGGCGGAAGTTAGCCCGAATGGCAGAACTCAAAACTGATAATAAGAACCGCCAATAGCGAACCTCCGGTACTTTCTGTGCTTGTGATGGACGGGAACATGAAAGTAAGCATCCCGAAGGTCCAATGAAGTCCTCCAATCATGGAGCTGGAGGGCCTAAAGGATCTGAGAAAGTGTGACCATCTTGAATTGTCCTTCCTGAGGAACTTGTTCAAGTATCTCAAGTCCAAGAGGGCTCTCCATCCTCTGTCCTTTTTGGGGATTAGGAAATAGGGAGAGTACCATCCTCTGTTCCTCTCCATTACAGGTACTGGTTCTATAGCACCCTTCTAAGCAGGTTCACAATTTCCTGCAACGGGAATGGATGTGGAACATTTAGCGAATGGGTTCCTGGTGGATGATCCTGGGTCTCTGTATAAAGGGGAGGCAGTAACCTTGGGCTACTGTTTCCAGTGCCCATGCATCTGAAGTAACACCACGCCATTTTTTCAGATGCCGTGACAGTCTGCCTCCCACTGGGGTGTCGTGAGCCAAGACTTCTGAGAGGTTTTGAGGCAGCTGAAGCAGTGGCTGATGGTAAAGACGCTGTGGCTTGGGCGCACTTTGCACCTCTCCCTCGTCTACCATGAGGGATTCTTCTTTGTCCTCTTTGACCAGCCTGTCCTCTTGCTCTTCCAATTGAGGAATAGAATTTAAAGGACTTCCCTCTACAAGATGATCTGCTGGGATGAATTGAAATGACTGTAGCTGCATGATGGCGGCACCTAGGGAGTTGGCTGCCGCTTTTGAGGTCTGCAGCTTTTCAAGGCTTTCATTAGCCTTATTACCAAATAAATGAGAGCCATCAAAGGGCATGTTGAGGAGTCTAGATTGTACGTCAAGTGCAAATCCTGACTTCATCAACCACGCACACCTGCATATAACAGTGCTTGCCGCCATGGCTTTTCTGATAATGTCAGTAGAGTACAGACCTGACTGAAGAGACTCACACATGGCCTCTTTTCCATCTCTTATCAGGTTCATGAAGCCGTCTCTTTCCTCCCCTACGGGGATGTGATCAGCCGCCATAGCCATACAGTCCCACAGGGTGAATGTGAATTATGCTAGTGCACATGTAGAGTTAGCAGACTTTAATGCCATGTTTGCAGCCGAAAAAACTTTCTTTGCCCATGAATCATTACGTTTATCATCTCTATCTGGAGGGATAGTTGGGTAGCCAGCTTGCTTAGTGGCGGACGCAGCTGCTTGGACCACTAAACATTCCGGTGTCTGATGTTTTGACAGGTAGCTAGGGTCGCTACTAGATGGCCAGTATTTTTGGTGAGGTTTCTATTAACTGCAGGGCTAGATTCTGGAACCTCCCAGGTTGCGATTACTATTTTTTGGTGTGCTACATGAATGGATAGTATAGGGTTATTTTGTGTACCTTTGTCCAATATGTCCGTAAGATCATCCTGCTCAAATGGAGGAGCAGGTCTACTCCATGCTAGGAAATCTATAACACTAGTCATCAGACTTCTATATGATACATCTGCATGATCAGCTGGGTCTGGCTTCCCAAAGTCTAATTCTGGAGAAGTGTCAACCCCACTAGCTGTTTTAGGGTATCATGCAGCTTCCTGACTCTGGTCTCCTCTGAGAATAAACTTTTTGGGACATTAGGAGTATCATCATGTATATTCGGAGCATCCAATTGAAGGCCAAGAGGTGGGATGTCATCTGACGTCTCATAACCCTCTTATATTGAGGTTAAAGACCAGAAAAAGTCCTTTTTAGGTAAAGGTTTAAAAACCTTTTCATTTTCCTTAGGTTTCTGTGGCAAAGGCGTCGATGACGCCACTGCAGGCGTTGATGTCTTGCTTTTAGATTGAATCAGCGGTGATGGCATTGACAACTTACTTTTGGATTTGTGCTTCGAGGGACTCGACCCGTCGGTGTCTTTGACGATCTCTCGTTGCATCGAGTACTCGAAGAATCTCGAGAACTCTTAGGCTTATGACCCGGGCTCGAGGGCGTGCAGTGTTTTGCCTTGGCCTTCTGCTTGTCATCGACTGGAACATGGCCAGTTTTCCGGTGTTTCTAGGAGGACAGGGCCTCTTTCTCGAAGATTTTAACCATTTGTTTCCTGAAAAAGTCCCACTCATCCTTAGTGGACGGTTTAGTCGGGCAGACTATGCTCCTTTCCCAAGTATCTGAGGAAGAAGGAGAGGAAGAAGAGGGGGATCTATGCCTTCAGTTCAACTATTTTGATAATGAAGAGGAGTTTCTCCTCCTCGAGTGAGATCGTTGTTTTGATATTTTTTTATGAGGCGATGAGTCTCTCGACTCATGGGATGACCCAAATTTCGATGGAGTCGAAGGGGATTTTGGGGCACTCCTACCCACTGACTCCTACCCACTGACAGTTTAGCTTTATGCTCTTTGAAGGCCTTTCCTGTCATCGACAGTCAGAGGTTTCATGCTCGACGCCCAGGCACCAGATGCACATCTTATGCAGGACTATGATGGGCATTTTGGCGCCACAATTACGGCACTTTTTAAAACCGGTCTTCAGAGTAGTAAGTGTCGAAGACAAGGCCATGTCAAAACGTTTTCTGATGAAACTGAAGCGCGCCGTAATTCTCGAAGCTATCACATTAGCAGAAAAACAGAACTGAAGCCAACGGGCGCTACGCTATATATACTTGATGAAATCAACTGAGGTGGAAGCTTTCATGGACATTGGGTCAACCGTGTCGGCGCACAGCACCCTCTGTTATGCCTCCTTCATCCCCATAACACACGACACGGAAGCCTCGGGTTAGCGTGCCTCTCTCCCCGGGTCCATAGTCTTTCCCTCTTGAAGAGCCTCCTCTCACTTTCTCGCCACACCACCTCCCCCTACTTATCAGGGAGGTTCACCGTTAACATTTGTTCGATGAGACGTAGGGGTTTCTGTGTGACTCGTTGAGGGCGCCCTGCCGATTTGTGAGTGTCTGTGGGCTCCTCCATGCCTGGTGGCTCACTTGCTTCTTCGGCTTTTGGTTCCTCTTATTCGATTGCTATCTCCTCCATCAGTTCCGGCTCTTCCAGGTGTAGTTTGCGGAAGGAGGCATTCTGGGTTATTCCCCCCTCTCAATCTCCTGTCGCAGTGACCATCAGTCCCTTCACCTTGGTGACTAGGAGTGGTTCTGGGCTGTATCTCGGGTCGGTCTTCCTTTGCTGTCTTTTTCTTACTAGAACAACCTCGCCGACTGCGAGTTGGTGTTCTTTTGCCCTCCACTTTTGGTCCACCCATTCCTTTGCCTTTCTTTTCTTTTCTTCGTCTCTTTGTCGAATTTCTGCATCCTGCTGTAGCGTGTAGTCTTCTATTTGTGGGAGGCGGGTTCGCAGTTTATATTTGATCATTCGCTCGAGAGGCGTCCGTCCTGTTGCTTCGTGCAGTGTATTTCTGTAACTCCTTAGCATTTGGCATATGGCTTGTGGTAGCGATGTCTGATCGGTGGTGGCCTTTTGTAGGGTGCATTTGATGGTAGCCATGAATTGTTCCACCATGCCATTGGCTTGGTGCCATAGTGGTGTGATTCTCTGGTGGAGGAAATCCAGGTAGGTGGCGGATCTGTGGAAGTCTTGTCCTTGGAACGGCAGGCTGGTGTCGGTCTTTACGGTGTTGGGGATCCCCTACTAGCTGAACAGTTCATCAATCACTCCTACCACATGGTGAAATGCTGTGGATTGTACATGTTTTATTAGTGGGAATCGTGAGTATTCATCTATTATTATGAGAAAGTGTCTTTCTTCAACTGGGCCGGTAGAAGTCCATGGTGATTGTTTGCCAGGGTCCATCCGGTAGTGGTACTATCTGAAGTGGACATGGGGGACTGTTCGCCGCTGTCTGTTGGCAGGGTATGTAGTGGGTCAGGGTGTCCTCCACGCTTGCATCCATGTACGGGAACCACACTTGATTTCTCAGTATTTTCTTTGTGTTTGCAACCCCCCAGTGACCTTCATGGGTTATGGTCACTAGTGCTTTCTTCAAGCCCTTGCGGACTACTAAGCAGTTTCCTCTTAGCAGTATTCCTTGGTCGGTTGTGGCATGTTCATTATGTATTTTCGCCATCCTGCGTAGATCTTTTTTGTCCACTTCCCCGCTCACAAACTGTTCTGCATTAAGGTGCTTCCATTTATTTGTGTTGGTGAGGCGTATCATCACCTGTATCGTGTGGTTGGCCCTGCTTTTATTGTCGAATGTCTCTATCGTGATGGCGGGGAAGGGTATTGAGGACGAGATGAAGTATGAGATGTAGTCTTCTGCCTCTTGCCTCATGGAGTCTTCCGTCTTTCCTTCCAGATGCCTGGGCAGGTAATCTGCTGCGTTGACATCACCCCCAGGTTTGTGTATGATCTGACAGTCATACTGCTGGAGCATGATGTCCCACCGTTCGATGCGTGGGGCATTTTGGTTTTGGGGTTTCCAAATAAGGTGAGTAGTGCCTGGTGGTCTGTGATATGTGTGAAACCTCTGCCTATAATGAAGTTATGAAACTTGTCACATAACCATACCGCTGCTGGGCTTTCTCGTTCAGCTTGGGAATGTGCCTGTTCTGTGGGCGACAGGGCTCTGCTGGCATACGCAACTATTTCACGCTTGTGGGGTTTGCTGGGGCTCGTCTGGGCAAGTATGGCACCTAGTAAGAAACAGAAAAGTTCCCAATTAAGGAACTCACGTCCCCTGCACACTTTCTAATATCTGGATGACCAGACCAACAATAACCTGTCCCGAGGTTGCAATTCTGTTCTGGTGATGGCTTGTGTCACTATTTGTTCAGGAAAACCTCTTTCCAGAAATCTCAATCTCATAGTCTCAAATTCTGTTTGTAGTTTTTCTGTGCTGTAAGTGATCCGTTTGGCTCGTAAAAGTTGACTGTAAGGAAGATTGTTCTTAACTTGGGTCCTTTTATCTAAGAATTTAGAATTGCTGTCAATACACTACTTGTTTTACTATCCTCTTTAGCACCTTTAGCCCAACCTCACTCTTCTTGGTTAAATAGTGAAGCTGATGAAATAACTGCATGGCCACCATTAGATTGTGCACCAATCCGACGGGCAGTCTTGCGCCTCTTAAATTTGACTATATATGTAG
The DNA here is from genome assembly GCF_040938575.1 of Ambystoma mexicanum. Classification (NCBI taxonomy): domain Eukaryota; kingdom Metazoa; phylum Chordata; class Amphibia; order Caudata; family Ambystomatidae; genus Ambystoma; species Ambystoma mexicanum. The sequence continues at coordinate 1,043,779,557 of NC_090936.1, forward strand.
TTCAGTTTGTCTGATCATATGTCTTATGATACCCTAATATATGACTAAATTGTGAACCATTTATGGGCAGTGTAGCGGGCTGGCCCATATATCATGATAATAGAATTAATTATACCCAGAACAGGGTTCATTAACTCACCCTGATATTTTGCTACGCTTGGTATATGAATTCCTTTTATCCTCTTCTCATCCACCACTTTTGACCCAAAATCTATTCCAGTCAACTTATGTCTGTACACAACCTTCATAAAGTTCCCTCGCTCGACCTATGACACCAGTCCTGCACTTTAAGTCCGTCACTATTCTAACACATCACTCCTTCGCTCTGTGCGCCTGATACCTTTTGGCACATATACTGAGCTATCAGAACCACCAAACCCCCGTGCGGGTTTTCTATGAGCAGTGGCATATAACAACAAGCAACTTTATCCTCCTCTCCACGAGATCATCACCAGTTGTCTCAACTGGTGACTTTCCCTAGGCGGTTTACATTTTTTTCAATGTTTTTCTGATAAGTGTTAAGCTTTTAAACTCTATCACAAGCTGCCTTTAATCAGGAGCCGCTCGCACTGTTAGGCTGACCCAAGCTACTATCAATATGAGGCATACTTGCTTTCATCTCATTTTGCCTTAACATTTCACCTCTCCCTGCAGGGACATGGAGTTGCCCGACCTGTGTTTGTTTACACATGACGTCAGGCACGCGTTTGCGTGATGACGTCATGTGTTTAACATCCCGGACCCCTTGGTCTGCTGCCTCGCTCCTTTTTTACACTCGGCACTATCCCAATGGTAGTCACAATATCTCCACTATTGTGGTACCCTGTCTTTTATTCTTTTATTTGTAGCACATCTTCCGATAATTACCCAATTTGAAGACGTAGCGTCACACGCATCAGCGTGATGACGTCACGCCTTTTAACGCAACATTAACACACACAGCATTGACAATGGCGTTGGCGTTCCTTTGGGCTCCGGTCTCCAGTTGGCAGTACTGTGGTTACACAGGTAAGAGCTCCTCACCTCTAATTACACTCCCTATGCAGAATCCTGTTCCTACCTTTACCTCCTTCAAATTCGGCTATACCTTGATATTATTCCACCTCTCTATTTCTATTCCTTTTAGTGACAGTGGACATCTGTTGAACAACTCTTCCAGTCACTGGCTACAATTTAAGTATTTCCAATCCACCTTCTTGGTTTCCTGATTACCGTGGGTTTCACACCATGGCTAAAGATGATTTTCCACCACCCAGATAGATCGCTATCAATCGTAAGTGTAGTCCCAAGTTGATTATTGCTCAAGCCTATCCTGATTACTGCACTTATTTACTAGTCTCTGATACCCACTTCCTTTCTACAGATATGAGTGCGTTGACATTACTAATCTAGTACTGTTTGGTCGATTACTGGGGATCCCCTTGCCGGATCCACCATCTCTTCACAGATATTTTTATATATTCACAAGGTTAGAATTTCCTTTTCTGTTTTTCAGTCCACTTTTGTTATAACCACCACATAACCTTACAATATTTCTTAACACATTGTCCAGTCTATTACGTAAGCTCATGATGCTGACTCACTTTGTTTTATAAATTGTAATAGTAAGGGAACTACTGAGTTTGAAAATGTTAGCCCTTGGGTGTCATTGCACCTCGAAATTATGATATTTAGCACCAATGATGCTCATTTAATTAGCCTATATACTGTTTTCAAGTTGGTTGTACAAGCTGTTTTTGTAAAATTGTTATCAATTGAAAACATTATTCTAATGTAAATGTTGTACATATCTTTCCTTAGAACTGTTTGATTTGCCCCTGATGAAGAGTGTCGTACCACTCGAAACGCGTTGGGCCTTCTACAATTTCAATATCAAGAATAAACATGAATTTCGGTTCTTGTGTCCTACTCTGACTGAATGTTGATTTCTTCAATAATTGACTTCCCCAAGCTTTTTTCATGCTAAATGTTTCTTTAAAAAGATATTATTACAAATACTGTTTAAAATACAAATTAATTGTTTGTCTGGTCATCCAGATATTAGAAAGTGTGCAGGGGACGTGAGTTCCTTAATTGGGAACTTTTCTGTTTCTTATTACTTTACGCAACCTAGGTGTCAAGGTTGCCTATCTCTCCTCTGCACCTCACATCTATTCTCTAATTTCTTTCAATTTCCTACTTTACACACTAATCCATTACAAGATTACCTACACTAATAGAGTGTGCCATATCGTCCAATTTTGTTTCTTCCAAGTATGGCACCTAGGCCAACGGGGCTGGCATCCACGTTGAGTTCCGTTTCACACTCCAGGTTGAAGTAGGCGAGTTGGCGAGTTCCTCCTTGAAGGTGAGGAATGCATCTTGGCAGCTCATGTCCCAATCGAACAGGGAGTTCTTCTTGAGGAGTCTCCAGTGGGGGGCCATGAGGGTGGCATAGTTTGGCAGGTAGTGAACACAGTAGTCAGCCATCCCTAGGAATTATTGTAGTTCGGCAACTCCGATGGGGGCCGTTAGGCCAACAATGACGCTGATTAAAAGACGAGTCTAAAGAAGCATAGGCTTCGTTTGTTAATGGCGCACTTGGGGCGGTTGAGGATGAGCCCTGCATTATGAAGGATGTCACACACTGCCTTCAGTGCAGGGTCACGTTGTTCTTGAGTGATACCATGGATCAGGATGTTGTTGCTATAGTTTAGGGCATTAAGCACCGAGGATATCAGTCTGCGGATTGTCTCTTCAAATATTTCCAAGGTGGAGGATATCCTGAAGTTGAGTCATTTGTAGCGGAACAGCCCTTTGTGTGTTGCGAAGGTGGTGATTGGTCTAGAAGCGTGGTCAATTACCAGCTGGTGGTACCCTTGGTTTAAATCTAGTTTGGAGAAGCGGGTGGCCTGGTTGAGCCTTACCAGCATGTCTTCAATGTTTGGTCATGGGTGTCTCTCTCTCTGGATTGCAGTGTTTGGGATGCTCACGTGCACACAGAGGCGCAGGCGCCCGTTGTCCTTTGGTGCGACTCTCTCAATGATGTCACTGTCGAGCAGTAGTTGTAGTTCATGCGTGACTTGGGCCTGTAGGTGGAATCCAACTCTGCAGGGGTGCTGAGGCACCGGGCAAACTCTTGAAACAATGTGAATGGATCAGACTGTTTTTTATCATGTCCACACCTTCGAATAGTTTTAGGAAGGAGGATTTAAGTTCTGCAATGTCCAGTGCTCGGCACAATATTGGGCTCAGGATCTGGGCCCCTGGGGGTAGGCCATGTACAACTTCAGATGGGTTGTTTTGGATATCAATCAAGCCTAGGGCCCTGGAGGTCCAGTAGCTGAGGAGGCATCGCCCTGTCATCGGGCTGTGGATGACATGAATGGTGGTGTGTACTCTTCTTCCTCTTTGTAGTAAGTTGCATCGGAATTGGCCTTTAGATCAGAGTGGGTCTGCTGCTCCCCACTGAAATATGTGAGCCTGAGATGGGAATAGCGGGTAGGCGATTGCTATGGCTTGGTAGGTGCCCTCGTCCATGAAGTTGACTTTCGCCCCAGTGTCCACGATGAACTGGTTGCTTAGGCCTCCTATTTGGACTGCAACCTTTGGCGCTGTGCTGTCATCCGACGTGTCGCTGATGAGTCAGGCATATTCTTTGCAGTATCTATCATAGGTGTAGTATTGGTCGTCTGCTTGGTGAACCCCTTCGTTTGGTGGCGGGATCTAGTAGGGGTCATGGATTTAGTGAGGTGTTGGATATGTGTTTAGGTCATATTCATGACTGGGCTCCTGCTCAGGAGTGTAGTCTGTTGGTGGGTTGGGTGCATAGTCATATGTGTTGGAGCATTGCGCTGGCGGATCAATGTTGAGATCTTCTACTTCCCTTATGAATCCTGGTTGCGCGGGGGCTGGCGTTATGCTTCTGTCTTGGAACGTTCTCGAGGTTTCTCAATCGTGGTGTGGACGAGGACCCGGCCCTCGTGGCTGTTCAAGTCTTCTGGCTGGGCCAGACAGTGGGGTTGGCCTGTATGCGGCGATGATTGGCTATTTTTCCCTGCACATCACCTGGAAATGGTTTTCTTGGCCACACTACATACACATTTGTCCGATGGCCGAGCACTGGCTCCTGTGGGGGAATTCAAATCTGCACCTGTAGCATTGCTTGTCCCTTGGGTTCGTCGGTGTGGCTTCTGGGTTCTTGCCTGCCCTGGTGGTCCTTGGTAGAGGGTGTATCCTTGGGGCCCGGCGGCCAATGCTGCAATGGTATCACCTTTCTTTGGGTTCTCCATGGCTGCCGCATGTGTGTCCACCCATTCATATATTCTTGCCAGATCGACGATTTCTTGTAGTGGGAGGGGTTTCTTCAATAGGTGTTTCCTAAACTGCTAGGAGGTGCACCCTTCGATTATCCTGAGTATGATTGTTTCATCGTCGCTGAAATTGGCAAAGTCGCAGTAGGTAATCTTTTTTTGAAGCCAGAGGATGAATCCTCCAATTGTTTCATGTGGCAGTTGTGCACACTGAATGAATGTATACCTCGCATAGTTTCTTTTAGGGAGGGTTATTAATTTCCTGTTGACAGCCGAGATGAGACGTTGATGGGTGGTTTTCTCTTGTGTTGGTACTGTCTTCAGGATTCCATTGATTTCTTTGCCTGCTAGATTAGCGAAGATGTCAATTTTGTTGGGGGAGTCCTGGTACCCTATTGCTCTCCTGAAGTCCTAAAATGCCTCCATCCATTCTTCCCACCTCTGCCCTTGATCATGGTGTGGGTGAAGTGGGAATGGGTTGGGCTGGGTCATCTTAAAAAGGACCCCCTGGATGCCAGTCCTGTTCCAGTGGCAATGTGGGCTCCTGCAGCCGTCACTAGCCTTCTGGGTGTTGTGTGTCTTCTCATGGTCCCCGATTGGTGGGCTGGGGGCTTCTGCGGGTGATTGCCTCACACCCCGGTCACTGGTTGGCCATTGTTGTGCAGACTGGTTGTGCCCTGCTGGGTAGTAGTCCTGACCAGTATTCCTGTCCCTCTGGCCTGGCTGTGCCTTGGTGCTTCGTGGACCCTTTGTCAGTGTCAATTGTACTTGCTGGTATAGTGTGGGGGGCACGTGATTTATCGTGCGCCTTTGTTTTATGGTCCCTGGTGGCATAGTGGATTGGCCATGTGTGTTGTCCGGTTGGTGTGTGTGCCCTCTTTTTTTGGTTGGTGTGTGCTTTTGCACTCTTGCCGCTGCCTGCTCCCATTGCGGGTATGCGCCGTTCTGTTCAGCCCTGTGTGATGATGGCTCCCCTAGCAGGCGGGTAGTGCGTGTGTCTCTCCGACTACGTTTAGACGCGTGCTCTGCACTGGTCCCTCCTCTCCCCACTGCTGGTGCGTGGCTTACTGTGGGTGATGCAGGTCTTCTCTGCCTTCCTCTCGCTGGTTCTTCCTCACTTCTGGTGTGTCGTCCTGGTTCTGCTCCTGTGGTTCGCGAGACACTCTTTGCTCGCATTGGCTGTGGCGGCCTCCTCCGCTGTTTCCAGCATTTTGTTGGGTCCTCTACACCAGTAGTCCTGGCTTCACAGATAGGTGCTCGGTGTCGCTGATGGTTATTTATTTATTTATTTATTTATTTATGATTTATATAGCGCAAACCACTGACCCTAAGGCTTAAGGGCGCTAACAACATACAGAAACAGATAAAGCGTTCAAAGAAGAAAAAGGTCACGGGTAGTAAGAGTTATACCAGAAGGCATGAACTCAGACCAAAAGAGGATGTTAATTGAACAGATAGGTTTTAAGTCCTTTCCTGAATACTCTATTAGAACTTTCAGTTCTAAGTTTCAGTGGAAGGTTGTTCCAAGCGATGGGAGCCGCGGAATAGAAGGCTCCAATCTTTGTCTGAGATAGTCTGCAGTTTGGAACAACAAGCTGAGAGAGACCATTGGCTCTGAGATTATAGTTGCTGGTCTTAGGCTTAAGTTCATCATTAAGGTAGTTGGGACCAGAGCCTGTCAAACAGTTGGAAGGAGATGGACAAAAGGTGAAAGAGAATATGTTCCTTAATAGGAAGCCATTGAAGTTTCCTTCTTGGTAGAGAGATATGGTCTGATCTCTTTTTGTCCATAACAACCCTGACAGCGTTATTCTGCACTACCTGTAGTCTATTCACTTTGCATTTTGGAAGACCGATAAGAAGACTGCTACAATAGTCTATCCTAGAACTAATCAGTGCTCGGACCAGCGTCTCTCTACTAGTTTGAGAGAGGAAGGGGCGTGCATGAGAAAGTAATTTGATGTAATACGAAGATGAGGAAACCAGATTACTGACCTGCGCTTTCATGCTCAAATTACAGTCCAAATAGATCCCCAATGTCTTAACTTTTTTTCTTAATCTTTATGACACAATTATCAATCACAAGCTGGGAGTATAAATCTTCCAGTTTGTGAATTTTCGGGTCAGTGCCCACAAGCATGAGATCTGTCTTGTTGGTATTAAGGGCCAATCCATTGGCGCACATCCAACTTTGGATGAGCGAATATATCCAGTTGATTTTAGTTTCATCGTCCGAGAAGATACCCGTAATAGGAATAATACACTGAGTATCGTCAGGGTAATTAGTGAACTCTATGTCATTACTGTCCAAAAAATCAAGGAAGGGAACCGTAAAGATGTTATAGAAAATTGGTGATAGACAGGCTCCCTGCGGGACTCTGTGAGTCAAATCCATGGGGTTAGCTTCCGCAATGTTACTGCTCACTCGCCATTGGCGCCCCATGAGAAAAGAGGTAACCCATGCAGCTGCCGGGGTCGAGAAGCCTGCCACCTCCTTCAACCTGGAGGCCAAAATCGAGTGGTCTACCAGGTCGAAGGCGGCAGAAAGGTCAAGCAACATCAGCATGCAGGGGCTACCCTGGTCCATATGGCGAAGGGGCCTAGATTTTAAATCCAGCAATGCAGTATCAGTGCTGTGTTTTTCCCGAAAAACAGATTGTCTCTTATTAGAATGTCATTAGCTCTTAGATGGGTTAGGAGTTGAGTGTACGCAACTCTATCGAGAATTTTAAGCAAAAAGGGTGAGTTGGAGATAGGACAATAATTCAAAGGATCGTCAGGAGAAAGATCAGGTTTTCTTAATAGAGGAGTTACCCAGGAGTGTTTTATGCAGTTAGGAACAACACTGTCCCTGAAGGATGCACTGACAAACTTGCAGAGAGTAGGGATCAGAGAGGAAGCGCAGGCTTTTATTGTAAGTGCCGGGCATACGTCACCCTTACAGTTAGATGGTTTGAGGTTCTTTATTAACACTGTAAGGTCGGCCTCTGAGACGGGCTTAAATGAGAACAGGTCTTCATTATTCCAACATTTAGCAGGGGTCGCTGAGCGATAGAGTGGCTCTGGCTTCGGCGATACCTCCGTTAATTCTGGTAAGTTTAGCATCCATCACCCCCTGTATTTGATTACACCATTTGGTGTCTTTAACAATCGGATCCTGTGTAGTATTAGTGGTTGTTTCCAACTCTTTAAACACTTTGAACAGTTCCTTTGGTTTGGACTGAGCTTTAGCTATCCTGTCATCAAGATAGGCTCTTTTGGCAGCAATCACTGCTTTTTTGTACGCTCTAACATGACCACTGTATGAGTCTCTATGAGCTTCTAAGAGCGATTTTTTCCAGATCTAGAGAGCCTTAGTTTTGATACTTTTAAATTGTTGTAGTTCGTGAGAAAACCACAATTTGGTTTCCCTCTGAATATTTTTTTTGGGAGCTAAGGTATTTACCGCCTCTTGAAGAGTATTTTGGTAGATTGCAGTGATATCTTCGATCGAGGACTCATCTTTAATCATACTATTCAAGGTGATAAACCAAGGGTCAAGAGCCTCAGGTGATAGTTTTTATAGATTTCTACTACACATGGTACTAGAAACAGGTTTCCTATTGTGAATAACTTTGTCTGATAATAGTTCAAAGTGGATGAAAAAGTGGTCCGACCAAGGGCATGGACTCACATTTAGGGTAGCTGGAGTGATATTAAGACAACTCAGCCAATCGAGAGAGTGTCCCTTCACATGGGTTGGCACGTCAATTATTTGAGAAAAACCTAAATTTGACAATGCTATATCTACTTGATTGGCTTGTGGGTCAGCCTTGTTCCCAAACCAGTAGTTTAAGTCTCCTAATAATAGGACATTAGATAACGGTTTTAGGAAGGTTAACAATACTTCAGATAACTGATTGCTAAAATCTTTCATAAGGTCGGGAGACCAATATATAAGAATGATGTTAAGTGTGCTTTTAGCATGCATGCTGATTTTAGCATGCAGTATGTCGCACCTGGCTATATTACATACATTGACTTTCCATATTTTGAGTTTTTCTTTAAAAATCAGGGCGACTCCCCCCCGTCCCTTCCAATCGGTCCTGAAGCAGGATGTTAGCATGGGCCATCGCCTCATCGCCAGTTGTTATGCCTCCTTCATCCCCATAACACAAGACATGGGGGCCTCTTGTTAGCGTGTCTACCTTTCTTTATTCTCATTTACACTCCCCATTTCCTCTGCATACCCCTCCCTTTCCGCGCTCCTCCCGCCTCCCTCCCCGGGTCCATAGTCAACCCCTCTTGAAGGGGTTCCTCTCACTTTCTCGCCACAACACCCTCTGCCAAGAAGAACATTTTTCCCGAAAGCAGCTGAAGCTGGAAACGAAGATATCATAAAATGAGGAATATGTTGGAGGACACAATCCATTCGCAATATGTTCATTTGAGGGCAGATGTATAGATTATTAATGCGCAAATGATAGCTTGCAGGTGTCCTGCCTGTCAAGCACTAGGGGCAAGGGTTTCATCTATAATTTAGCATTCTCCACGTACAAGCAAAGAGGAGCAACCTTCCCTACCGACAATTAGGTGAAAGCGAGTACTATTCCGAATCCGTGTGGCACCTGTCAATCTAGAGCGCCAAGCCCGCACAAATACATTTCAGAAAGAGATAGGGGGTGGAGGGGTGGGGTCAGTTGATTGAGAAATGCCAATAAAGGAGAAGGTGAGTGGCATGCTTTCTTGTCTTCCGGGAGAGCTTGTCTTGCACACTTGCCATTGCTGAGGTATCACAGTGAGCATGCGTTGAGTATGTGTGTTCCAGGGACTTAAGAAAGCCCGGAGAACACTTGGCCTTGGTTTGTGGGAGTAAAGATGAACGCACTCATTCCATACAATAGAATGTTCAAGCACTGGTCCTGTCCCACCTGGATGGGGGCAATACACTCCTCGAAGGCCTCTCGTTGTCCTCCCTTGTGCACCTGAGAAGTGTCCTACATGCGGCTGCACGCCTCATCAAGGCTCTACGCAGATACAATTACCCGGGCCCTCCTCGACCTTCACTGGCGCCCACTTCATGCACAAATCACCCTCAAGTCTTGCTGCATCATCTATAAGGCAGTCGCCCTCAAGTCACCCAGCTCTCTTACGGAGAAACTCAGCATCTGCGGCAAAACACGCACCACCAGAATCCAGGACACGTGCAGACTTGAAATCAACGCTGCAAAATGGAAAGGACCAGAAAACAAGCCTTTGCTGCCTATGCCCCAAGACTATGGAACCTCCTCTCCGTCAGCATCAGACGCACCCCCACAATCCTGCAATTCAGAAAGGCACTTGAGACCCATGTCTTTAAGGAATATCTCCGCCTCAACACCTAGGCCATCACATCGCCCCTTGTGCCACCCGACTCACTAGACACTGCCCGCCGCTCTCCTCCCTGCCGCCCTTTACAGCTGTTCCCCTCCTCTGTATCCCACTCCCAGCTGTATATCTGTTCTGCTGTTACCCATGAGAAGCGCTCCATTATGCATCTGTACTGTTGCATACCTCAGTAAAGCGTTCTGTTATGTATCTGTATTGTTGCATACCTCTGTAAAGCGTTCTGTTATGTATCTGTATTGTTGCATACCTCTGTAAAGCGTTCTGTTATGTATCTGTATTGTTGCATACCTCTGTAAAGCGTTCTGTTATGTATCTGTATTGTTGTATAGCTCTGCAAGCGCTCCATTGCTTCTCGAAGCCAGGTCACCGCTCAGTAAATACCATAATAATAAAAATATCATAATGGCTATCTGTGCATTGGACTGTGCAACTGCTGGGATCCTGCAATGTGTGAACGTGGGATTGTGGTGGTGCTTTATTGTTCAGTGTGATGATGACCCAGGAACATTCAGCGAATCGGCCGGATGTGTTTGCAGGGGCTGAAATAAAATGCAGCACCCAGGGAACACAAGTGTACCACGAGTAAGGGGTCGTTCCCCCCGTAAAGAGTCCAGTTGCGAGTCATTTCCCTGACTCAAGACAAGAACAAAAAAAACTTGAACGACCCACTCTAAACGCAAACCTTTGCACTATGTGTTTTGGAAGCTATACCAAACCGCTGGGCGCCATCTCTCAGGACATTGCATGCTGAGTGCATAGAAACGCCATGAAAGTAGGTGCCTGCGGTGCCTCGCAGTCTGACCCTTTCGCAGCTGTTTTGCCGGGATGCAAGATGAAGCTGTTGTGAAGCTTGCGCTGCGCAGCAAATGGCGGAATTTATTTGCATTATGCATTCACGCTCCCATGGCCGAAGCACTTTCAGCAGCGGAGGCGCTGGCCGGTCTAGGCCAGGGACTGGGGACATTGTGCACTCTGCTGCTGGTGGCCGTGGCTGTGGCTCGAAATGCTTCACTCTGCTAACAAGGGACGAAAGCCTTCACCCAAGGCAAGTGAGAGACGTTCCTTCTTGCCTTACTCCGTATGTGGGGTTAGGTTCTCTGAATCTGTGCGGCTGAACTGTGCTGGCGCTGCCATGAGCCCGGGCAGTCCCTAGCACCAGAGGGGTGATGCCTGGCTCATGCTGGCTGATGCATTGGGGTGATGCAGCAGCTCTGGATGTGGCAGCTTCCTGGTGGCTGCCAGGATGTTGCCGCGGCCCGTTGAGCTGTGAAAAGCACGCCTCCAAAGGGAAAGCACAGGGATGGCGATGGGGGACGGAGAAGCTATCCCACACAGACCCTTAAAAGGGAGGCCTTCCTGGCTGCCTCACTCTCTGTCTCGAAAGAGATCACTCTGGGGCTCCAGCATTGAAGTCACACAGACTTGAGACATGTGACAGTACTCCTGATTGGGAGAAAATATGTTAAACAAGCCACTATTGGATTACATCTGCGTAATACAACAGGGATTAAGATTTAGTTACAGGGATTAACACTTAGTGCTTCTGTGATTGCATGCCACAGCATTTCCACTTGTCATGCCAACGACAAAGACTGCCTCCTGGCTCCGCTTTATTATCTGTAGCAATGTATTGGCGATAGTTTAGTGGCTACGCCACCAAAATGTGCCAAAACCAAAAAAGGGGGTTGAGGATGCATCAGACGCACTGGCTCACAGCCATTGCAGCATCAAACTCCAGTGGTAGCACAGCAAGCTGACTACTAACGTCTTCAACACCCCTCAAGGAGAAGGAGAAAGGGTCAGGGCTCAACAGAGGTCTCTGCACCCTGGAGGCCTCATTAAGCCCATGCACTGCATCAGCATTTATGGTTGAATGCAAAGGAATAATATTATGATTCTAGGCCATTCTTATGAATGAGCTTTGGACTTCTCAATATTTTTCTTTTATTCAGTGAATCATATCATCACTTTTGTTAGCAATTATTTTGCTTATGCTCTAATTAGTACAAGCCATCCAATGCTTTTTATTAAGTGGCTATATTTTCAACCTGTTTGATTCCTTACTGGTGTGTTCACATACTTCTGTGTATCAAGTTGCCAGAGAAATATATCAATATTTGTTCACAATGCTCCCTAGAGTTTGCTGGCTTGGGGAGATGGATACGCATGTGTACGGTAAGGTAAGCGGATTACTGAAAGGGCTTGCACACATATCCGACATACACTGCAATTGGGTTTGTATTGAAACTTTCAGATCATCGTGTAATAGCATGCTGCTGGCATATTGGTGAGGAAGATCATTAAACAGGAAACAGGTAAATATTTTTATAGGGGCCAACGAGGCCCCTATAAAGATTTTCTATGCTGATAGGAAGGAGGTTGATATATTGGGACAGATCCACACGTCAGACTGGATTGTCTATTGGTGTAGGAGCATCAGAGAATCTTTTGACACAAGCTAAAGACTACCGACAGGCTAGTGTATATAATCCTGTGGATCAGTTATCATAGGTTGCACTCTTAACGCGCACAGGATTCCCACGTGGTCTGATCAGCATGTCTCTGCCTTAAAAACACTATGGGGCTCATTTTGGATTTCCCCATCAATTACGTGGACTAGGACCAGTTACATTTGTACCTTAACGTACACAGGTCCCCTCTGTGTAATTTTCAACATCACTGGTCCAACCATGCCACAGTCCCCCACCTGCTCACATTTAAATACTGTATTTACTGTAAATATCGTGTATACTATATCTTATCTGTAATGTTAATACCATGCATTATGTCTGTCTTGTATATATTCTCTGTGTAGCAACTGTAACATTTCTATCCTGTAAGAAAGCGCCCAGATGCCTTTGGGCTTGGCACGTTATATAACGCTATATAAGCTTCAAAATAAATCAATACACATTTGCACTGCAGAGTGCAAAAGTGCAGTGTAAAAACGTGGCATACACCCGTGCAAAAGGAGTAAACACTGTCTGCGTTTACAATGGATTCCTATGGAATTTGCCTTTTTAATGCTGGTGTAAAAAGCAGGCGGATGCGTAGCATTACGCAACATTTGCACCAGCATGAAAATGCATGCTGGCGTAAATGCTGGAGGAATGGTGAGGCGAAATCATAACTTACAATCTGCTCCTTATCTCTGCCAAGTAATTTGTTGAAAATGAGTAATACAGTTAATTGAATGTGTAAAAGACCTACACAGGCATTTAAATTATAGAACAGCTGAAAGAAAATAAGCCCCATTCAAATTGTAATGCATGGGACTCTTTCTACTGATTTATTAGAACGCCTCCCTTTAGAGGCATTGCACGTATATTACATTTTTAAAACACAGCTCTAGGTGCATTTGCTCGGGAACTATTGAATGAATGTGTTTTCAAAAACAAAGTGCGCCGTTTTATTTGGAAATCCTCTACACCTTCACTAAGTAAAGGCCGCCATAAAGGAATGTCTGTGGTTAATGAACCACTTGAAAATGTCTGTGTGCATCTTGCAGTATACCTCTCTTGGGTATACTGGGATATAGAAAGATGATGTAACTACATAAATATGCATATGGCGCTGGTTTTAACAGGTTCACCCAGCATTCCTCCTTCTGAGGTTACAAGTTTCTGCAAGTGAGCACATGAAATTACATTTTTCCAAATGAATACATCAAAGTTTTAATGTGACATTCTCAAAGTTCAACTTTTGTATTTTTGGCAAAAGTACATTTTTAGTTTTTGATTTTATTGCAAATATATAACATCTTCAACATGTTAATTTGATGAATATTCTGGTGTCTCAAAATGCAAAAAATAGTAAAGTGCATGTTTTCCCGTTATAACTCTGTAAATTGTGATCTCGCAGCAGTACAGAATGAGAAGGTGCGACACAAGCGTGGTCAGGCAGGAGGAATGTTGTGGGGAACAAAGTTCTATGTAGTAATGGATCACAAGCTGTTGATACACATGCCTATCCCTGGAGATACAAAAACGTCTACCCCAAGATTAGAGTGCATTGCAGCAATATTTACAGAATACACCTGATATTTTATACATTTTACACATACCAGGATAAAAGAAGTGAAAAAGGAAGATAGTACAGTTTTGAAAGGGAAATGCAGGGGGGCCTCCAAAGAAGGCATTGCTGAAATAAGAATTTTTTTAAATGAGCAGACAACATTGGACTGAAGAGACAGCACAGGATGCATCCTGCCCAAATTAATAGACTGGTTAAGGAAAGGGAGGCCCATTGAGAGAGCAGTACCAGAGTGCTTGCAACCCTTCCGTAAAGTAGCAAATGAACTATACTTAAACAATGGGCTACTGTTTTTAAATGTTATTTATTTTATTGTTTTAATGCGCTACATGCCAATAGGCCTCAGAGTGCAACACACAATACAAACACACAATACAACAAATAATATAGAAAAGGAGAGAGGAAAAGTCCAGAGTCAACAATACTATAAGTCAGTGAAGTCCACTACTAACTTCATGTCCGATGACACTCTCAAAAGATCATTGCAAGTGGAAAGATAGGCTGGCAGATTACTTTTGCCACACCCAACCAATATACAATCCCTGCCCTTCTGAGTACACCACTGATCAATCTTGATCCTTCGAATAATCTTGTGGTCTGATACTCTTACAACACTAGGCCCAGTCTTCTGACGTACCCACGCCAACACCTTAATCTTCAGGGCATCCCTAGGTTCATGTCCTGTTTGTATTTTCACATTAGTGATAACAAAGTTTCTATGGTCCATCACAGTCTTCCTCACAAAGACTTCAGCGATTGGGGGCATAAAAGTGTTGCCAATACGCAAACTTCTAAGAGAGCAATATTTACGGTTAGTGATATCCTGTTGGGTATGATGTACAGTAGCTTGAACCAACTCTGATTAAACCTGCAGGGTTGACATAGTTGTTTGTGCTTGGTGTTCAATTATCATGGACGTGTTAGAGGATATCATTTGCATATTACGTAAGACTTTTTGCAATTTCATGGATATATCATCAGAAAACTGTACCGTATTCCTTAACTCAGAAGTCGTCTGACAGGAATTATCCCTAGTATCCCTGGTGTTTTTGTCCTTCCCATTCACTGAAGGTTCATTTATGCGCACAGGGGCCTAATCACTCAAATTACATTGGGTTGTTTGGGATATCTGAATGGTTTCACTTATTTCAATTGGCTGATCCTATTGACAGGATTTATCTATTTTATCTGGCTGGAAATTCACTTCAATCTTATCCATCACGTCTATACAAGCACAGAAATCTATAAAAAAATGTACATACATTTAGTTCCCCAATTATCCTTTCCTTAATTTGTGACCATTGCATGGAACTAATTTGGTCCGGTTGGTGACTTTGTTCATCTCTTCGCTCCAGCAATCCTGGTGCAGACTGCAGGAAGGGCTCCACAGTAGCTGTCTCACAACTTTCCATCATCGGTTGTTCAAAGATTATTTCATCACTATTCACTGAAGACACATAACGGGTAGTCAAGAGTGACGTTAAAACGTCTAACGGGGCGCTGTTGAGCAGCAAAGGAAAATGGCTGCCTAGCCAGTGAGCTCTGTCTCTGCCCACCTGAATCCGCTGGACATCGGCGCTAATCCGCACCCTTGCCTAACGAAATTGTCACGATTCTTCCTCTGTCATTCTCCATTCTGCGTGGCCGAAGTCTGGACAGAAATCGGTGCCTGGGGACGGCGGGGCGAGCGCCGGGGCCTGCTGCGCCGTGCGGCCTCCTCGGAGACCCTTGCGGCGGCCGCTTGCGGCCACTGGACACGCCGCTCACACTGTCCCTTAAGTGCCACCCGCGGGCTCCCTGCATCGCCTCATCGCCCGAGAGCTCCGTCCCCCCGCTGATGCCCTGAAGAGTAGGCCTTCGAACAGTGCACCGGCCACCCGCAGGCGAGGACTGTGCTGGCCGGGGCTGCTGATCGGCTCCGGCTGCCGCGGGCTGGGCTGGAGCCCCCCGCACCCGCGCGCAGTCACGGCCTCTCTGTCCTGGCCGCGGTCTCCCGGCAGGCAGTGACATCCTTCCCAACTCCGGTCGTGGGGTGTGGGCACTGCCCCCCCTGCGGCCCTCTGAAACTGCGGGCCTGCGGCTCCATCGGGGGCCTACCAGCGCGGCCCCATAGACATGCCTGGCCCGGAGGTATTTTCCTGTGACCGCCTCCGCTTCGACTACAGCACTGTCTGCAGGCCGGCTGTTGCCTCCAGCCACCCTGAAGGCTGCAAGGTGGGTGACTGAGCCTGAACTGCGCCCCTCTGCTCCACGCTGGTGGGGCCCCCTGCCCACCCCTGCATTTCATCCTGTGTGTTCTTACGGGAATTTGCCCTGCTTCCCCCCCAACTCTCGCTGCTCAAGGCGCCTCAGCCCTCCACGGACCATCCCCTGGAAATTGACTCTCTCTAAACCCATTGGAGTGGCGACATCCTCGTGTGGCTGCCGCCCCATAGGGCTCCACGTATTGGGCTGCAGCTTTTGGGGTGCGGATAAAGGCTGGGACTCCCCACCCGATCAACTTGCACTGCTGAACACGGGGGCACCCCCCCAACCTGTAGGAGGCCCCTACCTGTCTCACTAACGGTTCATTGCTCAGCGCACCCAACCACACTTCAGAGTGACATGTACAACATAAGGCTAGCCGGCCCCCCTTGGCTCGCACCCACCTGCGACCCCGCCATCACTGCCTCGCTACTAACAGCCTTCTCCACCCTGGCTTTACAATACTACGCCTAATGCTCTTGGTTGCTCACGCCCCACAACCTCAGTCCTACTACCATCCTATCATTAAGGGACTATCCTGGAGACACCACCGATCCTAGCTAAGTAGGCGCTACCTCCCTCCACTGCAATGCCCAGCAAGGCGCAAGCCAACAAAGATAGTGCCTAGAGCGGACCAGGCATCGTCCTCCGTGTCACAGGAGGAGGACGAATGCAGGCCAGACCCCCCTAAACCAGACCTATCCGCGATGATGGCATCCATGACAAAGAATTTCGCTGCTTTCCACGAAAAGCTAGACGACATCAACGCAAATGTAGCCTCCTTGAAAGCGAAGATCGACCACCATGGGGCCAGGATCACCAAGGCGGAGCAAAGGATAGGGACCAATGAGGACAACGTCCATACCCTACAAAACACAGTCTCAGAACTCGTCCGTGACATGAAACAGGTTAAAGCTAAGTGTGATGACCTCGAATCGAGGTCCCGAAGAAATAATGTCCACATAGTGGGGGATCCCGAATCTGCACTGAAGGGCCGCATGGAACTTGCGGTCGAACAACTCATCAGAGACCTCCTCGACAACCAGGCACTCTCACCATTCTTCACTGTGGAAAGGGCACGTCACTCCCTGGCACCCCGGCCTAAACCAGGTGATTTCCCCAGACCAATAATTGCAAAACTACTGAGCTATAAAGACAGAGACCATATACTCCGATTGGCCAGGGAGAAAGGGGAACTGAGGCTGGATGCACAAGTCATCAGGATTTTCCCTGATTTTTCAGTGGCAGTGCAGGCGGAGAGACGACAATTCAACGGGGTGAAGAAAATGTTAAAAGAACAGAAAGTATGCGATGCTTTTTCCTGCTCGCCTAAAATTCACCCACCGCAACAAACACTACTTTTTCACGGTCCCGGATGAAGCCGTCAAGTTCAACGAGGCGCAGATCCCACTGGTAGATCCTCCTGAGGAACGATGGAAGACGACTAATATCTGGATTCCCGGGCTCCCGAAGTGGACCCCAGTGGCTGTGGTGAACCGTCTGTTGGCTCCCCTATTGGGCTCAAGGCTCCCCCCTCTCTGTCCCACGGCAGGCCCGCCGTGGCCCAGTACCACTGCAGCGAGCGCATAACTTCTTGAGGGTGACGCACCCTTAGCTCAGCTAACTTTAACACCACTCACTGGGCACGAACTTCGCGAAGCTGAACATCACTGTGGTACACTGTCCTAGGCAGTGCCAGCTATGACTTTGCTACTCTAAACCATGAGTGTCCTCACATCGTAACCTAAGTTTCTTAGTATCCTCACTTTGAAACCGTTTGTTCATCAGCTGATTTTCAGATCTATATGGTATTATCGAGATTGGTACTAGTATATGTGGGCAAAACGGCAGCGGCAGCCCCCACTGCTGTTCAATTTATATGCGCCCAATACTGACTCCCCTGAGTTTTTTGACAATGTGACCGCCATTCTAATGAGATATCTAGACATCCCCATCATATGGAGGGGGGGCATGAATCTGATACTCGATAATGTCCTAGACAGAACAACAACCACTCACAGAGCCACAACGCGTGTGGCCAGGCGGCTCCTCATACACATGGACTCTCTAAATTTACACGATATATAGAGGACACTCCACCCCCATGAAAGGGACTATACTTTCTATTCAACGGTACATGATAGTTCCTCACGAATTGATTTGTTCCTTTTGTCTGGCAACTTAGTGGGTAGAGTCTCAGATGTTAGGATCCTTGCACGCACGTTATCTGACCATTCCCCTGTACTACTACAGATCCAGCTCAGCAACACAAAGACATCACGACCCGCCTGGTGCTTTAAGTCTGCCGCCTTGTCTGACATTGTCTTCAAAGCTGAAATATTAGCGGACATTACCACATTCTTTGAAAAAAACAGGGCATCTGACACACTTGAGGGGGTCAGATGGGAGGCATTTAAGGTTTACATCAGGGGGATGTGCATCTCTAGGGAGGCTTGTGTCCTGAAAGCTATAAGACAAGCCCTAAATAATTCTGAAACTAAGCTCAAAGCCCTAGAACGGGAATATCTCTCCACTCCGTCCCCAGTGACCCTAGCAGGGATCAGAGCTGAGCTGGAACAGTTTGAGTCACATGCCATGAGAGAGGTGCAATACCATGTTCGTCCTGTTGCCGCCCATAGATATGGAGAGGGAGACAGACCGGGTAGAACCCTGGCCAGGCTGGTGCGAGCAGAGGGTGGTAAGACACGAATCGATTGCATTATAAATGAGCAGGGACTGAAGCACTGGTCTGACCAATCCATTCTTGACACATTTACTAGCTTCTATGCCAATTTATATGGTCCCCAGCCTGAACACTCAGCCCAGAACTTGGACGACCTACTGGAAAACATCCCTATGACTCTTATTTCCCAGGACACCAGAGAACGCCTTGAAGGTCCGTTCACCCTGGAAGAGATAGTCCAGGTGATATCTGACCTTCCCAAAAACAAGGCTGCTGGCCCGGATGGGCTCACCTCAGAGTTCTACCAGGAGCATGTGGCCGCACTGGCCCCAGCGCTACACGGGGTCTGGGCCGAGGCGCTTCGATTGCACACCCTCCCCCCCTCCTTAAGGGAAGCCTTAATAACAGTCCTCCCCAAACCTGGAAAACCCCTGGAGGGGTGCGGGTCCTATAGGCCCCTATCCCTCATTAACACTGACATGAAAATCTTTGCCAAGATAATCGCAAACAGGTTTCTCCCCTTCATGTCCCACATGCTCCATGCGGACCAGAGTGGGTTCATTCAACATCCACCGCCTATTTAATGTGATGTCCAGAATTGACCCGAACGCTGATGCTGTGGCAGTAACAATAGATGCTCAAAAGGCTTTTGATATGGTCTCATGGCAATATTTGTGGGCTGTTCCGGAGAAAATGGGAGTAGGCCCAAATATGGTCTCTTATATAAAGCTCTTATATACGGGTCCGCTAGCTAGGGTCCTTGTAAACTTGGTTCCCTCCTCTCTCTTCGGGCTACACCGTGGTACGCGCAAGAGATGCCCATTCTCCCCCCTCCTCTTTGCGCTTGCCATCGAACCCATAGCTGACCATGTTAGAGGGTGTCACATCAATAAAGGTATTCGGTTAATTGACACACCAGAAATCATCTCACTTTACGTGGATGACGTGCTCTTCTATACCAGAAACCCCTCCACATATCTGGATCCGATCATCTGTGACATTACCAAAATAGGCACGTACTCCGGTTTCACGATAAACTATTCTAAATCTAAAATTTTCCCTCTCACTGAAGCAACTCAACAACCAACATGTGAGTACCCCCTACGCTGGTCCCGGAGGGAGTTAGGTATCTCGGGGTTCAGGTGTCACTAACCAAACCCTCCCTACTAACGGACAATTATGAGGCTGTGGCTCAGCTCATCATTTCCAAGTTTTCCAAGTGGCGCAATCTACCGCTATCCCTGGCGGGCAGACTCTCTCTAATAAAGATGATAGTGGTGCCCAAGCTCCTCTACGTCTTCACTAACGTACCAGTCTGGCCCGGGAGGCAATACTTTAGGAGGCTCCACTCGGAGTGCGCCCAATTTCTCTGGCACTCGGGGTCGGTCCGCAATAAGTGGCAGCATATGACATTACCCTATGATAAAGGGGGGTTTGCAGCCCCACACCTATGTCTGTACTGGAATGTTGCGCAGGCCCAACACGCCTCTCATTGGTACGCGTTTCAGAATCCGCCTCCGCATGTAAAACTTGAGAAATTGGCGGGGGGAGGGACCAACATCATGACCCTATTATTGCACCGCACATTCCAAGCAGACGCCCAGGCAGACCCGGTGGCCACCACGATCAGGGCTTGGAATGCTATTCTTTACTCTGAACATGAGCGACACCCGTACTATAAGTGGCTTCCCATGTGGCAATTTCCCGGACTCCCCCCCACACACGAACAACACCTCTCACGACACTGGGAGAATCTCGGCTATCGAGCCCTAGCTGACCTCTTCCCTGATGATATGTTTGTTACCCCTCAAACATGGCGAACAGAACACTCCAACTCCCAGCTGGAAATGTTACAGTACTACAGGCTCAGAGCTGCGGTTCATGCTATGTGGCCCTCATACCTAGACGAGCCCCCAGAATCACCCGAACTCCGATACATAGCAAACTCTGTGGGCTCCAAGGGTGTGATATCCAATTTGTATAAAATGCAGCTGGAGAAAACAGTGCTTGGGTCCCTCAAACCACGTGAAGCATGGGCTAGGGATCTTGAAACGGAAATAACCAATGAACTGTGGGGTAAAATGTGCGCACATACGCGCATGGTCTCCCTTAGCGCCAGATTCCGCTGCATACAATTCAAGCTCCTCAACAGGCTCTACTACACACCGTATAGAGTGGCGAAATTCACAAGTACCCCGACACATACATGTCCTAAATGCAAATTTTCCGAGGCAGATCACATACACATGTTCTGGTCCTGCCCTGCAATCAACACATTCTGGGTGGCTCCCCGGTGGATATGGACCCACTTGCCCTGTTGTTTGGTATCTTGGAGGGGGAAAATGTAAGGAAAATGTCTAACTTCTTAAATGTGAGCGCCATTGTTGCTAAAAGATGTATATTGCAAAGTTGGGAGCGCCACAACCCCCCCACCCTTATGATGTGGCTCAAAGCCCTCACCTGGATACAAATGTGCGAAGAGGAATACATTGGATCCTTGCCACTCACATCACGCCCCAAAAACGTGTGGTCAGAATTCTGCAGCTACCTGAACAATAGAGACGAAGTGGAGTGGAGTTCTACCCCTCCATTAATACGGCCCACTACGCCATGAACATTGTAACTCTCCTTCCTTTCGTCCTGTTTGTGCCACTCCATGACACTAGTCATCCTCTTCCTGAGAAGTTGTATCCAGCCATGTTGTGCTGCTTTTTGCGATGCGATATTGATTGATTATTGCTATGTAATCTGTACTGTGCCTGTCTTAACTTTCTGCCAATAAACAAAAGTTAAACTTTTTTTTTTTTTTTTAAACGTCTAACACATGTACACAACTTTCTATAAAATTATTCTTGAGGAGACACCCCGGCTCCTTAATGTCAGTACTCAACTCAATGGGTAACTCCCCATTAGTTGATGAGGTAACCTGCAGACAGACAGGATCCTCCTCATCAGCAAGAGGACATGGCTTCATTTCCTGCAGCCGCTGCTTCATTCGGGCACTCAGTGCCAGTACTTCCGTTAAGAGACTGTTTTTGGGCAGAGGGGTTATACAATTGGTCTCTGGTAGTGTGGGCATTTTACTGGCTTTAGTTTTAGCTCTGGTAGTAGACATAATACAAATAGAAAGACGATATTTAAAACAGACAGCAGTTCATCCAACTGGGTAACTGCTTTGTCTGACTGATGTTGCCACAGTACCAGGAAAACCTAAACATAAAATGTACCATATTTGTTGGAGAAAAAAAAAATGATTTCCAAACATGCAACTATCCATCAGCCTCATGGCCCAGAGCACTTACCAGCACCTGAATCTGAGTCCTCAATCAGGTTAACAGGGCCTGGGAATATCACAGCCCCAGAGCCCTGAGGCACCCTTTACCCTTCCACTCCTCGCATCTCACCAGGCTTTGAATGTGAGCCCATAAGGCCATCCATCTTCCATCTCAATGCGCCCTGGGGAACAGGACACACTCTATCCCTTTCACTTTTTCTCGCGTCTCACAGAGCCTCAGAAATAGAGCCACAGAGCACTTTCCAATTCTCGCCTCATCAGACTAATAAACTAGAGGAGAGGACCATGCACCGTCAAACTGTGCTGCACTGCAGCTGCTTCCGACGTGTGGAAATGGGAAAGCGATTCTACCCCAGACATTGAGAAGTACCATAATTGAACAAGGCCATTTAGCTCACTAAGCCACCAATATGAAAAGAAAAAGGATGATAGAGTCATACTCAGGTGGATGCCGAGATAGTGGCTGTTGTGGAAATGTGACAAATGCTTACAAGTAAGGCAAGCCCCAGGTCATGGGAAAAGATTGGGCTAGATTTCATTGGCCCACTGGAAGTCATGGAACCAGTACACAGATAAGGTTTTGCAATAGTAGATTATCTGCCCAAATGTGCAGAAGCCATATTTGTACTCAACATTACAACCAAGGCGGTAATTGAAGCTCTCAAAATGCTATTCCAAAGAGAGGCGTTGCCCAGAGATATGGTAATGGACAATGGGGTTCAACTCACATCCTCAGAAATATGGCCTTTTTGGAATAAGCACAACATTAAACAAATATAAGCTGCCTTGTACCACCTGCAAGCAAATGGATTGGCTAAGAGGGCCAACCGGTTCATAAAAGGAGTGATTCAATTAGCCACAGCCTCTGGTATGAATCCTTACAACAAGTCCATGGAAGCAATCGGAGCACACAGTTTGACTCCCAATGCCACCCCTGCAGTGTCTTCCTTCCACTTGCTGACAGGAAGAAAGGTGACTTCCACAAGGGTTTCCATACAGCTTCCCAGAGTAATAGAAGATACAACCTTATACATGGAAAGAATTGTATGGAGAATACAGAAAAATAAGGACTGAATGAGAACATAGATTGATGGCCGCAGAGCTGGATGAAGAACTAGTGTAGAAGAGGGTGACACAGTAAAAATAAATATTTCTCATAAGTCACAGGATCCATGCCAAGTCATCCAATGAGAGTCATGAGGAAATAAACAAATATCTGCACACAAGATGACAAGAAATGGAACCTCGGAACAGTGACTATGATTGCCATGAAAGCGCCAAATGTTCAAGGTGGAAAAACTTCTAGAGAGAGAGGGGGGATCTATGGCTGGAATGCTGAAAAATAAGAACACCACCACCCTCAGGCTGAAGGCCAAGAACATATGGCAACTTAAAGAGAAAACTTAAGAGAGAATGCAGACTTAAACCTGTCACGTGGACTGGACGGACCATTGGTCACAGAAGGTCGAGAAGATGAAATTGAAAAGGCAAAGCTGTCAGATGCAAGTGAATACACTCGTCCATTCAGAGTAAAAAGGACAATGGCTAGATACAATGTTTTTGGTATGGAACGAACATTGCCAAACTTCGCAAGAAAAGAAGGTATGTAGAGTGCATGTGTTCTTGGGAGAACTCAGAAAATGATATCTCACGAGAGCACAGATTGAAAGGGTGCAACATGAGCGAGGCAGCACGCGAAGAGATAAGAAAAGGCGCAGAGCACGGTGTGAGCAGATGGTCAGTCCGTGGCTTCAGAATAAAAATCCAAGAAGAGTCTAAGTATTTTCATGGATGCAAATATATATATTTATTTATTTATTGAGCATTTGTTAGGCGCCTATACAACAAAATGGTGTTTCCAGGTGCCACAAGGCTAGTGGGGAGGGAACAAGGGGATTAAATAAAAATGACAAAACAGTAGATATTCGATCTTGGTCCTACTAGGCCTTGTGACATTCGGACGTGCACGTGCAGTAAAGAGCAGTGCAGTAGGTAGGTAAGGGAGGGCAGGGTGGGAGGGGACAAGGTATGGACAACTGCTGGTGAGAGCCCCGGAGGGAAGTGCCGAAGGATGCCGGGGGAATGCAGCTGGTTAAGTGCTAGGGCAGAGGAATCCCAGGGTGGAATGTAAACTGCCAGGTGGGTGGCCTGCAAAGGCAGTGCTGGGGGTGGTGCTGGTGTCAACTTGGCAGGAGCCTTGTAGCTTGTAAGATCCATGAAGGTCCAGGGTGCTGAAGTGTCAGTGGGGTGATTAGCAGGGGAGGCAAAGAGAGAAAGAGGTAGAGAAAAACAAGGTTTTGAGGAGTTTCCGGAACTTGAGGAGGTCCGGCTTAAGTCTGAGAGGGGCAGGCAGCCTGTTTCAAAGAGAGGCACCAGCAGAAGAGAGAGGACTGCCCCCACTCTCTGCTTGGAGAAGCATTTGACAAGTGGAGAGTTGGAGTAAGCGGAGCGGAGGTCTCTAGCAGGGAAGTATTTGAGGAGAGAAAGTTGTACAGCAGAGTAAACACCAATACAACTAATGTCAGGCAACAGTGTATTATTGAGTGATTGAAACACACAACAATGCTGTTAAATTTGTAAGAGAGTATTGGGCTTTAAGTGGGCTGTGGCTTGACCAGGCAGAGCCCAGACAGTCACCAAAAAGTGCTGTTGAACTGGGAATCCCTGATATTGATATTGATATTTTATTTCTATTGTGCTCATACACAAGTGTTTCAGAGCGCGAGAAGGCAAGGGAGGTGAACGGGGGAGAACAAAACAACGATTTTACTAGGCCCTGTGACATTGAGAACCCGCAGGTGCATGGGAGTGGGAGAGGGGAAAAGTGCATGGAAGGGGGAGAAGTGGAAAGTGCGGAGCAAAGGAGAAACAGATAAATAATAATAAATACATAAATAATAAAGGCAACACACAGTGGTAGTGCAGCCAGCACGTGGCAAGTGCTGGGTTTAAGACAGCAGACAGGGTATGTCTGATAAGTGCAGAAGAAAGGGGGGCTGTATGGGTACAGATACAGATCCCAGTGCGGGAGGGTGGCAGGGTGAGCAGGTACCTGGGCCCGAAAGACAGAGGGTAGGCCAGGTGCACAGTGCCCTGCTTAACACCAGTATGATACCTTTGCAAGTGTGCTAAAGGGAAAATGGTCATAAGGCGAGCAGGCCCAGCACTCCAGCAGTACTGATAGAAGGGTCAGCGATCCATCACGTTGTGCCCCATTTTTTCTACTCCTGAGGGGATCAGCTGCTTTTGAAATGCTTTGTGCTGCCACAGGCCAGGAGAGTGACGGGAACACCAAGTGCCAGTGTTCCATTATACACTTCCGCAGCCACACCACTCAGCCTTCAGGTGGGTTTCGGTTACAGTTCACTTCAGTGCCATGTGAGGGTTTCTTTTAATGACCTACAGCCTGGTGGGGGAGGGATAGACTCATGAGCGGCAGGCCCGATCATACTCTCCCAGTCTAAGGTCTCTGAACTGGAAGCCCTCATACTTGGCATGCATGTACACGGCCCTGCAGTGCAGGAGCATCGCCACACTTGCTTGCTCAGTGGGGCCAACTCCTGCCTGCTGGAACGGGCATAGGGCAGAGGGCGCCCGGAGCTTGGACGGCTGAATGCTCTTACATTCTCCATCAGGCACAAATCAACCTAATTGGATGACTCCTATGTGTTATCCAGAAGTGCTACTGTAAATATCATGACTAGGTCATTTCTCGCTTTTAAGACAGCATCGGGGCCTGCTGGGAGGAACATGAAACGAAAGGGCACCTCTTCAGGGTGAGTTGCAGTGCCTGCCACCAGCCAAACCTGAACATTTAGGGTGTCCCATTTCATCAACTTTGAAAGTATTCCATACAAGAATGCATGCATCGTAGTGTAGTAGCCTCTGCTCTGTAGACACTGCTGCCTCAGCACTGCCCGTGGGCCATGTGAAGGCCCACAGACACCTGCCTTTATCATTAGCCAGCTAGCATCTGTATGTTAGTGTGACTGGCAGTTTACTTCGCCACCAAACCGTACCTTTTTCTAATGGCCCCAGTGAAGGGAGCAATAATTAATAACTTGGTGAGTTGTTATAATTTAAAGGGAGATCATATCTAAGCAGGAATCTACCAAACAGTCAAGATTGAAATATATGCCTAGTTGGTCACACCACTCATGAGCATTCTGATCTTACTTTTGCTTGTTAGGTCACGCTCATCAATTCTTAGGCCACTGCCCCCAAATGAGAGCCCACTTTGATTTACCTTGCCTTTTAAGGCACTGTGCGGTGGACTGGTGTCTCAGTGTGTTCAGTGCAGTGATGTGATGCTCAGGTACTGATACACCAACTGCAGCAATGGCAGGCCCAACTCAAGCCATTCACCTGTCTAGTTAATAAAATGAATACAACTGAGATGGATGCGATTTTAAATTGGTATATAAAGTGACATTAAGCCACAATACTGTGTCAGTGAGCAATATGTAAAAAAAATAAAAATAGATTACTATTGAAATCTAGATTTAAATTGTCTCTTTAATTTTGAAAAAACTGCACCAATACTCACATTACATTTTTTATTTTTGTATTTGATAGTGGATAATAAATATACCAGGACCCATATGCCATCCAAGATGTTCTGAGACTTTTATATCCAGGAAACATCCACAGTTTCACAGCATTTTAGGCATAACCATTTGTGCTCCTGCACTTTTGCAAAAAGCAACAGCAACGAGTAATTCTGGGCTGAAAGTCCCCTCTATGGCATTAGGGAAAAGAAACACTTTGCATCAAAAATGTCACATCCCTGAAATGCATAACATATAACCGGATGTCAATATACAACTTAAAATCTAGGCTAACTGTTAGACAGAACACCCCCTTTTTATTACATGCGGTAGCCCCATGCAATTCTGCTGGCTTTTCTGGGTTTGGATTTTGTGTTTCTCCCAGCCAGCATTAATCCCAAACCTCGCTGAGAGTGTGGGTCTGTTTTCATGTGATCTGCCTTTATAGTCCTTATTACTCCTAATGCATGAGTACCCTAAGGGACCCTATCGTCTCCCAGAGAGGGTACTCTCTCCCTGTAAGTAATGTAGCTAGACTGCTAGTGACGTTTTTGCCTGTGTAAAATGGTTCCCTTAAATGGAATCCAATTTACCTGGCTGGGTCCTTTTTGACCCCATCCTCTAATCACCAGAATTAAACATATCTTTGTTTGCCTCAAAGACCTGTGTGTTAAAGGAAGTGGCCAACGCGGGCCACTGTATTCCTATACGTCAGGACAGGGTGCTGCAGTAAACCTGAAACCATCTTTTAAACAGCATATGCAGATACTTGTCTGTTTTAGTGTGGATATATTCCCTTGCGTGAAAGGGCCTTCAAACGTGCATGGGTGTGCTTGGGTGGAATGTCTGCCATTCCCTCTACCCCCCTCTTTGAATGATTCTTGGTGTCTAATTGGTTGAAGTCTTCTTCCTCCCAAGACGGATTAAAGCAGACCCCCCCTTATCCACTCACCCTGTCTACAGCTGGATTTTGTACCTGCTTTCACGAAGGCCTGTATGTCAAGGAAGGATTGAAGGTCTGTACCAGCATCCTTTAAAGCTCAGAAGAATCTGACACTGAAACTCTGCCACCACAGGAAGATCACAAGAAGGAAACTACAGTGATGCTACTTTCCCACAAACTGGTGGGGTCTCCTTGAAGCTTCAGACTGTGCCTGAACCACTGGATGCAGAAGCAGATGCCCTTCTCTACCAGAATGCCAACGACTCTCCATCCAGAGAATCATTGCAAGTGCCCAGGAACTCATGCAAGTGACCGGTTTCCATTTCCCCCAAGTGGGATTCCCCAGGGGCCTGTGCTACCTTTGTTCCTCCAAAAGCACTGCCAAACTCCCATCCCAGTCCTTATTCCATGGCTGGCTCCTCTCCAGTAGGACTTCTTCAACCTGTCTTCAGTATGTGTTTTTCCTTAGGGTCTCTCCAAGCCTACCCTATCCTCGGAAGCCAAATCCTGTGCCCTAGGATGACTACCACCAACCGCAGCCGTCGCACCTTTGCATTTATTTGGCACTGACCTTCCATCTTGGAATCATCAAATCTTCAAATATCGTTAAGCGTCTTGGTGTCCCTCTTCACTGGAGTCTCACCCTTTCAACCCAAGGTGGTGGCTTGCACAGGAACCGCAGCTGGAAATGGGCAACCTCCTGCTACAGAAATGATTTTTCGGCGCCATAGTATTGCACTCCTGACTCTCCAGTGCTCCTGCAGTCTTTTCACTGTGCATTGCTACATCCCTGATTCTCTTCTTCTTTACCAAGGTTCTTCTGTGGGTTTCCCTCTACCAGGACCCCAGGAGCCGCTCATTGGGGTTATTTTTGCCAAATGTAACTCTTCCTAGCCAAAGACTGCCCCAAACCTGCACATCTGATCCCTGTAAATGTAATGGGCTACATAACAATCTGTTTACATACCTGTTATAGGATTTTCATTACTAAAATGGACACTTACTGGACTCTATATAACACTTCCTTAAACTGTCCCTATTTACCAGATACATTGTGACATTTCGTTTTACAAAGTGTTTACGTGCAAGTGTTGCAATTTATGTATTTGCGTTTTCTTCTGTAAGGATTGTATGTTTTTAAAATATAGTGTGTGAGCATTCTCTCCTTTGGTATAAATGAAAACTGTATAATATACCTGCACACCAACCCACTCCACCTCTTGAGAGTTAGGCCTGGTCTGCTCTTTTGTGGCTATCACTTGGAGAGTGCGCTGAGTGTGAGGGAATCACTAGAAGAATCTAAGTTAGGAAGATGGATCTAAATACCATGAGCATATGGCTTAAAAAAAGTCTCCCTAACTAACAAGTGGTGCTCAGTGGTGGGATGCTGTTTTCAGGACACAGTAAACAGAAAGCAGTGAATACCTGTGAGAGATTTACATACCAGGTGGCACAAAAAGAGATTTACCAAGCTTGAAAGTATTTCTATAGAAAATGGGAGGGTTCACTGTTGATGTCCAGAACAAACGCAACATACACATCAGCGACCAATCAGAAGAGACTATGATACCCAATCATCATATTCAGAAAACTCCTCAATCACCAACTCATGACCATTAACCAAAACAGACGACACATGGTCGCTATGTTCGTGTAACACAAGAGGTAATTCCCACCTATTTACACAACCCTCACCAGAACTTGATGCCTACCATATATTCTGTCTACAAGAAACCTGGCTCAGTGCAACACCTTGCTGTAACGGATTCCTCACCTTTTTAAAACCAGAGATTGTAAACAAAACAAGGAAGACCTGCATCTGGACTCCTTACTTTGATTAAAAACAACCCAGAATGGAGCGTAATCAACACTGAAAACATCAACCCCTTTGGATGCAAATCACAATAATAAGAACTAAAATAACTCTTACAACGGAGCAGGACAAGACAGCTCTCCCCAAAATCGGATGACTAATCACAATTGTGAATCTTTACTGGAATCCAGCAGCCATAGCCAACGAAACATTAATTGACAGAGTTTTTCTATCGATTGACACACTAACCGCTAAACATCAGGCAATCAAATTTATAATTTGTGGGGACCTAAATATCCACCTCCACACCCCCAGAAGGGACACTCATAAATCGGACCAAACTCTCTATTAAAGCCTGAAGGTGGATGAAAGAAATAACCATCCGCAAACTCATCTTACTTGACCACGCTACTGACGAGACAAACAAAATCATCCCAACCTGGTCTAGAGGAAACTCAAGTGCCATAATCGATTTCATCTTCTTAGCAGCACACTTGCACACATCAATATCGAGAGTACAAACGCTGCTCTCTGATAAAAGCGACCACAACCGTTTGGCAATACACAGATGCGGGTTACCCCGACAACCGAGGAACCCACCGCAAATCCCTCTTGAACTGACTAGCAAAGCAACCAGACTACGAATACCTTAGCAAGCGATGTCTGCCCTGCCGAATGACTTCCAAAACTCTACCCTGAAAGACTCAGACAAGCTCAACTACCAATGTCCACTACTTTCCACCCAACAGGAACACTTTGGTGGCTTCTTCAAACTCTCAGCGCAACAAGTGGAACCTGAGGAAAGATGGACTGCGTTACTGAACGGGCAAAACAACAAATACATCTACACAATTTCACTTTTCCTCCAAAGCATTCTTGAACCTAGATTTCCTAAGAAACTCAATTCTTGAGCTCTCCAAATTTCTCTCTTCATAAATGAAAAAGTTTATAACTAAACTACAACCTTTTAATAAAAAATAAATAAAAATAAAATAAAATTATGTGTGAAAATAAATCTGCGGCCTTTTATGCCAAAAGAAAACATGTCTCATTTTGCACCTTGCTGGTGGGGAAAAAGAAGGGGCCAAAAGAATGAGCAAGGGTGATGTATGTTGGCATAACAAATGGACAAATACCCAGGTTATCGAAACGCAAGCGGCGTTCGCAAGCAGAACAAACAGCAATATTATGGGTAGCTGCAAAGTGGGCAGCCGAGCGTATGAGGCAGTCATTATCAAAACCAATCACCCTCTCTAACGGTTACAGAACAAAGTATCAGCTGGCGGAGAACGCCTCTCTATCCACAGCCTACCGGCAATCAGTGGATATCCTACAAACACAGGTTGGGAAGCCAGAGGATGACCTTGGACGGCTGGTGTCAAAAAGAGGTAAAAACAACATTGCGGGAAGTACGCTGAAAGCCCATTAAAGCAAAGAAAAGCATCATGCAGAGATGGCATCGACCTGAGGTGGCTTACGAAAGCCCTGCAGAATTCACAGACTTCAAAGTAGGAAGTCATAAAGGTGAGCTGCATAGCGGAATCAATACGAACTATACAAAGATGACCTCTATAAATAACTTGTGGGTTAGACAGACAAGTAAGCCCAATCGATATGAGAAATAAACCAGGGAAGAAAGAAGCACACGAGTGCTTATTGATAACATCTACTCTCCCTCATCCCAGTAATTCTAGGAAACCAAATTGACACTTCTTGGCAGAAGAATAGACCAACTCTACCACAGATAGGAGAACATTATTTTAAGCAATTGCTTGAATATAACTTTAAGTGGAAAGACCAGGGGATGTATATTGTCCCCATTGGCATTACTAGACTCTGCTCAGGGGAAGAAAGCCTTTTCCTCGAACAGTAAATAAACCAACAAGTAAGAGAAGGTTTCTTTGGGAACACTTTTGTGGCTTTTCTCTTCACATTTGAACTGTGGCTAATAGAGTTGAGGTGGGCTGCAGGAAAGCCGCAGAAAAGGAACCTTATTTTCCCCTTGTAGTATGTTTTGTAGCATTGAAAGTGTGAAGGTCAGATTAGGTTTTTGGCATGAGACGGTGAACATTTGTTTTAACATCCTGACAACGACTGTCTCATTAGTTCATTTTGTTGAGGCAGGGAAACCCCTGGTAGAGTTAGGGCTAGTGAGGCATTTTTCCAACCCCTTTTATTATTTGAATAAAAGTAATTGGACAAGCTACCAACCCTTTTGTCTGTCTCTTAACTCCAACCCCTCACAGAATACTAACATAAGCAACGTATAAGTTGAATGCAACATGAACGAAGCGCAAATACATAGTTCACTAACATAGAAACGCAACAGTAACCGCTAGCCACCTTTCCAAAATGGAAGCTACAAAATTCTTCTGAATATACAAAAGGGCTCAGAGCTTCACGAGGATATAACATGTTGAAATACAGATCTGTGCAGAGCTCAGACAGTAGCTAGCAGCCCAAACCAAGGCTACCAAGAAACTAGGGAGGGTCCAAAGGCTACAGAGAAGGCACGAGACAATAATTCCCAGGACGCAAGAAGTATACTCCCCAATTAATTAAAACCCTAGAAGAGCACAACTGACCATTGTGAGCCAAATGTGAGTCAAAAACACTACATGAAGAATAACTCAAGAGTGTCCCCAGTGGCAAAAGGAACCATAACATGTGCACTAATATTGGCTAAAATACTAATGCAGGGTGAAATAATTCCAAGCATGGTCCCATCACACATGCCCTATAACCCAAGAACACTGTCTATTCATTAGCAACAAACACAGATAGGTCACCTGCCTCACTCCTCAGGCGGATTCCCAGACACGAGGCACCACACAAGGCCAAATAAAAAAAGATTCAATTGGCTCATGGCCTAGAAAGTGAGGGATGGTATCTTCTTTAATTGAAAGGAAAGCAGTCTGTGGACCTCACTTCCCCTACTTCTGTCTGGCTCATGTTGTCACGACATATCAGTTGCCCAAGGTTGGTCAGCAGAAAGCCAACGAATCAAGACCCCTGATGTATTATGCAACGAATAGTTTATTATAATGATGATGTGTTTTTACTGTCATCAATTTAAAGGTGATCTCAGGAGGAGCCATCAGACAAGCATTACCCAATCAGAAGTTTCACCCCTGTTAGAATGTATATCTAGTCATCCCTATTAACCAATCCCTTTGCACCTTAGGTTCTTGTGCCTACGATTACAGTATGATGTCAGTTATGATGAATTTCAAATATAAAAACTGTTGTTTTTGATAAGCTCGGCGAGAGCAGCAAGACTTTTATGCTTGTATGCTGTCCCTGCTTTATTTTGGATGTTAATAGATCTGGATTGTGCCTTGCACTTAGTTATTTTCATTATTGTGAATGATTTGATCTGGCACCAGAACCTCGGTTTAATGTTGGGGACTTCTGAGATCATCTTAACAGATGGAAGCAGAGGTGATGGTCAGCTAGGAGTAGTTGGATTGTCGAGGGTTCCCTGCTGTGGTCCAAAGACTGCAGAGGTAACCTGTGGAGAGCTGAATTACGTGTAACAGAGAAAGGTCGACAGGAACCACCCTTGTAGAAAAACCTGTACGGTCCCCACATGATGCCCCGTACGGTAGAGGGCAGCTGGCTGTTAGGGGAGACTCAATACCGAAGACCCTCAGTGGATACATGGATGTTAGTATGATAAAGGCCTGGCAAAATGGGGGAGGGGAATTTTGGATATTGGGATTGTGGTGAAGTTAAAAGATTATAACAATGAAGAGATAGCTTCTGATAAGGATCAGGAAAGACCATGTGGTACAACTCGTCAAAGGGTAATAATAAGAGAAGAATAACTCAACATTAGTGTGTTTATTTGTGTAGTCATTCCTGGTCTCATGTTGTAAGATAATTTAAGCTCTGTGAAAAGTGTATTTTTTGTGCATATTGGTATATATTGTGGAGGACGTGAAGTTTTGATGTGGACCGAGGAGTGTGGTCCGGTGTGGGAGTAATGAGGTGGTGCTGCTCAGAGCGTGAGTGACTGTTGTCGTGTCACTCAGAAGGTTTGGAGGAAACCACAAGGTGGGGCTGTTCGGAGCGTGAGTGGCGTTTGTGGTGTTACTCTGAATCACTCAGGGACGCAGGAGGCATGGTCTCAGAGAGTGACACAGACGTATTAAGAGTAAGAGAAGTATTGTTGGAGTAGGGTGTGAAACGGAGGTGAAAGAGGGGGAGCGAGAACTGAAATAAAAACTTTGGCAAGTATCGTATCGGTAAGTTAAACTGTGATGTATAATCATGGGAGACACTCCCATTGTTCACCTATTCAGAGCATTACCCCGGTACAAGGACAAAATCCTTAAGTACCACACTCAGTGGGTGAAGGACACTGCAGGCAAGATGTTTATCGGGTGGCCGCAGGAGGGAACACATTCGAAATCAGTACTGCAACATATGTGTAACTATTTACATGCCACGTATAAGGAAAAACAGTTGCAGAATCGACTAGCCATTCTGGAACTGTGGAAAGTGTATGAGGGAAGAAGTAGAGGATCCACCCGCGAAAGAATGGATGCTTAACCAGCATGACAAAGGGAGATATCACCCACGGCTCTTTCTCCTCCTCCCCAGAGCAGTGATCTGCCTTCAGAAGCACAGGGATTATACTCATTACGAGCGTTAAAAGCAGCGACAGGGTACACTAATGCCACATATGCACTCCCGCATACAGTAGTGAAGAAATTATAAGTGGAGAAAAAATAAATTAACTAAGTCCAGTTCCCATACATGCAGAATATGACGAGCACCGCAATTTACAGGCAAAATTGATGGAAGCCGACGAGAGGTCCAGAGAGAATGGGGCAGGTAGGGCTACAGCGATGAGATGCGATCATGCCGAATGAATGGGTAGGAGTACAAATAATGCTTAAGTTAGATGGAAAGGACATAGGTGATTTTAAAAACTGGGAAAGGGAAGTTAGAGAAAGGCAGTAGAAAGAAGGAGGGAAAGGGAACAGGAGGAAAGAGAGCAGAAAAGAGAGGAGAGAGAAAGAAAGAAGGAATGCAGAAGAAATGGAGGAGAATAGAAGCGAGAGGCAGCTAGAGAAAGAGAGAAGAGACGAGAAGAAGAAAGAGAAAAGGAGAGATGAAAAGATGATGAAACAGAAATGGAAAGGAAAAAGGAGCGAGAGAGGGACAGAGAGCGATAACGAGAAATGGACAGAAGCAGGGAAAGGTGATGAAAAGAAGTCAATATTATTAGGGGACGTATGACCTGGACAGAGAGAGAGATGGGAAACAAGAACAGAGAAAAAAGAGAGAGGAGCTTAGAACGATGCGTCAAGGAAGTGGATGAGATACGTAGGAAGCATACTCTTCCAGATGAAGGATAGGAAGGGGCCATACGAAGAAGGATTGGCAATCTGTAAAAAATCAGGGGGGGATGGCACTAGCAGCATAAAGGAATACCGGAGAGTCTCTGCAAGATAGGGGTAGGAACATATTGGAGGAAGTGATGAGTGGAACGTATAGGACTAGTCCCATTAGGAGACTAGATTTTGAAGACAGGGAAGATGATGACGATGGTGACAGTGATGATCATGTGTTTGAAGTTGAAGAGAGGGAGGAAAGTAGAGAAGAGGAGGCCACACAACCCCCTTCTGCAAGCACAGGGATACGGAAACAGATAGCATGGTTAGATCTGGAAGAACCAGAGAAGAGGCCAAAGCCTGTTGAACAGCTCAGATGCCTGAAAGAGTGTTCAGTTTACAAGAGAGTACACTGTACCTGAATAGGTTGATACCTTTACTGGGATGAAAGAAAATTGGTATGAGAGCCGTGGTGACAAAGGGCTTCATCAGGGGTTGGGCAGAGCAGGAAAAATGTGGCAGTAACAGTATTACCACTGCATTACTGCTCTGCCCAATCCCGAGTTTGGGGGAAACTCGGAGGATTCCCCACCAGCTCTGAGCTGGAGGTAAATCCACAGACTTTTCACCCATTTTTCATGCAATTACCGCCACACAATTACCACCGGGGTAATTGCGCCAAAAATGGGCAGAAAGTCTGCAGATTTACCTGCCATATTAGGGGAGCAATCAGATGACATTTGGAAGAGGGCGGGATATCCTGGGGTATACTAACCATGACAGAATACCTTTTAATAATTGTCGCGCTCAAGTATGGAGAGCACTCAGGGTACAGTATGAGTGCAATCATGACTCGAAAGATGAGAGTGGACAGATATCCGACTGCTTCTATTCAGGATATTCAGGATAAATGGCGATTAGAGACTAGAGAGGCCTGGGACAAAAACGTAACTTTTTTTATCACATTTCTGGTCAGGCACTTCCAAAGGAAGTGCAAAGACAATTGAAAAAGATGGTTGGAATGAAAGCGAAGCCATAGGCAGTGATTCAACTGACAATTGTTCACCATTGTCGGTTAAAACAAGAGAAAGACAGTAAGAAAATTGAGGACAGGAAGATTGAGGAAGTGAGATTAGTTCAGAAAAAACTGTTGAAATTCTCAGTGCAAGGGGCATTGTTGACAAGTGGAGGAGAAAAGCAGATATAGCCAGCAGCGAATGGAAACCTTGCAGGAAGGGGAGAGTATAACTATTTTCCATGAGGGTGAGGGTTTGCACACAGAGGCAGTGGGTTCAGATTTCAGGCTCGACAAGGAGGAGGGTTTAATGGGGGGAAACCTAGATTTGGAGGGCAGACGCAGTAATGTTGGACATGTAGGAAGATGGGGCTCATTTCAATTGTATGCTGAAGCAGGGGAGGGATGCAACAGAACTGACAGACAGCTGATCCAAAAGGGGGGGCAGCATACCCCCCACCATATAGTGCAGACCCACCTGAAAAAATAGCCCAAGATCACACGCAGTATCAGGCACAAGCACCACAAATACAACCAATGCAGCAAGGGATGCCACCCAAGCACAACCAGCACAAATGCAAATACAGTAAGCCCCAATGCAGATACAGCACACACCAATGCAGGCACAAGCATTAGCACAACAGAATGCAGTGACACCATGGAACGCGAACATATTGCCACAGGCACCCACACCTAGAATAGGGGGTGTGACAGAAGTGGGAGGAAATCCTTTCACCGGCACAGGACTGCACATGCACCCACAATAGGACAACCCACAGACAGACTTGATGTGTTCCATCCTATCGATTACACCAGACCCACAAGAGGAACCGAGGGCCGGAGTGACCATAGGTGACAAAACATGTTCCTTCCTAGTAGATACAGGGGCGACTTGTTCCTGTGTTAGAGAAGGGAAGTTCCCAATGTCAGGAATTGTCATGTATGCACACGGTTTTTCTGGGAAACGACAAGTATGGTTCCTTTTACAGACGCTTTACCCATTATCCTAGGAGAGCATGACATGTCTATGTCATTATTATACTCCTACAAGACACCCGTTAATATATTGGGAAGAGACTTGATGAGTAAATTGAACATGACAATATAATTTACTGACCAAGGGATAATATGTTCAACCCCAAGTATTCATTATGTGAATGCAAAAGAATTCATAACAGCATTCTATGGCAAGAAAGAGCAAAGAGGGGTGCCATTAGACTGGGAAGTATTCCTTCATGGGTTACACATTTTGCTAGCCGTGCTTCCAAGGATAAAGGATAGACTATTGCGGTTACCCACAGAATTTCAGTTACCCACAGAATTTCAGTTTCGACCAGAAGCAACCACAGACGTGGAGCATGAGCAGATAATTACAATTGATCGACAAGCAGCAATATTGAGGAAAAACAGAGTCATTTATACAGCGTTGATGAAGAAGGGGTCAACTGGAGGACAATGATAGCTCTTGACGAGGGAAAGAGGCTAACTGACTTAACAGATGAAAGCCTGTTTACAGATGAAGTGATGTTTAATATAAGTCTTACATATCAGTTCAAAATTGAAAACAGAATGATACCTCAGAGAATGCCACTAGTAAATAAGGTACTGCCTTTTCTCCAAGAATATTTGGAACACGTCCATATGATGCTGGTCTTCTGAAAGGAGTGGGGAGAGTCATAATTAAATTGAAACCAGGAACTATTTTACTATGAATAAGACAATATCCAATGCCAAAAGAAGCTGACAAAGGTATATAGAACACTATTGCACCTTAGTGCGGCAAGGGATTGTAGTGCCATCGGAATCCCCATTAAACACGGCTGTGTACCCAGTGAAAACTGCAACAGGGGGGTTGTGGAGATTTATTCAGGATTTACGCCACCTGAACAATATTGTTGAGGCCGAGTTCCCATTGGTTCCCAAACCAGCAACATTATTGTGTAGCATCTCATCCAAAGCCACACACTGTACACTGATTGATTTAAAGAATGCCTTCTTTTCAATCCCATTGCAAGAAGAGTTCCAGTATTTGACCTTGTTTACCTATTGTGGAATTAAGTTGAAACACACCTGTTTGCCCCAGGGTACTGCAAATCACCCTCGGTCTTCAACTGAGTGCTACAGATGGACTTAGGAAGAGTGCAGGAGAGACTCAATTAAACCGATGACAGTATTGGCTGAAAAGGGGTACAAAGTTGAC
Organism: Ambystoma mexicanum; assembly: GCF_040938575.1. Classification (NCBI taxonomy): domain Eukaryota; kingdom Metazoa; phylum Chordata; class Amphibia; order Caudata; family Ambystomatidae; genus Ambystoma; species Ambystoma mexicanum. Next base: position 1,043,817,330 of record NC_090936.1, read on the forward strand.
AAAGAGAAAATGCAATATTGCCAGGAAGTATTATGTATAGGTCAGCTAATATCAAGAGAAGGAAGGAAAGTGACACCTGAAAGAGCAGAAGCAATCATGAAAACATCAGACCAGAGACAGTGAAGGAATTGCAGCAATCTCTAGGCCTTTGCAATTACTGCAGAGCATGGGGTTTCGACTTTCGACTTCAGCACGTATGTCAGACCATGCAAGGAAGCACAGAAGGACAACAGTGATTTAGTCAGGATAGGCGAGATGATAGATGCTTTTGACAAACTGAAGCCAGTAATCAGCATAGCACCTGTGTTAGGAATCCCGGATTATAATGAATAATTCTTTGTATTTTCCCATTCAGATGGAGTTGTGATGACGGCTGTCCTTGCACAAAAAAATACCATGTGGCACAAACCACTAGCATTCTACAGTGGGATACTAGACCCAGGAATGAGAGGCCATTGTCCCTGCGTGCAAGCATTGGCAGCAGCAGCCTTTGTGATTGAGAAATTTGCCAGCATAACTATGTTCTGCACAGTTACATTATTTCTTTTTTTTTTTTTTTTTTAATTTTGGTTGGCTGAAACAAATCAACCTTTCAAAACAAGAGCAAAATTCATACAATTTATACAGGACAGAAAAAAAAAATATGTGAGCAACAGTTACATAACTTTACATTAATTCATCTGACATTAATTTAGACAGTTTAAACAAACATAAAAACAAACCAGATAAGATAATAAAACTTCATTCGCTTTAGAAAAACAGGATACAGGAAGTTCATTAGGTAAAAAATAAAGATGGAGGATAATACAAGACCCTCAAAAATGCATAAAACAATTGATAAAAGTCCCAGTAGAGTCTCACAAAAACTACCAACAAGAAACCAAAACTATGAAGGACCTCCTTGAGATTAGGTTTAGGTGCTTGGTTATGATGGAAACATTGCATCCAGAAAATGAACTATAGCAATTTTGACAGCAATCCTAGGGTTGGTAAAAAATAATCTGCCAAATAGAGTTGGAATCTAGGGGACGACAGATGGAAATAACATTTTTGAAATGTAAATTACGTACTTTTGCCAGAGTTGGACAGTCCACGATCAGATGTTGGAGAGTTTCTTGTTGGAGATTGTCAGCACAAAACCTACAAAAATTGTGATCGCTTGGAAGGTGTCCCCGTCTTGCCGATACTACAGAAGTCGGCCATAAATTAAGCCTGAATCGAAGAAATTTATAAGGAAGGTGTGGAGCAGGGCACTTGACTAGATAGTCGGCCATGTGCCGAAGTTGCTTGTTGCCAAAAGGAGCCTTGTTAAAGTCATGTAAAGATATACATTTAACACGATTACTGATCCAGTTGTAGTCGGACAATTTATTTTGTGCCCGCAGAGGGTTTTGTGATAAGAGGTCCAAAGATATAGAGGCGTCGAATAAGGCGTCCAAGACGCGGTTTCTCCACCTAGTAGGAAAATGATGATCAGCCTCTAAAAGATAATGGGCATTATATGTTGAGCACACCCTATTTGTTATCCTTGAAAAGCCCCAAAGCACACCGACCACACAGAGAATCTCTGCCTATGAGGTAATTATATCAAACACATTGATCAACATTGTTAGGTGCAGAGTGGTAAACCCAGCCAGATTTATACAAGAACCTGTAAATGAAGGAGATAATGTGTATGATTGCACCCAGTACACTGAATATTATGATGAAATACCACATGTCAAGGAAAATGCCCTAGGAGGGGGAATAATTCTCTTTATTGATGGGTCATTGTCAATAGGCTAGAATACTGGCAAAAGACACAGTGGGATAGCAGTAGTAAAAGCAAAAGAAAATGACAGCTTTGTGAAAGTGACAAGTGCGAGATTGCCAATGCATTTCTCAGCACGAGCAGCAGAATTGGCAGTGCTAATTTTTGCACATGAAGCGCATGAAGACGAGGCGGTTATGGTGTATTCCAACTCTGCCTACATGATGTCAACAGAACATGCAGGACTGCCACGTTGGAATAGGCACAGCTTCCTATGTGCAGATGGCACGCCAGTGCAGCATGCCGCTATTGGACAGGCTCATAGATGCACTTAAACTCCCATCGGACATTGCCATGGTGAATTGCGAAGTGCACAACTGAGGTACAGATATGATTCCTCATGGCAATGAGGCCGCCGACCTAGAAGTGAAAAAAATAATATATATTTCCAAAATATCTGATATTGCAACCGCACCGAACAAGTACACACGTGCACATAACATGGTGATGAAAGAGAGTTTTACTACATTACCCATAGCCCAAAAAACTGAACTACATGGCAGGGCACCACCAGAAGAGCAAGAGTTCTGGAAACAAAGAAGGTGCTCATTGTTCTCCACAGAGGCAATGTGATGACAGTACAGCACCGGCAAACCAGTTATGCCTCTAGGGCTGCTCAAAGTAGCACTAGACCAATTGTACCACCCAACACACACACACATATCGAGAGAGTGCCTTGTAGTACTGGTTTCGGAAGATTGGTTTGTCCCAAATTTGGCAGAACATGCTGCAAATTTTGTTGTAAACTGTTTGACGTGCCAGAAGTTCACTGCTGGACATACTTTGCGAACAGTGAGAGGATCAATACACCATCCTACTGGACCATTTCTGCATTTGCATATCGATTATGGAGATATGCTAAAAATGTATACCGGCTACAGGTACATGCTAGTAGTCATGTGTCCCTTTTCTCAATGGATCGAAGCAGGCCCATGCACACACCTGGATGTCGCATGCACTGCACCGTTTCTCATACGTGAGGTATTTCCACGGTGGGGAGTGTATGAAGTGCTCCTGTCTGACAATGGACCACACTTTGTAAATGAGATATTTGATCATATAACTATTCTGTTTGGTATTAAGCACAGATTTTTGCCCGCTTACCATCCACAAGCGAACAGAATTTGTGAGTTACTCAACCGCCTCCTAAAAGAGAGAATTGCCAAACTAAAAATGACACTGAAAAAGGTTGACTCCATTGCCTTCCTTTAGCCGTGTTTGCATTATGCAACCAGCCCGGCTCTGACCCTCACCTGACTCCACATCAGCCAGTGTAGGGATGATGAATGCACATTCCCCTTGCTCCTCCCACTCAGTGCTGCTACTGTACTGTTAGGGAGAATTCTCAGTCTATGGCTAATTTCCCTTACCTAGTGAGTCCCTCAGCAGCTTTCCTGGATCTCTGGAGTTATTTCTTTCCACTTGGTAAGAGTGCAAGCTTTTTCCCACACCCATGTTTTGCTATGTGTCTTTCATCTGTTTTTGTGATTGTGGACTCTGGAGTACACCTCTTCAGTAGCCCCCTTCTTTTGTGTGTTACACAGCACCTTCAGTGCAGTAACACAGGGTTGTCGTTCAGACTTCCCACCGACTCCATTTCTGAAGCTGACTACTGTCCCCCAGAAAAGGGTAAAGTTGCCATTAACTTTACTTAGTCAATTTAATCACAGATCCAGTACACCCCATTTTACATGGAGCACTGGAAGGGGTTAACTCTTAGCCCTTTTTATCTGTACCTCCTAGAGCATTGTTGCTGGTGGCAGTGGTATCTACCCTAACTTTTCTACCGCGATTATCTTATATAAACGTGGTAATATTGTAGGCTATTGTATTAGCCTTGAACTTAAACCCGCTTGACCAAATGCTTTTTCTTTTGGCTCCGGTGCGGTTTATTCACCATTTCTTTTTGTTAAACTCCTTCTTGTGTTTTACTTTGCGTGGCAAACAGGTTTGCCTTCTTTGTTCACTGTCTTTTGGCGGGCTTCTGCCAAGAAGCCCTCCTCTAGGCGCCTGGGTGTCTAGGTGAGCTGAATGTGAGAGAGGGGTATAGTCACCCCCTGCAAATGGTATCCTAGGAAACCCAAGTCGCACTTTGCCACGATTGGCTGAGGTGGTTGTCCGGACTGGACAACCCCCCTGCTGAGTGATTGGCAGCCACGCTGTGCGAATGTGGGATTTTCACATAAAAGGCAGGTCTCTTGGGCTGCAAGTCAGAGAGTCACCACTGGAACTACAAGGAACCAAAGAGAAGCGGAGGAGAGGTCAACTGCTGCAACTATCCTCTCCCGGTGAAGCCCTGCTGCAGTCCTGAGCTATCTACCCTTCAACGACTAAGAGAAGATCCAGTTTGGAGTCTTCTTCCCTTGAGCCTGGTGGGGATAACCAGCTCGTCTTCCACAGCCAGAGGATCCCTTCGTGGTCGAAATCGCTGCACACTGCACCTTTTATTCATTGTCGCTGCTGCCGGCCTCATCCCTGTGTGGTGCAGAACCCACTCATCGTCCTTCTTCTTGCCGAAGCTTCAGTCTTGCAGGAAACTACCAGGAACAACTGCCGTGGCACCAGCTTCATTATTTGAGAAAGGTACTGCGTCCTGCTTGAGGAATTTGGGTGAATCCCTATTTCCCCTCTATAAGGCTTGCCCTTATTTTTCCCTCCTTCTTATAACTTTTGCTTCTGAACATTGACAATATCTAAGTACTCTTGGCTACGTTGAATCGTGAACTGTCCTACTGTGTGATCCTCGACAGCAGGAACCCGGTTCCACTTAACACTGGCTCCAGCCTATTGACTCTTGAATTTATGTCTATTAGCCTCATTACACGGTACCGGTAAACCCTTACCGCCTTACTACGAGGTCCCTTTGCGGGTTGGGGAATTTAACGCCTGCTTTTTGCAATTTGCGGTACCGTAATTAGCGCCTTCCCCATTCCCATAGAGCCCTATGGGGAAAATATGGGGAATGGGGAAGGGCAATGGGGGAAGGGGGAATTACCGCCCCACCAACCTTGGAATAGGGCAGTAATTCCCCTTTCCACCAAGGCGTGCCGGTATTTTACCGGCATGGACCAGGGTGCTAATAGCACCTTGGTCCACCGCCATCCGTGTAATGAGGCTATCAGTGTTCTTCGATTCTGTCTGCCTAACAAAAGTATTGCCTATGATTTTTGCCCCCAACTCTCTCTGGGTATCTCAAGTGCTAAGTGTGTTTTTGCCCCGGTAGCATTTCTGCCATGGATACACGTTTATTTAGTAGATAGAACTGTCAAAAAGGGATCATAATCGTACTCACGGTAACGTGTCTTGTTTTATAACACCGGTCCATTCAAACACAGGGTACTTACCTTGATCCATACCATACAAAGCGAATTGGTTAGTTGTAGTGTATTCTACGTATGGTTTTGAATTTAATCGAAGTGTTGTGTTTATAACAAACGGTTTAAAAATAAATGAACTTATATTTTTCTACCTAAAACCTTGAGTCAGTGTTTGCTTGAATCACAGTAATTGTGGTCCCTTTGTGTAATCTCTGCTACTGCTCTTATACTCTTGCCTGGCTGCTCCGCTACTGCTACCACTTTAACATAGTAGTACAGGCTTGTACCAAAGGTTAAACTTGTATTGCCACCTGTAGTCATAATTGTGTGTGGTGGTCCCTAAGGGCACTGCACAGGATTCTGCCTAACATGTACTAAGGACAGAAATGCACGATTGTTTGATGGCTTTGACACAGTGGGCCTCATTACAAGGTTTTCCGGTAAGGCAGAAACGGCATCGTTTACCGTCCCGTTGCATTCCGACCCGCAAACCAGGTATTAACGGCACCCTAAATAACGGTGCCGCTAATAGCGGCATAGCCGCGTACACGCGGCCCACCAGGGAGCAAATACCGGCATGCCGGTAATAGGGGGAAATCCCAACCTACGGAGACACGCAAATACCGGCATCGCGAAGCTGGTAATCACGGGCTGCACGATGCCGGCCATACAGGCATCACGGACCACCCGCAAACAGCAATCAGGATACAAGGCAGCTGCCACAGGTGCACACAATCCCCACATGTGGAGTCAATTGAGGCTGTGCGAGTATAAACTGAGCACACCCACACACCACCCCCCCCACACAGGGGGAGGCAATGTAGACTTGCCCAGTACAAAAGGAGCACACCTACACACCACACCCCTTCCTACACCAAAATGCTACCACTAGCAGTTGCAATCATGGCGCTGGAGGACATGCCTATACTGCTACAACTACAGCAATAACAGCAACAACAACAACAACAACTACAGCAGCAACAACAGGCAGCACAGAGGAGACGCAGGAGGAGAAGGAGGGTAAGACAGGCCTAGAAATTACCACCAGTGCAGCCACCAGTGCTTCGTAGGCAGCCACCAATCCCTCGCACCAGACCCAGCCCATTCAACCTAACCCCTGAGCAGATCCACACCCTGTACCGGTTGGACCGTGACACCATCACCACCATAGTGGACATGATATAGAACGACATTGCCAGCCACATAGAAATATGCACTGCCATCCCCCCACTACTAAAGGTGGTGTCTGTGCTACACTTCCTGGCCACAGGCACCTACCAACACACAGTGTGCCAGCTGCATGGCATTTCACAACTACTATTTTCACGCATGCTGAAACAAGTGCTGGATGCCCTCCTGAAGCATGCAAGCACCCACATATCCCTACCACGGACTGCCCAGGAGATAGCCGAAACCAAAGTAGGCTTCCATACACTGGCAGGCATGCCCAATTGTGTTGGTGCGATCGACTGCACCCATGTGGAATTGGTAGTCCCCCATGCCATTGAGGCGGTGTACCGCAATCAATGTGCAAATGGTATGTGACTCCAGCAAGATCATCACCCATTGCTGCGCCCGATTTCCTGGATCCACACATGATGCCATGGTACTGCGCAACTCCATGCTACCCCGTCACATGGAGCGACATGCTGGACCACGTGCCTGGCTGCTTGGTGAGTTGCACAACTGCCCATGGCCGTGCTGTGGGGTACTGATGTGTGCGGATGCAGAAGGGGGGGGGGCTACTGCACCTGGGTGGGAAAGTGGGGGGGATAGTTCACCAGGGTGGGAAAGGGGGGGAATAGTGCACCTGGGTGGGAATAGCCAATGAGTGGAGAATGCATGCAAAGCTAAACACACCTCACCTGAACCAGCCAAATAGTAAATTACACATCACTGGGCCACATTTCACAAATAATGCATATGGATGACAACCAGTAAGAGGCACAACCAGGCCACCATGGCGATGGCAAGCAATGCATGACTGAATAGGATGGCAACTGTGGCAATGCTGCTAGTGTGACCATGCATACTAAAGAATATACAGCATTAATTGGAGGCTAAACATTGTGCAACTACCACAGCACATCTGCCTCAGCATGCATGATTACACCCTGCATCATCTATTAAACCCCATCCAGTGTACCACACCTCATCACAGTATACATTGCATCTAGGTGACTATTTTGTACACGTACAGGGACATGTGCATGCCCACACCAAATAGCTGCTGCCATGACTGTGCTCCCTGAAGGTGGCAGTTCAGAGTGACACACACCTATTTGTATCTGCTTGCAGGTGATGGAGGATATCCCTTGAGGCCATGGCTACTTACCCCTGTGCGGAACCCGCAGAACAGCCATGAAGAGGAGTACAATCGTGTGCACACTCGTACCCGTGTTGTGATTGAGCAGACCTTTGGCAGGTCTGGTGGGGCACACCTATATAGGCCTGAGAAGGTGGTAAAGATCACCATGGCCTGTGTCATGCTGCACAACATGTGCATCCGGAGGAATGTACCACTGCCACCTGACATTGACATGCATGGGCCGGGTGAGGATGAAGGGGATGGAGACGGAGGTGAAGGAGCCCCCCTGCCAGTACATGATGCACGGGATGGCCATGCTGTACGCCAAGCACTAATTGACGAATATTTTTGAAACGCAGGGACCATGAAAGTAATGTGCCAGTGACACACTGGCTGCATGTGGACATGCACACTTGTTTTGTTAGAAGTTCCCCACTGTACACCATCACACATTAAATGTACATGCACAAAAAGAAGTATGTCCAGCCAATGATTTTCTTGCACACAACGGGTGTATTTTCCAGACACGTGAAAATGTAAACATATTCCCCTCACAACCCCCAGTGAACTCCCTCACCCACCCTACAAACCCCAAAAATACCCCGGTGAACTCCCCCACCCACCCTACAAACCCCAAATGTCCCCATATGTACAACAAACACTGTTCCCTTGACCAACGTCCATTTGTCCAATGGAATTGTCTGCCCACTCTACTTCTTTGGTATTTTGGGATCGGGGGGTGCCATGTCCAAGCGCCGTGCACTCCTCCGTGTAATCCGCATGGGGCTCGATTTGGGCTGAGGTCGAAGTGGTTGTGGCAGTGGAAGTGTCGGTGGCCGGTCCCCTGCCTGCCCCAAGGTGTGGGCGCTGCATTTGAGGCAGGTTTGAAAGCAGGGCTTGCGTAAGTGCCCCCAGACACTCCCTCATGGCACTTGTGGATGCCTCAACAGCAGCAGTGTTGGCAGCGATGGCTGTGGCAATGGCCCTCATGGAGTCATTACCATTGGCTATTTGTTGCCGCATTAGTTCAAGCATCGACTCCTGTCGTGCCTCAACCCTTGACAGACGAGCCTCGAAGGAGTCGTTGGCTGCAGAAGTGCTGGTGGCCGGGGTGGTGGTAGGCAGGGTAGTGGTAGGCAGGGTGGTGGTAGGCAGGGTGGTGGTAGGCAGGGTGGTGGATGGCACTTGCGTGGGGCCCACGTCCAGAGCACAGTCCCCCTCAAAGAGGCATATGTCTGACTCTCCAAGGTCCAAGTCGTGGAGGCAGGGATCGTCGATGCTCTCGGCCTCTGTAGGGGGGGGGGGGCTGGTAATGGGCTTGGGGTGGGTGTGGCGGACATGACTGTGTCACCCTCATTCTCCACCTCAGCATCCACAACGTCCGCGGTGGTTTGCGGAGCGGGAATGGAAACGCCTCCCACTGTTGTGGGTGTCTGCTGCTGGACTGTGGCTGCAGGTGTTTCCTGCTGGGTTACTGCCCGGTGTGGCACACTGCCTGTTGCTCTGGGCAGTTTCTGTGGCTGGGGGTGGCGGTGGCCCTAGTCCTTTGCCGTGAAGTGGATGCACTTGCACCCCTGTCCTGCCTGCCATCTTCCTCATCGGTGCCTGGGGGATAGAAGAGATGCAGATCATCAGTGATGGTGTCACATGGCAGCGATAATCTATTGTGATGTTATATGTTCATACATTCATGCATCAAATTATTACAGGGGTGTGGCATTTGGTGTTCTGAGGGGGCATGTGGGCAATCAATACATGGCTTGTGGCATGGCATTGGTATAGTGTCTGTGTGGTGAGTTACATGGGCAAGGTTGAGTCATGTTGCACTTGTGTTGGGATTGGGATTGGCACTCAGCATGCATTTGTGTGTAGCAGGGTGTGGCACACATTCTTGACTGGATATGTTGATGTGGGCCAGGGACATGCATTGCCTTGCCTAGTCTCACTTCCACGTCACTTGTGCCACATCATGGTTTAGCCTACAGGGATGTGATGGGTCACTCACCTTCTTCTGTGGATGATGCGGCGCCCACCTCCTGGTCACCAATTCCGTTTATAGACTCAGGATCTTTAAAGGTACTGGCTGTCTCCTCCCATGGCGTCAACTTCACTGGGGAGTGTGGGCCCCCGCCTGTCGCCATGGCGGCCCTCCTGTTCTCTGCCAGGATCTTCCTCACCCTGAGCTGGAGGTCATCCCACCGCTGGCGACAGTCGCACACACTCTTTGGGGTGGTTCCCACTGCCGACACCCTCTGTGCGACCTCCTGCCAGACTTCCTTCTTTTTGGTCTGGGCCGCATGCTTCATGTCGGTGCTCCTGATGGTGTCCGCATGCTGGGCCAGGGTGTCAGCTAGCATACTTAGCTCAGCATCTGAAAAACGCTCTTTGCGCTTGCTGGGGGTCGCCTTCCTGGTAGCTTTGGACATCCTGGTTCTTTTCTGCCACTGCACAACATAAAAGGACTGGTGGGTGGGGAGGATGGCAAGGATTGTGTTTTTAAAGATGGGGTCGGTCCAATCCCTGTTCCTGCGCGATGACGTAATTTCCGGGTCCGTTTTTTGTGAACACGGTATTACCATGCGAGTATTACCGTGCCGGTATTTAGGGGTTGTTATGAGGCGGTATCGCTATGGGCGGGTCCCGCGAAGCCGGCATAGGGTAGTTGGAGGACCTTTAGCGGCATGGCGGTATTGCCACTACTGGCATGGGGGAACGCGCGTGCTTGCGCACTCATAATCACCAGCTATTAGCGGGTTCATACGAGCACGGACCCGCTCATTCCGGCATGCCGGTAATGAACCCGCTTTTACCAGGCTACTCGTAATGAGGCCCAGTCTCTTAAATGTAAGCATCGACAGGTGCAGATGCGGCAGGGTAGATCAAAGAAGACTGATGAATAAAATGAGCAAGTTGATCCAGAAACGTTACAGATGCCATTAGTACTGTTCCTGGGCAACACAGTATTATGTAGAAATGTTACCTGACGGTGGCACTGTTCGAGGGATCATTCATAGTTGAGGCAGTTAAACAGGCAGCAGTTAAATTCCAAGGAAGGAGGGCCTGAATGCACCTTGGTGACGTCATACTCTACAAAGGAGAAACCCCCCTACCTGCCAACATTGAGCACGAAGGTGAAGAAGAGATGAGAAGAGATCAAACGAGGTCTATGACGAGACCCAATCAGCAGCAAGAATAATACAAACATCTTCTCTATAGACACACAGACAAGTCAGTTTAACATTCTTTCGACAACGCTTACCTAAAGATAAAAGCGTGACACTCATACAGTACAAGAAGACTAACAAATGCTTCCTATAACAATTATGTTTTTTTAATAGTTTTTTCCTGTTTAACAAACACTTATCCCTTCCTAGGAGCCTATAACATATGTTTCGCCGTATTGTTGTTTAGTATAAAAGCCTACCTTACTTTAGAAAGAAACTTCCTTTCAATACTAGGAAGTTTTCTTCTGTGAATATGTATTCCTTTTAAAAAAGGACTTTTTTTCTGACAGAAAGAATGGGGCTATTCAATAATGTTAGATATTTGTTTTTAGCATTTAGAAGGAATACCACTTCCAGTTATTTGCAGAAGGTAGACACGCCAGCTATAATGCTGATATCAACATTGTTTACATTTTGCAGCCTCTATTTTATTATTCGTATAGCATTAAGAGAATTGCTTATTTACAATGCAGCTAAACCAGTAACTGGAATATAACTAATGTTACAATGACAAGGGAAATGGCAACAGAAGAATTCCCTATAGTAAGCACACAGACGAAGAGAATAAAAAGAAGTGTGCTAGATGACTGTGCACCGGAGCAAATATATGACTGATTCTGCTCATGTCACTAATAATTTGTGGTACCAGCACATGAGCAAAGTGGGGAGAGAGAGATGTCTTCTGAGAGCTGTTATGTGTGTTCCCTCATCCGCTATGCCATAAGCGCTTCCAGGATATTCGTGGCCACAGATATACCTGCACACAGAACACACTGCCTAATGCACTTAGCACTTTGCATGACTAAGGGGCAGTTTTAAAGAAGATGGGCTTCCTTGCAATGGATGACAAAAAAGACGTTCCCTTATGATAGTTACATAAAAATGAAGGTAATGATGGATGTCCCTGTAAGAAAAAATAAGGTAATGCAATACAAATTAGAAGGCATGAATAGAGGAGAGGTTTAAATAACGGACCATAAGCTATTGCAGTGCATAAATGCTGCAGGGAAAGAGATACGTAGGTGCTGGGAAAGTATTAATATATGGAAAGGTATTTCCATATATTAATAAGTGGGGTCTTTCCCCAGTTATTAAATATATATATGATAGTTGGGTTGAAGGGATGATGGGGTGCAAAGCACAAGCACTCTGACAGTACCAGTAGAGGTGGTGCAGAATGCAAATGATATATGCCTCAAAGAATGGACTTAAAATTGCAAATTGCTCACATGGGTAGAGGATGAAGCAGGCCGCATGCCCATAATACCTGTAATAAATGCCACATTATGTTTCAAGAATACTTGGCTAGTGAAAGTAGGGGAAAACAAACCGTGCAAATGCATTTTCGATGTATTAGGCATGAAAATAGGCACTGCTGTATTAATGGATCACTATTGGGCCTGTGGTTCAAGAGCTTATATGCAGCCCCCTCCAAGGTGGGGAGAGTTATGCTCCCTGGTGGTAATAAGTACACCAGCTCCTGTAGTAGCCCAGCGTGAAGTACAGATTGGTGAATTCCCCGAAAGGCAGTAGAAATGAAAATAGTAATACATTTGGATGCTCACGTGCATGAGTATACCCATACAGATGACCTGCCCCATGCGCAGACAATGGAAAGCCCTACCCCCCCAGATCAAAATATATTTATCCTCAGGACCCTCACAATTACACAGATCTTTGGGTATATTGTGATTTCAATGGAGAATGCTGATATATGACCTGGAGCATGTACAAACATGTCAGACATGCAGGCACCTTGAGGGGGGTGACTAAGAAATAGATACCCAAAGAGCCCTATGTGGGGGAGGGCAACGAGAAGAGTCTGATTGAGAATTCGACCAAAGGGGGTAATGTTGAGAGGCAGATGAATATGTCATCCATAGCTAATGCCCCTCTCTCGGGCCAATACCTCACAGATGAGAAATGTTACTCACTAAGAAAACCGTACTGCCCATATCAGTGGCAAGTACAGCAGGAAATGGACACAATCTAAGCTATAGATGGCACAAGTATCCAAACTAATAAATGTAACAAAACATGTGCATGCATTAGACATGAAGCAAATATGCACTCAACATGAAGAAATTGAACAGTAGGTCAAATATGCATTTATACATGAAAAATATTAACATAGCATCCATAAGAAATGAAGAATACTAACATAAACAATGTATACAGTGAATGCAACATGAACAACACCCGAATATAGCTCACTAACATAGAAACACAACACTAATGGGCAGCCAATTTTTACCTAATGCAAGCTACAACATGCTTCTAATAAACAAAAGGTCTCAAAGCTTCACGAGAATATAAATTGTTGAAATACAGATCTGCGCAGAGCTCAGACAGTAGCTAGCAGCCCAAGTCACAGTTACCAAGAAACTAAGGAGGGGCCGAACGCTACAGAGAAGGCACAAGATAATAATTCCCAGGACGCAAGAAGTATACTCACTGATTAATTAAAAGTCTAGAAGTCTAGAAGAGCACAACCGACCATTGTGAGCCAAATGTGAGTGAATCATAAGCCAAAAAGACTCCATGAAGAATAACTCGAGAGTGTCCCCAGTGGCAAAGGAAACATAACATTCACACTAATATTAGCTAAAATACCAATAAATGCAGGGTGAAATCATTCCAAACACGGTCCCATCACACATGACCCATAATTAAAGAGCACTGCCTATTCATCAGCAACGAACACAGATAGGACACCTGCCTCACTCCTCATCCATATTGTCAGACACGAGGTGCCACATGAGGCCACATACAAAGAGATTCCCTAAGATGTGAGGGATGGTATCTTCTTTAATTGAAAGGAAAACAGCCTGTGGACCTCACTCCCCCTACTCTTGTCTGGCTCATGTCTTGACGACATATCAGTTCCCCAAGGTTGGTCAGTAGAAAGCCAACCAATTAAGAACCCTGTTGTTAGGCCGCCCATTACGTATTATGCCAATGAATAGTTTATTATAATGATGCTGTGTTTTTAGTGTTATCAATTTAGAGGTGGTCTCAGGAGGAGCGATCAGACAAGCATTATCCAATCAGAGGTTTAACCCCTATAAAGTGTAAATGTAGTCATCCCTATTAACAAATCCCTTAACCCATAGGTTCTGGTACGTATGATTACAGTATGATGTCAGTTATGGCAAATAACAAATATAAAAATTGTTGTTTTTCTAAGATCTGCACAATTTTTATGCTTGTATGCTGTCCATGCTTTATTTTGGATATTAATAAAGCTGGGTTTTGCCTTGCACTTTGTTATTGCCGTTATTTTGCCCAGTTTGATCTGGAACCAGAACCTTTGTGTAAATGTGGGGTCTTCCAAGACCATCTGAACAGTTGGATTACAAGAGCCCAACTGTCCCAGCAGGAGAAGGGCAGGGACAACGTATGGAAGGAATTGGATTCGGAGAACTTGAAGCTCAGGAGGCTGGAAAAGAGAAGGAAAGAGAAAGTTGCGAACAGGAAAATACAAGCGCAGACAGAGCCTAAAAGTTGGAACTTAATATCAAGCATTTTGACTCGAAGCAGCAACTCCAAGAGCTCCCTTCACAACAAGACAGGTGATGGTAAGGGATCATACCCCTTTCTCAGAAGTCTCAATAGGTTGGTGAGTGAATACAAGGAGCAGACTAATGTCTTGTTGTGGTTGGTGTCTTTTGAGAGAGCTTGTAGAATGGCTGCTATGACTGATTCTGGACAGGCCCTGTGCTTGATGGGTAAACTGACTCAAAGGGCCTCATTACACGGATGGCGGTATTAGCACATGGACCAAGGTGCTATTAGCACCTTGGTCCATGCTGGTAAAATACTGGCACCGCCTTGGTGGAAGGGGGAATTACCGCCCCATTCCAAGGTTGGCGGGCGGTAATTCCCCCTTCCACCACTGCCCTTCCCCATTCCCATTTTTGCCCCATAGGGCATAATGGGAATGGGGAAGGTGCTAATTACGGCACCGCAATTTTGCGGTGCCGTAATTAGCACCAAGGTCCCTTAGCGGGTTGGTTTTTAACGCCTGCAAAAAGCAGGCATTAAAGCACCAACCCGCTAAGGGACCTCGTAGTAAGGCGGTAATGGTTAACGGTCACCGTTACCATTAACAGTGACCGTTAACCATTACCGCCATCCGTGTAATTAGGCCCAAAGTGCTTAAGAATCTAGATTGGAATTAGATGAAAATTATGAATGTATGAAAATAAGATTGATTGTGAAATTTGGTAAGATTCCCTCTCAATACCTTGAGAAGTTCAGGGAGCACAATAAATGGACAGTGTGACTTGATCCACTTGAGTGACTGCTTCCTTTAAGTCTAAATATGGCTGGATAATAGATTACAAAGTGGAGACCTTTGGTGGTTTAAGACATTTAACAATGCATGCGCACATGTTGGAAGCTTGTTCACCATAGCTACCTTGCTGGCTCTAAGGAACTTGGCCTAAAGAAGCTTGCAAGAGCAGGTGGCCTCTGGATATCCGACAGAGTCCAAGAAGGGGATCAACAGAAAGTAGAGGTGCACAAGCCTGCCTTTAAAAAACATCCTCCCCAACATATTCACAAAATATAAGGGGGAAGTCCCATGGGGCTAGTAATGAAAGTAGTGGGATGCCTGCCCAAAAACAGGAGGTCAAGAAACTCTTTTCACTTAATTGTGGAGATTGTTGGTATTCAGATTGCAGGAAAGGGGACCCTAGTTGTAAAGGGATACCAAGAGGGATCCAGTCTTCAAGCCTTACTTTCCTGCCTGATTCTGGTTCCAATGGGACATGCTCAGAATTAACATTTGTCTCCCTGGTTGCCTAGGAAAACATCTCTGCCATGGCAGCAGAAGTACCAAGAAATACTAGTAAATATATTTTGAGTGTCTATATCAATTGCCAGGAGACCACTGGTCTGGGAGCCTCTGGGGATAGCAGGACTGCAGTGGAAACAACTCTTATCCAGCTTGAGAACTATCTACACATACAGCCCCAAATCACTAGTCTTGCTGGCGACCCGCTAGAAAATGTCTGATGAAATGACTACTGCCCCACAAGTTTACAATGATGTGTAGTGGCTAACCGCCTACTCAGCCCTCGAACTACTACAAAACAAAAGTGATCACAAAGGTGAAAGCGGCATAGTCAAGAGATATACTTCCTTTGCCTTTTTCTGGTTACATGGGCAAAGTGCAGGTTATACTCCAGGAGAGGTGTGAATGTGAGATAGCTGCAACCCCAACAGCAATAGTCCAATATTCCAAAATAAAGGAATGTCCAATGAAGGTTCTACACAAATTTATATTCTTTAATTAACCACACCAATATGCCATTAAAATGTACTAGAAAACAATAACAAAAACCCACCCTTATAAAGAGAGATAGAGAAATGCAGAATGTAATGATGCAATCACTCTGGATACTTAACAGGGAAGAAAAAGCAACAAGGTCCCAACAACAATTGATCAAAAAGTATTTGCTTATTGAATAAAAAGGTGCACAAGGGACTTAACCAGTCTCCAGGCTCCCAACAAATGGACCAAGGACATAGGGCCTCTCATTGTACCTGATTCAAATGCTCAGGGGGTCCAGCAGGGTTCGAACCAAGGATTTTAGATGTGGTGCTCACGGGTCGAATGGTTTTGGGAGCGTTGAGTAGTGTTGATCTCAATAGCCGGTCTGCATCGAGTCCGCTTTGAGTTGTGATCCATGGAATTTGAAGGCACCATCTAGGGCAGCTGTTCAATGGATTCAGACGAGCTTCGACTATTGAGCATGGATCAAAATGATGAATACCGCTGATTCAGGCCGACTGCTCCCGCAGTTTGAGCCGAGCTGCAATACAAAGTACTGGTAGTTCAATGCTTCATTTTGTAATGCAGTGGTTCAAAGTCATCTGCACGGTATGCTGGTGCTCGAGCCAGGCAGGTGATGGGCTCTGCTGAGGGAATGCAGCATCTAACTGGTTCGAAGGTGTGAGCAGCGATTTGAAATTCGAAGGCGAGTGCCAAAGTCAGTCAGTCAAATCATGTTTATTTCAGTAATGATCCATAAAACATACACAACACAAAGCCCATTTGTCACATAAACACATATACAATATAGCTAAAAAACAGTGTTGTCCAAAAAGACCGAAAATAAATGACCTACCCAACCAAAAGCCAAAATAATGTACTACCAAATGTTCTATCTTCTAAAAGTTCGACTTTTGGTTGGGTAGGTCATTTCTTTTGGGGGGCTGCGGCGGTGTCCTCTGCAACCCCCGCTCAGTATACTGTGAGACAGGGTTGCGAGGGTGTCCCCTGCAGCGGTCCCGCAGTCCCAAAAAGAAAAGAAAAAGGAAAGTCCCTACGGCACCGGTACCCGATCACGGAAGTGAAGGGGAACATGGGGTGGTGGTGTGTAGGGGTGGGGGTGTGGGCAGGGGTTTGGGCAGGGGTTTGGCCAAGTCAGAAATGTTCAGGGGAGAAAAGACCAAACATTATTTTGAAAAAATAATATACAGTCTTTTCCCCCTCGAACATTCCTACCTCGGTCATTCAACCCCAAACCTAAAAAACAAATGATTAAAATGTGCTAAAATGGATGAATTCAGGCTGGCTAACACCTGCACAGTCTTTTACCTCCAGTGAAGTCATTGGTACTAGTGTAGCTGACAGTGGTAGGTCTTGCTCCATCAGCAGTTCACCCCCAATGTGGGTAGGGATTAAAGCTTGCCTCTGCCATTGGGGCACTCCTTTACCTCAATGGCTGAGGACTTTGGAAAGATCAACTCTTGCAAAAAAGGTCCAAATGAATTCTTTGTGATGTCAAAGAATCAATCCCAAGATGAATCGATGAAAGAGGGAGAGGCTCCTTCCTCATGAAGCCAGCAAGCCACAGGGGATTGGTTAAAAGCATGCCTCCTTTAAGCGCTCCAATCCTTGTTAAGGTAACAAGTTACCTGTGCCTTTCTGCATCCAACCCAAAGTGTTTTGCTGTGCAGGAAGTGTAGAGGACATGGAGGAAAGAAAAGCCCACCGAAAAACAAGATGGAGGTATCCTTCCCCCCTTTGCTACTATTCTGCTTGCCGGTCTAAACCCACCCCATTATCTAGCCCAGCACTTCAAAGGCCCTTTGTTGTGTAACGCCCCAATTCTGAGGAAGGCCTTTGTTATAGAATTGCCTCTTTGAAGCCAGGCTCCCAGGGGATCTGAAATTGTGAGCTACTGGGCCCTGCAGGGAAGAGTTACCCAACCTCCCAGAATGTCAACAAATGTCGGCATCCTGCCTTTTGTCCCATTACCTGGAATGCAAGCAAACGGGTGCTTGGAAGCCACATTGCCTCTTATACCTGATATGAGCACACATGGTTGACATTAGTATGCTACAAATCAATTGTGGCTTTAATAAGTATAGGTATGACTTATATTTCTAGATTATCCTGCCACCAGGTGGTAGTTTATCATAATTATAAAGTATTTAGGACAGAGGTGTAGATCATATAATGCAGCCTCTGCACTGCAGTGACTTTGCTGTCACTGCAGCTGTCAAACCGGGCACCTGAGAATTCAAAACCTGCCCTGTGCCACTGGAGGCCATGAACTGCAGATCAGGAGACTTATGCAGCAGGGCAAACATGTCACTATGTTTTTGCCATGATCTTTCCTAAAATGGTGGTCTGTTCAACTGAGATGGAACTACTGTTATCATTTTATGAATTAATACAAATAAAAAAGTTAGGGCTTCTACACCCTTGCCAGATGGCAATTCCTCACAATATCCTAATGCCCAATTAACTGTATAGGTGTGTGGGATATCTGCTTCTGTTCCAGTGAGTGTGCAGGTACATCTCCCGACACCTGTCCTGTTTGGGAATGAACTGGAAGAACTTAGCATAGTGGGGCCAGCTCTCCATCATTGTTGCTGCTGTGGTCAAGCACAAAAAGGACATGTTGACAAGTCTACTCTAACACCAAAGGAGCATTAACCCTCTAAGGTGTCAAAAAAGGCAAAGTGTAAACCTCATGCCAATGGAAGGAAGAAGGGGACATAACGTCCTGTAGATGATCCAGTCCCTGAGCCACAACCTAGAGCCTGGTTTATTACCTATGGAAAGACTCTCTGGACCCTGTAGTAGTAGGACCACTTGACCTTGGGAAACCATCCTTAATTACAAAATGGTGTTGAAGAAAGTGGTCTCTGTGGCAAGAAATTTGCCTTGGCCAGCATGTCACCTAAGAAAACATGCTGATTCCCCATTTAAAGAGTTCACCCCTTGGAAATACAAAAGCTTCTGGACGTATGGGCTCCTTGAGTTGAGCTCAGGCTCAACAGTGAGCCTGCTAAATCTGAGCCTACCACCCACAAGAGGTTGCTGGTGCCCAAGTCCTTTATACTCCTATTAGTTCAAGAGGTGTCTCTGTGAGAGGTCCCTTAGCCTTAGTCAGAAAAGGCTGGGAAGCCTCCTCACCTAGTTAACCCTTTAATGCGATAGACTATGTGCTGGGCCTCATGAGAAGAATGGCCAGGCTGATAGATGAAGCTAAGAACAACATTGAAGCAAGTCAGCCTCTAATGGAACTTTGGTTTGATCAGAAAGCGTCTGAGATGGATTTAACTGAATGGCTAGCAGTTCTTGTCATGGAACATATGCAAGCTCTAGGCAGACTGCAATGAGGAGGCTGCTGGTCATGTGACCAGGACCTGACACTAGGTTGCTCTGCCCACCACCAGTTTATGTGCCTTTCAAGCAGCTACTTAAGGACTCCAGATTGAGGGTTGGGTACTCTCCTAACATGAGAATTCTATTTCGCACCTCGCTTGCAAATTATCCCAAAGCTATTTTTGAGGCAAAACGCTTTCACTTTACCAGTCGTGTGGAGGTGGTTCTGAATCAGCCAAAGGGGCTTTTTCAAATAATTAAATCACTGTCTTCTAATGGCACTGATGAGGTTTTGAAGGAGCTGGACTGTAAAATCTCTGCGTCACTCTCTGCGGAAGCCCAGATCAGCACGGTCTGCAAAAATGGATATTTCAAACTTAAAATTCTCCAGAAGATTCTTCCTTTTTTACTGACTCGCCTCTATTTTTGGAATGACCGATTACTGCAACTCTCTGCCACTGGTACCTCTTTGCACTCTCCAGTCTCACCAGTCCTTCGCCTCCTGCATTGGTTACCTATTGCTTGCCGCATTGAGTTTAAGGCACTCTATATTGTTCATCATGCCTTTTTTGGAGTAGGTGCAGAGTACCTTCAGGATAAATTTGCCCTTATAATCCCCCCCGAGCATTAAGATCAGAGTATGCATTTCTAATCCAGGTACCCAGGTACAAACGCTCATGGGTGGGAGGACAAGCCTTCTCGGTGGCAGCTGCAGTTCTTTGGAACAAACTCCTGTGTTCCTTACGTGCGACTAATAATCATTTGCTGTTTCGATGATGTCTTCAGACACTTTTATTTTAGCTTTTCCTCTTTTTTCCAGTTGTGCTCTTCTCAGTTCTATATAGTGCCATGGTGTCTTAATTGGTGTAGATCTGCACTTTACAAAATTCATTAACATAAGTGACAGAGCAATAGGCAAGATAAGCAACACTTCAGCCTATGCACTGCATAAATGTTCAATATGTGTATTATCTTTGAAGCAAGCACTGTAGTTCAATATGCTATGTATAGGTGGGATATTTTGTGTAGTGTACAATTAAAAGAATCACAGCATACTTAGTATTAGTATTCGGCCGAATACTGACTAGTTCATCAAGTATGCATTGTAGTGTTATTTATTTCTTTTCAGTTAATCAACAGGTCATCTGCATTTAAATCATAGACGCCAGGGCTGAATAAAGTTTTTTTAAAGTCAGAATTCGGTAAAATACTTATTCCTTCTAAGACATCCCATTTTTGACAGCCAAAGGACAGAAGACCCATTTAAGTAGAGTGTTTTGTCTAATGACTGTGCTATGTCTATGCTTGGTGCGGACCCTCTTTCTTAAATACATACAGCTTTTAGTTGAGCAGAGAAGGAGCTAGCACCCATTAGAAATCGTAAGAAGCCCCCTAGAACGTCTGCTCCTTGGTTCTCCTCTTAAATCGCAATATAATCAGGCAGAACACCACTTGCGTCATGCATACTCAAAAGATAATGAAGTTCTTTTCAAAGCAGTCTGCCTCAACTTCCATAGAGCCATCAAGTAGGCCAAAACTACTTATTTCTTGGACCCATTCTTGCTTGCGAAGAACATTCCAAAGAACATTTTGCAGTAGTGCGGGAATTGTCTCCTCCGGTATCTCCAGCTTTGACTATTCCTGCATCCCAAGCTCTGTGTGACTCTCTTTCAGAACTTTTTACTGAAAAGATAGCCAAGATCTGAGAGAATATTTTTGTCTCTTCTTTGGATCTATCTTTTTCTTCTCATTCTCAAGGAGTTGCCTCTGTCGGGTTAGAACACTAATTTGTGGCTTTTCTCCCTGCTTTTCTCCCAGGTCCTTAAAGTTGTTATGCAACTTAGATCAATCGTCACCATTGGACCCAATTCCTCTTAAGGTGATACAAAATCGTGGTATTGCGTTAGTAACTGTCCTTACTAGAGCACCTAATTACTCTCTGAATATCGGTCTCATCCCACCTGCTTTGAAACATGCTGTAGTTTCTCATCTCCTGAAGAAATCTACCCTGGGCCCTGCAGTTCCAGCAGGTTTTCAGCCAATATCCCTTTTCATGTTTTTAATGAAGGCACTGGAAGCAATAGTTACTCCTCAACTCAGAGATTTTTTATAACTCTCTACTATTCCCGATGTCTTTCAATCGGGCTTCTGACCGGCAATGGGAACAGAGTCAATGTTAGTCTCTGTCATCAATGATTTGACTCTGATCCTTGACCAGGGTGGAGTAGGCCTGCTTATATTGTTAGTCCTCTCTGCAACGTTTGACGCAATCGATCATGCTATTCTGTGTCATTGCCTAGAGGAGATTAGCATTGGTGGGTCTGCTCTTTGCTGGCTCAGATCTTTTCTTGCCAAATGGACACAAATGCTCTCTCTTCCCCCTTTTCTTTCTGCTCCTTCCTTGCTAACTTGTGGGGTACCACAAGGGTCCGCTATCTCGCCTTTACTCTTTAACATTTATGTTCTCCCGCTGGCTAAATCTTAGAAACTGTTTGGCTGATCTAGGGAGTTCGATGAATGCCAACTAGCTAAAGTTAAACACTGAGAAAATGGAGGTGATGGTCCTCGGGCGATCTCCAGTCACCCAATCTATGTAGACTAGTGAATCCTGGCCCGCATTATTCGGCCCTCTACCTACTCTGGTATCTCTAGTGAAGAACTTAGGAGGATTGCCTCATCTCTTTCAGCATCACCAGAGATTAATGCTAGATGCAGCTCTGACCATCTAAAACTTAGAACGTTGAGGAAAATTATTTATTTTTATTTTTCGATTTATTTAATTGTGTATTTGTAAGGTGCTTATAAAGTAAGTAAATTGTATTTCTAAGCGCCCATAGGGCAACAGGGAGGGAAAATGGGATTGAAAAGTAACAATTAAAACACTGAAGGATAAAGACAAACTTACTAGGCCTTGTGAGCATTCAGAACGTGCAAGTGCAGAGAGAGAGAGGGGAAGAGTAAGTGCTGGAAGTGAGCAGCAGATGTAAGTGCCCAGTGGAGGAAATGCTAGGGAGAGGTCAGCTGCCAATAAATAGGTAAGTACAGGCCTACATTTAAAATAAAAAAAGGAAAAAAACAAAAAGGGCATTTTATAAATTTGATTAAAAAAATTCACTGTTTTCAGCCTCGGTTTTTTATTCGGTATTTCAACGTACAGCCAAGTTGAAAATCACATGGGCTTCAGACTTTTTCCATAAGTTATTGAAAATGAAAATATTTTATTTTACCATTTTTAATACGGCCTCCAGGCTATTGGCGTATAGACCTAAACCACTACACACTAGAAACGTAACACTGAACCCATCAAAATGGATATTCTCACTCATTATTCTTCACTATTTCAGGAGGAACACCTGGATCTAATGAACCAGCAAGCTTTTGTCCTTGAAGCAAACCTCCTGAAAATCTCGGATTTGGACAAGGAAAATTTAGAAGCCCCGATATTGACAGAAGACGTATCCCAAGTTATAGATTACTTCCTAGTAATAAGATGACAGTCTCGGATGCCTTCTCTGCCTTCTTCCATAAGCGGTTTGTGAAGATGTTGATCCCGCAGTTGATCACCCTATTTAATAGCTTTGTGACTTCGTGAGCTGTCGCCCCCATGATGGGTGAATCCATGTTATCACTCCTGGGAAAACAAGCTCAGGATGTGACGAAATGCAAATCCTATAGACCAATTGCGGTTCTTAACTAACTGATGCCCTGATTTATTCTAATGATTTAGCCAATCGATTGGCAAAGGTCCTCCCTGGCATTATAAATATAGATCAGGCCTGATTCATCCCTGGCAGGCACGCTCCAGATAATACATGCAGGGCAATTGAGTCAAAGAATGGGCATGACAGGACTATCAACCACTTGCGTTATTATCGGTCGATTCCGAGAAGGCGTTTGACAGGATCAACTGGGCCTTTCTCAGAGAAGTGCTGCAGGGGTTTGGATTTGGAGCTACCTTTATAAAAGGAATATTAGCTAACTTTGTCCATCCTTCCACAAGGATAAAACAAAATGGGGTGCTTTCTAACCCACTTTTCTTGACTAGTGGGACTCGCCAGAGATGCCTGTTATCTCCATTGCTATTTGCGTGGTCAATGGAGCCATTAGCACAAAGAGCTTGATCACACAAGCTTATTCATGGGATTGTGATAGCTCATCTCCACCATAAAATAGCGTTAGACGCAGACGATCTTTTATTTTTTATGCATGATTCTGAAACCACGCTACCATATATACTAGCACTTTTTGAATAGTTTCACGTGGTATCTGGGTTTAAAATACATTTTACAAAATCATATATACGTAATGTGTCAGATGTGCCCAGAGGAGTCCATGTTTTACAGACGAACTTTAATTTTCGAAGAGTTCCTAACTCTTTGAAGTACTTGGGGTTTGCCTTGCTCCAAAAAGGATTTTCTGTATCAGCATAATCTCCCTGGGTTATGTAAGAATCTCAAGATGATCTCACGCTTTGGGGAAAAGCTGACATTTCATGGCTGCAGAGGTTGGCGGCTGTGAATATGACTCTTTTGCCGAGATGGTTGTATGCTCTGCCGATCTTAATTCCAAAAAAGATTATACAGGATCTACAGGCACCGGTTTTCAAGTGTATCTGGGCCAAGAGGTTTCCTAGTGTTTCTCGACACACAATGATAGCCGCTAGAGAGAATAGAGACCTGGGCGTACCGGACTTCCAGAGCTATTTATATACAGCACAAGTATCCCCATTTCTAGAGGTTAAAATATCTGGCCACGGAGGCAAGCAATGGGCAGTGATAGAGCAATCTAGATTAGGGGTTCCCCTACAAGAGTGGTGCTGGCACTGCCTAGGGGCCTGACGAGGCAATATTGAAATGCTCCTTTCGACTAGGATTACTATGAAATATTGGGATAGGGCAACTAAGGAATATGCTGGTACCAGGTTCCTGTCACCTCTTATTCTATTTGGAAGAATCCGGAATTTCCCCCAAGCTTATTTCCCAAAATATATACACGTTGGTTTGATGGGGATCTTACACGCTTGGGCCAGCTGTTTGTGGGGCGGGACCATTATCTTTTGATGACTGCCAAAAGGCATTTCTATTGTGTGACGCTGATAAATGTGGATATATACATCTTAGGCATTGGATTAGCAGCGCCAGGGTGACTTGAAATGCTAACAGAAACGACAAAGACCCCCCCCCCCCGCCAGGAGGCTTTCATCGTTATATAAGGTCCTCAATGCGAGTCATTTTAGACATCCACATACATATATGACTAAATGTGAAGAGGAATCGGGATTTCCTATTGATGAGTTGTCCTGGTATAACATCTGGACAAGGGAAGGCAAAGACATGGAATTGTGTCCAACTGAAAGAAAATAGCTATACAATATTATTTTGCTAGTATGTCCCGCCGGAGAGACTCCATAAAATCAACTTGAGCGTTGACTCGGTTTGCTGGATGTATAGTCAGGCACGAGGCACATTCTTCCATATATGGTGGTCATGTGTTCTTATTTAAACATATTGGAAGGAACTAATCGCCTAAATAATAAACAATATCTGGAATTGATCTTTCGATGAACCCACTTGTGGTGTTACTTGTTAATGAGGATCCATGGGCCAATGTAGGCTGCATACAAAATCTTTCAAATTGCTTACACATTTATTGGTAACGGGTCAGGTCAGGGTGGCTCGGAATTGGAAAACAAACGCTGCACCAGATTATCGAGAATGGTGGGCTAGGATTTGGTTTGGAGCCGCAATGAGGATAATTGGGGCCTCCATTAGCGGTGAGATGCAGAAATATCTAGTGGTTTGGAACCTCTTCATTCCGTTTGTTCAATTACATGATTATCTCTGGATTCATCATAAACCTCATGAATGACGTGCCTTTACATTATTATGATCTAGAGAATAGAAAGCTTAAGAACTAACTATGTAGAACTAAATTCTTGATGTATGTACATGAAGCCCTTAATGTATGAGTGCCCTGAAATTTCATTTGTGGTTATTTAGCGTTTTACATTGCCATTTGTTTTGTTTGGCTACGAAGGCTAATATATTGTTTCGATACTTCAATTGATGTCATGCAAAACAGGCGCAGTTGTATGTTTAATGAAATTAATAAAACGTAAATGTAACACTGTTTTAAATTTATTCTAGTGTAATTTATTTCTCTTCATGTAATCAATATATATTTATTCAAAGCATAAAAACCCAGTGCTATTCAAAGGGGCAGGCTACAAGAATGTAAAGTGCTAGGTTGCAATGAACAAAATTAATATTGCAGTTTTCAATTGGCATTGCACATCGCACACATTTCAATCTCGTGTGAGTAGCAAAGTAGCACTGGTGGAGTGGAAAATTAATTTGAAACCTTCCTTGCAGTTCACATAGAAATGTATGCATGGTTATTGTCTGCTCATGCAGGACCCAAGTCGAGGGTACATGTGAGGTGAGTGGACTCAATCTCCAGACTGTTTTTCCTCCTCATAGGCCAAACTAGGAAGAAGAATCTGCAAGAGAGAAGGATGGGGCAGGCGCAGGGATAATTACTGTTAGGAAAGCCTGGCATGCCACTGAAGCTTCCCAAAACCTAGAAGCACTAAGAAATAATTTGTGTGTTGGGCAGACACTCAATTCCACCAGATCCCAATTCACGTGCAGATACCACATACACTTCCCACAACACTAGAATATGCAAGGATCTATGGATGTTTGTACGTCTCTCATTCTTCGACCCTGCACCCCACAACATCAGCGAATACAGAGTCCTCTATCACTATGACCACCCACAAATTAATTTCTACCAAACTTCATCAAAACCATCCAACTGAGACAGTATAATACTCCACTTATAGTCCAAGGCTGTACTACCTGAGTTCATGGTAGCGCAGACAGAGCAGCCAGGCTTAATTCAGGAGGTAGAGAGGGCTGCAGACAGGTACAAAGAATCTAAAACACACAAATGAATCAATAGAAACACTGACAACTAGAAGTATTATACAAAATAAAAGTTTATTTTAAATACAATTAAGTCTTGGGGTAATTACTGGTAAACGTCATAAACACATTAGAAAAAAACACAACACAATGCTTGAAGGTACACAGACCAAGGCATATAACCTTATTTGGAACACCTAAGAGTAGTTCTAGGGCAGTCAAACCTTTTAAAACACATGGTTACTAGTAGACCCTATCAGTTGTAGATGAGGCTCAGCAAAAAATCACATAGTATTCTCAACTGGACAATATACTTTTCTGATCTAGTGAAACACAGATTCTAGGAACAGTATAATCTTATAACTACTTTTGTGATAACACAGTTATACTAGTTGAGTAAAACCTAAGGATGTAATATTCAATTACAGGTGCTTTTGAGATCAGTCAAACACAGATTGAGATAAGCAGTAACTCTTGTAACTTATTTTAGTATGGCACACAGCTAACTCAAGGTAGGTAAAACCCATATACTTTTTCAAGGAACTATCAGCAACTTTGAGCGGGTATACACTTAAGACTTTTTTTGTGTATTTCTAAAACAGAACAGGGAAAGCAAAACCCAGTGTTACTTTTTATAAATGACTCTAGGTTATTCTAGGTAGGTAAAACCTAATCCAGACTTATTCTGGACAGGCAAACAGCAAGTCAGGGGAAGCGAGACCCGGTTGGGGGACACTCATACAATGATCCTAACAGAAATAATAAAGCTAAACCAACAGCGTTACTTTTGAAAAGAGGCACAACCAATTCACACGGGAGTAATATACCCTTACATCTACTTTCTGTTAGAATGGCGAAACAGGAAAGAAATATGTTACATATACTTTTCAGAATAGTGCAACACATATTCAAGGTAAGTAAGAACTTTTGTAACTGTTCACTCTCAGAGCTACATTTCTCAACCAACTCTTTTGCAAGTACGTAACTTTTAAACACACAATGGGCCTCATTACGAGTCCGACGGTAACCGAGGCGGTAAAACCGCCTCGTTACTGCCGGACTCGTATTACCATTCCGCCTCCGTGACTGCCAGAAATACCAGGGCATTACGACCATGGTGTCCCAGGAATTCCGGAGGCGGAATTCGGTAAATCCCCATTCTCATTGAGTCCCACAGGACTCAATGGGAATGGGGAAGTGGAAACACCGGCACCATCTCGTGATGGTGCTGGTGTTTCCACGTCCGCCTGCAGGCGGGCGGTGTTAAACCCGCCAGGTCAGACCTGGCGGGAACATCACCACCCGCCTGTAGGAGTCGGGATCAGGTGGTCCGGAATTAACAGTGGCGGCGGGTTTACCGCCACTGTTATTTCCGGACGGCCTGACCTGTAATGAGACACTCATACAATGATCCTAACAGAAATAATAAAGCTAAACCAACAGCGTTACTTTTGAAAAGAGGCACAACCAATTCACAGGGGAGTAATATACCCTTACATCTACTTTCTGTTAGAATGGCGAAACAGTTTCTAAGGAAAGAAATATGTTACATATACTTTTTCAGAATAGTGCAACACACATTCAAGGTAAGTAAGAACTTTTGTAACTGTTCACTCTCAGAGTTACATTTACCAACCACATGTTTTGCAAGTACGTAACTTTTAAACACATATTCTCTTTTCTAGGCAAAAGGCCCAGCCCCTTAAAAGTCTTTCCCTTATTCTTGGAGCATAAGTGCTCTCAGGGTTCTAGGGTCTAGTGTCCAACAGGCAGTGTCAGGATAGGTTCTTAAGTAGCAAAAGTCAGAGTTCCTAAAGAAGACTGTGCAAACAGCTGAGTATTTTACTTTAGAGTTAGTTGCGGGTCCAGGGACTTCACAGAAGACACTCTAGGAGGATTCCAGCAGTGGGCCTGGGTGAACTGGACAAGAGGCCTCCACATCAGAGTAAACACCCCAACACTACACAGGAATCACAAGAGACTTAAGGTAATTAAATACCCATGCCAGAACAGTATCTCAGCACAGAAGAAGATTTTTCATCAGGAACACTTCAGGATCTGCAGCCAAAAACCCGGTCGGTGGATTCCTCGTTGTGGTGACTGAAAACAGGACCTTGAAAGGGACTTTGCAGCAGGGATCAAAGGAGAAGGCTCTAGGCAAGGTTTTCCTTGTGGCTGGATGCGGCTCTGTTGATTTGGTGCCTTTTCAGGAGCACAGAAAAAGACAGAATATCGCTGGTCGGATTCTCGTCGTTACAAAGCTCCAGCACTCTAGTGAGGGGACTTTACGGACTTGATTCGTGTCTCTCGAGATCCAACAGGATGCCCATGCAGTTTCAGCGAGATTCGGAATTTGGAAGACCGTGCACCGCACAATTGCTCGAGGTCCCAGGGTATTGGGTATGGCAGCCCTGCAAGGTCGCAGCACGGCATGGGATGGCTCAAAATGCAGGCCATTTTGAGGTTAGTGGATCCCACCAGGCTCTGGGTGATTATTTTCCGAGTACCAAGGTCGATTGGAAGGAAGGGCTACAGCAAGCTCTGGTTACACAGCAGGCTCCCCGGTCGCTGGAAATGCTTTCAGCCGCTTTTCCTTCATCATCCTCTTAGATTTTGGTTCCAGTGGTCGGCTTGTCTTCAGCTTCCAGGTTCAAAGTATTTAACTACAGCACAACTTCTGCATTCTCTCCCTGCATTTTACAACAAGGGGCGGTCTGGCTGTCCAATCAGGACACCAGCCCCTCTCCCCCCACTGGGATATTTCCCCATTCAGGCAAGGAGGAAGACAAAGGGCTGTGGAGTTTTGGACTTCTCCCTCGCTTCCTGCCTTCACAGACAGACTGGAGCCTGGTCGGGGGTCGAGGGGACTCCCGCCGAAGATAAAAGTAAAGGTAAAGGTGCACCAAATTAATAAAAGGTATCACTGCCACCAGCCATTAGAGGTAAGCTTGTCCCTGTAACAGCATTGTTACCGTTACCGTTTTTAGTGTGAAAATGATATACATTGTATCTCCCCAGCACTCCACATAAGGTGGGATGTGCTGGTTTCACCAAATAACATGTAAAAGGGATCCAAAGATCCTTTCTACCCTTGGGAACTGTAGTTCTCTCGAGGTTAGCCAGAGAAAGTTAAAAGGGGAGCCCAAAGGGCAACCTAGCAACAATAGGCAGTATGTGCCAAAAGTTGTCAAAGAGGATACAATTAAAAAGGCACTATGGAGAGTCTAAAAAATGACACCCATAAAAAGAGTAAAAGACTCTGTGAGTGTGGAAAAAGGTTCACACTCACTGAGGTATAAGGAAAAATAATCCACCAGTAAAGCACAAAAGTTCTGGGGTTGACACAGGTCAGGAAGATTTATCATTACTATGAAAATCTTACCCAACACCCATCACCATTGACTCAGAAGAGTCAGATGTTGGTTGGGGCGTCCTTTGATTTCCAAACACCATCCCGACTACCAATATCACCAATTGAGGATAGCTCTCTGATTACGTCCCATGCAGAATACTTACACCTATCTCTCTACACTTCCTCTGGCAGAGTGGCCCACATGTGAACTGGAGGGATTTCTGAGGTTCTTCTGAGAAGTTTTTTAGGTGGGGGCATGCAACTCTGCCTGACATAACAGGCGCCTTCTGTATGAGATTTATAAAACTGAAACCTAGCAGAGAAGCATTGGAGCACTGTTCAAAATGTGAATTCTTAAACATCTCCGTAGGCATTTCTCATAGAAACGAACCATGCACACCACTCACTCATTATCACCCCCCCTTATCTCCAAAACACAAACATATTCACTTTAGTATGGTATTTATTTAGGAATTCTACCAGACATTGCTTAATGCCATTGTCGGTTTCGCTATCTGTACATTGCACTCAAATAAGACAACAGACAAAGTATTAGGAAGGACCCAAATAGCAAGAAACTATTCAGCTAGAGCCGAATAGCTTTTTTTAAATGGAATTCGGCAAAATATCTGCTCGAAGCCAAAGTTTGGTACACCCCTTCTTCTAAGTGATCCCAGTTTTGGCAACCAAAGGACATGAGATCCATTTAAGAAGAGTGATTTGTCAAAGCTTGAACAGATTGATCAATTGGGGCAAGCCAGGTTCTCTGGTTGCACAGTTTTCAGCTTTGTAGGTTTCACCACACATGCTCTTGTTGCATCTTTAGTTTTGCACCAACTTGCCTTTCTGGCAAGAGATAACCTAACCAGTCTTTGCCAGTGGATAAATGCATGCAGTTCTTTTAATTTAATTTAACTGGGTGGCAGTGTCACCTTAATGTATTCTGTGAATAAAACAGAGAATGCAGTGATGCTTTGCTTGGCTTACAACTGGGCTCTCCTTTCACAAAGGCACTCACGCCGAGCCAAGCATTTGGCTCTTAGCAGGCTACAGCTGGCACTGCCTACCCCCCACTACATGCTACTGGCAAATACATATAACAGACTATGCCAAGGATACACCCCATTCTTCACCTTAGAAGGATTGTACCAGTTTAGGGTCATGCCATCTGGACTAAAGAATGCACCTGACACTTTTCAGAAGCTGGTGAACTCAGCCCTCAGAGAACCTCTGTGGTACCTAGCTGGGTGACTTAGCTGTCTTCATTGACTCCTGGGAACAGCATGGTAGGTGTTGC
The DNA here is from genome assembly GCF_040938575.1 of Ambystoma mexicanum. Classification (NCBI taxonomy): domain Eukaryota; kingdom Metazoa; phylum Chordata; class Amphibia; order Caudata; family Ambystomatidae; genus Ambystoma; species Ambystoma mexicanum. The sequence goes on from NC_090936.1 coordinate 1,043,848,193, forward strand.
AGGCCTTGATAGTGGCCAAACTGGCTATCAAGGTTGTAAAGTACCAGTTAGTTCAGAGTACAGTGGTCTACATTGGTCCCATAACCGAATGATCCAGCCTCTTCCCAGTAAGGTCCAAGTTGTCCAGGACTAGCAAACCTGAACGACTCAGACTCAAGTGAGAGCCTTCTTAAGCCTCACTGGCTAACATAGACACGTATTGGCTGACTATGGTGCCATAGCAACCCCTCCTGCTGCTGTGACCTCCAATAAATACCACAAAAGGTTCCATTGGCAGATGAATGTCAGCAGGCCTTTGATTGGTTGAAGGAAGCCTTGTGTAAGACTCCTGTCCTGATGGCTCCTGACTACAGTTGGACCTTAATTGTCCAAACTGATGCTTATGAAACGGGAATAGGGACAGTACTCTCTCAACTTGATGAAAAGGGTAGGGACAAACCCATCATCTTAATTGGTAAGAAGCTCAAGAGTAGAGAGCTTAGAGGGCCACAGTTTAAAAACTGTAGTTTGTAATTAAAGGAGTAGTTCACTCAGAAATGTTATTGGCACAATTGATCAGGCATGTATTTTTGAGCATACATCGAACGATGTTAATACATTTTCCAATGCATATCAACTTCGTTTTTCTCACTTTTACACATGCGAAAACAATGAGTTGGGTACCTCCATCTTGTGCTAATCTTATCCGTTGGTCCATCGCCCTAAATTCAAGTGCCCTTGTGGCAGTAATTCAGATCACCCGCCCCAAAGCTGACAAGACTACTCAAAACGATATGTTCCTCCTATTTTGATGACGTGAGTAGGCAGCGTAGCCAAACGTACCTTGTCATCACCCAGGTCATAAAGTTATCTAACGCAGAACCAGGAACATAAACACACACCCACACAAAACAGGAAACTTTTGTTTCTTTTCACAAAAAGGATACAAAAAGATATATTTTGAAGAAAACAGCAATAGACAGGCACATATCACGTACTTTTATTTTTGACATAACGCTGAAAAGAGGAGATTATGTCCACAAAAACATGGATAATTTTTCCAATAGAGGTTATAGTTAGTGAACATTGCATGGTTCGTATTTTTTGTATAACTGTTAACGGTGATCTTATAATGCCGATTCCATTTGATTGATTAATCCCAGTCTTTGCATTCTTCACAGAAAGTTTTTTTTTAAAAACTCTATTAATTTTACAACACATAACAAAGAAATAACAACAAACTTCACACTACAACTGGCACCACATGTTGGAATCCGCAGTGTGTCGTCCGTCTTCTTAGCACACTGGCATGGCCATCCTCATGTCTGTCCTCAATGTTTACCCTCTTATTGTCTCTGTCCCTTAGATCCGGCCCCCTCCGACTTGGCCAGAGTCTCTGGCTTTTGGTCCCGCTGATTTCCCTCACCCACATTACCCCCAGCAGTTCAATCTTCCTCTGGCCCACTGGGGCCTGTTGTGCCATGCCCTTCTGTGTTTTCTAACAGGTCCTGTATGAGGGAATTCCATGGAAGTAGCATGGCCCCACTTTCTCTCTATCCCCTCTTTGTCGCTTTGGTCCACACTGATGTTTCCGCTATCGCCCATTTCTTCAGGTCTGCCCACCACATCTCTGTTAATGGTCCTGTACTTGTATTCCATGCCATCGCTATGCAGCGTTCCGCCAGTATGCACATTAGGTCTTTCATTTTTGTTCTGTGTGTCCTCTGTTTGCCGCCCCTCGGGAACAGCCCTAGTAGGTAATATTCCGGCGACCACACCTGCATTTGGATCCCTCCTGCCGCCGCCCTGTATTTTACAGTGTCCCAGTAGTTAATTATCACTGGGCAGGACCAGAACACATGTAGCATATCCGCCCTTTCTGCAGCACAGCGTGGGCAGCTACGGGTTTGTTTGTTTCCCACGTTTGACATTCTCTTGGGTGTGAGCTATGCCGTGTGTATGAGGTAGAGCTGCATCTGCTTAAATCTTGCGTTCCTGGAGACTTTCTTGGCATACCGAAGTGTCCTCCTCTACTCATCCGTGAAGGTTCTTTGAAGTTCCTCCTCCCATCTAGCTCTGGCCTGCAGCTCTCTCCCATTGTTGCTTCCCAGGAGTCTTTCACTGTGTCCTCCTTCCGACACATCGTACCACGCGTCCAGCTCCCCCTCGTTATCTCCCCCTTAAGGTAATGCCCTCCACCTTTTCTTGATCCTCCGGACCATACTGTTGTACAACAAGAATTGTCCTCTGTGTACTTCCTGTTCTTCCATCAGGGTCTGGAAGTCTACCCATTGTCCTTCTTTCCATAGGTCTCCAATCTGGACCACTCCCTTTTCTACCCACTGTGAGCGATAAATTGTCAGGGTCTCCCTGCGGGTGTCGACTAGTCCTGCAAGGGGAATTTGTCTGGAGGAGGGGTCTCATGTTCCTTGTAATTTCCATGCCCTCTTCCATAGGGTCAGGCCCAGTTTGACCAAGTTGGGGAGGGGTTTGACTAGAGCTTTGTCTATCCATAAGAGATCCCTCAGGTAGTAGTGTTGTATTGCCAGCTGAAAAAGCAGTGTGTCTATGGATGTGTCATCCCCAAGCCATTTTACCACAAATTGGAGTTGTCCCACCAGGTAGTAGCGTTTGAAGTCCGGCAGCCTGATCCCGCCCCATTCGTAGTCCCTCTGTAGTGTGTTCAGCGCTATTTGGTTCCTTCCCCTGCCCCAAAGGAATTCCCTTGCCATTGTGTGAATTTGTCTAAAGAAGGACCTGGGAATGTTGTATTGGATGTTAGTGAAGCAATATAGTAGGCGGGGCAAAACCGTCATCTTCAGTAAGGCCGCTCTCCCTACCATCCCCAAAGGGAGCGTCCTCCAGAACTGCATTGCCTTCCCTAATTTGACTAGGGCTGCCTGCGTATTGGCAGTATGCGTCGCTGTGGTATTGTGGTGTATGTCCTCTCCTTAGTAGCGGGTAGCCCTCCTCAAGTCCGCTAGGGGGAAGAATGAAGATTTCTCCTTACTGATCCTAATTCCCGACAGTCTGGCAAATGCCCCCAGGGCTTCCAGTAGGTCTGGCAGGTTTTCCCTCGGGTTGCCGACATAAAGGAGCATGCCAACGCGTATATCGAGATTTGGTGTACCACCCCATCTATCTTTATTCCAGCATCCCTGTACTCCGTCCTAAGGAAGACCATAAATGGTTCCAGGGCCAGTATGTACAACATCAGGGATAGTGGGCATCCCTGCTTTGTGCCCCTGCCGATTTTCCACCCCTCCGAAATGTGCCCTGGGGTCCCTGTAAAGGAACCTTATCCAACAGAGGTACCTCTCCCCAATCCCAAAATGGGCAAGCACCCCCTGGAGCCAGTCCCAATTCACAGAATCAAATGCCTTAACGGCGTCAAGTGACGCCACCGCACATTCTCCCTGTTTTTGATTCATGCTATCCACTACATGGGGAAGTCTACTCAGATTTCATGTTGTGTTCCTCCCCGGTACATATCCCGTTTGGTCAGGGTGCACCATCGTGGGTATGACTCTCTTGAGTCGAATCGCTAGGGCTGCTGTCAGGATTTTGGAATCCTGGTTTATCAGGGAGATTGGCCTATAGGAGCCACACTCAAGAGGCGGGGTGCCCGGTTTTAGGTATTAAAACCGATTCCGATAGGGTCTGCAGTAACTGTTCTCTCTCATATGCCTCCTCATACATCTCTAGCAACTGTGGAGCCAGGGTGTCTTTATGTTCTTATAAAATTCCCTGGGTAACCAATCGGGTCCCGGGGATTTGCCTGTTGGCCGGTCGGTTGTGACGGCCGTTAACTTTTCTACCATAAGGGGTGCATCCAGTATCTGTACCTGCTCTTCCGTTAGCTTGGGGAGATTAATAGTCCTGAAGAACTCGGTCGCATCATGGTTAGGAGTGTATGTGTTGATCAGGTACACCTCTTTATTCTCCAGCATTCCATGTACGAGCACCATTCTGCCCTCCGAGTCGCTCTCTGGTTTTATCAATTTGAAGGGCACTCCCGGGTCTATCCATATCAGGACTCCCCTGGTATAATTCGAGTAATTTGAGCAGTACATTTTCCCACCCCATTTCTTGGCAATCTTTGTTTACTTTTCGGACCATCAGATGCGTTTCTTGCAGCATATTGATTCGTACTTTCGCCCTATTCAGCCAGGCATAGACCCTCAGTCTCTTGACGTAGGCATTTAGTCCCCTGACGTTCCAGGTAGCTGTGATGGCTTTTTCTTGGCCCATACGGTTGCTGTGTTCTGCAGCCTGTCAGTTCCCAAAGGCCTGCGTGTTGTCTTGTGTCCTGCGTTGGGCGTTCTCGTTTCGTCCTCTATTGGTTTCTCCCGGATGGGGTTGTTCTGTCTTTTCCCTGCCATGTTAAGTCTTGCTTGTGCGGATGCCCTGCGGGTCCACCGCCTCACTGTGCTTCTTTGGTTGCCTTTTTCGGGGTGTATCTTTGTCAGCTTGCGACTTGCGCTTCGACCATGTTGCTTGGTGCTTGTTCCTCCATTTGTGCCTTCTCTCAACCAAACCTAACCACACACTAACTACAACTTCCAACAAACGCCCAGCCACCCTCCCCCTGCTCTGGCTACGCTGCTTTCTTTGTGTCACCCTCCTTTCCGTGGGCGCACTCACTGGAGCGGGATGCCTCAAAACTGGCATCACAAGTTCTGTACCTCTGTGGGGTTCCTTGTGGCAATTGGCGGTCAACCCCAGGGCCTATACGGACTCCCACTCGTCTAACTGCTGGACTGTGTCTCTTCAATGTAACTCGTTCTTCTTCATCGCGCTCATTGCCTCATCGGGTGCATTTCTGTTTCTCTCATTCCCCCCTCCTGGTTGTGGGATCCCTTGCTGATCCATCCACTCCTGGGCTTCAGCTGTGGTCTCAAAGATGTGTGACCTGTCGTTGTGTAACGCCTTTAGCTTGGCAGGATATAGTAGTATGAATCGCACACCAGCGGCCTGAAGACGCTCCTTGGTCGGCCAAAATTGCACCCATTGCCTTTGTACCAGTGCCGTGTAGTTTGGGTAAATGGTTATTCTGCCAGCGTTTCTCGTTATCACACCTCCCTCCCTTGAGAATGTCAAGATCTTCTCCCGATACTTAAAGTTCATGATCTTTGTAATCATAGGTCTTGGGGGTGCCCCCGGACGTGGCTTTCTGATCAGAGCTCTCTGTGCTCTCTCCACTGCGAAGCCCTGAGATAAGTTCCCTGCCCCCACTTCTTGTGGCAATACATTTTCTATGTAATTCGTAGGGTCTCTGCATTCTTCCCTTTCTGGCAGCCCCACTATGTGCACATTGTTGCATCGGGCTCTCCCTTCCACATCTTCTGCTCTGTGTTCCAGTGTGTGAATGCGGTCTAGTGCCTCTGTCTTTTGGGATTGGGTGGTTGTGATGTTTGCTGTGTTGCTTTGCACCTGTTGTTCTGCTGTTGTCACCCTCTCCTCCAGGTTCCTCGTGTCTTGACTGAGGAGCCCCACGTCCACAATCACTGCATCCAGCTTGCACTCTATCAATGCTTTTTGGGCCGCTATGGCTTCCAGTATGGGGCCCTCCTCCTGCCCATTCCCTGCTGTCTGGAGTGTGATGTGCTCGTGCCGGCTACTGGTGTCTCGGGCTGAGGTTCGCTCATTCTTCCCGGCAAACTCTTGCATGCTGGTTTGCTTGCCCTTGCCGCCCCTCTGTTTGTCCGGCATGCCAGCGCCAGTGGCCTTTGTGCGTCTCTGTCGGGGCCCCAGCTTCTTCTACGCGCGCTGGGCGCTGTTGTCGGCGGCTGACCGTCTCTCGTTCAGTTCTCTGTACCACCTTCTGCTCCCTGGCTGTCTTCAGGGGTTCGTGTTAGCTTCTCCCTGGGGTCACCACCTTGCGTTCCTATGTTCTCCACAGGTATGCCGCCTTCCCTGTTGGGTTGCGGGGTTCTCCATTGTCCCAGTGACCTATGCTGGAGGCTGAGCTGTTGCAGTTTGCACTGACGTTTATTGCAGGTGATGTGCCCAGTTGCTACTTCTCTTGTGTAGCAATCTCACCTCCTTCGTTGCGTGCCGTTTCAGGGCCACCTCTGTTTGCAATGAGGCAACGCAGTGTTCTGCCGCTTGTGGGTCAGGGTCCCCCTTTGTGGTGGATTCTTGCTTCGTGACAGGTCAGTGGGCTGTGGCCCCCCACGTTCAGCTTGTTGGAAGTTCAGTGCCGCCCTCTCCCTGCCCTCTTGTATGGGCCACTTCTGCTGTGGTGGCCCCCTGAGCTGCTCTACGGCTTTGTGTTTGGGCTTATGCCCCGTCAGTGGGGCTCTCCTAGCTGTTCCCACCGTCTCTGCAGCACTGAGGGCTGCGATGCTGCCACTGTGCGATGCTTGCTTTTGTCAGTGCCAGGCAAAGCACCCACCTGCTGCTTCACTTATATTCTTATCTTGGCTCTTCCGACCTCCGCCGTCTCAGACCCGGTTATGGATGTATCGGGGCACCACTTGTTCAACTTGGGTCACTGCTGTCCCCTTATCTGTGTCTGCCTGCATTTAGGCTCCCCTTCAAGGAGGTAACTTGCCTTGTTGTTGGTGAGTGGACTGTGTTCCCCCACGTGCCAGGGGATGTTTCGTATGATGTTCCAGGCGATTGTCTCTACCCTTCTCCTTAGTTGCGCTCACTAGGTTCTCCCAGGCCTCTCCCGGCTCCTGGCGTACCTTCCGTTGCTGACCGCTCTCTCTAAATGTTAGTGCAGGCTCCGGCCTGCTGATCCGCACACTCTGCGCCCAGGGCGGCAATGGCAGCCTGTGCGGGTATCCGGCCCGTGGTTCCAGCCCCAACTTTCCAGGGGAGTAATCCTCCCTCTCTATCGTTGCTTACGCCACTGTTGATTCCTTCTTGCAAGAAGCTGCAGCTCGTGGGGGCCCGGCTTTTCAATTGCCGCGTGTCCTCTCTGCTCCTCACTCTCCGGTGCCTTATAATATGTCACTTGCATAGACCTCCGAACCTCCTTGAACTTGTCCAGTCCCTCTCTCTCATGCCCCAGGATCCAGCCAATGCAGTTCACGTGCCGGGCCTCAGGACTACCTGGTGCTCTGTCTCGACTCGGGCTGGGCACACCAGCCTCTTTCTCGGCTTCACTCCTTCATTGTCTGTTGTTCCAGTGGTTCCCTCCCTGAGGGTGTCCCACCTTACCGAGACCCCGCAGACCTGCCACCCTACTCTGGTGAAGTCACCGGATAGCCCCGGGGCACGATCTGTGTCTGCACATTGTCCTGCCCACACGGCTGGGGCTTCAGGGGGCCGCTGTTGGTTCCTTCTGAACCGTGCCCTCTACGTCTTGCCCCCCCCTTTGATGTTTCGCTCTTTTGTGGGCTCTCGTAGCTGCGCTTCCCTCCTTTGTCTCGGCTCTCACTGTGTGACAGTCTGGTGTAGCTCAGGCCCCACAGGATGTTATAAGGGCCTTAGTCCTCCAGGACGGGTGCTGCTTCTGCTGTTGGCACCTCTCTGCACTGCTGTGGGCCGTCGCACGCCTTGTCCTGCCACTCCACCCCAGAGGACGCTGCAGTGGAGTTAAGGTGTGCCCTTCATTTTGTATGGTGGTGCAGCATTCCTTTTGATCTGTTCCGCGGACACTGCACGGTCCAATTCCTCCTCAGACTCTCCCCTGATGGTCGCCAGACCTTCGGACAACGTATTTTCATGTTTCTGCTGGTTGCCGACTCGTTGTATACCAGCTTGTCGGATGGATATGTCGTATCTTCTCGGGAGCTCCGACTTGCAGCTCCTCTCTACGTGGCCACCAAGCCACCTTCACAGAAGGTTCTTATGTTCCATCACTGAATTTTGACGCAGGTGGTGTTCCATTAGTAAGAAGAAATTAGTGCTTTCACTTTCAAATGTAACACTTTCACATCTGCACGTTTTCAAAACCTGCAGGCTGCCATGTTGCTCCTTCTACAGCAACTGCGAAAGGACAGATTGGTGTCTGGCAATCGTCCCAGATAATGGTTATCACAGATGCATTGTTTATGATTATTGTCCAATTACAGTTGAAAGCCGTCAACGGGGAGATTGAAACCATGACATGTGCACATCGGTACACTATGTAAAACAGAGAAAGCAAAAATATATTTCAGTACCCACTTTATAATAGAATATACACAGCACATAAATATATTAACAATCAATTTAAGTTACAATTAACACGTACGGTGTCCATTCTTTGCGTCAAATTCAACATTCATCTGTCACATTGTTAATCATATAGCATACAGCACACTTGCCATCCTCACTTTCTGGCAATCATCCCAGATAATGGTTATCACAGATGCGTTGTTGATAATTATTGGCTAGTTACACAACGGGGAGATTGAAACAATGACATGTGCACATCGGTAGAATATAACTATGTAAAACAGAAAAAGCAAAAATATATTTCAGTACCCACTTTGTAATACAATATACACAGCACATAAATATATTAACTATCAATTTAAGTTACAAACACGTACAGTGTCTATTCTTTGCGTCAAATTCAACATTCATCCATCATATCGGTAATCATATAGCATACAGCACACTTGCCATCCTCACTTGCCTAAATATTATTTAAAATTTTGCTTACATTATGTGTTGAGTTTCTATTCTCATCTTGTGATGGATGACCAACCGCTTCGAAAGACGGATCTCAGTAATAGAACCTTAACTTTCCTATGTCCATTTTCAATATAGTGAATCTTATCAATTCTTTATGGATATTCGACACATTTTGCCCATCAAATTGTTAGTATGGTGTATTCAAGGACAAATAACAATGAGACCCTTTATCCAGTGTTCACAGCGAGCCACTGCGAGCTTCGTTTTAGGGAACCCTTGCCACAAAAATCAACATATTAATGGCAAGCTGTGCAGTGAAACATTATGAAATATTTCAAGTATTCCACATAGCAAAATATTTACTTCCATTTTAATGGTATCAAGACACCTGGTCCCACAACATTTACAGATTCTTTCACAGATGTGACTAGGCAAGGTGCAGACAGGCCCGGACTGCTCTATACGACAATAGGGTAATGCAAAATGCAAAATGATGGTGTGGGCCAGTTTTTCTTAGTTAAAGTGGGACCCTTTTTCCACAAAAAAAACAGAATTCGAATACACATCATGAAAACAGGCTTTTGCACCTTGAACCAAATACAACGACTTTTGCAATTCTGTCCATTGGTTAAATAATTTCACTGTCGGGACTATGCAACCTATTTCAACATTACTCAATGCCTCAAGTTCCCAACTCCTGATAAGTATTTATAGCTGTTAGCTAAGTAGCTATTCGCTACCCACCTTCAGTGTGGATTAAAAACTCAAACTCATTTTAATAATCATACTTGACATATAGCATTGGTTACAGCATGAAATACACATGCATGGATATAGATGGATGAAAAACATTGGTATTTGAATATATAACGACGGCACAGGCAATGCGGGAAGGGGAGGCAAAGGGGCAATGTCGCACCAGGCTGGGTGGACTGTTGCACCCTGGCACACACATGCAATGAGCAACAATAATAATTAAAAAAATGACAACACTAACATTCTAGCATGCCTAGAATGAGTTCAGTTTTGTAAGAGGCTCACTGGCTTCTGTGTAGATCTATTCCAGCAATCATCTTGATTTCTGCATTGATGCATGATGCAGGTACGCATGGGTGTCCTCCACAGTAAGATGAAAATGAGCAAAGGCCACAGGCGCATGTTCATAGTGCACACTGGCAAAATATGCATTTAAATGACATATTCTATCACTCATATTTCAATGTTGGCTAACACTGTTACACGTACACTTTGGTCCACTTTGCAGGATTCCTACTTGCCAGCAAAGTTAGACTCTGTATCGGAAAATACTTTTTCCTTGCATTCATTCTGTATGTCTGCTGCTCCAATTTACGGCTGAGATTCTTGAATTATTGTGAGTTTGTTACAAATTACTAGTTTGTTAGCACACCTATTAATAACCCTGAATAATAGAATTATGATAGATTGTGGTACTCCCTTTTTTTGTATAAATCATGAACGTTGGGTCATTAGATGGAGTAGCCGTTGCAAAATATTTATCTTTGACTAGAAAGCCAAAGCAGCTCCTTGTGGAACATAAGTAATAGTTATTGTTCCATCAAGTCATGTCTTGTGTGTAAGATACATTCTAACAATTTTTAATAGTACATCTTGCATCTGTTATATTTAAAATATTCAAGTATGTGATTGCATTACTTTCTGTGGATTTGTACTGTTACAAATTGTTTGAGAATAAAAAAGCATACATATCTAGTAATTTATTCAAAGAAGACTTTTCAATGATTTTTATAGAAAGTCACGTTGCAATAATTGGACTGACATATAGTGTTGTAATATAAATCAATGATATTGAGGGTAATAAATACAAAAAGCAAGGACAAATATAAGTATTAAGGCCTATTTAGTAACATTTTTTTCTTTTTTCTTTTTCTTTTTTATTGGTATAGCCAAGCCAACTTTACAATAATATACTAGTACAAAATCTACACATATTAAAATTGAAAACAAAAAAACACATTTTCTTCACAAAAATGAGATTAAACATTTTTCATTAACAAATCATTAAAATATCAAATTCATTAACATTAAAATTATTTATTTTCAAAACTGATCTCTAATCTATGTCAATCATTTTATAACCAATCCATTTTTCTACTCCACATCACTCTCACCAGCCTGCAAAAGCACTTGTGTATGGTCACATCCGTTGTTTACAGTGCTTCTAAATTCAATGCTCTTAGGAATGTTATTGCATTAATTCATTGAGTGGATACCTGTCCATGAAAGATCAATTGCCAAAGAGGTTCTGCAGAAGTATCTCTATACATTTTAAATGTCAGACCCGAATAACGTATTCTCAATGGAGTCAAGGCTTCACATATCACTAATAAATGTCGTAATGTCTCCTTCTTATCAGTACTCATGCAAAAACAATTGTTCTTTTCAGAGCTTATCATCTTACGTTTAACTTGGACTTCTTTCATGAGCCATAGATTAAACCGCAGACGCATACATTCTTGTCTATGTTGGGGGATGGGGATTTTTTTTAGGTATAATTCTAGCTCATTATGTTTTTGTGACCAAATGGATGAGTCGCAAAATCATAATATTTTAAACACTTCTCTCTTGTCTTTATCCAATCCCTTCGAAATAATTTTGTTTTAGCTCTCGTGGGATTCTGGATCAAGTCATCTATTGTTATGTCCGCACTTAGCAAAACAAGTAGGACCTTTGTCCTCCATTTCTTAACAAACAAGTCATCAGCTTTACATATATACTCAGCTAGAGTTCCCGTTACTGACGATGAAGCAAGAGCCATCATGCATTTTCTATATACAGCTGCCAAATTCCACCAATATCTTGCGTGCAATGATATTAACCCCAGTTTGTGTCTGATACACGAACCTGGTAAACAGTTTGGCAGATGTAGTAATCGTCTCCAGTACTTAGCTTCAAATCTGTCCCATACTGATTCAGTTATAATTTATTTTGTTTCTGCTCCATATATATGTATGGGCGTTGTTTTCTGTAGATAGAAGCTAAGTATTGGATTAAGTGTGAATTTGCCGTATTTGTTCTGAATCAAGACTGCTTGTGACATGGAAATACTATGTTTCGACTCAAGACTTTTACAGTACACTTTTTCATCCTCCCAATCTGCCAAGGTGACACCCAAATAAACATATTGGGATACACATTCTAGTTGTTTATGCTTTACTACCCTCTTATATCTTTTCAATTTGTTTTTTTAAATTTTTTTATTGAATTTAGTTAATCAACCTTTTCAATTCATTACAGAAGAAAAAAGAAGAATTAACAAACATATTAAACACATATTAAACAACAGAAAACAACAGAAAAGCCACATTAATTCAAGACAGAATATAAAAAATGAATCTCGAAATCCATCTAAAAAAAAAAAAGAATCTTAAAACAATAACACACAAGCTAATGTCAAAAAGAGAAAACAATAAAATATACCTAAAACACACCTATGGTGATATTCTTTTGAGATACAATAAGCAATTTTTTTTTTCCACTTAAGATACGATAACATTTCTCTCGACATTTCTCTCTGTGTGAAATCTTACTATTATGCATGTTATATTATTTTAAAAATCGATATTTACTATCGCAGGTTTGCAACTTTTACTCCAGTTTTAAAGGTTTGAAGAAGTTAACTGTGGCTGTTCTAATGCGCATGATGTTAGTGGCTATTATTGCAACCCATCGGTTTTTTGGCCTCATTGAGGCAAAATAGGTTATGTGATCGGAGAAGTGTATTTGTCTCAAATACTTGAGTTCTAGACAATCAACAATTACATGTTCCAGGGTTTCCGTGATGTTATGGTTGTTACAAAAGCGACACCAATTTTTCTCATTACTAATCAGCTTTCTACGTGCTTGTACGTCACGAGTCGGCCATAGGTTGAACCGGTAACGTAAAATGGCATTTCTTAATGAAGGAGAGGGGGCCTTACAAAGGTAAGATTCAATCTCTCTACATTTTTATGGGCCAAATAGGTGAGGGTTAAAATCTTTATATTTTAAACAGGCAGCTCTTGTGTCAATCCAGTCAATCCTGTAGAGTTCTTTGCTCGGTCTTGATTGAACACAAGAGTATCAATTGTAATGTCTGCATTATTTATCACCATCATGATCTTCTTGGACCACTGTTTTTCGGAAATTCATGTGAGGAAGACAACAAATAACTTGATCCAATTGCCAATGTGGATTCATTTATAGTAGAAAGTAAACATTTCCAAAAAACACTGCATAATCGCCAATTGTACATGGCCGTTAGTGAAGATAATCCTAGCTCATAGTGCATCCAGGGACCTGGGATGCACTGAGGTAAATGATGGACTGCCCGCTAGAATTTTGCTTCCAATTGATTCAGAACTGCTGGTTGGATTATTTTTTGAGTTTCTAAACCATACAGTATGGTAACTACCACATTTTGGATCCAAAATATGACGGCCGACTTAATAGAACATTTACCGTACTTACACAAAATTAGTTTGACTGACAAATCGCTGATGTTAATTTTTGTTCAATTTTAGACATTTGAGAGCGAGCAGAAGGAAGACCATCAAAGATACGACCCAAATAGACATAATTTGGTACAACCTCAATTGTTGTGTTCTTAATTTTCCACTCTAGTTTGTTTGTCTTTGAACCAGTTGGTGCATACATAACAATTTGAGTTTTTTTGCTGTTAACCACCAATTCATTAATACTAAAATAATTGCATAGGGTATTCAGCAAATTCTGTAATCCAACAGGTGTTTTTGAGATTAGTACAAGATCATCGGCATACCACATTGCTTTTACTTCAACACCATTCTGTTTCGGAGCATCTGCGATTACATTGTCAAAGATCCATCTTACATCATTGATGAAAAAATTAAAGAGAGCTGAAGCAAGAACACATCCCTGCTTCAGCCCTCATTTTGTTGTTATTGCCGCTGATAACAAGCCCTCAAAATTCAGACTTATATGTACGGCAGTATCTGAATGGAGGGCAAAAATAATATCACTTAACGTGGAAGGGCATTCCGTCTTGATGAGTTTGTTCATTAGTTTGGATCAGGAAACTGAATCAAAGGCGGAATATAAATCATCAAAGGCAAAATAAACTGGTTGCTTTGTTATTTGTGCTTGTGTTTTAATGGCACTTAAAGTAATCAAATTTACAGTGGTCCCTAAGCCTGCTACAAACCCCGTTTGCTTTGGATCACGCTGATACATCCTGGCGGTCCATGTATTAAAATCTCTTAGAGCCAAGCGTGAAAATATCTTTCCAGGAGCATCTAACAAAGCAATCGGGCGGTAACAATTTGGGTCCTTGCGATCTCCTTTTTTATATATTGGAACAATCAAGGAAGAACGCCAGGACCTCGGTATCCTTCTAGATGACAAAATATAATTGAAAGTGTTATTGAGGATAGTGGCCCAATGTTGCAAATTTTGTTTAAACATATGGTTCGAAAGCCCATCTGGGCTCTAGAGGAAGATGATTTATTAATAAAATCTTTAACAATGTCCTCAGAACAGGTTCAATGCCAGCATGGGGAAGACCTATTTTTATATTTATAATCCTCCATGTTGTCATCAGCATAAACTTCGGAGAAATGTTTAAGCCATTGTGCTTCAGTTACTCCATTAATTTGATGATCTACTTGGGAAGTGGAGTTGCATTTGTTTAGCAATGCCCAAACTTGTGCTGATCATTTATTGTAACAGGCTGTCAGAAAGAGCTCACCATCGTTCTGAAAGAGCTGAGCCTTTCTAGAATGTACCCAATTGCGTTATGTGCACTTAGCCGCTTTGATTGTCTTCTCTCGTTCTGCCAGCGGCAATTTACGCAAATTTCTTCTATGATCAGTTCTCCTTTGTTGGAGGACCATATCAAATCCATGAATATGCACATTAGATGGTCTGACGATATTTGGAAGAATGTTTCTAAATGTATGCAGAACATCTACGTATGATTCAAACCCATTTGTTTTTTGGCTGTTTATGATCGAGTAATTCAACGATGTTAGTTTGTCTTCTGACCATCTGAAACGATTTTTGGCATTATTGACCACTAGCATTTGTTTGTACCACTTCTGTGATTTGTCAATTTTCTGGACTAAGGCAGTCCAACTCAGTGATAGTAAGTGATGATCACTTTTATTTTGTTTAATGATTGTGAATTTGTTGGTGGTCACGAAAATGCTATTGCTCAAGGAAATGTAATTGATTATGGATCAAGATTCACCTCTCTCCCATGTATGGTTTGGTGGGATATCTCCCTGAATGGCTCCATTGGTCATTCTGAGATTTAACTCCTTCATAAACCTAGCCCATCTCTGACCTTCTTTGCTAACTTTCTTGTTTTCTATCTGATTACACATGAGGTTTAAATCCCCCACCACTAATATACCAGAAATATTAGTATTTTTAGCAATTTCTTCAAAAAGGATTGATAGGTCACGATAGAAGGCATCATCTGTGATTCCAACTGGATTATGGTATAGGTTGATTAAAGCATAGGTATGTGTTGTGTGGGAGATCTTCACTAGTTGCATAAAATTATTCGGGGACAACCAAGCAGAAATTTGGAAACCCCTAGTCAATTTTACTGCAACCAGCAAGCCTGAAGTGGGTCTGCCTTTGCCTGATGTCATCGCTGGTAACAAAACAAGATCATGATCATCCCAGACAGGGTTTTTCGACATGCAGGCTTCTTGTAATGCCACAATGTCGAAACAGTTTAACTGATCATTTGTAGCCCATTTACGATGCTGGAACCCCCTTGTGTTCCAACTTGCTAATGAGAATTCCTCTTCTTTCTCTGTAATTGGTGGTTATAATTGGGTTTTAGAGGATGAAATCTGCTTCAAGCTGTTGTCTCTCGTGCAAAATGGACATAAGCAATCTGGCTCCTATAATGACTTAGTTTTAGGCACGCTTTGTTTGCCTAAATTGTGAGTTTGTCGTGCGGGGTCAATGGCCAACAAGAAGCCCAGGTTAAAAAGATCCATTTTAGCTTTCCAAAGCGTATTTCTTACCAGCCCTGATTTGATCCACAATCGCACTATGGACAGATTTCTGTCACAAAGAAACTCAATTTGATCAAAATCACTTGAGGAAAGATCTTCTAGCACCTGAATGTCTCCAAAGATGTTTAGAACACTCGAACGACAAACATCATATTTCTCAAATGGTCCATCACGGCACTTGAGTATCAATGTATGGAAGGAATCAAATCTATTTTTGTTCGAGTTTTTCTGCTTATTTTGACCATGTTTAGAATTTGAAATATTTCCAACTCCCAACTATGGGGCTGCATTATGGATTCTGCCATGAACAGGATTTCTATGCTCTGGCTCAAGGCAGTTTTGTAAGCATTCGGTCTGTATTTTTTTGCCTGCATAACATGGCTTAGCTGGTTGTGCAACATTTTCCTGTAAAGACTGTGGGTTAATGCTCATGGAATTTGCCCTCGGTAATGCCTCAGTTATTCTTCTCTGTATGTAAGAATCCAATGTGGATTTGAGTATGGCCATGCGTTCTTCAAAGCCTGACTCACGATCAACTGCAGAGATAGAATGGTTATCTCGACCAAATGAGTCTTCACGCACCTGAATGGTTGGATTGGCATTAACAGGAGCTGGTTGTTTCAATGAATTAGAATTAGATGGCTTATTTTCAAGTAAAGCTACAAGTTCATTCAGTGGTGCATACCCTGCTAAAGGACTCAGAATGGAGCGGCCATGTGTTTGTGCAGGACTAGTTAAAGATGGTATCAGAGTTGAGTTTGTGGCCACAGACACAGCCCAAGCCATCACAGGTGAAGTGATCCCTTCTTCAATTTGTTTTACAGACCATTACTTTTGTTTTTTCCAAGTTTATTGAAAGTAGGTTTTCTTCAACGTACCCCTCAATTGCTGTCAATACAGGTTGAAGTCCCTGTGTATTTGTATTTTGTATTTGTATTTATTTTATTTATAACGCGCAAACCATCAGGCCCGGAGGCATCAGGGCGCAAAACTGTGGAATTTTAGACATGAGGACTAGATTGTCCGCATAGAGAAGGGCTGTAACGGGCCTGCCAACTAATTTAGGCGGATCCGCTGTGATGCCTTCGAAAGCTCTTTGCATATCAGCAATAAAAAAAATTAAATAAAGCTGATACAAGGATCCATCCCTGTTTAAGCCCCCGCCATGTGTCTATGCAGGGAGTCAAGGAGCCCATGAGATCGGTTCTTACTTGAATTTTTGTGTCCGTGTGCAATGCACAAATGACATTAATTAAATAAGTAGGGCAACCTGCAGAAATTCGCTTTTTAAATAAGAGCTCTCTGGTGAAACCGAATCAAAGGCGGCTCTTAAATCTACAAATGTTAAGTATATCGGTTGACTTAATAATGTATGGTGGGCAATAATAGCCTTAATCATTAATAAATTAATGGCTGTGCCCATTCCGGGAATAGACCCTGTTGGAAATGGCTCCCTTTGTCAATTTGACACTGCCCATGCATTGAAGTCCCTTAATATAAACCTCGAAAAGATTTTGCCCGGAGCATCAAGAAGGTCTGTAGTTTGCAGGACAAGACCGATCGCCCTTCTTGAAAATGGGAACAATGACTGACTTTTTCAATGATTCTGGAATGATATTCATTCTTAGTGCTTGCTGAAAGATCTTAAGCAGGATTTTTGACCACATGATTGGATGTTGCTTAAACATGTAATTGGTCAGCCCATCAGGGCCCGGAGCTCTATAACTACTTGATCTCATTATGTAGCAATAGATATCTTCTTCCAATATCTTCAGACCAGTCAAATCATAGTGTCCGTCCGTAGATTCATTTGTATCCACTGAACCGTCGATATCAATCCTTGGGCATTCATACATCTGTGAAAAATGGGAAATCCACTCATGTTGCAGCACCCCAATTATTTGTACCGATAGCTGCTTTGGATGTACAGCCATGTTTAACAGAGCCTAGATTTCGGCTGTGTTCTTAGAATAAATTGCCTGAAGCATTATCTCTCCGTCGTTTGGGTATAACTTGGGTCTATTATCAAGATATTACGGGTAGAAGCAGAGCCGCCTTTTTTTCCTTACATCTTCCTGCATCTGAATTTCGGGATCAAATGTATGCTTCGGTCTATAGTGGATATAATTACCACTAGTGGTGTGAGATTGATACAGCTGCCGATGAGAGGTATACTGCTCACCAGTCCATGTTATACTCTACCTGGGATTTTCAGGTTTATGTTTAAATGATTCCAGAGATTGCGCATTCCATCTAAAGCACGTTTTTGCAGTGGTAACTCTCATCTGCATCTCATATTTTTCACCACCTGGTTTTAAAGATTCCTGTTCATGAGACCACTGTGTAACTAGCAATTCATGATCACTATTTACTTGGGCAATTACTTCAAAGGAGGATATTCTACCGAAGGTATATCTGTCTACAAAGATGTAGTCTAAAATAGACTAACTTTTCCCATGTTTCCAAGTGCTCCTAGGGGGATTGTCTTTCTTAAATGCTCCGTTAAGAATGCAAAATTTTAAGCATGCAAAATTGACGAGTGTTATGAACTCTAACCATTTTAAAGCCTGGAGAGCCTTTTTTTGAATTCGTAGAGGGAAAGCATTTCAAATTAAGGTCACCTGCTAGAATTGTATTTGTGATTCCTAAGTCAAGTAGCGCTAAATCTAGTAACTGTCCTAGATCTTGTAGAAATTTGACATCAGATATTGCTATCAGATTTTGATACATATTTACTAAGGCTATCAGACCTCCTAGATATTTGATTTTCACCATTTGTAAGTAAATATTCGGTGACGCCCACAGAGGTATCTCAAAATCTTCATTACAATTCACAGCTACCATCAGGGCGGCCTTTGTTGTTGGATTTGGCTGGCACGAGTAAAACATTGTGGCCATCCTATATAGGCTGTTCAACAAGCAACGTTTCTTGTAAGGCCACAGTGTTAAATCCTGCAAGTGTAGATCCGCTGGAATTAAATAGATGGGCGTATCCACATTTGTTCCAACCTGCAAAAGTTACTGTTCCCCTACCTACTGGTTGATCTAGTTTTGGTCTTCCATTGTTCAGCGGACTCTCCTGAGTACGAATCACCTAATTTCTATTCTGTTTGTAGATTTTTGGCAATCTTATCAGAGTAGCACTATTCACCATTGAACATTGTCCCTGCAGTGTTGTATTTGTAAACACTGTTGGGTCCTGCGCTAGAATAAAACCCAGCCTAAAAAGTTCCATCTTCCCCTGCAAAAGCAAGTTTCTTACTACAATAGAAGGTATCCATATTCTGACTGTTGACAAGATTTAATTGTTCAGAAATTCGACCTGTTTTATATCCAACGTACTGACATCTTGAAGGCTCTGTATGGGCCTCATTACACGGATGGCGGTATTAGCACATGGACCATGCCGGTAAAATACTGGCACCGCCTTGGTGGAAGAGGGAATTACCGCCCCATTCCAAGGTTGGCGGGGCGGTAATTCCCCCTTCCACCACTGCCCTTCCCCATTCCCATTTTTGCCCCATAGGGCATAATGGGAATGGGGAAGGTGCTAATTACGGCACCGCAATTTTGCGGTACCGTAATTAGCACCAAGGTCCCTTAGCGGGTTGGTTTTTAACGCCTTCAAAAAGCAGGCGTTAAAGCACCAACCCGCTAAGGGACCTCGTAGTAAGGCGGTAATGGTTAACGGTCACCGTTACCATTAACAGTGACCGTTAACCATTACCGCCATCCGTGTAATGAGGCCCTATATCTTTAAATATAGCTAGAACCGAGGTTCGATTAAGGTCATATGATGGATAGGGAGTAGGCCTACACTTTAATATAACACAGTGGTTATAATCTCTTGAGTCTATTTGTGGTGTTTTACTCTTGTCACCTTGAGATCGTGTTGCGAAAACTGGTTTTGCATATTTGGCATCATCATTTCTTTTGTAAAGTTGCCCTTGCAAAGGAGTACCTATGGAAGCGGAGGTGCTCTCGCCTTTCGCCAATTAATCTTTTTGTAGCCTTACTTGTATTTGGGGCCACATATCTCCAATTTAGTACGCATCTATACTTTTGCAAGGTTAATTCCCATGCGCTAGCACAGTCGAATTTTTTAGGTCTGCTTTTTTAGAAATGTTATCATTTACGCTTCCAAACCCACTTATCTGCACTTGAGGCAAATGTGTGTTAGGTCTTAAACCAGCTTTCGTGTTACTCGCCGCTAACGTTGCAATCAAGGCATCTAACGGTGGATAATCTTTTGAAATAATTTCTTCTTTTATAACTGCTGTTTTGCACTGGGATTTAGCCACCTTCTTATATTCATTGAGAATCTTTTGATGAGTGCCAGCTCGTGGGGCCATCTTTGTAGTTAACTGCTTCACAAAATGTTTGACATTTGCTTTATTGATAGAGGCTGCTTTTGCTTGTTTTGTCTTTTGTACTATAGAACTAGTAGTATTCTTATTATTAACATCTGGTTTGCTTGAGAACATATTAAAGACCACTGGTACGCTGTCAATCGTTTTATGCGCTTTTATTTCAGTATCCTTGTCTAAAGGGGCTGTAGTTCGTATAGTTGGATCAGCAGTATTTTTCATCACATCTTGTGTGTGCGTAATCGCTTCTTTACTCTGAGACTTCAATATAGGTCTAGGTGGTGGTTATAAAGGTAACACATGATCAATTATGATCACATCTTTGGTGTTAATAGTAAATTTGTCGCGTGACTTGACAGTATGATTTGGCATCGTTTTACTTACAGTGCCTCTTCTTAAATCATATATGTTGTAAAACTCTTCCATCCATGATGTAATTTTATCAATCTGCTTTGATTGCATGGTGATTTTATTATCTAATGTTTCAAAGAGTTTTGTTAGAGAGAGATAACATGGTGATGTTCATGGTATTTAGCGTAATTTCAACCAGAGATAATTGGTTGATGTTCATTTGAGGGCCTATACCAAACGCCAACGCAGCGGTGTGAGGTGGGTTGGATATAAGATAAAGAATGCTCAGAGACTATGTGAATAGATTGGTCAAACATACTACGTGATAAATTCGAGCAAATCCGGGGACTTAGCGGTTCCTTTGCAATTGATGAAAAACACACTGGAACCCCAACAGAGATGTCATTTAGGTGTCTAGAGCCTTGACCACATGTGACATCAGTCACCTTATTTACACTCATACGGTCTGAAGTCTGATTCTCAGATGCACTCTCATTCACCATCGCTGGCATTTCCATGATTACTTCGTCAATGCAGGGTAACACTGTTGGAATGCAAGTAATCTTTCCATGCAAATTAGTAATATCTACCAAATGCTCTAACATGTCTACCTGTTTCACGATGGTAGAAGTACCAATTAGAAGTTGTGTATCGGTTAGCGAGAAGTTTGCTTCCAGTGGCGGCACAAAGCCCTCACTGATAATTACCCTGCAAGAAGCGATCTCAGGTGAGACGGGGGAGATTCACGACAGTTTGTGATGCCGAACGACCGACATTGAAACCGATATGGAAAAGGCCGTCCAGGATCTCATGCGTGGCATGCAAGAACTAACAACCGAGGTGCAGAACTTAAAAGCAGAGAATGCCGCATTAAAGCAACTTGTTTTGTCTCGCGATTCCGCTACAAAAGAGAGTGTGTTACTGGGTGGTGTCGTAGACAAGTTTGATGGGTCTGCAAAATCCCTTTGTGGATTCCTGGACTCCTGTTTGGTGCATTTTACCTTTAAGCCCTATTATTTTTCAACTTCCAGGGCAAAGGTGGGCTTTATAATCTCACACCTCGCAGGAAATGCATTGACTTGGGCTACTCCCTTAGTTAATTCTGGAGATGCCCTCCTAGATGATTATGATGGATTCATACAGGCTCTCAAAACCATGTTCGACCGCCCAGAACAGGTTTATAGTGCCCAGGAACGCCTACTTGGTTTTCGGCAAGGATCCCAGGACATGCTAACGTATGTCACAAGATTCAAACAATTGGCCAAGGAAGCAGATTGGTCCTCAGAAGCAAGTTTCACTCTCTTACGTAGGGGCCTAAACAAGGATATAAAAGATGAATTAGCCAGAGTGGCTCGTCCTAGCTCATTCCAGGCTCTTATGGATTTAGCCATGCAGATAGACTTTTGTATCCAGGAAAGAAAGGCAGAGAGAAAAAAGACCAAGATGCCCTTCCAGAAAAGTTCTCTTGAGACTTCAGAAAAAACTGATCCTGTTCCAACCCCTGGCACTGACCCGGAACCCATGCAAATAGGAGCCTTCCGTGGACCCATTTCCCCACAAGAAAGGATGAGAAGGAGCCACACAGGCTTGTGCATGTATTGTGCATTGGATAAACACCTGGTTAGAGAATGTCCTCTAGCCCCTCCGCGGCGTTCGGGAAACGCCAGCTCCCGATCCTAGATGGAGCGAGGTGTCGGGAGAGAGATATTTGCTCCACATCTATTTCATCCTTGAACTCTCTTGGACAGAACAACGTAATGGTTCTACAAGCCTTCTTATCGTTATCAAAGAAGAAGACCTACCGCATCCTGGCCTTGGTGGATTGTGGGGCTATGGGAGTATTCATTGATCAAGATTGGGTCTCTAAGCACCACATTCCATATGAAGCCCGGGTGTAATGCAACATGTGGAGGCAATTGATGGAAGACCCCTCAGTTCAGGACCCATATCCTTGTAGACCAAGGAAATACAACTTTCAATAAACCATCACCAGGAATTGATCAAGTTTGATATCATCAAATCAGCCCACTACCCCATGGTACTAGGCATGCCCTGGTTGCAGAAACACAATCCATACATCAATTGTACAGCAGGATCCGTGTTTCTTGGTTCAGAGTATTGTCTGGCTCATTGTTTATCCCTGGATCCCTCCTCGATATCGTATGAAAGTAATCCAGCAGATCAACAAGAGGCACTCATGGTTTCCAATATCATTCAGGTCCCAAAGGCCTATCAAAGTTATGCTGATGTATTTTCAACTGCCATAGTTCAGGCTCTACCCCCTCACAGACCTGAAGACTGTGCCATAGACACAGAGCCTTCAGCAGTGATTCCCTTTGGGAGGATGTTTATCCTATCCAAACCTGAAAAAAAGGCCCTCCGAGATTATTTGGATAACAACCTTGAAAATGGCACCATAAGACCATCGAAATCCCCAGCTGGAGCCTTGCTGTTCTTTGTCCCCAAGAAGGACACCAAGGAACTTAGACCTTGCCTCGATTATCGTGGATTAAATCAATGCACCCTCAAGGACCGCTACCCCTTACCCTTGATCTCGGATATCCTGGAAGCGGTGAGAGGAGCTGTAATCTTCACGAAACTGGATCTCAGGGGTGCCTATCATCTGATTCATATCAAGGAAGGAGACGAATGGAAAACAGCCTTTAGAACACCTTTTGGACACTTCGAATATCTGGTCATGCCCTTTGGACTTGCTAATGCCCCTGCAGTCTTTCAACGATTCATGGATAGGGTGTTCTCTGACATGCTGTTTCTCTTCGTAATCGTCCACCTGGATGATATCTTGATTTACTCCAAGGACCTTTTAAAGCATGAAGAGCATGTAAAGGCAGTCTTACAACGACTATGTGAACACAGACTCCTAGCCAAACCTGAGAAATGCCTGTTTCACGTTACTTCTGTTCATTATCTAGGATTTGTCCTTAGTCCAGAAGGAATTGGTATGGATCATTCGAAGGTAAAGGCCATACTATCTTGGCTGACTCCCACTTCCGTGAAACAAGTTCATTCCTTCCTGGGACTTGCCAATTTCTAGCGAAAGTTCATACCCACCTTTTCTGAGATTGTTCAACCGATCATCACTCTCTTGAAGAAAGACACTCCCTTTCTCTGGTCTGCACCTCAAGACAAGGCATTCCAATGCCTAAAGACAGAGTTTACTCAAGCCCCCATCCTAGCCCAACCCGACATTAATCGGCCATTCCTAGTGGAGATGGATGCCTCTAACTACGCCATAGGAGCAGTCTTGAAGCAAGAATTTGAGGACAAGTTGGAACACCCCATTGCTTACCTTTCACGAACCCTGACTCCCAGTGAGACACATTATTCCGTCTTGGAAAAGGAACTGTTAGCCATCCGCCAAGCCTTCACAGAATGGCGACATCTACTCCTGGGAGCTAGACATCCAGTCCAGGTTAGCACGGACCATCGAAACCTTCAAGTTCTACAATCCTTGTAGTGTAGGAACAGTCCTCAGGCCCGTTGGGCCTTCTTCTTTGCCCAGTACCAGTTCCACATCAGTCATGTTACTGGATCACAAAACATAATTGCTGACGCCTTATCTCGACGTCCTGATTACGAAACTATTGAAGATCGAGCCTATCCCAAGATGTTTCCCCACACGATTTTTGTAGCTCAAGCAGTCAGTCTTTTGGAAGAAGTCCGGGTGCAAACCCAATCCTCTGAACTCTAGAAGAATATTTCAAGGAAGAATCCATGGAATCTGAGAACCAAGGGCGGATATTTGTTCAAAGATAACGCTCTAGTCATTCCCACACAGAAACTACAACAAAGGATTATAAACCTCTGCCACGATACCCTCCACTCCAGACATCGTGGCATCACCAACACTCTCTGTCTTATACAAAGACAATTTTGGTGGCCTAGAATGAAGACTGATGTACAACTGTATATCCGAGCCTGCTCTATCTGCAGTCAAAACAAACACGATAACAAGAGACCGGCGGGTCTCCTACTGCAACCTACACTACCGACAAGGCCATGGGAATTCATCGCTACAGACTTCATTGTGGAATTACCACCTTCCAGGGGATACACGACTATCATGGTCACCATTGACTTGTTCACTCATATGGCTCATTTTACACCCCTGTACAAACTACTATCCTCATCAGAACTCGCTGGAATCTTGCTGGAACACCTTTTCCGCCTTCATGGACTTCCTTCCAAGATCATATCAGACCGAGGACCTCAATACGTCTCACAATTCTGGAAACATCTCTGTCGCATTCTAGGAATCCAACGTGCTCT
Source organism: Ambystoma mexicanum (assembly GCF_040938575.1). Taxonomy (NCBI): domain Eukaryota; kingdom Metazoa; phylum Chordata; class Amphibia; order Caudata; family Ambystomatidae; genus Ambystoma; species Ambystoma mexicanum. Next base: position 1,043,872,782 of record NC_090936.1, read on the forward strand.
TTCATCAGGTTATCACCCACAAACTAACGGAGCTACGGAACGTGTAAATCAGACCCTGGAACAATACCTTTGTTGTTTCGCCACCAAGGTACAGGATGATTGGTCGCTCTTTATACCTGTGGCTGAATTCGCCTAGAACAATTCCGATCACTCAGCAGTCAAAACCAGCCCCTTCTATTGCAATCAAGTATTCCACCCGTCAGTTTTACCTTCTGTTCTTCCACATTCTACACCAGTACCTACCGTTGACTCCTGGATCGAAACTCTCATCAACATACACAAGGAAGCCAAAGAACATTTAGAAAAGGCCCAAACACACACTAAGCGTTATGCGGATTCCAAGAGAAGACCAGGGCCTTCTTATTCAGTCGGTGATCAAGTCTGGTTGTCCTCTAAACGACTTCCACGACATTTACGACCAAACAAATTGGTCCCCCGGTACTATGGTCCATTTTCCATAAAAGAAGTCATCAACCCAGTCTCATTCCGGCTCAAGCTACCAGACTCCTGGAAGAAAATTCACCCAGTTTTTCACACTTCTTTATTGAAACCCTACATCCGATCCTCCCGGAAATCCTGCAGACCCAGTCCCGTGGTTGTGGACGACCAACTGGAATATGAAGTATCCAGAATATGCGATTCCAGGTATAAACGGGGTCAACCTCAATACCTGGTATGTGGAAAGGATATCCTCCTAGTGAAAGAACCTGGGAACCACTTTCTAACCTGAACACCCCTCGATTGCTCCGAAGATATCATCTCATACACCCGGGCAAACCTGGTGTAACAGGTTTTCGGAGGAGGCATGCTCCTACCGGCACGGCAAAAAACCTCAGGGTCATCTTTGACTCCACACTCTCCTTCTCTCCTCACATTTCTGACGTCTCTATGAAGTCACACTACCAGCTACACCTCCTCAGAGGTATCCTTCCTTTTCTCTACTTCCCCCAGAAGCTCACTGTCTCCAGAGCTCTGGTTCTCTCTAGGCTGGACTACTGTAACAGCCTCTATCTAAATCTTCCTGCCTCTACTCTCCGACCTTTGCAACTCATCCAGAACAGGACTGCGAGACTTGTCCTTGGCCTCAAGCCCAGGGACCGTATCTCTCCAGGACTGAAATCACTATACTGGCTCCCAGTGGCTGCAAGGATTAAGTTCAAAACCCTCTGCATTGTCCACAAGGCCTTCTGGGGCCTTGGGCCAAAATACCTGCAACTCTCTCTTCCTAAATATCTTCCTTCTCGAGCCCTTCGCTCATCCACCTCCAACTACCTCAGGGTCAGCCGCTTCTCCAAGCAACGAGTTGGGGGTAGATCTCTCGCCACAGCAGGGGCCTCCCTCTGGAACAGCCTTCCTGCCTCCCTGAAACTTAAGGAGAACCATCTCAGGTTCCGGAAGCACCTCAAAACCTTCCTCTTTGCCTCCGCTTTCTCTCCCTCTCTCCCCTGCTAAAATCACTGAACCTGCACTGAATCTGCAACTGGGCCACTCACCGATCTCATGTCCTGGCCCAGCCACTCTTCCTTGCACTGCCTACATGCACTACGGGACTGTCTCTGTATCCTACAGCCCCTTCTCCAGGCACTTACCTTTGCACTTGCCACCAGCTGGCCCTATTATTTATCTCGTATTCTATTAACCATGTACCGCACTTTCCTTGCACTTGCCACCAGCTGGCCCTATTATTTTTCTTGTATTCTACTAACCATGTACTGCACTTCCCCTCTCCCCTTCCCCTGCACTTTTCCCAGTCCCACTACCCCTGCACTTGCGCGATCTGAATGACACCTGGCCTAGTAGGATCGTTGTCTGTCTCCCTTTGTTCCCCCCCCTGCCTCGTCGCACCTTGAAACACTTGTGTATAGGCGCGTTACAAATGCCATATCATATCATATCACATCATATCATGCTGTCATGACCCACAGAACATGCCCCTTCTGGACTTCCTGGTTCTTATCGCGGCAGGGCTTGCATTCATTGTTTCTCCCAACATGGCCGTATCACGTGACACGCCTCGCACCAGCCTTCACGGCGGACGTAGTACGTCCCATAAATATGCCACGCCCCGCAACCCCGCGTGTCTCAACGCTATCAACAGGTAGTGACTAGACATGCACTTCGCAGCTTGGCGAACTCTTCTGTTATCCAAGTTCCTGGACCCTTATTCCCACTCCTTCCACCCTCTCCTTTCCACCCTGTTCCTGGAATCCACGTATCCTTGCAACTGCTTCTTCCTTCCTGGATGTCCTGAACCCGCTGAACGCACCCTGGAGTCGGAAGAGACTCGTGCCGGCCTGTACTAAACCCGATCCGCCCGCAAGAAGTATCTTCCCGCGGAACCCTGCAAGAAGCGATCTCAGGTGAGACGGGGGAGATTCACGACACAGGGAACATTGGGCCTTATTAAGAGCATGGTGGTTTGGAAACAAGGATACTGGTAGCAACGTACCGGCACCCTTTCTGGGCCGCCATACTCTGACAATGCCGGCAGGGGTCATGGATCCCCGTCAGGTCTGACCTTTTGGGAATCTTGGCCCCTACCAGCATTGTCTTCACAGAAGCACCGGCACGTTTACAACTGTGCCAGTGCTTCCATGTCCCCATTCACGTCCACGGAATGCGGACTTAGTTTCCGCTGCCTGATATCCTGGCCCGTCGCAACCTGGAATATCCCAGCGGAAACAGTGTTATGAGGTCAGCGGCAACGTGCTGGAAGCAACGGCGGGTTACCGTCAAAGTCGTAATGAGGCCCATTGTCTCTTTCTTAGACTGACATTATTTAGAGGGTGAGCGGTTCTGCAAGCAATTCGGAAACATCTTCTGTGTTGTCTGTCTCTTCTGGGTGAAGTTGTGCGTAGTAACAATGATCTATGGTTACTTTCCATGGGTCACTGGCGACATTCCATTCACATTCCGGCAACTGGACATCTCCATCACGAGAATGAATCTTGAGAGCACCATGCTGAGCCTCAAAATGTACCTGCTCCAAAGTGACATCAGTTTGGTAAGCAACATCATTAGTTTGTGTTGTTGTTTGAGTTTTTATGTTCCTCTTCTTCCTAGGCCTCTGATGACAAACAAAACATGCTCAATTTATAGGGCACATAGAGAATATATGAATTACAACCTCAAAATGGAACATCAATAAAATAACTCCTGAAGAAATTATCTTTTATAAAATATTTTGTTATTTACCCTTGTTTTCCTAATTTTCCTTAAAACAGTCAATTTTGATTTGCCGACCACAAGATCAAGCTGAAAAACAGCATTTTGGAAATGTATAAACCATGCAATTTGTATGTAAAAATATAACCACATTTAACTATGCAAACTATTAAAACATATTCAATATTACATGAAAGTTAAAATGGATAACTGAAATTTTGCAATATTTTGCAATATCTTATGTATACCTTTGATCCATGTGTCTCTTCAATTTCAACCGCTTCAGTAGTACATTCCTTGTCCATAACAAATTCAACAAAAATTGTTACATTGTTAAACAATTTCATGTTAAAATCTTTGATCTCGCAAAGTACATCTTGAGAAAGTTGACTTAATGATTGTCGACCTTACAATATCAGTTAAACTTTGTAAAAAGATATGGTTAATCATCTGATTACAATGTTTACATTATTATTAACATAACATTGAACACTGTGTACGTGCAACATTTAAAAAAGACATATTTTAAATTGTACTTGATAACCTTCCGAGATGTCACCGGGAGTTGGTGTGAGATCATCCTGCAACATATATTGATTAAATGTGGCCTCTTAATCCCTTAACTGCCAGTTTATGCAAAAAGGACGAGCATACTGTACGAGCATACATGTAATGTTTATTTCTTAACCAATTACATTTTTCACTGGGCAGCTAACGTTTATGAGCATAAACACACACCATTCATATAGGGAAAGGGTCTATGTTATTCAGTAAAAAAGTACTTTTTTCTGAAGGGTTACCTTAATGGTTGCATGTGTTTCTGCGATAAATACATCAAAGTTGCTGATCTAATGCTTTGCAATTTACTGACAATATTGAAAATTATCAAAAAAATAACATCTTAAATTTCAACAAGACATTTTTTATCAACAACTTTTAATGTATTCAATACATTCTCACTTCTCAGACCTCATCCTCCAGACCGTTTGCAGTAGAATAGTACGTTGTTGAAGTTGCAGCCTCTAAAAGATGTAAAAGCAAAATCCCCCAAAAATGTACATGCAAAAGATGGTTGATATTGACATAGAATCTCAGTCCTTTAATCGATAGATATATTCATACCAGTTTTCAATAGAAAAAGTACATTAGTATTATAATTTAGACCATATCAAAAGCTAAATAAAAAATAAGTTTATGTGCAAGTCGCTTGGCCTTACCATACCATTTGGATGTTGAACGTGTCTGTTGTTTCCTCCATGGTAGCGGTCTGTAATTCGATCAGTGCAGTCTACGTAAAGACATGGTAATTAACACATTTAACAAAATGACCTATTTTTAAAGGACGCAATGCAAGTGTTTGGAAAGGCTACCATTGTACTGAACTATTAACGTATCCCTAAAGTAGGGATAAACAAAGTAATCTAAAATTAAAGATTTTAAAACCACAGTACATTGTGTCACAAAGGAAACTTGTGTAGTACAATGTCAATGGATATATTCCCCAATAACTCAAAACCGTTCATTATGTCACCTGTTCACAGACTATTGAGTGATCATTTAGAAGACATATTATACAGAATACATTTGTAAAATAGTGAAATACAATTAAATAAAAAATTCAGCGTCCACTACTCACCTGTGTCAGGGTGTGCTGAAATTCAGTTGGAACTGAATTGGGAAGTAATTTGCGAATGAATCTGGGGCGATGCTTTTTGGTATAATGTGATGGTTCGTACATATCTTCTGAGAAGTGCAAGCTGCAGACGCAGAATCGATTGCCCCTCACGTCATCCAAGATATCCTTGGCTCTGTTTTCAATCTCGGACACTGGAAAGCTGCAGTTCAACAGCCATGTTTTTATTAAATGGAAATCCTTTGGAAGTACATGCAGGACTGTATGTTGACTTTTGGCATGGCTGATATAAGGGAACCCAAAACAATACATGAAGGCATTGTTGGATTGTACTTATGATCTGTTAAAAGAAAAAGTATATTGCCATTAAAAAAGTATCACAGTGAATAAATGAATCATCACATTGCTTTGATAATTAAACATTTTTACTTTATAGAAGTCGCAGTTAAAGCAAACATGCATTGAAAAAATCCACTACGAAAGATTACATTTGGTAACAATACTATGTAATGTTATGTGCTTTTTTACAGAGATAAAAATATATAGGACGGTTGATATGGTGTAGACTTTTTGAATAAATTAAAATGAGGATAGGAAGTGTCCAAGCATAGAACGTTGACACTACAGAAACCAATAATAAAAGTTGATTAACCTTTACTAAGAAGAACAGATGAGCTGATTCAGCAAGCAAGGTAAATGTGGATAGATGGCGATATCAGAGATGTTTTCTTGGCAACTTCCACATTGTTTATAAAGGCTTACAGAAGTGGGTGTGTATGTGAATGTCTGACGTGTTCGTTCACACCCACCAGGCCTCTATGACAATGTTTGACCTTCTCGATCATGCAAGTGCACCCCCCTTGCGAGTGCACGGCCACAGGTGCCATTGATACCAGAGAGGAGATGGATGTGGATAGGGGGAGCGTAATGGTCCCGGATCACAGTCAAAGGACTCAGAGACATGTAGATTGCAGGTACGGGGTCTTCAAAGGGGAGTATGGAGACGCAGGGCCTGGGGTGGCAATGGGGCCAATGGTCATTGTGCCAAAGAACCCTTTGAAGTGTACATGGTATTCGGCACCTTGAGCGTTCCCATCCACCCAGCCCACTTGTGAACGCACGCTCACAGGTGCGAGCGTCCATTGATACTGGAGGCGGGATGGTTGTGGATGAGGGGAACCCAATACCCCAGTAAACTTGTTAATGCACACCGATCTTTCACGATCCTCTTAGATGTTTGGACGTGTTGTGCACTTGCAAGCAATTTTGAGCAATTTTTCATATCAACTCATTTTTTAAAATTTAGTTTGGTATAGTGGATGGCCATGACAAACTATAAATTGTGCTGCTGCGGTTGAGATATTGTCTGTATAAATCCATGGTATTGTCCGTAGTCACTGGGGAATTTCTCACAAATGGCTCAAACCACACAGGCAGGTATTACTCGTTGAATGCGGAATCCCAGTCTTCCATGAATCCACCATGTAAACGCACGAAAGGCCACAAGTTTGTACCACCTGTGTAAGAGATACAGGAATAGTTTACTTAAATGTACCCAATAATTGCATTTATTTTGTTTGCACTACCTTTTAAAATGTTTGGCATTGTTATGCTTTAAAAAGTACCTTTTCAAGTTAAGTACTGACAGTACTTGTGATTTCAAGTAGGAATCGATTAGAAATGTGAACGCCCATTACAAAAAAACAGTTTGAGAGATGGAGAAATATTGTTTTTAACTTCCAAGTGAAAGAAACGTAATGTTTCGATATTAAATCTAGTGATGAATACTTTGGTTTGAGATTAGAAAGAGAAATGTATTCAATTTACAGAAAAATGTCTTTTGTCAGTGATCCATCGAAGTTATAATGATGTAGGGGAACCAGATGCAATGTTAGCTGTCTTGGTTGTCAAACACACAACATATATAGAGTAAACTTACTTGTTACATAGCGGTGGTGTGTCTTCTTCGGCAACGTATGCCAAGCAGCTAGAGTTTTCTCCGCAACAGAGGTTCACCAACACAGTTGGCATAACCTCAAAACGATGGCAGGTACATCAGGTGGAAATGTCTTCTATGCAAATGGGTTCAGGCTCCGGTGCCTGATCATCACATCTTTCATCTGATTCGCCATTGTCTCAACTTCTTTCTCTTTCAGAGATTTCCTCTTCTGAATATTCAGGCTTGTACAGGTAGGGCTGAATTGTTGCCATAGTTCCTGAATATTGAAGAAATACAGAATCAAGTGTGAGAAACACTTTTTTTTGTATACAGTAGCAAAATTAGGTTTTACATTAAAATTCCATGTTAAAGAAAGACAAGCGAAGAAACAGTCATGTTACAAAAACCCATAGTGCAAAGATAAGATTATTAGGCTCAAACTTTGAAAGTTCTCAAGGACACATGTAAAGAACATGCCATGTTAAAGTAGAATTTAAATATGGTTTGGTAAAGACATTTGTACATAATATAAGAAATGATTAAATAAAAAGCGACTACTGAGTTCATTAATTTTAGGCAGAATAAGTATCGGTTCGCAGTGTGTCGCACTTGGCAGATAGCTGAACAGTGCAGAAACAAGTCAGTGAGGCTCGAAATGAAATATACTGACATGAAGGAAAAATAAACTCCAACATTGTGTGATCAGAAAGGGTTTGTTTACACTTGTCGAAGAAAAAGGTGGCTTGGGCTTTCCATGGAGACATGTCAATAGATTGCGCACAGAAGACGTGCTTTTGGAAAGGGGCATGAGCGCCTAGTGATGTCAGCTTTAGAGGAGGGTGGTCTGAATTACTGCTGCAAGGGCACTTGAAGCGATGGCTCAACGGATAAGATTAGCAGAAGATGGCGGTGCTCGACCGGTCGTTTTCGCATGTGTAAAAGTGAGAAAAACTAAGGTAAGATGAATTGGAATTGTTTTTAACATTGATCAATGTATGCTTAAAAATACATGCCTGATCGATTGGGCCAATACAATTTCAGAGCGAAGTACCCTTTTAAGCGGGCCCTAAGAACCTTTCAAACCTACCTCACTGTAACTTGCCTCAGGATCCAAAAGGGCCACAAACCCTCAAGTAGTTTAATGCACATGAAGGGGTAATACCCAAAGTTGATCATATAGGCCATCACCTTACAGGGGATGGACATCACTATTGAGCACAGGCCTGGTGGTTTTGACCATGACAATGCAGACGGCTCTTTCTAGAATGCACAACCGACTAGAACCTGAGAACCACCCCATGAGGGATTATGTAGCCGTGACCCAAATAGGGCCGGTATGGGGAGGGCTGCATGCTTGTCCCCTAAGGGAAAACTAGAAATAAAGACAGAGACACCATGTTGTGCAAATAAAATACTTTAATACTTTAATGAGTATGTGTTTGGGTTTTAAGTGAACTGTGCTTACTTAAACTGGCCCATCTAGTCCACCATGGGGCTGGATGACTATAAGAAAAGAAAAAAAAAAGGGACAGAACGCCCCTTCCCAAGAGTGGGCTGGGCGGGGGAGAAGAGATAAAAAAGAAAAACTGTTTGGAAGAAAAAGAGTTGGAAAATCAAACAAAAGAAGGAGATGGAGGAGACTGTTGGCTTTCTTGGAGGCATTGATATTGAGCAGCCCCACAAGGTCTAAAAACAGTTACACATATGTCCATGTGAAGGGGCTACCCAGAGTAATTACTGTGAACCCCAGGCTGTGTGCACGGAGCAACTCGGGCACCCATGGGGACATGGCCATTGTCGGCCCGCCCATGGGCCAGACCGAACTGGCCTTTTCTCAAAGGCAACATGTGCAGTGCTGCCCAGGGAAAAGAGTAAAGAGCAGCCCCGTCTGGGCTACATGGCAGGGGCGGCCCAAACTGGGTGACCGGACGAACCCCTGATGACCTGAGCCTTAGCCAAATTGGACGGGCCACAATATTAAGCCCTTCTGGGCCACGCATGCCAGGCAGCCCCGGAGGCAAAGAGGGAGATGGAGTAAGTTTGCCCTTCCTGCTGAGGGCGGGGCAGTGAAGGAAGCCCTGGGCTGCCAGAGCAGCTCAGGTGAAGAGAAGTCCCCGGCCGCTCTGTCATCGCTGCTGGGGTGAAGATGCAGTGGCCCGCCCCCTTTATCCCTCTGGCACAGAGAAAAAAGGAATGGGGCTGTCAGTGCGCCACAGGCATGACACTGAAAACAGCTCGCCCCATAATGAAGGGAACACCGCCTGAAGCTAGGATGGCTCTGAGGGCGTGGTGGTGATCCAAGAAGTGCTGTGGGGCTGTGGCAGTGAGTGCAGGAAGCCTCTCAGGACATGAGCTACCCAGAAGAGACCAATGGGCCACAGGGTCATGGAGGTGACATTGAGCAGTCCCCCAGGGACAGGGCTCACCCACAAACTGTGCTGCATGTATGGGCCAGACACTGTGAGATCAGGAGACCCCAGGTGGTTGATGTGGCCACCCATAAGAACAAACTATGGGGAAAAGGCCCAACTGCATCAGGGGCAGACTGACAGACCTCCAGGACAGCCCTAATAAGGTACTGAGAAGGGGCGACTGACTTCAACAGCCTCCCCTTTGTTATATAATATGTATAAGATGTTCTTTATGTTTTGGTTGATAGTGTATGTATATAAATGTATTTTTTTTACGTGCATATTAATAGTAAGTAGGGGTAGTTGTTTATATATAGAGCATGTTTATAGTTATAATAATGTTTAGTGTCTAGTTAATTAATGGAAAATATTATGGGGAGGTTTATAGTATTAGGTAGAAGGGCTAGAGGGTGTTAGTACCATGGCATGAGGCAGGTAAGGAAATTGGCAGCCAGTCTGAGGCCACTTACGGAGTGGGGGCGCCTATGGAGTGCCACTCTCTGGCCTCGCCCTTCAGTGGGTGGTGCCAGGTGTAGGGCAGATTTATGTTCCTTCAGTTTTGCCCTATGGATCTTCCTATGACCCTCTAAGGAAAGGTGGAGCAGACGGGGCTGATCCCTTTTTGAAAGAACTCAAGCCAGGGGGAACTTAGAAGGGGATTAGCAAGTAGAAGGGTAGATCGGTTAGAAAGGTTTGAGATTTTGTAAATACAGAGGCATTCCATTGCTTGTCTCCCAGTCAAGATTAATCCAAAGCCTCACTGAGAGTGTGGCTTTGTTTTTATGCTCTCTGCCTTAAGAGTCATAGTAGCTCCTAAAACAGGTGTACCCCAAAGGTACTCCATAGTGTCCCAGAGATAGTGCCCTCTCTCTGTTGGCCATGCAGCTTGGCTACTGGTTGCTTTTTCACATTTGTAAAATGGTTGCAGTGGTTGAAGTCCATTTAACGTGGCTGGGTCCTTTTTGACCCTCTCTTCCATTCACCAAACTACAGGTTGTCTTTGTTTGCCTTGAAGACCTGAGCTGTCACATGATTATCCCTTGTCCCTCTAAGTGTATGTAAAGGTAAGTGGACATCTAGGGCCACTGGATTCCTGCGTGTCAAGACGGGGGCTGTAGTGAGCTTAAAACCAGTTCTAACTGTCATATGCAGATTCCTCTATGGGATTGTGTGGATTAATTCCTTTGTGTGAGGGATTCTTCCAGAATGCATGGGTGTGCTTAGAAGGATGACCTGCCATTGGCTGAACATCCATCTGTATGAATGATTCTTGATGTTGTGATTGGATGATGTATTCACTCACTGCTCCCAAACGGAATAAAAGCAGAGCTCCTTAACCACTCACTTTGTCTACTGCTAGAAGTCTGTACCTGCACTCTGAAAGGCCTGCTGCTTGATGAAGGATAACAATTCTGCACCAGCTTCCTTTAGCGCTCCAAAGCTCTGCCTCTCCCCGATGACCAGAAGGAACCCAATGCTCCAGCGCTCCTTTCCCCATATCTGGTAGAGACAACTGGATCACAGCTCCAGCTCCTGCTCAGAGGTGTCATCTCCCTGAAGGTTCTGACCATGCCTGCATTGCTGGAGACAGAATTGCATGTTCCTTTGTGAAGACTCCCTGTGCTGAACCAATAGAGAATCTTTGTCCCAGGACATCAGGCAAGTGCCCTGGTGCCATCTAGCCTTACTGGGAAACTCCAGGGGCCTGTACCTCCCTTATTCCTACAACCACACGGCTGCACTTTCCCCCCCAAACCTTTTTCTGTAGATGGCTCCTGTGTGGTATGAGGTCTTCAGCCTTTTCAAAATATGTGTTCTTCCTTGGACTCTCTTCAAGACAACGTAATGTGAAGCCGAATCATGTGCTCAAAGCCGACGTGGGAGGCCAGCACCAACAACTACCGCCGACTACAGCCGATTCGCCTTTCCATTTCTCTGGCTCCAACCCTCGATCTGGAAATCACAAAATCTTCAATAATCATCCTTCCTAAGGGTCTGCTGCACACACGTGGTTGCCAAACAATGTGCAACATGGCCGCCTTTGGAAACAGCTTGCTGCAAAACTGTGTTTTCTCTCCGAGGGTATTGCTCTCCTGACTCGCTGACACTACTTGTGATTCTTTTCATTGAGCATGTCTTCATCCTTGGGCCTCTTCTTCTTCGGCAAAGGTTTTCTGTGAGTCTCACTCCACAGAAACCTCAGAATCTGCTTCTTGGGAAGACTTTCACCAAAGGTTACTTTTTACAGACAAAGACTGACCCAAATCCACAAAACTGGTCTACCTTGGTTTCTGTAAACTTGCTGGGAAAGATTTTTTTAAAAAACGGTTTAAATACCTGTTAGTGCCTTTTCTTTTCCAGGAAAGATTCTCATTGAACTCTAAAGATCTCTTCATGAAACTTTCCATACTTAGCTGATACATTGTGACATCTTTTGTTTTACAAAGTTCATTTACCTGTACGTGTGGTGATTTTTCACTGTGCCTTTTTGTATTTAAGGATTATATTTAAAAAAATAATATTGTGTGTGGACCTAGGAGTTAGGCGTTGGCTGCTCGGTCCCGACTACTACTTGGAGATCTGGATGAGCTTGAGGGACCTCGAAGAGCTTGAGAGAGTACCTAATTTAGGAAGGTACACTTAAAGATCCTGACCACAGGGCTTAAGGAAACGCTCTGTAACAATAATCAAGTACTGTAAGAAACAGATATCACAACTACCCAAGCTAAGTATACATTTTGTACTGACTGCTTAATGGTGAAGTGTGAGTTCTGAGGCTGATGGAGTCACTTCTCAAGTATCTCTGAAAACCAACACTGCCTTGCCAACGCACTCGGTAAAACGCATTTTTAAAAGGAACCATTGAAGATTACAGTGCTTGAAATGCTGAATATTTACTGTGAGAAGAAAAAGGGGTAATAAATATAGCACATCAGATGTTAATCTTCTGTTAAATCGCATATAATTTTTGTGCAGAAAAAGACTCCATTAAATATCTTTTTTCTCATCATTCCTTGGAGAATTCCGCTCTCCTCAAGCCCAAGTCCTCTGGAGGCACACATATTTGGTTTGACTGTGACATAGTTTTAAATTTCCATGTGTTTATTTGAAAGTACCAATTCACATGTTCTGCTCAATTCTGTATACCCCCCCTCCTGCATCTTCCAGAAAGATTTGGATTGATCCAAAGCTAGTTTTAATTTTTAACATTGTTTATATTGATGGTTATGTTATGTTTATATGTTACTAAGTTTTTATACAGAGCCAAATCACACACCTTTTCCCCATCCTACCAGGTAAGATACCTAGGCACTCAACCCCCCGCCGACCTTTCCTGACACAAACACTTTCTCACAGACAGTTCACCGTGAGTGACAACGTACTAACCCCAGAGCTGTGTAGCTGACATGTCCCACCACTATGGCGAGGCAAGGTCAGGCAATTACGGATCATTACACACACCTGACTTCCATCCCACTTGCCCACACGGATAAAAGGCGCAGCACGAAGGCACACTCTGAGCGGAGCAAAACACACGAAAAAACAGCAGTTCCAAGATGACAGTTTAATACAAGGAGAAAGACAGCGACACCAGAGAGGATTACACTGGGGGAAGTACCCTTGACCTGTAAGGACTGTTATTGTGGGCCTTGGAAAGTAAGAAACCGAAGACCAGGAACTAAGGCTAATCAAACCTGCACAGTGTGTCAGAGGTACCCAGGGCTCTCCCGCATCGATAACCAAGGCGGGGAGTAGCGATTGCCGCCGTGGTACTGTCCTTGGCTCCTACAACACAGAAGCATCCGAAAAGACAGCAAAGCTGGTGAGTCGGAGAGACTGATACCAAAACCGCTTGTGTTTTCAACCAAGGTTGCAAGCAGCAACATTGTATAAAGAGAACAGTGTGTGAAGCGTTTGTGGTGAGTGACATGAATACAATTGGAAGCCAAAGGAAGTAATTAAACTTTGGGAGGTCTAGATGTATTGATCCAAAGCTAGTTTTAATTTTTATCATTTTTTATATTGATGGTTATGTTATGTTTATATGTTACCAAGTTTTTATGTGGAGCCAAATCACACACATAGGGCCTCATTACAGGCCGGGCTGTCTGGAAATAACAGTGGCGGTAAACCCGCCGCCACTGTTAATTCTGGAGCACCCGATCCCGACTCCTGCAGGCGGGAGGTGATGTTCCAGCAAGGTCTGACCTGGCGGGTTTAACACCGGCCGCCTGCAGGCGGACGTGGAAACATCAGCACCATCACGAGATGGTCTTGGTGTTTCCACTTCCCCATTCCCATTGAGTTGTATGGGACTCAATGGGAATGGGGATTTACCGAATTCCGCCTCTGGAATTCCCGGGACACCAGGGTCATAATGCCCTGGTATTTCCGGGAGTCATGGAGGTGGAATGGTAATACGAGTCCCGGTAAACCAGCTGCCACCATTGTTTCTGGACCGGCAGATTACGAGTTCTGCAGGCGGGAGGTGTCACTCCCGCCAGGTCTGACCTGGCAGGAGTAACGCCACCCACCTGCAGACGGAAATGGAAACACCAGCTCCGTCATAGACGGAACCAGTGTTTCCATTGTCCCCATCCCCATGGAGTCCTATCGGACTCCATGGGAATGGGTATTTACGGAATTCTGCTTCCGGAATTACCAGGTCACCGGGGTTGTAATTTCCAGCATTCACTGAGGCGGTAATTCATTCCAAGTCTGGCAGCAACCTGCCGGTTTTTCTGGTTCAGTTACCGCTGGACTTGGAAGAAGGCCCAGTGTCTTCATTTTGGGGGGGTGGGGGGGTGAGATTCCACAATAATGTTCTTAATGGCGGTTCTGAACAAAGGTTTCCAGGCCCACTTATTAGTTCATATATATTTAGACCTATTGCAGTCTGAGCTTTTCTCACCACTCAGCTGGCGGCTTCGCATTTACTCAGCCAGCACACTCACTCTCTCTTTCACACACTAGTGCTCCCTCTCTCTCTCTCTCTCCTTCTCTCAACACACACAAATGGACACACACACGCATTCTCTGTTACAAAATTAGTCTCTCTTACACATTCTGATACACACTCACAGACACAGACAGCACACATAGACAAAATATGCATATACCCCTACACTGCGCGCATGACTCCCAAATGAGTTGGTCACTGCAACCAAATGCAATGCCTATAAAAAAACAAATGATTGGCTCCGGCAAATATCGTTACTGTAATTTGCTAATAACCTTAATACCATAATGTTCATGGTTCCATTTATCAAAGTTGAAAGGAAGAAGCAGTGAGCCAGTCCGGTTGAGAAGGAAAAGGGTTCCTTTCAGAAGAAACAAAGATGTCTGGCACAAATCGCGCGTGCTGAACTCACCGAGCTATCTTACCATCAATCATCACAAAATGACAGCCCTACTTGGGCTGTGTTATAGCTTTTGTTCATGGTGGACACCTTACCTTGGAATCTGTGCAATAGAAAGTTACCAGCTCCTTTAGAGAGGATTGCTGGGGGGAGAACATCAAAGACATGTTTCTTTGTTAAAGCCTTTACTTACTAAGCCTTCTTGCTGCTCCTCAGAATGCTCTTCATCTGCTTCAGGCCGCTGTCTCCCAGCTCACAGAGCCTTAGATCCACCACATCCAGCTGGGACCTCTCACAGCAGTAAAGCAAGGCGTGGATGTCCAGAGAGCTGAGAGATGTATTAAATAAATCCACACTCTTAATGCACTGTGAGACATGCTCTGTCACATCAGCATCGTGCAGTTCAAACACATAATGGAAGAGGTTAAGTAATTTGATCTTGATGGGGTGTCTCTCAATCCAGACCTGGAACCACATTTTTAGGAATAACCTTCTCTCATCGCTGAGAGGCGCTGGCTGGGACAGAAAGCTCTGCTTCCCAGAAGTCAAGAGTCCAAAGAAGAATCGGAGGAAGCTTTGGAAGCGTTTCCCATGAAGAGCAGTGATTCCCTCAAGGAGCGGTGACCGTGTATTGTTTGGCATCTTTTCCAGAGCCCAGGTATCCAGGCATTCCTCGAGCTCTTCCTCATCCTGGATTTTCTCCACACAGTGTAAGGCAGCAAACATGTCCCGTATACTGGAGTGACGGTAGACATAGCGGTCAGTCTTGCTGTCTCCCCTAAAGAAAAACCCTCTCAAGCTTCTCAAGAGATCTTCTGCCTGTGGACAGCTCACCACAAGGTCTTCAGTCTTTATCTCCTGAACACCAGTAATAATATTTTTGTAAGACATCTCACAGAGCCGATGGATAGTATTTTGAATGTTTTTTAGTATCTCGGATTCTTCAGTTGTCGCCGCACAGCGAGAGAGCGCGTGACTTCCCATCTTTGCCAAGGCGTTGCTCACAGTGATCTGGAAGAGGCAGAAGATCACGCTGCTGCACGTGGTGAGCGCTCCCACATCCCCAGGAGTGCTGGCTTCCCTGTATATCTCGCATAAGGCGCTGCCTATAAGGGGAATGGACAACGACCTGGACACGTGGGTTTCGATAGAGTCTGCAAAGGATTTTGATAGGTCACCACCTGCCATGAGATTATTGTAATATTCATGGATCTGATCCTCTGTAAAAGCTTCCAATATAAATGTAGACGAGAAATAGTGTGTGATTTTACGCACGTAATTGAACTCAGAAGTCACCAAAACATCTGTGCTTGGAAGAAGCTGCTTGGATATGACTTTTGAGAGCAAAGATCTGATATTTAGTTGGGTGTTGATATCACAGTGTGGAGAATGGGGACTGGCCCTCAGTTGTGGGGTGTCACTATCACAGTGTGGAGAGTGGGGGCTGACCTCCAGTTCATGATTAAACTCGTCCAGGCCGTCCAGAATGATGAGCACTCCCTCTGCATTGAGGAGCTCAGGGAGCAGTGGAGACAGCTCGGGGCACTTGAGCTCCAAGAGCTCTCTCACACTTATTGGTGCCTTGATGGTGTTTAACTCGCTGACTGATATATGAATGATGCATCTGTAGTAGACCTCTCGCCCGGATGCCCATTGTCTCTGGAGCTCGTTGGAGAAGCAGCTCTTCCCAATCCCAGCCGTTCCCGTTATCAGCATCCGCCTCGAGATCAGCTTCGAGGGTTTAAGAGTGAACAGATCTTCTGACTGCACTTTGCATTCATTCCCCTCACACCTGTAGCTCAAATCATTCTCAGGGTCTTCACTGCACTTCTTTGCGCCCATAGTGTGTAGTCGCCTTGACAAATAATGATCGGTTTTATTGTATCCAGAGGATAAACCTTTGCGACGCCTGACACTGGAGCCGAGAACATTGCGTTTGTAAGATTCAATTGGATCTGCAAAGAAAAAACATGTTTTAGAAACATCATTTAGATGCCCGACCAAAAAGTTATTTTTGTATTTAAACACGATTTTACAAGAACCGTACTGCGAATAATCTACTGGCATACACCAAACATGAGTAAGTCTACCTTGTGTTCCTGTGTATGAGATGTTAAAGCATTAAGTGACTGGGCAAGAAGTGAAGTGAAAAAGTGAGAGGAGCAGAAAGCGGAAATAGCAACGTCTTTACAAAGGTGTGAAACACCAAACAGTACATTTTCTTTGCATCCTTTCACTTGTCAAGGAACTTTGCACTACATTTTTCGATATGGCCACACCGTGGAGCTATTCTCACGTAGAGGCAGTACTTTAAGTGGGATGCTAAATCAAGGGGCCGCTAGGTTCGTGGTCATTGTGGTGCTGCCCCGTGAGGGGATACGCACGCGGCGGCGTGACGTTGCACGTCGCCGCGTGCGCCTTAAATAAACGGGGCGTTCCCGGCCGCGTCAGAGCGACCGGGGAGCCCGAAGCGTACAGACGTGTTGGTGTCCAGTCTGTGCGTGCATGGGCTCGCGGGCACGCAGCGGGGGCACCCAGAGACCCCCAACAGTGGCGACGAGTGTCGGATGCCCGGGCCCGGCGGTGAGCGCGATCCCGGACAGAATTTTTCATTCCGAGTGAAGCATCCGTGGATGTACACTGGCTTATTACCTGATGTGTGCCCAGCCTCTCCTTTTAAACAAACGAGAGTGTGGGCGCACCAAAGGTGTGACACCAGTGCACCCCAGCTCTCACACACAACAGGCAGCAATTTCATTCAAGGAACTGTGTGGTTAAAGGGTTGCCTGCGTACCCCTGCAGGCATCCCTTTAACCACACAGCTCTTAGAGTGAAAGGCCTGCCAGCTGTGTGATATCTCTGTACTGAGAGACATAAAGAGGGCTGGAGTGTCTTGCCTTTCCTTTTGTTTCTGAGTAAAGAGTCATCAAGCAACAGGGAGCCCTTTAACCGTGCAGCTAAAGGGCTTCTTGCTGCATGAGGACTCTTTATTTAGAAACAAAATGAGAGTCAGGCACTCCAGCCCTCCTTCTGTTTCTGATTACAGAGACATCATGCAGCCCAATTAGCCAAAGGCTACATAGTTAAATGGCTGACTCGAGGTGTCAATACTTCGGTTTAAAAAAAAGAAGAGGCACTTCCTTTTCTTTTTTCCAATCTGAAGTGCTGCCACTTGCAGGCAGCTTTTTAACTGTGCAGCGCTTCGGATACACAGGCTGCCTGAGGTGTCGGCATAGCTGGGGCTAGTCTGGGGTGAGTCCCGACTTGGGAGACATTTTTGGAGCCTGCTGGTACTCTGCCCCATGTAGCCCTGTCCCAAATAAAGCCCTGCTTAGTGGAAATAGAGGATGCGTGATATATGCCATGTTTGGTGCAGCTGATTTGGCACGGGCTGTTTTGGCGTGGCCCCTTTGGCGCAGCTCTCATTATGGAGTGACCAGTTGGCCTTGGTTATCTGGGGATAGCGGCTGCCTGTGCTGGGATTGCACTTCAATCAGTAATATCCTGGTGCAGAGACCTATCCATGCCGTTATATTACTGTTTTCTTATATATACTATCATCCTAAGCACAAATACAAGCAGTACTTTAGGTGACAGCATATTTAACCGAGCAACACGGTCAGTACACGTAACTTGTTAGCATGTGCAACACTTAGATGAAATTGTGAACATTAGCATGCGTCACATCTAGATAGAATTCTTATAGTTAGCATGTGCCACACTTGGATGAAATTGTGAACATTAACCTGGGTCGCATCTAGATAGGATTCTGAATGTTAGCATGTGCCACACTTATATGAAATTGTGAATGTTAGCATCTGCCACACTTAGCTGGAATTGTGAATGTTAGCATCTGCCACGCTTAGCTGGAATTGTGAATGTTAGCATGACTAACATACTTAGATGGAATTGTGAATGTTAGCATGTGCCACACGTAGATGGAATTATGAATGTTAGCATCTGCCATACTTAGATGGAATTGTGAATGTTAGCATGTGCCACACTTAGATGGAATTGTGAATGTTAGCATCTGCCACACTTAGCTGGAATTGTGAATGTTAGCATGACTAACACACTTAGATGGAATTGTGAATGTTAGCATCTGCCACACTTAGCTGGAATTGTGAATGTTAGCATGACTAACACACTTAGATGGAATTGTGAATGTTAGCATCTGCCACACTTAGCTGGAATTGTGAATGTTAGCATGTGCCACACTTAGATGGAATTGTGAATGTTAGCATCTGCCACACTTAGATGGAATTGCGAATGTTAGCATGTGCCACACTTAGATGGAATCGCGAACACTAACCTGCGTCGCATCTATACAGGATTATTAATATTAACAAGTGCCACACTTACATAGAACTGTGAGGGTTAGTAAACACCACACTTATTGTGAATGGTAGCACGTGCAAAAACTTAGATGCAATTCTGAACATTAGCCTGCGTCACATCTAGATAGGATTGTGAAGGTTAGCAAGTGCGACACCTAGATGGAATAGTGAATGTTAAGCAAGGGCCACACTTAGATAGCATTGTGAAGGTTAGCAAACACCACACTTAGATAGAATTGCGGATGTTAGCATGTGCCACACTTAGATAAGATTGTGAACAATAGCCTGCGTCACAACTAAAAAGGATTGTGAATGTTGGCCAGTGCCACATCTAGATAGAATAGCGATTATTAGCCATTGCCACATCTAGACGGCATTGAGAATATTTCTGATGCCAGATTTAGCTGGAATTGTGAATGCTAGCCTGTTTCACATTTAGACAGGAATTCTGAAGGTGGGCCAGTCCCACATTTGGATATAGTTGTGAATATTGGCGTGAGTCATATATAGAAAAGATTGTGAATATTAGCCAGAGCCGGATCTAGATAGAAATGCAGAGATATTCACGTGCCACATCTAGAAAGAACGTGAAAATTTAGCATATCACTTCTAGACAGCGATGCCAATAACCAACCCACTAACAATCTCACCCCTCTGCATACACCTCTCAAACTCTAACCAAACACAACCACAACCTTATAGCACAACAAACCACACAAACTTCACTACACTGCAACAACAAAACAAACCACACATAGCCTCGCACAGCTGACCGGAAAGCACCCCAAGCCAAGCGAACAGTGTTCATCGAATTGAAGCTGCCAACAGCACATCACTGCTCTCTTGCACTTTTCCCGCTCATTCCCAATAACTTACCCCCCTTCCCTTTTTCAGATCCGCCAGAGCACCAGGGGACCACTCCAGTGGTGATAATGCGTGGTACAAATATCCTTTAACATTAACATTAATTGTAACCCTTCCATGAAATAGGCGTGCAGTGCTTGGCTTAAATATACTGTCACCTAAAGCAATATATTTTTTGTGTGCTTAGAATGACAATATATTTAAGCAAACAGTAGAATCCAGGCCCTGATTGGTCTCTGCGCTGCATACTACCGAATGAAGTGCAAGCCCAGCACAGGCAGCTCCCTGCACCCAACGCAGCCAATTGGGCGCGCCTGAATGGGAGCTACACCATGGAATGTCTGGCTTCTTGATACGTCTAGTTATTGTGAGTTGAGGAACCACAGCAAATTATTGCAGTCAGGCAATGTGTTTATCCAGTAATACCCTTCTCTGAAAAAACGGGAAGACACTTCTGTTCCTTAAGCTTTATTGCCCATTATTATGAGCCCAGAAGCCCAATGTATGTGCCTAAGCCAAGCCAAGAAATGGGTATAAGGAGAGCTGAGCGGGAATAAGAGCTAGTAGTGCCAAGTAGCAGAGGGCAATTAGGCTATTAGGCTCCAGGGCTGGGTGGTAGGCTGAGATGTTGATTTCCAGCAAAGACAGGTGTAACATCAGTTCTTGCTATTCGTCAGAAACTCCTCCTATACAGTGCAGTTTCTAGCCAAATTGGTGCCTAGGGCAAAACATCAGAATGCTCCCCCATCCCGCGACTGCCACACGTCACTCCCAATCTATACCTCTGTGATGCGACAAAACCCTTCCTCAATATGAATAAATAATTGCTATACGAATGAAGCTGGTTTAATTGCATTGTAATTCAAGTACTTTACAGAAGAATTCTAATGTGAGAACACAGCTGTTGCTGCCCAAGTAAATGGTTTTTCTGTCAACTGCTTTTAGGGAAGGCCTTTCCTGAATGCAGTTTCAAACTGTCCATACTAGCACACTGCGGTGTGATCAGCCTACTGGGGTCTGAGGGCCCACTGACCTGGCCCTGTGTTGCAGGTGTTCTGTTTGTATCACCTCACTTGAATTTTGCAAGGGAATTATTTTCTGACAGTCTGGACAGTCTGGTACACTCTTATTGTACTCTTTCAAAATACCACCTCTGAGAGTGGGAAATGGGGCACATAGCATCAATGAGGATTCCTGTATGCTTTGCATTAATACACAGAGCATTTCAGGACTATAACAGTGATCAGAGATCTCTACATTTGATAAACAATTCTGTGATAAAAGTATTGTATGTGTGAATCTCTAAATTCATAACGGATGCATGACTTGGTGCTCACATCACGGTTCACAATACTCACCCTAACATTAAAGTGTGTGTAACCATGAACCATACATGCTCATCTGGACAGTTTACGTTTTTGGATGCGAGTATAAAATGGCTGCAACATCAGCCATTCAAATGGGAACTAAGGGCTATTTTGCTTCTTGTTTCTGAAGAATTTTAGAGGAGGAAAGGATGGGTCTCAGCGTGAGCATGCCCAACTGCAATAAAGAAACATCTTTAGGGAGCTACAGACAAGGCAGGATACCACGTAGATACCACGTAAGAGAGACCCAATATACAATGCACAAAAAGGCTACACAGAAAGGATTGTACCTCTTTCAAACTTTAGCCTGACCAGTAAAAAACTGATGAAGCATTTTAAACAAAACCGGCTTCTAATGCGTGGTAAAGGGTCCACAGTTCTTCAGCCACTACCTCCTCACCATTAGGCAGGTCTCAAGGGTTATTTCTGCAAAAAGAGCAGGCCCATGCATTATCTAACAGAGCTGGCATTAGCATCTCTTATTAGTGCTGCCCTGCATCTAGTGAAAATCATGGTGTGGCAGAGTAGATCTGGCATGTGACCTAGTGGATGTACAATTTGAGGCAACTTCTTTGATTGGTTTATGCATTTAAGTGTAGGCCTAGTATGGCATGCTCGTCTGAGCCACGTACACAAGACGTTTCTGTATGGACATTGGACACGTCAGACAAAATCAGGTATATGTGCTGTTATGTAAGGGAGCACCACATAGACATCACAGGGTGGTGACTTGTGTAGCGCACAAATCATTGCTGCAAACATATCACTGCATTGATTTGCCATGGACTACTGTCTGCATGGTGACACCCAATGAACCCTGCTTTCCTAATCAAGGTGCCAAGTCACACTGACGTGCCATCTGGTGTGTACTAGGCTGTGGTTGGCTTGTTAAGAAAATGAAAAGAGCGTTGATGCTGAGCAGCTGCATTTATTCCATGTCCCAAAGCAGCCACTAGAATACTTAAGAAAATTAGAGTTAACCTTCCCAGGGATGCGCCATATGTAACTAAAAAGTAATATACAACAAAAGAAATATAGTTTTCCTGTGTCAAATAAAGAAACATGAAAATAAAGAAAACAGTTTTAAACTTTTCGGTGTGGCACGTTAATTCTTTTAGAAGAATGCATAGGTTTGGTCAGCTAACTGATACTTGTGCTGGCCTGGTGAATAAAAATGCCCCATGTTCAGTTCTTAACACTGAAATGTTAAGCTCATTCTGTGTTAAAACAATGGCTTGTTTAAGTGAGCCAAACTTATAAATTTCCCCACTTGAAAGGCTGTCAGCACAAAGAATGAGGGGCACGGGGTGTGTGACTACAGAGCATCTCACATGCTGCAAAAGTAAGAGCAATTTGAGCTATCCCGGAACGCACGGACAGTTGCAGCAAAAGCAGTACCTTCCATTTAGTCTTTGCGCCGCTATTGAATGCTGTATAAATAGCAAATTCGGCTGTATCCTGGGTCACACATCTGTGTGTATGAATATGATTGTTAGTTAAAGAATGTATTCTAAAGGAAAAGCCAAGGTGGCGCAGGGATTTTCAGGGGATGGCAACCAGCAGGGAGCTTAAACGCTAAGGGCCTGACTCACAGAAGTGTCTTATAATGGCGCTATCCCATTCAGAAACGCTCTGTGAATAAGGCCCCAAATGCCCACAGAGGAGCGGTAAACCCTTCTTTGCCAGCAAGTGGCTGAGGTGGAGGATTCGGAGTTAGAAGGCAATGAGGTTATAACACTTCTGTATATCCCATGAGAAGGGAAAAAAAGCTTGTACCACGAGCGATGCAAAGCACACATTTTACTACCCCAAGAACGAAACTAGAGAAACAAATGTATTGCCGGGGTATAAGAAGGCTGACTGTCAACATGGAGGCAGTTGCTGTACCCCAAATCATTTTGAAAGGGTCGGAAGGCACTGATGCCGCCCCTGGTTGGATGCTTACTCCGCATCCAAGCATTGTGGCCTTCAGAAGAGATTAAGGGGGTACGTTTGGAGAAGACGATGGTATGAGGTACTAGCAGGGGAGTACTCATCACTGCAAGAGGAGGGGGTAGCCGCAAAAATAATCCTGCAACTCCCTCTACCCAAATGCAGAGCGCACAATTTCATACGGTCTCATTCATGCCCCCAAACCTCCCACCCCACCCATGCCCCAATCTACTTTGTTGGTAACATTGGTGGCAGATGGCATTTTAACACATAACACAAACAAATAAAACTGCAGGACCATCGCAGATGCAGATAAATCATCTATTAGTGCTCTGTCCAGGCGCTCTCGGGCAAAATACATGCAACCCTCCTAATTTGCACATGGCTTGCACCCCCAGAAGTGACTTCACAGAAAAGGACAGTGCAAGGAGCATCATCAGTCTTTGAATAAGTTGCCATAAGTAAGCCAAGTGGCAAATAACTTTGGTGCAAAATACCTACATTGCAATATTATTATTTCTGAGGCTTGTGGAATCTGCTTAGATCACATGCTGTGCATAGGCCGACATCTAGCGGAAGCTGTGGAGTATTACAGTTTGTTTTTTGAAACTCGAAAATGGGCATCGACACAGGGCATGCAAGTAATACTATCCCTAATGTGACGTCCACTGTACCCATGATCCCTCACGTGTGTAGGACCCTCAGATTGTTTTTTTCCGCCATACTGGTCAGAAGCATCCCACAGAGTTCCCTGGCTTCCAGACATATTTTGCTAAATATCTTAATATATCTTAATATTTCCCTATTTCTCCCACTCCTACGTCGAGTCATCGAAGTTCGAAGCTCGACGCCGGCCCAGAGAAGAAAACAACCGTCGAGAGCTGCACAACGGAACTTGGGCCTCAGAAGGCCTCTGTCCTCGGCCCGGGCAGGCCTCGGCCCTGCAAGTAGGGAGAGTGGGGGATGGTAACATACTCTTCACTCATATACATATATTTCCTACACACATTAGCCCACTGCCAGAGGTTGCGTATGGAGGGTACACCTTTCAAATTCTGCCCCAAGTGCAACCGCAAGTATCCTTGGGTTGACAAACATGCCACCTGTAACCTCTGCTGGCCGAGGGACCACCCCGAGGCGAACTGTAGAGCGTGTAGCCGGTTCAAGGTTAAGACACTAAAGGACCGCTCGGCCAAACGTTGGGCCCACCACACCAGGCAACGCGAGGCCATGGAAGCGGAGGGCACCTTCAGTGATGGCAGCGACGCCGTACTTTCGGACGGCGAGGGCAACGTGGCACAAGTACCTGACCTCGGAAGGCTGTCCGGCAGGGCGGTTATGGGGAACACACCCGGCGACACGAGCGCTACGCACACCACTTCCAACCCTAAGCACTCGAAGTCCAACCGGGACTCGACGCGCGTGTCGAGTTCTCGGAAAGAGGCACACAAAGAGCAGTCCACCGAATTGGTGTCCTCTGGGCGTTCTCGGTCAAGATCGTCTCACGACACCAGGCAACCATTCACAATTGCCAAAAGTACCTCACTCACCAAAGTTATGGAGGTACGCTCGTCAGAAGACGAGGCCGACCACCAGCCCCAGTCTGCTCACCAGGAGTCGCCATCAGCAAACCGCTCTGCGGTTTCTGCCGAATCCCGACGCACTCACTCTAAGGAAAGGGACACTACTCCTGATTCTTGACGCCAGGCGTCGAAAACCTCTGAGAAGGTGAAAACACCTGGGAAACATTCTTCCACTCCTGGGGAAGGGGGGAAACAGCAGGAAGAAACCATCTAACCCTTCTTCTGCACCACATTCACATAAAGACAGTTCTAAGTCTTCTAATAAACAGCTAGCCAAGACCCCTGCACAAGCCCATAGGTCCAGCCAAGTCATAGTAGGAGAATCCTCTCAAGTAAGGGTAATTCCCAGCTCCAAAGAATGGACCAGTGAGGATATAGAGAGGGTTATGTCTATAATGTCATCCCTAGCAGATTTCTATGCCAAGAACCCAGAACACTTCCTCTCCTATACCCCTGACGGCACTACTCCCTTAGGGTCTAGGGACCCGCAACCCCCTGGTAAGAAACCTCGGTTTGAGACACCACCGCAAGGTCGGTCTTCAGACCTTTCTACATACAGCCTTACGCTCAGTATAGTGAGGATCCACTACAAGATGAGGATCCAGAATTGGTAACGTTGGACGACCAAACTGGGGTTGGCTATTATGGGGATGACGAGTACCAAGAGGAGGAGGAAGATGACTCAGAAGTCTACAGAGTAGACTCCCTGGTAGGTAAAGAACCTCAAGCTACCGACTCTCCAGTCGACAACCAGCCCCTCCTAAATGAGGTCTTGACTAGACCGGCAGAACACTTCCGCATTGACACTCAGGGGGCACAGGAGGAGAGGGGCTTTGCTGGGGAACTAGTAGGAGAGAAGAGGCCCATTACCCAGGCCATTCCAATTCTCAAATCCATCCAACGGAGAATTGATCCCTCCCTTCTCAACCCTAACCTCACCAGGGCAGTAAACCCCAGAATCGAGAAATTCTTCAGGGCAGCCCAAGCAGACCCGCTTTACATAAGGGGGCAACTGAAACCGGACTCCCTGGTAGTTACTAATACCCGGAAGAGGGCGGGAACACCTCTATCATCATCTGAGGCTCCCCCGACAAAGACAGCAAGAAGATTTATGGTTTGGGAAGGAAGGTAGCCTCCA
Source organism: Ambystoma mexicanum (assembly GCF_040938575.1). Lineage (NCBI taxonomy): Eukaryota > Metazoa > Chordata > Amphibia > Caudata > Ambystomatidae > Ambystoma > Ambystoma mexicanum. The sequence continues at coordinate 1,043,898,511 of NC_090936.1, forward strand.
CTTCCGCTTACCAGGCAAGGATTGCCATCTCCACCACTCTGCTGGCTAGTTACAACTGCCACCAGTGGGAGCAAGTAGCTGCCCTCATAGAATAGGCACCGGACCCTTTAAAGGGCCAGTTGGCTCAGGTTGCGTCGGAGGGCAGAGCCGTGTCCGGTTGCATCCTGAAGGCAACCTTTAATGCCGCAGATAACGCCGGCAGGCTTATAGCAGAGAGCACTGTCATTAAGATACATGCTTGGTTAAGACAGTCAGGGTTTAAACCCGAGACACAAGCATCCCTAATTGACAAGCCGGTGGAACCGGATCTTCTGTTTGGCAAAGCAGTAGAGGACGCTTTAAAAACTGCCAAAAACTAGTATGATACTCTGAAATCCCTGGCACAGTTGACCAACAAGCCCCCTAATCAAGGAGGGAATGGTAATTTTCGTCGCCCACATGGCCAAAATTCCCAGAGGGGCTCTAATTATACACAGGGACAGGGTACATCAAGGGGTAACAACCAGCAGTCTACCCAGAGTTATGACAGGAGAAACAAAAGGTGCCATGGTAAGGGTAGAGGCAGCCCCAATAGAGGCGGCAGCACGCCTCCCACAAAACAGTGACGTTCCGCTCAGGGTCCCTTCTCACGCATCCCCAGTAGGGGGACGCATGTCCAACTTCACCCAAACTTGGGAAGGGATCACATCAGACAGTTGGGTGCTGTCCACAGTGTCCGCAGGATACTGCATAGAACTGTTAGAGCGTCCCCGAAACCACCCTCCACGTCAAAAAAGTACATTCCTTAGACCACCAGAAGATCCTCCTCGAGGAGATCGTCAATCTTCTAGCAAAGGATGCCATAGAACTCGTCCCGGGACACCAGGTAAACAAGGATATCTATTCAACTTACTTCCTTGTGCCAAAAAAAGATTTGACAATGCGCCCAGTATTAGACTTACCCCCTGCAAACAAGTATGTCAAGCCCCAAAAATTTTGCATGACTACTCTCCAAGAGGTAATTCCCCTCCTAAAAAATGGGGATTACATGGCAACATTGGACATGAAAGATGCCTATTTTCATATTTCCATGTTCCCAGCGCACAGAAGATTCTTGCGCTTCAAGGTGGACAGTCAGCACTACCAGTTCAAGTTGCTGCCCTTCGGTATAGCCTCGGCTCCAAGGGTATTCACCAAGGTACTGGTGGTGGCGGTGGCACACCTACACAGGGAGACAATCCCAGTGTACACTTACCTGGACTACTGGCTCATCACGGGGGAGACCCCAGTAATTTGCAGATCAAACATTCAAAGTAAAATTGACCTCCTCTTCGAATTGGGTTTCCCCATAAACGAGAAACAGTCAATACTGGTGCCAAGCACCTCCAAACAGTTCCTAGGAGCTGTCCTAAACACTCAAGAGGGGTTGGCCTTTCCATCAGAGGAAAGAATTCGGAATCTACTGCTGCAAATTCCTCTATATCAGCCTGTTCACCAGATAAGGGTGCGCAAAGCGATGCGTTTGCTAGGCATGATGGCGTCATGTATTTACCTGGTCCCCCACGCGCGCCTGCGCATGCGACCCATGCAAGAATGGTTGGCGAAACAGTGGTCTCGGGCAAGTGGTCAGTGGGACGATCTAGTGGTTGTTTCGCCAAAACACTTGTGCAAAGTCTTCACTGGTGGACAAGAGAAAATCTGTCAAAGGGGAAACGCTTTTATGATCCCGAGGTACAGGCTGTAATCAAAACAGACGCATCCCTGTCAGGGTGGGGAGCACACCTTCTTCACCACACAGCTCAGGGTCTCTGGTCTCACACAGTGGCCAAGAATCATATCAATCTGCTAGAGCTCCTCGCAGTATTCAGAGCGCTTTAAGCGTTCAAGCCCTACCTGTTGAACCTGTCAGTGCAGATCTTGCCAGACAGCACAACAGCAATGTTTTACCTAAACAAACAGGGAGGGACTTGTTCGCCAAATCTGTCCAAACTTGCCCCGAAAATGTGGATATGGGCACTCATCTACCTGTCATCTCAACATGTTCCAGGGGATCTCAATTCACTAGCGGACGCTTTGAGCAGAGATCCCCTCCCAGAAGAACACGAATGGTCTCTACACAGAGAAGTCGTAGAAGACATCTTCTCACAGTGCGGTTTCCCCACTACAGACCTATTCGCCACAAGCGAAAACAGGCAATGCCCAGGATTCGCATCCACTTTCCCTAAGCCAGACTCCAAGGGGAACGCCCTGTGGATGAACTGGTCAGGGATGTTTGCTTACGCTTTTCCACCAACCCCTCTCATGAGATAGGTGCTCAACAAGATGCACAGGGAATCGATGATGCTCATCCTGGTTGCTCCCATGTGGGCGAGGCAACCATGGTTCCCACACTTACGCAGACTAGCGGTGTGCGAACCCACCAGACTCCCGTGCTGGTACAACCTTCTGTCCCAGCACCAAGGTCAAACAGTTCATCCTTAACCCAGCCCAATGAACTTGGCAGCATGGCTCCTGAAGTCATAGAGTTTGGACATCTCAACCTACCTCAGAGATGTATGGACATCCTAAAAGAATCTAGGAAGCCAAACACGAGGCACTGCTACTTTGACAAATGGAAAATATGTGTTATCTGGTGCCAGAATAAACAAATCAACCCTGTTGATTGCGCTCCTTCTATTATAGTCACCTACATGCTCCACCTGCTGGACGCAGGGTTGGTATTTAATTCACTGAAGGTACACCTGGCGGCTCTGTCAGCATACACCACCTCGCATAAAAAGGTGTCGTGGTGGAAAGTACCAGTGGTTAAAGCCTTCATGAAAGGGGTATAGAGACTCCACCCTCCAATTTCTAACCCATCACCAGGATGGGACCTTAATGTGGTGCTTGCTAAACTCATGTCCCCCCCTTCGAGCCCATGCATAAGAGCAGTCTCAAACACCTGACCTATAAAACTGCCTTCTTAGTAGCCATTACTTCCATAAGAAGGGTCAGTGAAATTCAGGCCCTGTCAGTGCAGGATCCTTTCTTTACTGTGCATGAAGATAAACTGGTTTTACGAACACACCCTAGGTTCTCACCTAAGTTTATTTCTAAATTCCATGTGAACCAGTCCATTGAGCTTCTGGCTTTCTACCAAGAACCCCAAAGCTCTGCTGAGGTGAAACTGCACACTCCAGATGTGCAAAGTGCGGTCCTATACTATGATGACAAGACTAGGCCGCTGAGGAAAACGGACCAACTGTTCGTCTCCATAGCTACCGGCAGAGAGGGAAATCGCGGCTCTAAAGGCGCAATCTCAAAATGGATAGTCAATTGTATCCAGCTGTGTTACTCCCTTTCAGATAAGACACTGCCTTTTATGCCAAGAGCCCACTCTACTAGAGGCACTGGGGCCACTCTGGCTTTCATTGCAAATGTACCCCTGGACACCATTTGCAAAGCAGCTACTTGGAGCTCCATTCACACCTTTACTCAGCACTACTGCATTGACACTCATTCCAAGACAGATACTCAAGTGGGGCAAGCGGTTCTAAGACATAAATTTGCTCATGACCCTCCTCACATGCCACCTCCTTCTTCTAACACTGCTCGCTAATCTATGCACAGCATGTGATCTAAACAGATTCCACAAGCCTCAGAAGGGATACATTACTCACCGTAATTGTATTTCTGATGCTTGTATCTGCTTAGATTCACATGCGACCCACCCTTCCTCCCCTCTTTGAGAAGGCGCATGGATGCTTGTAGTCTTATCTTTCTATCTATCTGCTTGGATAATCTGTACTCACGCTACTCCTCATGCTACCTCATGTCAGAAAGAATACAATCTGAGGGTCCTACACTCGTGAGGGATCATGGGTACAGTGGACGTCACACTAGGGATAGTATTACTGGCACGCCCTGTGTCGACGCCCATTTTCGAGTTTTGAAAAACAAACTGTAATACTGTGCAGCTTCCACTAGATGTCGGCCTATGCACGTCATGTGAATCTAAGCAGATACAAGCATCAGAAATACGATTACGGTGAGTAATGTATCCCATATGGAGCAACGCATGGCGCTTTGAAACACTATTCAGTTGTATAATGCACCTAACACATGCTCAATAGATAAAATATAGTCATTAGGCTTTTTTGAAAAATAATATCATGGTATATTAACATAAGATATTAATTGATTCAGAGAGAGAGAGCTGCAGATAAGACACAGTGCCATTAAATAATTTGCCCAGGATCACACACGTTGGTTAAAACGTGAAACCGGGATGTGGACAATTTAAGCAACTGAGCACATCTTCCCAGATTTAGTTGATGTAGATATTTATTAAGGTTTTGCTTTGCATTTCATGTGCTTAAATATTACTTTATTTATAGCAATTCCTTGGAAGCAAACCACATTACATCGTAGTAAACTAACTATATATACATTGTCAACATTGTCATAGAAATATGTTGAGAAATAAGGAAATATGTTGAGAAATAAGAGTATGGCTTTAGTTTTATTCTCCCCATCCTGTATGCAAAGTCACAATAGCATGATGCAGATTAATGAGAGCTTAACAAATCCCCCCTTGGGTTTTAAAGCCATAGTCATTATTTCATAAAGCATGCAACATTATGCACCCTTTTCACTCGGATCACTCCCTCCCATTCCCATTTCTAAAGGGACAAAAGTCCCTGCTAATAGTCACTCCCGCACCCCCTCCCTAACCCATCCATGTGTAATGACTCACATTGTAATGCTCTTTCGACACAGAGCAACTTGAGAGCCGCTCTGCTGCCCGGAGCTTTTTGGGATATTGTCATGGCAGTGGGACATCTCTCCCATTCGGAAAGGGTAAGGTGTCCTGCCGCCAGGACAATGAGTGTGCTGAGCAGAAATTGCTCAGCACACATTGTCCTGGCAGCGGCACACCTCTCCCATTTGGAAAGGGTAAGGTGTATCAGGACAATGAGCGTGATGAGCAGGAATTGCTTGGCGCACAATGTCCTACCAGCGGGACACCTTTCCCGTTGGGCACCCTCATTTAGGTGCTGAACGGGACAGGTGACCCACTGGCAAATGTCCCGGTCTGGCTCCCCCCGTATGCCACTGGGTACCAGTTGTAGCAAATGGGGGAATATTTCATTTCAGTATGATGATGCGTTATGGTCGGTGTGCCGATGGTTAGAATCACAGGCCCGGGAGGCTGTTCATGTAGGGAGAGCAGCAGTTTGCTATCTAGTGAATTTGTCCAGACCACATTTTGTTGTGCAGCATGGTAGCATTGTCATCACACCTAATATTAGGTAATGTTTGTAAATACATATGTGCTTGTCGGATGTTGCCATTCTTCTCCATTAGATTATGAGCTCCTCGACATTCCCTTGGAGGTCAGAGGGACTTCTGCCTCATTCACTTTTAGAATAAGTGTGTTGCAACATCATCAAGGGTACATTGTGATATGATATGATAGGTTATTTATAACGCGCTTAATACCCAGAGGTTTCTAAGCGTGGACCCGGGGATCAAACCTGTGTTGCTTCATGTCGTCTTGCTTCCAAGGTGAGCACGTTGCACCTGAGCTATCCTCCTGAGACCTTTCATTTGAAGGTTATTCTGTAATGTGAACTAGAGAATGCACGTATATTGTATTGCAGGAATCATGTCATTTGTAAAATCACAGATATCAGAATGGGACACTTGATGAAGTACAGAAAACGTTTTGTAGACCTGAAAAATTCTAAGATTGAAAACTAACAAAAGATGTAAAAGAATGCTGCAGGTGTAAGTTCCCTTGCCACAGCAGTAAAATGTGTCCAGGCGGCTCTGAAAATGCACTGCTCTGGAGGTCAGCCCATCAGAACAGGCAATCCGGGAGTGTGAGTCACAGGGCTCTGGGCTCAGCCCATCACAAGATGCAGTCCTGGAGCGCACGTGACGGGGCTCTGGGCCAGCTCATCTGAAGAGGCAGTCTGTGAGCGTGCATGATGGGTATCCGGGCTCAGCCCATCAGAAGAGGCAGACTGGAAGTGCCCTTAGGGGTCTGCGGGCTCAGCCCATCAGAAGAGGCAGTCCGGGAGCGCACGTGATGGGGCTCTGGGCTCAGGCCATCAGAAGAGGCCGCCTGGCAGTGCCATGACGGGGCTCTGGGCTCAGCCGATCAGAAAAAGCAGTCTGGGAGCGCGTGTGATGGGGCTCTGGGTCAACCTATCAGAGGAGGCAGCCTGGGAGCGCGCGTGACAGGGATCCGGGTTCAACCTATCAGAAAAGGCAGTCTGAGAGCATGCAAGAAGAGGCTCTGGGCTCAGCCCATCAGAACAGGCAGTCTGGGAGCTCTCAGCTGAGTGAGGGCTTCTTGACTGATGACCTTCCCATTACCTCACAAGTTTCGCAATCGCTATGAAATGGATAAACAGGGATAATGCAGACAGAAGTTGATCCTTTCAAAATAAAACGATGGAAGGATATCTCCTGGGTTGTGTTCCACTGGATTGGGATGTCTAAAATACCTGTAAAACATGGAAATTGCAGGGAATGTGGACTTGCCAAAGAAAAAACGGCAGTGTCCCTTCTTAGTAAAACATGCGATGGAGCTTTAAATGAATGTACCCGCTGTATTTCATAAAGCAGCGTTTCTCTGATCGAAAGAGCATTTCAGGGGCGCTCAGTGTAGATGGGTTATAGGGGCTGCGAGTAAAGACACACTACTAATCATAAACATATGTTAATGTTCAGAATATGTTTAAGGATTTTTTAAAGCACTTGCACAACATGAGGCTTCATGGCACTGACACTAAGGGCAAGGGAGAAATTAATTTGAAGAGATACATTTTAGCGATTAGGGAGTGCCCATAACTGAAACCAGACATGATTCACTGCATTATTGTTGTGGCTTCTGGTGTGGTTCTATAAATGGAGATTACAAAAGATTAACATCACAAGAGACATAATGAATTACACGTGCACCTACCCAAAGATCTCCAGTTGCCGGTCCTGTACCTGCCATTGCTGCACAGTTTTGAAGCCAGCACAAATCTGGCTTCGCTGCTATTGTTCAAAGCAGGGATGCTAGGCCAGTTGCCAGTCCTGTATCTGCCATTGCTGCACAGTTTTGAAGCCAGCACAAATCTGGCTTCGGTGCTATTGTTCAACGCAGGGATGCTAGGCCAGTTGCCAGTCCTGTATCTTCCGTTGCTTAGCAGTTTCGGAGCCAGCACCGATATGGCTTCACTACTATTGTTCAGAGCAGGAATGCTAGGCCAGTTGCTGGTCCTGTATCTGCCATAGCTGTGCCGTTTTGGAGCCAGCATGGATCTGGCTTCACTGCTGTTGTTCAGAGCAGGGATGCTAGGCCAGTTGCCAGTCCTGTTTCTTCCGTTGCTTAGCAGTTTCGGAGCCAGCACCGATATGGCTTCACTACTATTGTTCAGAGCAGGAATGCTAGGCCAGTTGCTGGTCCTGTATCTGCCATAGCTGCGCCGTTTCGGAGCCAGCATGGATCTGGCTTCACTGCTGTTGTTCAGAGCAGGGATGCTAGGCCAGTTGCCAGTCCTGTTTCTGCTGGTGATGTGCAGTTTTGGAGCCTGATGTGCAGTTTTGGAGCCAGCATGGATCTGGCTTCACTGCTGTTGTTCAGAGCAGGTATGCTAGGCCAGTTGCTGGTCCTGTATCTGGTGCTGCTGCACAGTTTCTGGAGACAGCGCGGATCTGGCTTCACTGTTGTTCAGGGCAGGAATGCTAGGCCAGTTGCTGGTCCTGTATCGGCGGTTGCTGCACAGTTTTGGAGCCAGCACGGATCGGACTTCACTGCTGTTGTTCAGAACATGGATGTTAGGCCAGTTGCCGGTTCTAAATCTGCCGTTGTTGCGCAGTGTCGGAGCCTGCACAGACCTGGTGTCACTGCTGTTGTTCATATCATGGATGTTAGGCCAGTTGCTGGTCTCCTAAATCACTGCAGAGATGTGACTAATCCATAAAGGCACAGCTTTGCTGCAACCCACCTTAGAGTAAATCACCTGTGTGTAATTGAATTGGTAACGTTGGACGACCAAACTGGGGTGGACTATTATGGGGATGATGAGTACCAAGAGGAGGATGAAAATGACTCAGAAGTCTACAGAGTAGACTCCCCGGTAGGTAAAGAACCTCAAGCTACCGACTCTCCAGTTGACAACCAGCCCCTCCTAAATGAGGTCTTGACTAGAGCGGCAGAACACTTCCGCATTGACACTCAGGGGGCACAGGAGGAGAGGGGCTTTGCCAGTAGGAGAGAAGAGGCCCATTGCCCAGGCCATTCCAATTCTCAAATCCATCCAACGGAGAATTGATCCCTCCCTTCTCAACCCTAACCTTACCAGGGCAGTAAACCCCAGAATCGAGAAATTGTTCAGTGGAGCCCAAGCAGACCCGCTTTACATAAGGGGGCAACTGAAACCGGACTACCTGGTAGTTACTAATACCCAGAAGAGGGCGGGAACGCCTCTATCATCATCTGAGGCTCCCCCTGACAAAGGCAGCAAGAAGATTTATGGTTTGGGAAGGAAGGTAGCCTCCACTTCCGCTTACCAGGCAAGGATTGCCAACTCCACCACCCTGCTGGCTAGTTACAACTGCCACCAGTGGGAGCAAGTAGCTGTCCTCATAGAATACGCACCGGACCCTTTAAAGTGCCAGTTGGCTCAGGTTGCGTCGGAGGGCAGAGCCGTGTCCGGTTGCATCCTGAAGGCAACCTTTGATGCCGCAGATAACGCCGGCAGGCTTATAGCAGAGAGCACTGTCATTAAGAGACATGCTTGGTTAAGACAGTCAGGGTTTAAACCCGAGACACAAGCATCCCTAATTGACAAGCCGGTGGAACCGGACCTTCTGTTTGGCAAAGCAGTAGAGGACGCTTTAAAAACTGCCAAAAACGAGTATGATACTCTGAAATCCCTGGCACAGTTGACCAACAAGCCCCCTAATCAAAGAGGGAATGGTAATTTCCGTCGCCCACGTGGCCAAAATTCCCAGAGGGGCTCCAATTATACACAGGGACAGAGTACATCATTTGGTAACAACCAGCATTCTACCCAGAGTTATGGCAGGAGAAACAAAAGGGGCCATGGTAAGGGTAGAGGCAGCCCCAATAGAGGCGGCGGCACGCCTCCCGCAAAACAGTGACGTTCCGCTCACGGTCCCTTCTCACGCATCCCCAGTAGGGGGACGCATGTCCAACTTCACCCAAACTTGGGAAGGGATCACATCAGACAGTCGGGTGCTGTCCACAGTGTCCGCAGGATACTGCATAGAACTGTTAGAGTGTCCCCGAAACCACCCTCCACGTCAAAAAAGTACATTCCTTAGACCACCAGAAGATCCTCCTTAAGGAGATCGTCAATCTTCTAGCAAAGGATGCCATAGAACTCGTCCCGGGACACCAGGTAAACAAGGATATCTATTCAACTTACTTCCTTGTGCCAAAAAAAGATTTGACAATGCGCCCAGTATTAGACTTACGCCCTGCAAACAAGTATGTCAAGCCCCAAAAATTTTGCATGACTACTCTCCAAGAGGTAATTCCCCTCCTAAAAAGGGGGGATTACATGGCAACATTGGACATGAAAGATGCCTATTTTCATATTTCCATGTTCCCAGCGCACAGAAGATTCTTGCGCTTCAAGGTGGACAGTCAGCACTACCAGTTCAAGTTGCTGCCCTTCGGTATAGCCTCGGCTCCAAGGGTATTCACCAAGGTACTGGCGGTGGCGGTGGCACCTCTACGCAGGGAGACAATCCCAGTGTACCCTTACCTGGACTACTGGCTCATCACAGGGGAGACCCCAGTAATTTGCAGATCAAACATTCAAAGTATAATTGACCTCCTCTTCGAATTGGGTTTCCCCATAAACAAGAAACAGTCAATACTGGTGCCAAGCACCTCCAAACAGTTCCTAGGAGCTGTCCTAAACACTCAAGAGGGGTTGGCCTTTCCATCAGAGGAAAGAATTCGGAATCTACTGCTGCAAATTCCTCTACATCAGCCCGTTCACCAGATAAGGGTGCGCAAAGCGATGCGTTTGCTAGGCATGATGGCGTCATGTATTTACCTGGTCCCCCACGCGCGCCTGCGCATGCGACCCATGCAAGAATGGTTGGCGAAACAGTGGTCTCGGGCAAGTGGTCAGTGGGACGATCTAGTAGTCGTTTCGCCAACACTTGTGCAAAGTCTTCACTGGTGGACAATAGAAAATCTGTCAAAGGGGAAACGCTTTTTCGATCCCGAGTTACAGGGTGTAATCACAACAGACGCATCCCTGTCAGGGTGGGGAGCACACCTTCTTCACCACACAGCTCAGGGTCTCTGGTCTCACACAGTGGCCAAGAATCATATCAATCTGCTAGAGCTCCTGGCAGTATTCAGAGCGCTTCAAGCGTTCGAGCCCTACCTGTTGAACCTGTCAGTACAGATCTTGCCAGACAGCACAACAGCAATGTTTTACCTAAACAAACAGGGATGGACTTGTTCGCCAAATCTGTCCAAGCTTGCCCAGAAAATTTGCATATGGGCACTCAGACGGAACATCTACCTGTCATCTCAACATGTTCCAGGGGATCTCAATTCACTAGCGGACGCTTTGAGCAGAGATCCCCTCCCAGAAGAACACGAATGGTGTCTACACAGAGAAGTCGTAGAAGACATCTTCTCACAGTGCGGTTTCCCCACTACAGACCTATTCGCCACAAGCGAAAACAGACAATGCCCAGGATTCGCATCCACTTTCCCTAAGCCAGACTCCAAGGGGAACGCCCTGTGGATGAACTGGTCAGGGATGTTTGCTTACGCTTTTCCACCAACCCCTCTCATGAGAAAGGTGGTCAACAAGATGCACAGGGAATCGATGATGCTCATCCTGGTTGCTCCCATGTGGGCGAGGCAACCATGGTTCCCACACTTACGCAGACTAGCGGTGTGCGAACCCATCAGACTCCCGTGCTGGTAAAACCTTCTGTCCCAGCACCAAGGTCAAACAGTTCATCCTCAACCCAACCCAATGAACTTGGCAGCATGGCTCCTGAAGTCATAGAGTTTAGACATCTCAACCTACCTCAGAGATGTATGGACATCCTAAAAGAATCTAGGAAGCCAAACACGAGGCACTGCTACTTTGACAAATGGAAAATATGTGTTATCTGGTGCCAGAATAAACAAATCAACCCTGTTGATTGCGCTCCTTCTATTATAGTCACCTACATGCTCCACCTGCTGGACGCAGGGTTGGTATTTAATTCACTGAAGGTACACCTGGTGGCTCTGTCAGCATACACCACCTCGCATAAAAAGGTGTCGTGGTGGAAAGTACCAGTGGTTAAAGCCTTCATGGAAGGGGTATAGAGACTCCACCCTCCAATTTCTAACCCATCACCAGGATGGGACCTTAATGTGGTGCTTGCTAAACTCATGCCCCCCCTCCCCTTCGAGCCCATGCATAAGAGCAGTCTCAAACACCTGACCTATAAAACTGCCTTCTTAGTAGCCATTACTTCCATAAGAAGGGTCAGTGAAATTCAGGCCCTGTCAGTGCAGGATCCTTTCTTTACTGTGCATGAAGATAAACTGGTTTTACGAACACACCCTAGGTTCTCACCTAAGTTTATTTCTAAATTCCACGTGAACCAGTCCATTGAGCTTCTGGCTTTCTACCAAGAACCCCAAAGCTCTGCTGAGGTGAAACTGCATACTCCAGATGTGCGAAGTGCGGTCCTATACTATGTTTACAAGACTAGGCCGCTGATGAAAACGGACCAACTGTTTGTCTCCATAGCTACAGGCAGAGAGGGAAATCGCGTCTCTAAAGGCACAATCTCAAACTGGATAGTCAATTGTATCCAGCTGTGTTACTCCTTTTCAGATAAGACACTGCCTTTTATGCCAAGAGCCCACTCTACTAAAGGCACTGGGGCCACTCTGGCTTTCATTGCAAATGTACCCCTGGACACCATTTGCAAAGCAGCTACTTGGAGCTCCATTCACACCTTTACTCAGCACTACTGCATTGACACTCATTCCAAGACAGATAGTCAAGTGGGACAAGCGGTTCTAAGACATTTATTTGCTCATGACCCTCCTCACATCCCACCTCCTTCTTCTAACACTGCTCACTAATCTATGCACAGTATGTGATCTAAGCAGATTCCACAAGCCTCAGAAGGGATACATTACTCACCGTAATCGTATTTCTGATGCTTGTATCTGCTTAGATTCACATGCGACCCACCCTTCCTCCCCTCTGAGAGAAGGTGCATGGATGCTTGTAGTCTTATCTTTCTATCTATCTGCTTGGATAATCTGTACTCACGCTACTCCTCATGCTACCTCATGTCAGAAAGAATACAATCTGAGGGTCCTACACACGTGAGGGATCATGGGTACAGTGGACGTCACACTAGGGATAGTATTACTGGCACGCCCTGTGTCGCCGCCCATTTTCGAGTTTTGAAAAACAAACTGCAATACTCTGCAGCTTCCACTAGATGTCGGCCTATGCACAGCATGTGAATCTAAGCAGATACAAGCATCAGAAATACGATTACGGTGAGTAATGTATCCCATATGGAGCAACACATGGCGCTTTGAAACACTATTCAGTTGTATAAGGCACCTAACACATGCTCAATAGATAAAATATAGTCATTGGTTTTTTTGAAAAATAATATCATGGTATATTAACATAAGATATTAATTGATTCAGAGAGCGAGAGCTGCAGATAAGACACAGTGCCATTAAATGATTTGCCCAGGATCACACACATTGGTTAAATGGTGAAACCGGGATGTGGACAATTTAAGCAACTGAGCACATCTTCCCAGATTTAGTTGATGTAGATATTTATTAAGGTTTTGCTTTGCATTTCATGTGCTTAAATATTACTTTATTTATAGCAATTCCTTGGAAGCAAACTGCATTACATCGTAGTAAACTAACTATATATACATTGTCAACATTGTCATAGAAATATGTTGAGAAATAAGGAAATATGTTGAGAAATAAGAGTATGGCTTTAGTTTTATTCTCCCCATCCTGCATGCAAAGTCACAATAGCATGATGCAGATTAATGTGAGCCTTACAAATCCCCCCTTGGGTTTTAAAGCCATAGTCATTATTTCATAAAGCATGCAACATTATGCACCCTTTTCACTCGGATCGCTCTCTCCCATTCCCATTTCTAAAGGGACAAAAGTCCCTGCTAATAGTCACTCCCCGCACCCCCTCCCTAACCCTTCCATGTGTAATGACTCACATTGTAATGCTCTTTCGACAAAGAGCAACTTGAGAGCCGCTCTGCTGCCCGGAGCTTTTTGGGATATTGTCATGGCAGTGGGACACCTCTCCCGTTCAGAAAGGGTAAGGTGTCCTGCCGCCAGGACAATGAGTGTGCTGAGCAGAAATTGCTCAGCACACATTGTCCTGGCAGCGGCACACCTCTCCCATTTGGAAAGGGTAAGGTGTATCAGGATAATGAGCGTGATGAGCAGGAATTGCTCGGCACACAATGTCCTGCCAGCGGGACACCTTTCCCGTTGGGCACCCTCATTTAGGTGCCGAACCGGACAGGTGACCCACTGGCAAATGTCCCGGTCTGGCTCCCCCCCGTATGCCACTGGGTACCAGTTGTAGCAAGTGGGGGAATATTTCATTTCAGTATGATGATGCGTTATGGTCGGTGTGCCGATGGTTAGAATCACAGGCCCGGGAGGCTGTTCATGTTGGGAGAGCAGCAGTTTGCTATCTAGTGAATTTGTCCAGACCACATTTTGTTGTGCAGCATGGTAGCATTGTCATCACACCTAATATTAGATAATGTTTGTAAATACATATGTGCTTGTCGGATGGTGCCATTCTTCTCCATTAGATTATGAGCTCCCCGACATTCCCTTGGAGGTCAGAGGGACTTCTGCCTCATTCACTTTTAGAATAAGTGTGTTGCAACATCATCAAGGGTACATTGTGATATGATATGATAGGTTATTTATAACGCGCTTAATACCCAGAGGTTTCTAAGCGCGGACCCGGGGATCGAACCTGTGTTGCTTCATGTCGTCTTGCTTCCAAGGTAAGCACGTTGCACCTGAGCTATCCTCCTGAGCCCTTTCATTTGAAGGTTATTCTGTAATGTGAACTAGAGAATGCACGTATATTGTATTGCAGGAATCATGTCATGTGTAAAATCACAGATATCAGAATGGGACACTTGATGAAGTACAGAAAACGTTTTGTAGACTTGAAAAATTCTAACATTGAAAACTAACAAAAGATGTAAAAGAATGCTGCAGGTTTAAGTTCCCTTGCCACAGCAGTAAAATGTGTCCAGGCGGCTCCGAAAATGCACTGCTCTGGAGGTCAGCCCATCAGAAGAGGCAGTCCGGGAGTGTGAGTCACAGGGCTCTGGGCTCAGCCCATCACAAGATGCAGTCCGGGAGCGCACGTGACGGGGCTCTGGGCCAGCTAATCTGAAGAGGCAGTCTGTGAGCGTGCATGACGGGTATCCGGGCTCAGCCCATCAGAAGAGGCAGACTGGAAGTGCCCTTAGGGGTCTGCGGGCTCAGCCCATCAGAAGAGGCAGTCCGGGAGCGCACGTGATGGGGCTCTGGGCTCAGGCCATCAGAAGAGGCAGCTTGGCAGCGCCATGACGGGGCTCTGGGCTCAGCCGATCAGAAGAAGCTGTCTGGGAGCGCGTGTGATGGGGCTCTGGGTCAACCCATCAGAGGAGGCAGCCTGGGAGCGCGTGTGACAGGGATCCGGGTTCAACCTATCAGAAAAGGCAGTCTGAGAGCATGCAAGAAGAGGCTCTGGGCTCAGCCCATCAGAACAGGCAGTCTGGGAGCTCTCAGCCGAGTGAGGGCTTCTTGACTGATGACCTTCCCATTACCTCACAAGTTTCGCAATCGCTATGAAATGGATAAACAGGGATAATGCAGACAGAAGTTGATCCTTTCAAAATAAGACGATGGAAAGATATCTCCTGGGTTTTGTTCCACTGGATTGGGATGTCTAAAATACCTGTAAAACATGGAAATTGCAGGGAATGTGGACTTGCCAAAGAAAAAAAGGCAGTGTCCCTTCTTAGTAAAACATGCGATGGAGCTTTAAATGAATGTACCCGCTGTATTTCATAAAGCAGCGTTTCTCTGATCGAAAGAGCATTTCAGGGGCGCTCAGTGTAGATGGGTTATAGGGGCTGCGAGTAAAGACACACTACTAATCATAAACATATGTTAATGTTCAGAATATGTTTAAGGATTTTATAAAGCACTTGGACAACATGAGGCTTCATGGCACTGGCACTAAGGGCAAGGGAGAAATTAATTTGAAGAGATACATTTTAGCGATTAGGGAGTGTCCATAACTGAAACCAGACAAGATTCACTGCATTATTGTTGTGGCTTCTGGTGTGGTTCTATAAATGGAGATTACAAAAGATTAACATCACAAGAGACATAATGAATTATACGTGCACCTGCCCAAAGATCTCCAGTTGCTGGTCCTGTGCCTGCCATTGCTGCACAGTTTGGAAGCCAGCACAAATCTGGCTTCGCTGCTATTGTTCAAAGCAGGGATGCTAGGCCAGTTGCCAGTCCTGTATCTGCCATTGCTGCACAGTTTTGAAGCCAGCACAAATATGGCTTCGCTGCTATTGTTCAAAGCAGGGATGCTAGGCCAGTTGCCAGTCCTGTATCTGCTGTTGCTGCACAGTTTCGGAGCCAACAGAAATGCTATGCCAGTTGCCGGTCCTGTATCTTCCGTTGCTTAGCAGTTTCGGAGCCAGCACAGATATGGCTTCACTACTATTGTTCAGAGCAGGAATGCTAGGCCAGTTGCTGGTCCTGTATCTGCCATAGCTGCGCCGTTTCGGAGCGAGCATGGATCTGGCTTCACTGCTGTTGTTCAGAGCAGGGATGCTAGGCCAGTTGCCAGTCCTGTTTCTGCTGGTGCTGTGCAGTTTCGGAGCCAGCACGGATCTGGCTTCACTGCTGTTGTTCAGAGCAGGTATGCTAGGCCAGTTGCTGGTCCTGTATCTGGTGTTGCTGCCCAGTTTCTGGAGACAGTGCGGATCTAGCTTCACTGCTGTTCAGGGCAGGAATGCTAGGCCAGTTGCTGGTCCTGTATCGGCCGTTGCTGCACAGTTTTGGAGCCAGCACGGATTGGACTTCACTGCTGTTGTTCAGAGCATGGATGTTAGGCCAGTTGCTGGTCTCCTAAATCACTGCAGAGATGTGAATAATCCATAAAGGCACAGCTTTGCTGCAACCCACCTTAGAGTAAATCACATGTGTGTAATCTCTGATGTGTCCTCAGATATGACATCTGTGTAAAGTGCGTAACACATTCCGTGCACTCATAGGGCTTCACGACAAAGTGGATCAGCTGATGATAGTGCAGGTTTCCAATCTGTGAGAACCAATTTCTTACAGTGTGTTGTGAGGGGTCAGAAATGAAAGCCAGACACAAGGTGGTCATATTTTTAAACAAAGACACTTTATTAAATAAAAAGTGGTTGGGAAAAGGCCTCTCTCACCCTATTTCTAAAGAGGAGTTTTTCCTACCTAGAAACTAAAACGAAGGATCTATTTATGTCAGGATGTCATTAACTGAAAATCCATCTTTGTGTCCATATCCTGACCCTCACACTTTAAACAAAACAAAAAATGTGCAAGGAAATGTCTTTAATTTGATTTTGGTTCAAAATAACTCCAACCAAAACGTTCTTCAAGGAAAAGACCCTTGAAGCCAGATGGTCGTTCCCTTCCCCTGGTTTAGCAAAACAGGATGGCAAAAATGTCTCTTACTAATAGTTCCTTTGCATCTTCACTGGACTCACAAAGTTCTTGATTAAACAAATACATTTTGCAACAGTCTTTCTGTAGAGTTGTCTTGTACCTTTGCAGATTCCCTGGTATTCATCTCCTGCCAGGAATCTCTTTTCAGTTTCAGTGGCCTAGTGTACTTGCCTGCCAGGAATTTTCTTTATGGGTTTCAACCTTCCCGGTGTACTCCCCTGCCAGGAATCTCCCTTTCAAAACTTCAGCTGTCTGGTGTACTCACCTGCCAGGACTTCTTAAGTGTTTCATAGTTCTCTGGGTGAATATTTATTCACGCTTCTTCCCCACCCTGGCATCTCATGCACTGGTATTGGATTGGGGTTAGCTCTTGCAGTTTTCCTTGCCTGCATTCTTATTGGGTGTTGAATTAGTCCTTGACCGCATGGTGCTTGGCTCTTGAACCTCCCTTCAGCGGTCTGCGTGGCTCCGTGGTCACAGGTTGGCTTGCCTCTCAGGTCTAGATAGGAGAATGCTGCTACCTCGAGCGGCCTGACACCCAGGAGCTCATGCGTGGCTCCCAATATCTCTGTGGCCTTCCTTGGTCTCCTGCGTCGCCCCTCACCCGGTACCGACAGGCTTCTCGGTTCCTGTGTGCTTTGCATATGAAAGCCTCCCGCTGGGACCGATCGTCCTCTCCTTCACTCTCTCCTCCAGCAGTGCTGCTTTCAATTTTAAAGGTCCTGTGCACTTTAAGTTTTGGAAAACAACTAGTCTGCACGTTGTGCTTTGAGCTCTGCAAAAACTACCTTGCTGTCCTCCTCGTCTCAGTACCTGAAGGATTATGGGAGTTAGAGTCCATAGATAGTTTTGGACTTGTCATTCTCAGAGGTTTCACAAAAAGGCCCATCAGAGGTGTTATATGTATGTTGTAGATATCTGGGTCACAAGTGAGGGCCTGATCAGAAAAATGTAAGAAAAAGGTTTCTTGACTTTCTCTACCAGGGAGAACTGCTAATTGACAACAGGCTATTACAGTCTCATGTGTCGGAGGGTCTCCCTCATGGGAACTGGGCGGGGGGGGGGTGTAATAAAGAATATTTTTCTGTGAAGTCACCATACCGCCCCAGCAGTTCTCTCCTCTCGTGATCCTTCCTCATATAACCACGCCCAGGATCAGGAAGTGCCTGTCGTCCCCTGACCACATGGGAGGAGGTCACCGCTGGGGAAACAGTGATGACTCAATTGGATTCATCAAAGTGTACACCGGTAGGGTCTATTCCCTGTGTGTTGTCTTTGATGTACCCAAAGGCGTGACTTCTGATTAAAGTGCTTACCGCATTCTGTGTGCTTGTATAGATTCTCCCCAGAATGGATCTGGTGAGGCAGGCCCAGAGTATGCCTCACACTCTGTGCACTTAGAGATTCTCCTGCCCCTGTGAGATCTCTTATAACGGCTAGACTTAATCAGGTAGTGAAGCACTGGCCACAGGCACTGCAAGTAAATGCTTTCACTGTCATGTGGATCTTCAGCTGAGTTGGAAGTGATGGATAAAGTGATTCTCACAGTAGATACTAAAAGGGTTTGGATATGGTGCTGTGTCAGAAGCAGCCTCAGGGTAGCTGTGGTGTGGGCTGACACGGACTCCACATGTCGTTAGGTCCTTTCCTCTAGCTCCTTTTTCCAGAGCAGCACTTGGGGTCCTGCTCACTGCCGAAGCTGTGCTTCTCCGTGCTCTGGTGGGATGGTCTTGGAAAAGGTTGACGGTGGCGTTGCCCTGAGAGGCTGAGTCGCGAGCAAGAGGAGTAAGAGTCCTGCCTGTAAAGATCCGTCCAGAAAGGGACCCACATCATCTATGACGGCTATGACTGCCTTGCTCTGTCATGTCTGACTAAAATGGACTAAAACGGACCTTCTCGCTGGCTTTCCTGCCCTAACCCTGTGCTGCCCGTACCTGCCCGTGAAGCCTGCGATGAGCAGTGAGTGCATACTGGACCCTGTAGCCAACTGAATGCTGTTCGGAAGCGGTTAGTATGACTCATACGGAGCCTGTGTAGTACATGGGGGCGCAAAATAGCGGCTGATAGATCTCGTGCCTATGCCTGATCCTGTACTTGTTTGACCCATGGGATCCAGGGATGTGGGCTCTGTGTTGTTGTTCTCATTGTTTTTTCTTCTCTTGCTCTTCACACCCCTGGATTTGTGCCCTTTGTGCCCTTGAACAGTGCAGTTGAGGCCCTGCCAGTTGTCTAACATTGTGGCCGCCTCAGTGGGCTGTCATCTGGTCGAGAGGCTGTTCTGCGGCTATCCTGTGGTCCTGTGATTACCCCTCTGGGTGTTCTTGATAGCCCTTAGGTCTCTGACTGCCGAGCCTCATGGGCATTGTCTCTGTGTGGGAGAGTCGGCAACAGGCAGGGGAAACAGTGTCAGGCTTCCCTGCTCATGGTGAATTTGGGACCAGGTCCAGGACTTAATGCTGAGACTGAGATCAGGTTAACACGGAACCCGTGACCAGTTTCAACTTTGCATTTGCATTTTATTTTTAACCCGGTCAGAGTTTTAAGGACTTAAGGTTTTAACTTTTGTACAAGGTTTTAACGTAAGACCACGCACAAGCCTGAGCCCGCAATTTGTGGTAAATTGTGGTAAACTGTGAGAAATTGTGCTAATAAGGACCAGCACTGCAGTTCATAGCGAGGTCTTTTATTTTACTACAACTTTCCATTTTAATTTTTAAATCATGTCCAAAGGGAAAGCAAATGCTAAAATATCACCGGGAGAGGCTCGAAGAGACTCTTCAAAATCTTTAAGCCAGTACAGGATGTGAACATTCTGATCACAGAGATAGAAGACCTCGTAGACGACATTGAGGGAGCACCTGCATTTGTACCCAGGATGATTAATTCGAACTGTGCAGTGATTGCGCAGGACAATATCATCTCTGAGATTTACTTAACCAGCGCCCCATTGGAAAAGGCCACTATGGCGACAGCGCAAGGGGATGCTGCCATGGGAAAAGCACCAACACTAAGGGGAGAATAACTGGATGAATTCATGTTTAAAGACAAATCCTATAAACTAAAGGCAGTGAAGCTCCCTGTTAATGGGAGACCTGCCCCGTTTGTGCTGGAGGCAGTGGCAGCAGTAAAGTATAAAGAACACATTAAAACTAGTGACACTGAAGGCATGGTTGTTGACACTGATCAAGCTGGAATGCTGGTGCATGCAGTGAAGGGTACTGTACATGAAGAGGGGGAGGTGGTCGAGGTGTGCTCATCGATACCCACTGCAAACAGGTTCAACCCCTTGCCTGCCAGATACTGAAACTATTGGCCCGACAAGGGAATTCTGAAAGGACTGCAGATGGCCCAGGGAAAGATAGATCCCCCTCAGTGAGAGTGCAGACCCAGGTAAAAGCGAAACAGGCTAAAATCGTGGCCAGTAGGCTTGTAATCCCCCTTAAAAGGGCTAAGGGGAGCCCAAGGAAGACAAAAGGTCAGAGAGGACTCTCCATGGAACAAAAAGGGTGGGACAATCGGGGGGCAATTGAAGATCTCAAACAGTGGGTGGAAATGCTAAGAAAAATGATGGAAAAGGTGTTGACTGACCTAGGGCAGCTGGTGGCTAACACACTCAGAAGTGCTTCCACTGTTTAGGGGCTCAAAGTAAAGCACAGGGTGATAAAAATCTGGGAATTGCCTCACCCAAGTGAAAATCGAGTTAAAAATAAACCCGCCCCAATGACACAGCGTGAGGAACCCACAAGGCCATGCCCGGGGGGTGGGAGAGGGCAACGGCTGGACCAACCCACTGTTGGAGCTCATTGAAAAACAAGTTGCCAAAGGAGACCTGTCAAATAGGGTCGGAAATGCTGGTATAAACCCCCTTGTACTTCCCATGCTAGGGAACGGCCGGAGAATCCCCCAGAGAGTTCCCATAGTCTTGAAATTCAGGGTTGCCAATAGCCATGCACCCATGCAGGTACCATCCAGAGGCCTGACTGACTGGAAGGACTACTCGATCCAGCATAAGCACTTGGTGGTAATGGCTAATGTCCCGGAATCGCAGGAAGGTAGCTATGTGGACAAAGGAACACTAGGAGAGGGTGTACTTCAGTGATACGAGAAGATATAATGCACTGTAAGCGAGGCAGCCATTTGGTGGAGGGAAGGGATTACATTCAGGTTTACCTGAGGGATGAGCGGCTAGTACAAGGATTGCTTGGTATTGAAACGAGATCATATCCCCCTGCGGGGTGCAACATTTCACTGACGGCTGCCATACCACCTGAAATGAGAAACATGAGGCAGGGTCCAATTGGAGCAGGAGTATGGGGAGCCCAAGGACTTTGGCACCCAATGTGCCCCCCATCTCAGAGCTCTGGGGGCAGAGTGATAAAGGCGTGCTCAGATCTAGAGGTGGTAGATTGACCATCAAGTACCGCAGATCTCTAAATTGACCCGAGGCTGACTCAAATAAAGTTACTGTCCTGGAACATAGCAAGTCTCTCTAAACACCTTGTTGATAAAAAATTGGTGTGATCATTGGATCTGTATGACAGAGGAAATAAAGATACAGGGGTATGAACTTGTTGAGATTAAACCCAAGCAGGGCCCTAGAGGGAGACCAGCAGGGGGGCTTCTTGTAGAGGTAAAGACATCAGGAAACTGGGTAGCCAAACAGATAAACACAGGATCCTTAGATCTGCTGTCCTTGGAGGTCAACATTTCCACTTGCTGTAGACTCCTTTTGTCTAATGTTTATAATAGACCTAATATTATGGCCAGGACCAATTCAATCTGGGCACTATTTTAGAACACTGAGTGCCAGACGATGGTGGGAAGAATTGTGTCATTGCAATGGGGGCTTTAACACCCAGTTAAAAACACCTGGATGACCAGGATGAGGCTTCGGGCATCCCAGAGGTAATTGCTGATACACCGGTAAGATTACACCCAGCCTCCTCAGAGACAGTTACGAGATTGTATAATGCGGGTCTGAGATCTTGGAATGGTCGGTTTGCTACTGACTGACCAGCAGGGTATACTTTTAGCAGCCCAAGAGGTTCCTCTAGAATAGATTATGCCCTAGTGTCAGGATTGGACTGGCCCATCACAAGAGGCAGTCTGGGAGTACGTATGACAAAACTCCGGGATCAGCCCATCAGAAGAGGTAGCCTGTGAGCGCAATGATGGGGCTCCGGGCTCTGTTCATCAGAAGAGGCAGCCTGGGAGCACTGTGACATGGTTCCGGGTCAGCCCATTAGTAGAGGCAGTCTGTGAGCATGCATGACAGGGATCCCGACTCAGCCAATCAGAAGAGGCAGCCTGAGAGTGCCATGACGGGGCTCCGGCCTCAGCCCATCAGAAGAGGCAGTCCGGGAGCACACGTGACGAGGCTCTTGGCTCAGCCCATCAGAAGAGGCAGCCTGGGAGCGCCATGACAGGGCTCTGGGCATAGCCCATCAGAAAAGGCAGTCTGGGAGCGCGCGTGATGGGCATATGAGCTCAGCCCATCAGAAGAGGCAGCCTGCGAGCACCATGATGGGCTGCAGGCTCAGACCATCAGAAGAGGCAGTCTGGGACCGTGCGTGATGGGGATCCAGGCTCAGCCCATCAGAAGAGGCAGCCTGGGAGCACTTGTGACTGGGCTCCAGCTCAACCAATCAGAAGAGGCAGTCTGGGAGCATGCATGACAGGGCTCTGGGTTCAGCCCATCAGAAGAGGCAGCCTGGGAGCACCATGACAGGGATCTGCCCATCAGAAGAGGCAGTCTGGGAGCGCGTGTGACGGGACTCTGGGCTCAGCTCATCAGAAGAGGCATCATGGGAGTGCCATGACAGGGTTCCGGGCTCAGCCCATCTCAAGAGGCAGTCTGGGAGCATGTGTGACGGGGACCTTGGCTCAGCCCATCAGAAAAGGCAGTCTGGGAGCGCGCGTGACGGGGCTCCAGGTCAGCCCATCAGAAGAGGCCGTCTGGGAGCGCGAGTGACGGGGCTCCAGGTCAGCCCATCAGAAGAGGCAGTATGGGAGTGCGCGTGAATGGGATCCAGGCTCAGCCAATCAGAAGAGGCAGTCTGAGAGAATGCATGACAGGGCTCTGGGCTCAGCCCATCAGAAGAGGCAGTCTGAGAGCACGTGTGACGGGGCTCTGGGTCAGCCCATCAGAAGAGGCAGTCTAGGAGTGTGCGTGACGGGGATCCGGGCAAAGTCCATCAGGAGTGGCAGTCTAGGAGAGCGTGTGATGGGGCTCTGGGCTCAGTCCATCAGAAGAGGCAGCCTGGGAGCGACATGACAGGGCTCCGGGCTCAGCCCATCAGAAGAGGCAGCCTTGGAGCGCCATGACGGGGCTCCAGGCTCACCCCATCAAAACATGCAGTCCGGGAATGCGCGTGATGGGGCTCTGGGTCAGCTCATCAGAAGAGGCAGTCTGTGGGCGTGCGTGATGGGCATCTGAGCTCAGCCAATCAGAAGAGGCAGCCTGGGAGTGCCATGACGGGGCTCCGGCCTCAGCCCATCAGAAGAGGCAGTCTGGGAGCACACGTGATGGGGCTCTTGGCTCAGCCCATCAGAAGAGGCAGTCTGGGAGCCCCATGACAGGGCTCTGGGCTCAGCCCATCAGAAAAGGCAGTCTGGGAGCGTGCGTGATGGGGATCCAGGCTCAGCCCATCAGAAGAGGCAGCCTGGGAGCACTTGTGACTGGGCTCCAGCTCAACCAATCAGAAGAGGCAGTCTGGGAGCATGCATGACAGGGCTCTGGGTTCAGCCCATCAGAAGAGGCAACCTGGGAGCACCATGACAGGGCTCTGCCCATCAGAAGAGGCAGTCTGGGAGCGCGTGTGACGGGACTCTGGGCTCAGCTCATCAGAAGAGGCATCATGGGAGTGCCATGACAGGGTTCTGGGCTCAGCCCATCTCAAGAGGCAGTCTGGGAGCATGTGTGTCGGGGACCTTGGCTCAGCCCATCAGAAGAGGCAGTCTGGGAGCGCCATGGCAGGGCTCTGGGCTCAGCCCATCAGAAAAGGCAGTCTGGGAGCGCGCGTGACAGGGCTCCAGGTCAGCCCATCAGAAGAGGCCGTCTAGGAGCGCGAGTGACGGGGCTCCAGGTCAGCCCATCAGAAGAGGCAGTATGGGAGTGCGCGTGAATGGGATCCAGGCTCAGCCAATCAGAAGAGGCAGTCTGAGAGAACGCATGACAGGGCTCTGGGCTCAGCCCATCAGAAGAGGCAGTCTGAGAGCATGTGTGACGGGGCTCTGGGTCAGCCCATCAGAAGAGGCAGTCTAGGAGTGTGCGTGACGGGGATACGGGCACAGTCCATCTGGAGTGGCAGTCTAGGAGAGCGTGTGATGGGGCTCTGGGCTCAGTCCATCAGAAGAGGCAGCCTAGGAGCGACATGACAGGGCTCCGGGCTCAGC
Source organism: Ambystoma mexicanum (assembly GCF_040938575.1). NCBI lineage: Eukaryota > Metazoa > Chordata > Amphibia > Caudata > Ambystomatidae > Ambystoma > Ambystoma mexicanum. The sequence continues at coordinate 1,043,922,687 of NC_090936.1, forward strand.
CCATCAGAAGAGGCCGCCTTGGAGCGCCATGACGGGGCTCCAGGCTCACCCCATCAAAACATGCAGTCCGGGAATGCGCGTGACGGGGCTCCAGGTCAGCCCATCAGAAGAGGCCGTCTGGGAGCGCGAGTGACGGGGCTCCAGGTCAGCCCATCAGAAGAGGCAGAATGGGAATACGCGTGAATGGGATCCAGGCACGTGTGACGGGGCTCTGGGTCAGCCCATCAGAAGAGGCAGTCTAGGAGCGTGCATGACGGGGATCCGGGCACAGTCCATCAGGAGTGGCAGTCTAGGAGAGCGTTTGATGGGGCTCTGGGCTCAGCCCATCAGAAGAGGCAGCCTTAGAGCGCCATGACGGGCTCCAGGCTCACCCCATCAAAACATGCAGTCCGGGAATGCACGTGATGGGGCTCCGGGTCAGCTCATCAGAAGAGGCAGTCTGTGGGCGTGCGTGATGGCCATCTGAGCTAAGCCCATCAGAAGAGGCAGGCTGGGAGCACCATGATGGGCTGCAGGCTCAGGCCGTCAGAAGAGTCAGTCTGGGAGCGTGCGTGATGGGGATCCAGGCTCAGCCCATCAGAAGAGGCAGCCTGGGAGCACTTGTGACTGGGCTCCAGTTCAACCAATCAGAAGAGGCAGTCTGGGAGCACGCATGACAGGGCTCTGGGTTCAGCCCATCAGAAGAGGCAGCCTGGGAGCACCATGACAGGGCTCTGCCCATCAGAAGAGGCAGTCTGGGAGCGCGTGTGACGGGACTCTGGGCTCAGCTCATCAGAAGAGGCATCATGGGAGTGCCATGACAGAGTTCCGGGCTCAACCCATCTCAAGAGGCAGTGTTACGCTCACCTGGCTCCCACAGGGGCGTCGGTCGGACCCGGACTGCTGTGGCCTCTACCCACGTGATGCGTAGTGCAATGATGACTGACTGGATCTGCCCTCCTAATCTTGTCTGCTTGACCCGTAGAAATATTCTCCTACAAGTGGAGAGATGGATTTAGCCATTTGTGGATTCAAGTGATAGCACCCCCACTGTCCTCCCCACTAATCACCTCTGAAGTGCCCTCTCAGCAATCTCACCTTATATTCTTGAAGGATGAGCCCTCCATCCTGCGAAGCACGCAGTGGCGAGTTGATGACCAGTTACTTCACTGGCCTGAAGATATTGGAAGAGTTGTAGACGAATCCTGACTCCAAAAGGTCTTGGCGAAGAGCCGTAAATATATAATTTGTAAGAGTTCAAAATGTCCGGAATTCACTCCTGTCCAATTCCTCTTTTTATCTTGCAGCTTTGACCCAATAAGAAGATTGACAGCTGAAAGCGCTCCCGTAAAAGTCTGTGTTACCCAACACTGTCCAGTAAATAATGCCAAAGGCTAAACTTGCTGCTTTCTCCTTTTCTTACAGGTGCGGCATAAGAAGATGTGGCGTGCTGATGAATAATAACTCCGGCGGTAAAATCAGGTAAGCATATGGCGGCTAAAGAGATTGTCTCTGTCTGTTCTCTCTGCTCACCTTGTTGTTTCTTGTCCCCCTTAGGTGCCGGGATTCGGCGATGTAAAGATGGAGACAGCGCCGGATCGAAGAGATGCTGCGTGGAATGGTGAATATGGTGCGGCGCTGCTGCTGGCGATGCGACGCGTTTAAAACAAAGTCTTTCCTCTGGTTTGAAGATGCGATGAATCCGGAATCAGGTAAGTAATCAGGTAATACTCTTGTTCTAACCTTTGCTTCTTTACTTCTTTCTAGGTGCTCCAGGTTCAAGGCGGGTGTGGCAGAAGGCTGATTTTGCTGCTGGCACGGTGAACATTACGCTGCTGGATGCAGAATAACGTGAAGCGTGTGCTGCTCTTCAGGCGTGGTTTAAATAGCCTCCAAAGTAGTCCTAGGTAGGTATTCCTCCCCGACCACACCCGAGTAACAAAATAGTCCCTAAGGTAAAGTAGTCCCTTCCAGGCCTCACATGGGCTTGGATCTTCTTGCAGCATGGTCTGCATCAGGTAAGTGTGCGCCTATGAGCTTGGCGCCTATGGCGCCAGGACTGATGTCCCATATGAGCCTGGCGCCATAGGTGCCAGGACTGAACCCAAACAGCCCCTAGCAGGGGTTGCTGGGTTTTCTCAAGGCAACATGATGCCTGCTCCCAAGGCTGATGGACGTGGTCTGGATGCCTGAGGGTATGCATCATGACAGCACTCCCCCTCAAGGCCCCTCCTAAAGTCGTTCCTCCCCTTGGTCCTGGTTTGTCTGGGAAGTCCCGATGGAATCTCTTCACTAATCGTGGTGCATGAACGTGGTCACTAGGCTCCCATGACCTTTCCTGTGGCCTGTAACCTTTCCAATCGATTAAGTAAAAAAGTTTTGATTTAACCACCTTGTAGTCCAGGATGTTTTTTACCTCGAATTCAGGTTCTCCATCTATCAAGATAGGATCTGGTGGTTTGGTTAATCTTGTTCCTGGTTGAACTGGTTTTAAAAGTGAAACATGAAAGACAGGATGAATTCGCATATTGGAGGGTATTTCCAGTTTGACGGCCACCGGGTTGATAATGGCCTTAATGGTGTAAGGTCCCAAATATCTAGGATTAAAAGTCTGAGTTCCTTTCAGAGGTATGTGTTTTGTAGCTAGCCAAACCTGATCTCCAATTTGGTACTGTGGCGTTTCACTTCTATGTAGATCAGCATTTTTCTTCTATTTCTCTTTTGCTTGCTTCAAATGTTCTGTTGCTTCCTTGAAGGCTTGTGTAATAGTAGAATGTAAATGACTAACTGCAGGCATTTCTAAGTGCTGAGGCGAATCGAGTTCTGAGGTTCGAGGGTGGTGTCCATATATGGTATAAAAGGGGCTTTGTCCGGTTCCTGAATGTACAGAGTTATTGTATGCATATTCGGAAATCCATAAAATATATTTCCAATTACTTTCGGTCTGGTGAATCATGCAACGTAGGTACTGTTCAAGGGTCTGGTTGGTCCCCTCTGTCTGACCATCGGTCTGGGGATGGTGACTGGTTGATAACCTTACGTCGATTTGCGCCAATTGGCAACATTTCTTCCAAAAATGTGAAATTAATTGACTACCTCGGTCAGAGACCAATACGGAAGGAAACCTGTGTATTCAAATGATGTTTTCGAGGAACTCCTTGGCCAGAATTGAAGCAGAAGGTAATCCCTTCAAAGGAATAAAGTGGGCCATCTTGGAAAAAAGATCCACGATAACTAGAATGGTGTTAAATCCATTACATGGAGGTAGATCAGTAATAAAGTCTAAAGATAAGGTGTGCCATGGTGTAGGGCGAATATCCAAAGGTTGTAAAAGGCCAGCTGGTTTTTTCTTCTGACTTTTGTTTTGGGCGCAAATGCCGCAAGACATCACAAATGACTTTATATCTTTTCGCCAGGTGGGCCACCAGAATTGTCTCTTAATTTTAGCTTCGGTTTTTGCAATACCTGTGTGACCTTCCATCAGGGTATCATGATAATTGGTGATAACAAGTTCCTGTAATTCCTTGTGTGGTAGAAATAGTCGTCCTTGATAGTAGGGTAGATCATTGATGACTGAGTAATCTGGGCCTTTCTTTACCCAGTCCTGCAGAGCTGCTGGATCAAAGAGTTGTTGGATTTTTAAATGAATTTCTTCTAGTGTCTGTAAAGTAGTTATGCCAAGAATTCTTTGTTCAGAAATTATAGGCACCGGCTCCGGGTTCGCATATGCTTCTTCCATTCCTATTCGGGATAAGGCATCTGCCTTGCCATTTTTACAGCCTGGTCGATAAGTGATCACAAAATCGGATTCAGCAAAGAACAATACCCATCGAAGTTGGCGCGATGATTGGGCTTTGGCTGCTTTTAGATACTGCAAGTTCCGGTGATCGGTGATTACAGTAATGGTATGCCTGGCACCGAGAAGATAGTGTCGCCAAGCCTTAAAGGCGGATTTGATGGCTAATAACTCTTTATCGGTAACCGCATAGTTTAACTCGGGTGGCGAGAACTTTCTGGACCAAAATGCCACTGGGTGAAGTTGACCAGTTTCAGGATCCTTCTGGGACAGGACAGCTCCCATGGCTAAACTGGATGCATCAGTTTCCACTATGTATGGAAGCTCTGGGTGTGGATACTTTAAGACAGGCGCAGACGCGAATTTCGCTTTCAGCTCTTGGAAGGCCTTTTCAGCCTCTCCGGTCCACAAGAAACGTTTGTTCTTTCGCAAAAGTGCTGTGATGGGATGTACAACATGTGAGAAGTCCGGAATGAATCTGCGGTAGAAATTCGCAAATCCGAGCATGCTTTGTACCCCTTTAACTGAACTAGGTGATGGCCACTTGAGAATTGCATCCACCTTTAGTGAGTCCATTCGGACTCCTTTTGGAGTCAAGATAAATCCAAGGAATTCAACTTCCGTAACATGAAAAACACATTTTTCCAATTGTGCATATAACTTGTGCTGGCGTAGTTTCTCAAAGACTGCACGTACGTGCTTAACATGGTCTGATTCTGAGGAGGAGTACACAAAGATATCGTCTATGTATACGACAACACAGACGTCAATGAGTTCACGAAGGACATCGTTCATAAATTACTGGAAGGCTGCTGGTGCATTGCACAACCCGAAGGGCATCACCTGATACTCGAATAATCCGTTCATGGTGCGAAAGGGCGTCTTCCATTCGTCGCCTTTCTTTACACGTACCAGATGATATGCCCCTTGGAGATCTAACTTAGTGTAGATACAAGCATCCTTTACTTGGTCTAGTAACGCGGGGATCAGAGGCAATGGGTACCGGTTTTTTACCGTAATCTGATTTAGTGCGCAGTAGTCTATGCACATTCTAAGGTCACCTTCCTTTTTTGGCACGAAGAACAAAGCTGAGGATGCAGGAGACTTGGAAGGACGAATAAAGCCATTAGCCAGGTATTGGTCCAAGTATTGCCGTAGGTGAAGATTTTCAGGTTCCGTGAGGGCGTAGATTCTACTGCATGGGGGTTGTGCACTGGGTAGAAGGTCAATTTGACAATCGTACGATCTGTTAGGTGGTAATGTATTGGCCTGTTCTTTTTAAAAAACATCCTGAAATTATTGATACTCCTGAGGTAACTGCACGATTGGGTTGATGACTGTGGCCAGGCCTTTGTTCGGGGTTTTCGATGGGTAACAGGTGTGTGCACAATCCGGGAAGGTTATTCTCTTCTCTCGCCATTCAATACAAGGATTATGTGTTTCCAACCACGGCATCCCCAGTATTATTTGAAACTGTGGGGCTTTGATTAAATCAAACACAATAGTCTCTCGATGCCCATCTTGACCCAACAGTGTCATCTCTGTAGTGGAATGAGTTACAGGCCCAGAGGCAATTTCAGTTCCATCGACTGTAGTGATGACATCCGAAGTGGTCTTTTTGCAAAGAGGTAGATTCATCCTTGAAGCCAATTCGTGGTCCATGTAGTTCCCTACGGCCTCGCTATCAATGTATGCCCTTACTGCGTGCATACGTGAGGGTTGTCTAGGATCAATTAGGACCATTGGTATAATCAGATGCGAGGTCTGAGTGTCCTTCTTTAAGCTCGGCAAGCGGACCTCTACGCTTGTCGGGCGTGGTTGTTTTCCGAATCAGGCTCTTTTGGGCTTTTATCAGCAACTCCTACCACCTTCTTGCTTGGTTTTATAGGGCAATCCCATAGAAAATGTCCTGAGGTTCCACAGTTCAGACACAATTGCATCGGTCTTCTTCTTTCCCTTTCATTTTGAGTTAAGGGTCCTTTGACCCCCCGGATTTGCATAGGTTCTGATGCATCTGTTCCTTTGGGGGCTACGTTGGATTTAACCAATACCCGATTTTCAAACTTAGCTCGATCAGCCTTTCTATTCTGGAGTCGATGATCCAGCTGGACCCCTAAGTCTTTAAACTCTGCGCAATCCTGAAGTGGGTTCACAACTTGAGCCAAGACATCTCTAAGTTCTCCCCGAAGTCCATGATGAAACAATGTAATTCGTTTTTCCTCGGGCCATCCGGTTTCCACTATCAATCTATTGAAGGTTGCGATATAGGTTAGCAGATCCTGGTTACCCTGTCATAGGGACAAAAGTACGTTATCCAGGGCCTGTCCTTGGGAGTGCCGGGCAAATAGTCTTTCCATGCTTGTTTAAAAAGCCCTGAAAATCCAGAGGAATTGGGTCATCCTGAGTAACTAGTGGAATTGACCAATCAGCTGCACTGCCGCTGAGATATGATAATACAAAGGCTACCTTGGCTTGATCGTTTGGGAAGGCTCCTGGTCTGCATAAAAAAGTGCAAGCAGCATTGGTTCATAAACACGGCGAACCTTTTGGGATCTCCGGCAAAGCGTTCGGGTGGAGCTAATGGAATATTTCCTGGTAGGTTTATTTGCACAGGGTTACTCGATAACACAGGAGCAGGATTTCCCTCGGAACCAGGTAGGGGTGCTTGTCCAGCTTGATTTTGCAGCAGTTGTCTAGCGAGATCATCTGTGCGATCCTTCGATACAATTAGTTCTCTTCTGAGGGCATTAGTCTCTTGGCGAGCGGAGTGCACTTCCGCCCTAAATTCCCTCAATAGTTGGGCCAGTTGGTCGGTTTCTGAGGTTTCCATAACGCCCGGGTGGGGATTTGTAGATAGACTTTGTGTTCTGTTATGCTCACCTGGCTCCCACAGGGGCGTCGGTCGGACCCGGACTGCTGCGGCCTCCACCCACGTGATGCGTAGTGCAGCGATGACTGACTGGATCTGCCCTCCTAATCTTGTCTGCTTGACCCGTAGAAATATTCTCCTACAAGTGGAGAGATAGATTTATCCACTTGTGGATTCAAGTGATAGCACCCCCACTGTCCTCCCCACTAATCACCTCTGAAGTGCCTTCTCAGCAATCTCACCTTATATTCTTGAAGAATGAGCCCTCCATCCTGCGAAGCACGCAGGGGCGCGTTGATGACCAGTTACTTCACCGGCCTGAAGATATTGGAAGAGTTGTAGATGAATCCTGACTCCAAAAGGTCCTGGCGAAGAGCCGTAAGTATATAGTTCGTAAGAGTTCAAAATGTCTGGAATTCACTCCTGTCCAATTGCTCTTTTTATCTTGCAGCTTTGACCCAATAAGAAGATTGACAGCTGAAAGCGCTCCGGTAAAAGTCTGTGTTACCCAACACTGTCCGGTAAATAATGCCAAGGGTTAAACTTGCTGCTTTCTCATTTTCTTACAGGTGCGGCATAAGAAGATGTGGCGTGCTGCTGAATAATACCTCCGGTGGTAAAATCAGGTAAGCATATGCCGGCTAAAGAGATTGTCTCTGTCTGTTCTCTCTGCTCACCTTGTTGTTTCTTGTCCCCCTTAGGTGCCGGGATTCGGCGATGTAAAGATGGAGACAGCGCCGGATCGAAGTGATGCTGCGTGGAATGGTTAGTATGGCGCGGTGCTGCTGCTGGCGATGCGTCGCGTTTAAAACAAAGTCTTTCCTCTGGTTTGAAGATGCGATGAATCCGGAATCAGGTAAGAAATCAGGTAATACTCTTGTTCTAACCTTTGCTTCTTTCCTTCTTTCTAGGAGCTCCAGGTTCGAGGCGGGCGTGGCAGAAGGCTGGATGCTGCTGCTGGCACGGTGAACGTTACGCTGCTGGATGCAGAATAACGCGAAGCGTGTGCTGCTCTTCGGGCGTGGTTTAAATAGCCTCCAAAGTAGTCCCAGGTAGGTATTCCTCCCCGACCCCAACCTAGTAACAAAATAGTCCCTAAGGTAAAGTAGTCCCTTCCAGGCCTCACATGGGCTTGGGTCTTCTTGCAGCATGGTCTGCATCAGGTAGGTGTGCACCTATGAGCCTGGCGCCTATGGCACCAGGACTGATGTCCCATATGAGCCTGGCACCGTAGGCGCCAGGACTGAACCCAGACAGCCCCTAGCAGGGGTTTCTGGGTTTTCTCAAGGCAACATGATGCCTACTCCCGGGGCTGATGGATGTGGTCACAAGTTTCGCAATCGCTAGGAAATGGATAAACAGCGATAATGCAAACAGAAGTTCATCCTTTCAAAATAAGACGATGGAAGGTAATCTCCTGGGTTTTGTTCCACTGCATTGGGATGTCTAAAATACCTGTAAAACATGGAAAATGCAGGGAATGTGGACTTGCCAAAGAAAAAAAGGCAGTGTCCCTTCTTAGTAAAACATGCGATGGAGCTTTAAATGAATTAGCCAGCTGTATTTCATAAAGCAGCGTTTCTCTGCTTGAAAGAGCATTTCAGGGGCGCTCAGTGTAGATGGGTTAAGACACACTACTAATCATAAACATATGTTAATGTTCAGAATTTGTTTAAGGATTTGATAAAGCACTTGCACAACATGAGGCTTCACGGCACTGACACTAAGTGCAAGGGAGAAATGAATTTGAAGAGATACATTTTAGCAATTAGCAATGTCCATAACTGAAACCAGACAAGATTCACTGCATTATTGTTGTGGCTTCTGGTGTGGTTCTATAAATGGAGATTACAAAAGATTAACATCAAAAGAGACATAATTAATTATACGTGCACCTTCCCAAAGATCTCCAGTTGCCGGTCCTGTACCTGCCATTGCTGTGCAGTTTTAGAGCCAGCACGAATCTGGGTTCACTGCTATTGTTCAGAGCAGGAATGGTAGGCCAGTTGCTGGTCCTGTATCTGCCATAGCTGCGCTGTTTCGGAGCCAACGGGAATGCTATGGCAGTTGACATCACAACTGCGCCGTTTCGGAGCCAGCATGGATCTGGCTTCACTGCTGTTGTTCAGAGCAGGGATGCTAGGCCAGTTGCTGGTCCTGTATCTGCCGTTGCTGCCCAGTTTCTGGAGCCAACGCGGATCTGGCTTCACTGCTGTTGTTCAGAGCAGGGATGCTAGGCCAGTTGCTGGTCCTATATCGGCCGTTGCTGCACAGTTTTGGAGCCAGCACGGATCGGACTTCACTGCTGTTGTTCAGAGCGTGGATATTAGGCCAGTTGCCGGTCCTAAATCTGCCGTTGTTGCACAGTGTCGGAGGCAGCACAGATCTGGCTTCACTGCTGTTGTTCAGATCATGGATGTTAGGCCAGTTTCTGGTCTCCTAAATCCCTGCAGAGATGTGACTAATCCTTAAAGGCACAGCTTTGCTTCAACCCACCTTAGAGTAAATCACCTGTGTGTAATCTCTGATGTGTCCTCAGATATGACATCTGTGTAAAGTGCGTAACACATTCTGTGCACTCATAGGGCTTCACGACAAAGTGGATCAGCTGATGATAGTGCAGGTTTCCAATCTGTGAGAACCGATTTCTCAGAGTGTGTTGTGAGGGGTCAGAAATGTAAGCCATACACAAGGTGGTCATATTTTTAAACAAAGACACTTTATTAAATAAAAAGGGGTTGGGAAAAGGCTTCTCTCACCTTATTTCTTAAGAGGAGTTTTTCCTACCTAGAAACTAAAACGAAGGATCTATCTATGTCAGGATGTCAGTAACTGAAAATCCATCTTTGTGTCCATATCCTGACCCTCACACTTTAAACAAAACAAAAAAGGTGCAAGGAAATGTCTTCAATTTGATGTTGGTTCAAAATAACTCCAACCAAAACGTTCTTCAAGGAAAAGACCCTTGAATCCAGAGATTCGTTCCCTTCCCCTGGTTTAGCAAAACAGGATGGCAAAAATGTCTCTAACTAAAAGTTCCTTTGCATCTTCACTGGACTCACAAAGTTCTTCATTAAAAAAATACATTTTGCAACAGTCTTTCTGTAGAGTTGGCTTGTACCTTTGCAGGTTCCCTGGTATTCATCTCCTACCAGGAATCTTTTTTCTATTTCAGTGGCCTAGTGTACTTGCCTGCCAGGAATTTTCTTTATGGGTTTCAGACTACCTGGTGTACTCCCATGCCAGGAATTTCCCTTTCAAAACTTCAGCTGTCTGGTGTACTCGACTGCCAGGACATCTTATGTGTTTCACAGTTCACTGGGTGAATATTTATTCACGCTTCTTCCCCACCCTGGCATCTTATGCACTGGTATTGGATTGGGGTTAGCTCTTGTACTTTTCGTTGTCTGCATTCTTATTGGGTGTTGAATTAGTCCTTGACTGCATGGTGCTTGGCTCTTGAACCTCCCTTCAGAGGTCTGCGTGGCTCCGTGGTCAAAGGTTGGCTTGCCTCTCCGGGTCTAGATAGGAGAATGCTGCTTCCTCGAGCGGCCTGACACCCAGGAGCTCATGCTCCCAATATCAGGAGCTCATGCTCCCAGTGTCTCCCAATATCTCTGTGGCCTTCCTTGGTCTCCTGCGTCGCCCCTCACCCGGTACCGACAGGCTTCTCTGTTCCTGTGTGCTTTGCATATGTGAGCCTCCCGCTGGGACTGATCGTCCTCTCCTGCACTCTCTCCTCCAGCAGTGCTGCTTTCAATTTTAAAGGTCCTGTACACTTTAAGTTTCGGAAAACAACTAGTCTGCACGTTGTGCTTTGAGCTCTGCAAAAACTACCTTGTTGTCCTCCTCGTCTCAGTACCTGAAAGATTATGGGAGTTAGAGTCCATAGATGTCATTCTCAGAGGATTCACAAAAAGGCCCATCAGAAAAAGAGGTGTTATATGTGTGTTGTAGATATCTGGGTCTCAAGTGTGGGCCTGATCAGAATAATGTAAGAAAAAAGGTTTCTTTTTATACATTTATTTATTTATTTACAAACATTCACATATAGATAAACAAGTAATCAATCAGAACAATTAACACAGCACAGCAAAAAATACACAGAATAGCAGAACATTATATATTCATAACTAGCAATAAATTAGTAAATATTCAGAAAGTCATCCCAAACCTTTCCGTACAGTCTCAACTTCCCTTGCCTCTTAAAAACCACTTTTTCCATGGATGCAAGGGCAGACATCCCCTCAATCCAATCATCAAGAGCTGGTGCATTCCGTGATTTCCAGCCCCTCAGAACCAACTTTTTGCCCAGACTAGCACCACGGAGCAGAAACTTTTTCCGTGACACAGAGAGATCCTCTAGCAATTCTCCACCTCCCAAAATCATTGTCACAAAATCCAATTCAACATCCAGATTCAAAACACGCAGACATGCACAACAAACATCATGCCACAATCCCGTACACGCACACATTCCCACAGCAGATGTTCCAAACTTCCCTGTCCATTCCCACAACACCAGTATTCATCCGAGTCCAACAACGCCCTCTTAAACATTCGTCCCGGACTCCAAAACACTCTATTGAGGATCTTAATCCGTCTAGACCGTTACACCAGATCAACAGCACACAGTTTAATATTCGCACACATATCCAACCACATCTCGGGAGAAATCTCACACCCCAATCTCCTTCCCCATTCATCTCTCAAATCAGAATTTTCCTTATAAGCAGACACAATACAATTATATATCCTGCTAGCAATCGAACAACCACCTGGCTCCCTTTCTTTAAGAAAGAGATTTACCATTGAACTTCCTTGCACCGCCACACATAGACCTTTTCAATTTCCTGAAGTCGTCAGATCTGAAATTCTCAATGTGAAACTTCGCTTGCAACTCACGCTCCCCTATCCACTCACCATCCACCAGAACATCATCAATCCAGAGAACCCCACCTAGAAACCAATCCAGCCAGAATAAAGACCTACCCCCGACAGAAATCAGCGGGTTCAACCAAATGGATGCATGAATGGTCCTTGAAGCAACCGATCCCAACAATTCATGTACCTGTCTCCACGTTTCTCTCAGAAAAATTGTCAAAGGCGATTTCTTACATGACTTGTTTGTTGCCATGAGAATTGCTCTTGGAGGGGGCGGGCCCAACATACTTGCCTCAGCAATTACACATTTATCAGGCAGATCCATCACAAAAGGTACAATAAAATGACTTGAATAAGCTAAATGATATGCCCTGAAGTTCGGCACCCCCAAACCTTCTTTTTCCACTGGCAACTGAAATTTCCATAATTTTAGCCGTGGCGGCTTATTTTCCCACAGAAACGACTGCAACAAACCATCAATTTTCTTCCAATAATGTTGGCCATTTTTTATCGGAAGCATACCTAGAACGTAATTAATCTTCGGAGCTGCATTCATTTTTATAGCGTTCACCTTGCCCCAAAGGGACAAATGAAGCAAAGACCACCTCAAAATGCTCATTTTCAAATCATTACATACCTCACTCATGTTCACCACAACCATCTCATCCACCAGTGGCGTCAGCCATATACCCAGGTATTTCAGTTTCCTGTCACTCCACTGAAACCCAATTCCAGTAATCAAATTCTTGTCACAGTATCCGGAAATCGGCAACACCTCAAATTTAGACCAATTGACCTTAAATCCAGCCACCGCATGAAATCTTTCCAAAACATCCAGCAAGGCCGGAAGGGACACTGTTAAATTCCGTAATAACAATAGCAGATCATCCGCATAAAACCACAACTTTTGATCGGCACCATGAAAACTCAGACCCTGTATCACCACGTCACACCTCAAGGTAATCGCCAATGGTTCCATGGCCAAAACAAATATCAGGGGGGATAAAGGACATCCCTGTCTTGTACCCCTCTGTAGTACAAAAGAGTCTGATAATTGCCCATTAGTTCTGACAGCGGCAGTCAGACAAGCATAAAGCAAGGTAATCCATGAAATAAACTCCTCTCCCAAATTCATAGTACGCAATACTGAAAAAAGATAGTTCCAATCAACGCGATCAAGCGCTTTCTCCGCATCCAAAGAAAACACTGCAATATCATCCTCCATATCCTGAGCATGTGTCATCAACAACAATAAGTTCCTAATATTACTAGATCTCCTCCGGCCGTGAACGAAGCCTGACTGATCAGTGTGCACCAACTTCACAAGAAGAGTCTGCAAACGCAGAGCCAATAATTTCGCTAGAATCTTATTATCTGTATTAATCAAACTGATCGGACATTAGTTTGAAGTGAAGCAACCATCCTTATCCTTCTTAAGAAAAAACAATATAATGGCATGACTAGTAGAAGCAGGAAGCAAACCCCCCACCCTAGACTCCAGGAACATATCTCGCAGAAGTTCCACCGCCGATTCAGGCAAGATTTAAAAAAATTCAGCAGGCAGGCCATCTGGACCAGGAGACTTGCCCGAGTTCAATTTCCCAATCGCAGATTTCATTTCATCCACAGTCATAGGGCCTCATTCCGAGTCTGGAGCTAACCAATGGCGCTATTAGCGCCTTGGTCGGCGCCGGACCCGTACCGGCACCGCCCTGGTGGAATGGGAAATTACCACCCTATTCCGAGTTGACCATGGCGGTAATTTCCCATTCCCCAGGGCTCTTCCCCATTCCCAAATGAGCCCCCATAGGGCTCAATGGGAATGCGGAAATTGCAAATAACGGTGCCCATACTTTACGGTCACCGTTATTGGCTTAAAAGCCCCTTTGCGCCCTCGTTCCTAACGCCTGCTAAAATCTACATAACATTCTGGCAAGCAAAATCCTGTAATATTTGAGCAACTTTCCCAAAGAATGAACCATCATCCACTGAGGGAGCGTAAACATTGCAAAGAATAGTTCGAACTCCCTGAACTTCCAGCAAGAGTGCAATGACCCTACCCTCCTTATCAGAGCAAGAGTTTAAGACCTTAACCAGGGAGTTCTTCCGAATCAGAATAGAGACCCCTCTACTCCTGGATGAATAGCACGAGACAAAAAAATCCCCAATCCATCCTTTGCGTAACATGTTAACTTCATCCAGCAATAAATGGGTCTCTTGAAGAAAATAAACATCACTGTGCATATCCTTCAAACAATTAAAAATCGTTTGCCTTTTGAGTGGATTGTTTAGACCATTTATATTCCATGAGGAAACAGACAACTGGTCACCCCTCCCAGACGGCATTGCAAGGGAAAAAAGAAGATAACAAAAAACCAAATCAAAAATTCTGTACTTATAGAAATCAAAAACCCTCCCCCACCCCCACCTGCAGAAGTATGAATCCAACGTCAACAAGAACTAACAAACCCCAAGCCACCCCCGATACTCCTCCCAATCATATATAGACGTTCCCAACCAGAAAACACCAAAGTTAAAAAGAGCCCATATAGACTATAAGTAACCTTACAGCAAAACACAACCTGAATCACATTTAAAAGCATATATATCTAAAACTGAATAAATTCACCCGTCAGACCATCTATCCAAACATCACTGACCTGTGAGGAGAGAGATGCCTACCCCCTCTTAAAAAAAATAAAAAAAATAAAAAAATTATATGAAAACAGCAACATAGCAAAATAGTAAAGCAATAACATTGCAGCAAAACATATATAACTGACAATCATGGTGCTATTCCCCATTCCCATCTAAATCCTGCTGTAACATCACAAGCAGAACCGCCATAAGAGCATACATGGACCAAAGCACAGCGAATGGAATGGCCACCACCCCTTACTATCTCCTTCAACTCTGCAATCTACTCAGGAGAAAAAACAGGGTGCCACCCAACATTATGTCTCTGTCACATGCATACTCTCCTTTGGACTCAGAAGCAGGTACAGAGCAGTAAGATGACCACTCCACGACTCCAGGGACATTCCAAGAAAGCAGTGATACATGGGGCCAATGTAAAGATTTGAAACAAGACCCCAGCAGCTGTGCGACAATCTTGACTCTAATGTTTTTATGAAAATATCACAGCAAGCATCCAGAATCATTCATAATCCAAATCCACACATTAGCATCAGCAATTTTAATTGTAGCATGTTAAATAGCTATCCTGTTGCTTTAGCGCATATTGTGTGCCACCAATCACAGTACCTGAATAATGTCTTGGACGTAGCTAGTCAGACCGCAAAATGAATCTACTTCATTTCACTACTTTGGATTGACCAATGCCAGTTTCAGTGTGACTACAATACGAGGCTGCGCCTCAGAATCAAAAACCCAGCATGAAATCATGAGGACTTTTCATCCCATCAATACCAAATGTCAAGATGCCGCCTCATTGCCTTATGTCTGCGGATATATCATATAGTTATTAAAAATATGATGGCAAAAATGCAGCCACTAACAGCCCATTGCATCACCCCCCGACTGGGAGCAAAGGCACAGTATGGACAAACAGTATTCACCCTAAAGTCGTGAAGTCACAGTCAACTGCACAGAATCAACTGATGAAGACAACTGGGAAAATGAAAAGAGGGGCTCTTCATGCCTTCTTCCTTCTCCTGACCTGTATCCAGTGGCATACGCTTCTCAGCAGGTGCAAAATGGTGGAGACAACTATGCAGATTCTTATTTCAAACGTGCTTTTAATATTGAATCAAATGACTGGAAGGACTACTCGAGCCAGCATAAGCACTTGGTGGTAATGGCTAATGCCCCAAAATCGCAGGAAGGTAGGTATGTGGACCAAGGCACATTAGGAGAGGGTGTACTTCAGTGATACGAGAAGATATAGTGCACTGTAAGCGAGGCAGCCATTTGGTGGAGGGAAAGGATTACATTCAGGTTTACCTGAGGGATGACCAGCTAGTACAAGGATTGCTTGGTATTGAAACGAGATCATATCCCCCTGCAGGGTGTAACATTTCACTGAAGGCTGCCATACCACCTGAAATGAGAAACATGAGGCAGGGTCCAATTGGAGCAGGAGTATGGGGAGCCCAAGGACTTCAGCACTCAATGTGCCCCCCATCTCAGAGCTCTGGGGGCAGAGTGATAGAGGCGTGCTCAGATCTAGATGTGGTAGATTGACCATCAAGTACCGCAGATCTCTAAATTGACCCGAGGCTGACTCAAATAAAGTTACTGTCCTGGAACATAGCAACTCTCTAAACACCTTGTTGATAACAAATGGGTGGGGTCATTGGATCTGTATGACAGAGGAAATAAAGATACAGGGGTAAGAACTTGTTGAGATTAGACCCAAGCAGGGCCCTAGAGGGAGACCAACAGGGGGGCTTCTTTTAGGGGTAAAGACATCAGGAAACTGGGTAGCCAAACAGATAAACACAGGATCCTTAGAGCTGCAGTCCTTGGAGGTCAACATTTTCACTTGCTGTGGACTCCTTTTGTCTAATGTTTATAATAGACCTAATATTATGGCCAGGACCAATTCAATCTGGGCACTCTGTGATATTTTAGAGCACTGAGTGCCAGACGATGGTGGGAAGAATTGTGTCATTGCAATGGGGGCTTTAACACCCAGTTAGAAACACCTAAATTGCTGGAAGGTTTTTGGGATGACTAGGATGAGGCTTGGGGCATCCCGGTGGTAATTGCTGATACACCGGTAAGATTACACCCAGCCTCCTCTGAGACCGTTACGAGATTGTTTAATGCGGGACTGAGATCTTGGAATAGTCGGTTTGCTACTGACTGACCAGCAGGGTATACTTTTAGCAGCCCAAGAGGTTCCTCTAGAATAGATTATGCCCTAGTGTCAGGATCGGACTGGCAGATAATAGAAGGGTTTGAGGTTTAGGAAACCTAGAGAGCGATCATAGGCCATTACCTCTCCAATTAAAAGACCTTTCACCTGAGCCGCGTCTGACAGTGGATAGGGCAGCGCCCGTGATGGACCATGGTAATGCTAGGCGTACTGTGAAATGGGCGACCCTGAACCTGGGCGATCTTGCTCCGGTTTGGTACAGAATAATTATACTGGAGCTCGAGTGCATTTGTGAGGCAAGTACATCTCTTGAAAGTAAATGTGCAAGTTATCTCACTTTGATTGAGTCGCTAGGAGAATCCCTGACCGTGCTGGTAAGGCGACTAAGACAGGAGGGTAAAAAATCGAACTTGTGGTTCGACAAGGTGTGCAGAGAAGCAAAGAGGGCCCTGGTCACATGCCTGAGGGGCACTGGCCAGGTAGATAGAGCTCATGCACAGCAATTGCGGAGGGTATATAAGAAGATTATAGCCAGTAAAAAATCTGAATACCTACATGGTAGGTAGGCTACCCTGACCGAATGTGCACAGAGTGGGGACCAAGTTGGCTTCTTATTACGAATATGGATATAAAGGGTGATGCAACCGACCACGAAAGTATAAGCCTGACCAGATGGTATGCCCACTTTGCGGATTTATACTCATTTCAAACTGAGGGGGAGGGAGCATGTATGAGCCCCATATTGGATGGGGGCACTGGACCTGAGCATGATGGACTTGGCAACCTAACATTTACAATCACATAAGTGGCGAGGGCTATAAGAGCACAAAAAGCTGGTAAAGCGCCGGGACCCGATGGGGTGCCGGTGGACCTTTATACAAGTGAGCTTGCAATTTGGGCCCTGGTATTAACCATGACATTTAAAACTGTAATGCAGAGTGACTGGGTACCTAATACCTGGACATCAGCGATAATAGTCCCCATATATAAAAAGAGTACCCGAGCAGACCCGAGAAATTATAGATCCACATCCTTACTGGATGCCGCAGGAAAGACATTCGCTAAGGTCCTGCTGAGGCACCTCATGGCATGGGTGGATGATACCAAGCAATTGAGTCATCTTCAGGCTGGGTTCCAGGCAGGAAAAAGCATGATAAATCAGTGCTTCCGGTTCTACTTAGTGGTCCCAAAACAACTGAGAATCGCAAACACTAATTTATATGGGGTATTTGAGGGTCTCAGTGCAGCATTTGACAGCGTCCTTAGACATACCCTGTGGGCAGTTTTTTACGTGGCAAAAATATCCCCAGGGAACTTTTGCGAGCAATCCAGCTCTTGTATAATGACAATACAGCAACTGTCCGCTGTGGGAAGGGAGGGAAAGACACATAATTTTTCAGAGTGGAATGAGGGGTCCGACAGGGTTGTGTCCTTGCTCCATTATTATTCTGTTTGTATTGAGAGACTGTTGGCGGTGAACACGGACCCACCAAGGTTGGGGGGGACCGCAGCCTAATCTTGTTTTTCACAGACAACGCAGTCCTATTGTCCACCATCCAAATGGGACTGCTCCTTGCCCTGTCCACCCTAGCAGCTGAATGCGGTAAATTGTGGCTGGAGATAAATGCCGCAAAAACTAAAGCTATGGTTTTTACATCAAAATCATCGGGAATTAAACCACTGAAATTGGAGCTGGGGGTAAAATTCTACAAGGGGTGGGTTGGTATAATTATCTGGGGATTCGGTTCTCAAGTGGGGGTCATTGGGTCGATCAGGTTGCCAAAGCGAACACTCTACTGCAAAAAAATAGCACAGCCCTGAAAGCCTACAATGCTAGTCATGGAAGGGGTGCAAAAAGCCTGGCCCTCAAGCTATACGCAGAGCAGGCTAAGGCGGCGCCATTAGATGGCGCTGAAGTCTGGGGCTACGTCGATGCCACCACCTAACAATTACAGAGAACACATTTCTGAAAGCGATTTTGCTGCTTCCCGAAAGCACCCCAACTAGTACAGTTCGTATATGGAGTGTGGTTTCTCTCCTATTGGTGAACAAATACGTATTAGACTGGTTTATTACTGGCTCCGGGTTTGGGGAAACCAGGAGCTAGTGAAATACCGGGAAGCATTATTGACATTGAGGGGATGGCATAGGATTCAATGGTTGGTCCCCATAAAAAATGGCTTGCTCTCTTGGGTCTATCTCCATATTGGCAAAATCCACTGATTTTGGGAGCTGACGCGAAGGGGAGAGTCAAGATGGCCTTTCATAGATATAAATTAACAAGGGCACGGACCATCACATTAGCCATGGCAACCGGTCCAAACTACTTAGAGCTCAAAGGTTTGCCGGGCATGGAGCTAAACCTGAATACAGTGGAACTAGCGTATGCCTGCGACTTATACATGAGGCTACGTCTAGGTTGCTTGCCCGTGCCGTAAAATACGAGTAGGTGGGATGGGAAGCATAGCTCTAAGTGCCCAATGTGTAGCAAAGGTGTAGAAACAATAGCACCCTTCATGGTAACCTGTGAAGCCTTAAACGAATTAAGAACCAGGTATTTGAAACCCTTGTTCTTGTTATATAACATTACTACCACTAGGGAAGCTCTGAAGTTTTGTAAAATGTCTAATGACTTAAATGTGCTTTACTTTGTCAACAAGTACATCCATAGGGCTTGGCTGAGGAGGGAAAAGTATTATGTAACGTTGTTCTGACTCCCATTTATAGGAGTCGGTTAAGTGTTCTGTGATGTTCTTGACTTGGGATTTTAAACATTATGTACCATAGTACAGTGTTTTATTTTTAGACTTGTTTATATTGTATTACATGTATTGCATTATATAATGTAAATAATGGCACTTCGCTGAATAATGGTTGTACTATGAGTATGTGAATTTTGACAAATCCCGAGAATCAATCACTTCTCTCCAGAGGGGAGCCTTTCCTTGTGAGGCAATGGAGGAGAGCCCGCTGTGCAATATTCCCCCGAGGGGTGGCGGTATATGGGACCTCACAAGGAGAGAATCCTACATGCCAATACGCGAAAGAGAGTCAAGGGGTAGTTTTATGGCAGCAGTACTGACAATGCTGAAGTGAGTCCAGCAAGCTGCGAGGTGCGTTGGTGTGTATGTAATGATTAGGCAAGGTCCAGCACAACAGATCTAAAGTGTAATTGATACAGGACAGGGTCTAGCACAGCAAATCTTGGGGCAGTATGACTAACAATGCAGCAAAAGCAAGCTTTGAGAGAAGAGGAGAGGGTTTTCTTACCCCCTCCTCGCTAAGGGCACCTCTGAGGCCAATCGTCAAGGGTGCCTAAAGGAAATGATAAGCTTGACGCCAGCCACCCCTCCCGACATGAAGGGTGCTCCTTCCAACCCAGGACAACCCGCAAGGGCAAGACATTCTCCTCTGGGACAGTAGGCTGGGGAGGTTTGGCCAAGAATGGAATTGATTGTAATATGAGGGGAGGCGGGAGGGAGGAGAAGGAAAAAGGAAAAAGAAACATCTGAGGCATTCGGCTGGGGAGTTTTAGCCAAGAATGCATTGGATGGAAAGATGAGGGGAATGACAGAAATTAAACATGGTCTGTTGGTCGCGAGGAGTAAAAGAATGTAAAGAATCAATAGTAAAGAATCAAAGTGCACTTAATCTACCCCCACGCCCCTGCAGGTGGCCCAAACAAGGCAAGAAGATCTGTGTGGGTGGTCGGTCACTCGTTCGTATCAAGGGCCAAAGTGAGGTGGAGCAGCCATAGATGCGATCACACCAAGTGCATTCAAAGTACAATGGTGGGGGAAACCAGGAATTATATGGGGACAATTTGAAGAATATGTGGAGGCCTCTTACAGAAGTGAAAAAAACAGGGATCGAGGTAGTAAACCTGAGTGGCAACAATTTGACAGGTACAGGAACAGGGTTATTACAAAAGGAGATAATGGTGTCACTGCAGAGATCAGCGGCTCGCTTGGGGGAACTGGGATCATGTGGTCAGAAATAATACCCAGATTCAAGAGGAGAGAAGCCAAATCTCCCCAGGCAGTCGAGAAGTCCTGTAAAAAGCTGAAAAAAGCCATGGCCAAGTTTTGCAAAGGGATGGGATTTTCACAAATATGGCATGGCCTGATAACCCTGGATGTACCTGAATATTAATTGGAAAATGGGGTACACTTGTCTGAGAAAGGCATGGACCGTTTTGGGTTTTTTTTTGTGAGGGGGAGGATGAAAGTTAAACTAGCTGGCTTGTAGTCACATCATTTTGGTTATCATTTTGCATGTGATGTACTGATTATTGGCAAATCATGTAATCATGGTTTTGATTTGTAGTGATGTTAAGCATTTTAAAATAGACATTAATTGAGTTTGATGTGTTGTTAATGTAATAAACCTGTGGCCTTTTAAGCCACAAGCAAAAAGGAGCCTCCGATTGCATCACGTTTGAGGAATGTTTCATGTCGCAGGTATGGTGCGTTAGCATGGACCTATGGATGGCAAAGGGCCAAGAAGTGGCCTAGTGCCAGGGTTATGGCCTGGACAGAGTTCCCTGCTGAGAGAGTTGGCCACTGAACTGTTGACGTTGGACAGGTGAAAGGGACATTGCTTGTAAAGCTTCAGTTTTGGATCAAGGGAATGCAGGATGACAGCATGCGTAAGAGGGACTTGATTGTATTTGAGACCAGTTACCTTTGTTCAGACAACGTTGGAACTTTGGTGAGCATTGTCTGGATTCTGTTGTCTGAGGGAGGTGCTCTCGAGGAGGTAGCATTCACAGCTGCTCCCAAGAACACCACACTTTGAGGCAGAGTACTGGATGACTTTCCATAGTTTATCGAGAAGCCCAATGATGTCAAACAGTCCAGGAACAGACACTCCTCTTCATCATCAAAAAAGTCAAAGAGAAGGCATAGATCACCCTCTTCTTCCTCTCCTTCTTCCTCAGATACTTCTCAGGAAAGGAGCGTAGTATGCCCGACTAAATCCTCCACTAAGGATGAGTGGGACCTTTTCAGGAAACAAATGGTAAAAATCTTTGAGAAAGAGGCCCGTCCTCCACGAAACACAAAGAAGTGGCCATGCTCCAGTCGATGACAAGCATAAGGCCACGGCAAAAATCTGCGTGCCCTCGAGCCTGGGTCATAAGCCTAAGACTTCCCGAGATTCTTCGAGTACTCGACGCAACGAGAAATCATCAAAGACACCATTGGGTCAAGAGTTGAGTGCCTCAAAGCACAAATCCAAAAGTAAGTCGTTGATACTATCGGCGCTACAGACGGCGAAACCGTTGATGCCACTGACGCCGATTCAGCCTAAAAGCAAGACATCGACGCCGGCAGTGGAGTCATCGACGCCTTTCCCACAAAAACCTCAGGAAAAGTAGAAGGTTTTTAAACCTTCACCTAAAAAGGGCTTTTTCAGGTCTTTTTGAAATTTAAGTTTTATTGTTTTTTTTATCATATGGAAAGTACAAACAGTTATATGCAGGTTAAATTCACATTGGTGCATCAATATGACACTTCAATTGGATAAATGTCTTACATTCGAATATTATTGTCCTCCCCACCCCTTCAGGGTGCGGGTATTAAGTCCCTCCCCGCTCCATCCCCCTGACGGCATTTCAGGGTCATACTGCCACCTTTGGAGTAGCTTTATTGCATGTAGTTTGTATTGTGAGGCGATTGATATCCGGGGTGGGGTGCTGCAAATCGTGTCCCACGTCAGTTGGTCAAATTCCCTGCCGAAATCTTTTTCCCATTTTTTTTTTAGACAGAGGCTTGGGGCTTGATCGGTGAAGATTAGGGCACTATACATGATTGCTATCAGGCCTTTGTTTGTTGTGGTCATGTCCCGGATTGTCTCAAAGGGCGTTAGCTCTCTTCGCATCTTGTCTTTCCATTCCTTCTTGGACATGACGCCTTTCAAGCGCAGGTATAAGAAGATTGGTATGGGGTGTATCTGAAGGGCTTCTTCTAGGTCTGTGACGGATATGAATTTGTCTTTTCTCCACAACTGACCCACTCTTTCAAGTCCTGCATCAAACCAAGTTTGGTATCTTCTGTGTTCTGGGATTTCTTCTCTGATCCCTGGGGCCCAGAGGTGGCTCAGGGGGGAGGGCCATGTGGTTACACCCTCCATTCCCTTTCCTTCTTTCCAAATGTTCCATATTGTCCCCAATATTGGATGATTGCGCAGTCTTCTTGTAAACTGTGGCCGGGGGACCCATATCCATTCTGCAAGGGTCGCCGGGGTTAGGTTATTGTTGTCCAATTGAACCCATTGCAGGTCTTTCCTGTCCCTGAGGTGGGGGATGAGGATTCTTAATTGGGCCGCCTGATAATATTGTTCAATGTCTGGGAGGCCAACTCCTCCTTGGTCCTTGGGTAATATCAGAGTTTCATAGGGTATTCTGGGTTTTTTCCTAGCCCATAGGAATCTAGTTATTGCCCTTCTCACTTCTTTGAAGAAGTGCTCTGGAACCGTTACCGGGAGTACCTGAAAGGGGTACAAGAAGCGTGGGAGACTAACCATTTTCACGGTGTTCAGACGTCCCATCCATGAAATTGTGAGGAGTAGCCACTTTGTGAGGTGTGTGTTAAGGGCAGCGAGGAGTTGAGGGAAGTTGGCTTCGTATGTATCGTGACGTCTCTGGTCAAATTGACACCTAGGTATCTTAATGTGGGGCCGCCAATGATGAGTCCCAAGCGCTCTAATTCTATTCATTGTTCCGGCGACGGTTCGTGCAGCGGGAAGAGGATGGATTTGGTTTTGCTCATTTTGAAGCCTGTTAGTGCTCTGTATTCTTCTATAAGGTGAATTGCCTGGGGGACTGAGGTCCTTGGATTCTGCACGTGGAGCAAAATGTCATCTGCGTACATGGCCAAATTCGCGGCCGCTCACGTGTAGTCCCTCAACACCGTCACTCATTCTGATCTTCTGTGCCAGCGGTTCCAGTGATAGTGCGAATAGTATAGCAGCGAGGGGGCATCCCTGTCTCGTTCCTCTGGTCAGGGGGAATCAGCGTGAGTACTGGGACTTCACCGCAACAGATGCCCGAGGTGAGGTGTAGACAGCTTTGATTCCTCGTCTGAGGGCAGGGCCTAGGCCTATTTTCTTCAGCGTGGCCTCACGGAAGCGCCATTCTACTCTGTTGAATGCTTTCTCCACGTCGATTGAGAACAGTACAGGTGTGTTCGGCATCTTCTTGGCTTCATGTATTAGGTGGATGGTTTTGCGAGTGGGGTTCTGCCAAGGATGAATCCCACCTGGTTGGTGTGGATTATAGCTGGTATATGCGAGTCTAATCGTGCGGTGAGGACTCTTGCATAGATTTTGGCGTCCGTATTTAGAAGAGAAATAGGGCGGTAGGATGAGCACAGTTTAGGGTCTTTACCTTCTTTGGGGGTGACTGTGATTAGCGCCTCAGAGAAGGAATCGGGAGCGGTACCAGATTGGAGAATGTTATTGAAGCGCTCAACCATGAAAGGGAGGAGAGTGTCGATGAAGGTTTTATAGAAGCCGGCCGTGTAGCCATCGTTCCGAGGGGCTTTCCCTGTTGGGAGTCTCTTGATTGCTTCTTCTATCTCTTCGCCGGTGATGGGAGCGTCAATAGTTTGAGCTATGTCCTGGGGCAGGCTCGGGAGGGATATCGTATTCATGTATTCTATGATTGCTTGCTCGTATGATGTGGAGTCTGAGGTGTATAGTTTTTCGTAGAAGTTGGCAAAGGCCTCTGGAATGCTTGGGGGGTGGTCTACATTGGAATTGGGCTCGCTTTCTATGGCTGACACCCATCTTCCTTTACGCTGCCCGCAAAGACTGGCCACGAAGCAGGGCATCTGCCTTGTCTGCTTTCTCGTATTGGTTTTGTTTCAGGTATTGTAACTTGCGCACGATTTGGTTTGCTTACAGTCGTCGCAATTCCTCCCTCTTGCTGTTGGCTTCCTCTATTTTTTGGGCTCTATCAGGGCCGGCGGACTGGGCGTTGTAGTCTAGTTTCATTTCTGAGCTTGTTTTCTATGAGTTGGCCTTCTCTTTTCTTTGCTGCGCCTTCCTTGATGAGTATCCCTCTCCATGTGGCTTTCCCTGCCTCCCACACCGTGTTCAACGAAACTTCACCCGTATTGTTCTGCTCAAAATACTGATCGATGTCTTTCTTAAGTTGATCTCAGAATATCAGGTCTTTCCAAACCGTTTCGTTGCAGCGCCATTTCATACTTCTGTGTGCGAGTGCCGGTCAGTTGACAGTGACTGTGACCATGTCATGATCAGACCATGTTATAGGAGATATTTTGGATGTTGACATTGCCGCAGTTAGCTCTGGGGTGAGGTAGATGTAGTCGATTCTCGTGTATGTAGCGTGTCGTGCTGAGTAGAATGTGAAGCCTGCTTGCTGAGGGTTCATGTGACGTCAGGCGTCTTTAAGTTTGTAGGCATCTATCATTTCTGTTACTTGTGTGCGACTGGCCTCTGGTGGAGTGGAGGCTGTTGGGTTTCCGGCTTGTATGTCCATCGCTGGGTCTATCCACATATAAAGATCGCCTCCTATGATTACTTCACCTTCCGCTTCAAGCATGATTTTAGGGACTATATGTTGTAAAAACCTGGACTGCCCAGAGTTGGGGGCGTATACGGATACAAGCGTGATGTTAGTACCTTGTATCTTGCCGACCAGTACGAGAGCCCTGCCGCTTACATCGGTCCAGGTTTTCATGATTTCAAAACGGAGCTGTTTGTCGATCAGAATGCCAACCCCGGCTTTCTTAATTGGTGCAGAGCTCCAGTGTTTGGTGCCTGTCTTGGTATAGAGGACCCAACTTTCCTCACCTCTACTATATCTGGTTTCCTGCCCAAAGAGTAAGTCGAGCTTTGCCCTTTTGAATTCTCTGGACACTTGTGACCTTTTGGTGGGGGAATTGAGTCCCTTGACGTTTAATGTGCCAATTTTAATTGTGCCTAGTCTGCCGCTTATCGTTTCGTGTTTATCGACCATTTATGTGTTTTCTTGGTTTGTTCTTCAAGCCCCCTCTCTTGTCGTCAGGCGCCGAGGTAGTGACGATGTTCTGGTAAGCGCTCGTGGCCTTCTTAAGCTTTGGTGTTTTCACCAGCCCTCCCCTCTCCCTCCCCTTTGGGGCATCCAACGTTATACCCCTTGCCCTCTGTATCTTTTCTTCGTTTTTCGGCGCATTGATGAGGGCATGCATCATTGCTTGGTGGCGTCTGGATTGGACTAGATAGAAGTGTTCAGTCCAATGTCGGACCACCGGTGGGGACCGTTACCTCACGGTCCTTATCGCAATTACCATCGTTTTAAGAATTTGAGCCCCCTTCCCGTCCCCCCCACCCCCCCAACATCTAGAAACTTAACAGTAACAGTGATAAACAGAAGTGTAACGTTGCATGCGGTTTTCAGTGTCTTCATCAGCAGGCTGTTCCCCCCTTACCTCAAGGGGGGACTCTTCATCGATTTGTACCCGTATGAAGGGCATGTGAGACAACAAGTTCTTGATAAGTGCCCATATTGTGTTCTTCAGCTGTCCGTTTTGACATGGATGGATTTTCATTTTCCGCTTTCGGGTGTATTATTGTCTCGCCTGTACTTTCTTGACCCCTTCACTCTTTTTCTCCTTAGGCCCTGGAGCTCCCATCGCGTTCCGTTCTGCACGGTGTCCTCTCGTTCCCCCTCTCTTGGACCCGTTCCGAGGATGTCTGTGATACAGTCTCTGATCTCTTCTTGTGATCGCAGCAGTATCCTTCTGCTTCCATGCTCAAAGGTGAGGGAAAAGGGATAGCCCCACCTGTATCGCGTGCCTTGTTCTTTGAGCCATTTTGTCAGGGGGCTGCAGAGAGGTATCAGGGCTAAGGTGAGCAAAGATAAATCCTGGAATATGGTTATCTGGGCTCCTCCCAGTGTGAGGGGCCCGCCGGATTTGGCCTTCTCCAGGATTCTGGTTCTGTCCTGGTATCGGTGGAATCTGGCGAGGACCGATCTTGGGCCACCAGGTGTCCCTCCTGCTCTGAGTATTCGTTCAGTTTTAGGCTCGTCGATGTCCTTGTCTGCTGTCAAAATTTGGATGATATTGTATATTGTGTTTTTGAGGTCCTCCTCTGTTTCTCCTTCGTTTTCCGGTATTCCGACAAATCGTAGGTTGTTTCTTCTTTCTCTATTTTCTAAATCGTCCATCTTCAGACGTATTTCTTCCTCCCTATTCTCGATGTTTCGTATCCTCAGGTCCATTTGGGTTTCGAGGGTGTCAGTCGAGGCTTGGTTATTCTCAACACCTTCCGATCTCTCCTCAATGTTGTCCATTCTCTGAGTGATCTTATCTATTATGCCACCCAGGTTGGCTCCCATGTTTTTTATTTCGTTCAAAAGGGCGGCGATATCGCCCTTGGTGGCAGCTGCTCCCGTTTCTGCGATGTCTGTTGACATTATGGCTTTATGGTCAAAGGCGGGGGGAGACGGTGCGTAGGCATACCTGGCTAGTCTGCTCTTAACGTTCATGTGACAATTCTTGGGTCAGAGGAGGCACACGCCCCTAGTTTGGGGGCCTTATCCTCTGTGCCGTTGCATGATTCGGTGGCTCCAGATTGATTCCAGGTCAGTGGGCTGGTGTGCGGCCTACTGTGTGGGTGGGAGGCTGGTGTGGAGGCTCTCTAGGAAGTCTTCAGTGCTGTTGGGTCTGTACTTGGCCGAGATCCTCTTGGGGGAGGTTCTCCCTCGTGCTGGTTCATGCTGTGTCCATCCCAGGGGGGTAAGACGGGGGCCTGAGGTGGACCTGGTGCCTTTCGCACATGCGTTAGTATGAGGTGTCCTGAATTTCAACTCTGGCGCAGTTACAATGCGGTCCTGGGGTCTTGCTTGGGGAGAATATGAAAAGTCTCTGGGGCGGTGTCCTTTACCTCCCTTGCGTGATGCCCTGCTGTATATGGGCGTGGGGTTTAGCTCCTGAGTTCCACCAATATTGCCCAGCTGTTTTGGGGGGCCCGTTGAGATCACCCTGAGGGGATGGGTTCACCCTGTATGGGGAACGCTCGCACAGATGGGTGGGCCGGGCCGGGGCCGTGTGGTGGATCAGTGTCTTGGCTTCTTGTTTTCTTGTTTTCCCACCCGGGGGGTGGAGGGCAACAGGTGTCAGGGGTCTGGGTGTGCTTGTCCCAGGTCTACGGAGCGCTGTGTGCTCTTGGCGGCCGGCTGGTACTGCAGCACATTCAACGCGGCCTCATCTGCCATGGGCAGCTTCTCACCAGCGGGTCGCGGGCACCCAGGCCTCCGTGTAGCGCAGTCGTAGCTGCCGTTGTTGCTGTGTAAGCCACGCGGCTGGGGAAGCACCACCCACCGCTGATGCCGGCAGGATTCCTTGCGTGCTCTGGCAGGTCTCAGTGGGAGAGGCACACGTGGGGGGCTGCCAGGGGTTCGCTGTAGTCTCCTTCGCTCCGTGGCACCCACGCATCAACTTTAAACCCCCAGGAGAGGGTGCCATGGGGGTGGGCGAGTCTCGGAGCACGTCTTCAGTGCGCAATAAACCCCGGGGGCCTGTCTTCAAGTCTGCGGCATTGGGCTGCTTGAGCTTTACTTTTTCGAATGTTCGAACGTTCCTTCTCTGCGGGAAACTTCAATCGTTGATATCTCCTGCTTCCGACATCCGATTTTCATCGGGTTTTCGCCTAAAGTGGTGGGGGGGTCTTCCGATGCGCGTTTCTCTCTTATTCTCCCATGGGGGGTCATGGTGTGGGGGCTCATCTCACTTTATGGATCCTTGGGGATGGAGCTCACACGGGGAAGTTGATCATCCATGCGCCCCCTGGTGGCCAACCCCCTTTTTCAGGTCTTTAACCTCGATATATGAGGGTTAGGAGACGTCAGATGACAACCCACCATTTGGACTTCAATGGGATACTCCTATTATAGTTAAGGATACTAATGTCCCAGAAAGGTTCATCTCAGAGGAGACCAGAGTCAGGGAGCTTCACGATAACCTACAAACAGCTAGTGGGGTTGACACTTCTCCAGAATTAGATTTTGGGAAGCCAGTTGCAGCTGATCATGCAGATGCATCATATAGAAGTCTGATGACTAAGGTTCAGCAGGACGATCTTACGGACATATTGGACAAAGGTCCACAAAATGACCCTATACTACCCTTTCATGTAGCTCTTCAAAAAAGAGTAACGTTAAACAGAGCGGTTCTGGATTCTAGCCCTGCAGTTTATAGAAACCTTACCAAAAAATACAGGCCCTCTAGTAGCGGCCCATGCTACCTGTCAAAACATCCAACACCGGAAAGTTTAGTGGTCCAAGCAGCTAAGGCCGCCTCTATGCAAGCTGCATACCCAACTAGCCCTCCAGATAAAGATGATAAACATTTTGATTCATGGGAAAAGAAAGACTTTTTGGCTGCAAGCATGGCATTAAAGTCTGCTAACTCTACACGTTCACTTGCAAAATTCACATTCACCGTGTGTAACTGTATAGCTATGGCGGCTGATCACATCCCACAAGGGGAGGAAATAGACGGCTTCATGAACCTGATAAGAGATGGAAAAGAGCCCATGTGAGAGTCTCTTCAATCAGGTCTGGACTCTGCTGACAGTATCGGCAGAGCCATGGCGGCAAGCATTGTTATACGCAGGTTTGCATGGCCGAGGAAGTCAGGATTTTCACATGATGTACAGTCTAGACTCCTCAACATGCCCTTTGACGGCTCTCATTTATTTGGTAATAAGGCTGACGAAAGCCTTGAAAAGCTGCAGACCTCATAAGCGGCAGCCAAGTCCCTAAGTGCCGCCATCAGGCTAGCCCCATAAGAACACTTATCATGCTTGATTCATCATAGATGCTCAGTTAATAAAAAATCATGCTACAGTAAAAGATATACAGGCCGCTACAACAAAACATCAGTCTAGCGAGATAACACTACTTGTCAGGCTTGCTTTTTTAAAGATGCATATTAGTAAATGTCATGCCACGGTAAGCAATGGCTTGACTGACTGCACCAAAATGCCAGTATAGCCAGTCACTCACTCATACAACTTTTCTTACATCCACCCATTGCATTCTCTACACAGGTACACACCCACCCACTCAGAACATTTAAAAACACACCATCACATTCGTACTCATTCACCCACCAGTCACTCACTCATACAGCTTTTCTTATCTCCACCCATTGCATTCGCTACACAGGCACACAACCACCCACCCACCCAGAACATTCAAAAACACACCATGGCATTCATACTCATTCACCCACCAGTCACTCACTCATACACCTTTTCTTATCTCCACCCATTGCATTCTCTACACATGCACACACCTACCTACCTAGAACATTCAAAAACAATGTAAGAAACTCATGGTGGCAACAGTAAAGACAGTCACAAGTGATCACAGTTCAAGGGTGTTCATTGAACTTCATAATGGGTGATATAAATGCCTAATATAAACCTAAATCTAAGATGGGAACAAGTTACAACCATCAAATAATAATAAGGCAGGCAAAGTGGCGTCTTGTCAAATAAAAAGGGCCTATACTAAAAAAACAATTGTCAATCCTTACCGCTAAATTACAAAAAGAGTGTAGGATAATGTTCACCAGAAAAGAAAGTAGTATTCAAAAAATGAAAAGTCAGGATGGTATGTCTGGGTCTCCCTTCCCCACATTTTTAGCACGGGACAAGGTGGGATTCTGAGCACAGCACACTCCTGGGCCTCTTCAGCACGAGGTTCACAATTCCAGTTCAACAGTACCAGCACATTCAGCAGCCAATTCTCTTTTCTACAAAGTCTCTTGCCTTAAAATGCCTGGTGGATCATAACAACAAACAAGCAACAGTTCCTTCGGTAATTTTGCACCTTGGGCGATTGCTTTTCGCCCCTTGGTTCTCCCTCCGCCGGGCTCGGATGCTCCTTGCAACTTGGGCCTCCCTCTGGCGAGTTCACTACGACCTTTCGAATGCAGCTTGCAATATTCATGAGCCTTAATGTCTTTTTAAACAACTTCCTACTGCGGACAACCCTCGGTTGGGTTCACTCTTGTTGCAAAATGTTCATGGGTGCATTGCTCTTCACCCAAACTCGCAGGCATCCCTCTGTCGGGTTCACATCTGCCGATCTCAAAGTTCAATTTGCTTTTTCACAATACGGGATTTACTTGTCTTAGTTTTTCCCTTGGCAGTGGGTCAGAGTCTTTCGAGTGTGCACAGAATTTGACGTGACACTTGTAGGACCACTCAGGCACCTCACTCCGCCCTTTCCTAGGGCCTTCTGGTACTTGCAGTTTCAAAACAAAAGGACCGCAAGAGTCCTTTGAATGACCACTCTGCAGCTGGCCCTTCTCTGGGATTTCTCAAAAGTTCAAACACACAAGTTCTTTGTTCTCAAGTTCTTGCGTTCATCTAATGTTGCCAATTGCAACCTTAGGCTCAAAGACAGTTCAGTTTCCTATCCGTTTCCTCGGACTCACTGATTGTGTTGAGCCTGCTTGGCTTGCTGCTGGAGTCAAGGACGGTACCACGCTAGCCAGCATGCCGCCCCGTCTGTATTATCAATGTGGGAGGCCCCCATGCATCTTTGACATCTGTTGCTCTACATGTCAGCTATTTTTCCCCTTCTTGTAATTCCCTTTTCGGAGGCTTTGCGGGTCTGTGTTGAAAAAGGCCAGGGCAATTCCCCCTTCGTCCCTCCTGGTCTCGCCGCCTTTCTCCTTCATTTGAACAGCCAGTTCAGTGTAGCTGTTTCCGCGTGCGTTTGGCCTTGTTCATAGTGTGCTCTCGTGCTCTGCCTTTTATCCCTGTAGGGAAGTTAAAGGGCTGCCAGGTGTATGTGGTCATTGTCAATTGCCTGACTTTTCCTGACCTGTGTGTTGGGACATGTAAGGTAAATGGCTCTAGTTCTAGTCCGTTGTCTGTTACGGTATAAGGAAGTGTTTGTGTTGGAAAAGGGGGCAGAGGTACAGCTTCTAAGTATCCTACAGGGTAGGATGGGGAAAAGGTGTTATAAGGAAGGGGGTATCGTGTCTCAACCTTCGGTGTCCCACTTCCACTCCCTGATGACCCCTCATTTAGGAGATCCTCCCCCAGGAACTGGATCCAATAGTGTTAGGCAGAATCACATGCAGTACCCTTTGGGACCACTACATGCAATTAAGACTACAAGTGTCAGTACAATGTCACCTTTGGTACAAGCCTGTAATACACAGTATTGTGGTAGCAGTGACTGAGCAGCCAGACTTATCTCAAGAGTAAAGTGAGCAGTACAAGGGGTTACACAAGGGGCCAACAATGACAGTGACTCAAATAACCAGTTACTCAAGGTTTCTTGGTAAAAGAATATACATTTATTTACACAGTCGTTTAGAAAACATTACACTAGCAAGAGCAGCTCAATATCATATACTAATATACTACAAATACACAACCAATAATGTATTGAACAAGTTCAGCTCCCCTGAAGTGGGAGCAAAATGGCACTTCAATTACTTTTAAAAGGGGTAAAAAGACAAGGTTAAAAGAAATCAAGGCACAAATACTTTCATAGGCAGGGCAAAGGGTTTCAGTTCACTACAACCAGCAATTCAATTCAATAGGCCTGGGCCAAAGTCAATGGTTCAGAGTCTTGTATAGGATAGCACAGTTCTGGTAGTAAATGGTTAAGTCTTTGCCACAGATCTTATAATAATTTGGTCAGACGAAAAGTTAGATGTTGGTTTAGGGAAGGACAGGCCTTCAAAGCGGGAAAGTTTCACAAACATTCACTGCGGCCGAAAAGATTTCCTGACCGCATTTGCACAGTACCTTTAAAGTGAAGAAGAGCTGTAGCTGAGGCAGTTGTTCCTGGCAGTTCCTGCAGATCTCGCTGTTCCTGAGCTTCAGTCGTGGGGACAAGAAGGAGGACATCGGGAGGTTCCTGCACTGCCCAGGGAAGAGGCCACAAGCTTGGCAAAACATCGGTTTAAGGTGTGAGTGCCTTAAAGACCACAAACTGGTATCCTTCCCACTGGCTATCTGGTTTTCCACAGCACTCTGGAGAAAATTTGACCAGTATGGGGACGGTGTTCAGGCGGCTTAAGAGTTGGTTGTTCCCACCAAACTCAAGGGAAGAAGTTAACCTTGAAGGGCTTCTCTGTCGATGGAGTTTCAGGCAATTTGGACCTGCAGCAGGGCTTCACGGGTCGTCCAGGAGTTGCAGCAGTCGTCTTCCTTCAGCTCGTCTTCGGTTCTTTCTTTCCAGTGGTAGACTCTGTTTTCCAAGTCCCAGAAGCCTGCTTTTAAGCAGTTTTCCCCAATTCATTCCAGCCTGGCTGTCACTCACACAGCAGGGTGCAGCCAATCACACCAGAGTGCATTCAGGTCTCCTAGGAGACTAAGCACAGGGAGTTTCGGGCACCTCCCTCACATCCTGTGCACCCCACACTCAGGCGCCAGAGGAGGGCTTCACCACTGAAGCCTGCCAAAGGCCAGCGAACAAAGGGACCAAAACTGGTTTGGCAAACAGAGTCGGACACTAGAAGGACCTTTCCTAAAAGAGACGTTGAAAAAAGATGAGCAGAGTCTGTTTTTACAGATACCTCTTGGGCGCCATATTGGAAAACATGGCTGACCCGATTTTTAGCTACCAGTGTTTGCGGTCGGAAAAACTCATGGTAGTTTGTTTAGAACCACTGCCACCAGCCATTTAAAGTAGGAAAAAAGGGTAACATCTGACTGCTCAGACTCAGGGGATGCTAGGCAACCCCTCCAGCACTCTATAGTAAGATAGTGTGTTCTGGGTCTGTAAATTTAAAAGACTAGTAAAGTCAATTTAACTTTACATGCTCTGGGAGATGGTAGTCAGTCCCAGAGAAGGTATTTAAACCTTGGGAAGTTTTAAAAGACACCCCTGTGCCACTGCACTGAAGGTGCTGTGTGACACATAAGAAAAAGATTATGCCTATGGAGTTTGTTTAAAAACCCCATAACAAAAGAACACAAAAGTAAAACACACATCAAAATACATGGAAGAGTGGGAAAAAGAGGCTCACACTCTTACCGGGTAAAAGATCAAATCCTAAAAATCTAGCAAAGTTGCTGGGGGTCTGAAACGGTAAGGGAAAGTAGCACATTGTGAGAATTCTCCCACACAAATAGCGATGGTCGTGTCCTGGCCACCTGGATGACAGATCTCCGGGGTCTAGCGAGTGAGACACCTTCAGATTTCTCACATCACATGCATACATCGGACAAGCACTTCACACACGCATTGAAAAAAAACATGATATTGTTTCAAAAGCCTTCTTACCTTTTTCTTGCAGCTTTGATGGGTCCTTCCAGGCCATCCTTGGCTCCTCCGTGCTGCTCACAAACAGGGACCAGGAAGCTGCAAGAGCTTCCTGGTTCCTGTAAGTGAGCTGCGAGGAAGCTGAGGGAGAAGTTGAATCTGAATGTGGCATGTGACATGTGTCACATGTCATGGTCAGCTCCAACGCCAACCTATACTGAGCGTCTCTCTGGCCCAGCCTTCACCCTGATGGAGGTGGACTGTGTCGGGGACCCCACTACACCAGGAGCTTCTATTTAAAAAAAAAAAAACATTTGTATTGTTTTAAATAATTGGGGTCGCAAGGGAGGCCCCAGGGGTTGCAAACTGCGACCCCCAAATGACGTCCCTGAACAAAGTTCAATCAATGCACAAGGGAAACACTATGGGCCTGATTCATAGAGCGTTTCCAATGGGATTGCGCCATTAAAAAATACTTCTGTGAATCAGGCCCTATACATTGGTTTTAATTTGAGCCAGTTACCATTGAGGTGACCCAGACTGCTCTACTTAAACTTAGGTCTGCATCTCCTGTTGACGCGATTTCTTTGCCGGTCCTCCAGACGCTCCCTTTGAAGACCGTCACTCTGTTAATGATGGCTTTGCACCATTCCTTTTTTGTCTGGGACGATCACTCAGTCCTTAAAGCATGCATTGGTCTCACCACTGTTAAAGAAGCCTCATCTTGACCCCTAAATGGCGAAGAACTACTGCCACATCTCTCTTTTACCAGTTCTCATGAAGTTGATAGAGGCCATTTTTACCCCGCAACTGTATCCTGCACCCATTTTAGTCTGGCTTTAGACCTCTTATGGGCACTGAGTCAGTGTTAATTTCCATTCTTGACGATTTTACCCTGCTTGTGGATTGCAGTAAGGTCGGAGTTGTGATTCTCATGGACATCTCTACAGCCTTTGACACTGTTTATCATGGAATTCTGCTACAGAGGCTGGAAGGGGCAGGAATATTGGGCTATCCGGTTCTTTGGTTCTCTTTCTTTCTGTCTGACCGTTTTCAAGCAGTGTTTCTACCTCCTTCCAAATCTCCCGCGGTGGCATTGACATGTGGTGTCCCGCAAGGTTCTGCTGTTTCTCCTCTTCTGTTCAATTTATACCTGTGTCCACTAGCAGATCTTATTGCTAGTCACAGGGTGTAATTTTATATATTTGCAGACGACACACAGGTGTTCTTCCAACTTAATTCTCCGGTGTTATACCGCCCACTTCCAAACTTCGGAATTTCTTGTCCTCCATCGGGGATTGGATGACTTCTAATTTGTAAAACTAAATGGAGAAAAAACTGAGGTTGTAGTGATTGGTTCTCCCTCTTCTTGTCTCTCTTGGGGTACAGAATATTGTCCACCTTCTTTTGGGCCCTGTCCGTTGCCAGCCAATTCATTTAAAAAGCCTGGGTGTTCAACTTCTGTCCAGTGACTCTAGAGAAGCGCAGATCTCCTCTGTCTGCCGGTCTGGGTTTTGGTAAACTGAGGGTTTTGAAGATGATTTTACCTTTCCTCCCCCTTGATTTGTGTGCCAGGTTAGTGACCTCTTCCATCATGGCTTCAGTAGATTACTGCAATGGTACCTACATTGCTCAACTAGCTTTTCTACTCCAACGCCTTCAGATCTTACAGAACTCCCCTACATGGCTGGCCCTAGAATTTATTACCCACAAGGCCTGGCAAATTCAAAAATGTAGGGGGAAAAAACTACATTTTCAGACATTTGCCACCAGGAAACCACCGAAACACGCAGGCAAAAACACATGTCCTACCTTCCCACATTTCCACAGGTGTCCTGACAAAAACAATACCTCACTTCTAAATCTAGCAGTCCAAAATAAAATACTGCCTGTGTCAAAACCTATGCTTGCCCTCACTTCTATAGAATAACAATGTGTAGGGGACTTGATAAACTCAATAGTGTTCACAGTAAAAGTAGTTTGGCACTGGAGCTCCTCTATCTCCCTTGCCTAAATTCAAGACACTCAGGTTCACATGGTTCTGCAGGCTTCTCAGGATTCACTTGCAAAAAGTTCACCTTTTTCTCACAAGTTCTGTGGGCCTCTGCGGGTTCCCTTTCCTGAACTCCAGCCCCTCTGATTTTGACTCTTTCCCTTTCCTAAACTCCAAGTCCTCTTGACTTGTACACATTTAGCTTGTCACGCAGTTCACTTGTTCAACGGGGTCGCCCCTGGTCTTGGCGCAGTTGTCAGACCACACAGTGTATCTCTTTTTTATATATTTCTTTCTTTATCTTTAAGAATTCTCATCATCAAGAGCTATATTGCACTAATTAAATAAGCAAATATGAAAATAACTGCATGGTTACAGATTCCCCTTTCAGTAAAAGGCAGACTCTCGCTTATTAATATGATACTAATACTTAAAGCACTGTACACATTTGTAAATGTACCCATCTGGCCAGGCACCCTCTTCTTTGCAGAACTGCATTACACTTTAGCTAGGTTCAACGGGCCTAACCTAGAATTCTACTGGGAAGCGTCTCAAGCATAATTTGCCTCTAACTGGTATGATCAAGGAGAAACCCCACCACATGTCAGGTTAGAAAAAAACTGCGGCAGAAGGATCAGAAATGAGGACACTTATATTAGACAACACATATAGAGATGACTGTCCCTATAACCCTGTCTTTGCCACAATACATGCCTGGAAGCGCATCTTCCACAGAACATAAAAAACAAATCCATATTACCAGTGGCTACCACTGTGGGACTTTCCACACCTCTCCCCTACACGAGATGCCGCTATCCGCAGGTGATGGGAATCTCTGGGATATAACTGAATAGGCGACTTGTTTCCTGGGGGGGAAGTTCTTGACAACTGAGGAATTTAAAACAAAACACGGCAACATACAAGTGGACCTGCTACAATACTATAGATTACGGGCGGCAACCTGAGCTAGATGGGAATCAGGCCCCACTGAACAACTTGAAAATAAACTATTGGCCTACATATCAAACTCCAGTGGCTGCAGACATGTGCCTGCCACCATATACAGGGTGACACTGCTTGGAACTCTCATACAAGAAGAACCATCAAGAAAGAAATGGGCGAGGGAACTAAATCAAGAAATAAGTGATGCACAATGGGGAGGAAATGTGTACGTTTACCACTTCTGTATCTATGAATGGCTGACTGAAGCTAATACAGTAACACAGTATATAATATCACATATGCTACACTTTGCCATACAGACTCAAGAGAATTTTCCCGGATCACACTGGACTCTGCCCCAGATGTGGGACGGTGGATGCGGGATGTCTACACATGCCTTGGTCCTGTCCGAATCTGTCACACTATTGGACACATATATACAAAGTAATGTCAGAAATAATTGGTATGAACCTGCCCGCTACTCTGATGTCTGCATTATTTGGAAAGTGGCAAAATTTGCTGGAAAATAAAACTAGGTTGTTCCTATATGTGTGTAATATGGTAGCAGAAATATGTATTCTTTGGAAATGGAGAGCTAGTTGTCCCCCATCTACACAGGCATGGCTAAAAGATTTAACATGGGTAAATGAATATGAAGAACTGTACATATCATTGTCTCTGAGCATGTCCAGTCCCAGAGATATCTGAGGAGAGTTCAGAAACGGCCTAGCTAAAGACTAAACAACAAGGTGAAATATATTAACTAAACAAGGAACGTACTAACCACATCAATGTATACATCTGTACTATACTGTGTATGGAGCCCATCAATGTTCAATTAATGCACTGGAAATAATTATGCTTTGTATTTTTTGTACTTACTTTGTGACGTATCATCTGAAAAATAAATTTAAAAAAAAATACATTGGGCCTCATTACACGGATGGCGCTAAGGGATTACCGGCACCGGTAAAGGCACCGGTGTCGGTAATCTCTTAGCGCCATACTACGAGGTCCCTCAGTGGGTCCCGTCCTTAACGTGTGGGCCAGACCACACGTTAAGGAAGGGACCCGCTGAGGGACTTCAGGGCAAATAACGGCAGCGCTAATAGCAGTACCGTTATTTGCTACTTCCCCATTACCATTGAGCCCTATGGGGGCTCAAATGGGAATGGGGAAGGGCCTTGGTGAATGGGGAATTACCGCCCCGCCAACCTTGGAATGGGGCGGTAATTCCCCCATTCACCAAGGTGTAACCGGTAAAAGACCGGCGGCAACCATGGCGCTGTTAGCGCCATGGTTACCGCCGTCCGTGTAATGAGGCCCATTCTCATCATCTTTATCTGTAAACAATATTGCCTTCTTCACATTTTACTTTCTTTAGCCATTTCCCTCGTTTTCTGGCTTCGGTGGGGTTTTGCTCACTCTTTGCCTCTTCCTGTGGCTCCCCTTCTGCCTTTTCACACTAACAGCCATTCTCAATTCCTTTCATTTGTCTCAACTAATAAAATGGATACTTTTCAATTGTCCTTCAATATCAGAGACTTTCGAGAACGTTTTTTCTTAAGCACGATCACTCTGATACAAGGTTTTACTATCTTATTTTCTGCATCTCATACGTTTGTTTCGCTTTAACTCAGATCTTTCTATTAACATGCGGCCTGCATGCGTTTGCATTGACACAATGTAATTCAGCAACTTTCACTTGTGTCCCGGGTTTCTTCTTCTGATTGAAACTCACTGGTCATGCTGTTGCTTCGGTTAGCTTCTGCTTCTCACGGCTGAGGTCAGGGTCTCACCTCCTGCCCCTCAGACAATCCTGAGCTCTTACCTCTCTGCCCAGGGGAACAAGCAACTTCTTAGGCTCACAAAAGGATCACACCACCTTTGGGCTCCCTTCTCTGGACTCTGGCTCCCTGTAGACACAGTTCCCCCACCACGTCTCCTCTCGCAGCCTCACTGTGCAGTCGGTACGCGTCTCACCGTCCCATTCTCCACCTTCTGGGCTGCTCCAGCTCAACTGTGACTCTGACTTGCCCTTCTACTCATTCAACTTGCTTTCTCTGATCACTCCTTTTATAATCCTGTGGAGTAGTAACAGGCTGCAGGTCAACTTAATGTGCCTGATCTTGTTAAGGGGACATCTCTCCCTCTTCCTCATCTCAGTCCTTGAGCGGTACTGTGGGGAATTGGTATTCTGGGACTTGTAGTATCCCATGAAGGCTGAAGGGGGCTCGGGTAGGTCAATGTGTTGTTGGGGATAAATGTGTGATGTATCAATCCTTTCTTCCTCGCCTCCATCCTATTGTGGTGTTCTCTATACGATGTTTGCCTTACTGCTAATGGCTTTTCCCTCTTTTTATAATTAGTGGAACTTTTTGGCAGGCAGTGTAGGATAAGACTGGTAATATCCCTCAAACACTAAGGGACATTACTACCCGGCATGTGTCAATCAAAATGAAAGAAACGTGCTGATTGGTGGGTTTTTGAGCCTTACCTTGTGGTAAACCCACACATGTTGCGGTGTGTCCCTCGTGCTGGTCTCCTGCTTTTCTTTGCTCGTTCCTGTAACTATGGGCCCTGGGGGCATTAACTGACATTGTAATGGCCCCCCGGCTCTGGACTTATTGCCTAAGTAGGGTGAGTCAATACTAGCGAATGGACGGTATCATGTTTTTTGTTGGTACCTCTGTTTTCTATGTTGGGGAGGTTTGTGGATGTTTCCTAAGTTAATGGGACAGGAATACCAACATCACAAAAACATCTCAGGGATGTTATATTCTCCCTGCAAGAAGAATGTCTTATACCGCGTCTCACCCAAGGACTTTTTCCCTTCTACTCCCAAAAACCCTGTAGTCAGGCGACCCTCCCTCGCTTGTCCACCCCTGGTTTGGGATGCACAAGGGAGTGGCTTTCCCTGGCCACCTGAACAATGGATCCCTGTGAACTAAATGTGAGAATGTCCTCAAGTTTCTCACATATCCCAGATGAAACACACATAGATATATATTGACTGACATATACCACTCCTGATTACCTGATTGGCCATTGCCTCTCCCATGGATGCTAAACCGGTACATTGAATCCACTCACAGGCTCCAAATATTGCGCTAGCACCTGGGACAGAGAACAAAGGAGATACGACTCTGAGAAGTGTGGGAAACAGGGTGCTGGAACACCTCAGGAGAACAGACCCCAAGAACTATGACAATAGGCTCACAATGTTCTGTATCCTTTGCCAGGGTACACCTGGCCTTGAACCTGCATCCCATTTTGCTTACTGTGATGAAATGTACGTTGTAGTTTTGAATTTCATACTATTATAAATGCGCCTTGAAACACCATTTGCTGCATAGGCGCAATATAAATACCCAATAATGTATTAATATGTTCATGCTGTCATATGTTATCTTGTGCTGGTTATTGTATGCATCCCACCCTTTGTTGAGCCTTAGCTTGTTCATCTCTTTACAGTTAGAGAAGTCATCCTCAGTGGAGCTTTCTGTGTTGACTTGTGTGGGTGACATGATTTTCGCAACCAACCTGCTTAGGAATGCCATTGTTTTAGAGTTGTCACAAAAAAAAATGTGCTGGCTACTTTTGCAATTTCTTTTCTGTTTATGTATCTTTCATTTAAAAAAATAAAAAAGCATAAAACTTGATTTCTTCTCTACCAGTTTGCTTCTTTCTGTTAACATTAATCAAATCAGCGTACCTTCTACTGCAACAAATGGCCTTCAACCATACTGAATGTGGGACAATAATGCAAACGGGGTGTTGCTAATTTATGTATGCTGACAGTAATAACAGAGTGGGAAGGAACATCACATACTTTTTAGTATAAAGTATATTGCTATGCCTTGCAACGTCAGCCAGGAGAACTCCTTAGTAGTCCTAAAGAAGATATCATTCATAAGGTACAGAGTGAATATATTTTGAATCCTTGGTATTACACTCAACATTTTTGACTGGGGTGTATTTGTAGGTAAACAGCCTAACACTCTTGGGCCCCTATTCCACTCGTAGCCCAAACTGAACGGCTCTTGTAATTGGCTACAAGCCACCAAAGAGCTATAAACCCAATCAGGGTTGAGCTAGCCAACTATGATTCTATGAAGGTCACTTGCCTGAGGGACGAATACAGTTGTGTCCTGCTGGGAGCTGTTAATTATTGTCAGGTATTGAGGAGTGCGTCAGTCTGAAAGGGTATTGCATACGGAGGGAGTCAGATACATACAATGTGGTCTTCAGGGATTCAAGGATGGCAGTGAGGTCTTCCATAGTGAGTGTCTTGAACATTGTCCAGATATCTGTGGTTTTGTGAGATGGGATGTGTAGTGTGCTGTCAGTTGTAGTGTTGGTTTAAGCATAAGTGCAATTATTTAATTCGGAGTAGGCAGGCCAGGATTTTACGTCAAGGGTGTGATGCTTGCATGGGAGGGAAGCAGCACTTCTCACCAGCTGTTTCATAGTTAGCAGCGCTTTAGGTCACCAGGCAGTGTTTCAGCACAGGTACAATTAACCCACAACTGGTCTTCGCAAGAAGGTTTAGGAAATATGTAACCCGTACACTGCTTCAAGTAACCCCCCCACCGAACCTGCAACACACCACGCAACACCCCCTCCCCAAACCCCCAACACTATACCCAGACAAAAGCACTCAACATAAGTGGTGTGTGGGAGACTCATGCTTTATATAGCAAGAGTTAACTTATAGGTGCTTTGTGTACATGACATCACAGTGACTGGATACTGCTCTGCACTAGCGTCCTGGCTGTGCCGGTGAAGACATTCTTTACGTCCTCATCCGGTTTCCTGACAGTGCATAGCTGTGAGCATGGACGTCAGAGCAGGAGGTCGAAGTCGGAACCCCAGTGTGAAGTTTCAGTTGCTGGCATCTTCACTCTTTGGTCCGTGCACAGTGATAGTATTAATGGCTGCCTGTTTCTCCTCTCCCACAACTGCAAAAATATTGTTATTCACAGCAGCTAATCCATAGAAGTCTTCAAGAATAATGCTGCGCAGAGCCGGAACCACTGACCAGCCCCTTGCCTTGCTTAAATCTCTAACTCGTAACTCCCCTCCCTCCCACCTTTCCCACACCTGCCCCTCTTTCCTCTTTTCTTTATTTAGCCCTCAACAATTTCAGAGTACATACTTACCTGTTGACTACCAACTTAATCCCACAGGCAAAGCGATCACTTGTCCCAGTTCCCACTTCCCCTCCCCACTTGTCCCACCCCATTTTCCTGCAGGTAGTAATCTCTGATCGGTACGAAAAAATGATGACCTTTGCTATCATATTTTCCTACCCTGTCAAAGTTCCTACCTCTGCATTTTTACATTTTCTCCAGCATTGGATCTTTCATAGATTTACATACTGTGAATATTCCCTATCGTCAGGCTGGGAACACCCAGTTACCTATGTTATAATACATTATTAAAGGAAAAATTAACACCTTGAGTGTCCTACCCATATCGTGAATGTTTTTGGTCCCTACAAATGGGACGTTAAGTGCATAGCCCCGCCCCAGCAGCTTCCACTTATATTTCAACCATCTTCTTTGCTGATAGGAATCCTTGTGTTCATGTCTCCAAAGAGAGAAATAATTTCAGCAACAATTGGCTGGAAATTACCTAAAGTACCAATTGAGTATCACAAGAACGCAATGATCACGTTGCCCTCCTTTTTCCAAAATGCTGCTACTACAGCAGAAACAGCATTACGTTCTTTAGACGTCAAGCTGGCCTTAAAGTATTACCTTGACTGCACAAAAGCCTTCAGGGCTACAAGACA
Source organism: Ambystoma mexicanum (assembly GCF_040938575.1). Taxonomy (NCBI): domain Eukaryota; kingdom Metazoa; phylum Chordata; class Amphibia; order Caudata; family Ambystomatidae; genus Ambystoma; species Ambystoma mexicanum. The sequence goes on from NC_090936.1 coordinate 1,043,965,038, forward strand.
CCATTTCATTGCATTTGGGTGTAGCTTAGGCAGCAGTGAGAAAGATCAAACCCGCAGAGATTCATAAACCTCTCATTGTTTCATATTATTAGCATTCGTATCGCAGAAGAAATGCACTCTGCAAGGCCACAAGGGGGCAGAGAGCGCCTTGTGAGAAGTTATCCCACAAGAAAGAGGGCACGAGCCTCCGACCTTCGCCAGTCCAAACCATAAGTTATAGTGCCCAGATGCCCTCATCCCAAGACCCCAGCATTCCAGTGTACTGGTCAACCCCAGACCACCGGCCTTAAAACTGTTAAGTGTGCTGATCTATCAGGAGGATCACAGCAGAAAGGAGAGCTCACCCCACCTGGGGTCTTTGTGATTTATGCTGCAAGGAAATTAACAAATTTAACTAGGGTGGGAAGAACTGGAACAGTGCTGACGTGGCTGGGATTGAGCAGGGGTTTAGAGTTATTGTGACCTCCAAAGTAGCCTCCGCTCACATGTCTGCAGTACCAGGTGCACATTAGGCCACAGATAGGAGATCTACTGAATTGTTACCGTAATTGCCAATTAGGAACTACGTGCTTGATGACGTATGAAGAAGAATCCCACGTGGAAGGAGAGGAGCAGACGAAACTGGGACCAATGGCCTGGCATCCCCTATGGAGCAGACTGCCTATGTATAGGGTCAAATTTCCCAACCTCTGCATAGGCTGTCAAATGTGCCTTGTGCCTACCTATAGAAATGTAACCATACTTTCCTTCTACATGGTCAAAATGTGCTATCGGTAGGAGTTCCTGACGGGTAGCAAAAGATTACATTACATGCTGTCAGATTTTCCTACCCTGTCACATTTTCCTACCTCTGCATAGCCTGTCAAATGTGTCTGGTGCATACCCATTGAAATGTACCCACATTTTACTCCTTCTACTTGGTCAAAATGTGCTATCGGTAGGATTTTCTGACGGGTAGCAAAAAATGACATTACAATTGGTGTCAGATTTTCCTACTGTGTCAAATTTTCCTATCAGTAGGATTTTCAGACCGATGGGATTTTCTGACAGCTATCATTCAGGCACTGCACGCACTCCGTGAGAGGCCAGTGTTTTTGGGATACAGACTTTGCCTCTCAACCGACTGTCACTGTAAACAGCCTGCTCACTCCGCATCCGGCTGCAATAGTCTATCTGCCAAACTCCAAACACTCAGGCACTCCGTGCAAAAGTAATCAAGTCCTAGGGGAAGGGGAAGTGGCCTGACAGACACAGTCAACATTGAGACCCTTTGTGCAAAGTCTGCCCGGACATTCTCATGCTGACGACATAGAGGAACCTGTTACAGATAACATGAGTGTGGCAGTAAAGGCGCCCCAGGTTTTTGGTTATTTGAACTGCAGAACTGCAGGATACGAACACTGTTTCTACTAGATCTCAAACAAATGTGATGATCCAGTGTGGAGACCTACTGGATTGGATGAGAGATGGATCCGTGGCAAATACTGCAAACCCCATTCCCATGACTAAACAACAAGACCATGTCAATTCCAAATATCTGACAGCGATATGCAATCGGTTCATCATAGAAGCTGTCTTTCATGGAGAGGATGACCTCATTATGAACTGGAGCACAATATTATCGGTGCTGCATGATATCCGGCTTTAAGAATCATCTCAATAAAAGGCATCTTGCGAGTGGATCTCATATCGGACAATAGATTGGACATTGCAGTGCTGGATATGCCTTCTTATCTGGTGCAAAATAATTTATTAGCCTATATGGATGAGTTCCAGTAAAGAGGTATTGATTTAACCCCATATGGAGTTAACCAGGCTGTGTCTGTAAGTCCCTTGTCAATAGCATGTACAGGGAGTAACAATCTGCCTCGCAATGTAACTCTAAATCACAATTATTTGAGCCCCACTCTGACTCGTGATTCGACATGGGTACCAGAGGCATTGGCAGTGAAAGACTCAAGGGCTCAAATTACTAGGCCGGGTTTTTTTTTAGCATAGCTTGTTGGAATACCCGAGGCTTTATGCATCTTACCCATGAAGAAAATGCCATCTCAAAGCTAGAAGTCATTGAGTTCATGTTATTCCAAGAAACATTTTTGATAGACAAAGTGCCTTTGGATGGTTTTATAGTGTGCCAACAAATTGGAGGGAGGACTTTTGATTGTAGCAAAGAATGATTGGGCACAATCAATTGATTTCTTGATTAGTTATCCGCCATGGATTCTAGTCGCACGGGTTAAGGCCCATTGCGATTTTGTATCAATGTTGGTTACAAACCTATATTGTAATTATTTAAAGATGAGCCAGGACGTGCTGATAGAGCACTTGGAGTCAATCCTTTTAAGTCAACTGGTCTCTGGCGAAATGAATGACGTGGTATTGCTTGTGACTTTAACACAGACTATTTAGCTAATCATTACACTATGGAAGCTGATACTCGTGTGATTAATACACACAGTAGTAGGGGATTGAATTGGAATAGGTTTTTTATAAGTGTTGGGACATAGTTTGTTTGGATGGAAGTGTGGTGGGTGATCCCGAGGGTAAACCAACCTGGGAACGTACTAGTCAGAACTCGAGGATCAACTTCATTTTTGTAACAGCAAAAATGTTCCAGTGCTGTGAGCATTTTAATGTATGTAGTGGGGATCCCAGTGACCATTCTGTATTATTGGGGCACTTTATGTGTCCTTATTTTGTTAATATTAATGTTAAAGTTATTTGTATTGCGCACCGTCACCACCGGAGTGGTCCCCAGAACCTCTGGCAGATCTGCAAAGGTAAATGTGAAGAAGTGGGGTTGGGGGGTTCAATAGGGTGTAGAGTTGGGTTAGCAGGAACTTCTTTACCTCTTTGTCTTTGCCTTTGCGATTCTATGCTCAGCATCTATGATTATCCTGTGTGTTCGGTATTGTAGTTTGTCCGCATAGTTGCCAGGCCAGTTGGGGAGTGGCAGTTTTCCTCTGTGTTACTCTAGTTGTATGTGTACATGGCTGATGCTGGCATGTTCCTCCGCCCTGGGGTTGGCGATGTTTAGATTAGGGGGTTCAGGTCCATCCCATGTGGGGTCCTTACCTGCCTAAGTTTCCTCTGGGGATTAGCGGTATGTGGACATGGGTGCTCTGGTGTCTCCCCGCCTTTTGGTTAGGAAAGATTAAGTTAGTGTCATAGGTAAACTGGTGTACATTACATGGTAGACATGGGTGGTCACACCCCGCCTTGTGGTTAGAGAATATCAACTTAGGGGTCAAGTTTCCTCTCTGGGATTCTGGGATTCTAGTTTCCCGCTGGGTCTATGTTTCTTAGTCGTGTCCTCCTTTTTCTGGGGCAAAGAGCCAGGTTTTGAGCAGTTTCCTGAATTCCAGATGATCTGTTGCATATGTTTTTTGGTAGGTAGGGTTGAGTAACCTGGAAGGAGACTGCGCCCAATATTCAAAGATGAAATATATTTATTGTTATACAAAGTGCCCTTTTATGATGACACGTGTTTCGGTCTCCCATGAGACCTTTTTCAAATCAATGCTATTATCCTTCAAAGTCCTTTAGTGCCCCTGTTAGTTTTGGCAAGTTTGTTCCACATTAAGTTGGGTTAGATCCTTGACAAAGTCGCTGCGTCTGATCGCGTGCCGCAAAAATCTCTTTGTCAAGGGATCTAACCCAACTTAATGTGGAACAAACTTGCCAAAACTAACAGGAGCACTAAAGGACTTTGAAGGATAATAACCCTGATTTGAAAAAGGTCTCATGGGAGACCGAAACACGTGTCATCATAAAAGGGCACTTTGTATAACAATAAATATATTTCATCTTTGAATATTGGGTGCAGTCTCCTTCCAGGTTACTCAACCCTACCTACACTTTTTGGGGGTTTTTTTCTTGGCAAAACCCTAATACCCGGTGAGACGCGACCGTCTGCAGACAATACAGTTACTTTCCAATATAAGGATAAACCAGTAAGAATATGTCGCCATGTTAGACCAAACCGCCATAGCCAAGAGTTTTTTGAAAACTATGTTTTTTGGTAGGTCGTTCCAGGTTGTTGCTATCAGGTGAGAGAAAAATGATCCTCTGAGTTTTATTTTTCTGTATGTATGTTTTGGTTCTAAGAGAAGGTTGTTGCTTGTTCTGAGTGGTCTTGTCGGGTGGTAGACTGTTCTTTTCCCAGTTAGGAACTCTGCTCCTTGGCTGTGGATTGCTCTGTCCGTTATGCACATCGTTTTAGTTGTAACGATGCCAACATTTTGTCCCCAAAATTACGACCATTTCATTACAGCGTCTTTGCGCGGTAATGAAATGCGGACCCCCCACTACACCGACTAATGGGAGCGGGTGTTGCGGGGTGTCCCCCGCTCACTTTTGTCGGTGTAGTCGGGGCAGGGATTGTAGGGGTGTTCCCGCTTTCATTAGATGGGAGCGGGGGACAATAAAGAAAAAAAAAGAAATAGAAAAAAGGACCCTGCAATGCCAGTTTATACCCACATTAGTGGGCGAGAACTGATGCTGCAGCGTCAGGGGAGAGACAATGGCACACTTCACGGTGTGCTGCCGAAAAGGTAAGTGAGTGGGGGGAGGCGGTTGCAGAGGAAGCAGGGCACAGTGATCTATGTGATCATCACGCCACGCCATAATGGGTTCAGCAATTTAATTGTCGGCATTATGGGCGGCATGGTAATCACATAGATTCGGCGTAGTCTATTCTGGACATGATCGGTGTGATTATGGTGAGTGTTTTGTGGGTGAAAGAGAGGAATGGTACAATCCTTTTTACTGCGTGTACGAGGAAGAAACATTTCTTGATTATAGCGTTTATTTGTGGCTCAAGTGTTAGTTTGTTGTCCATCAAGACTCCCAGGTTCTATACTATCGTTGATGGAGTCAGTGCTGTTCCCAGTACATCAGACATGAGATGTAGTGATTGTTTTCCCCGCTTTTGGATATGATCATCATTTCAATGTTTTTAACTCTACAAGCAGAGTCCCTTGTTTGAAAGTTACCACTGCAAATAATGGGTTAGTATGGAATGAAACGTCAATGATTAGGTTCATGAATACATTTAAAGAGGTTTGGTTTTGAATCCCCGCTTTGCGATCTAATGCTACCAGTTACCATGCACGTTTTTTTATGGAAATATAGCAAAACATTCTGGTCTGTAAAGTTCCTGGCTTGTCAGGAGAACAATGTAGGTCCCTGACCTTCAGGTGATTAAGCGGGAGATGTGAAGGAATATCAGGGGGTTTAAGAAAATGGGATTGAAGGATACACAATGCTCCACCTTAGACTAGAAAAGCTGAAATATACAAATAAAATAAAAAGGATGAGAGTGTCATGCCCGCGCCGCTGGCGCAGGCATTGGCAACCTTCATGGACTACTTGGTACTCATTTATCCTCCTAATACTCCTTGCACAACTCCTTTTCACGCCTTGGTCTTTTATTTCCATTTGCTCAACTTTGGTTCTTTCTTATTTTATTCAATTAACTACATTTACCATAATGCACCTGGCTGCAGTCCTCAATTCCTGGCTATTCTCATTCATCGTTATTGGGACCACAATCCCCAGAAGCCCTAGCAGCCAGTGCTGCTTCCACCTGCTCAGGACCAGAGAGGGAGGAGGCAGATTGTCTTCAGGTGTGCTGCTACAGGTGCTGTCAATTAGCCTGCCTCAGAACAGGGCAGGGCTGTATATTAGCAGCTGCCTGCAGGAGCACAGTGTCTTGCATCTTGAGATCTCCCCGCTCCTGTTTGCCTAGACCCGCTTCTTTGTATGCTGTTCCTGTTGCTGCATTATCCTCTTTTGATCCAGTGCCCTTTCCGGGCTCCCTGCCCTGCAGCCTGCCTCACTCCGGCTGCCTACGGTCCTTGTCCTCTGGGCTCCCTGCCCTGCAGCCTGCCTCACTCCGGCTGCCTACAGTCCTTGTCCTCTGGGCTCCCTGCCCTGCAGCCTGCCTCACTCCTGCTGCCTACGGTCCTTGTCCTCTGGGCTCCCTGCCCTGCAGCCTGCCTCACTCCGGCTGCCTACAGTCCTTGTCCTCTGGGCTCCCTGCCTACAGCCTGCCTTACTCTGGCTGCCTACAGCCCTTGTCCACTGGGCTCCCTACCTTGCAGCTTGCAACCCTCTGCTGTCTCCAAGCCCTTGTCCTCTGGGCTCCCTACCTTGCAGCCTGCACCTCTTCGCTGCCTACAGCCCTTGTCCTCTGGGCTCCTTTCTTGCTGCCAGCTCCCTCCGCTGCCTACAGCCCGTGTCCTCTGGGCTCCTTCCTGGCAGCCTGTCTCCCTCCGCTGCCTACAGCCCGTGTCCTCTGGGCTCCTTCCTGGCAGCCTGTCTCCCTCTGCTGCCTACAGCCCGTGTCCTCTGGGCTCCCTGCCTTGCGGCTTGCTACACTCCTCTGCCTTACAGCCTGTATTACACTTAGCTACCTACGGCCCTGCTCCTCTGGGCTCCCTACCTCGCGGCCCTATTCTTTTGGGCTCCCTGTCTGTCGCCTACTACTAATCTCTCTCTGTCCTGTTCTTCTGGACTCCCTGCCTTGCAGCCAACTACATACCTCCGCAGTCCACTACAGTTTGCCTGCACCTAGTGCCACGCTTGACTGCAGACCTGCTTCCTACTTTGCAGCCCTTCTGTTTTCCTGACTGCTGCTCCCTTGTTCTCTTCCTAGAGTCCTCTTTAGGATATCTACTTCAGTCTAACTGCCTTTCCTTCATTTCCTTCTGCTAGATTGCTCATTGACTTCCTTTTCGCTGGATATATCTGTTCTTGTCTTCTCATGTGTCTTATGTAATCCCTTTGTACAGAGCTTGCCTGTTGGTTTCCGGCAGGCAACCTCTGCCCCTTCCCTTGTCCCATTTCAGTGTTACAGACACCCACTGCTGTTGTTCCCAGCCATGAGCATACAGCGTGGGCCTCTGTGATAGCAATCTGTGCAGAAGGCTGGAGTTTCCTAAGGTTCGTGGAACACTCTTTCCAATTTCAGCATACACCCCAAGAGGGAATCCAGTTTGTTTGTACCTTTGTATCTTTTGCCCCTTTTGGCTCACAGCTACAGTTTCATACTTTTCTTTCTTGTTGAACTTCCTACTGTGTGTGCTTATCTGCTACCTTACTTCAGCAGAGCCACCCAAAACCTCACTGGATACTCTGTGCCACTGTTGACAGAGTGCCATTCTTGACAGAGAGCTATTAAGCACCAAAGAGCAGGGGAAAACATGCTGCAGAGTATCCCGCATAAATCAGACATGAGTTTTTGGAAGTTAATCAACGAGAATGAGAAACCCCTAGTTGAATCACACGAGAACCCTATTGCTGAGGATATCTGGGTAACCCATTTCCCTCAGTTATAATCTTCAAGGGTCGAAACAGTCTCACATGAAGCAGTAGACTATCCTTGGGATCTTAATTTTGATTGTATGGATATCAAAATGATTATTCAAAAATCTAACCAATCTAGAGCACCTGGGCCAAATGGGCTTTGTAACGGGATCCTCAAGATCGACCCGAGCTTTCCCCCTCGCTATCATACAAAGTGTTTAGATCGGCTTTGGACCAGCGGGAGTTACCAACATCTTGGCACACTGCTATCAAAATACCCATTTTTTAAAAGGGTGATAAGTGCAATCCACTTAATTACAGGCAGATAGTCCTTTTAGACACGGAATCTAAAACATTTGCATCACGTGTGCTGGCTGAATCATCCGCTTGGGACTCCTCTGTTGGTGCACCTAACTATGATTTAATTGGGTTTAGAAAGGGGGTGGGCGCTTCTACTGCTGGTCTCATTATCGACCACTTACAACAGTCTACTTGGCAAAAGTGCACATCTGAAATCTATGCCGTGCCTATTGATGTATCATTAGCTTTTGATAAAATAGAGAGGAATTTGTTTTGGTCTAAGTTGAAAATATGGGTTATTCCAAATCATTTGTTAACAATTTGATCCATCTGCATTCAAACACTACTTTAAGAGTCAGGCTTAGTCAGCAAGTTAATATGACCAAATCCATTGTTACGTCTAACGGGTGGCGCCAGGGCTGTGTCCTGGTGCCATTACTGTTTAACTTATATTTGTCTGACATAGGAGAAGAACTTGCTAAATCTACATTTATTTCCCCTTTTGTGTTTGGATGCAAATTGTTTTGGATAACATATGCAGATGATATCCTTCTTCTGGATTGTAGTAGAGTGGGGATTTCTCGACTCATAGATGCCTTTGGTCATTATGCATTTAACAAATTGAATCTAAATTACTGGTGTTTAGGGCCAGTTATAAGAGGGCTGCTACAAACTGGAGGGTAAATTCACAACAAAAAAAGAGGCTTTTTACATAAAATATCTAGGTTTCAATATTTATGGAACACCATCGAAATAATGTTTGACTGAGCTTTTAATTATAAAAGTTAAGCATATGTTTTGTCAAATGAAGGCCATTCATTACCACTTCGGCATGTTCTCCCTTGAACCAGTGAAAACATGTTACGAATCCAAAGTGATTCCCGTCATTTATTATGGGCTAGAAGTGAACCACCAGTTAAATGATTATAATTTTGATCTTATTGAAGGTCTATTGCGGAATGCCACCTTAGGTGTTCCGTAAGTGGTCCCAATGATTGTCATGCAACATGAGCTGGGCCTTATCTATATCTTGAAATACAAAGGTTTTGTGGAAGAAAATCCAACCCTGTAGGATGTTTTATCAACCTCCAACAAACTCTATTTATGAGTTAATGAATAAAATCAAACCAGAGTTCAGAATTCCTTTGTTCTGCAGGGCCCAGCTGGATAACGTTGTGCAGTATGGAAGAGGTTGTTAGTAATATCTTGCTGGTGAAAACAAAGATTGTGGCGTAATGATTGGACTTTGACCCTCAAAAAATTAAACTGCTTTAAAAGATATAAATACCTTTGTCATTGGAAATTTGACAGTAGGGCACTGTATTCACTAGTGTATTCATCCTGGAAATGTGTCAGAACTATACTGCTATTCTGCTTGAACCTATTACCAACTATGGAAAACAGGTTTTTATGGAATGAAGATGATCTGAAAGGCCAATTTTCTCATCATTGTTACAAACATTCAGAATCTTCGAAACATTTATTGCTTGGCTGCCACGATTTGATGAATATATGAAATAATATTTTTGGTTATGCTATTGAAGGGATTAGATTGAATCCGTGGGAAATTCTATGGTAGCGATTTTATTTGGATCATTGTCCTAGATCAATTTTAATTTCTTTATATCGTTATCTGGTACAGATTAAACTTATGATAGTGTTTATAAGCATTTATATTGTAAAGGTTGCTAGGAAATTAAGACAATTGCTGTATGTTGTGCGTCATGTTTGCTTTACAATGAAAGAATTTGGATTATATGCGATATTTCATATTTTGTTTTAAGGTGCATTTGTTTAGACCATGTGGCACAAATAAAAATAAAAGTTAAAAACACTGTCAAATAAGTACTCTGAAATATACCAACAAAATCGTAAGCATAAAGGGAACAAATCATAAGAGGTTAATATTGATTCCTAGTCTGTCCATAAACATAAGAACAACCATAAAAGGGAAGTGCTATACCTATGTGTGGTTTTAGATTAGAGGAAAGTAAAACGGTAAAACAATTAACGAAACAGACTCAAAGAAGCAACACATAGTAATACAGTAAGGAAGTACAGCACTGAGGTCTCAGTTAACTTAACACAACTAGTAGAAAACAAGTAACCACAATTTGCTACAGTAAAACCATTGTTTGATGGAAAAGAGAGAACTGCAGTGATGTATTATACTAAAAGGTATATAGACTCATTTATACTATATAAAATCTATGAACTGCTCAGGATTCTGAAGAGTCCCATGGGGGAAGAAAAAGGAAATGTTTATTTATCAATTAGAAATCACTTTGTGTTTCCAAAGTTTCCAGAAGGTTCTCCCATAGAATCAAAAGGACAAAGCCAGTAGGCCTGCCATGTTTGTGGCAAAAGGTTAGGTAAATTCAAATTCTTACCGGATGCAGCAGGAGGGGTAAGAAGCTAGTTGGGGGGGCTCAATAGACCACCACAGGAAATATACAGCACAAAGGTTCATAAACCAGCAGGCTAGGGAGAAATGGTCAGTTTTGTACAGGTTTGATGCTTTCCTACAGTGATGTGCAGTAGGGTGGGGAGGAGGCTGCAAAACCTCACTGCTCTCAGATCCAGCAGATCATGGAGAATGGGACAAACTATTGGATCAGGGATTTAGGACCTGGAGATAGGTACTCATGGTGCTGGCTTCTTCAAAAAATGCTCAACATCCGAACATTTTCCTGGTGGGAGTAGATCTGATTAGTAGAGGGTGAGGTCTCTGGATGAGGACTCAAACTCGCAACTCAGCCCAAAACAAGGGGATCGCAATGAAAAATGCACCATGACAGATCATTTAGGAGGTGAAGAACATGGCAGCAGCAACCGAAGCAGGACGCTATAATACATTGATGCAAAATAATAAGCTTTGTGCTGACTTGTATCAGCACTCAATAATGTACATCTAAGAGACACACACACCAAAACACATAGGGCCTCATTATGAGGTGGGTGGTAAGGGGTTAATGGCGCCGGTAAAGGTGCCAGAGCCGTTAACCCCATACCGCCCTATTACGAGGTCCGCTCGCGGGACACGCTCTGGACGTCTGGTTTTACAGACATCCTTAGCGGGTCCCGCGAGCGGCCCAGCATGCTAACAACGGGCCCGTCATTAACTGGCCTGTTGTTAGCATGCTCCCCATTCCCATTGAGCCCTCTGGGGCTAAATGGGAATGGGGATGGTCCGGGTTCCCTGAATGGGGAAATACCGGGCCCTCCAAGGTCAAAATAGCCCGGTATTTCCCCATTCAGGGACCACGGACCCGGACCCGAGTTTGGAGGCAGCCATGCCCTTTTTAAAGGCATGGCTGCCTCCAAACTCGTAATGAGGCCCATAGTCTAGAATGGCTATCACATTCAGCAGGAAGCAACTAAAACTAGGGGTGGCAGACCTTTAGGAGGCCTGCTAACTTCAATTAAAAATAATTTTAGTCACACAAGTGATTTAGTATGTAAAATGAAGGGTATCTTGGCTGTAAAAAATTGACCTTTGCAGTGGGGAGAATATTTGGAACTGATTGCTGATTAATATATGTTGGCATCCGTCTTTCTCCACAATTGAAAGTTTTATATTAGAAATGGGGAATTTGCTTGGACGCTACAAAGTTGACGTACCTGACGATTGGAATGTCTTTTCTAATAGTGATAACGTTGATATATAGATAAGAACTAGGGATATAATTCCCAATAAAGGTATCAGCCACTCATTGGACCAAGGTGTGTAAGGAATGGGCACCAATTAAGTTATATGGTAACGTAAAGGGAGACATTTCCAGTAAACCGACCTGGCAAAGGGGAGATTTACGTTCAAGGATAGATATTTGTTTGACTCTTGCACCCTCCATTATCCCTGACTGCCTATTAGCCATCCAGTCCTGGTGCGGCTCCAATTACCTCTGCCTCAACACATATAAAACTAAGATCCTTCCCATTGGGACCCCTGCTCTCACCTTCTTCCCCTCACTCTGGTCTTCCACCTTGGGCTCTCCCACTTTGTCTTCACTGAAGCTAGAAACCTTGGAGTCATCTTCGACTCATCTCTCTCCTTCCTCCCTCACAATCAGGACATTGCCAAGAAGTACAACTATTAGTTCTTCCTTCTTAAAGGAATCTTTACTTTTCTCACTTTCCCTCAGGGGCTCAATGTGACTCAAGCCTTGGTTCTCTCTAGACTTGACTACTGTAACAGCCTCTTCCTGAACCTTCCCTCCTCAACTCTGAAACCCCTCCTGCTTATCTAGAATAGGGCCATGAGACTTATCCTTGGTCTTAAACCCAGGGACCGCATCTCTCCTGCACTAAAAAGTCTTCACTGACTCCTGGTTTCTGTACTTATTAAATTCAAATCCTTCTGCATCATCCACAAGGCTGTCTGTGCCCAGAGACCACACTATCTTGAACTTCACCTCACTAAATACTGTCCCCCAAGAACACTTCGTTCCTCTGGCACCAACTCTCTGTGTCTAAATCGTTTTGCTAAACAGAGGGCAGGTGGTCCCTCTCTCTCCTCTGCAGGCTCCCTCCTTTGGAATAGCCTCCCCCTTCACCTGCGCCTCAAGCAGGATCGTCTCGAATTCCACAAGCTCCTTAAGACCTTCCTCTTTCCCACCTTCTCTCCTCTGTTATTCCTACAGTTTCTGAATCAGTGTACTTGGCCCTTATGCATCCTCAGGGCCTCGACCTCCCACACCAATTCCCAGCTCCAGTCTATCCACAGCACTTAGCATCGGCACACCCTTCGCCCTGGAGGCTCGCACTTTCACCTGCCGCGGCCCAGGCCGTGTAGCACTCAACATTCCTAGCACTGCGTCTATGGCTCTCCCCCAAGCTGTGACCCCCCAGCACTTTCCACCTCTGCCCTCTTCCTTTCTGCACTTGCACATTCTGAATACTCACAAGGCATAGTAGATTTGTCCCCCCCACCCCCGTTCTTAGATGTTGTGTTGGTGTAATGTATTTCCCTCCCCTACCTCCTCCCTGCCCTGTGGGTGCTTTCAAACTGTATTTTCTTATTGTATAAGCGCCTCATGCGTAAACAATAAACAAATAAATAAATGACGGAAGCTCTTTTCCATAGATGCAAACAGTTTATGATTAAAAACAATAAATCAAGTGAGCACAGCATGAAGAATGAATATTAGCCTCTGTCAACCCATCCTGAATACAGAAATAAGGATATAGAAGTTGACTGTAGTAAAAACGGTATGATTTGGAAATCTAATTGATTATTGTTACTTTTTCCCCTCTGTCAGCGACGAAGGGGACACTCATCCTTTGTTTCTATTGTAAATCTAATTTAATCAGTACCTTTAACGATAATATCATAAGGTAATACACCACTTCATTATCACAAAAGGTTGTGTCTTTCAACCCGGGTACATTCCCCACTTTTATTTATGATGATATATTCAAAATAACAAAGGGCAAGGTTAATTACACCCCTGAAGCCCGACAACCTAGTTATGACAAATCCATCCCAAATAAGAAAAAGAGCTTACAGTGAGAGCGCAGATGAATGCATTCAATGCAAAATGATCCAGGTGTCAAAATGGAAAAAACAAGACAGTTAAAACAAAAGTATAAAAACTGGGTCAAAGCTCATAAATACTTATTTGTTTTGAAAGATTTCTATTTATGGGCAATTTTCCCTACAGTTGTGAACCCCCCAACTGTTTGCTTTTGTCTGACCTACGTAGCCTGACTTTTGCCAGTGGAGCCCAGCCTTCTGCTGTACTCCACTGGGCTTTTGCTCATTTTGTTATAGGGAAACTGACATGCCCTTCAGACTGTCAGTACTGGGAGACTTTGTTTCCCTTAGTCTTTCACTTTTTTGCTATTTCCTAGTAACATTTTATCAGTTCACAGTGTACCTTACAGTACAATGGCTGGGGTCCCTTTTTCATTTTTACGGCCCTAGGCACCCTTGAAGGATTTCTTTGTGAATGTGCAAGTGTGCCCAGGACAGAGCTGGTGGCAGCAGTTACTTTTAAAGCATTTTTGACTCTTGTCTATGGTCCATACCATGTTTACCGCATTTGGCCCAGGACTGTGGCCAGTGCCCAAAATGGCCATGCCACGAGGTCCTTTGTTCATTACTTTGGGCATTTTGTCCCTTTGCCTTCCCCAGGTCAAACAGACCTGGGAAATTCCTTATTTGGTCATGCAGAACCCTGCGTAAACCGAAGCTGTCTCATGCTTCTGCATGCCTTGTGTGTGTGCACCCAGGATGTGGGCTGGAGCTGTCTAGTTCCAATACACATCCTGGGTGTCAGGATGTCTGGTGTTCTGTAAGTGTGACTGGGACCACTGTGGTCTGCGATTGGTCCACGTCTGGGATGGCTGAATGTGAGCAGGCCCCTATTGGTATCTCTTCGATTCGGAGTGAAGGAGATTCTGGATAAGAGAAGGCGCCTTACACCCATTCCAGGTCGAGATTCTGAGTTCACACGGAACTTAGTAAAGAAGCTAAGTATCCTGAACCGCTGAAGTAGATCCTTGGAACAACTGGTGACCAGCAGGAAGGTTTGGTATCCTGACCCCACTGTTGTCCTGTCAGAGACCCTGTTTCGCATCGATCACAGAGGGCCTGCAAGGGCACTTTCACCCAACAGAATAGTGGGACTAACTACTCTCGGCACCTCCTGCTTGGCCTGAAAACGAGCCTGCTCGGAAGTGTTCATGGAACGCCCAATGAATTGACCACCTCGTAAGGGACCTATGCTCTGGAAATGCCACCATCTCGAGGCTCGACTTGAGCCTTGGGAAACTGTAAGCTCTGGGTTTAAGGCAATCTTCCGTCGAGTTTCATACACCTAGCATTCCTAGGTCTAGAATTAGGATGCCTGAACCTGTGCATACGCGGTCACCATGTCACCCAGCTTTGATGATGATCTTCGTGGGTGCCTTGCTGCTGTGCCCCCTGTGCCCTAAGACTTGCTGCAGTGGAACTGGCCTGATCCCTTCACCAGGAGCGGAGAAATCACCACTGTCCTGCCACGGAATCATTCCCGGAATGCAGCCCCTGAAAGCCGCGGAATCTGCAGGATCCTTTATCGAGGTAGCCTGTGCTACCAAGCTATTCCCAATTCTTGGAACCTGTTCTACCCTCTTGGGCAGACCCTCCTTGAATAGTGGGAAGTTTTCCCTACAGTTGTGAACCCCCCAACTGTTTGCTTTTGTCTGACCTACGTAGCCTGACTTTTGAAATCACCACTGTCCTGACCTCACCCACCTTCCTGAGTCGCTACAGGACCCCATTTTTCTTTTTTTTTACTAAAATGTTTTGTTTGATTTACCAAACCTTTCATTTACACTTATTTTACATTTCTAAAACGTATCATTATATCATTACATTTCAATCATTCAGTTAGAAGCATTTGTTAATCTCAGACCAAAATGTGATTATTGTGATGATTAGGCGTTGATCTTGTCCTCTTAATAGGTTGTCCCATCTTTCTTCAGTCGTCATTTGTTTATGCGATATCCCAAAGAAGTCTCTATGTAGGTCTCTTTTTTCTTTTAGAGCTGGGCAGACCATGATCAAGTGAAAAAGTGTTTCTCGCATGTTTATCTCTTTACAGAAGCGGCAGTCAGAAGATGATTTATCTGTCATAGATAAGTAATCACGGGTCGGTAGAATGTTAAAGCGAAAACACAAAAAGCGATCACGGATATTACGATCCGGAAAATGATTCAAGTAGCATGGTAGTTCGTGAAGGGCCCTTATTTCAGTTTCACATTTAAGGTGACGTTTATATTTACTTTGTTCGTCTACAGTTTTTATCCAATCGTTGTTCCGGATTTTTTGTTTAGCATGCTGTGGTCTATTTATCAGCATTTCTTCAATGATTTCTTCTGTTTGCATTTTTTGTTTAATCTCGGAAGTCCATTTGGAAAGAGCCGTAATTTACAAGGCTTGTTTCTTTTCTTTAAGTATTTCCAGCGATGGTATTTTATCTTCTGGGATTATTTTCCTGTGGAGATCCATTTGCTTCCAGAGAACTATCGATTGTAGATTGAAGGGCTAATTCAAATCGGATTCTAGGCATCGGGAATGATTTGGGAAGAGCTAATGTTTTCCTCCAAAATATCGCCTCATAACGGGACCATTTTATTGTTTGCTGGTTGATCAATGATTCACTGGCATAGGTCAGTATCGGAATGACTTTTGGTTTGTACAGAGTAATTGTAGCTTTTATTGAGTATGTTCCATATTTCAGATGGAAAAATCGACCTTGCCTTGCAAGCGATCTGGCTTTCCCCTCAACGTGGTCTTTCCATCCCTTTTTGTTCAAAGAGGGGTTAATCATTGCACCCAGATATTTTATTGGCTTAGTTATCACAATCTCTTTGTTTTCTAGATGTATCTTTGAGGTGCATTGGTTCTTGTTTTTTTGAGAGGAAAGTTTCATTACCTTAGTTTTATTGATATTTATTTGCAACTCATTTTCGATCATGAAGATTTGTGCTTTATCTAAGGTTTTCTGTAGGCCTGTCACGGTTTTATCTAAAATGATAATATCGTCGGCGTAAATTAAAGTTTGAATAGGCTCGTTGTTGATCTTTGGAGTGTTCGCCGTTTTATTTTGGATCTTTTCCCCGAAGTCACAAGTATACAAGTTGTATAAGCAGGCAGCCAAGGGGCACCCTTGCTACAAGCTGTTCCAAGTGGGGATCGGCTTTGTCACCATACCATCATTAGTTAACCAGACTTCGGACTTGAATGGAGGTGTTAGAGTAAAGTTGTTCTATTGGGTTCAAGATGGAAAGCGTACAGCCCCATGATGTTAATTTAGTCCAAAGTTTTTGTCTTTTGACAGAATCGAAGGCCATCTTTAATAGATGGCAAATAGGTTCTTTAATAGATGGCAAATAGTTTCCCAAGAGGATCTAGGAGCGCTATAGGTCTATGGTTCGCCAGGTTTTTTCGGTCTCCTGCTTTGAAAATTGGGATAAGAATAGCTACTGTCCAGGTGCGTGGCATTTCTTTTATCTTTCCAATGAGCTGGAGAAGGTGGATGAAAAAGGTAGCCCATTCTTCTGGAGCTGCTTTGAGATCGGTGTTCGATAATCCATTGGGACCTGGGGCCCGAGATGGATTGAGGGCCATGATGGTATTTCTAAGGTCTTCTATTTCCCAGGTAAGATTCCAAGAACAGTATTCTTTCTCTAAATCGATTGTCGGAGTGTCAATGCTTGGTTTGCAGAGAGTCGTAAAATGGTTAACCCATGTCTGCGATTCAACTTCTTGGATCATGTGAGGTGCTTTGGATGAATCATTCAGCAATGACCATAGTTGCCTTGTATTTTTCTGTTTCAGCGCAGCTAGAATCGCTTCTGCATCATTTTGTTTCATTATGGCTTTGCTCGCTTTTATTGAATTTGAATATTTCTGTTTTTCTTTTTTGATTTCAATTTCAAAACCGGGTTCTTTCTTTTTTTTTTTTTGTCGTATGCGTTTTTGGTGCAGTTGTTTTTTCTTCTAGATTTCAACATTGAAACGATGCGTATGAGTGTGTTTTAGTGAGGTATCATGACTTGGTCGCGATTGGTGGTATTTTTCCAGGATCAACCATAATTCAATTTTAATCGATCTTGAAGTGGCGACTCTTCAAAGGTGGATACTGATCCAGATATCTGATGGTTCTTTATTCAGAGTCTGTTCAATCCATTAGTAAGTTCAAGAGCTGGTAGGGTTATTCGCAGGTCCTGCAGTTTTCGCATGGCCCATTAAATTGATATTTGATGATGGTCACTAGTGGGTTGCGCAGAATTAGCAGTAGAAGTGATTAATTTTCGTATTCTTTCTGAAATGAAAATGTAGTCAATGATTGATGTAGATTTTTCTCTTGACCAAGTTGGAAGGGGAAGACCTTTATTATTCGTTGGTTGTTCACTCAAGGATATGTTACGCATGGTTAATTCTTTAATTTTCTAGCTCTAGATGACAGAGCCTGAGACTCCATTTTTGTGCCTTCTCTACTGAATAAATGCATGTTGAAATCTCCCGCAATGATCTCTACACGGTTATTAGAGATGCAAATGTGTTGATTTCATCACATATTGAGTCTATACATTTGTTGGTTAAATAGGTGGTTTCAGGGCATTGATCCACATCGTTAGCAAAGGTCGGTATGAGTATGTTGATGTATTGTGCCCAAGAGTGGATATTCTTCTTTGTTGTTATCAACCATGAAGGAATGATTTTCATTAGGATCATCATTCCTGATGCAGGTCTACCTTGCTGCGAAGTTATTGCGGGATTCGACACAGTTATAAATCCGTCACAGAGAACATCATCTTTCAGGTTTCCTGTAAGCATATGATATCTGATTCTGCAGGGGAGGCTGATCCTTCGTCAAAGAGGTGTTTATGGCCTCTGGTGTCCTAAGAGCATAAAGATGTTTTGCTCGGATGGGAAGCTTTGCATATTGATTGTTATAGATAGGTTTTTCTGCAGTGACTCAGATTTCCACTTGAGGTACTAGATCTTGTTTTGCGTTGGGGAGTCCATTGAAGGTCGCGCCATATTTCTTGTCTTTTCGTGGCATCATCTGTGTTTAGCG
Organism: Ambystoma mexicanum; assembly: GCF_040938575.1. Lineage (NCBI taxonomy): Eukaryota > Metazoa > Chordata > Amphibia > Caudata > Ambystomatidae > Ambystoma > Ambystoma mexicanum. The sequence goes on from NC_090936.1 coordinate 1,043,983,217, forward strand.
TATAGTTTTCTCTGATGGTATCTCAAGACTTTGGACCAGTATTGTTAACATTTTTCTGGGTCTCTTGTGGTGGTTGTTGTTCCATCCGCTTGTTGCGTGAGTATATGTCGTACAACGCAAGTTTCTTAGATACTTTTTTTTCAGCCATTAGTCTGGATACGAATATCTCTTCTGTTTTAAATCCTAACATTGCTAATTGACGATTTGTAGATAAAACACACTGCATTGTTTATTGGGTGTAAAAGTCAATGTGGGCTACATCCATCTGTTGGTTATTAGGAAAAAGGATCACCTCAATGTCACCAGAACCAATTTGGGCTAATTGCGGAATTACATTAAATAAATGCAGAATATTGGCTCTATTCATAATTACAGACTCTTCAATGTTTGTCGCGGTTGGAAATAGTGCTACTCTGAATGCACAGGAGGCTTTCATTGGGTTATAGAAGGTTAGACTGATGAGTGGTGGATTCGTTTGGGCAACGGGGATGTCCTTGCTCTTGGATCCATTTTGCGTATCTGATGATGACCAGGATACATCGTTTGACACCACTGAATATATGAAGGAGATGTTATTTGATGGATCATGATGGAGTAGACTTATTTGGGTAGGTTCTAAAGTTGTTTCCTGGCATTCATCCAGGATGATCAATAAGTCATCTTGCGAGTCTATGGAAATGGAGTTATGCTCAATAGAGTCGTCAGACGTGCTGATGTCCATGACTGGCAATGGATTAGTCGCTTTGCTAGATGCGTCTTGGTTAATCACAGCCAACAAAGCGTCAAGTGGTTCAGACTGTGGATAGTCATCTTGTTTGTTCGGAATGCTTGGAGCTTTTGTGTTTGTTGAGATTGGAACAGCATTTTCCTGTGTTAGCTGGTTTTGAGTTGTTTGTTTCGTAGTTTTAGGTATGTTTTCAGACAGAGATTTTTGTACCGATTGCATTTTTCTTAGAAATGCACGTGAGCCTGTTTGAGATTTTTTTGGGCTTTTATTTTCTTCGTTTTACTCAGTGGCTGGTTTCCCACATGCCCTCGTTTGGTGAGATCAAAGATGTCAAAGGGAGTGCATAATGCTGGTTCGGTGGTGGCCTGGCTAGCAGACTGGGGTGGGTCCAGTACTCTAATCGGGTACGTTTGGATTTCATATTGTGTCATCTGGTCTATTTTCATGACATCTAATTGCATTGAACTTTTCGTTTGCGTTTGTTTCGTTAACTGTTTTAGTTGTGGGGTCGCATGTGGATGCTTTTTTACTTTTTCATCTATCATTTTCTTTGTGATTGTTGATACTGTCTCCATCAGATTTTGTTTATCCACTCGATCTACTCTTGCAAGTTCTGCTAGGCAACTTTTCCATATCCTGGAGGTTTCAGCTTCATATTTAAGACGCTCCTGAATAGTTCCAATGAAGCCTTTGAGTTGAGTTTGCTTAGTCATGATCATGGCTAGCAAGGTAGCTTGGTCTTTTGTTGTGTCGACCATGGCTTCTTGGATTTTTAGAAAAGGTATCATAGCTGTTGATACTTCTGCTAGTAGCGTATTCTGAAGGTCGAGCATTGTAGTTGGAAGTCTTTCTGGAATTTCGGGGGAGTTGTTCAGGGGTTCAAACTTCTTAGCTGGAGAAAAGGATTCAATCTCTAACTCTTTGCTTTTAGCTGGATTAGTCGATGAATCATAAGGGGATTTCGTAGAGATTTTTGGAGACAGATGAGTTCTTTTAGGTGCAATGGGTGTAGATGTATTGATCTTTTGGATTTGGGTAGGATTAAGAACCTCCTTGAAAACTTCAGCTCTTTTCTCTTGAGAGTCCATAATCGCATCTATCTCTGTTATATCAAGGGAAAGGCGTGCAATGCGAACCGACAATGGTTTGATGTTCTCATCATTAGAGGGATCTGCGGGGTGATATGTTGATTGCCAATGTTGTTTGGCTGCTCTTGCTCTTTCTTGAAGGGATGGTGTTAAGCACGAGTCCTCAAGAATGGATTTCGGCATTGTTTTATTCGTGGTCGAGATTGCATTGGTAGCGGAAAAAGTAGTTTTGAGCAATCAAGTGCTGTTAGGTCAGGGGAGGAATTTGTGGTAGGTTTAGGTGAAGTGGACGACATAATACGTTGGTTCTCTAGGTCAGATAATTTTGTAGAGATAGGTTGAGTAGATAGCTTGGGTAGTGGGTTGAGCGTATTTTGGGTCGAGGAGGTGACCTTCTGTTGGACTGGATGCAAGGGAGCCTTGGGATGAGGAGGCTGAGTTGTTTTTCTTAGTGATTTCACGTTTTCAAATTTCAGTAAGGATATCGATGGGGACAGTGCTTGATCGTCCGAGGGACCTGTTGTTGGCGGAGTAGCAGCGTAAGGTAGTGAAGGGGACTTATCTTCTTTGTTTAATTTCAGTGTTGAGCATTGGGAACTTGTAAGCTCTAGCATTTTAGCAGCAATGGGTTTAGAATTGCACGCATGTTTCCCATGTGACTCTAGTGAGTTGATGCTTTTATTCAGTACTGCTACAGAATCTTCTATTTCCCCTGTAAGTGCGATCGCGGTTTTTTGGATTCCATTAATAAGTTGCAGTGGCAAGAGTGTATACGCTCACTGAGAAGTGATTTACCAAAGTCAAATAATTGTATTGAGAAGTCGAGCACTTACCGCAGCTTCCGCCGGGTCCAGCCGGAAACAGCAGAAAACAGCCGCATCCTTTACTCCAGCGGGCTTCACGCCGCAAGGGTCGCGCTGTGCTGATTTCATCAGAGCTTCCTGTAGGCGTGGCAAGATGGAGTCACGTGACACTTGTCACGTGACAAGTCAGGAAACAGTAGGCAATGCCCCGCTCGCTTCAACCGCTGACGGCTCGAGCCGTCAGTCTGATGCGAATTGGAGCGGGACCTCACGGGATAGATGACAGCAAGTCCTGGGCAGGCACAAAAAGCACACCAGTTGCACAGCATAAAACATCCGTGCCTGTTACTCCAGCGGGCCCCGTGTTGAACTCAACCGCACGATCACGTGCTCCGGCACTGAATGTACTTTTGAGCTCAAGGCTCCACTCATCGTAGGGACTGGACTGCCTCTTAGTTACGTTTGAATTGTTGAAGGACTGCCTAAAATATATTCGCATTGTGTGACCCCTTTCTTTGCAGGTGGTGGATCGCTACTGTGTAATATTCACTTAGGCCATTGGTGACTGTGTATATGTTTCATAGTTAGTGTTGTGTTAGTTTAGTTAATACTGCTGAATTATACTGTTGTGTTTGAGTTAAAAGGCCTTTAATAAATGTTTATGTATTTTTGATATACACCTGACAGAGTAATTTGAAGTGTTGTTTACTGTGTGTGCTCATTGTGGGCTTTGGATCACCCTCAACCCCCCTTAGACCTAGGGCCTGATCATGACTTCGGCGGTCACCCTTAAATCTGGCGGTAGTGCTAATACCGCCAGATTTAAGGGTCCGCCGAATCAGGGCTTCAGCGGATTTCGCCCCAGCTCTGAACTGGGGGGAAATCTTCCGAAAATTCGAGCTATTACCGCTGGCGGGAAATCCGCCAGCGGTAAAAGCGCGAAAATTCCCCATTGAGCCCAATGGGGAATGGGGCATTCCCGAATGGGCTCAATGGGGAATGGGGAATTACGTTACCACCGAACTTGTGATCCGGCACTATTAGTGCCGGGGAGTTCAGCGGTAGGGCTATTACCACCGGCGGTAATGGCCAAGTCGTGATCAGGCCCCTAGTCCTGACCGCCGCCAATGCTACCTTGATTGGCCTGGCTTGTCCAGAAGCTTACTCTGTTCCAAGAAACTAGGCTGGCCTTCTGAACCTCTGCCCTCCAAGTCAGAGTTCAGAAGTCAACTTAAAATTATACCAGAGAGATTTTTGGACACACATAAAGAATAGGGCCAATTATCAAACTGATGTCCAAAATAATCCCATAGTTGAAGACATTTGTCTGAAGTTCTTTATTGACCTTAATAAAGGAACGGGGGCGTGGCCTGGAGCTCATGGCGAGTGGAAGCTGAGTCGCCGTGCTCCGGCCGAGACACCGTATCTTGATCCTTTTGCCTGCCTGAAATCAGACCTGAGACGGAAAAGAACCGGTTCCGAGGGAAGGAGAACCGACCCCGGACACGATACTGTGGTTTTCTCCTGGGTTCGGACCTCCAGACCCACGGATTCTTCCCGGCAAAGGTCCCCCCCCTCTGCTGGTGGGACCTAAGATGGCGGCCATCTCTTGAAGCCGATGCCGGAGGAAAACGCTTGCTGCCTTTGCAGTGAAGCCGATCCACAAGCTACTGCGATGACCGAAACAAGGAGGAGGAGCCTCCCCCTCCACCCGGGTCTGATCTTCTGTTGCTACAGCTACCGACCGGGGAGACAAGCGGGCGTCCCATCCAGGGAGACTGGGCCCAGGCCCTGGACTACGGCACCGTGAGTGGACATGCTGAGCCCCTGGTGCGGGGAGTCCCACCATCGACAGCAAGAGAAGGTGGAGGTGAGGAGAGCACTGAGTGAGGGCATAAACCAATCGAACATGTGCTGTTGTATGCCCCTCCGAGAACTAGAACACTGATCCCATGAAAAACGGACCACCCCACCTCCGGAACCATAAGCTCCCCCAGACCACACACCAAAATCACTGGGCTGGTGGGGGCATTGCTGAGGAAGCGACGTCCACCACCATCTACCCCCACACAACCGAGTGGCGTCTCTGAACGCCCCTCATCACGGCGGCCAGGAATAAGATGAAAACAAGCACCATGGACACATATGTATCTGCTAAAGTGAAATCTTCTCCGCAGCCACGCACTTCCACCCCCAAACCTCCCCAAGCAAAACCGGCGGTCCCCCCCGAAAATCAAGCCCAGGTACTGGAGGCAATTGCATCACTGCGCACATTTATAGATTCCAGAATAGGGGAGTTCAAATCCGAGCTACAACTCATGCGCCAAGATGCCCGCAACCTAACAGAAAGAGTGACCACTGCCGAAACAACCATAAAAAAGACATCAGATGACACAGCGGAGCTGAAAGCTAAGGTACTGGACCTGGAACGAAAGGTGTTCACACTTGAGGCGAGGGCTGAGGAGGCTGAGGGCCAGGCCAGATGCGCCAACATCAGAATACTTGGGGTCCCGGAAGGAAGCGAGGGCTCGAATCCGACAGCCTATATAGAATCCCTGATACAACAGGAGGTGGGCGCTGGAAGACTAACGCAAGGATTCTCGATCGAAAGGGCGCATAGATCACTTCAGAAGAGACCCCCGCCGGGCTCACATCCTCGCCCTATAACCGCTAAAGTACTCAACTTCCAGGATAGAGAGAGACCATCCTCCAGCACTCCAGAGAGGAGGGCCCCATTGAACGCGGGAGCTCTAGGATCACAATCTACCCCGATTACACCCCGAAAGTTCAACGGGAGAGGAAATCATTTGTGCCGATTAAAGCCCGACTCAGGCAACTGAACCTGAAGTACATGCTGTTATACCCCTCCAGGCTGAAAGTGATCCACAAGGGGAGGGCGATCTTCTTGGAATCCCCAGCAGCTGCAAACATGTGGCTGGAAGACAACAATCTAGCCGCAGATAAAGATCCTCAACCCACGGAAAACTGAAGAATCCCCTGCGCTTGAGGCATGGACGAATCCATGACTCATAAAGCTAACTCGGACGCAAGGCAAATGACCAAAGAAAAAGTAAAATCACCCAACAGTTAGCAACGTAGATGCGGTCCTCGCTCGGCCCACGCCAGGCACAGAGCCCTACCCCCACGAACAGTTCAGGACAGGCCAGTTGCCTGACCGACCTCCGTCGTGCCTGACACCCGGATGGGTCCTGACGGTACGAGAGCGCCTGAGCACCAGCAGGAACTTGTCGTTGCTGGGCGCACCAGTTCCAGTTTTGTTAATTGTTTTGTTCACACCACAGTCCTTGAAATATTAGGAGAGGGGAAGCATGAGACCTGAGGCCCTTGGGGGCCGAGGATGAGAAAACACCAGAACCCAGGGGGAGAGCCTTACCACCTGGAGAAAGGACCGCCCCGTGAAAACTGGGGCGACTGGAAAGATGAAACCAAGACACCAACTCAATGGCACTCCAACTTAAGGTGATGACGTGGAATGTGAGGGGCATGGGCACGTACCTGAGAAGGAATCGGATCCACTCTTACATGCGCAGGAAAAAGGTATCGATAGCGATGCTTCAAGAAACTCACCTCACGGAAGAATCCACAGCCAAATTATCCGAAAGATGGGGTGGGATCGGAAGAGGGGCGCCATACTCCAAATTTGCTAGAGGAGTGTTCACGTGGGTGAACCCGACTGTGCCCTTCCAGCTACTGGACTATGAAGCCGACAATGAGGGCAGATATCTAATTATATGGGGTACTATCGAATCCACGCCAGTCTGCCTGGTGAATTTATACTTTCTGCAGCACGGAATACCCTCACACCTCGAAATGCTCAGTGCTAAAATGATTCTTCGCAGAGAGAGTGCCTTCATATGGGGTGGCGACTTCAACTGCATCAGGAACGGAGCTATGGACAGATCAGACCCCCCCGTCATTTAAATAACCCTGCATCTAACGCGCTAAACACCACAATAGAGCAGCTCGATCTAATGGACATCTGGAGGGAACAACATCGCACCGAGAGGTGCTATTCTTATTACTCGGCCCCGCACACGGTCCACACGAGGATAGACTATTTGTTCATAGATCGTGAGCTGGCTCAACAAGTAGACTCCACATTGTATCTAGGCAGAACCATATCCGATCACTCACCGCTGATTATGCATTGGGCTCCTAGAGGACCCAGACCGCCAATCCCGCTATGGAGAATGCCACCGGCAGCACTCGCAGACCACGCATTTAAGGAGGAACTTGGTGCTAAACTAGAGGAATATCTAGACATTAACACAGGCTCAGTGTCAAGTTGGAGCACACTATGGGAGGCCATGAAGGTCGTAACACAGGGAGAAGTTATATCCGGTGCTGGTGGCATCCGCAAGCATCTGAAGTTGGAACTGGAGGAACTGGAGAATAAGATTACACACCTGGAATCCGAAATCGACATCATGCCGGACGCCGAAACAGAACTGAAGGGCACCCGGGAAGAGCGCCTTTTGGCCTGGAATAGACTGTCTAAATTCGACTACACGACCTACATAGCCAGGGCACACAAAGAAGCAGATAAACCTGGTAGAATGTTGGCCTGGCTGTGCAAACACGAGTTCCCAAGGCACCTCCCAACTGAAATAACTGACGAAAGGGGGATAACCCACAGGACGCAACAAGATATTAACTCTGCATTTGCAGCCTTCTACTCCAAATTGTATGCCCACGACACCAAAATACCAATGGAGGATATAAGGGCTACACTGGATGAGATGGAGCTCCCAAGACTGACGGAGGCCCAAAGAGAGCTACTGGACGTGGAAATCAGTCCAGAAGACGTGACGGAGGCGATTAGATCGCTATCCACCTGCAAGACCCCCGGGAGTGACGGGCTTCCGCCAGAATTCTATAAAGCGTATGAAGCGACCCTTGTCCCAATACTCCACAAGGTGTATATGGAGGCATACGAAAACGGAATCCTACCCAACTCCATGAAAGAAACAATCATCATCCCCATACTTAAACCCAACAAACCTGTCGACAACTGTGAATCATACCGCCCAATCGCCATGCTAAACTATGACTGCAAGATCCTGACCACAATTCTGGCTAAGAGGCTGGCGAGGGTGGTAGGAACCCTGATTTACGAGGACCAGAATGGTTTTGTTCCAGGACGCAATACTACCGCGAACCTGGGGAGGCTCCAACACCTCATGGCAGAGACCTATGATCAAGATGAGGACCTAGCAGTGCTGTCGCTAGACGCTATAAAAGCCTTTGATTCCATCTACTGGGAGTGGCTGATCGAAGCGCTAAGGGAATTCGGCTTTGGCGAGAGCTTTGTAAAATGGGTCGAGGTATTGTATTACACACCGGCAGCGAGAGTGAAGACTGGAGGGACGGTGTCCGAAGCCTGGCCGATACAGCGGGGCACGAGGCAAGGATGCCCGTTGTCCCCGATGTTATACATACTGGGCCAGGAGCCAGTGGCTGCCTATTTCAGGAAACAACACTTCGACGCGGGCATTGGGCTGGGCAGCGACAATGCCATAATATCCATGTATGCAGACGACGTCCTCCTGTATTTGAATAACCCTCAGCTCAAAGCACAAGTCGCGTTGGACATCCTCGACAACTATGCTTGATACTCTGGGATAACATTTAGCAAGCTAAAGTCGTGTGCGTTCCCAGTGGCCAGACTCAGGGGTCTGGATAAGTCCGACCTCCCAGATGTCGGGACACAATGGCAATTAGAGAAGTTTAAGTACCTGGGAATCGAAGTGTGTCATACCTCTGCGCTCACGCACGAACACAACATTGAAAAAGCAGTAAGAGCCCTCCACAAATCCATGAACTTTTGGTCAAAGCTACCACTGGCAGTAATGGGCAGAGCCGCAATAGTTAAGATGATAGTTCTCCCCCATTTCTTATATCACTTCACGAACGTCTGCTTCTACATCAGACCTCCCTTCTTCAAGAAACTAGACTCTCTAATCAAGGACTTCATATGGGGGTCATCCAGACACAAGCTCTCTTTGTCTACACTTACGCTCCCGTACAGGGAAGGAGGGATACAACTACCCGATCTGCAAAGGTACTACCTAGCTGCACAGCTCAGCCACGTGACGAAATGGCTCTCTGATGACCCGTCAGCCGAAGTGGGGCTCCTTCGACATGCAACCTCCAAGCTATTCCCAAAGAAATGCTTTGGAACCCGACGAAACAAACATCCGAAGTTCCTAAGATTGTTACCCTGGGCAGGCAGATATGGGCCAGAACTGGCTTCCTTCGACAATTAAAACATCCCTACAATCCCAATACCCCCAATCTGGCGGATGTATGCAAAACTCAGGCAGACTTAGCGACAGCCAGGAAATGGGAGAGAGCCGGAATCCACACATGGGGTGACCTGTTTGAAGACGGCATGTTCAGAGAACTTGAATCGCTACAAGCTAATGAAGGCATCTCGAACACCCAATTCCTGTGGTACCACCACCTCAAGCGGACAGCCAGGGCACAGTGGCCTGTCTGGCCAGAAGAACCTCCACCAGACCCCCTCCTCCGGGAGATGTACGATCTAGCAGACGGTTGGAAGCCGGTCTCCCACTTATACATCAAACTGAATGATAGACCCAATCCAAAAAGCGCATCCCTGAGACAAAAACGGGAAACCGAATTAGGGACCACACTAACTGACAGTGAATGGGAGCGAATACTACTATACCCCAAAGAGGTGTCGAGGAACATTAGATTCAAACAAGTTCAATTGAATGTGCTATACAGAACATACATGACCCCACTAAGAGTTGCTACCTTTAATAAACAAGCTTCACCAAACTGCCCCTGGTGCGGAAACGATAAAGCGGACATGATCCACATGTTCTGGACCTGCACCAAAACGGCGAAATTCTGGTCCTTGGTGGAAGGCACTTGCACCGAAGCGGGACTCACAAGATATGAGTGGAACCCAAAGGAATGCTTACTGGGAGCCCATCCCAGACTCAGCAAATACAAACACCTGTTCAAACTAATGGACCTAGCCTGCATCCTCGCAAAAAGGTCCATAGCAATGGTATGGAAATCACCAGGGGGCCCGAGGCACGGACGTTGGCTTAAGTACCTGGAAAAGTGGACAGGGACAGAGACCAGAGCCTGGCAGGATGGAATCTACTCAAACGATGATGACTCCAATGACACCCTAGAATCATGGAAGGCCCTGTTGCGCGACATCCAATACGCCTCGGATCACAAACCCCCCTGAGCTCTCACCCCTGCCAGAGACTTGCCTGAGGTTTACCCACAAGAATGGACAACCCAGAAACCCATCCCCCGCGGCCTTGGGTACTCTGACTACTGGCCCCTCTCCCCCTCACCATAATTTAAGAACAACATGTTGAGCTATGAAGACTGTGGTAGTTAATTAGTTGTTGTTTGTTTGTTATGTTACAGTTTGATGGCTATTATGTACTTATATACATGCCAATAAAATCCTTTTAAAAAAAAGACCTTAATAAAGGAACTATGGTGTCTCAGCATGATGATCAATGGATTGGTGCTTGGAAGATGAACATTTTCTATGTGGAAATCTTGGAATCAATTTAAAGAAATCTCATTCCCGGGCACCAGGACCTAACGGCTTGAGCAATAGGGCGTTAAAGGAAGCTCCCGAAATGTGGGCAACAGTACTTCTTACATTATTTAGCAACCTTTTAAGAACTAAATTTATGCCCCAGACTTCAAAACCTTCACACATTATTCCAATATATAAATAAGGTGACATATTAACCCAGCAAACAATCAGCCTATTGCACTCCTGGATGCAGACAGCAAAATATTTGCTACACTTATACTTAAAGAAGTAAAAGAATGGTCGTTCAAAACAGGGAAACTTTCTAAATTCCAAACTGGGTTTAGGAAGAGCATAGGCACTCGGTTAAACAGGCTCATAATTAATGCTCTAGCTGAAAAAGCCCATAGAAAAGAGGCTTATCCTTTAAATGTTGCCTGTGTAGATTTGTCACAAACCTTTGACATGGTCAGTAGGTCTTGATTGTGTTCCAAATTGCAACATTGGAGCCTCCCCAATGAACTATTGAACATCCTGGTCACCCTACGGGATAAGACAACATTAAGAATGAGGCTTGACATGAATGCTACACTATGGAGCGAAATTGCAACCAGTAAGGGGCATAGACAGCACTGTGTTCTGGCCACTTTCTTGTTTCAGATCTGGGTGAACACTTGACTCCATATCCTTTATCCCCTTGCAAATAGCAGGTGAAACAAAATCACATGGCTAAGCAATGGCGACGATATTCTTCTTCTAGACCACACTCAACTAGGACTGCAGCACCTCATTGAAGGTTTCCAATCTTGAACCCATTAAAAACTATTATAATGTGCTTTAACAGCAACAAGAAAAAAAGAAGTGGGCTATTGTTGGAAGCTGGGGGAAGTAAAATTGGAAGTGGTTCAGGATCTAAAGTACCTAGGTTGCTTTAATGGTATTACCCAAATTGACATTTTACAATTGACCTTTTGCACAATTGACCTAATTATAGTGGTCCTAATTGACCTTCTGCACAATTGACCTTTATATTATTTTAGTTATTTGATATTTGTATTGGGTTGGTTTTGTATTATAAATAATATAAGGGGATTGGGTGGGGTGGCAAGGGGTTTTGGATTGGGTGGCAGGGTTGCAGGGGGTTTCCTCTGCATATATGTCCTAATTGACCTTCTAAATTAGGTCACTTCTCCCGAGGTCAATTGTGAAAAGGTCAATTGTAAAAAGGTCAATTAGTATACAACTGCTTTAACCAGTGAATCATACTGTGTTGCCCATCACAGTAGGTTCGATATGAAGGGCGAGCAATTTGGTGAATAAATGCAACACGTTGCATGAAAATGTTGCAGGTTCACAATTCTTCATATTAAGTTTTATAGCGTAAAGGTTATTCCAGCCCTTCTATATGGTCTAGAAACTAACACTGTATCTGAAAATTATAACTTTGAAGTATTAGAAGGGAAGATTTGGTGTAAAGCCCTCCTTCTTCCAAATGTTGTGCCTACTGCAATATTAAAATATGAACTAGGGTTAAACTCGATGTATGCAATATACACATGGAAGGCTATGACTCTTTATAGAAATATAATAAAAATATTATTATGCCAACGGAAAACAAACTGTACCATGTCTTATCGTGACAGTTGGAGATACAAGATCCTGGCTGCTTGAAACTTTTTATAGAGAAATGTGTGAATATTCTGAGCACTTTAAATCTAAGTAGTGAAAATGTATGCAGGGATCTGCGTGGGATTGTCCCGCACTATCTAGAAAAATGTCCGGATGGGCGTTACCTAAAAAACGTTTCTAAGATTTAGGCTTAATTTGATACACACCATAGAAATTGAATATATCAGAAACATATGCACGGATAGTAATTGTAGTTTCTATAATAGCGATACTGAGACTTTGAAACAAATTATTATTAATTGTCCGTCCAAACAACCACTGAGAATGTATTTTTTTAACAGTGTTAAAATTAGCAGATTAATTTTAGGTATATATAAGTGCCACATTTTAACTCCCCATGCACAACAACACTTCTACCCATCAATACCCCAGGGACTGCAGCAGCGTTTGCTGAGGCACACCACAATAAACCTTCTTCCTCCCAAGAAAAACAATCCTTCTACCCACCAATATCTCCTGGGTGCCAGCAGCTTTCGCAGAGGCTCCCCATAACAAACTTTTGCCCTCCCTGTTGTTCTCGCTCACCCCCTATCATTTTCCTTCATCCCCCGCGCCCTGCCTATCCGGGCCCCAACCTCGCTGCTCAGACTGTCGTTCCAGGGAGACCACGAATAGCAAGACCAGGCATCGGACAAAGAGAAAGAACACTGCAGCCGAACCCCATCCAAGCATATGGTACATTTACCATACACCCATCCATGCACCATAGAATGCAGCTATGGCTAAGCCATTCCGGTTTAGCAGCACACATAGTCGTCGACACTGAACCCCCTGACGTACCTCAACCCCCTGACGTACCTCAACACCTCTGCCTCTAGTATACAGCGACAACCAATGAAAATAAAATTCGGTATAGCTGAGCACACATCTAATCTTCAGCAATAGCACTTTATCATAAACCACCAACACCGCCCACCCACGTGCCTGACCTTTGGGCTGCTTACTAGAGCCTAGCCAGCCACCTAACTCCTAATCTGGCACAAAAGCACACAAGAATCTCTTAATCTAAACCATTAGAACCTCCTACACATGGACTGCGGTCACCGAGGGCGTTCCAACCACAAAGCGCATTGAGGCCATACAAATGAGGAAAAAGCGCTATATAACTAACAAATACAATACAACTATTGGCTGCGAGGAGCAACTTATTGAAATATTATAATGCTTTTATTTTTTTAATCTCTTTAATAATGATTATTCTTTTTCTGTTTGGACATTAACAAATGTATTTTTGTTAATATCTTTTTGTACCTCAACATTTTGTATAAGGTTTTGTAAAAACCTTTACATTAAACACACAAATAAAGAGATTAAGACCTAGCTCTTTCGCTCTAAGGATCTGTGTTGGCTAGCTTGTGTTGATACTAGTAGTTTCCTAGCATTAATAAGGTATTTCACTAAAGAATGTGATTCCAATAGATGCCAATTTGCTTGTCTGTCACACTTTAGCCATATATTTGGGAAATGTACTATAATTTGCACTAATTTACCTGTTTTTCTAAATTGAAACGTTTTCAGGGGAATCTACAGATGTTTCTGCTGAAATATATACACTCATTTGCTGCACTGTGGGTTTCACAACCTCATGGACTTCCGGGAGGTGGCAGCACAGGCCAGCTCTTTAGCTCTGGAAATTGTTCCACCACCACTGAGGTACGATGGGTGGGGTGGTGCAGTGGAGAGGTGGGGAGTGCTAGGGGCAGGGCTCTACTTAATAATGAAAATAAATCGGTCTGAGTAATGTTTTCTTTCTTTTCCACCAACATAATTGGTGTAAATGGTGAGCGATAGGTGTTTCGCTAATAAAGGTACTGACGATGCCACTAAAGAAAGTACATCAAGGAGAAACCGACTCAGGACAGACAGAAGAGGAACCACTGCATGTACTAACACTGGGGTAGTCATGGTTGGAGTTAGCACACATTTTCTGTTCTATACACTGCAGTACCATCTGTGCACTGTACAAACTTGGGCGCTGATGTTATCCTTCTTTACTCACATCTCTATAAGGTTGCAAAGGGAGCATGGTAGAGAAAATGCATTAACCTATGCATGGCTGCTACCTACTGTATGTGTTACTTTCTGTTTCCAGAATAACTGTCTCAGAACAAATGCAGCTTCTGTGATGAATCCTGCAGAGTCATCACTGATCCTAAGCCTAAAATCTCCTCCCATGTGGCCAGGGGAGGGCAGCCGCTACCTGATCCTGACTCTGGGGATTGTAATATAAGGGAGGATCATATGGGAGGTGTAAGTGATTTCAATCCGGCACACATCCAAGTCAAAGCCCAGCATGTAGTGTACAACTGAAAACCTTATTTATTTTTGTATATAAATTCAATATTCTGAACGATATACCACTCATATCACACCCTTCTCCTGGAACCCCCCGGTCACACTGAACCAGGAATCGGGCTAGTTTGCAAAGGTAAATATTTATTTATGTATTTAAAATGAATCACAATATGTTCTAATAGATAAGCAACAATCACCAATGGGGTGACAGAACACAGAAGCATATCTTTATTACACTAGGAATAAGTAAGGAGCAAAACAGATGCAGCACAGAAAATAATACTTTTGTGTTGGTTCAGATCAGATAGCACTATGGTTAGAGGTTCTCCCTGCAACCCCTCCAGCTCCCCAATAGGCAATGTAAAGAGATAGGAGGAGAGAGCAGGTATTCAGGAATAACACAATCAAACAGAATATCAGTCTCCCCTTTCCACCTTCAAACACAAGAGACAAACAGAGTTGACTTTTCAGCTGTCAGATTTGGTTTAAAATTGTCTTTAGAATTAACTGGGCAAAACACCAAATGTGGTCATAAATTCTTATGGTAGCCACTTTGAACAGTTGCACACAAGCACAAGCATTGATTTAATCCAGAGAAAACATTTGAAATCTTAAAGTCCAAGTTGGAAGCAGTTTAGAGCTATTTCACACGTGTAAACCTTTCAGATTTTAAAAATTGCAGCAAACTTGTCCTAGCGCGATTTTTTCTATAACGGGAGAATCGCACTGTTTTGAAATTGTCACAAGAATCAGGAAAGTGTCTGGATCAGTGAGTCCTGATGTGTTGTCAGCTGTCTCTATTTATCCTTTAAAATGACATCACAATGGTGGTGTATGGGCCGGCTTAGCTAAGCTTGCCCCTGTGAGCTGGGATAGGACCACACATTATCTCGCCTTGCAATTTGAGTGATTGGATGAAGGCCGGATGATGTCACATTTTATGATTTGCGGGATAGGACCACACTTCATCTCACCTTGCAATTTGAGTGATTGGATGAAGGCCGGATGATGTCACATTTTATGATTTGCTTTACAGTCCTCAGAGACCTCCCTTTAGCCACTGGTCTCAAAATTGGATTTGATACTAAATGTACATTTCTACATTGGTCACCTTTATACAAATCACACACAAAGATGCCATATTTTACGTAGCAGCTATTCCTCAAAACCCCACAGAGGTGGGATCTTGTGTCAACTTTCTAAAGAATTTTGCCCTTTTCGCTATGAACACAATTTTCAAATTTTATTAAAATTTACACAAATGTGCACGTTTAACATAGGGATATGCGTGTACATTTTCACAATTCTAACAGTAATACATTTTGCATGAAACCACATAATTGCCATTCCTGTCCAGAACATGTCACACGGTTCTACCGCCTCTTCACACGTGCAGCCAGAAATTAAATGAACAACTCTGTCCTTTTTATATTTTTCACCATTTTGAATAGCAAGTTATGAGTCTTTTAAAAATTCTTCTTTGTTCATGTTTAGCAACAGATGGTCCGCCCCTTTTTGTCTCCCTGAAGTCCAGGGCATCCCCCTCCTTGTTTGTTCCTTCCAGAGGCCATTTATGAGCTCCTTCACACTTCCAGTTTCCTGGGCTGAAGCTGTGTCATTGTTCCTTCGCTTTCTGTAGACAAGATTCTGTTCTAACCCGCAATTAACACCTCTTAGTGAGTTTCTGCTGAGAGGAAGGCCTCCTTCTGGGAGAAAACCCTGCTTTTCCAGTTCTTGCAGCTTCAGCCAGGCTAATTCACTTCTTAAATCCAGCAAAAACCAAAGTTGTTACATCAAACATAAATACATTTCTTTCTTGGCCTTAAAATCTATGGGAAAAACACAACTAAAATCTGTATTCCTTTTTGGCAACAATGTTTTTTATGTTTGCTAATCCAGCAGACTTTTTAGTTTTCGGTCATTTTCTTCAGTACTCCTCTGATAGCTGTCATTCAGGTAGCCCCGGGTACTGCACCCAGATTTTGGCATATGCTGTCAGTTTTCAGACAATCCAGTTTGTCGGACGAATGTTTTGCTCTTCACATTGGGACTTTGTATGTTCACAATGTTTCATTAGATACATGGATTTTAGCACCAGGCAAGATTTTGAATGTTGAGAAGTGTTGTGTCATGGGCATTTTGGAGTTTTTGGCAACAAAGCAAATGTCATTTGTAGGCACATTTTGGGGTTTCACTTGCAAAGTGCTGCTTTTCTCTCTGCACTCTGTTTGCCGGTCATGGAGTCCACTGGCACATTTCTGCAGGGTGTGCTCTATTCCACCGCACATGTACCATGGTGGCACGTTGGGCATCCCTCTTTTTGTGTGCTGAAGCACAAGGTTTTTGTAGGTTTTTGGGGCTCACAAGGGTTTTGCTGCCATTGTTGCTGTTTCATTCCCCATAACTGGCAGGGTGATGCTGCATAGCATAGCGGAGTGGGTCAATACATCCCACAGAGGAGATGGCTGTTGGGGAGATGTGATGACGTCCACAGGAGAGAGGCTGTATTCTTCTCTATATGAAGAGGAAAACCCCATCATTCCTAAATACCTGATGCCATGTTGTCATTTTGAAAATCCTTCCCATATTAAAACCCAAACTACCGTGTATGAAAACCTCCCCACCTGAATTACATTTACACCTCTGGTATGCATGGTTTACATTCAACATCCCTTAATTATAATGATTTTGACCTGCATAGGAATCCTGAGCAAAATATCACTATACATAATGTTCACATATCATCTCCTGGTTCTGACAATCTCTATTCCAACAGGTATTTAAAACAATATCGCCTGGAGAACTCTAGAACATATGTGGACTCCAATTCCCATAACAAATTGGGTACTGAGACGAAGAACAACAAGGAGTCAATGGGGAGGAAATGTGACATTAAACATGAAGTGCAGTCGAGAGGACGCTAGAGGGCCAACCAAGATGGCTGCTCCTCTGTAAAATCCTGTGAAGCTCCTAAATTAATCCTGTAAATGATGGTGCCTCTAGAGGGTAGATGGCCCAGACCGGCATGTAAAGAACGTTAAAGAAATAGCGCCTGCAGTTTAATGAAAATCATAGGGTATACGGCCCCCTGCACTCGAACACCATAGCTGACACGGAACAAGGGGAGAGGGCCTAATAGTGACCATACTCTCACAGCATGGGCGGTCCCTAGAGTACGACTGATGAGGCCAGCGCTGCGGACAACAAACACCCTCTGCGGCTAGACAAGTCAGTGCAGCATCAAAATTCCCAGCTGCGGTCCGGAATCACCAATAGTGAAGGCGAACCGGAAAGATGACTCGCCTGACACCACCAGCTGAAGTACTGCACGCTGGAGTGAGGCAGAGGCTCACCCGCCTGCAGGGCGGCCCCGCAGTGATGAACCGGGACCAGCCAAGCTGCAGCTGAAGGTCGGAGCCACAAGTGAGGAGGACCCGTACACGAGTCCACAGTCCCCCGCATCTGCTCCTGAAGGTAGGCAGCGATGCAGCTGGCGCACAGGGGCCTGGACGGGGGAGGCGAAAGGACAGCGCGTCACTCGGGGAGACCCACTGGCAGACAACAAAGAGCAGCTGTGCCTCCTCCCGCTACTCCTCCCGGATGAACCGGGCGATCCCTTCTGCAGTGACACCACAGGCTCCCCACCTCCTGGCATCCGGCCCCGGTGGAGGCATCGGATGCCACATTGAGAGAGGGGCGACGGACCCCCACAGAACCGTGGGACCCACACAACTGCGGCGGTGCCGACAACTGCCTGCTGATCCTGCCGCAGGCACCAAGCACTGCAGCCTCACGGCCCGCCAGACCTCGACTGACGCCCTGACACGGGAGGTCGCCGGCTACCATATCTGATATCAACGGGCACTTGAACTGAGCCTCACTTAATAACCAACCATCCATTCCACGGAACAACCACACAGAAGCGGCTCCCCCTCCCGGGGGCGACAGCTCCTTCCATTTGAAATCCTGCAGTAAATCCATGGGAAGACATCCCCACACAAGTAGATTGAGTGGACAAAGAAAAGCCAAGCTGTCTCCCGCATTGAAGCCCTGAGCTAGCTATATACAACAGCAAGCCCAGTGCACGCCATAGAGGAAAAACTTGATTCCAACCACGTAGCATAGACCACCCTCGGGTCCTTCAAGGAGCACAAGCTACCGAAAAGGCACAACACCGATCCCAATCCTAGGGAAAACCCCCAGTCAATTGACAGACAATATATTACTGGGCCTACATGCAAGATCTCCCCGTCAGCAAGCACCATATATACAGGTGGGGCTGAGACCACAGGGGCTTGATTGAGAGGCCAAAACAATATCCTGATTTGCGATCTGTACCAAAGACATGAAACACCCTCAGCAATCCAAGATATAACGACGCGAGATTCGGACACCCCGGCGCCCCACATACAACTGCATGCTCAAAGGAGTTTTCTCACCCAAAGTGGTCAGCCAGCCCACTACCTATGCTCCATCGGACAGCTCGCCCTATTGATGACTGAACCTCCAACAGGTGATCAGTACGTCTACCATATAAGGAATCCTGTCACCCCTGATCACAACACCTACGGCGCCGACATCTCTCTCTTCAGTCTGGAGCGAACCAACATCAACTAACCCCATACCCCCCACCCCCACCAAGCTCCTTCACAGCAAGGCATCCACCCAGGACCAAACCAGCCTGAATAAAAGCCTGCACTTCCTCACTCCCCGGGTCGACCGAAGCAGAGACCCCGCCCCTGGACCCCATTATGGGAAAACCTGATAGATCACAACGTGAACTAAATTTTGAGCCAGGACCCTCAACAAAATCCCTAAAATCCAGTAGCCGACCAGAATCCCCCTCGGAGAGCATGGCTCAAGAGGAAGAAACCCCCCAAACCATGGACATACGGGAGATACTTTTAGACCTGAAAGCCGGCATCGGCAGCCTTGACAGCAAAATTGAAGCGCTATCTTCCAAGATTGACCAACTAAAGCATCACTTGGACAAGCACGGAGATAGACTGGACTCAGTGGAACAAAGAGTCTCCGATCTAGACGACAATGCTGTAACGCTAAAAGCGAGAGTGGCGGCATTGGAAGGACAGATGAAAGTGACCATCGCCAAGAATGAAAACCTCGAAGGACGCTCCCGTTGTACAAATATAAGACTGGTCAGGGTCCGAGAACAGCAACTTCAGGTGAAAATGGAAGGCCACGGCGAGAAAATATGCAGAGAACAGCAGCACTATGACAGTTGTTCGTCGTGGAGAGAGCTCACAGAATCCCAACCACTAGACCCATCCCAGGAGCCGCTCCGCGACCAAGCATTGCTAAACTCCTCAAATACAAAGACCGGGACACGATCCTGCGGCTAGCTAGAGAAAAGGGAGAACTCCAGTATGATGGTGATAACGCCCACTTCTATCCAGACTTCTCCTCAACTGTCCAGGCGCAAAGGAGATCCTTCACAAGCATCAGGCGATGTTTACATGACAACCAAATGACCTACTTGATGCTCTTCCCCGCAAAACTACGAGTCCAACATGACGGGAAAGTCAAATTCTTTAACTCACCAGAAGAAGTTAACTCTTTCCTGGACAGAATTGGATGCAGACCCCCCCATCAACAACAACACAGGGCTACTGCAAAGGGACCGAGCGTGAAGGAATCCACGGTGAGGTTGGTAAATGAAAAGACCAGGTCATCGCTGCATAGGCTGACTCCTCGTCCAGAGTACCCCAATACTTTAATGCTAAAGGAGCCTCCAACTTTGGGAGGACACTGCCTCCAATCTTGAGAGGACACTAGCACCCCAGGCACAGCATTGTTAATGTTACTACATTTAGGGAGGGCTAAAAAGACGGGCAAGTTGGGGGTTGCCCACGTAAGAGAGGGTTTGTATGAACTGTTATGGGAATGCGTCCAGCGGGGCCCCGCCTCTCACCACCCTACCCCACAACTTCCACAAGATCCATCTCCTCGTCACATCCATACGAAAAGAATCAACCGCTCATCTCATACTCTCTCAACATCGCCACCAGAACCTGCAGAACGGACTACAAAGATAGTCCTAAACAAGAAAGCTACATGTCATGTTCAAGGTAGCTACGTGGAACATTAGAGGAGGCAATCTCCCATTGTTCGAGGCTACCGCTTTTACTGACAGCCTCTAACATACTGCCGGTTTATTTTATTATTAACTTTACTCCGGTAGGTTTTATTTGCCAGAACTTTGATATAAATTCTTTCTCGTGTTTTACTCTAAACTCCTAACCCAGGTCGGGGATCCTTTGTTCACTCTTTTGGCGGGCTTCTGCCAAGAAGCCTTCCTTTCGGTGCCTCTGATTCTGGGGTAGGTCTGTTGCTTGGGAGGGGGAGTAGAACCCCTGGACAGAGTTGCTACAGCAACTCAGGTCTCACTCTAACCTGATAGACTGGAGGGTCTCCCGCCAAGAAGACCACTCAACTGTGTGAGTGACAGCTAGGTTGTATGAATGGGTCTCTTTCTGCATAAAAGCAGGGTCCTGAGGAATGGAAGAGCAAGACGTTGCCACTGGAACTACGGAACCAAAGGGGAGAGAAGCCACAGATATCTTCAGCATCTACACCACCGGTGAAGCCCTGCCGGATCGTCTCACCACTTTTCTTCCACACGATGAGAGGAGATCTGCATCGAAAGAGTCTTCTTCATTTGAGCTGGTGGGTTCAACCAATTCACCCATTATTTCCTCGGACCTGCCTTGGTCGAATCGACAGTGCACAGCACTTGGAGACCGGATAGCCAGGCAGCTATCGACCCGGACCGCGATTAAAAGGAGTGTATCTTTTAAACTTCGTTTGGCAGCACCACGGCTGGTTTCTTCCCTGGGTAGTGCAGGGACTCGAACCTTCCTCCACGATGAGAGCCTCTCTTCCTCTGCTGGACCCCTCAACCTGCAAAGACTACCAGGAACAACCGCCACCGCAGGAGCCACTTCTCCACGTTTAAAGGTACATTGTTCTGCCAGGCCGCCCTTTCGCCGTGGTAGCCCCAAAAATCCTTTGACTACTTGTTGGCTGCCCTATCTCTTAACATTGTCTTTCACCTCGCATCTACCTCTTCAATATTTTGCTACTAAAGACTTGACTGCAGCTACAAGAACATGTTTGCTCCTAAGCTCTTGGTCCTGTACCACTGACTCTGGCTCAGGCCTATTGACTCTGGCTGATTTGTTAAATCTGCTCTCACTAGATTGGTTTCCAATAAGAAATGTGTTGATGCACCTAAATCTTCTGAACCCCTCTTCCTTCCTACTGTTTTAACTTGTGGAGTGCCATTTTGCTCAGTTTTCATTCACTTATCTTTCTGCTAAAGTGTTACTGTGCATTACTTGTTCACAAAAACTTCAGGGAAGTGTTGCTAGGGGGTGTCTGAAGGTATTTCGATTTAACTTGTACTTTCCCTCCCATTCGTTGAAATGTTAGAGTGCCATTTGTAGTTAGTTTTCACTGTGCCGTTTTGCTCAGTTTTCACTCTATCGCAAATTAGTCTAACATTGAAGAGGGAGTTGTATAATACTTTTCCTTGACTTAATTTCACTTGCTTGATACTTGTGATACATGTACTTTCTTAGAAGCGTGTAAAAAATAATATATAACTACTTTTTAACTACCAAGCTTTGGTCAGTGTTTTCTTGTGCCATAGAACTGTAGGCCTAATGTGTAAACCCTGAATACTGCTCATCTCCCTCTTGAGATACGTCTGACTGCTCAGCCACAGCTGCCAACTAAATCTTTGTGGTACAGACTGATACCAAAGGGGATTTATTGCTCTCACCTGTAGTCCTAATCTGGTGTAGTGCTCCCTAGGGGAACTGCACTGGATTCTGCCTAACACTGGTGTACCGCGGTGAGGATAAAAGTATTGGATTTACATTTTAGAGTTCTGCTAGTGCTTTGGTTCAAATAACCACAAGGCTAACTATCACAACAAGTTTACTTTAAACAAAAGTCAAAATTATGGAAAGTTATAGCCGGAGACCCTCCTTACTAATACTGCTGATTATTTAAGGGAATTGTGTAAACAGAAAGGTCTTCCTGTCAAACGCAAGAAACAAGAAATGATTGATAGACTGTTAGAGAAACAAAGTCAGGATAGTGGTGCTGTAATGCCCCCTACTCCAGCAAATGTAGCAACCAGTAATGATGATAATGTTGAAGATGTTATTGTTGAGACAGATGAGGAAGAGGAGGATATCTATGTCACCCCCTCTGGACCGCTGCCTGCTCAAAGGCCTCAGTGTTACGCTCACCTGGCTCCCACTGAGGCGTCGATCAGAACTGGACAGCTGCGGTCTCCAACAATGTGATGCGTAGGGCCGAGATGACGGACTGGACTGGCCCACCTAGCTTCGTTTGCTTGGCCCTTAGGAATATTCTTCTGCAAATGGAGACAAATGGAGAAAGGGAATTAACCACCCGTGGAGTTTAGCGTAAATCCCCCCACCCCCGCTTTTCTCCCCACAGATCACCTTTGATGTCCCCTCTTATAGTCTCACATGATGGTTTGAAAAGATGAGCTCTCCATCCTGCATTGAGCGCAGGGGCGCATTGATAACCAGTTGCTTCACTGGCTCGAAGGAATTGGTGAGTTCCAGAACAATAATGACTCCGAAAAGTATGTAAATCGCAAGAGTTCACTTGTCTGACTTTCACTCTTGACCGATTCATTGCAGTTTGCAGCTTGACCCCAGCGAAGAGTTCCTCGTGGTAGCTGACGAAGTTCAGCTAAGGATTTGGCTTATCCTACACAGTACAATAAAATAAGGCCAGAATGTAACCTGTTGCTTGCTCCCTTATTCAGGTGTGGAGAGAAAATATGAAGTTCGGGGAATAATGCCTCCGGCGGTAAAATTAGGTAATTCTATTGCGGTGAGAAGAATTCCCCTTGTTTGTCCCTTTGTCTCACCTTGTTGTACTTTTGTTCCCCTTAGGGGCCGGGGTATGGCGAGAATGCCATGGAGACTGCGCCGACCCGTGAAGAGGAATAGTACCCCCGGCGGTAATCAGGTAAGTCTATTGCCTCTGTTTATTCCCTTGGCTCACCTTTGCTGTTCCTGTGTTCCCCTTAGGTGCCAGAATGCGGCGGGAACGTGCAGAAGGATGCGGTGGATTGTGAGGATGCTGCGAAGGCCGGTGAGTTCAGAGCTGCGCTGCAGCAGGCGAGGCGGCGCACGTAAAATGCTTCTTTCTTCCAGCTCAGAGGCGCGGTGGACAGGAATTCAGGTAAGGATCAAAGGTTTTGCTCTTATTCTAACCTTTTCTCCTTCTGTTCCTCCCTTTTTCTAGGAGCTGCAGACTCGAGGCGGCCGTGGCAGAAGACTGGATGCAGGCTTGCAGACACGGTGAGCATTACGCTGCTGGATGCAGAATAACGCGAAACGTGTACTGCTCTTCGGGCGTGGTTTAAATAGCCTCCAAAGTAGTCCCAGGTAAGTATTCCTCCCCAGCCCCACCCGAGTAAAAAATAGTCCCTAGGTAAAATAGTCCCTTCCAAGCTTCATTTGGCTTGGAGCTCTGCAGCATGGTCTGCATCAGGTAAGCTTGCAGCATGGTCTGCATCAGGTAAGTTCCACTCTATAAGCCTGGCGCCTATGGCGCCAGGACTGACTCTCCATATGAGCCAGGCGCCATAGGCGCCAGGACCGCACCCAAACAGCCCCTAGCAGGGGTTTTTGGGCTTGCTCAAAATAACGTGATGCCTGCTTCCGGGGTTGCTGGACCTGGTCTGGTTCCCCGGGGGTAGGCATCATGACAGCACTCCCCCCCCAAGGCCCCTCCTAAAGTCGTTCTTCCCCGTGGTTTTGGTTTGTCTGGGAAATTTCGGTGGAATCTTTTCACCAATCGAGGTGCATGCACGTGGTCGCTAGGTTCCCAAGACCTTTCCTGTGGTCCGTAACCTTTCCAGTCGATTAAATAAAAAAGTTTTGACTTCACCATCTTGGAGTCCAGGATGTTCTTAACTTCAAATTCGGGTTCCCCGTCTATAAGGACGGGGTCTGGTGGCTTGGTTAGCCTTGTCCCTGGTTGCACTGGCTTCAAAAGTGACACATGAAAGACGGGATGAATTTGCATTTTAGCAGGTAAGTCCAACTTGACGGCCACCGGGTTGATAATGGCCTTAATAGAGTAAGGTCCTAAATATCTAGGGTTAAAGGTCCGCGTTCCCTTGAGAGGTATGTGTTTTGTGGCCAACCACACTTGGTCCCCTATCTGGTACGGTGGAGTATCACTTCTATGCCGATCAGCATCTTTCTTATATTTCTCCTTCGCCTGTTTTAAATGTGCAGTTGCCTCCATAAAGGCTTGTGTAATCGTAGCGTGTAGATGGTCCACTGCGGGCATTTCTAAGTGTTGGGGTGAGTCAAGGTCTGAGGTTCGACTGTGGTGCCCATATAGGGTATAAAAGGGACTTTGTCCGGTTCCAGAATGTACTGAATTATTGTATGCATATTCGGCAATCCAAAGAATGTCCTTCCAATTACTCTCAGTTTGATGTAACATACAACGCAGGTATTGTTCAAGAGTCTGGTTGGTCATCTCCATTTGACCATCGGTCTGGGAGCGGTGACTGGTCGATAATCTCACGTCGATTTGTGCCAATTGACAACATTTCTTCCAAAAATGTGAAATGAATTGACTGTCCCGGTCAGAGACCAACATGGACGGAAATCCATGTATGCGAACAATGTTTTCGAGGAATTCTTTGGCCAGGATTGAGGCTGAAGGTAGTCCTTTTAAAGGAATAAAGTGGGCCATCTTGGAAAAAAGATCCACAATAACTAGAATGGTGTTAAACCCATTACAAGGAGGTAGAACAGTAATAAAGTCTAACGATAAGGTGTGCCATGGTGTAGGCGGAATGTCTAAAGGTTGTAAGAGTCCAGCTGTTTTTTTCTTTTGACTTTTGTTTTAGGCGCAAATACCACAAGACATCACAAATTATTTAATATCCTTTCGTCAGGTGGGTCACCAGAATTGTCTTTTCATTTTAGCTTCAGTTTTTGGAATACCTGGATGCCCCTCCATTAGGGTATCATGATAACGGGAAATGACTAGCTCTTGTAGTTCCTTGTGTGGCTGAAATTGTCGCCCTTGGTAATAAGGCAGATCATTGGTGACAGAGTAGTCCGGGCCTTTCTTTACCCAGTCCTGCAGGGCTGTAGGATCAAAGAGTTGCTGGATCTTTACCTGAATGTCCTCTAGTGTATGTAGAGTAGTTATGGCAAGAATCCTTTGTTTGGAAATTATAGGTACTGGTTCTGGGTTCACTTCTGCGTCTCCCATCCCTATTCGGGATAAGACGTCTGCTTTACCATTCTTACAACCTGGTCGATAGGTTATCACGAAATCGAACTCGGCAAAGAACAATGCCCATCTGAGTTGACGTGACGATTGGGACTTGGTTGTTTTTAAATACTGTAAGTTCCGGTGATCGGTGATCACAGTAATGGTATGCCTGGCACCGAGAAGATAGTGCTGCCAAGCCTTGAAGGCGGATGTAATGGCTAATAACTCCTTGTCGGTAACCGCATAGTTTAACTCGGGTGCTGAGAACTTTCTGGACCAAAATGCTACTGGGTGAAGCTGGCCAGTTTCAGGGTCCTTTTGAGACAGGACAGCTCCCATGGCTAGACTGGATGCATCAGTTTCCACTATGTATGGAAGTTCAGGGCGAGGGTGCTTTAACACAGGTGCAGACGTGAATTTCGCTTTCAGCTCTTGGAAGGCTTTTTCAGCTTCTTCAGTGCACATAAAGTGTTTATTTTTTCGCAAGAGTGCTGTGATGGGATATACGACATGAGAAAAATCTGGGATGAATCTGCGGTAGAAATTGGCAAAGCCGAGCATGCTTTGTACTCCTTTAACTGAACTTGGTGATGGCCACTTAAGGATTGCGTCCACCTTTCGTGAGTCCATTCGGACTCCCTTTGGGGTCAGGATAAACCCAAGGAATTCAACTTCTGTGGCATGAAAAAAGCATTTTTCTAGTTTTGCTTATAGTTTGTGCTGGCGCAATTCCTCAAGGACTGCTCGGACGTGCTTCACATGGTCAGATTCGGAAGAGGAGTATACTAGAAATTCATCGATATACACCACAACACAAACGTCAATGAGTTCACGAAGGACATAGTTCATGAAGTATTGGAAGGCTGCTTGTGCATTGCACAACCCGAAAGGCATCACCTGGTATTCGAATAACCCATACTTAGTGCGGAAAGCAGTCTTCCATTTGTCGCACTCTTTTACACGTACCAGATGGTATGCCCCCCGGAGATCTAATTTAGTATAAATACAAGCGTCCTTCACTTGGTCTAGTAGATCAGGGATCAGAGGCAATGGGTATCGGTTCTTAACAGTTATCTGGATCAATGCGCGGTAGTCTATGCACGTTCTGAGGTCACCTTCCTTTTTGGGCACGAAGAACAAAGCTGAAGATGCAGGGGACTTGGATGGGCGAATAAAGCCATTGGCAAGGTACTGGTCTAAGTATTGTCGTAGGTGAAGGTTCTCAGGTTCCGTAAGGGCATAGATCCTGCTACAAGGGGGTTGTGCACCGGGTATGAGATCGATTTGATAATCGTACGATCTGTGAGGAGGTAAGGTGTTTGCTTGTTCCTTTTGGAAGACATCCTGGAATTCTTGGTATTCTGGAGGTAGTTGCATGACTGCTGTGGTTACTGTGGCCAGGCCTGCGTTCTGATTTTTCTTTGGGAAACAGGTTTGTGCACAATCCGGGAAGGTTATTCTCTTCTCTCTCCAATCAATACAAGGATTATGTGTTTCCAACAAAAGTATCCCCAGTATTATTTGGAACTGTGGGGCTTTGATTATATCAAACACAATAGTCTCTCAATGCCCATCCTGACCCAGTAGTGTCATCTCTGTGGTGGAATGAGTTACAGGCCCAGAGGCAATTTCAGTTCCATCGACTGTGGTGATGACATCTGAGGTGGTTTTTCGGCAGAGAGATAGATTCATCCTGGAAGCCAATTCATAGTCCACATAGTTTCCTATGGCCCTCTATCAATGTATGCCCTTACTGCGTGCATACGGGATGGCTGCCCTGGATCTACGAGGACCATTGGTATGATGAAATGCGAGGTCTGAGTATCCTTCTTCAAGCTTGGCAAGCGGACCTCTACGCTTGTCGGGCGTGGTCGTTTCCCGAGTCTGACTCCAATTGGCTTTTATCAGCAGCTCCTACCACCTTCTTGGGTGGTTTTACAAGGCAATCCCGTAGAAAATGCCCAGAGGTTCCACTATATAGACACAATTGTATTTGACGTCTCCTTTCTCTTTCCTTCTGGGTTAAAGGTCCTTTAACCCCTCCGATTTGCATGGGTTCTGAAGCATCTGCTCCTTTGGGGTTAGCGTGGGTTTTGACCAACACCCAATTCTCAAACTTGGCTCGATCAACCTTTCTGTTCTGAAGTCTGTGATCTAACTGGACCACTAAGTCTATATATTCAGCGCAGTCTTGAGGTGGGTTCACGACTTGAGCCAAGACATCCTTGAGTTCTCCTTGAATCCCTCGATGAAATAACGTGATTCGTTTTACCTCAGGCAATCCAGTTACCATTATCAAACTATTAAAGGTCGCGATGTAGGATAGAAGGTCCTGGTATCCCTGTCGTAGGGACAAAAGTTCGTTATCCAGGGCCTGTCCTTGGGAGTGCCGGGCAAATAGTCTTTCCATGCTAGTTTGAAAGCCCTGAAAATCCCGAAGAATTGGGTCATCCTGAGTAACTAGTGGAATTGACCAATCAGCTGCACTGCCGCTGAGATATGACAATACAAAGGCTACCTTGGCTTGATCGTTTGGGAAGGCTCCAGGTCTGCATAAAAAGTGCAAGCGGCATTGGTTCATAAACACAGAAAGCCAGCAAACCTTTTGGGATCTCCGGAAAAGCGTTCGGGTGGAGCTAATGGAATATTTCCTGGTAGGTTTATTTGCACAGGGTTACTCGATAACACAGGAGCTGGATTTCCCCCGGAACCAGGTAGGGGTGCTTGTCCAGCCTGGCTTTGCAATAGTGGCCTAGCAAGGTCATCAGTTCGCTCCTTTGACAAAATCAGTTCTCTCCTAAGAGCATTGGTTTCTTGATGGGCGGAATGCACTTCAGCCCTCAGTTCCCCTAGTAATTGGCCCAATTGGTCAGTCTCTGAGGTATCCATAACGCCCGGGTGGGAATTTGTGGGTAGGCTTCGCGTTCTGTTACGCTCACCTGGCTCCCACTGAGGCATCGATCTCAACTGGACAGCTGCGGTCTCCACCAATGTGATGCGTAGGGCCGAGATGACGGACTGGCCCACCTAGCTTTGTTTGCTTGGCCCTTAGGAATATTCTTCTGCAAATGGAGAAAGGGAATTAACCACCCGTGGAGTTGAGCGTAAATCCCCCCACCCCCGCTGTTCTCCCCACAGATCACCTTTGATGTCCCCTCTTATAGTCTCACTTGATGGTTTGAAAAGATGAGCTCTCCATCCTGCACTGAGCGCAGGGGCGCGTTGATAACCAGTTGCCTCACTGGCTCGAAGGAATTGGTGAGTTCCAGAACAATATTGACTCCGAAAAGTATGTAGATCGTAAGAGTTCACATGTCTGACTTTCACTCTTGTCCGATTCCTTGCAGTTTGCAGCTTGACCCCAGCGAAGAGTTCCTTGTGGTAGCCGACGAAGTTCAGGTAAGGATTTGGCTTATCCTACACAGTTCAATAAAATAAGGCCAGAATGTAACCTGTTGCTTGCTCCCTTATTCAGGTGTGGAGAGCCCGGGGTTTTTTGGGCTTGCTCAAAATAACGTGATGCCTGCTTCCGGGGTTGCTGGACCTGCTCTGGTTCCCCGGGGGTAGGCATCATGACACTCAGCCTGTGGCTACTGGACCCTTAACAGGTCCCACATTAAGTCCTGAATTTATCTCTCTAGAAAAAATCAGACTTGAACTTGAATTCAAACGAATTAGTGCCCAAACTGAACAGAGACATCAAGAACTAAGGCTCAAAGAAAAGGAGCTCAACCATGAGCTTGAGATGAAGAAATTGTCTCTGGAAAATGCTTCTCTCCCCGAATCCTCTAGATCTTCCACTCCAAAAAGACCACGGATGCCTAAAGAGATTGTGGGTATGTATGAACCTAAGTTGGATGTATTAGATTGGCTTGTTATGTTTGAATATAATCATGGGCTCCAGGATATCTCAGGGAATCAGTTGATCCCCTGGCTATTCTGTAGGCTCCCCCCTGTTGCATCTGATGTGGTAATGGAGTTGGGGGAGGTGGATAGGATGGATTATGAATGTGTAAAGCTAGCTTTAAAAGCTAGATTTGGGAAGACTCCTTCCCAGTACCTTAAGAGGTTTAGGACCCTCAAAAAGCATGATAGTACCCCTTGGGCTACTTGGGTGAATGAATGTTTGAAGAACTTAGAGGGATGGATTAAGGGTTATAGAGTTAACAGTTATGAAGGAATGAGAAATCTTGTTATGTTGGAGTCTATTTATGATGCCTGCTCTCCTGAGATCAGACAGCACTTGGCTGATTCTAAGGAAATTGATCCTAGAAAGTTAGGCAAGGCTGCTGACTTGTGGGTTGCCGACAGGGCTACTCACAAGGAATCTGGGGTCACTCAAAAAAAGGATGAGGGAAAGCAGCCACCAAAAGAGACCCAAGAGAATTCTAATACCTCCCATACCAAAGAGGGCCACAAAAAACAAAATAACCAGGGTAAGCCCCAAGGGAAACCAAATAGGGCTAGTGAGTCCTCTGGTGTTCAACCAGAGAGAGGTCAGCAGAAGCCCCCATTCCAGAGAGCATTTGGAACATGCTATCTCGGTGGGGCAACTGACCATATCAAAGGAGATCCCAGATGTAAGGGTAAACCTGCAGGGATCAGCACAGTCTCCTTAGCCTTCACTTCTGAGGAGGAAGTACAAATGGCTAGTGCTCACTTTGAATTCTTTGCTGAAGAACCCTTGAGTCTTCAATCAACTGTATCCTTAGAGTCCATGGGTCTGGTTAGCAAGCAGAATAGGGGTGTGTATGACTCCCTTCCAGAAAACTCTAAAGTATATTACATGGACAGTGTTCTTGTCAATGGCCAGGATACTCCTGCCAGGAGAGACACTGGTGCCAGCAGAACAGTAGTGGATGAAAGCTTTCTCAAGCCTGAGGATGTTGCAAAGGCACCCAAAGGTCCCACTAAATTTTCTGGAGGTCCTGTCCAGTTAGTTCCTATTCTACCAGCCCTCATTCAGTGTAATAACATGACCGTGAGGATTCCTGTCAGTGTTCAGACTGAGGTACCTGGGAGAGTCCTGTTGGGGAATGATCTAAAAACTCTAGGAGTAGTATCCAGTACTCCCAGGCCTCCCAGTATGGAGAAGTAGAACCAGGCCAAATTGGCTAGGGAGGCCACCTTAAGGGACCACTCTAAGCGTGTGGGAACCTCTACAGGGAACCTCACTACAAGCCCTGGTGTTAGTAAGTTGACCTCTAACCCAGGCAAATTCCAGGGAGCCCCAACCAAGCTCCATCATTGTCCCCCCAGTTTTAGAGTCTCTGACTCCCCACACTTCCGAGGAAGAGGTGGATAGACCACCTGGACCCCTATCTAGGCCTAAGAGAACTGGTAATTCTCAGTGCTTGTGGAAAACCAGAAAAGAAAAGTCTAAGGCCAGAAACCTTCAGACTGTTGGACCTTCTACTGAAGACTCCAACCCAAATCCTAGTATTAGGAGGGAAACTCCTAAAGTAGGTAAGGTTAGATCTAAGAGGAATGGGAAACAGGTACATTGCCTAACCCCAGCCCCTCCAACCAAGATACCTAAGACCCAACCTGCTCCCACAAGAGAGGTGATGAGGAACCCTGGCAGCCCCTCTAGATCTAAGGGAATCCTTTATAAGGACCCCTTGAAAAAGCCTATCACAGGTTCAGGAGTTGTACCAACTTCTGAGGGACTGGTCAACCAGATCCCCTATAGATTTAAAAAGAAAGATGTTTCTCAAAGGGTTTGCAGGTCATATAGCTTACAAAGGAAAACCTTTGATCTTACCATTGAGCACAGGTCAGGATGTCACCACCAAAATACTGATGGTCTCTCTAGGATGTTTATAACCGACTAGAGGTAAGAGACTCATCCAGGAGTGGATTAGATCCTCCTGTCCCTTAGTCTGGAGTGGGGGGGCGAGTGTTAGGGAGAATTCTCATTCTATGGCTTATTTCCCTTACCTATAGAGTCCCACAGCAGCTTTGCTGGATTTGAAGGGTTTGTTCTTTTTACGTGCTAAGAGTGAGCATCTTTTTCCCACTCTTAGGCATTTTTTGCTACGTGTGTTCTAGGCTATTTTTGTGTTTAATGCCTATGGGATTTTCTCTCACCCATAGGAACCATCTTTGTGCACATGTGTTACACAGCACCCTCCGTGCAGTGACACAGGGGTGTCGTAGCGACCCCCAAACATAGACTCCATACCCTGGGACTGACTACTGTCTCCCAGGGCATGTAAAGTCCCCATTGACTTTACTAGTCAATTGTTATGAACTTTACCAGTACACCCCATCTTAATATGGAAGTACTGGAAGGGGTTAATAGTTTTTCCTCTATGTTCATTTCGAGGGGGTACCTTAAAGTCCCTCTCTGCAAAGTTTCTGGCTGGTGGCAGTGGTTACTACCTTTTATATTCGACCGTGAATATTATTCTATGGGATTTTCCCATTATTCGAGGCTACCACTTTTACTGACAGCCTCTAACATACCGCCGGTTTATTTTATTAACTTTACTCCGGTAGGTTTTATTTGCCAGAACTTTGACATACATTCCTTCTCGTGTCTTACTCTAAACTCCTAACCCAGGTCGGGGATCCTTTGTTTGCTATTTTGGCAGGCTTCGGCCAAGAAGCCCTCCTTTCCGCGCCTCTGAGTCTGGGGTGGGTCTGTTGTTTGGGAGGGGGAGTAGAACCCCTGGGCAGAGTTGCTACAGCAACTCAGGTCGCACTCTAACCTTATAGGCTGGAGGGTCCCCCGCCAAGAAGACCACTCCACTGTGTGAGTGACAGCTAGGCTGTATGAATGGGTCTCTTTCTGCATAAAAGCAGGGTCCTGAGGACTGGAAGAGCAAGACGTCGCCACTGGAACTACGGAACCGAAGGGGAGAGAAGCCACAGACATCTTCAGCATCTACACCACCGGTGAAGCCCTGCTGGATCGTATCACCACTTTTCTTCCACACGATGAGAGGAGATCTGCATCGAAAGAGTTTTCTTCCTTTGAGCTGGTGGGGTCAACCAGTTCACCTATCGCTTCCTCAGACCTGCCTTGGTCGAATCGACAGTGCACAGCACTTGGAGACCGGATAGCCAGGCAGCTATCGACCCAGACCGCGATTAAAAGGAGCGTACCTTTTAAACTTCGTTTGGCAGCACCGCGGCTGGTTTCTTCCCTGGGTAGTGCAGCGACTCAAACCTTCCTCCACAACAAGAGCCTCTCTTCCTCTGCTGGACCCCTCGACCTGGAAAGACTACCAGGAACAACCGCCACTGCAGGAGCCACTTTGCCACGTTTAAAGGTACATTGTTCCTGCAGGCTGCCCTTTCGCCGTGGTAGCCCCAAAGGTGTTTTAAATCCTTTGACTACTTGTTTTGTTTGCCGCCCTATCTCTTAACATTGTCTTTCACCTCGCATCTACCTCTTCAATATTTTGCTACTAAAGACTTGACTGCAGCTACAAGAACATTTTTGCTCCTAAGCTCTTGGTCCTTTACTACTGACTCTGGCTCAAGCCTATTGACTCTGGTTGATTTGTTAGATCTGCTCTCACTAGATTGGTTTTGAATAAGAAATGTGTTGATGCACCTAATTCTTCTGAACCCCTCTTCCTTCCTACTGTTTTAACTTGTGGAGTGCCATTTTGCTCAGTTTTCATTCACTTATCTTTCTGCTAAAGTGTTACTGTGCATTACTTGTTCACAAAACTTCAGGGAAGTGTTGCTAGGGGGTGTCTGAAGGTATTTCGGTTTAACTTGTACTTTCCCTCCCATTCGCTGAATTGTTAGAGTGCCATTTGTAGTTGGTTTTCACTGTGCCGTTTTGCTCAGTTTTCACTCTACCGCAAACTTGTCTAACATTGAAGAGGGAGTTGTATAATACTTTTCCTTGACTTCATTTCACTTGCTTGATACTTGTGATACATGTACTTTCTAAGAAGTGTGTAAAATAAATATATAACTACTTTTTAACTACCAACCTTTGGTCAGTGTTTTCTTGTGCCATAGAACTGTAGGCCTAATGTGTAAACCCTGAATACTGCTCATCTCCCTCTTGAGCTAAGTCTGACTGCTCAGCCACAGCTACCAACTAAATCTTAGTGGTACAGACTGATACCAAAGGGGATTTATTGCTCTCACCTGTAGTCCTAATCTGGTGTAGTGCTCCCTAAGGGAACAGCACTGGATTCTGCCTAACTACACCAGTTTCACCAGTATGGAGAGGGTCAAAAACCCAAAGCCCTTCTAGCCCGCCTGATAGCTGCAGACAGAAAACCTACCCTAGTGGAAAGAGTGCACACCACGCAGGGCACACTGGTACACACAGAAGAAATTGTTAAGGAATTTTGGGCCTTCTATCAAGAACTGTATAGTTCCAATTACAGTGTAGACCCTGAAACTCTACGTAACTACTTGAACAATACGGAGCTTTACTGGGTGGAGAGTGAGCTCTGAGAACCCCTAAACAAACCCATTACAACAGAAGAAATTTTACAAGCCATAAAAAGTCAACCGAAAACCAAAGCTCAAGGCCCCGACGGCCTAACAGGTACATTTTACAAAGCCTTTGCAACTACACTCGTCCCTCTCCTCCTACGTGTATACGAGGAGGCGCTAGAGTCTGGGATCCTTCCACAAACCCTCTGAGAAGCCAATGTGATCCTTCTACATAAAGCAGGCAAACCCCCCGAAGACTGTGCATCATACAGACCAATCTCAGTAATCAATCTTGACAACAAGATCCTGGCAAATGTCCTTACTACTAGATTGCTCCCCCTGATGCCTGGTCTGGTGCTTGCTGACCAGGCGGGTTTTGTCCCTGGGCATAACACAACGTTTGGTATTTGAAGATTGTTCGGAGCTATGGAAGCACTTGATCCTACCCATCAAGCGATCGCAGTCCTTCTCGATGCAGAGAAGGCCTTCGATTCTGTCGAGTGGCCTTTCCTTTTCACAGTACTCAGGCAAATGGGCCTAGGAAACCACTTTATCAAGTTAGTTTCCCTACTATACAACAGCCCTCAATCATCCATCATTCTGGGTACAACGAAATCCGCACGTATAGATCTACAATGAGGGACCAGACAGGGCTGCCCTCTATCGGCCCTAATATTTGCATTGGTAATGGAACCCCTAGCATTGGGACTATGCACCCGACAACTCCAGAGAGTTCTTTCCCTTGGGCCACATAAACTAATAATGTCCCTCTATGCCGATGATGTGGTATTCTTCGTCCAAGACCCCAGTAAAAACCTGAATCCCATTATGCGCAAAGTAATTAAGTTTGGTGCTGTCTCCAGCCTAAAAATTAACCATAGCAAATCGGTCATATTCCCTTTAACACCATGTACCAAAGACATCGTAGATGACCACGGGTTCAAATGGGAGAGCTCCCACGTGCACTATCTAGGGATCCTAATGTCCCAAAACCACCAAGACATATTTCGAGATAACTATGAAAAAGTGATGAGATTGCTCCAAGAGAAAGTGAATGGATGGAAAATACTCCCGTTAACACTATGGGGGAGGGCCTTGTTAGTTAAGATGGTAATTCTCCCCAGATTCCGCTACCTGCTCGCTAAATATACCTCTCCTATTGCCACAATCCTTTCTGAAAAAAGCTGGGAACTTAATTCTTGAATTATTGTGGTCAGGCAAACCAGCAAGAGTGGCTTACACAACACTCATCCTACCGGTGTCTAAAGGTGGCCTAGCGCTCCCTTACATAGAGTGGTACTACTGTGCCGCCCAGGCGCAATTTCTCAGTTACTGGTGCACCACACATTTCATTAGACCACATGTCCAAAAGAAATGAGCCCTGGCGTCCCCCAACCTACTGAGAGTAGTCATCAGTAGTCAGCTCCCAGTACCTCACACTATGCTGAACGCAGTCCTCTCCACCTATGCGATCTGGAAAAGAATAGCTCAGAACAATGACATTCAGACCAGATTCTCACTAGTTTATACCTGGGATACCCTTGACCGCAGAAAAAGTTTTCCACCAATGGGCAGACAAACTGCATATACGCACACTAGGAGACCTGTTCGTTGGAGGAATCTTCATAACACCTCAGCAGGCTAGAGAAAGAGGAAGCAACACATCCCTAGACACATTTGTATACTTTAGACTCTGCTACACTTTCCAAGCGTTCCTTTCTACATTTCCACAACAACCGCCCACATGGCAACTACTACATAATGTGATTCAAGCACAGGGTGAAGGCAGGCTAGTCTCTATGATATACAAATCCCTCTTGGCAGACACCGTACCTAAATGTGTACGCACTAAAGTAAGATGGGAAAAATCTCTACGAGCCTTGATACCAGATGATGACTGGACATATATCCTGTGGCAGACTCAAAAAGTAGCATTAAACACACGATTTAAACAAATCCACTTCAATTTCCTGCATCAAACGTACTACACCCCAGCCAAAAACTGCGCACAACCACCGGAGTCAGCGGCGACATGTGAAAGATGTGGTGTCCCGGCAGCTGACTTCCTCCACCTGGCCTAGGACTGCCCCGCCATAGCCCGATTCTGGACTCATGTTCTTCAAACGATTGCGGCAATTATCAGAGAGGAGCCGTTACCCATCCCCACAGTAGCGCTACTCGGGATAACGCGACAGCTGACACCCACATTGAGGAAATTCGCGGTCGTTCTACTGGTATTAGCACGAAGGAGAATCGCTATGTCATGGGGCCGTGGACCGGTTCCCACTTTGGCAAACTGGCTAAAAGATGTACTCCTGGTTCTGACAATCTCTATTCCAACAAGTATTTAAAACAATATCGCCTTGAGAAGTCTAAAACATATATGTGGACTCCAATTCCCATAACAACTGAGGTACTGAGATGAAGAAGAAGAATAAGGAGTCAATGGGGAGGAAATGTGACGCTAAGCGTGAAGTGCAGTCTAGTTGTACAAAATTAAATCAGCTGCTGGGACATTTAAACCCGAAGGTTACCTGCAGCAGTAGGATCGAGAAAGGAGAGCAGAGAAAAGCTGCAGAATAGGTGGAGCGGGAAGAGAGACTGGTAGCAGAGGCAGTTCAAAGGAGAAGAGCCGGGGGAGAGCAGTCAACGTCTGCCTGCAGCAGGTTGTCAGTGTTCAAGACCAGAGAAGAGAAACTCTGGTAAAGAGAAGGTGAATGCAGCCCACCATGGTGAGGTGAGGTGAGGCCTTGCAGAGCTGCGCAGGTTGTGGCACCAAAGGAAGAAAATGCTGATGCAAGAGCAAAACGTACCTCTGTTCAGATGGGGAAGCCGGCCCGCGAAAGACTCTTGCAGCAACAGCACGGTGTACTGGTGAGTTAGCCTGAGAGTGAAGGGGGCCCCAGGATATGCGAACACGTTAAAGAGTATTTGAAGGATATTTTTTAATATCGACCGAATAGAATTAAAAAGAGATGGCAAATATGGTACAAATCTCCTGACATCAGTTGTCAGTCGGGGAAAACCTGAAACCAACATTGCCATAAGCCAAAAGACATTGTGAGAGAAACAAAGAGATAAACATGGTACAATTCTGCCGACATGAGATGTCAGTTGGGGGAAACCGGAAACCAGCTTTGCCATAAGCCAAGAGACATTGTGAGAGAAATAAGTAGGCAACAGATGTGCAGTTCTCCTGACATGAGATGTCGGTTAGGGGAAATCTGGAACATGCATTTCCAAGAGCCTAAAGAGATTGAAAGAAAGGTCAACAGACAGAGTTTGAACAGACCCTCACATATGAAACGTCTGCATTGGGGAAATTGGTACAAGTAGCCACTGAAGTCTACAAATTGTGTTATTGAAGAAGTACGATTGTGCGATACCTAAAGTGGAAGGAAGATTGCAGAAAGACCTGATAACAGTAGCAGGTAATTATCCTACCCACAGCTCTTCTTATAGCCACACTGGCATCACCACTCAACTCTGTATACAGCTATCTTTTCCACTCCACTTGCTTCTCCACTCAAGTTCCTTTTCACATCTTCAGTCCCCATCACTTGTCAAGTCTCTCCACTCACACAACTCTAATCACAGCTCCACTCCCCTCTGCAGTAGCCTCTGCGTTCCCTACTCGTGTCTCCACGTATACCATCACCCATCATTAAGATCTTCAATTGCCACTCTACCTTGTATATATTTCTCTCAGTCCTAGAGCATGGTGCACGAACAGGTGGTTAGACAGGTGCCCGAACATACCTTAATAACACCCACACTGCCAAGGGCATACTTCTTGTGCTAATACTATATCAAGGCATTTGCTTAGTATCCCAATGCCTCAGAATCATGGGGGAAATTTCATTCTACTAGAAAACGTTGGCTTCTGCCTTCATATCCCTGAAGTCTGCCTCAATTATGCTTTGCTCCTCTACTCTGCCACTTGAAAGACAGGAATATGCACTTTTTTTTAACCTTTTATAACTATGACAAGGGTCAGCTAGAGCGCAATTGACTACTCTGACAACTGAAGTTTGCTCCCTAGGTCCCTGCAACTCTCCACTCATTCATTCACTCAATTTTCATCATCCATTCATCTCTCAATCCACTCTTTCAACCCATCACTTTTCTTTCCCCTCTCCAAAATAGCCATCCTTCCCATTTCACTGAGCGCTGAGTCTCAGTTTGGTGGCTTGCTGTGGGTAGTTGGAAAAAGCATGTCTCCTCCGGGTTTTCCCAGCACCTCAGCACAGCATCTGACATGGCATCTGAGCCTCAATGCTCAATGCAATAGGATGTTTGGGCCCTTCATGCTCATACTTGTAGACTGCAGCATGTAACTGTCGCAGGGCCCAACTAAATTCCAATTGTGCCAGCCTCAAGCTAAATTGGAATCAACACTACCAGCAGGGAGTACACATTACAACCAGTGACGTTGGGATTGATTGATTTTATTAAATACATTTATAAAGTACACAACTACCAGATATTCAACTGCATTGCGCAGTGTAAAGAACAAGCAAGACTCCTCAAACAAAATCTTCCTGAAACAACTAAAGTGCCCGAGACCATGGTTTTGTCAGTGTGTGCTTGTCAGTGTATAGCCATGTTGGTCAGTGTCTCTGTATGGTTTTCGAAGGGTGGGTGTTAGAGTAGATTTTTATTTTTGTGTGACATCACAGTTTTTGTTGGTACGCTTGGATTTTTCACCAGTTCTCCTGAGTGAGTGGGATCCTTTTCCACACTCATTTTCTTACTCTACATATGGGAACCCTTTTTAACCCTTTTTGGTTATGTCTCTTTGGAGTTATGCTTTCTTCCAATTTTTTGGGCATCTACCATTTATTGTTGCAGCACACAGCACTTTCTGTGCAGTGTTTCTGGGAGCTCCTTGAGCTGCCCTTTTCCCTTGTGATAACAGATGTTACCAAGGACAGGGGGACATTTCTTTCCCACCTGACGTTTCTTTTGTGGAATCAGCACACCTCACCTTATGTGGAGTGCTGAGGGGACACAATGTACCCCCTTTTCCACTTCTCCTGTGACGTTCTAACGTTACAGTGACAAGTTCATCTGAATGGCCGGTAGCAGTGGATATTTTCTACTGCCTTTCAGTGTACATTCTTTGCATGTTCTTGTAGCTGCGGTAAGGGATATATGGGTCACCATTGATCTAAAATGGTGGCTGTACTTGCTTCTCGCCATCTCATGAGGACTTGTCCTTTCTTGAGCCTTTTTCTGCCTACCTGGGTGAGGGAGGTCCTGCTAGGTCATTTGTCTTTGGCAGGCTTCCTTGCGAAAGTCTGACAAGGGTCTCTGAGTGCCTGAAAGGACAGGATGTCGGGGAGGACACCAAAACTACCCCGGTCATTGTCCTGCAATGTGTCTGCCTGGAATCAGATTTAGTTGGGAGGTTGGCTGTCCTCGGGGGGCAAGCCACCTCCCTTGCCTTAATGAATGAATGCCTGGTATGGGTGGATCTAGTTGTTTTCCTGCATAAAAGGCAAGGGTCCTGGAGCTGAAACCAAGTCAACCACTGGAACGAAGAGTACGAAGAAGAAGGACGTCTGAAGCCATCTTCAGTGACCACAAGTGCTTGCTGCTGAGTAACTGCTGTTGCTCCAACCTTTTCTTCTGCTCAACAAAGAAGATCCAGACCGGAAGATTTCCTCCCTTGTACTGGCGGGCCTAACCAGCCCCGAGACCAACTGCATTTCGAGCTGTCTCACGAAGAGCTGTGACCGTCCTGGGCTGCAAATTCCCAATACCCTGAGACCTGGACCTGGACCATTTTGCTGTGCATCGTCTCATGAAGCACAATTTTGGCTGGAATCTTGTGGGCATCCTTGTGGGCCTACAGTGACTCTTTCCCGCTCCTAGATCTCTTCTCAACCAAGACGGAGACCAAGAAATGGAGGCAAGTCTGCTATTCGAAAATCATTGTTGAACCGAAGCGTGTGTCGAGTCCCAACGAGACAGTATCCTGAAGATCGTCTGCTGAGCATCCAATCGCAAGAAGGTGACTCTCTGCTCCTGCTAAAATTTCCTTCTTCAGCCACCAGGCCAAGAAACCTAAACCGGAGCCTGCTGTCGCCTCACCTTGGGGACCCGCCAGTGACACTGCTTTCTTCTTCACAAAGGGAATGTTCCACTCCTAGATACCTACTTGGGTGCTTACTGTGTTCATTTGTGCTCCTCCTGAGCTTTCTGAGACACTTTGGGACGGACAAACCAATTGTGTTCTCCCTGACGCAGGACATTGTCCTTGGGGCTACAATCCTTCAGGGGGTCTACCTAACCTCCCTGAATCTTTCTTTTATCAATAGCTTTACTAAGTTGCAACGTAGAAGCATCTCCTGAAAATGTGTACTTTGACAGCATCTGTCTTCCTTTGTTCTTCCGCCCATGGACACAGGTCCCCCAGTGTCCTATCTGACTCTGAGACTCTCAGGACCCAGATACGGTTGGACTTTCTCAGTATAGGCTGCTTAAAGTTATTACCATTATTAAGCTACTACTGCATTGAATGTTGGTTGATAGTATATGCTAACGTGTGTACCATCTAATGTCTACTATTGAAACTGAGTATTGAATGCAAACATGCTTCTGTATATATGTCCAACTGTTTTACTTACCTAAAGCCTATTATTGTTTTGAGTGTTGCCTTTGTATATATAGAAAATACCCATAGTTTAATATAACTACAGTGTGCGTTTCCTAGACTGACAGTGTACTCTGAATACTTTGCACTTACCTACATTCATCTTCCCTGCTACAATAAGCCTGGCAGCTCGACCATAGCTACCACACCTTTTGGGCAGTTCAGGCCAAAGCTAAGAGTTGGAGCCTTGTGCATCTATAAGTAGGTCTTCTGAAGTCCTTCTACAGGTTGACCTTTGTAAAACTACCTAACAATGGGAAGTATTTGAGTTTGGTGTCAGTGAGTGGATGCGTCGGCATGTTCTGTATCTAGGTTTGAGATTAAGCATGCAGTATGGTTGAACATGCAATTGGCAAGCCAGAAAGATAGATTGATGAGTCAAACGCTTTCCTTAGAAATATTGTTTCAGCCTGCAGAAGACATGTATGAACCCCATCAGTGATGAATCCGCCCTTCCTTTCCAAGTCAATACATTAAGAACCATTACATTGGGTACTCATAACAATAATTACACTGCTTAATGGTGTCAACATTAAGGGTTATCTACAAACATAATAATGTTACTGCTATAACTTCCCTCTGTGTGAAATTATTTTCAAATGCAGATTTCTGAATAATTTGTAAAACAAGCTTCCTCTGTAGTTGACACTCCTACGCCAGTCCCTTCTGAGTAAAGCTCACACTGCCTTTGCTGTACCCATACATTGTATGTAAGAATATTGCACTGTTGCCAGTGTTCAATAAAAATCATCGTATAAGGCGACAGTTGAAATGCAATACAAAACTCCTAAAAAGGTAAAAAGGTAAATACATTATCTGTTAAAGGAGCACGACCTGCTTCATCCTATTCCTTTGATGTCTATCTGTGCACAGTGCGTGTGTGTTAGCAGATGTGTGTTTGGGTGCAGGCAGTTATATTATGTTGATTATTTTCAGTCAGACAGCAAGTCACCACACTATGCCGCCATCCCTCCCCAGTACATCGAAACACTCATTAATCTCCACTGGCTTGAATCTACTCAACCATCTATCCATCTACACACGCATCAACTAATTTATCCAGTCCCTCTGCTTTCTCCTTTTATCAAATATCCTTCCACTCACAAATACACCCAATCATTCACTCACCCAATCACCACTCATCTCTCCATTTACTAGCTCAATGACTAACCTAACCATGCAACCACTCACTCATCCATCCATCGATGTACTACATCATACATCTGTTTA
Source organism: Ambystoma mexicanum (assembly GCF_040938575.1). Lineage (NCBI taxonomy): Eukaryota > Metazoa > Chordata > Amphibia > Caudata > Ambystomatidae > Ambystoma > Ambystoma mexicanum. The sequence goes on from NC_090936.1 coordinate 1,044,024,987, forward strand.
CTTACTTGTTTATGCACTCATTCATGCACCTGCATACTCACCCTTCAGTGTATTCATTCATCCACTCACTCACTCATGTATTCATCCATATACTTGCTCATGTATCTTTTCTTCCATCCACTCACATATGAACCGATCCACTCAAGCTTTTCCCCATCCATAAATCCATCAACACATACATCTAAGGGCTTATTTACTCACATTTTACCCACCCTTTAAACCATTTACTCCTACATCTTTCCACTTATTTTCTCCCATCTATAGATCAACTCACTAGGTCAACCATTCATCCACACACTCACTCATGCATCCATTCAGCCACTTACATATCCATCCAGCCACTCGCTAACTTCCCTCAATCCATTCTTTTATCCAGGGTCTCGCTTACACAGGCTTCCATGCATCAGCTCATTCATGCTTCCATCTACTTACACATCCATCCATCAATCACTCATCTACCAGTCAACCAATCCGACTACCCACTCACTTACTGGTTGATCCATTCATCAGTTCATTTATGCCTTCACAGACTCACACATTCACTCACTCACACAGTCATCAACATCAATCCACTTTGGAATGGATTGTGTCCTCCCACGTATTCCTCATCTTTGATATTCGATATCCAGCTTCAGAAAAAATAATTCATCAGAGGGCACTGTCCAATCGATGCAGTCGACTCAATGTCCCTCGAGGGCCTCTGTCTCGAGGATGATGTCATCGAAGGCATACATAGCACGTGCAGCGCCCGTTGGCTTCAGTTCTGTTTTTCCGCGAATGCTATCGCTTTGAGAAATACAGCACGCTTTATTTGTTACTTCGTGAGTATGTCTTCTTCGTCGACACCGACTACCCCAAAGACCGGGTTAAAAAAGTGTTGAGATTGTGACTCGAAAATGTCGTTGACCGGCCCACACCGTATATGTCTATGGTGTCTCGGGTTGGTGCATAAGACCTCGGCCTCCTCCAAGTGCCAGTCGATGACCGGAAAGGCCCTGAAGGACAGAAAGGGGAAATTGGCAGTAGGTAGAAACCCCAAAAAATCTCCATCTATCCCACCCAAAAAACCTTCAACTGACGAGTCCAGAGTCGCCTCTCCTCAGAGTTCAAAGATTGAGATGGAGGAGTGGCTCCCACCACTCTTCATCGTCAGCGAGGAAGTAAAAAAAGAGGTAGCATAGGCCGCCTTCTTCGACTTTGTCATCAGGCACCTCCCCTGAGAGGGTATCTTGCCCCACAAAAAACTACACACCTGCTGAATGGGAAGCATTTAGAGCAGAGCAGAAATGCTGGAAATATTTTAACAACAAAAACCCACGGCAAGCCATTCTCCTACCACACCTTCAAAAGAATCCAGTAAGAAAAGGGCTTAAGCCAAATCCCACACGCCCTTGAGCCCGGGACAAAGGCCTGATCCTCATTAAGAGCCACAGAGGCCTCTACATCATTGAAGGATTTATAAATAAAGGGGTATACCTGCAATTGTGTCCCTGGTCCTTCAGGTAAAGTACACAAATATAGAACAGGAGGTGGACCAGTGGAACGGAATGACAACACTTTGCTCAAAATGTATCCATTTTAATCAATATTCAAATAACAAGACAATTATTATATAAAGTTTTCTAAAAAACATTAATTCATTACATCAGCATCTCTCAAACATTGATACTCAAACCCATACTTCCTCTTTCATACATTTGTATATATAAAACCAATTTGGCAACTGATACACTGTGTGTTCCTAATGTTTCACAGACATTTCCAAATATTGTTATCGTATGTTAATGACCCAGTCCTTAGTGTCAGGTGTCGTATCTAATCTGAATTTTATTTTCAGATTATTCCTATATTCGTCGACACGTGTTTCGGTCCACAAGCAGAGATAAGTGCCTCTCTTCTTTACAAAGACCTTCTTCAGGACGTAGGGTAGGATATAGTTGGTCCGCCCTTATGGAATGGTATAGGCCAATTTAAAATTTAAAAAATACATAAAAAATTCATCAGGATATGTTGTCATCCCTATTTTTTGTTAACGGTGACTAAAATTGTCACATGTGTACTGGCTTAATAAACACATACAACCTACTCACCCCCATTTTTAGCTCAAGGGAAGGCGGGTAGGTAAGCGGAATCGGAGCCTGTGGATATACAGGGAAAATTGGTTCTCTGTCTTCATATACAATCATAAAACATAACTCACCTATCTAAAAGTCACTCAATATGTAAGAAACACTTACATTCTCCAGTTCATAGAGACATGCAGTATTCTTCATAGGCACCACTCATGTGTAGGTTCCACGGCCACAGGCTCCACAATCTAAGGGAACAACAATAGTATATAAGTATATCTCACTGCTATTGCCTTGCCGGATTTCCTGGAACATGCACCTGCTTTCTACACAAAGGCTTACCCTCAGCACATTCCGTGTCCGGGTAGACAAACAATGATGTACCGTCTGGTGTAATCCAGCCACTCAAGTCATGGGATGCCTAGAAAAACATATGCGGGAGTCAGCCCCAACAGATATGGACTTCCCCATAGGTATGTGTACCATCAGTCTCATTTCAAAGGCAGAATTGCCATAATAACCACAATACTGCTTTATTTAAGTAAATGCGCCCACTCGGGCCTCTCTGTTTACATGTGCCAATGTTATGACACATGCGCATGCTTCCAAAAGCTACCGCGCATTTAAAAACAAATATCCAATTGTCCACATTTGGACCAAAAGAGCTCATGTCTATACCCCACGTTTGTCCCCTGTTTTTATGTCTCCAGTGCTCGTGCCGCAACATATGTGAAGTGTGCACACACCAAAAAGCAGATTAACAAAGACACTACGTGCGCGTGCTAATGAAAGCTACCGCGTGTTACCAAACGTATCTACTAAGCCGGTATTCCACCATCCACGCACAAACCATTTGGATTAACATATATGCCCCCTCTATATGTGCAGAACTCCTGCTGCACAGTGTACGCGGTGCCAACAACCGATGGACAAGTATTAGACACTCACCAGAGTTTAGTCACCACACCTCGCCGTACAAGCAGATCCTCTCGCAACGTTGGCAATAGAGAAAGGACTGCATTATAAGCCAAGTAAATCTAGCTAGACACAAACAGTTGACTAGCGAGACACAAACAGTGGGCTAGTGAGACAATCACCCTCAGTGGGGACAAGGCAAGAAAAGGGAAAAAGGACCAAACCGTGTCCTAGTTGCATAGCTCTCAACTCACCCACTTTTGGCAGGTGTCACCCGCAAAAAGCATCCAGACACCTGCCCACCTGCCAGCTCATCTGTTTCACCCACCTGGGAGCCACAGACTCTGGTGCATACCTCACATGGGCTCAGTCTTACTAAACGAGCAAGCGCAGCGGGGTGTGGGTACAGAAGAAAGTCAAACAGACATGAAGGGAACAGCCACAGAGACTCAAGTCTACCGAGTCAGCACTGATAAGCTTCAACTTTCGATGTTGTGTTTATTTAGCCTCATGTTAGACAGTATGTTTTAGTTTATAAATATAATACGAGATTAATTTGTAACAAAAATGTCACTCTCCTTACAATCAGCTGTCTCACTTGCCAAGCCCCCTATATTCCCATTCACTTCAATGGGCTCTCACCCCACCCCAAAAAAATCAGGTGTTTCACCCGCCTTGGTGTCAAAAAAGGTTGAGAGCCATGTAGTTGTATTGAGTACAACATAACGGTATATATTACACTTACACAAATCTGTCCCCAAATGAGGCAGGAGTGTAAATAATAAGATTCGACCCTATACCCTCACACCTGTATTAAACTGTGGGCATGCACACTTACTTTTTACATTTTCTACAGGAGAGCACTAGTACTGGACATATTTGTAGAGTATTATTTTATGTGGAACTAATATGGTATGTCAACTTAGCTGGACTGCCCCGGCTCTAGGGGCTCGGTCATTACCACTTTCATTCCATAATGTTCATGCCAGATCTCGAGTTTATATTCAGTGTACCGGTTATGTAGTGCATAACATTATCCACTATATACATCAATTGGTCAATGTTCACAAAATGTGTCACACAACATGGCATATAACATAATATATTCATTTTCCATTCCTTATGATGTTAGCTGATGCTGTGGCATTTACATCAATCCGGCAATTTCTAAATATAATATTGGCAAACATGACAGTTAAATTAGTTCCACTGTTATTTTCAATTCTACTCATCTGTGAGTAACCCAGCTCCCCCATAGAACGGGCAAAAAAATGGCATTCATCAATTCACACCTGTCTACAGTAAGACATTGTTTATTTTCTGGTTACATTTTCAACAAGACCTTGTATGTTCAGAGCCTTATGTCTTATGCATTTATTCAATTTTTTGTAATGAGGGCATTCCATTCCACCGAGACGTTCAGCCCTTTCCGGACCGTATCTAGAGTTTGGATCCATCGTTGTTCGATTCGATGCAGTAATGTGCCCATGTCACCACCTCTCATACTGTTTTTTATATGTTGGAGAACTAACCATCTTAAGTCAGTATCTTTGTGTTGTAACCTCACAAAGTGCTCGACAAGCCGTTTATCTGTTATCTTATTTCTTATGCAACTCCTGTGTTCCGATATTTGTTGCCTAACTTCCCTTGTAGTTTTTCCAACATAGAGCAGTTGGCATGGGCAACTAAATACATTAATTACATTTTTTGTCAAGCAATTTGTATGGTGTCACATTTTCCACACTCTGTTCCCATATTTAAATTCATGTTTCATCTCGGTGAGTGGACACGCCACACATTTGCCACATTTATAGTGACCCAAAATAGGAGGCAGGCCCCACTGGTTGTTAATAGTTTGGTCTTTAGTAGGGTCTTTATACGTGTGGACTAATCTTTGTCTAAGATTTTGATTTCTTTTAAATGCAAACATCGGTTTCTGGGTTAGTGTGCCAGGTTGTTTCACAAGATTCCAGTGTTTGTTAATGATTCTCTTAACATCTCCACTTATTGGGTTACATGTAGTGACACACACTAAACGTTCACTCTTAGGTTTCTCTCAAGTGGTTAAACAAATGTCACGATTTGTATATTCAGCTCTTTTCATATGATCTTTCACTATTCTCCTCGGGTAGCCCCTGTTGATCAGTCTCTCCTTCAACTGTTCGGCATGGATTTTAAATTCCTCTTTTTCTGTACAGTTCCTCCTGATACGTAGGAACTGTCCATACGGCAGATTCTGTCTTAAACTTAAGAGTGGAAACTTTTAAAATGGAGGAGAGAATTGTTGTCCGTTGGTTTTTTGAAAAGGGGCGTACTAAGGCAGGTCCCACTTTTTTTAATCACCAAATCCAAGAAACGAACCTGTCGATGGCTATACTCCATTGTAAATTTTATATTTGGATCACACCGGTTTATCCACTCATGGAATTCCTCTAGCGATGTCACTGACCCCCTCCAGATCAAGAAAACATCGTCAATATACCGACGCCCAAGAAGAAGATAAGATTTTAGCGTCGGGTGAGTCATAAGAATATTCTCAGCCCCAAGAATGTATTTATTCTCATGATCTGCCATGTAAAGATTTGCAACATCGGGGGAAAAAGTAGCCCCCATGCTGACACCCTTCTCCTGTTTGTAAAGCTGTCTCTTAAACAGGAAGACATTTTTGGTCATTAGTAACCTAATACATTCCTGAATGAATTTAGTAGGGGGTTGGTGAGGTCTTGTTCTAGTGTTGCGATATATACCTAATACTCGAAGACATTCCATTTGAGGGATCGCCGGAGACAGGGACTTGACATCCATTGTTACTAGGATATCGTTTTCCTCTATTCTTATATTACTGGTGATCATGTGTGTTGAGTCTCTCACATATGATGGCACCTGTACAACTAGTGGTTTAAGAAAAAACTCTGGGTACATAGACAGGGGTTCGAGTAGGGAGTCAATCGCAGACACAATGGGTCTGCCCGGTGGATTTGTTTGGTTCTTGTGGATTTTAGGCAATATATAAAATGCTGCCTTTTTGGGTCCCAGTTTGTTAAAAAAAACGTCCTTCTTCTGCACTAATCCACTTTTCCTGTATTGCATGATTAGTCCGGCTTTTTATCTCATCGTGGATGCCTGCTTCGCCCTCGATGCCAGCCAAGCCCTCAACATCGGCGTCACCTTCGACGTCGGCTGCGCCATCGACACCAGCTGCGCCATCAACGCCAGCAGATCCATCGACACCAGAAGAGCCATTGACGCCAGATGTATCGTTGATGCCGAGAGCGTCCCATCTAAACATATGGCACCATCGAAGTCAAAAAAGGTTTTGATGACTCCTCAAGTGTCAAATCCACAGTTTATCAAACCCTTGATGCCTATACCTGAAAAAATGTATGTTCCTTTACCAAGGAAAGAATATTTTGAGTCTCTCACCTCAATAGATGAGGAGAATGAACCTTCAGACAATGATTCACCCTTTGATCTCCAATTTGGTACACCAAATGTGCCTGAAAGCTTTATTTCTGAAGAATCAAGGTTGAAAGACTATGATAATTTACAGACGGCCAGTGGGGTAGACACCTCACCATAGCTAGATTTTGCAAGACCAGAGGCTGGGGAGCACAGTGATGCTTCATAAAGGCTGCTAATGTCGAAGGTGATGGACTATATGGGGTGCAGTAGTCCTGCTTTACCATTTGAGCAGAATGATCTGACCGATATCCTGGATAAGGGTCCACAGATGGATCCTATACTGCCTTTTCATATTGCTCTCCAACAGAGGGTGGACACAAATTGGGAGACGCCAGAAACTAGTCCGGCAGTGAACAAATAACAGTTACTCACCATAGTGACTATCTCACTCCTAGTCCATATTCCCCTTTCCTCCATACTTATAGGACATTCTGTCCTTCGGGACGGGACCGGAGCACTTTTGTAAAAAAGTATTTTAAAAAATTGTTTTTGTCCTTCTTTTATTTTTACACGGGGCCACTGCACGTGGCCGTAACCCAGCCCTCTTGAGCTACGTCCTGCGCATCGCCCTTCAGTCCTTTTCTATCGCCAGGTCTAAGACCATTTAAGCAATAATAGAGAATACTTTTTAGAGGGGACGACAGGCGGGCATATGGAGGAAATGGGACTATGGAATAGGAGTAAGATAGTCACTATGGTGAGTAACTTTGTTATACTACTACGTCTCATCCCCTTTCCTCAATACTTGTGGGAGATTCCCAAGCACACACCACTGGATGGAAAAAACCCTTACTGGAATAAATTCTTCAGAACAGCCTGGCCGAACTGGGCGTCAACCCTGGAACTCAGGTCTAAGCAGTAATGCATGCAAAAAGCTGATGGGGAAGCCTACGTAGCTGCCTTGGTGATGGTTTCTGAAGGGACATACCTTTGGAAGGCAACAGCAGCCGCTTTGCCACGTACAAAATGAGCATGGATGTCCTTCGGTGGTTGAAGGTCCTGAGTGCTATAAGCTTAGGAAATAAATGAGGCAATCCATCAGGAGATAGATGCCTTTTAAGCTGGTTTCTCTTTCGGATCTCCGAATGTGACAAAGAGTTGTGAGGAGCTCCTGAGTTCACTCGTCCTATCGAGGTAAAACTTCAGGGCTCACCTGACGTCCAAGTTATGTAAAACTCTCTCGGCATCAGATGCTGGGTTAGGAAAAAAGACAGGTAAGGAGATCGTTTGGTTCAAATGAAAATCGGTAACCACCTTAGGCAGGAAGGAAGGATGAGTGCGAAGCAAAACCTTATCCCTGTGGAAAGTGAGGAACGGATGTTCCACGGAAAGAGCTTGGAGCTCACTAACTCGCCTTGCTGATGTTACTGTGTTAGGGAGAATTCTCTGTTTAGGCTGAATTTCCTAACCTAGTGAGTCCCCCAGCAGCTTTGCTGGATTTCTGGAGTTTGTTTTTTTCCATCCTGCCAAGAGTGAGACTCTTTTTCTCCCACTCTTGGACATGAATGTGGTTAATTCCTTTAAATGTCAATGTGTTCTATGGGCTATGGGGTCTTTTACTCCATAGGGTCTCATATGTTTTCTATGTGTGTTACACCGCACCCTCCGTGCCGTAACACTGGGGCATCCTAGAGGATCCCCACCATAGACCCCATACCCTGGGACTGACTACTGTCTCCCAGGGCATGTAAAGTCACCATTGGCTTTACTAGACCTAAATTTACTAACAGAACTAGTACAAACCATCCTATTGTGGACGTACTAGTAGGGGTAATTCGATTACCCCTGGGTCTGTTATTCGAGGGGCACTGTCCCGTCCCCCCTCGTCAAGTTTTGGCCGGTGGCAGTGGAAACTACTTGTTATATTCGACCCCGAATATAACTGTATGGGATTCTTCCCATTGTTGGAGGTTAATACTTTTTCTCGTTAATCTCTAACATACCACCAGTTTATTTATCTTAAATAAATTTATCGGTTGGTATTTTCTGCCAGAACTCGGTTTTTAAAATGGCGTCTGTGTTCGTCTCTGTGACTCCTAAACCAAAGGTTGAGCCCTTTGTTTCACTTTTGGCGGGCTTCTGCACAGAGGCCCTCCAAAGTGGTGCCATTCTGTCTGGGTACCACAGGGGGTGTGGGAGGGGGTTTAGGCACCCTGGACTGAGTTGCCTTGCCAACTCAAGTCGCACTGTGGTGTGATTGGCCCAAGTGGTGAGCCACCCCGCTCACCACTTAGCGTGTTTTGATTGACAGCTAGGCTGAATGAATGGGGGTTTTCTGCATAAAAGCAGGGCTTTTGGGACTGGATCTTGAGAAGTCGCCACAGGACCTAAGAATCCGACGAGGGTAAAGCTGAGCCAACCTGCAACAACGACACCTCCGGTGGAGCCCTGCTGAACCGACTCACCACTTCCCAACGACAGAGGAGATCTCCCAGCTGGAGAGTCTTCTTCCTCTGACTGGTGGGAACAACCAGTCCCCTTCGCTTTTTCTTCGCTTCCAGGGTGTAGTGGTCGAATTGCCTGTGCTGAGCACCCCGGCAACCGAATAGCCACTAACCCGTACCACGACCAAAAGGTGGTGCCTTGTGACGGAGCACTCCGCGGCTGGTCTATTCCCTGGTGGTGCAACGATCTTCAACTTTCCTTCGACGACGAGAGCATCTCTTCTCTTGGCAAAGCGCCGACTTGCATCCACCACCAGGAACAACTGCCCCCGCCGGAGCTGTCTCTCCACATACAAGGTACCGTGTCCGCCTGGCTTCCCTTGTGACGGTTAGCGTGAGGTGTCTTAATCCTCGCCTCTCCATTGGGTCGCCTCCAAGCCTTGGTAACTTTCTGTTCTGAACTGGTCCAATCTTTTTGTGACAATTTGCGACAAAGACTCGAAGTGCATTTCCACTGTGATACTTTTTGGGACATATCGCCTTGCCTCTTTCCGAGTGGGCCTGGCCTCTGAACTTTGCGATCTACAGTAGACCCTGCCTTACTTGCCTTGCATTTGTTCGTAAAAGTGTTGGTACCGAGTTGATTTCATCCTCCCTTTTCTCTCCCGTCCTAACGAATACTAGAGTGCCATCTAGGTTAAAGCATTCACCTCTGTCTGCAAATAAGTGGTGCCGTTGAACCTAGACTTGTCGAACTATTGTTAGGGGGATTGATTTACTTATATCAATTGTGATTGAAGTTGTTTGCCGTATTAGTGCCAGTGTGTTTTTCATAGATGTGTTTTTATAAATAAATAACTATATATCTTTACACCGAAGCTCTGTTCCGTGCTTGCTTGTTCTACTGTGTAAATTGCCCTATCTTCTATACTCCACATACTGCCTAACTCTTCTTGAGGGAAGTCTGACTGTTCAGCCACAGCTACCAAGTGAATCTGTGTGGTACAGACTGCTACCAAGTGGGTTTACTGCCAAACACCTGTAGTCCTAATTCTTTTGCAGTTGTCCCAGAGGGAACTGCACAGGTTTCCGCCTAACATACTGCGATCAGAAAGGCAATTTTCCAAGAATGGTATTTAAGATCGGTAGGGCTTATGGCATAACGCAGTGATGACCACATTCAAATCCCATTTGGGATGAGCGGTGCGCACTGGCGGGAAGAGATGAAGAAGACCCCCAAAATGTCTTTTAATGACTGGATTGGTCAGTCAGAAAGAACAGCTATCCATGGAAAGATAGGCCGCAATAGCAGAAAGGTAAGTCCTGCATGACAGAACATGAATGCCAGAAGCTGCTAGGTTAGACACAAAGGAGAGAACAGTGTCGACTGAAGCTTTCCTGCGATCGAGCTGTTTAGCTAAACACCAATGGCAAAAACAGAGCCATTGGCTCTTGTACTGAGCCCTCATAGAAGACTTCTTGGCCGCTTGGATAATGCGCATATTATCTTCAGACAGATTAAACTGTGCTAAAGATCTGAATTCAGGCACAAGGCCGCCAAGCTGAATGATTGTGGGGAGGGGTGCCACATCTGATGATTGTTCTGGTGAAGAAGGTTGGGAATCTGCGGCAATCTGATCAGGGGAAATACTGACAGATGCTGTAGTTCCGAAAACCAAAACCTGGCTGGCCACCAGGGAGCCATTTGATTTGATAGGTTATTTATAACACGCTTAATACCCAAAGGTTTCTATGTGCAGACCTGGGGATCGAACCAGTGTTGTTCCACGTCATCTTGCTTCCAAGGTGAGCATGTTGCCCCTGACCTATCCTCCTGAGCCATGAATAGGAGAGTGCAGTTCGATGTGCTCCTGAGCTTGCAGAGCAACCAGTGAATCAGAGGCAATGGAGGAAAAGCATAAGCTTTCATATTGTCCCATGGTATCTCGTGGGCGTCACCCAGGGAGGATGCTCCGAGCCCGTTCCTGGATGCATAAAGAGGTAATTTCCTGTTCGAAGAAGTTGCAAAAAGGTCCACCTCTGGGGTGCCCCATTGGTGGAAAATGTTGAAGAGGACTTCGCTGTTCATTTCCCACTCGTTATTGGCTGCCGACTGGCGAATGAGTGAATCTGCTGCCACATTTATGTGACCTGGGATATGCACTGCCTGGAGCCAAACATTGTGCTGGATGGCCCAGTTCCAAATCTGTATAGCCAGATCCACAAGAAGAGGGGACTTTGTGCCGCCCTCCTTGTTGATGTAAGACATTGCATCAGAATTGTCCGTGCGGACACAGACTATGCTGTTGCTCATAGTCGGTTGAAAAGCTTTGAGCGCTAAGAACACCGCCAGGAGTTCCAGGTAATTGATATGAAACTGCCTCTCTTGAGGCGTCCACACATCGAAAACCTTGAGGTGATGTAGCATCGCTACCCACCCCAGAAGGGAGGAGTCTGTAGTGACCGTTACTTGTGGTCAGGGCTCCTGGAAGGAGGTTCCCACTGAAAGGTTGTTGGCCGACGACCACCATTGCAGATCCGCCGTCATGCAAGATGGAACTGGTATCATCTTGGAATCCGGATTCGAAGCCTGGGACCAGCAGCTCCGAAGAGCTAGCTGAGTGCGCCTCATTTTCAGGTGTGCAAGAGGTAGGGCCAACACGCAAGAAGCCATGAGACCTAGAAGTCTCTGGAACCACTAAGCCGTCATGTGAGAAGACTGGAGGAAGATTTGGCACGTGGTCAACAGGTCTGCAATCCTGTCCAACATTAGGAACACTTTGGTACTGACAGTATCCCAACGGAAACCCAGAAAGATCAGGTCTTGAGAGACCATCATGGATGATTTCCGCCAGTTCACTGACAGCCAAAGATGGAACAGGAGGTGAAGGAGTGACTGGAGATTGGTCGTAGCTGTCTGTGGGCAATGACTGCGCAGGAGCCAATCATCCAAGTATATACATGAACCCCCTGCAGTCTGCGGAATGGAGCGATTACCAACATCATCTTCGTAAAGACACGCAGTGCCGAGCTGAGACCAAAAGGGAGTACTCGAAACTGGAACTGTTCCGCTTCCACGGAGAACCGCAGATATTTCCGATGCGGGCTCCAAATCAGGATGTGCATGTATGCATCTTGGAGGTCGCCCACACTGAGCCAATCGCCCTTCCGAAGAGAGGACTTTATTTGGCAGGGTTTGATCATCTTGAATTTGTCTCGGAGAAAAGATAGATTGAACTGGCAAAGATCGAAGATAAAGCGCAGGCCCGCCTGGTTGGGTTTGGGCACTGTGAACAGACGGGAGTAGTAGCCCTCCCCTTGCTCCCTTAGGGGGGAACAGGCTCTACCGCTCTTTGGTCTAGAGGTTTCTGTATCTCAGCCTTGAGGGAAGGCGACCCAGTCTGCTGGAAGGGAGGATTGAAGGGTGGGGAGGGAGTGAGGTCTCAAGCAGAAGCCCGCCCGAGTGATGGACAAAACCCACCAGTCTTCAGTGATGGTCTGCTACGCCTCCAGATGAGACGAGATTCGTCCTCCCACCGGAGACTCGTGCGACTGACAAAAAATATAATTTGGAAGATTTGTCGGCAGGGAGACTATCTGACCCTGGAGCAGAGGCAGAGGGTTGAGAGAAAAACTGGCCACCTTGCTGTTTTTTCTTACGGTGGGGCCCGCCAACTAGAACTTCAGATCGGCACGCACGACTATCCTAAAACCCCCTGAACCCAGAGAAGGACCTAGTTTGGGACCCTGACCTCTGCGTATAAGGGGCCTTAGCTGGAGCTTTGGCTAGGACCGATAAAGACTTGGCGGCTTGAGTACTTGCCTTAATCTTTGTGAGTTCTTCATCTGTGGAAGAATGGAACACCCCGACCATAAGGCCTCAAGCTGAGGTATCTACGTGGTGAGCAGCAACCTCCAGTAGATCCTGTGACAACACTCTGGCGTCCGACAAACCAGCTTTGAAGTCGTCTAGCCTAGCCGCAGGAATACACTCCTGGAAATTGGCTAACACCCTCCATAGCTTAACGTTGGCTGCTGCCAGGATGAGCTTGGTGTTAGCCTGACGAAGTTGGGGCGCTGAATTGGAAAAGACTTTCTTGCCAATGGCATAGAGAAGTTTGTCCTCTTTGGAGAGGATTTGGGCTGCCACAGTGGAGGATGTGGAGGCCGGCTTGGACTGGAGGGTGGCTACTACCACCACAGTTGACGATGGGAGCGGACAAACCGACAAGGCTACATCTTCCGAGGTATGAAGTTTGTATTGAGCATCAATCGTCTTGTTGAGATGCTGCCCGGTGTGGGTTTTTTTCCCAGACCTTACGGGCCATCAGCCAAGGCATCTTCTGGAGGAACAGGCCTGTGCGCTCTTGAGGTGATAGAGTGAAGGCTTCAGGAAGCACCCCCTCCTGCGGAGCAGGGGGCTCGGGTACTGGAATATCAAGCAAAGCCATCATATTCAGCACACAGTCATGAAATGCTCTAATAGTGCGGGGCTGTTCATCTCTGTCCTGATACGCTTTGGCCTTGTCCAGTGAAGGGGGTACAGAAGACTGATCCACTGTGTTAGGCAGTAACCTGTGCAGTTCCCTTAGGGACCACTGCAAAAGATTTAAGACTACAGGTGTTGGCAGTAAACCCACTTGGTAGCAGTCTGTACCACCCAGATTTACCTGGTAGCTGTGGCTGAGCAGTCAGACTTCCCTCAAGAAGAGTTAGGCAGTATGCAAAGTATACTCAATAGGCACTCAGATACAATAATACAAGCAAACACTGACCAGAGCTTTGGTATCAAAGTATATCATTATTTATTTATAAACACACAGTTGAAACACTCCAGCACTCTTATTGTAAAATATCCTACACACAGCTACTATTATGATATATGCACCCCTTTTTCCCTATTAGAAAAATCACAGTAAAATACAACTTATTTTCATACAGAGGTGAGCGCTTAACTAGACTGCACTCTAATAAGTTTGTGAAAAAGGGAGGTAAAAAAAGAGAGAATATGAAGAGGTACACCACTCTACGATTCAAGAACACTGTTAGCAAGGCAGAGAGCGAAAAGTCACTGGTGAGCCAAAGTCCAAAGGCTGGGCCCACTCTTAGAGAGAGCAGAGCACAAATGCGCCCAAGATCACACAGTTACACTAGTCTTAGAAAGTCTTGCAGAGGGTTCAGAAAAGAGTTTAGAGAGGCTTAGAAAAGTTCAGCGAGGGTGTCCCAGGCTAACCCAGGTTCGAAAGTCGGGGGCTAAATCTACCCCGTACAGTCGGTAGCAAGGGAAGCCAGGCGGGACCCGGTACCTTAAGTGGGAAGGATCCTCCAGCGGTGGCAGTTGTTCCTGGTAGTGGGTGCAAGTTGCGTCGCCGTCCAGGGGAAGAGAAGATCTCGACTTGGAGGAAAGATGAAGGTCGTTGCACTACCAGGGCAGAAACCAGCCGTGGAGTTTTCCGGTTAAAGGTGGTACCTTTGTCTCGCGGTCGTGGTAAAACATGGTGTCCCGGTTGCCAGGGTGCTTGGCACGGGCAAGGCGGCCACGAGATACGTCGGGAAAGCGAAAAGATGGTGAAGGAACAAGTTACTTACCTGTAACTGTTGTTCTCCAGCATGGGTCTGGCATGGATTCACATGCTCATGAATATTCCCCGTCGTCAGGCTGGGAATCCTCGGTAAAGAAAAAAACAGGATCAGTTTCGTTTCTGATCTGTCTTTCGTAGTAATAACCAATCACTGATCTCTGCGTCATACTGACCACAGCCCTCTACCTAAGCCCCGCCTCTGGCAGCCATCTTCAGATTTGGAAGAACGTGAAGTGGCAGTATGACCAAGTGAAGAGCCGCAGAGGGGTAGGCGGGAGGGTTTGCATGTGAATCCATGCCAGACCCATGCTGGAGAACAACAGTTACAGGTAAGTAACTTGTTCCTTCTCCAGCATGGGGTCTGGCATGGATTTACATGCTCATGAATAAAGAATACATAGCAGTACACACATGCACAACCACGGGAGGTGGCAAAGGCTCAACATTAAGCATTACATCAAACTCAACATTAAGCATCTTACCTTCTCACCAGGCTCACCTCAGGCGAACAGGTTGCGCAGCACTGCTTGGCCGACCCTGGACTCCTCCCTGGAATCCCGATCGACGCAGTAGAATTTCGTGAAGGTGTGCGTCGATCTCCACGTAGCAGCCCTGCATATGTCCAGCAGGGGCACACCAGAAAGGAACGCCGTGGTAGCTGCGATCGCTCTGGTGGAATGGGCTCTCGGACGGCCAGGCAGCGGTCGGTTTGCCAACCGATGACAGAACATGATACAGCCGGAGAGCCATCTGGAAATGGAAGCCTTCGAGAGAGCCTTCCCCTGATTGACAGGTCCAAAATTCACAAAGAGTTGTGACGTCTTCCGAAAACACTTAGTGCGGTCCACGTAGAACTTCAGCGCTCTAGCCACATCCATCGAGTGCAAAGTCCTCTCAGCCGGCGACGAAGGCGACGGGAAGAACACAGGCAACACCAAGGGTTCGTTGAGGTGGAAGTCCGACGGCACCTTGGGCATGAAGGAGGGGTGCGTCCTGAGCACTACCCTCGTGTCGTGAAAAGTCAAGTACGGGGCCTTGCAGGAAAGGGCCTGGATCTCTCCCACCCGTTGTGCGGAGGTGATGGCCACAAGAAACGCTGTTTTCCACGACAGAAACTTCAACGGGGCCGAGTGCAGAGGCTCGAACGGAGGTCCCATGAGCTTGGTCAGCACCACGTTGAGCTCCCACGCCGGGGCCGGAGCCTTCACCGGCGGGAACGATCTGAACAGTCCCTTCATGAACTCTTTCACCAGACGATGAGACCACAAGGACGTCCGCCCCGTGGTTCTGGTGTATCGGGAGATCGCAGCAAGATGAATCTTGATGGACGCGTGTGCCAGTCCAGCTTTGGCCAGCGTCAGCAGGTACGGCAGTACTTGGGGAGCCGTAATCCGTAGAGGGTTAATCTTCTGTGCGTGGCACCAGACAGAGAACCTCTTCCATTTGTCTCTGTAGCATTTAAGAGTCGAGGACGCCCTGGCCTTTGCAAGAACCTCTCTGCAGTCGGCCGGTATGTCATATCCTCCAAACTCTAGCGCTGCAGGAGCCAGGCCTGCAAGTTCAGCGATTTCGGGTCGTGGTGGAGGATGGCGCCTCCTTCCCTGGAGAGCAGGTCCGCGTCCACCGGCAGCTTGATTGACGGGGACGCTGACAAGTCCAGAAAGTCCGGGAACCATATCTGCCTCGGCCACGCAGGTGCGACGAGGATCATCCTGCACCGTGACCTCTTGAGCTGGTTGATAAGCCGGATTAGCAGTGGCAATGGAGGGAACGCGTAAAGGAACAGGCCCTCCCAGGGGAACGAGAAAGCATCGCCCATGCTCCTCGCCTGGGGAAACCTGCTGGCGAACCTCCGGCACTTGGAGTTCGTCGCCGTCGCGAACAGGTCGATCTGGGGTGTGCCCCACCGTCGGAAGAGGCGATCCACTAGATCCTGCCGTAGTTCCCACTCGTGGCACGAGCGCAGCTCCCTGCTGAGTGAGTCGGCGATGGTGTTTTTTATCCCTGCCAGATGAAACGGCACCAGAAACATCCTTTGGGCGACGGCCCAATGCCACAGGTCCTGCGCCTCCTTGGACAGTGCTGGGGACCTGGTTCCGCCCTGTTTCCTGATGTAAAACATGGTGGTGGTGTTGTCGGTGAAGATCCTCACCACCTTGCCCTTGAGGGACGGAAGGAAGGACCTGAGGGCCCAAAACACTGCACGGAGCTCCAGGACGTTGATATGTAGGGATTTCTCCATCGGGAGCCAAAGGCCTCTTGCGTGCAGATTTTCGGTGTGCGCTCCCCACCCTTCCAGGGAGGCATCCGTGGTCACTGTCTCCTGGTGGGCTGGGGTCTGGAAGTCCATGCCCGCCGTCAGATGCGCGCGGGTGCCCCACCACCGGATCGCTCGTCGGAAACCCTCGTCGAGTGTGATCCTTTCCTCGAAGCTGCCCGTCGTTTGGATCCAGCGCGCGTCCAGGAACTCCTGCAACGGGCGCATCCGGAGCCTGCACAGGGGAATGAGGTAGATGCAAGAAGACATCATTCCAAGGAGGGACTTGATGGACCTCACCTTGGCCGCGTCGGCCACCAACATCCGCTGTACCTTGCCCAGGATGGCTCTGGTCCTTTCCTCCGACGGGGAGGCCAGAAGGGACACTGTGTCGAGCCTCGCTCCCAGAAACAGTGCGTCTTGCGCGGGTACCAGGTGGGACACGGAGAATCCCAGGTCCGTGAGAAGTTGGACGGTCCTTGCCGTGTGCTCTATGGCGAGCTCCCTCGTCTTGGCTCGGATGAGCCAGTCGTCCAGGTAGGGGTAGACGTGGATCCCCTCTCAGCGCATCTGCACCGCCACTGGTGCAAGGCACTTGGTGAATACCCTGGGTGCCGACCGTAGTCCGAAGGGAAGGGCTCTGAACTGATAGTGACGCCCTTGGACCATGAACCTGAGAAATTTTCGGTGCCCCTTTAGGATGGGAATATGGAAGTAGGCATCCTCCAAATCCAACGACGACAGGAAGTCGCCCTCCTCCAGCTGACCCAGGACGTGCTGGAGGGTGACCATCCGGAACTTCTGTGCCTTGATGAACTTGTTCAGTCGTCGTAGGTCTAGGATGGGGCGCCATCCTCCCGTCTTCTTCTTCACGAGGAAGTATCTGGAGTAAACTCCGGAGCCCCGAAGCCTCTTTGGGATGAGTTCGATGGCGCCCTTCCTGAGCATCGCCTTTACCTCCAGGATCAGCTGGGGGACGTGAAGTTCTTTTCTGGTCACAGGGGGGATGCGCGGGCACCTTCTCTGAAACTCGAGCGCGTGGCCCCGGGCTAGGGCGTCCAGCACCCAACGGTCGGTGGAGATGGACTCCCACACGCTGACGAAGCTCGCCAGCCGGCCTCCCACCGGGGTGCTTCGGTGGGGGCCCGACCCCACGGCCGGTTCAATCCTGCTTCGACGAGGCTTTGCCGCCTTGACCTCCTTGGCGACGATGGCGGGGTCCGCCAGACTTGCCTCGTCCCCTGTAGGCCTCCTGAGACGACGAGCGGGCCGCTTGACGGTAGGTGGAGAAACCGCCGCCGGAACCTTTGGAGGCGCCCTTGCCTCCGCTGCTCCGAAAGGGCGGCCGCCGTTGCTGCAGAACCCAGAGGGCCCGGGCCGTCTCCGTGTCCGCTTTAATGGCTTGAAGGGAATCGTCCACTGTTTTCCCAAACAGGTTGTTCCCATCGAACGGCATGTCCAGGACTCTGGTCTGTACGTCTTGATGGAAGTCCGTAGCCTTGAGCCATCCACGCCGCCTAAGGCACACGCCGTTGCCCAACTGGCGAAAACCAGTGTCGGCGATGTCCGTCGCAATAGTGATGGCGTGGTCCGACGCCACCTCACCTTCCTGCAGGATCTCCAGGGCATCCGCCCTCTTGTCGTCCGGTAGGAAGTCCAGCAGGGGAGCCAGTTTGTACCATAGCTCCCTGTCGTAGCGGGCCACGATAGCCAAGGCGTTGGCCGCCTTAATCGTCGTCGCTGCAGACGAGATGACCCTGCGTCCCATAGTGTCCAATTTCTTTCCCTCGCCGTCCGACGGGGAAGTCGACGTGGAGGCCGCACCCCACCCCGCTTTCTTCCTGGTCGCCGCGGAGACGACGGAGTCCGGGGTAGGCTGTGCCCGGAGGCACAGGGGGGCCGCGTCCGGGACCCGGTACTTCTTTTCGTACCAGTCTCTTCTAGCCGGCGTCGTGGAAGGGTTCTTGAGGAGGGTGAGGCCCTCATCCCAAATGTCGTCCAGTAGAGGCACCGCGAGGACCGTCTTCCTCTTGTCCTCGCGCCGTTGATAAAGGAATCCTTCCTTTTTCTTCTCCTCAGGGCAGAGTTGAAAAAGCTCGGATGCCCTGGCGATCATGGAGTGGAACGATCCAATCTCGTCGGGCGGGGAAGCCCTGTTGGGAGGTGACGACGGCAGATCCTCGTCGTACACCTCGTCGTCCGTACCCGTCGCGGCCGTGTCAGTCCCCGTATCATCCCCTCGGGTCGTGGACGGGGAGGAGGGCTGGACGGGGCGCGACGGCTGAAAAGGAGGTGGAGGGTGAATCCTTCTTTTCTTGGGGGGAGTGGTTCCTCCGCTGGCAACGGTAGTCTCGTCCTTATCTCCGAGCATAAGGACTGTATAGCCAACAAAATGGCCGCCGAGTTGTCTTGCGGCGCTGGCAGAGGGGAATCCGACGGGCGATCAGGGGCCCCGTCGACACCCTCGACGATGTCGTCGTCACCTGCATCGGGATCCATCCCGACGGGCTGGTCTTCTTCCACGCCGAGGCTGTGGCTTAAGACCTCGATCAGCTCTTCCTCAGAGGTTGAGGCCGAATCTGCGACGACCTCCTGCCCCCCCTTTTTCTTCTCCGCCGGAGGTTTCACGGGGGTCCTGTCGATGGGCATAAAAGAGGACTCCCTCCGCGGTGGCAGGGAGACTCTGAGTCCCGAGGTCACCACAACTGGTGTAGCCTCCACAGGCTGAGCCAGGGCCGCCGCGACTGTCTCGATAGAGGCCTTGGCCGGATGGATTAAGGCTTTCACCACCTTAGGTGCGCTCACCGCCTTCTCCTTGAGGGGGGGGACACTGCCTCGTTCCCCCTCCGATGGGGCCTTCGAGCTCGACCGGGGCCTCTCCAGGAGCTGGTTGGCTCGTGGTTGATGGTGCCGGGGAGGGTGCGCCCTGCCTGGCGCCCGTAGAGCCCGACCGTTCGGCGCTCCCGGTGCCAGCGGACTCGCGGTGCTTGGCCTTGTGTTGGACCCCCGTCGCCGGGGCGTCCTCAAAGGTCTTAGAAGACCGCTCGGATTTGTTCCTCTTCTTCTCGCCGGACGGGCTCTTCCCTTCCAGCCAGTTGGCGAGACGTTGATGGCGGTCCTTCATGGTCCGCTCCGACATGTTGCCGCAAAACGCACAGTCCTTCTCCACGTGCGTCTTGTCCTCATGTAGGCAGTAAAGACAAAAGGAGTGTTCGTCTTCCTTAAAGACATTCTGCAGCTGGCATCCAGGGCAAAACCTGAACAGCTTTCCGGGCGTCGAGCTTCCCTTCTCCTGGGCCATGTTCGAGATGGGCCTGAGAAACTTCTGGAGTCCCCCAAAAGCGTAGCTCGACGAAATCTTCACCCTTGAGGGGCGTAGACGAATCCGACACGGGTCCCCGTTGATCGGATGGAGAGTCGGTGGAGCTTGAGGCTCTTTTTGACCGAAAAAACGAAGTTTTTGAGAACAAACGTGAAAAAATAGCACTAACGCTCGAGAGCAATAGCACGAGGATCCCAACACATGAACGTGCGGTAAAAATCTGAAGATGGCTGCCAGAGGCGGGGCTTAGGTAGAGGGCAGTCATTGGCTGTGGTCAGTATGACGCAGAGATCAGTGATTGGTTATTACTACGAAAGACAGATCAGAAACGAAACTGATACTGGTTTTTTCTTTACCGAGGATTCCCAGCCTGACGACGGGGAATATTCATGAGCATGTGAATCCATGCCAGACCCCATGCTGGAGAAACTGGTTATCCCCACCAGTTAAAGGGAGAAGATTCTCCAGCGGGAGATCTCCTCTGTCGTTGGGAAAAAGTGGTGAGACGGTCCAGCAGGGCTCCACCAGTAGTGGTGTCGTGGCAGGTCGGCTCAGCTTCTCCCTCGTCGAATTCTTAGGTCCTGTGGAGACTTCTGAAGTTCCAGTCCCCAAAGCCCTGCTTTTATGCAGCAAACCCCCATTCACTCAGCCTAGCTGTCACTCAAACATGCTAAGTGGTGAGCCGGCCGGCTCACAACTTGGGCCAATCAGGACGGAGTGCAACTTGAGTTGCCTAGGCAACTCAGTCCAGGGTGCCTAAATTCCCCACCACCCCTCCTAAGTACCCAAGACATAGTGGCACCACTTTGCAGGGCTTCTGTGGAGAAGCCCGCCAAAAAGTGGAACAAAGGGCTCGACTTGGGTTGGAGTCACAGAAGAGAACACAAACGCCATTTTAGAATCAAGTTTTGGCAAAAAATACCAACCGGAGAATTAATATTAATTAAATAAACCGGCTGTATGTTCGAGGCTACCGTAAATAATTAAATAAAGATAGTAGCCTAAAACAATGGGAAATCCCATAGGAAAATATTTGCGGTTGAATATAAAAAGTAGTATCCACTGCCACCAGCCAAAACTCGATCAGGGGGGACGGAGACATGCCCCTCGACTAACAGACCCCGGGGAAATTGAATTGCCCCAGCCAGTACGTCCACAATATGATGGTTTGCACTGGTTCTGTTCAGAATTTAAGACTAGTAAAGTCAATGGTGAATTTAAATGCCCTGGAAGACAGTAGTCAGTCCCAGGGTATGGAGTCTATACTGGGGGGTCACTATGACACCCCTGTGTCACTGCACTGAGGGTGCTGTGTAACACACATCACAAAAACACATGCAGCCATATGGAGTAAAAGACCCCATAGCCCATTAAACACATCTAGATTCAAAGAAACACACTCAAATCAGGCCCAAGAGTGAGGGTAAAAGAGTCTCACTCTTGGCAGGAGAAAAAATTAAACACCAAAAATCCAGCAAAGCTGCTGGAGGACTCATTAGGTTAGGAAATTCAGCCTAAACAGAGAATTCTCCCTAACACTCGCCCCCCCAGACTAAGGGACAGGAGGATTTAATCCACTCCTGGATGAACCTCATACCTCTAGTCGATGACATACATCCTAGAGAGTCCATCAGCATTTTGATGGTGACACCCTGACCTGTGCTCAATGGTGAAATCAAACCCTTGCAGGCAGATTGACCATCTCAATAGTTTGGGATTTTCTCCCTTCATTTGCATTAACCATCTCAAGGGTTGGTGGTCAGTCTGAATGACAAAAGTAGAACCATACAAGTATGGCCTAAACTTCTTCAGTGCCCACACAATAGCAAAGCATTCTCTTTCTATTGTTGCCCACCTTGTCTCAGGATCCTTCAGCTTACGGCTGATTAAGCAAATGGGGTGCTCCCTACCCTTCTCATCCAGTTGGCTTAGAACTGCACCTATACCTACATTGGAAGCATCAGTTTGTACAATGAAAGTTTGGTGGTAGTCAGGAGCTCTCAATACTGGAGCTTGGCAAAGAGCTTTCTTCAGTTTTTCAAAGGCCTGATTGCACTCCTCATTCCATTTGACCTTTTTAGGTAATTTTGGAGAGAAGATTACATTCAGTGGAGAATCTATGGTCCCATAGTTCTCAATGAAATTCCTGTAGTACCCAGTGAGGCCTAGGAAGGCTCTCACTTGGGTTTGAGTAGTAGGTGTTGTCCAATTTTGCACAGCTTAAATCTTGCTGAGCAAAGGCCTTATTTCCCCACCTCCTACCTCATGCCCAAGGTAGACCACCTTACTTTGACCTATCTGACATTTACTTGCCTTGATAGTCAAATTGGCCTGTCCCAGAACCTGCAAAACATGTCCTAGGTGGTTCACATGATCTTCCCAGGAATGGCTGAAGACTGAAATGTCATCCCAGTATGCCATGCAGAAGTCCTCCATCCCAGCCAGAACTTGGTTTACCATCCTTTGGAATGTAGCAGGTGCATTTTTTACTCCAAAAGGCATGACCTTAAACTGGTACAAGCCAACTGGGGTGGAAAATGCAGTTTTCTCCTTGGCATGGTCTGTCAAGGCTATTTGCCTGACGCAAGGTCAAATGTGCTGAGGTACTTGGCTGCACCAAGTTTATCCACCAACTCCTCTGTCCTGGGTAAAGGGTGGGCATCAGTCTTGGTGACTGCATTAAGAGCTCTATAGTCCACACAGAATCTCAAGTCTTTGGACCCTGCCTTTGGAACTAACACAACTGGGCTAGACCATGGACTAGTAGAGGGTTCTATTACCCCGAGATCAAGCATCTTCTTGACCTCCCCCTTGATATGGGTTCTCACATTTTCTGACATTCGGTATCCTCTGCTTTTGACTGGCAGACAGTCACCAGTGAGTATCTCGTGCTGTCCCCAAGGGGTCAAGCCTGGTGAGAGTGAGAACAGGGAGACAAACTGATTCAACATAGATTTGCACTCCTCTTGTTGCTCAGGTGTCAGATCTGAAGAGAGATTGAGTCCTTCAATTTTTTCATCTAAAGGTACACCTCTGAGGAGATCAGGGAGAGACTCACTCTCTTCTTCCTCTGCTGCTGAAGCTAGAAGCAAGGCTCCTACTTCCGGTCTGGAGATGTACGCTTTCAGTCGGTTGGTGTGGAAGACTCTAGGAGCTTCCCTGGGTCTGCCCAGATCCACCAGATAGTTGACCTCTCCAGGTTTTCCCACAACTTTGAAGGGTCCCATCCATTTGTCTTGCAAGGTCCTCTGCCTTGTTGGGAGCATAACGAGAACTAGCTGGTCTTGAGTGAACTCAACCATGTTAGCCTTTTGATCATGCCAATGCTTGACCAAAGCTTGTCCAGCCTTCAGGTTATCACTAGCTTCTGCCATCATGTGTGACATTCTCCTTCGGAGACCTATCACATAGTCAGTCACTCTGACTGGCTTGAGGGGCGGAGCGCCTTCCAACCCTTCCTTAATCAGGCCCAATGGACCTCTGACCCGATGGCCATAGAGAAGTTCAAAGGGAGAATAACCTACTCCCTCCTGAGGGACTTCCCTATAAGCAAAGAGAAGGCATGGCAGTAGAAGGTCCCACTTTCTTTTCAGGGGTTCTTCTAAAGCACCTATCATGCTCTTCATGGTTCT
The DNA here is from genome assembly GCF_040938575.1 of Ambystoma mexicanum. Lineage (NCBI taxonomy): Eukaryota > Metazoa > Chordata > Amphibia > Caudata > Ambystomatidae > Ambystoma > Ambystoma mexicanum. The sequence goes on from NC_090936.1 coordinate 1,044,048,610, forward strand.
GTTAAATCTTTCTACCAGTCCATTGGTTTGGGGGTGGTAGGCGGTTGAGAACTTGTAAGTAACTCCACAGGTTTTCCACATGGCTTTCATGTAGTGGGACATAAAGTTTGATCCCCTGTCGGATATTACTTCCTTAGGAAACCCAACCCTGGTAAAAATACCAAAGAGGGCCTTAGCCACAGCCGGAGCTGTAACAGTTCTCATAGGAATTGCCTCAGGGTATCTAGTAGCATGGTCTATTACAACAAGGATAAACCTGTTGCCTGAGGAGGTAGGGGGATCAAGGGGACCAACAATGTCAATCCCTACCCTCTCAAATGGGACTCCCACAACTGGGAGAGGCACTAAGGGTGCCACATTCTTGGCACCAACCTTACCAGAAGTTTGACAGGTATGGCAGCTCTTGCAGAATTTATCTACTTCGGCCCCCATTTTTGGCCAGTAGAAGTAGAGTGAGAGCCTTTCCTTGGTCTTCTTGAAACTCAAGTGACCAGCCAAAGGAATCTCGTGGGCTAAGTGCAAGAACTGTTGTCTGTTTTCTTGAGGTACTACAAGGCGTTTGTAGTCTCTAGGTTCAGACTAAGTGGGTTCACTGTAGAAGAGGCCATCTTCCCAGTGCAACCTATACTTCCCAGGCTCTTGCCCATCAGCCTGAGCAGCTGCCTGTTGGCGGAGACCCTCCAGAGTTGGACATTCTCTTTGTCCCTTGCGGAAAGCTGCCCTGCTGGGCCCACCTTCTGCCAGTAAAGACTGCAGCTCAGGATGGTCCTCAGGGTCCAGATCTCCAATAAGTTCTTGGCCTCCCACTAGCTCCTCTTCAGAGTCTCGTTCAACCATACAGGGTTGTACCTCCCTCTCAGCCTCAGCTGGAGGTGGAGTTACAGGTGTAACTGTTGGAAGCACTGGAGTGCTTGCTGCTGACTTTTTCCTAGGAGCCTTTGGTTGCCCCTTTGCTCCTGATCTGGTAGTTACTGCAGTGAGTTGCTCCAGTGGTAAAGGAGTGATCTCTGTCATCATCTCCTGAGATAACCCTCACAGGGTTTTCTCTCTTGCAGGTTTGGTGAGCTCCTGTAACCTTTTACTAGGTGGTCTGGGGGTATGTGACACAACTCCAAGAGCTTTCAGGTCATTACCCAACAGAACCCTACCTGGCACTTCACATTGTACACTACAGGTATTTTTACAGCCATGTCGTTACACTGGATGAGAACTGGTAACTGGGGACACATCTGCACAGGCCCTCCAGCTAACTTGATGAGGCATTTGGGTGCCTTAGCAACATCCTCTGCCTTGAAAAATGATTCATCCACCACAGTTATGCTGGCCCCAGTGTCTCTAATGGCAGGAGTCTCCTGACCATTCACCTGGACACTGTCTTCATAATACTCTTTAGTATTATTTGGGATAGAATTATACACATCTAAGTTCTGTTGTTCCCACAACCCCAGAGAGACTAAAGAAACACTGGCTGAGACACCAATGGGCTCATCAGCCAGCAGTAGAAAGTTTCCACTTGCCATGGGGACTTCCTCTTCTGGAGCGAAGGCTAAGGAGGCAAGTTGGATCCCTGAAGGTTTACCCGTGCATCTGGGATCTCCTTTCACATGGTCAGTAGAGCCACAAACAAAGCATTTACCAAATGCCTTCTGGAATGGAGGCTTGTTCTGACCTCCCTCTGGTTTAGCACCAGAGGAGACACTATTCTGCTGTGGTTTCCCTGGTGGCTTACCCTTCTGGTTTTGTTTGGGGCCCTCTTTGGAATTTGCAGTATTAGAATTCTCTTTGGAGTCCTTTTTAGGCTGTTTCCCCTCATCCTTTTTCTGAGTTACCCCAGAATCCTTGTGAGTGGCCCTGTTGGCAACCCACAAGTCAGCAGCTTTAGCTAGTTTTCGGGAATCTAATTCCTTTGAATCAGCCAAGTGCTGTCTGAGCTCAGGAGAGCAGGCATCAAAAATTGACTCCAACATAAAAAGATTCTTCATACCTTCATAAGTGTTCACTTTGTAACCCTTAATCCATCCCTCTAAGTTTTTCAACCCTTCACTCACCCAGGTAGCCCAAGGGGTACCATCATGCTTTTTGAGGGTTCTAAACCTCTTAAAATACTGGGAAGGGGTCTTCCCAAATGTAGCTATCAGAGCTAGTTTCACACATTCATACTCTTTCCTATCCTCCTCCCCCAACTCCATTACCACATCAGTAGCAACAGGGGGAAGCCTAGAGAACAACCAGGTGAGTAAGTCATTTCCTGTGATGTTCTGGAGCCCATGATTATATTCAAACAGAGACAACCAATCCAACACATCCAACTTAGGCTCATACATACCAACCAATTCTTTAGGCATCCGGGGTCTTTTAGGACTGGAACTTCTAAAGGTGCCAGAGAGAGAAGCATTTTTGACAGATAATTTCTTCATTTCTAGCTCTTGCTTGAGCTCCATTTCCCTTAGCCTTAGTTCTTGATTCATCTCCTGATGTCTCTGTTCAGCCAGAGTATTCAGTCTCTTGAACTCTAGTTCAAGTTTCATTTTCTCTAATTCGAGATATTGAGGACTTAGGGTGGGACTTGGTAAAGGCCCAGTAGCTACAGCAGGTAGGGCAGACAGAGGCCTAGGGGGGACAGTCACAGCAGCCTCACCCTCCTCTTCTGACTCTTCCTCAAGATTATCAACATTTGGATCAATATCAATTTCTATACTGTTATCTACATTTTCTGGCATGGTAGGTTCCTCAGACCCATCATCCAGACTTTGGTTAGCTAACAACCTTTCTATTAACTCCATTTTCTTGCCTTTAGTCAGGAGGTTCTTATGCTTACACAATACTCTTAAACAATCAGCGGTTTTTGTAGCAAGGGACTCTTGACAATAAGTTTCCATAGTTGGCATGTTAGAAAGATTACTTTTTCAATGCTAAGCTTTGTGGTTAGTTGTACTAAGGTATCCTAAAGCACTCTAAAGTGTATACTCAATACAAATCCCACCGCTGTACACCAGTGTTAGGCAGAAACCTGTGCAGTTCCCTCAGGGACCACTGCAAAAGATTTAAGACTACAGATGTTGGCAGTAAACCCACTTGGTAGCAGTCTGTACCACCCAGATTTACCTGGTAGCTGTGGCTGAGCAGTCAGACTTCCCTCAAGAAGAGTTAGGCAGTATGCAAAGTATACTCAATAGGCACTCAGATACAATAATACAAGCAAACACTGACCAGAGCTTTGGTATCAAAGTATATATTTATTTATTTAAAAACACACAGTTGAAACACTCCAGCACTCTTATTGTAAAATATCCTACACACAGTTACTATTATGATATATGCACCCCTTTTTCCCTATTAGAAAAATCACAGTAAAACACCACTTATTTTCATACAGAGGTGAGCGCTTAACTAGATTGCACTCTAATAAGTCTGTGAAAAAGGGAGGGAAAAAGACAGAATATGAAGAGGTACACCACTCTACGATTCAAGAACACTGTTAGCAAGGCAGAGAGCGAAAAGTCACTGGTGAGCCAAAGTCCAAAGGCTGGGCCCACTCTTAGAGAGAGCAGAGCACAAATGCGCCCAAGATCACACAGTTACACTAGGCTTAGAAAGTCTTGCAGAGGGTTCAGAAAAGAGATTAGAGAGGCTTAGAAAAGTTTAGCCAGGGTGTCCCAGGCTAACCCAGGTTTGAAAGCCAGGGGCTAAATCTACCCCGTACAGTCGGTAGCAAGGGAAGCCAGGCGGGACACAGCTCCTTAAGTGGGAAGGATCCTCCAGCGTCGTCGTCCAGGGGAAGAGAAGATCTCGACTTGGAGGAAAGATGAAGGTCGTTGCACTACCAGGGCAGAAACCAGCTGCGGAGTTTTCCGGTTAAAGGTGGTACCTTTGTCTCGCGGTCGTGGTAAAACGTGGTGTCCCGGTTGCCGGGGTGCTTGGCACGGGCAAGGCGGCCACGAGATATGTCGGGAAAGCGAAAAGACAGTGAAACTGGTTATCCCCACCAGTTAAAGGAAGAAGACTCTCCGGTGGGAGATCTCCTCTGTCGTTGGGAAAAAGTGGTGAGACGGTCCAGCAGGGCTCCACCAGTAGTGGTGTCGTGGCAGGTCGGCTCAGCTTCTCCCTCGTCGGATTCTTAGGTCCTGTGGCGACTTCTGAAGTTCCAGTGCCCAAAGCCCTGCTTTTATGCAGCAAACCCCCATTCACTCAGCCTAGCTGTCACTCAAACATGCTAAGTGGTGAGCCGGCCGGCTAGGCAACTCAGTCCAGGGTGCCTAAATTCCCCTCCACCCCTCCTAAGTACCCAGACAGAGTGGAACCACTTTGGAGGGCTTCTGTGGAGAAGCCCGCCAAAAAGTGGAACAAAGGGCTCGACTTGGGTTGGAGTCACAGAAGAGAACACAAACGCCATTTTAGAATCAAGTTTTGGCAAAAAATACCAACCGGAGAATTAATATTAATTAAATAAACCGGCGGTATGTTCGAGGCTACCGTAAATAATTAAATAAAGATAGTAGCCTAAAACAATGGGAAATCCCATAGGAAAATATTCGCGGTTGAATATAAAAAGTAGTATCCACTGCCACCAGCCAAAACTCGATCAGGGGGGACGGAGACGTGCCCCCTCGACTAACAGACCCCGGGGCAATTGAATTGCCCCAGCCAGTATGTCCAAAATATGATGGTTTGTACTGGTTCTGTTCAGAATTTAAGACTAGTAAAGTCAATGGTGACTTTACATGCCCTGGGAGACAGCAGTCAGTCCCAGGGTATGGAGTCTATACTGGGGGGTCACTATGACACCCCTGTGTCACTGCACTGAGGGTGCTGTGTAACACACATCACAAAAACACATGCAGCCCTATGGAGTAAAAGACCCCATAGCCCATTAAACACATCTAGATTCAAAGAAACACACTCAAATCAGGCCCAAGAGTGAGGGTAAAAGAGTCTCACTCTTGGCAGGAGAAAAAATTAAACCCCAAAAATCCAGCAAAGCTGCTGGAGGACTCACTAGGTTAGGAAATTCAGCCTAAACAGAGAATTCTCCCTAACACACTGTACGTGGCATCTCGGGGCCTAAGGTGTTGTTTGACCGATACCCTGACGTCTTTTCTATCGGGGAAAGTGGAGGCAGAGGTGGATGTGGTGGAGGAGGTCCGGCAGGTAGAGGTGGAGGAGGTGGCACCACCGGGACCTGTGTAGGAACAGCCGGGACAGGAGGCGGTACAGGAGGATCAGGATACATTTCCCTGAAAAGACCCTTAAAGTACACCCTCATTAGGTCAGAGTGCATGAGCGTCTGAAATTTCCCAAAAAATGCATCCGCAGATGAAGGTTTTGGTGCTGGAGAGGGCAGAGGCCGCTCGTGAGGGGCATACCTCCATGAACGCAATGAGGATGGTTGCCACGAAGGTCCACCACCGGCTGGCTCCACATAGATCAGGGGCACGGAACCAGAAGGGAGCAGGACTGTATGAGGCAGCAGTGACCGAGCACGCCAATTGATAGAAGGGCGGAACGGGGTTTTGTTGTCCACCGGCCATAGAAAAAAACTGCTCAGCCCCAAAAGGGATGCTCCCAGCACTAGCAGTCGTGAACGTTGGTGTAAGGGAGGTATCCAAAATGGCTGCCGTGGACCGCACAGGTTGAGCTATCTGTCTCCCCAGGGGAGTCAGGGGTCTTAAGTGACGTTTTAGCCTTGAAGCAATAATCCTCGGCCAAGCCGGTACTGGCAGTTCTAAGATGTTTATTCAACAACCTAGGGACTATCTCAGAATTAGCCTCCAGTGGAGGAACCTCAGCATAGCCGGTATCCAAAGGCATGTGGTGCGTGACCGCCTTTTTTTCGCCCCCTCAACAGAACCGGTACCACCATGACCCAGATCGTGGGAAGGTTGAGGAATGTACCTCACCAACAGGACCCTCAAAAAGGAACGCTTGTTTCTGCCGGTATTGAATTTAGCCCCAAGAAGAGGAACCTCAGGTTCTAACCCAGAACATTTAGCTCCCTCAAAAGGGGCCTCGAGTCACAACTCGGTGTGGAAAGCTCCAGAAATGGAGACCTCAAGGCGAACCCTGGTGTCGTTTTGGAAAGCTCAAGAAATGGGAGACCTTAGGGCAAACCCCGGTATCCAGAGCCACAGACGAACTGGGCTGAATTTTAGCCCTTTGCTGGGGAACCTCAGAAGAATATACGGTTTTGTCAGGCCCTCTGTGGGAACCCTCAGAGAAACCTCTGGTGTGCCTGTTAGGCCCCCTGCGGGACACCTCAGGGATGCCCCTGGTAGTCGAGCTACACAAGCCCCTCCCAGACCTGGAGGACCACAGGAAGGAGTCCCCTGGCCGGGCGCCCTAAGAACTTCGAAGAGCTGTAAATGGTGCAGAGGAACGCGTTGAAAGACCTCCTCCCACCGTAGAAGAAGACGCTGGAGTCCCTAGACGGAGAGGGAGTCGCAGTAAAAAGTCCAACGATGTTCTGGGTTTAGACACTCCAGGCAAAGAGAATGGGGATCCGCCCTCACGAAACAACGTTCGCAGGAAGAGCAGGACACGAATCACAGACACTCCAGCATAGACAGAGCACTAGATGACCGAGGAACCGGAGCAGGACGGAAGGACAAAGGGAATAAAAAGAAAAATTCCCAGTGATGCTAGTGCGTCCAGCCCGGACCGCGCAGAGAAAAGGACCGAAGGGCGATGTGAGAGGCGGAGCTCAGGAGGGTGGGGTTAGGGCCATATGTGGTGACCCCATGTAAAAATAAAAGAAGGACAAAAACAAAAATGTTTGATGCTTTTTTTTACAAAAGTGTTCTGGTCCCGTCCCGAAGGATGGAATGTGCCACAAGTATGGACGAAAGGGGACGGAGGTAGGAGTAAATCTAACCAAAAAATACTGCCCTTCCAGTAGTGACCCCGACTACCTGTCGAAACACCACACTCCAGAGAGTCTGGTGCTACAGGCAGCTACTGCAACTTTCAAGCAGGAAGCTTATCCTACTATCCCTGATAGGGACGACAAGAGAGTAGATGGATGGGCATGGAAAGTATTTTCTGCAGGGAGTATGGCGCTCAAATCAACCAACTCCACATGTGCCCTCGCAAAATTCTCATTCACTCTATGGGACTATATTTCCATGGCGGCAGTGCACATTCCTGAGGGGGAAGAAAGAGATGGATTCATGGCTATTGTTAGAGAAGGCAAACAAGCCATGTGTAAGTCTCTTCAGTCGGGTCTGGATTCTGCTGACAGCATCAGCAGAGCCATGGCTACTAGCACCATTATACGGTGATTTGCGTGGTTGAGGAAGTCAGGTTTTGCACCGGATGGCCAATCCAGACTCCTCAACATGCCCTTTGACAGGTCTCACCTTTTTGGCAACAAGGCTGACGAGAGCTTTGAGAAGTTGCAGACCTCAAAGGCGTCAACCAAATCTTTAAGTGCCACTATTAGGCAGCCTCAGCCCTTTCGTCCCAGTGGACAACCTTGGAGGGGTAGTTCTTTTCGCTTCTACTCCTCAGTTGGAAGAGCGAGAGGAATGGCTGGTCAAAGAGGCCAAAAAAGGTTCCCTTGTGATGGACGAGGTAGAGGTGTGAAGCCTGCTCAAGCAGGGGCATCTTTACCATCAGCCACTGCATCAGCCGCCTCAAAACCTCTCTGAGGTCTTGAGTCACAGTTCACCCGTGGGGGGAAGAATAGCAAGACATTACTTTGGATGCTTGGGCATTGGAAACCATATCCCACAGGTACTGCCTTCCTTTCATTCACAGACCTCAGAGCAATCCACCGGGAGCCACTCTTTGAGGATTCCAGATCCGCTCCTTATGTAGGAAATGTTAACCCTGCTAGAGAAAGGAGCTATAAGGAGCTATAGGACCAGTGTCTGTAGCTGAGAGGAACAAGGGATGGTATTCTCCATATTTCCTAATACCCAAGAAGGACGGAGGACTAAGACCCATCTTGGACTTGAGATACTTGAACAAGTTCCTCAGGAAGGACAAGTTCAAGATGGTCACACTTTCTAAGATCCTTCGGGGCCTCCAACTCCAGGATTGGATGGTGTCATTGGACCTTCAGGATGCTTATTTTCATATGCCAATCCATCTCAAGCACAGAAAATACCTGAGGTTCGCCATTGGCGGTTCTCATTATCAGTTTCGAGTTCTGCCATTCGAGCTGATCAGCCCGAGGATTTTCACCAAACTGATGGCGGTGGTGGCAGGGAGTCTTAGGAGAGGGGGGATTCATGTCTACCCCTACCTGGATGATTGGCTGATCAGGGCACATTCTCCCAAACAAGTCATGCATCATCTCAGCGTGACCTGCCACTCTCTTCACAGACTGGGCTTCTCCTCAATTACAAGAAGTCCCATATGATACCTTCTCAAAAGCTCCAGTTCATCGGGCTGTACTGGATACTTCCTTGGTAAAGAGCTCACTACCAGAGGTGAGGTCTCTAGACATTCTGCAGATGGTCAAGAAGTTTCAGAGTGCCCAGCATCTTCCAGCCTTCGATTTTTTGAGGTTGCTTGGCCTAATGGCATCCTGCATATTTCTGGTGCCAGAGGCCCACCTGAGAATGAGAGCCCTTCAATGGGCCCTCAGAACACAATGGTCCCAGTTCTCAGGAAAGATGTCGGACATACTTCAGGTTCCAAGCAGGGTCACACAGGATCGTCTGTGGTGGGCCTGCTTGGACAACTTTCTGAAGGGAGAATACTTTTGGCAACCATGGCCGGAGATAACAGTAGTGACCGATGGCTCACTCACAGGGTGGGGAGCCTACGCCAACAATCTGACAGTCAGCGGTTGTTGGTCTCTATCGGAGGCCAAACTATATATCAATCTTTTGGAGCTGAGGTTAATCAGAATAGCGCTGAAGGCCTTTCTGCTCTCTGAGCTGATTTTGGAGGTTGGGGTAGAGGATGGCAGGGAGAAGATATGTGTCGGGGGTGTAGGGTCGTGCAATAAATCATAATGGTCGTCCATGTCTATGCTAAGCAGGCATGATATATGGTATTAGTGCCTAGAGAGGCATTTTGGTGCAGCCAGTCTAGTCATTCCTCAGTTTGGTATGACTTTTTTTAGCTGGGCATTTCTGATAAAACAGTCCTGCTAAGTGTAATTACCTGGCTAGACTGGCATTTGGGTTCTGCCAGTCTAGCCGTTTCTTACTGTGGCACTGTATATTGTTCTGGGCATCTGTGATAAAATGTTATGATATGATTAGTCATATATAACGCACCTGTACACAAGTGTTTTTAGTCACGACAAGACAAGAGAAGGAAAACTGAGGAAGGACAAGACAAATGATCTTACTAAGCCTTGTGTCATTCAGATCAAGAACGAGAAGTGCAAGGGGAAAAGGAGGAGGGAGGTGCAAGGGAGAGGGGAGGGGAAAACAGGGCAGCAATGCACTGAGTAAGTGCCGCCAGGGCAGCGCGGCTCTGGATAGTGCAAGGAGAACAAGGGACTGTAGGGTTACAGTTCCAGCCCCTAACTGCGTGGTAGGCCTGGATGCAGTGCAAGGGTGACTGATCAAGAAAGAGCCTGGACTCAGTGAGACAGAGGGTAGCCAAGCAACCAGTTGCTACAGCGGACAGGTAGGTCAGCAGGGGAGGGAGAGAGAGAAAGCAGAGGAGAAGAGGAACGTTTTGAGCTGCTTCCGGAACTTCGGGTGGTCCAGCTCAAGTTTGGGAGGGTCAGGGAGGCCATTTCAGAGGGAGGCACCTGCAGGGGAGAAGGATCTACCCCCCCGACTCTCTGCCTGGAGAAGTATCTAACCCTTAGGGCTCGAGAAGGAAGGTATTTTGGAAGATCGCGTTGGATGTAGTGCAGATACCAGCCCCAGAAAGCCTTGTGGACAATGAAAAGGGTCTTGAATTTGATCCTTGCAGCCAACGAGAGCCAGTGGAGAGATTTCATGGCTGGAGAGATACAGTCCCTGGGCTTGAGGCCAAGGATAAGTCTCGCAGTCCTGTTCTGGATTAGTTGCAGAGGGTGCAGAGTAGAGGAAGGCAGATTGAGAAAGTGGCTGTTGCAGTAGTCCAGCCTAGAGAGAACCAGAGCTCTGGAGACAGTGAGCTTCTGGGGGAAAGTGAGAAATGGAAGATTCCCTTTGAGGAGGTGCAGCTGGTAGTGGGATGTCTTGGCGATGTCCTAGATGTGAGGAGAGAAAGAGAGAGTGGAGTTGAAGATGGCACCAGGAATGAGCGAGAGAGGGAGTAGGCTGAGGGGAGCCTGAAGGAAAGCGGAGTGTCATCCGCACAACACTGTAAATTGGAGGAGAAGGTAGAGATCAGGTGGGTCAAAGGAGCCAAGTAGAGGTTGAAAAACCAGGGTGAGCGGATAGAGCCCTGGAGAACGCCACATGTAGAGAGAGGTGGCGGAGTGAACGGGACAAAGTTGGACCTGGGAGGGGCGGTCCAAGAGGAAGGAGGTCAGCCACTCCAGGGCCTGATCCATGATGCCCAGGTTCTCACGAAGTCAATTGATCAGAATGGCGTGGGTGACCGTGTGGAAAGCAGAGGAAAGTTCCAGGAAGATGAGGACAAAAGGAATGCTGGAATCAAGGTTAGAGATCAGATCTTCACAAGTGTTCAGGAGAGCAGTTTCCGTGCCTCTGGCAGCTCTTAAGACAGACTGATGGTCATGGAGACAACCAACAGATTCAGTGTGGAGTGTAATAATGGTCCTACCATCAAATCAAACAACCAACTTGATTGAATTGTTACAAACAATGTAGACCTCACAGTAACAAATACATAACCTTGTATTTGGAGCGACCACTATAAAATTGAAGCCACCCTATCTTTGACATTCAAAAAAACTTACCTTGACAATCTGCCCAAAATAATCCAGAGCAGAAACTTCAAGAAAATGACGCCAGACATCCTTTTGCAGGGGATCACATACATCATGGATAAAACCACAGATGACGATCCCTGTGACCTTATTATATCTATTTACAGCAACCACTTTCAAGAGCTTCTGGATAAGAAGGCCCCACTTAAAAACAAACAAGCTCGCCCCAACTCTAACCACCAAAATTGGTACACCACTGAACTAGGCACCCTTAAAACAGCCAAAAGGAAACTTGAAAGACAGTGGCTGAAAACCCCTACAGATTTCAATAAAGATAAATGGAAGAAATCTGGCACTCTGTACAGAACTAAAATAATTGAAACAAAGAAAAACGACTACAATGCGCAAATTACCGATGCATCCAATTCCACGGGAAAACTGTTTCAAATTTTAAAAAGCTTTGAGAAGCCACCCACTCTCACCCAACCCTTTCCACCAACCATGACGGACTGTGAAAAGGTTCAAACTGCCTTTTCACCAAAGATTCTAAAAGCTAGAGACACTATCCTAAACTTCAAAGTTATAAATATTCCCCTTACCCATAACAAGGCTGACCCCGAAATCAAAGTACCCAAATTTCAGTTTATACCAATCTCACCAGAAATCATGTTAAATACCCTTTCAAATATGAACTGCACCCCATGCCCCAAAAACATACTACCCTCTAAATTCATACTAGATAACGCAGGAATCTTCTCACACTTTTTTTGTCGCATGGCAAACTCGTCATTTAGAGACCAGAATGTTCCCACCGGCATTAAAACAGTTACAGTCACACCATTGGTGAAAAAGCCTGGTCCGGACCAGCAAAGTCCGGCCAATCTCCGACCTATCACAAATTGCAATTTTTTGTTGAAAATCCTCGACAAAATAGCTACGCACCAACTCCAAAAGTACGTGGACAAGCACGACTTATTACACCCACAGCAATCAGGATTTAGAAGTGCCCACAGCACAGAATCATCACTACTTTATCTCCAATCTAAAATGCTGAGTATCCTTGACAAAGGAAAGGCCGGCCTGCTTGTCCTCTTGGACCTCTCGGCAGCATTCGATTTATTAGATCATGGGAAGCTCCGCGAGGCCCTAGGAAAAGCAGGAAACTGCTCTGATGAAGCCATTGAATGGATATCCTCTTTTCTGGAAGACAGAAATTCCAAAATCACTTGGGGCGGACACTCCACTAGTTCTAATCCCGTGGACTGTGTTGTCCCACAGGGAGCCAGCTTCTCCCCCTCTCCTTGTTAATCTTTACATTCGCTGTCTCTACACCCTCCTCTCACAGTTGGGGACTTATTTCACTAATTTTGCAGATGACACACAATTGATCATAGAACTTTGTGGAGACCATGCTATAAACAATAAAAGACTGTCAGCCATCTATAACACCATAGAGAGTTGGATGAAGGCTAACTGGATGTGCTTGAATGGTTCGAAAACAGAACTTATGACATTTGGATCCACAAAAGCCCTATCTAATCTAGACACAGCGTATTCTACATTTAACATTAAAGACTCCAACATCACAGTCACAAGCCAAGTTAAAACACTCGGCATATAGCTGCAATCCTCTTAGGAACAGAGGCACAGGTCTCATACCTAAAAAGAAATTGCCAGTAATATCAGAGATTACTACGCCGCTTTAGGGCATATCTTAACGCCAAAAATAGCGCCACCATCGCCAGAGCCACTATTCTGTCCCGACACGATTATGGGAATGCATTGATGCTTGGGTCTAGCAATAACTGCATTAAACAATGCCAAATAATCCAAAATAACACCGTCAGAACCATCACTGGGAAACCCAAGCGTGACCATATTACCCAATACACAATTGGCCTTCATTGGCTCGCCATAGAGGAGCGCATTAAATTCAAATCTTTGACGTTGGTCCACCGCTGCCTATACGGCACGGCTCCATCACATCTCAAAAGGGAATTCAATTGGTACGAACCAAGCCGAAGTTTAAGATCAGCTAAACAAGGGCTACTCAAATCCGGCCACACCAGAGTAAAAGCCACTGGACTTGGGAGGGCTTTTCCCACCAAGGCAATTTCTCTCTGGAATGAGCTTTCGGGCAATCTTAGGCTGGAAGGTAACTACCATTCCTTTAGAAAGCAGCTGAAAACATTACTCTTTCGGTAATATGTTACATACTCAGCTTCGGACTCTTAATGAGTCCATCTCTTCTCTGTTTTATGTAATCCTGTGATCTCTTCTCCCTTTGTGTTTTTGTCGCGCCCTGATGCTTGCGAGCTGTGGCGCGTTACAAATATATAAAGTAAAGTAAAGTGTAAGCTGGCAGTTGGCCAGCTTTTCCAAGAATTTGGGAGAGGGGAAGTTCCAGTGCCAAAAGAATGATTACAGAAATTGGACAAGGCTGGATCGTGTCAATGTGGTCCTTGATGGTTCTGGAGGAGCAGGCGAGCACCTGTTTCGACGACACTTCCATGGATGGGACTTGTCTAGAAACCTTGTCAGGTGTTAGAGAGAAAGAGGAGAAAGGAGGAGGAGAGAGAGAGATGGCCAAAGGGGGCAGAAGGAGAGGAAGAGGAGATAGTGGACAGGATGTCCTGAGCTTTCGCGGAGAAGCGAGAGGCCAAAGACGTACAGAGGGCCTGTTGAGGGAACAGAAGAGGTAAAAACCGCAACAGGATTGGCCAGTTCTTTGCAGATTTTAAAGAGTTTGGCTGTGTTGTTAGAGGCCGTAGAGACGCAGGCTTGAATGTGTGCTTGAATGTGTGCTGTGTTCTTGATGAGTCTTATTGCTTCGACTGGAATTTTTGTGCAACCAGTCTAGGTATGTCTAAATGTTACTGTAATATTATTATGTGTCTACACTGGTCAACATTGTGCAGCCAGTTGGACATGTTTTTATTGTGGCATGACATTTTTAATAGCAAAGCATTAATGTTCATGTGCATTGTTGGTGACTTGCGTGTTTTGGATTTCTGTTACCCTACACAACAACAGCAAACACTGTGGCTTTTTAGTCAATTTTTCTCAGAAAGTGTGCTGTATATTACACACATATTTATATCTTTCTCCTAGTGCAGTGTGTGGCATACCCCTTCAGCAACTTGTTTGTGCATATTGCGCAAGCGTGGTAATCCAGGGTGGCCCAGAGTGTGGCGAGACTCGTGATTTGTCGCCGAGTTGGGGGGGCCCCCTGAGCATGGCTTGCAGAGGGGCCCCCAGAGCTAGTGTTACGCCACTGAGGGCAGACAATTATTTTACCTTCTTTCTATCCCCCACCTCCAAGGAGGTTGGACCAAAGCAGAGCTCTGAGCTTTTACATATCTAGGCTATCAAAACTTTGTATTGATGATCAGCTTTTCATTGGCTATACAACCCACAAACTGGGCCAGGCTGTTACTAAACACACCATATCCAGGTGGATCATTCTGGCAATTTCAGAATGTTACAGACTGGCAGGCAAGGATCCTCCTGAAGCCATTCCTCCAGGGGCATGACTACCTCTACAGCCCTGCAAAGGAGTGTACTGATTAAAAGTCTTTGTGTGGCAGCATTGTGGTCTAGTATTCACACGTTCACAAAACATTACTGCCTGGAGTCTTCCCTTGGTCAGGATAGGAGCTTTGGAAAAGCAGTCCTGCATTTGGTTCATGATAACCATTAAAAACTAAATTCTTACTCCCTCAATCAAATTTAATACTGCTTTGGGAGTCTATCAAAGATGAGGAATACGTGGGAGGACCCAATCCATTTGAAGAACAAGTTACTTACTCCTGGTAATGTTCTTTCGACTGCATGTTCCTCCCACATATTCCTCAGCACTCTCCCAGCCTACCCCACAGTAGAATTTCCCATGCTATTACAGCGTTCGCTCCTTCAAAGTTGAGTACAGTTAATCCTGTGGTTATGCGGGTATTTCTACTGTAAAAAAAACAGAACTGATGCCAACGGGTGCTGCACGTTCTATATATGCCTTCAATGACATCATCCTCGAGACGGAGGCCCTCGAGGGACATCAAGTCGACTGCATGGATGCACAGCGCCCTCTGCCAAAAAATAAATTCCGAAGCAGCTGAAGATGGATATCGAATATCTTTTCTTTTTTAAATTAAGTTTATAGTGCAATTGGTTAATTAAAACCGTATACACTTTATAATAAACAGTAAAATTACAAAATGTATATACAATATTCGATTACACATCATATCATACAGTTTTAAAAAGCCAACAAATCATTATATTCCTATGCTACAATGATGATGTTAGATTATAACAAAACTTAAAATACTTAAATTTACTTTTCCCTATACAACATTTCTACTACTCAATGTAGCTATAATCCATCTCTCAACTGGTATTCTAACCCAGTTTCCTTCCACCTGGTAGTTATTCTCTTCCATGTGGATCGTGGACCAGAATTGGTTTGATGTTATCATTCTTATATCGCATACCAATTCCTTATAGTCCTTAGAATACCATTCCTGGAGGTTATTGCAGGCAGTTGGCAGATGTCTAATTGTCTCTATCTCTTCATGGGAAAATTATGCACACTCTTTCATCTCTAGGGACAAGAATCAACGCTCCCAGACACTCAAAGGAAGGTAAGATGTTAAATCAGAGGAGGGTTATGAATCTAGAGAATTCCTTGTTCTTAATTTTTAATAAGTAGCTGCGATGGTAGGCGGGTTGTATCCCCTGTAGGCTATATGTAACATAACGTTTCTTTCTTGACAGTATAGCCAAATTGTCAGTTACGTCCCATTCTATAGCTTTTGTTTTTAGTCGCTTTTACATGTATTTGATTTTGCCTACATCCCTCGGTAGGCTCAAACCAATATCATTTAAAAAAAGTAAGGACAGTATTTTCTAGATCTTTTATAAAGTTACTCACCTTCTCCCTCTTAATCATACTCCTATCAATCACACTCATCAGACCAACTTCATTACTTTCCCGTACCATGATTTTGATAAACAACTTACAACATCGTATCTTCCACAGTGTTTTTAATGAAGTCAATCCCAGTTCACCTCTGATGGCTTCTACAGGTGTTGATCTACGTAGCCTTATGACTGGTCTCCATAACATTCCCTCTATTTTATCCAGATCAGCTATATATCTACCCACCAGGGACTCAAGTGCATATAATGCACCCGGTACAATACAGCAATTATATATTTCTTAGAAACCTTGCACCAAATGGCCTCCCTTTTTGGCCATATGTGTTCTCATCACATTCCATTTTTTAATCAGCTTAGTTTCTACAATCTTATGGTAAAAAGTCCTAGGGGGTTATTCAGAATAGGCATACCTAGGTAGGGGTAGATATCAACTACTTCTAAAATCTCTGTGTTGATCTTCCACTTAAAGTCATACTTTACCCTCCTGGTTTATTTCCTCTGAACACCATAATCTTTTTTTTATTTGCATTAATGCATACATTGTTATCTTTTGCATATGTATACACTGCATTCAGCATTCTCTGTAGTCCTATCAGTGTTTTATCCAGGATGACCGCGTCATCTGCATACGTCATCCAACTAATGGCCACATCCCCAACTTTAGGCAGGTGTTTTTTCACTGTTTCAAACCTTTCCCTCATATCAGCCATATAGAGGTTGTACAAGACAGGAGATGTAACACAGCCCTGTTTCAGCCCCATGTTAGTCTTAATGGCCGACGATATGTTTGCTCCTTTGCCCAGACAGATTGTAACCATAGTTTGAAAGTACATTGCTCTCAAACAGTACAATAATACCGGACAGACATTCCAATTCGCTTATTTACTCCAGAGTGTATCTCTATCGACACAGTCGAAGGCTCTGGAGTAATCAATAAAACACACATACAATTTGGTGTCCTTTTTGTCCATTACCATGTTGTCCATGGTACTATGGCCCTGTCTGAAGCCAGCTTGCTGGGGAGATAATAAATTTTCTTCTCAATCCATTTATTGATAATTACCAATAAGTGCGAACAGAAGATTTTATAGCTAGTATCAACCATGGCTAGTGGCCGATAGTTGTTGGGGCTAGTTCTTTTCCCCTTTTTGAAAATAGGTACAAATATTGCTTTGCGCCAAATGTCGGGGATAATACCCCTTTGCCATATTGAAGTAAATAATTGGAGAAAGCTATAAGCCCATTTTTTCGGGTTCCGTTTAATAACTATATTTGCTAGCCAATCCGGCCAAGGGGCTCTAGATGATTTCATTTTATTTATTAACTTCAGGATGTCTACCATGTCAAAAGGCAAAATCATTTCACCAATATCCCAGCTCATTACATTTATCTCACTGTTCTTATTCTCCAAATAAAATGTAACGCTCACCTGGTTCCCTCGGAGGCGCGGGTCTTGACTGGGCGGTGAAACCGTCTTCAACGTTAGGTGTAGGATTCGTTTGGCTCCCGGATTTGGCCCCTTTCTCACCGAAAGTTTGACCTGAAGGGTGAGGTGTCTGCAAGTGGAAAATCAAGGTATTAGTGGCTGGAAGGTTGGGAGAAGTTCCAAGCCCCTCTCTCCCTCTCTCCCCGTGGTACTTGGTTGATTGTTGTGCTCACCTTAAATAGGTGAATGCTGGGCTCTCCATCCTGCGTCTTGTGCAGGGGCGCTGGGTCCAGTTATTTCAATGGATATGAGTTCAGCCTCTTGATTGCAGAGGGTAAGTTGAGAGCGATGCCGCCGTTTGCTGCACGAGCGTGACTTGTAAGTATTAAAGTTCCCTTTAGATTGCTCTCTTCAAATGTCTTATCTCCTTAATGTCTATGTCTTTTCCTTTTCAGATGCTGTCGGTGCTGAAGATGATGCTCCCCCAGGTTCGTGGCAGAGAGCGTAACAAGAAGATGGTGAATACGAAGGCACGTAAGTAGAAAGGCTGCTCTAGGGCTGTAGAATGCACCTTAATGTCTCTTTTGTCTTTACAGGTGGCAGAATGCAGCGCGAGCAGAGTTGGAGCGAGCGTAACACAGGTAAGCAGTTTTGTAACTTAGCGTTACTAACCAATGTTCTTTGTCTTTGCAGGCCCGATGCCGGATGAGAAATGCAGAAAAAACGCCTTGGATGCTGCCGATGGATCGGGTAAGTTGAAGCGCTAACTTTGCCTTTGCCTAACCTGTGCCTTTTGTTTTGCAGGAGCTGCTGAAGACTGAAGATTGGTTCCCAGCAGGTAATTTTCGTATTCACAGGATCCGGAGTTGAAGATTCGCTGGAGCTGACACGGTGAGCGTCCTGCTGCAGATGCAGAATAACGCGAAGCACGTTGCACCAATCGGGTGTGGTTTAAATAGTCCATAGGAGTGCTTAGGTGTCTTCTTCCACAGCCTCGCCCAGGCAAAAAGAGTTCCTGCTTCCAGAAGGGTTCCAGCATCAATGATCCAGGGAGTGGTGCCTGCCCCACCCAGAAGGAAAAGTAGTCCCTGCCAGAAGAGAGTGAAACATCATCTTGCTGGTAAGTAAGCAGCATGGTCTGCTGCAGGTAGGTCCACCCAAGCACTTTCACACTTGTTATGAGCCCGGCGCTTCCTGTGCCGGGACGGGTCCATTCTATGAGCCTGGCACCACCGGTGCCAGGACAAGGTCCAAAAGGTCCCTATTGGGACTTGCTGGTGCCGATAGTATATGTTATGAGCCTGCTTCCAAGGGTGTTGGGTAGGTCCTGACTCTTTGGAAGCAGTGGTCATGACAGCATCCCCCCACAAGGCCCCTCCCAAATTCGTCTTCTCCGGGGGTTTCGGTTTATCAGGAAAAGTTCGATGAAACTTCTTAACCAGACGGGGTGCATTAACATGTTCCGACGGTTCCCAAGATCGTTCCTGGGGGCCATAACCTTTCCAGTCAATCAGATAGTATAATTTTGATTTGGAAATCTTGGAGTATAAGATGTCTTGTATTTCGAATTCCAGTTCTCCGTCCACAAGAATAGGGTCTGGAGATTTCGTCAAACGGGTTCCAGGTTGCATGGGTTTCAGTAGAGAAACGTGGAAAACTGGATGTATTTTCATATGGGCAGGTAGGCCCAATTTAACTGCCACTGGATTTATTATGGCAGTGATTGGGTAAGGTCCCAGGTATCGTGGATTGAAAGTACGCGGTCCTTTTAGAGGTAAATGTTTGGTGGATAGCCAGACTTGATCTCCCACAAGATATTGAGGAGCCTCCTTTCGATGTAGGTCCGCACACTTCTTGTATTGTTCCTTGGCCCGCTTAAGGTGAGACGTGGCCTCTTTAAAGGCTTGAGTGATTGTAGAATGCAGATGATCTACAGCGGGTGTCCCAAGAGTCTGAGGTGGATCAAGATTTGAGGTGTGAGGGTGGATTCCATATAAAAGAAAAAAAGGAGTTTTTCCATTTCCGGCATGGACTGAATTATTATAAGCGTACTCCGCAATCCAGAGAATGTCTTTCCAAGTGCCCTCCGATTGTAGTAACATGCAGCGCAGATATTGTTCCAGGGTTTGGTTGGTCCTCTCGGTCTGCCCGTCGGTCTGGGGATGATGGCTGGTTGAAAGCCTTACGTCAATTTGGGCTAGGCGACAACAACTCCGCCAGAAGTGGGAAATAAATTGACTTCCTCTATCTGAGATTAAAACTGAAGGAAAGCCGTGCAACCGAACGATGTTTTCGAGGAACTCTCGGGCCAGAATTGAAGCTGTGGGTAACCCTTTCAATGGGATAAAATGAGCCATTTTCGAGAATAGGTCCACAATCACTAAAATTGTATTAAATCCGGAGCATGGTGGTAAATCTGTGATGAAGTCCATGGAGAGAGTATGCCACGGGTGTGGAGGAATGTCTATTGGATGTAAGAGGCCTGCTGGTTTCTCCTTCTGACTTTTGCTTTGAGCGCACACACCACAGGAATTTATGAAATCCTTAATGTCCTTTCTCCAAGACGGCCACCAGAAATGTCTTTTTATCTTTTCCGACGTTTTGGCAATGCCGGGATGTCCTTCCATTAAGGAGTCATGGTAACAAGAGATCACCTGTCTTTGTAAATCGGTACATGGTAGATATAATCTTCCTCGAAAGTATAGTAAGTTCTTATCCATTGTGAAATCTTTTCCCTTGAGTTGCCAGTCTTGCACTTCTGCTGGAGTCAGAAGTTCTTTAACTTTAGCTTCAATGTCTTCAATGGATTGTGCATTTATCAAACCCAGGATTCTCTGTTCCGGAATTATGGGTACGGGTTCAGGATTGGTCGTGAGTTCATCTACTCCAATTCGGGAGAGGGCATCTGCTTTACCATTCTTGTTGCCTGGTCGGTAAGTTATCACAAAGTCGAATTCGGCGAAAAATAATGCCCAGCGAAGTTGTCTAGAGGATTGAGCTTTGGCTGATTTAAGGTACTGTAAATTACGATGATCCGTGATGACGGTGACTGTGTGTCGGGCTCCCAGTAGATAATGCCGCCAGGCTTTAAAGGCGGACTTAATAGCCAAAAGTTCCTTATCTGTAGTGGTATAGTTGATTTCGGGAGCCGAAAATTTGCGGGACCAAAATGCCACTGGGTGTAACTGGTTTGTTTCTGGGTCTCTTTGCAAAAGCACTGCTCCCATTGCGAGACTGGAAGCATCAGTCTCCACGATATAGGGAAGTTCCTGGCGAGGATGTTTTAAAACTGGAGCCGAGGTGAATTTTGTTTTTAGTTCCTGAAAAGCTTGTTCAGCCTCTGTAGACCACTCGAAACGTTTATTCTTTCTGAGGAGGGCTGTAATGGGTTGGACTACTCGAGAAAAATCTGGAATAAATCTACGATAAAAGTTGGCGAAGCCCAACATGCTTTGAACTCCTTTCACAGACGTTGGTGAGGGCCACTTAATGATAGCGTCCACTTTTCTTGAGTCCATGTGGACTCCATTAGGTGACAAAATAAATCCCAAAAATTCGACCTCAGTGACATGAAAAACGCATTTCTCCAGCTTTGCAAAAAGTCTGTGTTTTCGGAGCCTCTCCAGTACTGCTGTGACATGTTTTCGATGATCCGCCTCAGAGGACGAGTAGACCAGAATGTCATCAATATAGACAACTACACATACGTCAATGAGCTCTCTGAGGACGTCATTCATAAAATACTGAAAGGCAGCTGGTGCGTTGCATAATCCAAAGGGCATTACTTGATACTCGAACAGTCCATATTTAGTACGAAAGGCCGTCTTCCATTCATCGCCCTCTTTTATTCGTACTAAATGGTAAGCTCCTCTGAGGTCCAGCTTTGTGTAGATACAGGCACTTTTAACTTGGTCAAGAAAATCAGGGATCAATGGTAACGGATATCTGTTCTTAATCGTATTCTGGTTCAGGGCACGGTAATCTATACATGTTCTTAGGTCTCCCTCTTTTTTGGAACGAAGAACAAAGCTGAAGAGGCTGGGGACTTCGAAGGACGGATAAATCCATTAGCCAGGTACTGGTCCAAATACTGCCTCAGGTGAAGATTTTCAGGTTATGTGAGGGCAAAAATTCGACTGCACGGAGGAGTGGATCCCGGAATCAAGTCTATCTGGCAGTCGTATGATCTGTGAGGAGGCAGCGAATTAGCTTGATCTTTCCGAAAGACATCTTGAAATTCCCGGTATTCAGGAGGCAGGTGAGGACTCTCAGAAGTAGTTGCTGCTAGCTTAGTGGGGGGCTGAGGATAACAGGTAGGAGCGCATTCTGGAAAACAGATTGTCTTTGCTCGCCAATCAATTTGAGGATTGTGTTTCTCCAACCAAGGGATTCCCAGGATAACTTGAAACTGCGGAGCCTTGATCACATCAAACACGATCTTCTCTTGATGTCCATCTTTGCTTACCAACGTCACTTCCATGGTGGTGTGAGTTACTGGTCCGGAAGCTATTTCCGTACCATCCACGGTGGTGATGACGTCTTTCACCGTCTTAGGACAAAGAGATAGATTCATCCTGGCGGCCAATTCACAGTCCACGTAATTGCCGATTGCGCCACTATCAATGTATGCTTTAATGGCATGCATACGATTGGGTTGTTCTGGACTCACGAGGACCATGGGCATGATGAAATGCGAGATCAAAGAACTGGTTTTAACGCTCGGCAAGCGGACCTCTACACTTGTCGGGTGAGGTCGTTTTCCGACTCTGAACCTTTGGCACCTTTATCGGAAGCTCCTACTGTCTTCTTCCTTGGTTTCACTGGGCAATCTTGAAGGAAGTGCCCTGAGTTTCCGCAATAGAGGCACACTTGCAGTTGTCTTCTCCTTTCCCTTTCCTTTTGGGTTAGAGGTCCTTTCACAACCCCAATCTGCATGGGTTCCACGGTATCATTTCCTTTAGCGGAACTCTGTGGTCTTGAAAAAACTCGAGTCTCAAATCTGGAACGATCGGCTTTTCGATTTTGTATTCTATGATCCAATTGAACCACCAGACCAACAGTCTTGTGGAGGATTCACCACCTTAGCCAGAACGTCTTTAAGTTCTCCACGCAGGCCTCTGTAGAAAAGGGTTATCCTCTTATCCTCAGGCCATCCGGTTTCAACCACTAGTCTGTTAAATGATGCAATGTAGGCCAGAAGATCTTGATTGCCCTGTCGTAGTGAAAGAAGTTCATTGTCCAGGGCCTGTCCCTGAGAATGTCTTGCGAACAATCTTTCCATACTAGCTTGGAAGTCCTGGAAATTATGAAGAATAGGGTTATCTTGAGTCACTAAAGGACTAGACCAATCTGTGGCACTGCCACTAAGATATGAGAGCACGTAGGCCACCTTAGCCTGGTCCGTTGGAAAAGCGGCAGGTCTACACAAAAAGTGCAAACGACACTGATTGATGAACACAGCAAATCTTTTCGGATCACCTGAAAAGCGTTCGGGCGGGGCCAAAGGTACATTTCCTGGTTATTAATTTGCACCGGATTAGAGGAAGTCGTTGGAGCATGGCTCCCACTAGGGGTAGGCAGAGGAGTTTGTCCCGCTTGGGCTTGCAACAATTGTCTAGCCAAATCGTCTGTTCGCTCCTTAGAAACCACTAACTCCCTCCTTAGGGGATTTGTTTCCTGGCGTGCTGCGTGCACTTCTGCTCTCAACTCCCCGAGTAACTGGGCCAATTGGTCTGTATCTGAAGTTTCCATTGCGCCTGGGCGGGAAATATGTGGTAAGGCTTAGCGTTCTGTAACGCTCACCTGGTTCCCTCGGAGGCGCGGGTCTTGACTGGGCGGTGAAACCGTCTTCAACGTAAGGCGTAGGATTTGTTTGGCTCCCGGATTTGGCCCCTTTCTCACCGAAAGTTTGACCTGAAGGGTGAGGTGTCTGCAAGTGGAAAATCAAGGTATTAGTGGCTGGAAGGTTGGGAGAAGTTCCAAGCCCCTCTCTCCCCGTGGTACTTGGTTGATTGTTGTGCTCACCTTAAATAGGTGAATGCTGGGCTCTCCATCCTGCGTCTTGTGCAGGGGCGCTGGGTCCAGTTACTTCACTGGATATGAGTTCAGCCTCTTGATTGCAGAGGGTAAGTTGAGAGCGATGCCGCCGTTTGCTGCACGAGCGTGACTTGTAAGTATTAAAGTTCCCTTCAGATTGCTCTCTTCAAATGTCTTATCTCCTTAATGTCTATGTATTTTCCTTTTCAGATGCTGTCGGTGCCGAAGATGATGCTCCCCCAGGTTCGTGGCAGAGAGCGTAACAAGAAGATGGTGAATACGAAGGCACGTAAGTAGAAAGGCTGCTCTAGGGCTGTAGAATGCACCTTAATGTCTCTTTTGTCTTTACAGGTGCCGGAATGCAGCGCGAGCAGAGTTGGAGCGAGCATAACACAGGTAAGCAGTTTTGTAGCTAAGCGTTACTAACCAATGTTCTTTGTCTTTGCAGGCCCGATGCCGGACGAGAAATGCAGAAAAAACGCCTTGGATGCTGCCGATGGATCGGGTAAGTTGAAGCGCTAACTTTGCCTTTGCCTAACCTGTGCCTTTTGTTTTGCAGGAGCTGCTGAAGACTGAAGATTGGTTCCCAGCAGGTAATTTTCGTATTCACAGGATCCGGAGTTGAAGATTCGCTGGAGCTGACACGGTGAGCGTCCTGCTGCAGATGCAGAATAACGCGAAGCACATTGCACCAATCGGGTGTGGTTTAAATATTCCATAGGAGTGCTTAGGTGTCTTCTTCCACAGCCTCGCCCAGGCAAAAAGAGTTCCTGCTTCCAGAAGGGTTCCAGCATCAATGATCCAGGGAGTGGTGCCTGCCGCACCCAGAAGGAAAAGTAGTCCCTGCCAGAAGAGAGTGAAACATCATCTTGCTGGTAAGTAAGCAGCATGGTCTGCTGCAGGTAGGTCCACCCAAGCACTTTCACACTTGTTATGAGCCCGGCGCTTCCTGTGCCGGGACGGGTCCATTCTATGAGCCTGGCACCACCGGTGCCAGGACAAGGTCCAAAAGGTCCCTATTGGGACTTGCTGGTGCCGATAGTATATGTTATGAGCCTGCTTCCAAGGGTGTTGGGTAGGTCCTGACTCTTTGGAAGCAGTGGTCATGACAAAAATAGCTGTGTAATGTATATAGACCATTCTTCCAATGTTATAACATTTACATCTTTGTTCTCATCCTCAATGAGGTATTGTCTATATAGATGCCAACATTTATTGTAGAGTTTACATAGAGTATAGATCATTTTACCAGTTGGCATTATTGACATCCTGTTCATAAGCTTTTAGCCGTTTTTTCATCCGTATGGAACTTAATCTTTGCTTCTTCATATCCTCTTTCATCTCCTTATCCTTATTTAAATTACTATTTTCTTCCTTTGTACTCTTTTTCTTCTTATTTATCATGCTATCATACAGATTATTATGTGTTTTACCAGTGGGTTGTGTAAGAGGATTCAATTCAACACTACAGCTAAGTCAATGCCTAGTCTGGGATACTGAATGGAAACCCTTATTGATATATCTTTATGTCCAGTTCATGCATTCTGGATGACTACCCCTATATAACACCCCTCTCTTGGAATCCTCCTGACCCCACTGAGCCAAGAAGTAGTTCTGTTTTGCAAGTTAAAAGGTTTATTTGAGAATTTAAACAATATATATATATATCACACTTTATAATAAATGAATAATTGAATATCACACTTAATCTGATATGATAAAGATTAACAACAGAGAATCTGGCACTAGCACACTTCTTTATAATCACTAAGGAGTTGACATGAAATGGATAAGGTAGCACACTGGTAAATAGGGACAGAAGAATAATGTGGTAGAGAATGCTTTATAGGGTTCAAGGAAATGCAAGGTTGAATGAATGAAATGCAGTATAGAAAATAAACTGATATGGATTCACAAAAGACAAGGTAATCACTTTTCTCTGGCAATGCACCCCCCCCCTTGATGCAATGCAAGGATATGGAAGGAAAGCACACAGTTCTCAGAAATGCAATCAAATGTAATTCAGTTCACCCCAGCAGCTTAGACTACAGAAGTTTAAAACACAGGCCCAAAATGCTTTTATATGTGCTGGCAATGAAGTGATAATGTGCTAAACTGATTTTAATTCCCTCTGGAGGTTCAGGTTGAGGATTAGTTGGTTAAAATTAGTTCAGGCTTACTTTAGCAATGTTCTAGGAATGATTGGCAGGTTAAACGGATTTTTGGCAAATGAAAGCAAGGAAGGTGCGGTTTTCACACGTGGAGAAATTTGCAAATCGCGGCAAATTCGCGAGTGCGTTTTTCGCGATTGTGGCAAAAACATACGGAGTAGGAATGCGGTTCTAGGTTCGTTGAAAAGCCAAGATTCCCAGCTTTCAGAGGAAAGTCACTGCAAGTCTCTAAGACAAATGGTCACGGAGATATGAGCGATTAAATAAAGGTAGTTTTTCGGATTTGGAATGTTAAAAGTTCAAAGTGACAAATGACAGCTAGCAGCTAGAAATGACAGGTGACAGTTTTGCAAAATGACAAGGTACAACTTCTAGGAGACAGTTCTGGTTAGATTAAAATAGATTGAATTATATTATTTTAACTAAGAGATTGGTTCTGCACAGTTCTGCTAGGTACTCACAATATATTTAGAAATAGAATGGGCCTCGCCACGGATCTGGTCAGGTTTTATGGTCTCTGCGCACAGCGGTCTGGGTCAGCTCTCTGGTTCTGCGAACAGCGGTCTGGGTCAGCTCTGCTCTGCGAACAGCGGTCTGGGTCAGCTCTCTTTCTCTGGGTACAGCACTGCTTCTGGATCTTTCTGCACAGCTTTCTCTGGACCCAGCGCTGATATGCACGGCTCCTGGATGCAGCTATCGCTGTTAGGTTTGCTGGATGCTGAGGCCCACTGAGAAGAGTTCTCAGTTTGTGGGTTTACGCCCTTGCTTTGAGTTCTGAATCAAGTCCTTTGGAGTTTTAAAGTCTAAGTGTTGAATCTAGTATCTTCTGGATGTTGTGTGGTCCGGCAGAGCGCGTTGCAGCAAATGGAATTGAATGTCCCTATCTGTCCTGACTGTCTGCTTTTATGTGTTTTGAAGTGGGTGGAGAGGCTAAGCTTTCTAGGCCCAACCCCTTCAGAGTTCTGATAGGTTGGAGAATTCTTTGCGTTCTCACTGGAGAGCAGGATTGTGTGTCAGAATGATGTCATTTAATGGCTTGCAGAGAGGACACTCCCCTGTCAAAATGCACACAATCTATATTTGATCAAAAAGACATATTTGCACAGGTACACATTTGTTTAAAATTACATGCACCCATCACATATCACAGGAGGTATACCCTGTCCAAATCTGCTCTTCCTGGGGGCTTGCATTCAGAAATGGCAACATTTGCACTTTTTAACTGATTTTGCAATTTCGGACATTAACCCAAATTTACACACATGTGCGCAAGGAGTATGGACATTAATTGATGAAGTGTCAGATTATTAACATGCATACATTTTAAGTAATACCCTCTTAACTGCTAGCTTGCCCCCAGATCATACCATCGGTTCTAAAAACCTCTTAAAATGTGGGCAGAAAAATCACAAGAATTATGGTACCACTTATAAAATTTTCACAAGTCCGCTCTATGAATGATCCATTTTTTTAGAGTTATGTTCTGGCCCCAAAGGGGTGTGGTTTCCCCCCAGCACAAGGTTGAATTTCTAGTTTTTCCAGTTCTGCCAAGCCAGCTTGCTCTCACACGCAGTGCTCCTCCCCTTTCCTTCCAGGAGGAAGCTACATTTATGACTCCCACCAATAAAACATTTGCCTGAGTCAGGACAGGGCTTTGTTCAATTTCCTGCAGAGCCCAGGTAATTCAATCAGAGAAGTGTCATATCCCTTTTGGTGGGAACAGCAAAAGGCAGCTAGGCCTGGGAACTGCTGTGGATCCAGTTTCACTCCAATTGGGGGGAAGTTGTCAAGCAGAATCCAGTTCCTTAAGCCAGGCCCCAGCTAATGTCACTTTTAGTTACCCAGTTTTCTGCATTCAAATACAACTAACAATTTTTACATATGCAGCTAGAATGCTGATTCTAAGTTTAAAACTATGACATTTAAACAATTGCAACCTATGTGACACTCAAAGTAGGTCACTCATTTCTTTTAAACATTTAGATTTTTAGTGTCTTTCAGTCCAAATTTACTTAAACTGCTGAAATCCACAGCTCAGCCAGTCTTGTTATAAACCTTCAAGTCACTTCAGAATATAACTTTACATTGTATCCACCTCTCAGTAAGTCTTTCTTTGGCCTGCTTTGGGTTCATTTATTCAGTTTTACACAAAAAAGTCTGGTGGTTTTAAAACGCCGGCTTTCTGATAGTGGTGAGTACTGGTAATGCACCCATTTTTGGGATTTAAGAAAATGAATTCCCCACAATTCTAGGTTGCTTTTGGCAATCAGCATTGCCATTCCCAATGGTTTCAGGCTACTGTGTGGGTAGTCCAATGGTGGTTTTAGGCAGTGCTCTTCTGTGCCCATAACATCGGCAAAAATGGGTGGCAGCCTATTCTTCATGCATTTCCCTGGGCATTTTCTGGGAAGCTCTGGCCATCATGATGTTTTCAATGCCAGTACTGCACAGTTTTTGAGGTAGGGCTCGGATGCATGGGTAAAAACATCCCACAAGCCCCCCTCTTGCGATGGCCATTCTGTTTCACTGATGGGACTCGCAAGACCTGGGATGTTTCCTCATCTTCTTCCAATAGATGGCACAGTTCAGCATCTTTTCCTCCATCCGGTACTGATCGATCGGTTCTCCTCGCCGGTCCTGATGGGAATATTGGGCGGTACCCTGGGCCCCTTGCGTCTCTACTCCCGGTCTCCGGATCATCCTCCCAGTCTCTGGATCGTCCTCCTTGGCCAGTCTACAGGTTTTCTTTCTCCTAGGACGACAAAGGAAGAGCGGCAATACCTATTCATAGACATTTTTTCCCCCACCATTGATATAGTGGGGTGGCATATAAATTTATAGTCAAAACATATGAACATGCACATTTCTTTTTGCATTCAAAACGAAAACACCCACATTGAGAAACTCAGAATTTGATAGGCGATATGTAGGATATTTTAATTTAGAACTGAATTAATCTGAGACAGTACCCTCTAGGATTCCAGAGGATTCCTCCAGTTGTTGCAGAGTGTGCCTGGGATGGCAACACTTCAACTGGTTAATGTGGACCCACTTGTCTTCCCCCTCTGCCAAACCGCCTTTGGGGATGCGGATCTTGTAGGCCACAGGGGAGATCTTGTCTATAATCTCAAAGGGTCCCTTCCATGTAGGCAAGAATTTTCGCTGTTTTGCCTGGTTTCTTTCGAAGTTGTATAGATAGACCCAGTCCCCCACCTGATATTCCTTCCTGGAAGTTTTCAGGTCATAGTGGGTCTTCATGCTATCAGCTGATCTTTCTAGATTCCGCTGAGCATAAGCAAAAGCATGTTGAAGGTGTTTCCTTAAATTCTCCACATACTCATGAGTCGTGGAGGCATTTATCAGTGTCTGCTCTTGGGTCCTGTAGAGCAAATGCTGAGGAAGCACCATCTTGCGCCCAGTCATCAACTCAAATGGTGACATTTTGGTTGCAGATGAAGGGGTAGATCTGATGGCCATTAGGACCAGAGGTAATCGGATATCCCAACTTGGCCCAGAATCTGCCACAAACTTCTTTAATATGCTCACAATGGTTCGGTTATATCTCTCTACTGCCCCAGAAGAAGCTGGCCGGTAAGCAATATGCAACTTCCTTTTGAACCCCAGTATCGCCCACATCTTTGTCATTACTTCACTGGTGAAGTGGCTACCCCTGTCTGACTCAATCCTTTGAGGTAGACCAAAACGGGAAAACATGTGGTTTATCATCAGGGCAGCTGCAGTTTCTGCCTTGCAATTTGGGGCTGGGAGACATTCCACCCACTTGGTAAACAAGCATGTCACAGTCAACATGTACTTATTCCCCCTAGCAGAGCGAATCACGGGGCCTACAAAGTCGATTTGTAAATCTGACCATGGCAGTGTCATCCCCCGCTTTTGGAGAGGCGCGCGGTGCGTGAGGGATGATGGCTGAAATTGTGCACACACAAGACACCCCTTCAAGTATTGGTCGAGGTCCTGCCCCATGTGTGGCCAGTATGCAACCTCTCTTAAGATTTCCAATGTTGTGTGAAACCCCCTATGACCGGTGGTGGCCGCATCATGGGCGTGACTTAACATCAGGCTTCGGAATGAGGTAGGAACCACCCACTGATCGTGGCCAGCTTTGGGTTTCCTTACCAACAAACCGTCTTGGATTCGGAACATTTTTGGACATTTCATCAACACTCTTAGGTCCTCTTTCCCAATATAATCGGTATCCGCCAGGGGAAAGTTCTCAGGGTCCTCAAGGTGTTGGTAAAACTTACCAATAATTGGATCCCCCTTCTGAGCGGTAATCAAATCAGCATCAGGGGTCTCCTTACTCCATTGTGCAATTGAAAGGTCGTTGTGAGCATTTGTCTGGGACCTAGTGATAGCAGTGACCTGGATTTCCCCCAACAGGGACTCAATCTCAATTAGATCCGCTTGGATGGCCCCGGTTTTGGCCAGCTGATCAGCTAAGTAATTTCCAGTTTTGTCTGGTCCCTCTACTTTGGAATGACCCTTGATCTTCTTCCAATAGATGGTCATTCCTTTCGAGGTGACCAGATCATCAATGTTTTGGATCAACTTCCCATGTTTCAAGGGTTTGTTGTTAGCACATAACATGCCTCTGGTTTTCCAATTAACCAGGTGCTCCACGAACCCGTTCCGTACATAATCCGAATCTGTGATTATGACCAGTTCGTGGAGTTGATGCTGGACAGCAGTGAGGATGGCCTGATGCACAGCCATCAATTCTGCTACCTGACTACTTCGGGAACCAATTTTGTATCCAGCGGAGGGTTCTGGGGACTCATTCACCCATGCATTCCCTACGCCGGCCACCAGTTCTTTCTCCCCGTTGTTGTCAACATGGTAAGAGCATCCATCCACATAGACAGTGGGCATTCCCTCACACTTGTCCTCTTCAAAGACTTTGTGGGGGGTATTAAGGTATGCCTCCATGTTGTCCTTTATTTTTAGACTTTCGTCCTCGAGACAGTTTTCTCTGGCACAATCATGCAAGTCAGCCAGACCTTGCGCGAGGGGACTCTTCTTGTTTTGGCCATATCGGACCTCCACAGGAAAGCCTTGCATTGACAGAATCCAGGAAGTAATTCGGGAATTACTCACATTTCCGGCCCGGATTCTGTCACTTTGGAGATATTGCAGAGGCTGGTGTGGAGTCTCCACTATGATGTGTTCCCCCTGGATAAACGGGCGGTAATTCTTCAATGCCCACACTGTTGCCAGGAGTGCCTTCTCACAATCGTTGAATTTTTCCTCCACAGAGGATAAAGTTTTGCTCGCATAAGAGATTACTTTATTGACCTTGTCATGCTTTTGGTATAATACTGCCGTCAAGCACGTATTAGAGAACCCCGTCTCCAGGAAGAACTCCTTGTTTCTGACAGGGTAAGCTAGGCAAGGCGCTTTTGAGAGGCTTCTTTTGAGTTGTTTTACTGCCTCGGCTTGTTCTGGACCCCATTCCCACTTGACCCCACCCTTCAGGAGATGAATCAGGGGTCTGGTGATCTCTGCGTAGCCCTCAATGAACTTTCTGCTGTAATTAGTCAGTCCAAGGAGGCTCCTTAATTCCCGCAGAGTTGTGGGGTCTTTCAGTTTCTGAAGTGCTTCCACTTTCTTTTCCTGGGGACAGAGACCCTGAGGAGTAATCTCATGCCCCAAGAAATTAACACGGGTTCTACACCACTGTGCTTTCTGAAAGGAAAGTTTTGCTCCGGCGGCCCTCAACTGCGTCAGAACATAACGGATCTCCGCTATGTGTTCCTCCACAGATGAACTTTTGATAAGGACATCATCTACATAAGCCAGGTTACCCCACGCACCCAGGTCGGGCATGGCCTTATGTAGGAAAATATTGAACTCATTACCGGAGTTAAGGTATCCGAAGGGAGTCCGGGTCCATGTGTACTGCTGGCCCCCAAAGGTAAAAGCCAGTTTGTATTGGTCCTCCCTGCTGACAGGCACAGTCCAGTATCCATTGGTCAGGTCTATTGCAGTGAATACCTGTGACCCCTGAATCTGGGCCAGCCCTTGGTCAATGTAGGGAAGAGGCCATCGGGAAGTATGGACCCGTTTGTTGAGCTCCCTGAGGTCGGCGCAGAGTCTCCACTGGCCGTTTGGCTTCAATATTCCCAGCACCGGATTATTGAAGGTGCTGTGGACTGGACGGATTATTCCCCGGGACTCAAGGTTCTTAATTATTTCAGTAAGGGACTCCATTGATGCGAGAGGCAAGCGATATTGCTTCACAAACACTGGAGTCATGCCAGAGTCCGTGGGGATTGTTGTTGTGTGGATGTCGGTGCGGCCACAGTCATATGAGTCTACCGCAAAGAGATCTTGGAAATCCAAGAAAACTTGTTTCA
The DNA here is from genome assembly GCF_040938575.1 of Ambystoma mexicanum. Classification (NCBI taxonomy): domain Eukaryota; kingdom Metazoa; phylum Chordata; class Amphibia; order Caudata; family Ambystomatidae; genus Ambystoma; species Ambystoma mexicanum. Next base: position 1,044,080,338 of record NC_090936.1, read on the forward strand.
ACTTTTGCTTCTGTTCCAGAGTCGCACAGGCATCAGCTAGGTTGACTCTCTCTTCCACCATCTGCCTGTAGCCTGGAAAGACTTCTGGTTTGGCTATCTCAGCGGCCTCCTCCAGCTGGGTGGAGAAGTCCCTGGTCAGAGTGCTGATTTGGACTGGAGGCTTCAGGTGGGAAAGGCAGCCCTCATGGACCTGGAAAATCACCTCATCCCTCCGGAAGTCACAAGTCACATCTTCCTTACCATAAGGGCAAGAAGTGTACACCAGGAAGTTCCCCCCATGCCGGGTAACAATCCTGTCTGGTGTTGTATTGTCATCACTGTCACTGTCAAAACAGTCCTTGGGTATTGGCCCTAACAGTTCATTACCTAAATCAATGGAAAAATGTCGGTCATCAACCGCCATTCCAATAATGGTGCCTGCGGCTAGAGTAATACTCTTTAAGTCGCTGTTATCCACCTCTATTAGAATGGTGTAATGTTCTATGTTGACTAATGGTGTTGGGTTTACCCCTAACCCTTGCTGTTGGAGGGAAGCGTTTAGATGTATGTAAGCATCAGGGTTTTTCAAATGTTGTCCTCTTTTAGCTTTCACTTCCAGAGAGAATTGTCGGGTCCTTTCTGGGATGGTGACTTCCTCTTTGATCTGAATTTCAACTGCATAAGGTAGCAATTGAGCTGACCTAAATGCTTTTTCTGGATCATCAAAGCCCATGGGATTATCCGCTAATCGAGACCAAGCTTTGAAGTTTATTAGGTCCAAACTAATGGCAAAGCGATTGAGAATGTCACTGCCTAAGTAAAAGGCGGCAGTGACGTCTCGCACGACCCAACAATTATGGACTATGCTCTTGTTGCCAATGGAGATTTTGAGCATACACCTGCTTGGCAGGAGATGTTTGGAATTGGGTGCTTCCAGGTCCATTTCCCATTTGTCTATCAGTTTGAATGTGGGAATGGCTGGATCTTTTGGGAGTTGGCGGAACATGGCTTCGCTGATGAATCTCTTACCATTGTTCACGCACACTCGGGCGAGAACAGAGTCCTTCCCATCATTTAACTGAACAGGGATGAACAACTGCTCTCCAATTTGCTGAATATCAGCCAGGCTCTGAGCTGATTTCACATCTTTCTGGACTATAGGAGTGGGAGTTTCTGATTGTGGATTAGTATAGAATTTCAGAGTGTTTCCTTCCAGCGTGGAATACCACTTTAGACTGGAAGGAAGGTTGATTTTCAGAAATAGAGAGGACTCCCCATCACCAGTCCTACTGCTATTACTGTCACGTCTGGAATTTGGTTGTTTTGGAAGTGAAATTCTACTTGGTCAGATTTTTGTTCAACCATGTGGCAGGTGCCGTTTAAACTAACATGGTTGACACTCTGTTTTAATTTTATTGGTCGGCTAGTCTGGGTCCAGAGGACCTTGTTTACGCAATCTATTAAGGGTGACAACCTCCTCAGGAGGTCATTCCCCAGTAAACAAGGGGTGCCCTCTGGAGTCACTACTATGACCGGGTGTTTCACCTTGTGTCGCCCGATCTTAATGTCCAAGTCTGCAGTCCCCTCAACGGGAATTTCCTTCCCGTCAAAGTTCTGCAGTTGTCCAGGAAGAGAGGTGAGAGGAATTTGGTAATTCTCTCCCCTTCCTACATTCAGTTTGTCAAAGGCCCTTCTGGACAGAAGGGTAGCTTGAGATCCAGTGTCCACCAGTGCCAAAATTGTACCCTGCCCCTGTACTTGTACCGGGGCATAGTATCTTCCCTCCTTCTCCTCAAGGGGGCACAGATAATGCACATTTTTGGACAACTGGTGGGCTAACTTTCTGGTTTTGGACATCGCTAGCGAAGAGATTTGGGCAGAATTCTGTGGAGAGCCTTGGGAATCTGAAAGAAAAAGTTGGCAACTGGAGATCAGAGCCATTGTGGGTTCCCCTGGTTCCGGTTCTGGGCCGCCTCCCCCTTTTTGGAGGCAGTCACCAGGATGGGTTTGAACCAGGGGATTTTCTTGCCGTTGGTTCTGGGATGAGATGGTGGGCGGCGGTAGCTCAGTCTCCCCATCTCCCCAGTCTGGATTTGCATCCCCAGGGACCCATTTTTCTTTGGGAGGAGTTCCCCCCTCTCTGAAGGAGAAGATCCTTTTCCCAGGATCCTCTGAGGATCCCTCTCCCTCAAATTGGAAGACCTGTACCTCCTCCTCAAACTGAGTCTGTTTGGGTCTTTTGTTTCTCCTACCCCCCCTCTGCTCCTTAGGAGGCAGACTTTCAGGGGCAAGAGATTTTGTTTCCGGTTCCTGGTTTTCCAGGGGCTGTTTACAAGTTGGAAAGGAAGCTTCCTCCCAGGCTTTACACCCCCCTTCCCCTTGTGCCTCCTCCCTGGGAACCGGTGTGTTATCGGGGTGCTGCCCCCATCATTGTTCTGGAGCACCAGGTCCAGAGTTTGGGGCATTCTGTGTCGGCATGCCCATCTGAGGGTTCTGCTGAGCCCTTAGCACGCGACCCACCTCCTGTGCCATGCCTGGCGCTCTAACTGGGAAACCCGCTCAGGCTGATACAGGGCCCTGTTTTCTCCCCTGGGCTGATCCCGGGAAGGGTAGCTATCCCTTCTCTGATAATACCCCGGATTGGGAAGATTTGGATACCCCTCCACCCTTGGCCTCCCCTCTCCCGGATTAGGTTGTCTGGGCTCAGGGAATTGGGGAAAGAAGGATGGATGATTTTGGGGTTGGAAGTTGGGTGGATACCTGGGGAAAAAGTTCTGCCCTGGATTTGGAGAATTTCTGCCCTCCGGTGGGAAGTTAGGAGGGAAGTTCTCTGGGTTAGGTGCTTGGCTGGATCCCCCCCTTGGGCTGGAGGAGTCCACACATAACCCAGGATGGGTTGATTTCCCTTGTAACGGGGACTTACATAATCAGGAGAGCGAGGGACCCCATTTGTGGGGCTGCCTCCTTGGCTCCCTGTCTGTGACTGGCCCGAGGACCTTCTTGGCCTAGCATTATTAGGTGCAGGTAGGTTTTTAGGCCCCCCCATCTCCAAATCTCAAACGGGGTGACCTTTACCTCTGCCACCTTGGCAGCAGCAGGGGTGTTGTTGGCTTTGGGGTTTTTGGGCGCATTATTTTTATTTTCTATTGGCTTCTGCACCTCATAGATCCGGGTCGCCTGTTCAATGACCCAGTCTAAAGATCTTTTCTCGTGAAAATCCCTCACGAGCTGGGTCATTATGTATTTGGGCAAGGCATGGAAAAACGTATTAATACATTCTCTGCTATCCGTGCACACCCTTCTTGTGGTCTGTGCAAAAGCACGCTTTAACTCCTGCACAAATTCTTGTGGGGCCTGATCCTCCCCACATTGTAAATTGTAGGCTGCCTTGCGAGCCTCTTGAGGATTTCTATGAGTAGAAAAATGTTTCAAGATGGCCGCCTTATAGGTGGACCATCTTAAATGATTTTGGTCCTCCAGCCCCGCAAAGAAACTGGAGTATTCCGGGGAGAAGGTCCACTTTACATATTGAATACAGCTTTGGCTGTCCTTCAAATGGAAAGTCTCCATCATTTGCTCAAACAACTCTAAGTGCTCCCAAACAGAATACTTGGCGTTCTTATGATAAGGCGTGATGACGCTCCTGATTGCCTTAATCTGCTTTAAGGGGTCCTTAAGCAAGGCCCTTTTCGTCTTATTGGCCCTTTTGGTCCGGGTAACCCTTGTCCATTCGTCCTCTGACTCAGAGGCACTGCTCCCAGAGGTTCCTGTCTGCTCTTCCAGGTTTTCCCGGATTCTGCGAGCCTGGGAGTGGCTGGCAGAATGTGGGGACCTGGTCTCCTGTGTCCTGCGCCGTTCAGAGGAGTCTTCAGATTCCTCCTTGCTGCCAGGAATTGATTGGTACCCCCCCACTGACCTAACTAGGCAGAGGTTTTCAGGATGCCCTTAATGGGCCTACTCTCCTGGGGTTCCCCATCAAATTGCACTGTGCTCGGGTGCCCATACCCGGATGCCCGCCCCTCCATTCCTGGGTGGTACTGGCCTATGAGCCCCATGCTTCTGGCTGGATAGTAATCTGCCATCCCTGTGGCCCTGTGCTCATGTGCACCAGGGGACATGGGGGTGGCAGAGTCCAGGGACTGAGAGAGATAAAGGCCTCTGGTACTAGGGCTCCTGGGGTTATGCTCAGGAGTTTCTATTTCCCAGCGAACCTCATCTCTATCCGCCCCTGCTCCCTGTTGCAATGCAAGAGCCTGCGCCTTCAGTTCCTCAGTTAAGGCCTTACTAGACTCTATCAGTCTCTCCTGCATCGCTACCTGTTGTTGGAGTCTATCATTGTGCTGGCAGAGAGCCTCATTCTCTCTCTGTGCCTCCTGATTGGTCCTGGAGCACTGGGCCAGTCTTTGCTGCAGCAGGGTTACCTCCTGAGCTGTGTCCCTATTGGCCTGCTCCTTTCTTGCTAGAGCATCCTCCACCCTCCTGGTGTGCTCTAATAAGTTCTGGTGTTCTTTTTGGAGGTCACCCAGTCCCTGGTGGGCCAGGTGATTTTCTTCCATTTTTCTTTTTAAGTGGCAGACTTCCTGGCCTAAGGTGTCCCTTTCCTGACTAAGAGTCTGCATCTGTACCGTCAGGTCGTCCCTTTGCCTTTGGAAGGCACCAGCTTTCTGGCGCTCCTGATCAAACTCTGCCTGGGTATCCAGGTCTTTCAGAATCAGTTTATTGCTCTCTGCCTTCTCCCTATCTAGGTGGCTTTGCAGGGTGACTACCTGCTCAGCACATACCCTATTGAAGTCTAACTGTTGCTCCAGCTTTTTCTGGTTCTGCAGTAGGGAGTCCAAACCTTCTTGGTACTCCTTCTGCAAGGCCAGAAATCTGGTATCCTGGTCAGCCTTTTCCTGTTGCAGGATGTCCATATCCTTCTTTATTTTAATGATGTGCTGTCTACTCTCATTTTCTGACTCCTGGCTCCCCTGCAGCCTCTGCTCAGAAGAGACCAGGTCAGATTGGACCTTCTCTAACGCCATCTGTCGCTTATTCGCCAGATCTTGGCTTTCAGTACATTTATCCTGCATGTCTCCCATATATAGGTACAGGTACGCCGCTATCCTAACCATCTTGTCTTGTTCATCCTTAGCTTTAGGAGCCATGTATAGTTCACTCAGGGCCACATGTAAGGGACCCTGATCTCTCCATATATCTGACCCTGTTTCCGTGACCTGTTGCGTGATGGCCTGCAACCAGACCATGCGGTCCTGGTGAGTCCACTCACCTCTCACAAATAACTTATGTAAGAAGTGCTCTCTGGCTATTTTCATGTCTACTAAGGTCGTCATTCTAGAGATTGGTCTCTGTCCTGACTTACAGAAGTTTGTATTTTATTTTTGCAAAACAGACCTTTTCCTTAGAGCGTTCCTTTGAGGAGTGCTTTACAGCGTAACACAGCGTGGTGATCCAACCGGATATGTGTATCTGGTCAGCTGGCACACTGTATTAATCTGCACAAGTGATAGATCTAACCCAAACGTCCGGCCCGAGCCCCCAATTTGTAAGAGGATTCAATTCAACACTACAGCTAAGTCAATGCCTAGTCTGGGATACTGAATGGAAACCCTTATTGATATATCTTTATGTCCAGTTCATGCGTTCTCTCTGACTACCCCTATATAACACCCCTCTCTTGGAATCCTCCTGACCCCACTGAGCCAAGAAGTAGTTCTGTTTTGCAAGTTAAAAGGTTTATTTGAGAATTTAAACAATATATATATATATTACACTTTATAATAAATTAATAATTGAATATCACACTTAATCTGATATGATAAAGATTAACAACGGAGAATCTGGCACTAGCACACTTCTTTATAATCACTAAGGAGTTGACATGAAATGGATAAGGTAGCACACTGGTAAATAGGGACAGAAGAATAATGTGGTAGAGAATGCTTTATAGGGTTCAAGGAAATGCAAGGTTGAATGAATGAAATGCAGTATAGAAAATAAACTGATATGGTTTCACAAAAGACAAGGTAATCACTTTCTCTGGCAATGCACTCCCCCCCTTGATGCAATGCAAGGAAATGGAAGGAAAGCACACAGTTCTCAGAAATGCAATCAAATGTAATTCAGTTCACCCCAGCAGCTTAGACTACAGAAGTTTAAAACACAGGCCCAAAATGCTTTTATATGTGCTGGCAATGAAGTGAAAATGTGCTAAACTGATTTTAATTCCCTCTGGAGGTTCAGGTTGAGGATTAGTTGGTTTAAATTAGTTCAGGCTTACTTTAGCAATGTTCTAGGAATGATTGGCAGGTTAAACGGATTTTTGGCAAATGAAAGCAAGGAAGCTGCGGTTTTCACACGTGGAGAAATTTGCAAATCGCGGCAAATTCGCGAGTGCATTTTTCGCGATTGCGGCAAAAACATACGGAGTAGGTTCGTTGAAAAGCCAAGATTCCCAGCTTTCAGAGGAAAGTCACTGCAAGTCTCTAAGACAAACGGTCACAGAGATATGAGCAATTAAATAAAGGTAGTTTTTCGGATTTGGATTGTTAAAAGTTCAAAGTGACAAATGACAGCTAGCAGCTAGAAATGACAGGTGACAGTTTTGCAAAATGACAAGGTACAACTTCTAGGAGACAGTTCTGGTTAGATTAAAATAGATTGAATTATATTATTTTAACTAAGAGATTGGTTCTGCACAGTTCTGCTAGGTACTCACAATATATTTAGAAATAGAATGGGCCTCGCCACGGATCTGGTCAGGTTTTATTCACTCGCCACGGACGGTCTCTGCGCACAGCAGTCTGGGTCAGGTTTAGGCCCTTGCTTTGAGTTCTGAATCAAGTCCTTTGGAGTTTTAAAGTCTAAGTGTTGAATCTAGTATCTTCTGGATGTTGTGTGGTCCGGCAGAGCGCGTTGCAGCAAATGGAATTGAATGTCCCTATCTGTCCTGACTGTCTGCTTTTATGTGTTTTGAAGTGGGTGGAGAGGCTAAGCTTTCTAGGCCCAACCCCTTCAGAGTTCTGATAGGTTGGAGAATTCTTTGCGTTCTCACTGGAGAGCAGGGTTGTGTGTCAGAATGATGTCATTTAATGGCTTGCAGAGAGGACACTCCCCTGTCAAATTGCACACAATCTATATTTGATCAAAAAGACATATTTGCACAGGTACACATTTGTTTAAAATTACATGCACCCATCACATATCACAGGAGGTATACCCTGTCCAAATCTGCTCTTCCTGGGGGCTTGCATTCAGAAATGGCAACATTTGCACTTTTTAACTGATTTTGCAATTTCGGACATTAACCCAAATTTACACACATGTGCGCAAGGAGTATGGACATTAATTGATGAAGTGTCAGATTTTTAACATGCATACATTTTAAGTAATGCCCTCTTAACTGCTAGCTTGCCCCCAGATCATACCATCGGTTCTAAAAACCTCTTAAAATGTGGGCAGAAAAATCACAAGAATTATGGTACCACTTATAACATTTTCACAAGTCCGCTCTATGAATGATCCATCTTTTTAGAGTTATGTTCTGGCCCCAAAGGGGTGTGGTTGCCCCCCAGCACAAGGTTGAATTTCTGGTTTTTCCAGTTCTGCCAAGCCAGCTTGCTCTCACAGGCAGTGCTCCTCCCCTTTCCTTCCAGGAGGAAGCTACATTTACGACTCCCACCAATAAAACATTTGCCTGAGTCAGGACAGGGCTTTGTTCAATTTCCTGCAGAGCCCAGGTAATTCAATCAGAGAAGTGTCATATCCCTTTTGGTGGGAACAGCAAAAGGCAGCTAGGCCTGGGAACTGCTGTGGATCCAGTTTCACTCCAATTGGGGGGAAGTTGTCAAGCAGAATCCGGTCCCTAAAGGATAGTTCCGGGACTTTTTTTTTATTGTCCCTACGGGTCGGCCATGTGTTTGTAAGCATAAATCGGTAGATCGTAGGAAACTTTCCTATGGACCTTACCCGACTTTTCGCCCATTATCGCACTCGAAATCAGCCTCCATTTTGTGATAATCCTATCATTCCGCCGCATCGACCTGGCTCACCTGCCTTTGCGGCACTAAATCAAATCCCCCGCCTTGAAACAGACTTTATCAAAACATTCATATTCCCCGCCTCTATCCGTGACGTGACTGAGCTGCGTAGGCAAACGCGCCCAGGCGTCTTCTACGCGACTCCACACAGACCCCGGAAATCAACACAGATCAGCTCACAATACAGCGCACCACAATTCGGAATATGAAACTGTACTTTGAAATCAAACCGCAGGATTGTAAATGTGGTAAAGTACATTTATTTGACATCAAATGTTTAGAGAATATTCAGCGATTTGCATTTTTATTTGCTCATGTTCCAAAAAGTTCGTATTGAGGAACGCGATGGTCCTTTGCTGTACACAGGGTCTTAGAGCATCTCACAATACAGCGCCACAATTCGGAATGTGAAACCGTGGTTTAAAAGCAAACGGCAAGATTGTACATTTGGCAAAGTACGTTTATTGGACATCAAATGTTTAGAGAATATTCAGCGATTTGCATTTTTCTTTGCTCTCGATCCAAATTAGTTCGTCTTGAGGGAAGCGATGTTCGTGTGCAGTACACAGGGTGTTGGTTTACGATAAAAATAAGCTCTTCGGTCGCACTGATAATCGCATGGCTGTTCCAACAACGAGGCACTAGGCCACCACAACGGTAGGTATGTTGCATCTAACCGTTAGTACCGCGTAAGGGCATACTTGTACTTGGCGATCGTCCCATAAAATGGTCAGGGTGGTAACGTTGTTCACGCGGAGAAGCAACTGGCGGCTGTAGAAGCCGTCCGCCGGTGTCCGGTACTCGTGACACAGACAGTAGTGAATGATGTACCTAAAAACATAAAAAATGAAATTAGTCTCACCATCAGATCCTTATTAAAATCATAGCGAGGACAGCGCTACTGGGTGTACACAAGTGTTTAAAGGCGTGGCGAGGCAGGGAGGGGGGGGGAGTGGAGTACAAGGTAAGTAGCATAAAATAATAAATAAATAGGGCCAGCTGGTGGCAAGTGCAAGGTAAGTGCAGAACAAGTGCTGGGAAGGGGGGGCTGTAGGATACTGAGACAGTCCCCCAGTGCAGGGGTTGACAGGGAGGCAGTGCAGGTGGAGAGTGGAAGGGCCCAGGACCGAGGTCGCAGACAGTGGACCAGTTGTAGCAGGGGAGAGGGAGAGAGAAAGCAGAAGCAAAGAGGAAGGTTTTGAGGTGCTTCAGTAAAAGCAGATGTTTCTCCTCAAGATAGTGCGCGGTAGAAAACAATATGCCACATAGAACGAACAAGTACAACTGAACCCGTCTTTAAAGCCACTGTATAGTAATGAAATTGCGGTATAAACTCATCAAAAGTTACTTACATTATATTTGCATTTTCCATTGTGTCTCTGTGTAGGGCAGACCCGAAACACCACTCCTTCTTTGCCGACGTTACTTCTTCTAATGAACGTGGCTCATCGTTTCGTTTCTGAAATTTTATTCATTATCTTTTCTTAGTCTTTCAGGATGGTCCCGGCCTGTCAAGGTCAAATCACAATAGAACCTTATACTGGGTCGTGGGCCGTTCCGCCACCCGAGCAAAACATCAAAGCAGCTGACCTTCACTTTGAGCGAGCACACATTTCTAGTTAGCTCCAGTTAGTGTAAGGGCATCTTGTCTGCGTGCCTTTTTTTTTATTGTCCCTATGGGTCGGCCATGTGTTTGTAATACGGAAACATTCTATAATTTTTGTAAAAATGATTTATATTACTGTTTGGTTTAATTGCAATGGGCCTGCAACATGAGGAGACTCGAGAGAACAGACAATCAAATTACAATCATTTAAACCGTGATGTGTATTTCTCAATGAGCTCTGCTTTAGGTGGACATGGAACAGAGGCAATGTTGGGTGGCAATGCAGTTGTCCCCTGCATAGGTTCGTTCACCTCTCCATGTATGTGCCTATCGAGGACATCTACGATAAGTCTCTCAATAAACTCATATTGCATATCCTCAAACACTGGTTTGATCACCCATTGTTTACTTCTTTTAGTGAAGGCCTTATTGTAGCGAAGCGTCCCTAAAGTTCCGGTCGTCCTACTTTGTTGACGGCCAACATTATGGCACATATTGTGGAACACCTCCAAATCTCCTGTGTGGCAGAATTCCGTGAGTCCCCTCAAATCTCTTGTTATAGTTTTATCAAATACAATCTTTTCAATGGCCTTGTGAGTGGGTGATGAAGGAATCAACCACTTCTTCTTCCGTGCCTCCTCTGTGGACAAATGGCCATGTTCACATTTGTGGAAATGCTCATTTGTCGACCATCGATGTACGTTGCTACAGTGCAACATTACTGACCGCCATTTTTCCAGTAGAATTTCCAACGACCCTTCACATGTTTTTGAGCTCCACCAAAGATGGTTGCTGATTGACTTGGACCACTGTGAAATACCTTGCATATCTTTTTTTTTTCCTGCAGCCGACAATTTTTTATTGATTGTTTTTGCAAGATGCCATACGTCAAATTGGTGATTTATATTTTTGTACTCTTCTCTCATTGTCTTGGCAATTGAAACGTGTCTGTCCGTGGCTATCAGGTCGATCACCATTCCCCGCGATTGTAGTTCTTGCAATGATGCTACAAAGCCAACTTTCTCCATGGCCACTGAGGATGTACTTTGTGACACCTGCACGACCACCGAACTCACAATTTTCTTACTTTCCATGTCCTGAAAGTGGTAGGTGCAGTACTTGGCTGAAAATCCTGGGCTGTCGCACTGTCCATCACCGGCTAGCCTGAAGCGTTTGCCCGCGAATGTACTTTCCATTGACATTTTTTCCATTCTCCAAGCTTCGCTGATGGCTGGAAATAGATAATCGGTTTGGTATTTGTAGAACTGACTTTTCGCAATGAAATGGATTCCCACAAACTGAAAGAAATACTGTAACTTTTTAAAACTTGAACCACTAAAAAGTGCGGCCGCTGCACAAAGTAGATTGCCTGCTGGCAGTTGCCCCAGCATGGGTTGTGCAGACCATGCGAACGGATGATATTGTGTACAGGTGGCATGTATTTTAAGGTTAGTGCCTCGAATTGCACGAGTCACATTAATCAATGGCTCCCCACATACTTCCCCACCAACCCAATGCCCACATTTCATCATCATAATAATATCCATCAAACAGCTATCGAATACAATGAATTTGGCCTCTTTCCTTATACTGTCACTCTGCATCCCAGCTGGTTCGGCCTGTAACGTTGAGGACATGTCACTCGCATGAAAGGTACAATCTCTGATATCGTCTTCCGCTATGCTGAGTGATATTGATGGTGTTTCATTGTCGTCCACTTCATTCTCTTCCATTGCAACATCTGTTCCTTGTCCGGAGATGGGAGAAAAAAACAATGTCTTCAACTTTCGCGCGCTCTTATTTTTTGCGGGTGTGGATTCTGTGAATTGATCTCCGACTGCATCCAAACTACCAGGAGGACATTCACTATCAATGGCTGGTGGTGGTATAGCTCCGTTGTCAATCACTTCATATTCTTCCCATTGGCACGATGCATCTCCAGTCTCAAGTCCCTGCCAAAAGGTTTGACAAGCAACATCTCTCGTTCGCTTCACTGTCTGTGTAGATCTAGTTCTTACACCCACTCGCAACTAGAGGACAGATTGGAAAAGGGATGTTCAGTTTAAACACAACTTACAGTATTGAACTATTGACAGTGAAAGACAACATAATATAGTGAACAGGACACTAACCTTCTTTTGCTTTCTTTTCTTTGAAACTTTCTTGCCTCGAACTTCAACATCTGGACGCTGTTGCTCCGACTCGTGTGTGCATGTCTCCACTTCCTCTCGCGCTGCAACGACTATATTTTCATGATAAGCACATCCATCACTCACTGAGGCTCCATCGACTCCCTGAAACATAGAACTTTCATTAGTATGTATAATAATATTGAAAACACAAAATGTACTTGGGGACCAATACCCATACGTACATCTCAATAGCAAAACACGAATGAACGCATTGTGTAGAACATTCAAACGACAATAGTTCACGCATTGTTAATCTAGTTAGATGGAACTGTCAAGATCCATACCTCGGGCTCCGCATAGACTTCCATTGATGATATTATTGAAGATGACGCTTCAGCAACTCCCTGAAACACAGTAATTGCATTAGTATGGTTTTCTATTTTGTTTAAAAGAACATAAACTTTCTGCAGGCGTCAACGGCTCATCTAAATAGACCTGCACAAATGATCAGTTGTCTAAAATAAATAATGGATATCTAAATATGATTCGATTTGCTCCATCGTTGGAAGTGTCACCACCCAGAGATCTGCATCAACTACTAGGGGTGATGTTCTTGTTGAAGAAGCTCCGTCAGCTCCCTGAAACATAGTACTTGCGTTAATAAAGAAGGAAGTATAGCGGATGTAATCACGTCATTTGATCTCGCATGATTGATCTGTCAGTATCCATACCTCGAAATGCATAAGAACATCAAGGGACGCTGTAACTGCGGTGCACACTTCTGCAAGCTGTTGCGCCGACCCGTAACTGCATGCTCCCCCTTCTTCTTGGACTAATGCTCCATCGACTCCCTGAAACATAGGACTTTCATTAGTAATGAACACAATATTGAAAAAAGAAGACACATAGGAGGGCGACGACAGAAGGACATACCAATGGCTAAAAACGAAAGAAACATTGTGTGTAACAATCACGCTACAAGAATGCAAGATCTGATGATCTCCATCGATGGAACTGTCCGGAAACGTACCTCGAGCATCTGAGTGACATCTACGGTTGTCGTCAATGCGTTGGACTCCTCAGCATCTCCCTGAAAGACAGTACTTGCATTATTTTGGATAACAATAATTATAACTGAAAACAAAGACTAGAGGACGAGTACTGTGGTGTACCATTAGGTAAAATGATTACACGATCAATTAAAACTATTGATTTACATGCCTAAAACAAGTCAGTGTCAGAATAGCTAAGTAAGATTACCCGATAGGCGCTTGAAGTGGCTGATGACTGCAATAACGACACGGATGGAGAATCTTCCGCCTTCATATTGAGTGGATACATAAATGGGGAAATTATTGTTAGCTAATGCTACACACTACCGCAAGGCCGAGAGACAAATACGTAAACTTGACTCACCAGTGGAGGGATGTGGACGAATAGAGTGGGAATAGCGGTTGAGAGCAATTTTCGCCTCGCTCGCGGTGTTTTCTTCTTTATTAGCAATGATGTGGAGTACATGTCTGGGCTAAAGTGCCTGCTGCAGATGCGGTATCGATCACCCCTCTTGTCCGCAAAGACTTCAAGGACTCTACTTTCTAGCTCAGAGGCTGGATATCCGCAATATCGGACCCATTCTCTTATCTGATCTATTGTCTTAGGGAAAACATGCATTATAGTATCTTCAGATTTGTTATGGGTCTTCGAAGGGCAACCGCCAATGGAACAGGCAGGCATTATGGAAAGTTCTGAAAAGTAAAGATCAACAATTCTCTATGAATACCAATGTGTTAAAACATTAAATGACACATAAAAGGTTCAATGCAAGGTCCGTTTTGGTTCTTGGAACTATACACGTTATTCACATGCGGATAAGTATTTCAATAACTTTCAAAAAATAGAAAAAGTAATTTGACTAAACTCAGAACATGTGACTAGTTCCTTGCATGTACTGTCGTGAACGAAAAGAAAACATGGATGCAATTTGATGACTACTAGCAAATAGATATAAATTAAAAAATTGGACGCAAAATGATTATGGTACATGGACTTACCTTGACGAACAAACAGTTAGATGCAGGGATCAGAGTAGTTTCTTGTCGTAGAACAGGGAGCAGTTCACAGGTTGCAAACTGACGAGTTTGCTCAAAGTGGTCACGGAAGTTCACAGAGACGAAGAGCAGATAACCAGCACCTTCACGGGTTGACTAGCAAAGCGCAAAGAAGTTCTCATTAGAAATATGAAGTGGGTTATAAAGAATTCGAAACAGGGGTGTGTTTGTGAATGAATGACGTGTATATGTCGTGGCATTATGCGGATTGCAGGGGGGCGTCCAGCGTGAGGGGGGATGCTTGGCAGGAGACACGGGGTCTGGAGGTAGACATGGGAACAACAACCCATGCTCTATAGACCACTTTGAAGTGTACATGGTCTTTGGCACCTCTTGGCCTTTATCGCTCCCTGACAGCTCCACTTGCCAGCAGCGCAAGTACCCTGGTGCGAACTGCCTTTGATAGGGCGGGGGGTGGATCGGGGCGGTGGTCGTGCAGACAAGACACAGGAAGACTCGTGAATGGAGACACACTTATGTGGATTGCAGGGGGGCGTCCAGCGTGAGGGGGGATGCTTGGCAGGAGACACGGGGTCTGGAGGTAGACATGGGAACAACAACCCATGCTCTATAGACCACTTTGAAGTGTACATGGTCTTTGGCACCTCTTGGCCTTTATCGCTCCCTGACAGCTCCACTTGCCAGCAGCGCAAGTACCCTGGTGCGAACTGCCTTTGATAGGGCGGGGGGTGGATCGGGGCGGTGGTCGTGCAGACAAGACCCGTTTGCCGCAGGGCCTCACCAAGGAGAGGCCATCTAACTGAATGTAAGAGGATGGCTGCAGGATCTACTACATGGAAGGCAGGGGGGTGAGTTTATAAATACCTCACCCTCCCAGGAGAATATATGGGGGTCATCTCTGTACCCGGTGCCCAAAAAGAGGATTTATTATGATCAACCATATTTATTATTTACCTATAACCATGTTTTGTATCAATAAAATCCAACAGCTTTTTATTGCCAACGCTTGATGCCAACCCACAAAATAATATATGTATGACTGCTGCATATATGGGTTCAACGGTTATGTGGATTGAAGGTGTGCGGCCAGCGTGAGGGAGGATGCTGGCCGGAGACATGTGGTGTGACAAGACAAGGCACTGGAAGGCTATTCAACGGAGACACACTAGATTCATTTAAAAAATCAAAACAACCATTGTTAAAATATATGTTGGGCTTTATTTTAGATTTTAATTAAACATAAATAATAAACATTACACATTGTAAAGTTGAGGTTGCAGCACATCGAGGGAAAATCCGCGGTATTGTCCACTGTCACTGGGGAAATGTTGTCTAATGGCAAGTACCGCACAGGCAGGTATTACTCTCCGAACGCGGTGTCCGAGCCTCCCGTGAAGCCACCAAGTGAAGCAACGATAGGCCACCAGCCTGTACCACCTGTGAAAAAAAAAGATGCAAACTGTATTAAACTGACCAAACTTTCTTATCAATGTCGATTCAGGTAACACATGTCATTTTTCTTAGAAAAAAATTATATCTAGAAAATGCACTATATGGAACCAATTTACATGCGTTCGAATGATATGTAAATGTAATTTTATATGTGGGAGACGACCATGAAATAGTGGTGGCATCACTGACATCACAAACAGAGTATACTTACTCGTTACTCGGATTACGCGGACGAACAGTGCCACGAAGTTCGTGCATAAGCACCATCATCATCCTCAACACTGTCCGTGAGAGGCAGGCTTCCCTGAACTCTGGCAGCTCGGTGATGCATTGCGGACTTTGCTCGCCTTCCTGCAGACTTTGCTCGCTTTCCGAAATGTAGGCCAAGCACCCGGAATTTTCACGGCAGCAGCAGTTCTCCTCCTCAGTTGGCATTAGCTCGCACCGATTGCACGTGCACCAGGTGGAGACGCCGTCCATGCGACATGGTCCAGGCTCTTCATCCGTTGACTGGTCCTCCCAACTGCCGTCCGAATCCCCATCGTTTTCGCGTGCTTGCCTTTCCAGTAGTTCCTCCTCGGTGTACTCGGGCTCGTACATATACGGCATTATTGTGGCCATTGTGCGGTAAAGATAGTAAAATAATTTACAGAGATGGTACAGGTGTTCACACGGGCTACAAGCGGCGAAGGTAGCTGACCAGAGCACTGAAACGAGTCACAGAATACTCAAAGTAACACAGAGAGAGGAATGGAATCGAAAATCTGCTGCTGTATGTTGTGAAACGGTCTGTTTATACTTATTGGGGAAAGAGGCGTCCTGCCATTTCCATGGCAACACGTCAATAGCTGAGGCGCAGCGATTGTTGACACGAGACGTGCTTGAAATGGGCAGTACGCGTCTGCTGATGTCAGGCTCAGGGGCGGGGGATTTGATTTAGTGCCGCAAAGGCAGGTGAGCCAGGTCGATGCGGCGGAATGATAGGATTATCACAAAATGGAGGCTGATTTCGAGTGCCATAATGGGCGAAAAGTCGGGTAAGGTCCATAGGAAAGTTTCCTACGATCTACCGATTTATGCTTACAAACACATGGCCGACCCGTAGGGACAATAAAAAAAAAGTCCCGGAACTATCCTTTAAGCCAGGCCCCAGCTAATGTCACTTTTAGTTACCCAGTTTTCTGCATTCAAATACAACTAACAATTTTTACATATGCAGCTAGAATGCTGATTCTAAGTTTAAAACTATGACATTTAAACAATTGCAACCTATGTGACACTCAAAGTAGGTCACTCATTTCTTTTAAACATTTAGATGTTTAGTGTCTTTCAGTCCAAATTTACTTAAACTGCTGAAATCCACAGCTCAGCCAGTCTTGTTATAAACCTTCAAGTCACTTCAGAATATAACTTTACATTGTATCCACCTCTCAGTAAGTCTTTCTTTGGCCTGCTTTGGGTTCATTTATTCAGTTTTACACAAAAAAGTCTGGTGGTTTTAAAACGCCGGCTTTCTGATAGTGGTGAGTACTGGTAATGCACCCATTTTTGGGATTTAAGAAAATGAATTCCCCACAATTCTAGGTTGCTTTTGGCAATCAGCATTGCCATTCCCAATGGTTTCAGGCTACTGTGTGGGTAGTCCAATGGTGGTTTTAGGCAGTGCCCTTCTGTGCCCATAACATCGGCAAAAATGGGTGGCAGCCTATTCTTCATGCATTTCCCTGGGCATTTTCTGGGAAGCTCTGGCCATCATGATGTTTTCAATGCCAGTACTGCACAGTTTTTGAGGTAGGGCTCGGATGCATGGGTAAAAACATCCCACAGTTGGGTGACACTAACTCTGCCATTGTTTTTCTGTATAATACCAAGTAAGTCCCTTACCACCTCCAGGCCATTTAGGGTGCTATCCTGTCCATCAATAGGTAATATATTTAACATATTATCAAATGTATCCAGGTTTTTTTCCGTCCAGAGTATTCTGTTTCCACCCGCTGTGTTTTATATATTCAGAATATCTCCTACTTGGCATAATTATTGGTGTGTTTTCAACAGCTTACATTTCAGTACCCTATGGTCACTTAGAGGTGTGAATATATGTTCAAAGCATTCCACTTGTTTTCGTAGACCATCGCTAACAAACATATAATCTATGTGATAGCTCACTTTTCCATTAGTCCAGGAAGTTTGTTTTTCCCCCAGAGCTTCTGGATCTAAATAGGATAATCCCCAACTCTGTGGCATATTTAGCCAGCTGATCCCATTGGTAATTTGTAATGAGTGGTTTTGTTTAATTCCAAATGTTCCCAAATCAGAAGGAGGTGCTATCTCAAATTCCCCACACAAATCATTCCATTTTACCATCTCATCAATCGCCTTGCCACAATAGGCATTAAAATCCCCCGCTATCATAATTTATGATTTGGGGGATTTCATTGTCCATCCTTCAATGGTATCCATTATTACCTTACCTACCGCTTCTATGTTTACCCCCCGGACGCGAATATACATTAATCAATATGTCACCAATATCAACCTGCTTCCCTATGATAGCACACATGACAAAGGCGGAACAGCCAAATTTGTTATACTCTCTAACAGTAATGGGGCATTCAGCACCTAGGCAAAGTTCCCCCACTTTGGCCGTCCCTTGCCACCACATATTGCAGGTTTCAACAGGATTTCATAACCATCCATTCGAATTGTACCACTTACCCACGTCTCTTGTAGGGCAAACACATCACAGTTCGCCACATAACTTGACCCATCTTTATGTAAAAAGGATCGGAACCCTCTGCTGTTCCAGGAGATCATTATTGGCTCATGGCCTACCTCCATATCTCAACAGTCTTCAAAGTAATTCCTATCCGGGATCCACCTCTCCATTCTCTTTCGGCCCTCAGACATTCGATTTTTATTCTCATTCTGATTAATTAAATTACTTCTTTTTGGGGCATTATTCCAAGTGTTGTTGCAGATTATAATTTCAAAGTCTTTATCCCATAATGCCTTAGAGTGTTCCCTGATCGGTTCTACTATCACAGCGGTCCCAAACTGGACAATTGCCCAGTTGTTCCAGCTACTAAATTCTGGGAGTGTCACCCTCACAATGTCTGTAGTTTTTATGCACTGAAGTTGAGGAACCCTATTTAACCATTCTAAGAGCCATGTCCGGTTTAAGTATGGGCTTTCCTCATAAGGAGTCCTCTCAATTATCTTAATACTCGTACCCAGGTTGAATACAATATCATCTTTATCCTTGGACACACCCACCATCATTTCACTAAATCCTCCTATA
The DNA here is from genome assembly GCF_040938575.1 of Ambystoma mexicanum. Lineage (NCBI taxonomy): Eukaryota > Metazoa > Chordata > Amphibia > Caudata > Ambystomatidae > Ambystoma > Ambystoma mexicanum. The sequence continues at coordinate 1,044,098,913 of NC_090936.1, forward strand.
TTATTACACATTGCCGGTCTCTCCATTTCTCCCATATATGCATCTTTTTTTTCTGCAATTAAGGGTGTCAATTACCTTATTAGTCGGATTATTCAAATACCTCCCCATTCTTCCTCCTTCTCCAACATTTCCTCATTGTCTTGTGTTTATCAGGGCTGCATCAGAGTCGGCTACCATCTGCTAACCTTTCAACCATTTCTCTATCCCTTTGACATGTTTGGCAGTGCTTTTACTACCTTCATCTGTTTCCTTAGGATTCAAATTTAATTCAAATCTACTACCTACTTCAACACACACAATATCCTTTTTGGACGTCTCAGCCAGTGCTATACTATTATTTTTGGCTGTTTTGGTCTTTCTTACTTTGCCTATTCTTCCCTTACTTTTTGTCCCTTTTTTATTATTTTGTTTGCGTCGGATATGCCTTTTTTGCGTCCATGTGTATCAGTAATTTCATCCTCCGAGTTAGTATCCAGGTTCTCAATACACTCAGCCACTAGTTCTTCTTCATTTATCTCTGATATCTTTATATCAGTTCCATTCACCATTCCACATTCTTCATCCACAATCATACATAGCTCACTCAGGTCACCTATGACCTCTTCCATCATTCCCACTTTTCCTATGATGTATTCTTTAGTGGGTTCTCTTTTTGTTGTTATATTCTCGCCTATTGTTGTCATATTCTCAGCTATTATTATTACTAGGTTCTTAATGTCTTGCTGCTCATTCATGAGCTTAGTACATATGCCAAGTAAAATGTCCACCATTGTTGTAGTAGCATTGAGTTTTCGTCCTATATTTAAAGTTGTGTCAACGATCATTCCATGAATAGTCCTCAACCTCATTTATGGAGTTCTCTTGGGCCAGTTTTTCCAGGTCCGGCGTTCCCGATAAGTTTGTTCCTATCACATTGTCCATATTTTCCATGTGTTCAATACTTTTTTCCACTTGTGAGTACCAGGTACTGCCGGGATCCCCATTGAATGCCGTCTGAAATCATGGCACAAGTTCAATAATGAGTTGTTGTCTATCATGGAACTGTTATCAGGTAGAGAAGGTATTTCCTGATTTAATAGCTCTTTTACAATGTCCCTTTTGGTTTGAAAAGCTTGAGATTTTTGGTTGTTCCATAGTCAACCTTTCATTTATCCGGGCCTTTTTATTTCCAATCCTGGGCCTCCTTTTCCTTTCTGGAAGTCTTTATCAGATAATAGGGGGCTAATGAGTGAAACGCTTCTAATGCGCTTTTTTCTTTTTAAATTATGCAAGCAAAGTTAGGGGCCCATCCTAAGCAAGCTGTTATATAGCAAACTCTCAATAAGGAGGCAAAGAGGAATATGGGTATGAGCAAGACAAACGGGGGTGCAATATAGTGATATCTACTCACTGTGGTAGCCTTGGTGTAACCGCCCAAGAAGCATCCCGCTTACCGTGCCCTGCAAACAGCACTCACCTGGCACACTCTGCTGGATGCACGCGCGTGGCCTCTCGTTATCTAAGAATAGTAAAAGTAGCCATTATTAGTTCAATGTGCTATAATATTTGCAGTCCTAAAGTTCTTTAATATAGTCCACTCTTCTATAGTAGTGTTGGTACCTTTGTTGATAGTGATTTCACATGTAGAAGAAGTCGAGGAATCGAGTAGATCCACACTGAGTCGCACAGCAAAACGGGCCAGCAAACAGCACTCGCCTGGTGCACTCTGCTGGATGCGCGCGCAGATGCACGTGTCTGCCCTTGAAGTAGTGCATTTTGGGAGGGCGTGTGGCCTCTCATTATCTTTGTTCATAGTGATTTCGCACGTAGAAGAAGTCGAGGAGTCGAGCAGATCCACAGTCAGTCGCGCAGCAACACGGGCCAGCACACAGCACTCGCCTGGTGCACTCTGGTGGATATCAAATATCAAAGATGAGGAATACGTGGGAGGAACATCCAGTCGAAAGAACGTTACCAGGGGTAAGGAACCTGTTCTACTGACCCATCCCTAAAATCAACCCACTCATCCATTCTTCCACATTTTCCATTTATGCAATGACACATTAGCTCACTAACATGTACATCCATTCACTCATACACTCACCCACATTGTCAAACTAAGTACATCAATATACAGTGCAATTCACTTGAAAAGGCAGATGCAGCTGTTGTGTCGATGCATGATAATTTTTGGTTTTGACACATATAATAATGCTATAGCACCACCTTGTGACCAGAATATTGCTGCTGAGAGGAGAAAAAAAGAGGACGTATGTTGAGAACCAGAAAATGTCATGGCACCCAGCCATGCTATTCTTATTCTTGGCCACAGTCCTTTAGGTTAGTCCTTCTCCTTTGTCATAGTTCTTCATTCTAGGCTTTTCCCTTCATCATTGTCCTTCATCATTCTCCTTATTCTTTTTTTACATTTTTTTTTATTTTTATTGTATATGGTTACAAAAATATAACCTTTCACAAATCTCAAATTAAATACATAATTTAATAAAAAAGGGAAATTTATACAGTTAACAAAGCATTTCGCATCCAAGCCAGTTAAAACAAAATGTGTACAATATTTTAAAAGGATTTTACAATTCTAATTTACAGTCCTCAAGCATCTTAACAACAGCAATCGTCTTTTGATGGGAGTGACCATCGATCAGGCTTTCCCAGAAATGGTCATGTGGCCAGTATGTTAAATCGGATATGAACCTGCTGAAAAATTGATGCCTGGAATTTCTCGTGCCCTCACACTCCATCATCAGATGTTTGATTGATTGGTTTTCTGGCTTGGCACACGACTGACATAGACTCACTGATGAAGCCGCCAAACCTCTTCTCAACAGGATTTCCCCAGTATGTAATATGTTCAATCTCAGTCTAGAAAATGTATTCCTTAGTCTCCAGTCTGGGAATTGTATTAGATATTTTCTGAGGAAGCCCAGTTTTCTTTCAGATCTTTGTAGGGGATTTGGGTGTGGCCCTGATCTTATTTTCTCAAGGGTCTTAACCCAATCCATTTCCTCCCATTTTTTTTTGGCCTTTAACGGACTTTCCTCCAACAATTTAGAGTCTATGTCCGCCCACTACTGCCATTCCTTCGCCAGCAAGTCAAGTCTATCCAAATGGTAGGAAATACCATCCTCCAGATGTTTTCTCATATCTGTGTTTAAGGATTGGTCTTGAGTTGTCGTAATACAGTAGTGCAAAGTCAGCAGTTTCCACCATGCTTGGGATTTTAATAATCTTAAACCCAGTTCCAATCTGATATTGTCCATTGATAGACACATTGGTAAACCCAAGGCATGTTTCCATACAAGACCTTCCCATTTTTGCCAGGACGTGTTCGATAGGTGGGGTTTTGCTTCTAGCCCATACAATAAAACGGGGATGACCTTGGCCTGGTAAAACTTGAGGACAGGTATGAATGGAAATTTTCCCTACTTCCAAAGAATTCTTTTCATCTGGGCTGCTAGGGGTTTTATTTTTATCTCAAGGTCAGACTCCACCTTGCATAATGCCAGTGTGGCATAGATTTTGTATCCCAGGTAAACCCAATCCTCCACCCGTGTGATTGCCTCCCCCCCATTCTTTGCAATAGTCACTTGCCTTCATCATAGTTGTTTGTCATAGTCCTTTTCCTTAATCTTCATTTTCATCCTTATCCATCTCCCTCAAAGTCCTTCATCATAGCACTTCTCCTTCATCATAGTTCTTCTCCTTTGTTAGAGTCTTTTGCCTTCATCATAGTGTTTTGCCTTAGCACTTCTCCTTAATACTACTCCATTATCCTTGCACGTCTCCATCCTTGTCTTTCATCATAATCTTTCTGTTATCATCGTCCTCTATCATACTCCTCCTTCATCAAAGTTCATCACAATTATCATTGTCCTTTGTCCTAGTCCTTTTCCTTAGTTGCAGCCCTTAATCATAGTCATTTGTACTAGTCGTTCACCTTCATAACAGCCCTTCACCTTCATCATAGTCTTTCTCCATCATAATCCTTTGTCGCAATCCTTCTGCATCATAGTCCTTATTTTTCATCAGTCCTTCATCATAGTCCTTTGTTACAGTGCTTTTCCTTTGTCATAGTCCTTCATCCTAGTCCTTATTCCTCATCATAGTCCTTCACCATAGTATTTCATATGGAAGTCCTTTTTCATAAAAGTCCCTTGTCTGAGTCCTTTTCCTTCACCATTGTCCTTCATTACAGTTTTTCATCATAGATCTTCTCCTTCATCATAGTTCTTCATCCTAGTCATTCTCCTTCATCAAAGTGTTTTGCCATGGTCTTTTTTCTTTATCATAGTCTTTCAATCCAGTTCTTCATCATAATGCTGTGTCCTAGTCCTTTGGCCCAGTTCTTTTTCCTTCATCAATGTCCTCCATCACACTCCTCCTTTGTCCTGGTCCTTCTCATCATAGTTTTTCATCATAGTCCTTCTTCATCATGGTCATAGTCTTTCTACTTTATAGCCCTTCATCATACACCTTTGTCATAGTTCTCCTTCTTGGTCACAGTCTTTCACTTTTATCATATCCCTTCTCTAGCACTGTAGTCCTTTGTCACAATAATTCTCCTTCTTTATGGTCCTTTTCATTATAGTGCTTCTGCATCGTCCATTGTAGTCCTTCACCTTCATCATAATATTTCTGTCCTTTGTCATAACCCTTCTTCGCCAACGTTCTAGTCCTCTTCCTCTATTAAAGTCTCCCATCATAGTCCTCATTCTTTGTCATGGTTCTTGTATTTCTTTAGAGTCCTTCATCATAGTCATTCTCCTTTGATATAGTTAACCATCATAGTCCATTGTCTTAGTAAATGTTTATAATTCTTCATCTTCACTTGAGACCACAGGTTCTTGGTTCTCGTCTTATTTTAGCACTCTTTTTCTGTTTCCTGAAAAGGTTCTCATTCCTCTTTGCAGACTTTATCTTATGGTGTACTACAAGGTTGTGTTCTTGGTCCGTTGTTAGTTACTTTATATACTATTCCACTGGCATTTCGTATTCACTCATTGGGGTTCCAAACACACATTTACGCTAATGATATACACATTATATTTTAATTTTTACGGTCTCTCTTCACCAGCAATTGTCTTTGTACATTTTTGCAGTGGAATTCTGGATGTCATCTTATTTTTTATGATTAAATCCCCAGAAAATTAGATCTTGTTTTATTCCTGCTACTGCAACTATTATTTGTCCCAGCTTTATTTATTTTCCTCCTGTTTATTTATTGTTTGATTGTTAGGTACTTATACAATTAGAATATACTGTTTCAAAGCGCCCGCAGGGCAGGGAGGTAGTGAGGGTGGGAAATACATTACAATACAATATTAAGAGCAGAGGGGGGAAGAGAAAGAGGGATGAACCTACTATGCCTTGTGAGTATTCAGAACGTGCAAGTGCAGAAAGGAAGAGTGAAGAGGGGGTAAGTGCTGGAGAGTCCAAGCTTGTGTGTGAGCCATGGAAGAAGTGCTAGGAATGTTGAGATCTACACTGTCTGGGCCACGGGAGGTGTAAGTTCGAGTCTCCAGAGCAGAGGGTGTGCAGATGCAAAGTGCTATGGGTAGACAGGAGCTGGGAAGAATTGGTGTGGGAGTGTTAGGCAGAATCCACTGCAGTTCCCTTGGGGAGCACTACAGCAGATTAAGACTACAGTTATATGCAATAAATCCCCTTTGGTATCAGTCAGCACCACAAAGATTTAGTTGGTAGCTGTGGCTAAGCAGTCATACTTATCTCAAGAGGGAGATGAGCAGTATTCAGGGTTTACACATTAGGACTACAGTACTATGGTACAAGGAAACACTGACCAAAGCTTTGTATTAAAAAGAATATGTATATTTGTTTTACACTCTTCTAGTTCAACACATAAATCACAATTATTAAAGCAAGTTAAAACAGTCAAGAAAAGCATACACAACTCCCTATTTAAATTATAGACAAGTTTGAGCCAGAGTGAAAGCTAAGAAAAATGGCACTCTAGTAATTTCTTAAAAGGGAGAGAAAGGACAAGTTATACAGAGTTAACCTCTTAAACACACTAGCAACACTTCCCACGTGGATTGTGAACATGTTAGGCAAGGTAGCACTTTAGCAATAATCATACATATGTGAAAACCAAGCAAAGTGGCACTTCAGCAATACTTAAGAGCGAAGGAAGAGTGGTTATAAGAGTTTTTGGTGCACCAACACAGTTGAGGATGAAAGGCAATCTAATGAAGGCAGTTGTAACAGATTTAGCCTAAGTCAATAGGCCTGTGCCAGAGTTAGTGGTACAGGTCAATGTACCCAGGATCAAACGGTTCTAGTCGCTGCAGTCAATTCTTTGGTTTAACGGTTCAAAAGGAGGGTGCAGAAGGTAAAAGATAATGTTAGTCGATAGGGGTGGCCAACCCAGGAGGTAGGTAAAGGATTTTAACAGTACCCCTCGAAACGGGAGGCCTGGCGGAACAATGTACCTGAAAAAGTGGAAGCGGCTCCTGCAGTGGCGGTGTTTCCTGGCAGTTCCTGCAGTTTGTGTTGTCCAGCAGAGGAAGAGAGGCTCTCGTCGTGGTAGAAGGTTCGAGTTACTGCACTACCCAGGGAAGAAGCCAGCCGCGGTGATGCTGAAACAGATTAAAAGGTACGCTCCTTTAAATTGCGGTCGTGGTGGACAGTTGCCTGGCTATCCAGTCTCCGAGTGCAGGGCACTGGCGATTTGACCGAGGCAGGTCCTGGAAGGCGATTGGCGAACTGGTTGGCCCCACCAGCTCAAGGGAAGAATACTCTTGCAGGTGAAGATCTTCTCAAGTCGTTGGTGAAAAGTGGTGAGGATCTGTAGCAGGGCTTCACCAGTGGATCAGTTGTTGCAGATGTCTTCAGCTTCTCTCCTCTTCGGTTTCTTAGTTCCAGTGGTGACGTCTTGCTCTTCCAGTCCACAGGTCCCTGCTTTCATGCAGAACATCCCCCATTCATACAGCCTAGCTGTCACTCACACAGTGGAGTGGTCATCATGGCGGGAGACCCTCCAACCTATCAGGGCAGAGTGCAACTTGGGTTGCTTAGTCAACCCTGTCCAGGGTGCCTACTCCCCCTCCCACACAATGGGTCTACCCCAGACTCAGTGGCGCTGAAAGGAGGGCTTCTTGGCAGAAGCCCGCAAAAAGGAAGAACAAAGGATCCCCGACCTGGGTTAGGATTTCAGAGAAAGACACGAGAAAGAAATATTATTAAAGTTCTGGCAAAAAAACTCTACCAGATTAAAGTTAATAAAAATATAAACCCACGGTTCGTTAGAGGCTGTCAGTAAAAGTGGTAGCCTCGAACAATGGGAAAATCCCATAAGAAAATATTTGCGGTCGAATATTTACGGTAGTAACCACTGCCACCAGCCAGAAACTTTTGAGAGAGGGACTGTACGGTGCCCTCTCGAAAATGAACACAAGGGAAACATTATTAACCCTTTCCAGTACTTCCATAGTAAGATGGTTTGTACTGGTTTAGTTCATAACTATTGACTAGTAAAGTCAATGGGGACTTTACATGCCCTGGGAGACAGTAGTCAGTCCCAGAGTATGGAGTCTATGTTTGGGGGTCACTATGACACCCCTGTGTTACTGCACTGAGGGTGCTGTGTAACACACATGTATAAAGATGGTTCCTATGAGGGTGAGAAAAACCCCATAGACATTAAACACAAAAATAGCCTACAACACACATCAGCATTCTGTCTAAGAGTGGGAAAAAGAGTCTCACTCTTAGTAGGAGAAAAACACAAACCCTTCAAATCCAGCAAATCTGCTGGGGGACTCTATAGGTAAGGGAAATTAGCCATTGAATGAGAATTCTCCCTAACATGGAGGTCAAGGCCCGGAAGATGCATAAGGGCCAAGGACACCGATTCAGCAACTGTGAGATCAGCAGAGGAGAGAAGGAGGGAAGGAGGGAAGGAGAAGGAAATGACGAAAGTCTCAAGGAGTTTCTGGAATTTGAGAAGATCCTGCTCAAGGCGCAGGAGGAGGGGGAGGCTATTCCAAAGGAGGATACCCGCAGAAGAAAAGTGAGCAACCCCTGCCCTCTTTTTAGCAAAACGCTTTACACACAAAGAGTTGGTGCCAGAGAAGCGAAGTGGTCTAGTGGGAGTGTATTTAGTGAGATAGAGTTGAAGATAGTGTGGTCCCCGGGCCCAGACAGCTTTGTGGATGATGCAGAAGGATTTGACATTAATCCGTGCAGCAACCGGGAGCCAGTGAAGACTTTTTAGTGCAGGAGAGATGCAGTCCCTGGGCTTAAGGCCAAGGATACGTCTCGCTGCCCTATTCTGGATAAGCTGAAGGGGTCGCAGAGTGGAAAAAGGAAGATTCAGGAGGAGGCTATTACAGCAGCCAAGTCTAGAGAAAACTAGGGCTTGAGTCACATTGAGCCTCGGAGGGGAAAGGGAGAAAAAGTAGAATTCCTTTGAGAAGGAAGAGCTGATAGCTGGACTTCTTGGCAATGTCCTGAGTGTGTGGGAGGAATAAGAGAGAGGAGTCGAAGATAACTCTAAGGTTTCTGGCTTCAGTTGAAGGAGCAGGGGGAGAGCCCAAGTAGGAAGGCCAGAGTGAGGGGAAGAAAGAGGGAGCAGGGGTCCCAATGGGAAGGATCTTCCCAATGGGAAGGGCGTTGAGGCAGAGATCATTGGAGACGTACCAGGTCTAGATGGCAGATATGCAGCCGTGATGATGGAGGGTGCAAGAGGGACAGCAGGGAGTCTCAAGAAGAGCTGTGTGTAGTCTGGGTAACACTGGAAGTTGGAGGAGAAGGAGGAGATGAGGCGTGCAAGGAAAGAAAGGTAGATCTTACATGTTGTTAGCTATACATGTTTGTCGATTCCAACTTTACAATATTAGAAAAAATCATCATCTTTTAACATTCACTGCACCAAAAACTTTACTTTTGACTTTGGTACTTTCACATTTCATTTATTACCTTATATGCTAGGTTACTGTCACAGATGGCACAATAATTACTCCTCCAAGCCTCAGAGACACTTTAAGTGTTCTATTGATTTTTCAATGGGCTCTTTGGCTGTCCCTCTCCCTCTTTTCTAAAACTCATCTCCTCCTTAGAGGATACTGCTTGTTTCACCCTCAGTATGCTAAAGTATAAATGAACTAAGGTGTTAATCTGAAGGCACATGGACTTGTCTACCTAAACTCCCTCGGGAACATCCTATCCCTCCCTACTGCAATGTGTTATTTTTCTATTGGGAAAGGGGACTGTGCATTTCATATAGTCGGCCCAACTCGATCTCCTTTCTCTTCATGGCCACGTCTTTCTCTCCCTCTAACTGCGTGATGGCCTTATATCACTACTCTCCACCTTCCAGCTCTTACTCTGCCTAAGTCTCATATCCACCAATTGATGTTATCACACTCCTACACACTACCACTCCCTCCTACACACTACTAATCCCTCTTCCACACTACGTCCTTCGCCACACTACTACTCAGTCCTGCACTCGACTACTCCCTCCTCCACACAACTACTTCCTACTACCACTACCTCTACCACACTACTACACCAACCCTCCACCCCCTGCTCAGACACGCTCCCTTCACTCAATCCCAGGCGCTTCACAATCAACCCTTACACTGACTCACTAACCACACTTGCCACATTGTCACATGCACTCACACAGAAGTACCACTTGCTTTTACCAACCAATACCTCACCTTCTCATGAAATCGCCTCCAAGCTCCACCCTTCCTTCCTTCCTTCCTTCCTTCCTTCCTTCCTTCCTTCCTTCCTTCCTTCCTTCCTTCCTTCCTTCCTTCCTTCCTTCCTTCCTTCCTTCCTTCCTTCCTTCCTTCCTTCCTTCCTTCCTTCCTTCCTTCCTTCCTTCCTTCCTTCCTTCCTTCCTTCCTTCCTTCCTTCCTTCCTTCCTTCCTACTTTCCTTCCTTCCTACCTGCCACCTCCACCTCCACCAACATCACTCGAACAACCCACACACTCTTGCTTCCTGTTCCTCCTTTTATTCTCCCCCACCTGGCATTGGCTTACTTGTGCTGGGAAGGGGGCAGCCCCCCCCACAACCCCCTAGGCACTTTAAAGCAAGGCGAGATGCATTCAAGGCACTGTGATGGGCCAGGGGTGGGGGACAGTGAAAGGGATGGCTTCCCATTCAGCCGGACCTTATGCTAATGTAATCAATTATAGTGTATTCATATGGTGTGGCCCAAGGTACGGGCGGCATCGCTATTTTGCATAGATATTAATAATCATAGATAGAAGAGAAGGTTTACGCAGAAAATGCGGCTGTACGTGCACTAGGCCCAAATCCACAAGGTTACAGAGATCTCCAGTCATGCCTGAGCTCCAATGAGGACAGTTCACACCACCACCCGCTGCATTGTTTATTCATTATTCTTGAAAGTGTTGCAAAGATGTGTCTTTCCCCCAAAAGCAATGTGCCCCACAAGGCCACGATCAGAGGTGGGCGCCTGGTGTGCACGTTATCTCACTTTGGCCAAAGCATGACCCTGCCCATTCCCAAGTGACCACGAGTTATAGCCCATTTAACTGACTGAACCCTAAGATCCCTGAATTACATGACACCAGGTGCCCTTTGACCACCAACCCCAAAGTAACAAGTCCTGAGATGTTCAAAGAGGATGGACAGGATGTGTTGTTGAAGCGACAATCATGTGATTTGTATTGTGAGGTGCTGGGAGGGATAAATTATAGTTCAAAACGACGGCAGAGAGCTTGGAGCCGGATGGCGCGGAGGAGTGAAATGTATGTGCAGATGTTAGAGTGCCATGGAACCTCCTGTGTGTCTGTTTTGAAGCCTGCCAAGTGCACAGTATGAGTGATAAACAAGCTGTATAGTAGGGTTATAGTTAATTTGTTTTCTGGCCTTCGACGTGAGAAGAAGATGAGCCCTGCATCGCCCACGTGATGGAAGATGGATGGACTGGGCTGGGACCAATAAACTGCCCTCCCATTTGGATAAAGGCAGGACCTGTATAAGGTCCATCCAATCAGGTTTTTACTATATGTGTTGCATCACTTATGACAATGTTTTGCTTTATGTGTTTCTGCTTGTATCTTTCTTTGACAGAATGTTCTCAGCAGCAGAGTACTTTGCTGTTGCTTTCATTTGCGCATGAGATTAAACCTGCTATCCTTACGAGATCTACTTGGGCCTTTCTTCCCTAGTGGGTTGTATTCTTTCTGATGTGCGCCTTCACAGGCTTGCTTTCAATTGGTGACCCCGACGTGATCCCAGTGCGCATCCATACTTGCAGAGGATTCCAGGACACTTCTCCAGAAGGAGCAGCGCCCACCTTTAGCGACCAGCCCCAAAAAAACATGTGTTTCGAGTGGTTTAGCAGACGCCATTTTATGAAAAGTCCTCTCTGCTCTTTGAAGCGGGGCATGGCTCCGAGGAGAGTGCAGGGCGTTGTCGGAACCCCGTGACAGAGGAGTTCAGGTGAGCATGCACATGAGTAGACTCTGGTAAGTAGGGGGTAGATGCATGGGGAAGCGTGAAAGGTGTGAGCACGTGGAGAGTGAGGTCATTGATGTAACATGGATGAGGGTAGGCTTATTATTGATAAAGTTTGAATCAGTGATTGAGTAGTTCGGTGAAGTATTATAAGGTAAGGCATTATACAGTAAGGAAAAGGTAAGGCAGGGAGCCCCTCCTTAGAAGGGGAGGGAAGGTGGCACCACGAGGCAGAGTAATATTTAAAGGAGGTATATGGAAATTAAAAGTAGTGGTCTCATATAAAGTAGTAGGCTGGAACAAGTAGCGGTTGTTAGTATAGTGTTTGTTTCCATTTATGGTAATTGTGTTTTATGGCTGAAGAAGCAGGCCCGAGAATGGGCGGTAATTGTGTAAGTCAATGTGTGGTGCTGCTTGATTTTCTGGAGCAGCTTGTGTATGTTTGGAAGGGTGAGAGAGAAGTGTGGTGGTTGATTCTTTTGTTTTTGCTGTTACAAGCAAGCAGCAGCATGCGCGGCATGTTAGAAGGGCTTTTTGGGGGGCTACTAAGAGGCAAACGTCACTAGCATGGGGTGAGAATTGCCAATAGAGCACATGTATGAGGCCCTGCCACTGTTTGTGACAGGGTGGAAAAATATAGGCAGCGGATCGCAAAACGGGATGGGAGGGGAGGCCCTGCCCAAGGCCAGGGCAGGACTCACATAACAAGAGTATTCTGGAACACATGTCCACATTTTTAGTAGCTAAATATAAGGGGAAGCAGCTACAGAAGAGAAAAGAGATTCTCAATCTTTGGCGCATGCTCGAAGATACAGAGAATCAAGGTAATGGAGCGGATGTGCAGAGACAGAGAAGTGAGAAGTGCGGCGGAAAGGGAGAAGGGGAAGGTGGGGTGCAGGTAGGGACTAAGGGATTATATCCCTTGACACCATATTCTGCGTAAGGGTACACTAATCCAAGTTATGTACGTGCTGCGATGGGGACCCCTCCCGCTGCAGTAGGGTGCCCTGCAGTGTCAGCAACGTTACTAACTACAGCTTTCCCACCCCCATATACCCATCGGCCTGAAGTACCAGCATCAATGGAATACAGGTCTAGGGAGTTTCAGGATAGGTTGACAGGTTTGCTAGCATAACTGCAAAAGTTACAGACTTCCCCAGAAACAGGAAGGGATATAAGCACACTAAGAAGGATCAGGGGAGTGGAGGTCAGGGGAACTATCGCTTGAAATGGATATTGAAAGTATACGACGTGTAGGTGTCGAAAAAGAAAGGAGCCCGGGTGGGTGGATCATCTTGGGGGAGGAGACTATGGTGGTGGAAGAGAATGTAGAGGAAGGGGGTGTTGGTAAATTTATAGAGGATGCAATTGAAGAGGAAGGGAGGGGTGAAGCGGCGGCTGAGAACACCCCCCAAGTAGAGGGTATATGGGCAGGGGGCAGGTTGAGGAATAGGGCTGGCCAGATGGCAGTGGTAAAAAGCAGAAGTGTTGCGAAGAAGGGTGTGGGAAGTAGGGCAGCAATGCAGATGCCCCTCATACATAAGAGATAAGGGAGGACACAGTATGCGCCCTGGCCCCAAATGGACATGAATAATGTAATGAAGGCCCTCCCTCAGCTCACAGCAGGGGCAAGTAAGTGGATAGATGAATTTGAAAAACAAACGGCAGGGGTGCCCCTGGCAATAGGGGATCTTAAGAGCCTACTGGTTGCCGTAATTGGGGATCAAGCTGGAGACGGATGGGTTAAGGCCGGATACCGGGAGTAACCTTGGGGTACGATGCACATGATAGGTCATCATTCAATGGAGTTAGGGCATTGGTATGCAGGGCACTATGCAGGGCCTTTCCGGACACTCACGATTTATAGTCTTTTATGCAGTCTACTATGGTGGATGATGAGGCCTCACCTGGATTTATTCTTAAAATACAGGAGACCTGGAGAGCGGAGACGGGAGGGCCGTTGAATCAATCAATACCATTCTTCTATTTTATCATAAACAGGGGTTTTCCAAATAAAGTGCAGAAGGCACTGGATAAGATTGTGGGTGTTTAAGTAAAGGGATGGCCGGAAATATAGAGTATAATAGTGCATCATTGCAAAAGGATTAAGGAGCGGGAGAGGGAAACAGCCTAAAGGCGTCAGGGAGATGAAGCAAAGTGAGGGGAGAAAAAAGTGGCAAAAGTGGCAGTTCAGATACCCGTGCCGACGCCAGTACAGGCTGAAGGAGCAGAGGGTTCACAGCAAGTTGTGAGTGCCACTTTTGCAGCACCCTGGGCAGAAGGAGGACAAGCACAGTGGGGCGGAGGCAACAGTACCCTGGGCCACAGTGGCAGCAAGGTGGGCTGCAGCGAGGAAGAGGGGGGATTTCCAGGAGCAAGAGGAGGAGGGTTTGGATGCAGAGGAGGTAAGTTCAGATAGTCTCAATGTTGGAATTGTTTAAGGTGGGGCAGTTTGCAAGAGAGTGCAGGAGCAGGTCCGCGGTGGGGTATAATTATGTGCCACAGCAACAGGGCCAAGGGCTCCAAGGACCCCAAGGGCTAGGGCATCAGCAACAGGGTCAAGGTTATCAGAACCAAGAGAATACATGGGGGCAATACCAAACTTATCCTCAGTAACCCAAAGCACTGGACACACAAGCGCTGTACCCGCCGCAGCAACAGCAGGGCAGTGCTGCCCCGGTACTTAGGGTGCCGGGTGCGGGTGAGACTGCTGCTCCCTTTGGGGGAGCAGCAGTAGTAGGAGGTAGACCCTTCTCTTTCCCTGGAACAAGCACATATTCTGATTAGGACAGCCCATAAAGAGCACTTGCGCGTCCGGTCCTGTCGACGACTATCCACCCGAAGAGGAACCATTGGTGGGGCAGAGATAGGAAACAAGCAATTCATATTTATGGTGGACTCTGGTGCAACCAAACATGTATCATGGAAGGAAACTTTCACTATCAGGAAAATATCTTGACGTACAGGGATTCTCTGGGGCTATTTCCAAGGTTCCATACACTGAGGAGCTGGATGTAAAGGTGGGAGGGAAGGTAGTACGGGTGCCCCTATTATATTTCGAGAGTTACCCAGTCAATTTACTGGGTAGGGACCTGCTCAGTTAGTTAAACATGACTATATCTTTCACAGATCATGGTGTAGTCTGTTCCACGCCAGGAACGTGTGCAGTAAGGGCAATGATGATCTAGATGAATATGATGACTAGAGAGGTGGTAGTACGCAGGATTCACGTAGATCCGGACATGTTTTGTCTATGGTATTACAGTGCTTGTGAAGGCAGTGCTCCAGATTGCCAAGCAATGCTGGCGCATGCCCACTGATTTCAGTTTTCAGCCAACTGTGTCGCCCGAGGTGGTGGCAGGAACAATATTATCACTGGACCTACAGAGGTTGTTGGTTTCGGACAAAAGGATTGTCATATTGGGAATGAATAGGGATGGGTGCGAGTGGCGCACAGTGCTCAGTGTAGGCCCAATAGTGCAACTAAAGGAGGTGACGGGTGACAAACTGTTTGAGAATAACAACAAGGAGGGGGAAATAATATTGGAGATTTGCATCCCATGTTACATAATGATACAGTATCGAAGAGTGCAGTGTCCCCTAATGGCAGCTGATTTACAGCACGTGCCCTCGCAGATGTGGACTACAAATCCACATGATGTAGGGTTATTGATAGATGTAACACCTGTGCGTATAACACTGCCAGGTGCTGTGCTGCCCATGGTAAGACAATATCCACGGTCCGGAGAGGACATTGAACACGCTAGCGCCAGGTCATTCTTTGTGTTCACCAGCAGGCTCAAGTAGGCACAGATCACCCTCTTCATCACAGAGCACAGCTTTGCTATATCCTAGGTTGGTCGACAACTTAGTGTCAATATTGAGGCTATGACATGGTCACGCTCTTCAGAATCCTGCGATCCATCAAAAATAAATTCCAACATTTGAACCAGTGATACAGATGCAGAAGGACCTCCGGACTCGAGCTCTGCGGACTTCAGAAACACGTCAATCAGGTCCAGTATGTTGCCACTCTTAAGACAGGCATGATACGATGCTCTGACAGCTGTGTAATCCTCAGGCTCTTTCATGCCATGCTTGAGGGACAGTTTATCATGCAGGAAGCACTTCCATATGAACAAAACGCCACTGAGAGACACTGTGAATTCACCAAAGCTCTGTTTATGGACCTTGGCATCGGCCATTGCCAGCTGCAGGATTCGCAGCATGCAGCCCGCCCCTGCACAGAGTGCTTCTCTCGCACCCGGGTAACATGGCCAAGTGCCTTCAGACCAACTGGTGCATTCTCAAGACGTCCTGGTGGCTGGCACTCATCTTGGCACACGTGGCGATAATATGGGGGTGCACAGCTGGGGAGTCTCTCTGCTCACACCTGCTCTGCTCGCACAACACTGGCACCTAGGCTAGTTTTATACTTGGTTCTATAATTTTGAAGATGGAATTTGATGTTAATAACATATTTTGATATCCATGGTCTTTCAAACCAGAGTGGCCATGATGTATTTTTGTGTCAACTGATATGTGGAGAAGCATTGTGGCATAGTACAAGTCTGGGCAAAGTGCATTTAAGAAAGATTGCCCAACTTTGTACTTTTCAGGCCAAGATAAGTGGGCTGTCACAGAGTGCACTGAGGGTAGACACGACAATAGGACAAATGGAGTATGCTTCAGGGTGATTCATTTTACTAAAGTAAAAGAAATACAGTATCACAAAGACTAAAGTAATGCACACCAAACAAAGTGTCAGAGATACTAACTCAATGAACCAGCATGGGGTTTTAGAATTCTTTGGATGTTTTCTACCTTCACACTCTTCCCAGACACAAAAGTCCCTATGAGCGCTGTGGGTGGAGTGCTGGTGGCCCGTTTTTTGGATGGGTGGAGCATGTCGCAGGCACTTCATGTATTCTAGCCCCCCTCCCTTTTGAGGTGTCCCGGGATCCTGCACAGAGGCCTAGGAGCTTGGCCTGTGTTCCCTGTGCTCCTTTTGGCTCCCTTGTGCCGCGTTCCCACTACTTCCACTCGTTTGAAGTGCCCAAGTCAGAGGTGTGTCAGACAATTGGTCCTCTTAGGACCGATCGTTCCATTCTGGAGGCCCTAGAGCATTCTATTGATCGCATGTATGTGGAAAATTGTTTGGAGTCTGGCCCTGGATTTTTGAACGCTGCTGTGGATGCTGGGCAGGCACGATCCAGTGTAGTTATGAGTGGGGAGATTGTGGGGCCAGAGGATCAAGAGGATTATAGAATCGTGAACTGTCCAGCCCCTGTCCTCTTACTAGCCAGCCAGTTCTGGTGGCGATGAAGCCCAGGCCTGGGCCCTTCACAGCAATTCCTGCAGTAGCCGATATCATCACAGAGCGGAGGGGTTCTGCTGTTGGGGAGGGCTCATTTATGTTGGACCCAAATGTGAGCCCTTCCGCTGCTCCCCAGTTTTCTGCTGTGGGAGTGGCAGATACAGGCACTGGCACTGGTGGCACTGGTCGGATTTCTCAGAGTTCTGAAGACTTCTTTATGACATTCTCCCCTCTTCAATGTTATTGGCGCGCTTGGACCCGAGACTCTTGGACTTGGCAGCAGATGTGCGAGAATTGAGTGAACCAATGAGGGCTGAGGCTGGACGCATGGATAAATGTCTGGAGTGTCTGGTCAAATTGTCTAATACCATTCGACAACCTCTGTGGTAGGGTCAATGGAGCCAGGTGGAGTGGCGACTGGGTTGCGGGTGGTGGATAGTGCTACACAAACTCCTGTGGAATGGGGCTTATGCCATCCTATAGCACCAGTGGCAGCACTTTTGCCTCGACCCAATGTGCCCCCCGTTGTTCCACCCATTATGCCGTCTCTGTCTCCTACGGTGCCTTTGGTTGTTCCCGTAAGGCGATGGCCTCTCGTTCTTTTACATCTACAACCCTTGCCTCTGCTCCAAGTGCGGCTACCGTGGAAGCACGCTTGGCAGGTTGTGTGGACCGCCAGGGGACGCAAACGTGTTTGGGTGTTCCCGGGGTGCCCCTGTTGTGACCAACACCCCTGCTGGTGCAGTGCGCAGCCCTCCTTTAGCTAGTGTCGGTGCCGATGATCCGTTGGGGGGTGGCGGTCCACAAAATTAATATGTACCTTTAGAGGGAGAACGCATGGAAGTAAGAATGCTTACAAACATACCGTTGTCAAAGCACTCTCAGAGATTTTGGGGGTTAAAGACATGACGAGTAGCATTTTTACGACTTGTCGTATCCTGTCGTATTGCATGTTTTGTGGTCGCTGCAGTGTCAGGTTTTGTTTTATTAACCCATATGTAACGTCCTGTCTTTGGAATTGCAGAGAAGCCTTGGGTTCGAAAGGGATTATGGTTTGTTTTGATGCCATTTTCAAAAACTGTTGCTTTAATGATGCCTGGCTTGAGTCCACCTGGGGGGGGTTTCTGCCAGAGCTTTTGTCCCCAGAAGCACAGACTGCCAGGGCCCGGGTGCAGAATTTGACGACTAGTTGGTTGCTCTTGGACTGCTTGTGTGAAAACCTGGAAGTTGCTTCAAAGGCCCCTATTGTAGCCATTTCCCAGGGCGCTGTGGACACTGTATATATATGCATTGAGGCAATCCCTCCACTTGGGGTTTGATGCTAGGCCCGTCTATTGGGGGGACCCTATGGAGGGTTCAGTAAATGGTTTTGAGCCTGGCCGGGCCTCATCTGGCAACCTCATTGTCAGCCCAGTATTGGAGGAGGTACAGGCACCGCATAGATCCTTTGTGGATGTCTCTAGGGCCCAGAGGGGGGTTGATGAGATTAAAGTTCTATCATGGAACTTCAATGGGCTTGCCAGTAAAGTTTTAGATCCTGATTGGCAAGCCCTGATCAATATCTATAGGGTGATATGTTTGCAGGAGACATGGTCACCTCCACAGGTGCACATGCCAAATTACCAGGCCTTCTTTTCACCTGCTGTTAGATCCTCGAGGGGGTGCCCCAAGGGAGTGTTATTGATTTGGATCCATGCAAGCATCAAGGCAACATGCAAAGTCTTGGATGTGGACTCTTCTGACTTGCTTTTTGTGGTGTGCAATTTCAGTAATGGCCTGTCTATCTTTTTCTTAAATGTTTATCTGAGGCAAAATCGGAGCGCTATTAAGCACCTGGAGCTGGCTTTGAACAGGCTTTCCCTACCTATTGCTGTTTCCCCCAACTGTCAGTTATTTGTGTTGGGCAACTTTAACTGTCAGTTAACCTTGCCGCGGAAGATGAACTATGGGGTGTTGCATGGCCGTCGATCCCCCCCAAGCATGCGTTATTACCCATTGGCCGGCAGGGTTTGGTCGATGTTATATGTACATGGTCTGAGGGCCGGCAATGGGAGGTTTTTCTAAGACTCTCCGGCACATATTACCTTTCGCACGCAGCCCAAGGGGAGCCGCATTGATTATATTCTCGCTCTTGCTTCCCATTGGGATGGGCTGGTGTCTTAAGGTCTTGGAGAGAGTTGAGAGCGATCACGACCCATTGGTAATGTCCTTTTTGGTCTTCTCCAACAATAGTGGCCAAAGTAGGCCTATTGATGTACAAGTTGGCACCTCTTCCCAGGGCGGGATCTACTGCCGATGGCTCCAATCACCAACGGCTGTTTTTCAGGGCAGAATTTATGAGGCTTTGCTACCAATATTGGGTGCTTATGCAGAGACATATTTTCTTATATCAACTGCTGATTTCTATAGACTATTGATAGAAAGACTTTACCCGTTTGTCACCAAGGAAAGACGCCCCCAAGCCATGGCTAACTGCAAACCTGTGGCTTGGTATGACGGTGAATGTCGGGAGGCCAAGACTGTCTTGGTTAACACACTCAAGTCTCGGGGGGTTATTCCCCTGGGGGTGATAAAAAAAACGTAGGCATGACTATAAATGCATGCTAATTGAAAAGAACAGTGAACAGGGTAAACGTATTTGGTTAGCTCTTTGTAGGGCTGCTGGGTCAAATGACTCTAAAGAGTTTTGGCATCTGGTGAAGAAAGTCCTCAAACCTGGCGTCAGATCCCAAGTTGCGGTGGGGCGGTAAGTACCCATATATTGATTGGACACAATGGGATGTTTTTGGCGCAATTACTGTGGCGCTAATAGCGCCAAAAATGGGCAGAAAGTTGGCAGATTTACCCCCAGCTCAGAGCAGGTGGTGAATCCCCAACTTTCTGCCCAACTCATACATGGGCGGAGCGGAAATGTGGCAGTAATAACCACTCCGCCCAACTTGTGATGAGGCCCAAAGTCTTTTAACTTGGCTCAAGACTCCCTGTGGCCTTACATGTCCAGAAACTCCAATATATGGCCCATGTGTGCCCTTGAATAATGGCATTCAAGAAAAACACTTTATGTCTTTGGGTTGTGGGATATTGAGTTACTGAATTGTGTCCAATCTTCTGAAATTATGCTCCAAAAAGAAAACTATTCAAGTTTGACTCCGGCAGAGAACCGATCCCAGGGGCCCTATGTATTGGACAAGCTTTGTGAACAGGAGTCTGCTCTCTTAAGGCCTTTGGGTCGGGTCACGCTGCTCTGCAATCCTTCAAGGAAGTTGCTACTCTAGGGTCGTGTCCCCGCCTCTTCCTCAATACGCTGCCTAAAATAACCTTCCTGGTCTTCAGTGATGTAGAAACAACCCATACCCACACCCACCTCTGTCCCCTGCCATGGCCCTGGATGGCCTGCTGCAAATTTCTTAATCTTACAGGTTATTGCCGGTGTTCCCTACTTTTTCTCTCTCCTCTTTAGGCTTCAGCCATAACATAGCCTGTGTTCTAGATTTGTTGTACACACCATCTAAGCTTCCCTCCTATGAGGCTCAAAAATGGACTTGAGATTTTTTTAGTACTGGGGAAAAAGGGTGATAATTTGGAGGACCACGTGTAAATACACATAACGCCAGCATGTCACGGCTGAAGCAGTTGTGAAGATCTCATCTGGTAAATACAACAGCTTTGTTTCAAAATGGCTGCTGTATTAGGGTACAGGCGAATATGGGGCAGCAAGCACATGGAAAGCGATTTTGTCTATGTGTTAACTATAAGGTATAGGTTTTCTAAAGGGTACACATATACATTTCTTCAGAGGTCCTGGCAATAGAGATAGGTAACAAAATACTTAATATTGTTTTACAGCATAAGACACACAATAGCGAACACAACTATGTGGAAAGAATGGATTATCCATCCACAATCTAAATCGGGAAACAGAGCTGAGCTAATGATGTCTCGGCTATTAGAGATCAGCATTTAGAGTTTTCCATTTAAACCTAACACAGCAACCTGTCCATTGACACATATATTAAAGGGAGTCCATTATCTATCACTGGACATTAGCAACATATGTCTCTCTATTTCTCACAGATAAATCGTTGGAAAACTGACTGCACAACTGTGTAGATCCATTGAAAATACCAATTTGGAATGTCCCAAGACAGAGATTTACATTTAAGAGAGAAGAATGAACTCAGGTAGGACTATATTTAGTTCTACTTTTCTTAAAATTATGTCTTTGGAGACCCCCTCCATGATTCTAATCATGGCTCATGTAAATATTTTAATGCTTTTTTATTAGATGTTAGGCCACAAACACCGACCACATTAGAAGAAGTAGGAATGAATCGAGAATCCCTTTCCAATTGTGCCCTTCGCCACGAATACTGCTAAGGAACAAAACAATCTACACAGAGTTTAAAAACCTCCTTGGGGAAAATTCATAACAACAAAGAATTGAAAGAAGTGACCCACATACCCAAGGACAGAGTTAGGAATCAAGATATATGTTTTTGTTGATTTAGGCCACAGAGTTTATGGTCTTCTGGTTATATATGTACCCATGTATGCATGTTTTCATGGTCACGTGCACATTAATATATGTTTTTAAGATTTAGCAAGCAATGTAAGTGTTTGAATTATATGTTGATTTGAGATTTAGTTTTGTATAACACACGTAGAGATACATTTTTTTACTGTGGATGTAATGAACTCATTAAGAATGTAATACAACACACTCTTTCCAAATCCACTCTCTCTAGAGCACTCTGCCCGTCCTCCTCCAACTCTCTGAGAGTGAGCCGTTTTTCCAAAGAGAGACTTGGGGGCTAGATCCTTATCCTCTGCAGGGGCCACCCTTTGGAAAAATCTCCCTGCCTCTCTCCGTCTCGAGCCGGATCTCCTGAAATTCCGGAAAATCAAGACCTTCCTCTTCTACTCTGCCTTCCCTCTACCTCTCCCCTTCTAACCTATGCTCCCTACCTGCTACCTGCTCCCTCTGCTCAGCTAGCTGACTGGTTTCCTGGATCACCTCAGAACATTACAGGTCCCAGGCACCCACACCAGTCCCTGCACTTATCGCTTCCCCCACCCCTTGCACAAACTGAATGCACCCAACCCAGTAAGTTCATTGTCTGTCAGCCCCTCTGTCTCCCCTTGTCCCCCCTAGCATTGTGCACCTGAAACACTTGTGTTAGTGGCACATTATAAAACACCCAGCCAATTTAACCATTCCCCTTCCCCTCCCCTGATCCACTCTCCTTATGTCAATGTCTACTGTGTTCATTTTAGCAAGACATGTTCTCTATTATGGCTGTTGAGTTGTTACATGCCTCCACCTCTCTCCCCCTTCCCTCCTACCCTCACTGCTTGTCACACACTAGCATATTGCAAGTTTGTTGTGCATGTGTCCCCCTCCCCCCCACTATCTGTTAATGCACTTGAATTAGCAGAAATGCCGTCAGGCCTAGTATGCTTATTGTTATTGTATATCATTTGGAATTTTCCAAGGCCTTATGAATGATTGTATCCCATGTTCCGCTCCCGTCTTGGAGCGATTTGAAGCACTCGTTTTGTGCCTAAGCGCTTTATAAATAAACAATACCAATACCAATATATCTGTTTAGGTACGCATTGAGGGCGAATGATACTTGTTGACCTAAGAGGGTTTGTAGTATACGAGTAGTTGTCCCGGATTGATTGTCCTACCGATGACAAGACTGACAGTCTGCAGCCTTGGTTCTAGGTTCCCTCTGATTGGTAGAAGAGTCACATATTATCTCTACAAAAGAATAAATAGGTATACATGCTAAATTAAAGTTTCAAAGCATTCTTTATGTGCTTCTTTTTATGATTAGAAACAGGCAATATATTTCAAATGTCGCAACACAGTTGCAGAGAAGTTTGGCTATAGCTATCACTTCTCCACCGAAACCCAAGTTTGCAAGCTATGAGTGAGGGGGTGAGGACATCAGGGAAAAACACAGGAGAGTGGGATTGTCATTGGCGGCAGGGAGAAATATGACTCCTGTATTTGTAGAGGGTACAACGTTCATTCATCACCCATTCTTTTTCACTGAGAGTTTTGCCACAAAAACTCATTGAAAAATATGGGACAGGGGGTGGGGGGTTGGGTAAAGGGATGTAAGGGTTAGGGGTTGTGGGGAATAGGTTGTAAATAGCTGGGAAGGGGAGGCAAGGGGAGGCAAAGGGGTAAGCCCCCCAAAAAACTCAATGAGTGTTTGCAGCAAAATAATCGGCTGCAAAAAACCTTGAGAAATAACCAGGCAATGGAATGACATGGAACCTTGAAGAGTTTAGCAAGAGGCAGCATAGACATGCTGGATGGCGGTTGGGCAGTTGGTTATGCCTACAGAGATTGCAAGGGTGGGGGAGAGGGAAGAGAAGAACATTTGTGTACTGTCAGCAAAGAGATGAAAGTTAAAGCCAAAGGAGGAAATTAATTTGCACAGGGAGGATGGGTATAGTATGAAGAGAAGTGGACCTAGAACTGTTTTATTTGCAACACCCATGGAAAGGGGTTTCTGTGAGAAGCTAATGGAGTCCCATGGGATGGAGAAGGATCAGTCAGGGACATTATTACTACACTCAGTCATGTGTGTTGTCCTTGAAGCCAATAAGGAAAAGAGTTGGAAGGGTTCTACGTTGAAATAACGAATAAAAAAATAACGACGCTGAAAACACCGAATTCTTTTTATTCCATTTCTGAAATGCCTTTTTGCACTTTATTTTATTTTTAATGCGTGTGGAGACCCACTGCAACTCCCCGCCCATCACCCTACCATCATTTATTCCCTTACCCAAACCCCATCTTGTTTTTGCAAACGAAATCACAAAAAGTCGAAATATTCAATTAAAAGAACTCAACATTTTCGGCCTCGATATTTTGTCATTGTTTATTTTTTAGGGAATACCATTTGAAGGAGGGAGGGTTGATCCAAAGTGTCAAAGGCAGCAGAGAGGTCTAGAAAGATGAGAATGCAGGAGAGATGACTTTGGTGGGCAGTGGTAAAAGAGCTGGTGATGTGGATGAGCAGAGTGTCAGTGGAGTGTTTAGACTACAATTCAGATTGGGGGCAGTCATCAAGTGAGTGTGTCTCAGATTAGAGAGGAAGGTCTGTAGAATGGGTTATTGTTGGGGACAGTACTTATATTCTCAAAGAGTGGCATGACTGTGGCTGTTTTGTAACAGCCTGGCAAGAAATAAGTTGACATAAATAGGTTGAATAAGGCAGAGAGAAGATTGGTACAAGTTCGTTAGAATTCTGTAGTTCAAATGGGTTCAAATGGAGTCCAGGATAGTTTGGTAGACTGAAGGATGGGTAAGATCATTGGGAAAGGTGGAGAGAAGTAAGATAGACAGGAGAGTGTAGGGAAGATGGGAGCAGGGAAAAATGTGGGAGAGGATGGGAGAAATAGAAGGGCGGACAAACGGTGCCTAAAGTTAGTGAGCTTACTGGAGAAGTGGGAAATAAAGTCCTCGGTGGACAGAGAGAAGGAAGTGGAGTAATTCTTAGGGGAGGGATCATAGCCTCGAGGGTCATGGATAATTAGCGATGGTGGGAGTGGAGAGAGGAAGCAAGATTAGTAGGTTCTATGTTCATTCATCGGCAGAAAATGTTTTGCCGAACAAAATCATCAATTTTCTTTTTTTGGGGGGTCCCCCAACCCCACCCTCCCCTATTATTTATTCCCTATACACCACCCTACCCTACCTATTATATGCCCCCCCCCAATAATTTTCAATGGATTTTTTGGGCAAAAATTTTCAGCAAAAAGCGCTTCAAAAACAAAACGGGCGATGAATGAATGTTGTGCCGATTAGTATAATAGGAGGATTTGGCTGAATGGAGAGTTGTGTTCCGGGTCAGTAGAAAGTCTGTGTACGCAGTGAGAAGAGCGGGGAGTGGTCTCTGCATCAGTGGCATGATCAGCAATGCATTGTTGTCCTCGGCAGGTGGATGGCTGGGGACATACATGGGTGAGGATGCAGGGGGGGCGGAGGTGAAGGAAAAGGCAGGGTAGTGCTCAATGAAAGGAGTAGAGCGCTCAGGACTAAATTTGGTTAAAGGTGAGTTCAATAAAGTCAGCAAGTAGAGGAGAGGGTGCTTGGAGCCAGTTGTTGACTTGGTCTAATCAGGGGACCCTGCAGTCAGACTTTCATTTTCATTTGGTGATAGATGAGGATGGGGGATGTGAGTGTGATAGAGGAATAGAGATGGTGAAGTGAATGAGAGAGTGACAGAGGAGGAAAGGTCAATCGTCATAGCACAGGTGACCAGGGCAGAAGGTAAGAATATGAGATAGTGAGAGCTGTCTTGGGTGTGGCTGGGAAAGTTGTGTGGTTGATTAGTGAGTTGTCATAGAGAGTGGGGTCACGTTTCAGTTGTTGGGTCTTCATCATAATGAAGAGGTTGAGGACACTAAATATGATGGCAGGACCTTCAACTAGGAGTGCTTTGAATAAGAGCTCAGAGAAGAGGTTGAGGCTTCCTGGTGAGTGGTAGATTAAGAGCACAGTAAGAGGGGTGGGAAAGAGGAGATGAACCAAGATACGCTCAAAGGAGGAGAGAGCAAAATTGGAGCAGGAAAGGGATACCAGTGGTGTGTCTTGCTGATCATGAGACCAACGCAACCGCCTATTTTGGAGAGACGAGGTGTCATGATGCCTACCCCCAGGCATCTGGACCAAGCCCATCAGCCCCGGGAGCAGGCATCTAGACATTTATTAAAACCTCAGCAGCCCCGGCTAGGGGCTATCTGAGTTCAGTCCTGGCGCCTTAGGCGCCAGGCTCATAGTAGAAATCAGTCCTGGCGCCTAAGGCACCAGGCTCATAGTCATTACTTACCTCAGGCAGACCATGCTGCAAATGACTCCAATCCAACGGGAAGCCTGGAAGGGACTATTTTACTACAGGGACTATTTTTTACTCGGGTGTAGTTCTACGGACTTCTTAGCTGGGACTACTTTTGAGGCTATTTAAACCACGCCCGACCAGCAAGACACACTTCGCATTATTCTGCATCCAGCAGCGTAACGCTCACTGTGCCTGCAAGTCAGCATCCAGAACTCTACCACGCCCTTCCTGAACCCGGAGCTCCTAGAGAAGAAGGAAAGTAGAGGCAAGGTTAGAAAACAAAATTTATTCCAGTTTCTCACCTGATTCCAGAACCATCACATCTCAGCACCTGGAAAAGACATTCTTTCTACACGTATCGCATCGCCAGCTGCAACGCTACACCATACTAACCAGTCCTCACAGCACCTTTCGATCCGATGCTGCCTCCATCATTTCTTCGCCGGGCTCTGGCATCTGGGGACAAAAGAAATAACGAGGTGAGCCGAGAGAGCCAACAAATACAATCTCTCTTACCACCATAGATTTACCTGATTTACCACCGGAGGCATTATTCTTTAACTCTCCACATCTTCAAACGCTGCATCTGAAAACGGAGATAAAACAACACATTAAATACATGCATCATTTACCGGACAGCATCGGGTAATACAGACTCCTACCTGAACGCCATCTACCGCCACGAGACCATCTTTTCTCGAACTCCACTGCGAGATAAGAAAGGAATGGGACAAGAGTGAACATCGGACATATTGAACTCTATGAACTCTATACTTACTGGTCTTCGCCAGGAACCTCAGAGTCAACTCTGGTCCGGAACTCCCCAACGCCTTCTAACCAGTGAAGCAACTGGTATCTTCCACGCAGGATGGAGAGCTCATCTTTCAAGAATATAAGGAGAATCCTTCTACGGGTCAAGCAGACGAGATTAGGAGGGCCAGTCCAGTCTGTCATCTCTGCACTACGCATCACGTTGGTGGAGGCCGCAGTAGTCCGGGTCCGACCGACGCCCCTGTGGGCGCCAGGTGAGCGTAACACGAGGAGAGTGAGAGAAAAAGGCAAAGTCAATTTAAAGGGTGGCCAGGGGGTAGTGTCATTTGTGGGAGTTCAGGTTTAGCGGATTGCCATCGCTGACCAATTGGGGTAATGGGAATCAAAAGAATTCATGAGAAAGTAGGATTTTTTGCAGTGGGGTTGGTAATTCCAGTCACCCATGCTGAGGTCACTAGAGGGGAGCAGAGTTAGAGGGATTAATTGCTGGAGTAGATGAAGGAAAAACCGGAAGGTAGATGAAGCTGAAATTAGTTAGATGGGAGAGAGAGGAGTGGCAGAGTGGCGTTTGGCAGGAGAGTGAGTAATGGGGATGGGAGACAGGGGAGGAGGCCAGGGAGAGTGGAAGGGAGAGAGAGATGGCTTAAGGGGTAAGCCACAGAGGAACAAGACTGATATGGTCTTGTTAGGCAAGGAGTGATGGTGAGTGTGTCGGGTGGTATCAGTGGCACTAAGGCAGGCAGACAGTGCAATTTAACAATCATAGGATCCTAGGCAACTAAACAGTGCAATATAAACAACTAAACAATGATATTTAAAGAAAGCACAGGGTCTTAGGCAACCAAACAATGCAATTTAGAAATATCATAGGGCATGATAGTACTTCACTACAGCCCTTCTCCTTTATCATAGACCTTTGTACAAGTCCTTCTCCTTCTACATAGTCCTTCATCCTAGTCATTTTCCTTTGTCATAGGCTAGCCCCTCATTAAAATATTTCATCAGAGCCCTTCTTCATCGTAGTAATTTGTCCAGGAAAATGTCTTTTGTTTCATCATAAAACCTCATTATAGCTCTCAGCTTCATAGTATTTCATTGAAGTCCTTCTCCTTCATCATAGTCCTTCATCATAGTCATCTTCCCTTGTCTTAGCCCTTCTTCATTGACAAGCCCTTCTCTCTTTCCAAAGTCCTTCACTGTCCTTTATCATAGTCCTTTACCAAAGTAATTCTAATTCATCATAACCCTTTGCACAAACACTGCTCAAATGTTTCTTAGCCTGAACTGGAGGTATGGCCCTCAGATAATCAGAGCTTCCTAACTGGCATGTTTTCATGCATGTTGATAGCCTATTTCCATGGGCATTGCTCATACATTGATGCTGTGTCCTGGTACAGCAGACTATTCTCATCTTGTTGCAAATGATAATTAAAAGGAGGGCATGCCCTCTTACACATGGTCGCATGTTTTACCTATGTCTGTATTCTGTTTCAGAAAGGTACAGTCTGACTTTCTGGTCCTACGGTGAACACATTGTTAGGGGTTACACTGAATAAACCAACTGAATGCAGTTGGTTTATGGCCACAGGTACCTGGGGCTTGAAGGCATGTTTTAACATTATTGATGATTCTATGCTGGATCGTACAGAGATCAAAAGCATTTTATAAGCCTCCATAGCAGGCTGTGTAAGCACCAGGCTTTGTGCATCAGCTGTCGATTTAAAATATTTGAAGTATTTAATCAGGCGGCAGAGGCTAACAGCTCATTTAATAACAGCGACCTGATGACTGGCCCTTCAACATGCATGTTCTTTTGCGATATGACTGTTTTTTATGAGGACAACACTACTTCATGCCTATGCATGTAAAATGCATTGAACAACCTAAAATGCCAAGCCTGAATACTTGCTTGCTTTTGGAGGCAGAGATTATTTTGGGAATTGTTCATCATTGGAGTACTGTACATGCTGCACCACAACCTTTCCACTCAAACACTGCTTGAACACAGCGTTGCAATTGTTTTATTTTTTATGTCGGATTGATTCCACTTGATGGGTATTGCAATATCGACACTTGTCCGAGAGGGACACACCTCGTCTAGACAAGATCTCATTAGTCTTCAGGAGTTTAAGTCTAATTCTGAGGAAGGTCTGGCGCAGATGTTTATCAAGGAATTTTTTCAGATAGCCTCTGATCTCGTTGATTCTTTTTGGAACTGTAGGGACGTTTTTAGTTAGTTTATATGAAGTAGCATTGTCTTGAGTTCTGATCCAATCCAATTCGACGTGTTTTTTCGCCACCTTCTTTGTAGTTTGTAATAATGTTGCTCTATTCAAGGCCACCTCATCAAGCCGGTTTACACAACATTCTGCCCAAGTTGCTAAGATTGTGTTTTTCCCACTGCTTAGTTTGTTACTGAAGATCACAAAGACGGGCACTGTGGGGTCGATGACCACTTTTCTGAAGAGCATCATGATGTTCCGCGCCACACTCCCCTTCAAGGAAGACAAGCATAATTCTTGTCTAATTAGACAGATTGGAACCGACAATGGAAGCCCCAGCACTTTCTTCCAAAATTGGCCTTCCAGTCTGTCCCAAAACTGGCTCGGGATTTATGGCATAGCTTCTGTCCTGTACGTTATGCACGGTACTACCTTGGCCTCAAAGAAAGACAGGACCGGGATCAAGGAGTACTTCCCGAACTTCCTGTCGATTATCCTTGCTTGGGATGCCAAGGTCTTTATTTTTGCTAGTAGTGACACCTGCATTGGTATTTCTGTGGTGGCGTTACTTAACATCACTCCCAAATATTTGAAGCTCTTCACAATTTCAATTTTCTCGTTCTCCACATTCCATTTCCCTTTACTTGCTGTTCGAGTTGTTGTTTTTTTGAAAGCCATGATCTTGGTTTTACTCTGGTTTAGTTTGAGATGATTTTTATTCAAGTATGTAAGCAAGCTGCCCAGCTGTCTTTGTAGTCCTACCACTGTCTGGTCTAACAGGATGATGTCGTCCGCATATAGAAGTCTCTGGATTTTCGCTCCCCCTAACGATGGGGGGGAAGCACCTGGTGGTAACAAACTCCTCTTCCAGATCTGCTATGTATGCATTATATAGGGCCAGAGCTAGCAGGCAGCCCTGATTTACTCCCCGGGCAGTACAAATTTTCTTTGATAGGGCCCCTTCACCATTCAGATGAACTCTCATTGTAGTATCCTCGTACAGGGCCCTGATTGGAGCTAGTATTTTATCAGGGCAATTCTTGCATGTTAGTTTGGCCCACAACCGCTCTCGATTCAGTCGGTCAAAAGCCTGCACGAGGTCTATGAAGGACATGAATATTCAGGGTGCTCCTTGTTGGACTTTTGCTTTGAGGAGGCGCAATAAGAGAATATTTGCGGTGGTGCCGGTGTTTCTGACAAAACCTGTCTGGAACCGATCGGTGTAATTGGATTCTTTTAGCCATCTATTAAGGCCATCCAAGGCACATGATCCGAAGACCTTCCCAATAACGTCCAGGAGCGCAATGGGACGGTAATTCCTTGGATCTTCTTTGGCTCCTTTTTTAAAAATTGGGACAACGTTTGAGGTCTTCCAAGAGGGGGGCACCTTATTACTTAGGTTACAATTCTGAAAGATCTGTCGAATGAGGGGAGCCCAGGTGTTAACGTTGGCCTTCAGATCTATGTTGGAAATGCCATCCGGCCCCAGCGCTCTAGAGTTTTTTAGTTTATTGATTTTTAATGTAATTGACACAGGGTCACAGGGGATTTCCCACTGTGTCACTTGTTGCCAAGGAGTTTTGGGTGTCCAGCTCTCTTGGTTTTTGTACAGTGTCTCGAAGAAATCCACCCATTACTCTTCACTCACGTTGTTCTGTAAGGTGGCCTTAATCTTTGGAGTTGTCGAGTTGATTACCGACCAGAACTCTTTACTACTTTTCTTTGTAAGTATTCGCAGCATTTGTTCCGCGTCCTGTTGAAGGAGTCTTGCACGGTGGCGCCTCACCCAGTTTTTATACTGGCATTGAGCTTGATGGTATCTCTTGTGCAGCTTAATTGAGTTGGTGTTTTTCGCCATTCGTTGAATTTTCCTCAATATTTCTCTTTGCGCAAGCAAGTCCTTGTTATAACTGTGTTTGTGTGCTTTGTAAGTTGAACCCCCGTGTAGCTTTGTTGTACGGTACACTTCCAATAGGGGCAAATAATCAACAGTTATGGGTTTGGTTGCTTTATTTTTGAGTTTCTTGATGATGTTTTTATAAGAATTTGATATTTCGCTTATGCTTTTGGCCGTTAGCTTTAGGCGATTACCTCTAGGGCCTATTTCCAGCCCTTGTGTCATATGGTCTTGCACAGGTCTTTGTAAATGTCATGTGGTTTTTAGGATGTTGTGGTCACTGTTGTCAGTTTCTACCACGTTGAAAGATTTGATCATACTCAGTAGGGCTGTCATGAACCGTCGTCTACGTCCCTTTAGGACCTCCTGGTCCCTGACTCACAGGGTATTGAATGCAGTGATCCTTCCAAAATGGCTGCCCGGAACAGAACGCTCCTGGCCAGTCTATACGTTCCACGCTGCTCATCGTACAAGAGAGACATTCCCACGTGGCTCAGCGCGTCTCAACGCTACCGCTACCTGTAGTCGGACGTGTTTAGCCAAAGTTCGATCAGGGCTCTCGCTTCTATCCCTGTTCCCAGTTCCTTGAATTCCGTCCTGTTCCTTTTCCCTCTCCAAAACTCCTGGAAACCGTTCCGCGCTCGAGTCACGGACCTCCGGGTCTCCGAGCGTACTTATTTACATCCTGGTATTACCCTGGACTTATTAAGACTCCTGGAAGCTGAACCGATATCCTCACACTGGACGCCGAGGACCAGCGTTCGGGTCTATACAAATCCCAGCCGTGAAGAAGAAGAAAACCCAAGTACACAACAAAGACAGGTGAGAAGGGGAGAGACTTGTGACAAGGTCCCTGGATACGATTGTGTGGTCAATGGTCCCTTTTTGATCACTTTTTTGTCACGTGGGCATCTCCTTGTTCTTTTTGGATCTCAACCAGTGGAGGGTATGTAAATCCCATTTCTCCATTAGATCTTCCCATCTCTTGGCTCTCTCCACGCCAGCCGTAGATCTCACACTTGTGGGAATAACACCGTCCTCCACCGTGCAATTTAAATCTCCATTTATTATGATGTGGTTTGATTGTTGGTTTTCGCACTCTTCTTCCAGTAGGTTATCAATACACTCCAGATATTGATCGGAGTCGATCTCTGCTGGATTCCATTATGTGTTGATAACCAGAATTTTCTGGTAAAAGTTTTTTTTCCCATTTCTCCACTGTCGAATTGCCATCCTAGTCTGGTGGCCTGAATGAAGGGGGAGAGATATAACTCTGCCAGGCGCTCTAGGCCACTTCCCGATCTTACTGCCGTCAGAAGGCCAGCCCTTGGTCTTCCTGCACTTCCCTTCTGTACTGGAGTAAAGGTCAGGACGTAACCGTCAAGATATGGCTTCACCGTAAACCATGTCTCCTGTAAACACAGGATATCGAATGTTCCCAGGTTGACATCTGATCTTGCCGTAAGGTGGAAAAACCCTTGTGTGTTCCATGAGCCCATTATCAGATGTTGCGGCATCACCAGTTGGCTCATCGGGGGTTTTCTATCCGCTAATTGCTAGATCTTTCTAGTGTATTGTCGTGTTTTTGATACCCCGGTCCCATTCAGCTGTGGGGCCAGGCTTCTGTCTTCAATATCACTCTCTCCTCTGATGTTTCTTCTAGGACTTTGGTCTACTGTGATTCTTATTTTTTCTCCAGGGCCTTTAGGCCATCTTTCCATTTTGCTTAATCGGTTTGCCTTAGAGGATTTCTTATTTACTTGGCGAGGCACAAACCCTCTGACTCCTTTTTGTTAGACTTATGTGTGCCATGCAGTCGATGGGCTGTTCGTCCAGTGGGGAATGCTTTCTGCTCTGCCGATGGTTGTCCTCATCTTGTTCGTACCTTTTTTGTCCATACACCGGTTTCTCGTTATTGGCAGGTGGTCCACTCTTTGAACTTCTTTGAGTCTCTCGCCCCGTTGGCCTAGTACTTTCCTGTGTTTCTTTCAGATCATATCCCAGATAACGAAGATTGGGTATCTCTGTCTTTAAAATATTGCTTACTAATGCAGATGATATGTGTAAGTAGGCCCGATCTTTCTGGCCTTTCTCACATGGTTCAACGATTTTTAGGTCTTGTGAGGTCAGTTGCCGTAGGTTGGGGACTTGGCAAAAAATATGCAACTTTGCATTCCTACTTAACCTAAAACCATCTGATTTTTCTTTTGTTCTCTCCATTTTGAAGACGCAACAATTGGTCTTGATGTGTTTATTCGTAGAACTCCTTGTCCGTTCCTCACTTGGATCACGGATTACTCGACCCCTACTCCATTCTCTGGCTTTGCTTTGTAGACTGTGGCTTAAAAGGTTCTCTGACTTCCTCTTAGCGTTGATCTCTCTCTGCAAAGGCCTAGAGCCTCCTGTGCTTTGTCCATGTCCACATTTGTCCTGGGGAGAATTACTCTCTATTGTTTTCTTTGAAACCTTGAAAGAACGGGGCGCCTGTGCCATACGTTTGGCTTCGAAGGTTCTAAACTGGTCCTCACTAAACATCTGACCTCTCTTGTTCTTTAAGTTTTGATCTGTTATTTCGGCACGTCTAGGCACGCTTGCTTTTCGTGCTCAAGACTTGGGCAATGGTATGTCCGATTCAGAGTCTTCGACCGTGTATGTGCTTAAGTTCAGTAAGGCATCTATAGAGTTGACCTCTTCCTCCACTTTCTCTTCCTCTGAGAATTTCCTTTTTCTCGACTCTCTTTTGTCCGATGATGTTTCCTTGACGATGTTGCTGTTCCCTGTAATTTGTTTGGCTACTGCAGTGCGTCTCGCCGGCTTTGTTGAAGTCAGTATTTTTAAGACCACTCTCTTAACTTCTACTTTATCAGGGCTCAATCCTTTTGTTGATACTGACTTATCCGAGAGTTTGGATTTCTAAGTAAAGACATTTTCAAGTTCTTTCTGTTTTGTGTTTGGTTGTTTAACTTGTGATTTGTTCCCTGTTACATTTTCAATTGTGATCGGGGTTATGTCTGAGGAGTCCATGTTAAGGCAGCCGTTATCCTGCATACTCACATTTTTTTCACCGGCTTTCAACTCACTGGTTTTATTCAGGCAGTTATCACTAGTCTGGGTTCCGTGAGCTTTTCTCTCTATATGTCCGTTGCACACGATGTACCTTGCTCCCTTGTGTTCTCTTGTCTCGCTTCTTTAATCATTATGTACTTTTCTAGGTATGTTAACTTAGTGTGCATTAAAGCCATGATTGCTGCTTGGTCTTTCACTGAGTCATTCAGGGCTTCATACAGTTTACTAAAGGGAGCGAGTGCAATTGTCACCATGGACATTACTCCCATTAGATCCAGTTTCTTTTGCAGTGTTTCCCTTGAGCCCCCCTGTAGTGAGTCTCATCCCTCCCTAGACCTACTTTGCGGGGTACACGCCTCTGGTAAACAAGATAGTTTACCGTAGCTTCCAAGTGGTGGGTTTGTCGTGATGATTTTTTTTTGGTGAGGTTTATGACTTCCTCACACCTAGGGATGCTCCTTGAAGCCTTCCGGTTGTCATGGTGAGTGTAAACTGAATCATCTCCTTGTGGGTGGCCAAACAGAGATCCATTGTTAGATTCCCCCCTCTCACCCTCTAGTGGGGGGGTCCTTTTTGAATTTTCGATGTTCAAGTTGAAGTCCGTTATCTCCAAGCCTGTTGCCTGTATAGATGAAGGGGGGTTAGGCATAGCGGGAGGTGGTTTCTAAAAGTGCCATCTTACTGGCGTTTCAAATAGAGCGTGCTGATTTGTCTAGTGTCACCAGTTTTGCTGCCTCCACCTCCTGAGGGCTGGGTGTTGGCTCTGGGGGGATAGATTCTTCTCCCTCCACCCAGCCTTCTAATAGCTCAACATCCAAGATTTCTATCTGCGGTAGGGCCGTACTTTCCCCCTTTTTCTTAAAAAAATGTGCGACTGGATTTTGGGTATTTATTTTGGTTATTTTATTATTTTGGCTTGTCCCTCTCTCATAAGGTTTTGTTGTGTGTTTCCCAGCTTTTAGTTTCTTTTGTTTTGTCACTGTTGCACATTCTTTTCTTTTTACTGGTTTATTTTCCTCAATGATAAGAGGCTTCCAGCAGGGATCAGTGGTTTCACTGCCTAAAGAGGGCTGCTTCAGTCTCCGCCCCTTCTCGACCGCTACCTCGCAGGCTGTGCTCTGCTTCTCCCCCTCTGCAGGGGCTTCCTCACTCGTGGCCGGCAGAGCAGACCGAGGTTCCCCGTCCTCCTCCCGTGGGGCCTCGCTGCTCATGCCGGCGGCCGTAGATCCCGAGTGCTCCTCCTCCTCACTCAGGCCAACCTGCAGAGACGGCCCGGGCTCGCTCCTTCCACCACCGCCAGCAAGCCCAGGTCTGCGCTATCCTCAGGCATATGGACCTCGAACGCCACTGTCACCAAAAGGGGCTGCGGCACTGCTGCAGGCGGCGAGACGCTGGAAGGCTCGTCCAGCGCCAATGGCTCACCAATGCTCCCAAAACCTCAGCATTCCGATGACCCTGAGGCATCACAACCCCAGGGAACGCCGTTGGACCACTCGGCAAGGTAAGTGGGGCTGGGTGATGTGTATTTTCGCTCGCCATAGGTTGTCCCGAACGTTCTACTGAACATTCTACCGGTCCATTATTATTTTCATAGTTTGTATCTGCTAGGCTCTTCAGCACTGTTGTTAGGTGGCTACTTCTGTGGCGTGGTAGTCCATGAGCCCTCCCCCCGCCATCATCTCCTTCAACCCCCTCTGCGATGGTGACCCAAGAACTTCCCCGAAATCAAATACAGGGCAGACCTGGGGTGAGGTATTTCGGGTACTAGAGAGAATTGGGGGGCACTGATGGCAGGCTTGTTAGGAGAGTACATGATGTTAATAGAGTTGTTGTTTGGGGGTTTTAATACCGACACACGCGGTAGTCTACTTCTTCATGTTGTAGAAGAGGGTGCAAGACCTACACCCATCTTTCTTTTACCTCTTGGCTCCATCAGCTCTTCTGCAGCTGGATCATCATTCTCTTTTTCTTGAAAAGAAGCTCCACCTCGACGAAGTCGGGTGCTTCTCAAGCAGCGCTCCTCAGGCTCCTCTGCCGCCGTCCTGCCTGTCAGGACTGCAGGACTGCACCACTCGGCAACCATGCCGCGGTCACACTGGGTTTCTATCACCAGCTACTCCCAGTCAGCCAGCAGGATAGACAGAGCAAAAAGACTCTGCTCAGGAACAGTTTGGGATGGCGTGTACTGCAGGACTGCACCACTCAGCAACCGCTCCGTGGTCAAACTGGGATTTTATCACCAGCTCCTCCCAGTCAGCCAGCAGGATAGACAGAGCAAAAAGACTCTGCTCAGGAACAGTCCGGTATGGAGTGAACTGCAGGACTGCACCACTCAGAAAGCACTTTGCGGCCGCTCCGCGGTCAAACTGGGTTTTTATCACCAGCTCCTCCCAGTCAGCCAGCAGGATAGACAAAGCAAAAAGACTCCGCTCAGAAACAGTCAGGCATGGAGTACTTTTAGTAACTGCAAATGTGTTTATGTGCACAGACCACTCACTGTACAAACTCGCACAATATCTATAAGCTGGGACAATACTTGCACAGCATATGTGCACTTTGACTACTGTGCAAGTATTGTCACATACTGTGATTGCATACACGTTATGCACTTTGAGTATTTTGCCAGTAACTCTACACTCAAAAACTAATTGCCAAAAATGAATGCACTTTTAGTGCATTACAAACGGTTGTACACTTATATTCAGTGCTGTGGCTCCAACCTATTACCGTAGCTTATTATCATAAGCTCACCTATTGTTCTCAGACCTGATCTTCACAGGTGAGTTTGTGTAATGAGAGACACCACATAAACGCACACACTTTCAACACACAAGGGATGCTTGCTTACACAAAGGTTTTTTCCAAACATCTGGTGTAAATTATGTAAGCGAGACTGGAACACTTCAGTCACACAGAACCTTGAGGGTTAGATCGAATCAAAAAC
This sequence comes from Ambystoma mexicanum, assembly GCF_040938575.1. NCBI lineage: Eukaryota > Metazoa > Chordata > Amphibia > Caudata > Ambystomatidae > Ambystoma > Ambystoma mexicanum. The sequence goes on from NC_090936.1 coordinate 1,044,135,447, forward strand.
ATATATTTTGAGTATAGCACATCCATAAAACAGGAATAGATGTCCTGAGTGCACAATTCATTTTACAAACTTAGCGAAACCGTCCCATAGTACACATTTTTTTTCTTCTTTTTTTGCAAGCCATATTGCCATTTGTAATCAGAGGACGTTGTGAAAAATGGTTGGGTGGTCGTTACTTACCTATGTCTGAGGGCCTAAATCAATTTGTCAGTTGGGACATTTCTTAGTAAAAGCGGAGAGACGATTGAAGATGTTCGCTGACTTATGACATAGTAAGAAGCCCTTGTATCATCAGAGAGGGGAGTGGCAAAAAATAGCAAAAATAAAATGCTGAATGCGCAATTTTGTGTGCATTCGGCATAGTAGAACATTTCGAATAACATAATGGCCAACAAGGGGAGCGGGGGTTGTCGGGGTGCCCCAGCTGCCCTAGTTCGGCATGATGGGCTTCAGGGGTTGCGGGGGTGTCCCCCTTACATTGCATGAAAAGCAGGGGGCAAATGTAAAAAAGAAGCATGCAACATTATCGAAACAAGATGATGTCAGCTTCGCACTTTTGGGACTCGGGCATGTCGGCTGCAGATGTTCCACATAGATCCTCAGAGACTCTATAGGAATAGGTTTGTTTTTTAACAACATGTTCAGTGGCAGCCTTAAATGTTTCTGAGGGAGGATAGTGCTCACATGTTCTTTAGCAGACAGCGTGATTTCTGATGCCATAAAGAGATCTTTGTTCAGTAATTACTACAAATGCTAATGTGTATACAACATAATAAAAGAAAAGCAATATTCATTACCGTATGAAGGATTACCATCCAGCAATGCTTCCTCATCTGTTTAAAAAAGAAAGACAAATCAATGACAATAATGTAAACATTTTCCAGAGAAGGTCTTCACCCACTCACATACAGTTACTGTCATGGTCAGGGGTAGCTAATCCATTTGACGAGGATATACAATATGTTTATAGCTTACAGAATATTAAATAGCAGCCATCAAAGGACAGAAACAAGTGGTTTTATTGAAAGTCTGTTGCTGGCAAGGGATAATCGTTCTCTTACCAGCCAGTCCGATAGCTCAGTGACCTAATTACTTGCTGTTCATCCTTCTGAGAATGTGAGAATTAGTACCACTGAATTGGGTAATAGTGATTGATAGAAAGGTCACAGTTTTCAAGATCGTCTGATGTCCCCTGCAAATAAGGTTCAATGGTCGACATTTTGTGAGAAAGTTGTTTGTGACAGATTAGAGGCAGATGGAAAATGAGAAAGAGGAGTATTTGAAATGTTGGTAGTGAAAATGAAAATTAAAAAGTGATTAAGGATGAAATGGATTTATAGCAGAAAGGGAAAGAAAGTGTTGATGAAGAAAGTTGGTCATTCATGAGATTGAAATAGAAGAGGAGATAGAAATTCTGACCGGGTTAAGACTGAAAAGTTTTCCACAGTAAGAAAGAGGAGAAAAAGGGAACGTTCCTTTGTAAAATCTTCTGGATCTGAACAGAGCACTGCAGGGAAAGTATGCAGGAAAAATGTGATGCCGGTGACGACAGTATGACACCTCTGAGTCTATGATACTCAATAGATGTGCTGTGCTTGTAAAGGACAGGACCACATTGGCTGCTTTCCTCTCTGGTACAGACCGAGCAAACTTTCTAGGTGCTGTTTTGGCGTCTAGTGCAACTAACGTGTTATAATGGTTGTATCTATTTTCTCTTTAGAGTTTCTTTTTATGGCCCTTAAATTGTGTCATTTAATGCTAAAGTTATGACAAGTTCAATGAAAAGCAGCAAAGTAATGCAGTTTTATGCTGCAGTGAAGCGTGACATAATCCGGTATCAAGAATGTGGAATTCCTAATAGAGGTGCCTGTAAGACATGGGAAACTCAATTGCAATGTATGAAGTCCTGTTGGTCTGGTTCCAATGAGAATAAAAACTGTTTATTATTTTTTAAAATCCCTAGAAATACTGTTGGAACATACATGGAAATTCTAGAAGCTGGGGAGAGTATAGAACTGGAGTTTGTATGTATGGGGAAATCTTTATATTTCGTGAATGTGTATGCACCTCCTGAAAATCATGACGGATCTGGGAGGTCCGAAGATTAATTACCAGAAATGGCTTTTTTAATTTGGAGATTTTAATACTTGTTTGGTAGCTTCCAATCAGGAGAAAAATGTTATTCCTGGTAGAAGTGCTGGGACAAGGAAGTATTGTATTGATTTTCTTTTTATTTCTAAGGGCCTGTACATGGTTCACTGTAGGATGCTATGAGGGTCTTTTACTGATCATTATACCATCACTACTACTTCAGTTGTTTCAAAAGTAAAAATACATGGCAAAGGTATATGGAAACATGCTGTTAAATGATTGCATAATTTAATTTAATTAATAATGTGATACAGTTTATAATTAAACTTTACACATGATTACAAATTATTTCAAATACAAATCAAACACTGGTAATTCAAGTATAAAACAAGTAAAATGAAGAAGAGAGAAGAAAAAAGAGAGAAATATCAAACTTATTTAGAGTAAAAAACATTAGATGTATAGAGAGAACACATTTCTAAGTGCTTCCCGATTAAAAATCCCCAGATACAATCCGGCAATATAAATGGGAATAGCCACCTACATCAAAATATCAAGGACGTTAGCATCCTACCTTAGGTATTGTTTTTATCATTTGTCACTATACAGTGGCCTACTAACTAAGGAGATCATACATCGATTATCATTTCGACCAAGGTTACTTTAGGTCCATACTTTTTTCCTTGATTCCTCTTTGCTCCAGTAGTTAATATCACTTTCTACTCTGGCATGGGGGAAATCCGTATTGTTGGGTAGATTCAGATGGAGATGCCGAAGAGTCTTTCTATTTTTAGCCAGACGCTAAACATATCTATTAATACCTTAAAGCTTAGGGAGTTAATAAAACGTGGCCAAAACATGGGTTCTCTGATGGATTCTAAATCATGTACATAATTACTATAGCATAATAGGTAAGTGTCTGCCATGTTTACACACTCTGTCAGTAGGTGTTTTGCGGTTTCTTTGACCTCTCCATTTTTACATATACGACAGAATCTTTCCGAAGAGGGCTGGTCACTATGTACACTCCTATTTGTCAGGACCGGTAGGTTATCCATCCTCAGTAGAAGTATGACTCGTCTAAGCTTGCTTGAAGGACAGAGATTCAAGTAATTCTGCATTTGTTTAAATGTATACAGCATATAAGGAATGTGTTTGTATTTACGAAGTTTCCCAAGATGTTCGTAATTTTCAAGACAGTCCCAAAGATCGACCTTTTTTGACAGGGCTATTTTTGCAGGGTGACTGAATCTTTCACCTCTGGTAAATCAGCATATTTCCTTCAAGTAAATTTCAATTTTATTTTTAAGGTGCTAATTAGTTGCTTCTTTGGAGATTTCGCAGTAAATAGCTCTCATAAGCTGATTCTCTGGGTTATTACTCATCCTTAAGTACAATTCTGTTCTCTTTTTCAGTACGATAGATTTTAGAGAGGATAGTCCCACCTCAAGTCTTATTATCGCCATCGGTATAGATTGAGGAAGGACTAATATTCTCCACCAGAATTACCCCTCAACCACTTGTAACCAGTTCAAATCCATCAATAGCAATGCCCCTAGGCCACATACTACCATAGGAGCCAATACCTGTGTATATAGTTGTCGGATACCGCATAAACTAAAGCCGCAGTTTTTATTTGCAAATTGACTAATCAAAGATGTTATTTGAGCGGCCCTAGTTTTGCGTGATTGAATACATGAATTATGTCCACTCTTTGCGTCCACTTCGACACCTAAATACCTGTATTGATGCGTGAATTTAATTTCCGTTTCATGCACTGTGAGTCGGGGAAGGGCGATCTTTCTGCCAGAGAATACCATTAACTGGTTTTCTCCTGGTTAATTACCAGCACGTTTCTCTCTGCATACTCCCATAGTTTCATAGCTGATCTTTGGAGCCCACTAAATGTATGGTCCATAATTATGAGGTCATCGGCATAGCCATCCCGACGGCTGGAGGACAATTATGTTCAGCGGTTATAATACCCGGAAAGGTCATAAGTGTATAGGTTATATAAGAACAGAGCTGTCACGCAGCCCTGCTTGACTCCTCGATTCTGAGCGATTGCGGCTGTCATATTCCCCTGACTATCTAACCTAAGTGCCACAGCATTGCCTTGGTGAAGTAGTTTTAGGTAGTAGTAGGTAGGGGCAGCCGAGTAGTTCTAATTTGGCCCATAGTTTTTCTCTCCGGACTGAATCGAAGGCTGCCCGGAAGTCGACAAAAAGGGCGTATAAGGGGGGATTACCAATCTTCATGGCCTTCGTACGTAGGATATCCAGGATAGTGATGTTATGTATAGTAGAATATCCTTTCCTGAAGCCACTCTGAAAGCAATTGAATATCTCAGCTTTAGCAGCCCAATCCTCTAGTTTCTCAAGGAGTAGTGATGCAAACATTTTGCCGGTGCATGTTAGGCAGAAACCTGTGCAGTTCCCTTAGGGACCACTGCAAAATGTTTAAGACTACAGGTGTTGGCAGTAAACCCAATTGGTAGCAGTCTGTACCACCCAGATTTACCTGGTAGCTGTGGCTTAGCAGTCAGACTTCTCTCAAGAAGAGTTAGACAGTATATAGAGTATACACATTACAAAAATACAGTAGCATAAGCAAACAATGACCAGAGCTTTGGTATAAAAGTATATCATTATTTATTTAAAAACACACTTATAAAAAATACACTGGCACTAATATGTCAAGCAAGTTCAAACACAGTGACTAGAAATCTATACGCCTCCCTGATTAATTATTGGACAAGTCTTAGGAAAAGAACACCACTTATTATCAAACAGAGGTGAGCGCTTAACCAAGATGGCACTCCAATCATTATTTAAAAAGGGAGAGAAAAGGCAGAATTAGGAAAGCACACAATACCAACACTTTAAAAGAACCACAGCAAGTCAAGAAAGGCAGACTACTGTAGAGAAAGAAAGTTCATAGGCCAGGCCCACTCTTGGAGAGAGCAAAGCGGAATGTGCCCAAGATCACACAGTTGAAGTAACTTTAAAAGTCATTGCAGATAGTTCAAAAAGGAGTTGGATCCCTCTTCGGATTCTTTAGGTCCTGTGGCGACTTCCGAAGTTCCAGTCCCCAAAGCCCTGCTTTTATGCAGAAAACCCCCATTCACCAGTCCTAGCTGTCAATCAAACATGCTAAGTGGTGAGCCAGGCGGCGTGGACATTACTCCCATTAGATCCAGTTTCTTTTGCAGTGTTTCCCTTGAGCCCCCTTGTAGTGAGTCTCGTCCCTCCCTAGACCTACTTGGCGGGGTACACGCCTCTTGTAAACAAGATAGTTTACCGTGGCTTCCAAGTGGTGGCGGGTTTGTCGTGATGATTTTTTTTTTGGTGATGTTTATGACTTCCTCACACTTAGGGATGCTCCCTGAAGCCTTCCGGTTGTCATGGTGAGTGTAAACTGAATCATCTCCTTGTGGGTGGCCAAACAGAGATCCATTGTTAGATTCCCCCTCTCACCCTCTAGTGGGGGGGGGTCCTTTTTGATTTTTCGATGTTCAAGTTGAGGTCCGTTATCTCCAAGCCTGTTGCCTGTATAGATGAAGGGGGGTTAGGCATAGCGGGAGGTGGTTTCCCAAAGTGCCATCTTACTGGCGTTTCAAATAGTGCTGATTTGTCTAGTGTCACCAGTTTTGCTGCCTCCACCTCCTGAGGGCTGAGTGTTGGCTCTGGGAGGATAGATTCTTCTCCCTCCACCCAGCCTTCTAATAGCTCAACATCCAAGATTTCTATCTGCGGTAGGGCCGTACTTTCCCCCTTTTTCTTAAAAAAATGTGCGACTAGATTTTGGGTATTTATTTTGGTTATTTTATTATTTTGGCTTGTCCCTCTATCATAAGGTTTCGTTGTGTGTTTCCCAGCTTTCAGTTTCTTTTGTTTTGTCACTGTTGCACGTTCTTTTCTTTTTAATAGTTTATTTTCCTCAATGATAAGAGGCTTCCAGCAGGGATCAGTGTTTTCACTGTCTAAAGAGGGCGCGTCAGTCTCCGCCCCTTCTCGACCGCTAACTTGCAGGCTGCGCTCTGCTTCTCCCCCTCTGCTGGGGCTTCCTCACTCGTGGCTGGCAGAGCAGACCCGAGGTTCCCCCTCCTCCTCCAGGGCCTCGCTGCTCATGCCGGCAGCCGTAGATCCCGAGTGCTCCTCCTCCTCGCTCAGGCCAACCTGCAGAGATGGCCCGGGCTCGCCTCCTTCCACCGCCGCCAGCAAGCCCAGGTCTGCGCTATCCTCAGGCGCATGGACCTCGACCGCCACCGTCACCAAAAGGGGCTGCGGCACTGCTGCAGGCGGCGAGACGCTGGAAGGCTCGTCCAGCGCCAATGGCTCCACCAATGCTCCCAAAAACTCAGCATTCCGATGACCCTGAGGCGTCACCACCCCAGGTAACGCCGTTGGACCCCTCAGCAAGGTAAGTGGGGCTGGGTGATGTGTATTTTCGCTCGCCATAGGTTGTTCCGAATGTTCTACTGAACATTCTACCGGTCCATTATTATTTTCATAGTTTGTATCCGGTAGGCTCTTCAGCACTGTTGCTAGTTGGGTGGCTACTTCTGTGGCGTGGTAGTCCATGAGCCCTGCCCCCGCCATCATCTCCTTCAACCCCCTCTGCGATGGTGACCCAAGAACTTCCCCAAAAACAAATACAGGGCAGACCTGGGGTGAGGTATTTCGGGTACTAGAGAGAATCGGGGGGCACTGACGGCAGACTTGTTAGGAGAGTACATGATGTTAATAGAATTGTTGTTTGGGGGTTTTAATACCGACACACACGGTAGTCTACTTCTTTATGTTGTAGAAGAGGGTGCAAGACCTACACCCATCTTTCTTTTACCTCTTGGCTCCATCAGCTCTTCTGCAGCCGGATCATCATTCTCTTTTTCTTGAAAAGAAGCTCCATCTCGACGAAGTCGGGTGCTTCTCAAGCAGCGCTCCTCAGGCTCCTCCGCCGCCGCCGTCCTGCCTGTCATGACTGCAAGACTGCACCACTCGGCAACCACTCCGCGGCTACTCCGCGGTCAAACTGGGTTTTTATCACCAGCTCCTCCCAGTCAGCCAGCAGGATAGACAGAGCAAAAAGACTCTGCTCAGGAACAGTTAGGTATGGAGTGTACTGCAGGACTACACCACTCAGCAACCACTCCGCGGTCAAACTGGGTTTTTATCACCAGCTCCTCCCAGACAGCCAGCAGCATAGACAGGGCAAAAAGACTCTGCTCAGGAACAGTCAGGTAAGGAGTGTACTGCAGGACTGCACCACTCAGAAACCACTCAGCGGCCGCTCCGCAGTCAAACTGGGTTTTTATCACCAGCTCCTCCCAGTCAGCCAGCAGGATAGACAAAGCAAAAAGACTCCGCTCAGGAACAGTCAGGTATGGAGTACTTTTAGTAACTGTGCAAATGTGTTTATGTGCACAGACCACTCACTGTACAAACTCGCACAATATCTATAAGCTGGGACAATACTTGCACAGCATATGTGCACTTTGACTACTGTGCAAGTTTTGTCACACATTGTGATTGCATACACGTTATGCACTTTGAGCATTTTGCCAGTAACTCTACACTCAAAAAGTAATTGCCAAAAATGAATGCACTTTTAGTGCATTACAAACGGTTGTACACTTATATTCAGTGCTGTGCAAGTACTCTGCACACATGCTTTCAGTTTTGAACAAACACCTGTGGCTCCAACCTATTACCGTAGCTTATTATCATAAGCTCACCTATTGTTCTCAGACTTGATCTTCACAGGTGAGTTTTTGTAATGAGAGACACTACATGAACTCACACACTTTCTACACACAAGGGATGCTGGCTTACACAAAGGTGGCTACTTGGGGATAGGCGGTTTTTCCAAACATCTGGTGTAAATTATGTAAGCGAGACTGGAACACTTCAGTCACACAGAACCTTGAGGGTTAGATCAAATCAAAAACATCTATTTTGAATATAGCACATCCATAAAACAGGGTTAGATGTCCTGAGTGCACAATTCATTTTACAAACTTAGGGAAACCGTCCAATAGTACAATTTTTTTTTCTTCTTTTTATGCAAGCCAGATTGCCATTTGTAATCAGAGGACGTTGTGAAAAAAGGTTGGGTGGTCGTTACTTACCTATGTCCGAGGGCCTTAATCAATTTGTCAGTTGGGACATTTCTCAGTAAAAGCGGAGAGACGATTGAAGATATGTTCGCTGACTTATGACATAGTAAGAAGCCTTTGTATCATCAGAAAGGGGAGTGGCAAAAATAGCAAAAATAAAATGCTGAATGCGCATTTTGTGTGCATTCGGCATAGTAGAACATTTCGAATCACATAATGGCGAACAAGGGGAGCGGGGGTTGTCAGGGTGCCACAGCTGCCCTAGTTCGGCATGATGGGCTTCAGGGGTTGCGGGGGTGTCCCCCTTACATTGCATGAAAAGCAGGGGGCAAATGTAAACAAGAAGCATGCAACATTTTCGAAACAAGATGATGTCAGCTTCGCACTTTTGGGACTCGGGCATTTCGGCTGCAGATGTTGCACATAGATCCTCAGAGACTCTATAGGAATAGGTTTGTTTTTTAACAACATGTTCAGTGGCAGCCTTAAATGTTTCTGAAGGAGGATAGTGCTCAAATGTTCTTTAGCAGACGGTGTGATTTCTGATGCCATAAAGAGATCTTTGTTCAGTAATTACTACAAATGCTAATGTGTATACAACATAATAAAAGAAAAGCAATATTCATTACCGTATGAAGGATTGCCATCCAGCAATGCTTCTGCATCTGTTTAAAAAAGAAAGAAAAATCAATTACAATAATGTAAACATTTTACAGAGAAGGTCTTCTCCCACTCACATACAATCAATGTCAGGGGTAGCTAATCCATTTGACTATGATATACAATATGTGTATAGTTTACAGTATATTACACAGCAGCCATCAAAGGACAGAAACAAGTGGTTTTACTGAAAGTCTGTTGCTGGCAAGGGATAATCGTTCTGTTACTAGCCAGTCCGATAGCTCAGTAACCTAATTACTTGCTGTTCATCCTTCTGAGAATGTGAGAATTAGTACCACTGAATTGGGTAATAGTGATTGATAGAAAGGTCACAGTTTTCAAGATCGTCTGATGTCCCCTGCAAATATGGTTCAATGGTCGACATTTTGTGAGAAAGTTGTTTGTGACAGATTAGAGGCAGATGGAAAATGAGAAAGAGGAGTATTTGAAATGTTGGTAGTGAAAATGAAAATTAAAAAGTGATTAAGGATGAAATGGATTTATAGCAGAAAGGGAAAGAAAGTGTTGATGAAGAAAGTTGGTCATTCATGAGATTGAAATAGAAGAGGAGATAGAAATTCTGACCGGGTTTAGACTGAAAAGTTTTCCACAGTAAGAAAGAGGAGAAAAAGGAACGTTCTTTTGTAAAATCTTCTGAATCTGAACAGGGCACTGCAGGGAAAGAATGCAGGAAAGATGTGATGCCGGTGACGACAGTATGACACCTCTGAGTCTATGATACTCAATAGATGTGCTGTGCTTGTAAAGGACAGGACCACATTGGCTGCTTTCCTCTCTGGTACAGACCGAGCGAACTTTCTAGGTGCTGTTTTGGCGTCTAGTGCACCTAACGTGTTATAATGGTTGTCTCTATTTTCTCTTTAGAGTTTCTTTTTATGGCCCTTAAATTGTGTCATTTAATGCTAAAGTTATGACAAGTTCAATGAAAAGCAGCAAAGTAATGCAGTTTTATGCTGCAGTGAAGCGTGACATAATCCGGTATCAAGAATGTGGAATTCCTAATAGAGGTGCCTGTAAGACATGGGAAACTCAATTGCAATGTATGAAGTCCTTTTGGTCTGGTTCCAATGAGACTACAAACTGTTTATTATTTTTGAAAATCCCTAGAAATATTGCTGGAACATACATGGAAATTCTAGAAGCTGGGGAGAGTAAAGAACTGGAGTTTGTATGTATGGGGAAATCTTTATATTTCGTGAATGTGTATGCACCTCCTGAAAATCATGACGGATCTGGGAGGTCCGAAGATTAATTACCAGAAACGGCTTTTTTAATTTGGAGATTTTAATACTTGTTTGGTAGCTTCCAATCAGGAGAAAAATGTTATTCCTGCTATAAGTGCTGGAACAAGGAAGTATTGTATTGATTTTCTTTTTATTTCTAAGGGCCTGTACATGGTTCACTGTAGGATGCTATGAGGGTCTTTTACTGATCATTATACCATCACTACTACTTCAGTTGTTTCAAAAGTAAAAATACATGGCAAAGGTATATGGAAACATGCTGTTAAATGATTGCATAATTTAATTTAATTAATAATGTGATACAGTTTATAATTAAACTTTACACATGATTACAAATTATTTCAAATACAAATCAAACACTGGTAATTCAAGTATAAAACAAGTAAAATGAAGAAGAGAGAAGAAAAAAGAGAGAAATATCAAACTTATTTAGAGTAAAAAACATTAGATGTATAGAGAGAACACATTTCTAAGTGCTTCCCGATTAAAAATCCCCAGATACAATCCGGCAATATAAATGGGAATAGCCACCTACATCAAAATATCAAGGACGTTAGCATCCTACCTTAGGTATTGTTTTTATCATTTGTCACTATACAGTGGCCTACTAACTAAGGAGATCATACATCGATTATCATTTCGACCAAGGTTACTTTAGGTCCATACTTTTTTCCTTGATTCCTCTTTGCTCCAGTAGTTAATATCACTTTCTACTCTGGCATGGGGGAAATCCGTATTGTTGGGTAGATTCAGATGGAGATGCCGAAGAGTCTTTCTATTTTTAGCCAGACGCTAAACATAGCTATTAATACCTTAAAGCTTTGGGAGTTAATAAAACGTGGCCAAAACATGGGTTCTCTGATGGATTCTAAATCATGTACATAATTACTATAGCATAATAGGTAAGTGTCTGCCATGTTTACACACTCTGTCAGTAGGTGTTTTGCGGTTTCTTTGACCTCTCCATTTTTACATATACGACAGAATCTTTCCGAAGAGGGCTGGTCACTATGTACACTCCTATTTGTCAGGACCAGTAGGTTATCCATCCTCAGTAGAAGTATGACTCGTCTAAGCTTGCTTGAAGGACAGAGATTCAAGTAATTCTGCATTTGTTTAAATGTATACAGCATATAAGGAATGTGTTTGTATTTACGAAGTTTCCCAAGATGTTCGTAATTTTTAAGACAGTCCCAAAGATCGACCTTTTTTGACAGGGCTATTTTTGCAGGGTGACTGAATCTTTCACCTCTGGTAAATCAGCATATTTCCTTCAAGTAAATTTCAATTTTATTTTTAAGGTGGTAATTAGTTGCTTCTTTGGAGATTTCGCAGTAAATAGCTCTCATAAGCTGATTCTCTGGGTTATTACTCATCCTTAAGTACAATTCTGTTCTCTTTTTCAGTACGATAGATTTTAGAGAGGATAGTCCCACCTCAAGTCTTATTATCGCCATCGGTATAGATTGAGGAAGGCCTAATATTCTCCACCAGAATTACCCCTCAACCACTTGTAACCAGTTCAAATCCATCAATAGCAATGCCCATAGGCCACATACTACCATAGGAGCCAATACCTGTGTATATAGTTGTCGGATACCGCATAAACTAAAGCCGCAGTTTTTATTTGCAAATTGACTAATCAAAGATGTTATTTGAGCGGCCCTAGTTTTGCATGATTGAATACATGAATTATGTCCACTCTTTGCGTCCACTTCGACACCTAAATACCTGTATTGATGCGTGAATTTAATTTCCGTTTCATGCACTGTGAGTCGGGGAAGGGCGATCTTTCTGCCAGAGAATACCATTAACTGGTTTTCTCCTGGTTAATTACCAGCGCGTTTCTCTCTGCATACTCCCATAGTTTCATAGCTGATCTTTGGAGCCCACTAAATGTATGGTCCATAATTATGAGGTCATCGGCATAGCCATCCCGACGGCTGGAGGACAATTATGTTCAGCGGTTATAATACCCGGAAAGGTCATAAGTGTATAGGTTATATAAGAACAGAGCTGTCACGCAGCCCTGCTTGACTCCTCGATTCTGATCGATTGCGGCTGTCATATTCCCCTGACTATCTAACCTAAGTGCCACAGCATTGCCTTGGTGAAGTAGTTTTAGGTAGTAGTAGGTAGGGGCAGCCGAGTAGTTCTAATTTGGCCCATAGTTTTTCTCTCCGGACTGAATCGAAGGCTGCCCGGAAGTCGACAAAAAGGGCGTATAAGGGGGGATTACCAATCTTCATGGCCTTCGTACGTAGGATATCCAGGATAGTGATGTTATGTATAGTAGAATATCCTTTCCTGAAGCCACTCTGAAAGCAATTGAATATCTCAGCTTTAGCAGCCCAATCCTCTAGTTTCTCAAGGAGTAGTGATACAAACATTTTGCCGGTGCATGTTAGGCAGAAACCTGTGCAGTTCCCTTAGGGACCACTGCAAAATGTTTAAGACTACAGGTGTTGGCATTAAACCCAATTGGTAGCAGTCTGTACCACCCAGATTTACCTGGTAGCTGTGGCTTAGCAGTCAGACTTCTCTCAAGAAGAGTTAGACAGTATATAGAGTATACACATTACAAAAATACAGTAGCATAAGCAAACAATGACCAGAGCTTTGGTATAAAAGTATATCATTATTTATTTAAAAACACACTTATAAAAAATACACTGGCACTAATATGTCAAGCAAGTTCAAACACAGTGACTAGAAATCTATACGCCTCCCTGATTAATTATTTGACAAGTCTTAGGAAAAGAACACCACTTATTATCAAACAGAGGTGAGCGCTTAACCAAGATGGCACTCCAATAATTATTTAAAAAGGGAGAGAAAAGGCAGAATTAGGAAAGCACACAATACCAACACTTTAAAAGAACCACAGCAAGTCAAGAAAGGCAGAGTCTACTGTAGAGAAAGAAAGTTGATAGGCCAGGCCCACTCTTGGAGAGAGCAAAGCGGAATGTGCCCAAGATCACACAGTTGAAGTAACTTTAAAAGTCATTGCAGATAGTTCAAAAAGGAGTTGGATCCCTCTTCGGATTCTTTAGGTCCTGTGGCGACTTCCGAAGTTCCAGTCCCCAAAGCCCTGCTTTTATGCAGAAAACCCCCATTCACCAGTCCTAGCTGTCAATCAAACATGCTAAGTGGTGAGCCAGGCGGCGTGGACATTACTCCCATTAGATCCAGTTTCTTTTGCAGTGTTTCCCTTGAGCCCCCCTGGAGTGAGTCTCGTCCCTCCCTAGACCTACTTGGCGGGGTACACGCCTCTTGTAAACAAGATAGTTTACCGTAGCTTCCAAGTGGTGGTGGGTTTGTCGTGATGATTTTTTTTTTGGTGATGTTTATGACCTCCTCACACTTAGGGATGCTCCCTGAAGCCTTCCGGTTGTCATGGTGAGTGTAAACTGAATCATCTCCTTGTGGGTGGCCAAACAGAGATCCATTGTTAGATTCCCCCTCTCACCCTCTAGTGGGGGGGTCCTTTTTGATTTTTCGATGTTCAAGTTGAGGTCCGTTATCTCCAAGCCTGTTGCCTGTATAGATGAAGAGGGGTTAGGCATAGCGGGAGGTGGTTTCCCAAAGTGCCATCTTACTGGCGTTTCAAATAGTGCTGATTTGTCTAGTGTCACCAGTTTTGCTGCCTCCACCTCCTGAGGGCTGAGTGTTGGCTCTGGGAGGATAGATTCTTCTCCCTCCACCCAGCCTTCTAATAGCTCAACATCCAAGATTTCTATCTGCGGTAGGGCCGTACTTTCCCCCTTTTTCTTAAAAATATTTGCGACTAGATTTTGGGTATTTATTTTGGTAATTTTATTATTTTGGCTTGTCCCTCTATCATAAGGTTTCGTTGTGTGTTTCCCAGCTTTCAGTTTCTTTTGTTTTGTCACTGTTGCACGTTCTTTTCTTTTTAATGGTTTATTTTCCTCAATGATAAGAGGCTTCCAGCAGGGATCAGTGTTTTCACTGTCTAAAGAGGGCGCGTCAGTCTCCGCCCCTTCTCGACCGCTACCTTGCAGGCTGCGCTCTGCTTCTCCCCCTCTGCGGGGGCTTCCTCACTCGTGGCCGGCAGAGCAGACCCGAGGTTCCCCCTCCTCCTCCGGGGCCTCGCTGCTCAAGCCCGCAGCCGTAGATCCCGAGTGCTCCTCCTCCTCGCTCAGGCCAACCTGCAGAGATGGCCCGGGCTTGCCTCCTTCCACCGCCGCCAGCAAGCCCAGGTCTGCGCTATCCTCAGGCGCATGGACCTCGACCGCCACCGTCACCAAAAGGGGCTGCGGCACTGCTGCAGGCGGCGAGACGCTGGAAGGCTCGTCCAGCGCCAAAGGCTCCACCAATGCTCCCAAAAACTCAGCATTCCGATGACCCTGAGGCGTCACCACCCCAGGTAACGCCGTTGGACCCCTCAGCAAGGTAAGTGGGGCTGGGTGATGTGTATTTTCGCTCGCCATAGGTTGTTCCGAACGTTCTACTGAACATTCTACCCGTCCATTATTATTTTCATAGTTTGTATCTGGTAGGCTCTTCAGGACTGTTGCTAGTTGGGTGGCTACTTCTGTGGCATGGTAGTCCATGAGCCCTGCCCCCACCACCATCTCCTTCAACCCCCTCTGCGATGGTGACCCAAGAACTTCCCCAAAATCAAATACAGGGCAGACCTGGGGTGAGGTATTTCGGGTACTAGAGAGAATCGGGGGGCACTGACGGCAGGCTTGTTAGGAGAGTACATGATGTTAATAGAGTTGTTGTTTGGAGGTTTTAATACCGACACACACGGTAGTCTACTTCTTTATGTTGTAGAAGAGGGTGCAAGACCTACACCCATCTTTCTTTTACCTCTTTGCTCCATCAGCTCTTCTGCAGCCGGATCATCATTCTCTTTTTCTTGAAAAGAAGCTCCATCTCGACGAAGTCGGGTGCTTCTCAAGCAGCGCTCCTCAGGCTCCTCCGCCGCCGCCGTCCTGCCTGTCATGACTGCAAGACTGCACCACTCGGCAACCACTCCGCGGCTACTCCGCGGTCAAACTGGGTTTTTATCACCAGCTCCTCCCAGTCAGCCAGCAGGATAGACAGAGCAAAAAGACTCTGCTCAGGAACAGTTAGGTATGGAGTGTACTGCAGGACTACACCACTCAGCAACCACTCCGCGGTCAAACTGGGTTTTTATCACCAGCTCCTCCCAGTCAGCTAGCAGGATAGACAGAGCAAAAAGACTCTGCTCAGGAACAGTTAGGTATGGAGTGTACTGCAGGACTACACCACTCAGCAACCACTCCGCGGTCAAACTGGGTTTTTATCACCAGCTCCTCCCAGTCAGCCAGCAGCATAGACAGGGCAAAAAGACTCTGCTCAGGAACAGTCAGGTAAGGAGTGTACTGCAGGACTGCACCACTACGCAACCACGCCGCGGCTGCTCCGCGGTCAAACTGGGTTTTTATCACCAGCTCCTCCCAGTCAGCCAGCAGGATAGACAGAGCAATAGACTCTGCTCGGGAACAGTCAGGTATGGAGTGAACTGCAGGACTGCACCACTCAGAAACCACTCTGCGTCCGCTCTGCAGTCAAACTGGGTTTTTATCACCAGCTCCTCCCAGTCAGCCAGCAGGATAGACAAAGCAAAAAGACTCCGCTCAGGAACAGTCAGGTATGGAGTACTTTTAGTAACTGTGCAAATGTGTTTATGTGCACAGACCACTCACTGTACAAACTCGCACAATATCTATAAGCTGGGACAATACTTGCACAGCATATGTGCACTTTGACTACTGTGCAAGTATTGTCACACATTGTGATTGCATACACGTTATGCACTTTGAGCATTTTGCCAGTAACTCTACACTCAAAAAGTAATTGCCAAAAATGAATGCACTTTTAGTGCATTACAAACGGTTGTACACTTATATTCAGTGCTGTGCAAGTACTCTGCACACATGCTTTCAGTTTTGAACAAACACCTGTGGCTCCAACCTATTACCGTAGCTTATTATCATAAGCTCACCTATTGTTCTCAGACCTGATCTTCACAGGTGAGTTTGTGTAATGAGAGACACCTCATGAACTCACACACTTTCTACACACAAGGGATGCTGGCTTACACAAAGGAGGCTACTTGGGGATAGGCGGTTTTTCCAAACATCTGGTGTAAATTATGTAAGCGAGACTGGAACACTTCAGTCACACAGAACCTTGAGGGTTAGATCAAATCAAAAACATCTATTTTGAATATAGCACATCCATAAAACAGGGTTAGATGTCCTGAGTGCACAATTCATTTTACAAACTTAGGGTACCGTCCAATAGTACAATTTTTTTTTCTTCTTTTTATGCAAGCCATATTGCCATTTGTAATCAGAGGACGTTGTGAAAAAAGGTTGGGTGGTCGTTACTTACCTATGTCCGAGGGCCTAAATCAATTTGTCAGTTGGGACATTTCTCAGTAAAAGCGGAGAGACGATTGAAGATATGTTCGCTGACTTATGACATAGTAAGAAGCCTTTGTATCATCAGAAAGGGGAGTGGGAAAAATAGCAAAAATAAAATGCTGAATGCGCATTTTGTGTGCATTCGGCATAGTAGAACATTTCGAATCACATAATGGCGAACAAGGGGAGCGGGGGTTGTCAGGGTGCCACAGCTGCCCTAGTTCGGCATGATGGGCTTCAGGGGTTGCGGGGGTGTCCCCCTTACATTGCATGAAAAGCAGGGGGCAAATGTAAACAAGAAGCATGCAACATTTTCGAAACAAGATGATGTCAGCTTCGCACTTTTGGGACTCGGGCATGTCGGCAGCAGATGTTGCACATAGATCCTCAGAGACTCTATAGGAATAGGTTTGTTTTTTAACAACATGTTCAGTGGCAGCCTTAAATGTTTCTGAGGGAGGATAGTGCTCAAATGTTCTTTAGCAGACGGTGTGATTTCTGATGCCATAAAGAGATCTTTGTTCAGTAATTACTACAAATGCTAATGTGTATACAACATAATAAAAGAAAAGCAATATTCATTACCGTATGAAGGATTACCATCCAGCAATGCTTCTGCATCTGTTTAAAAAAAGAAAGAAAAATCAATTACAATAATGTAAACATTTTACAGAGAAGGTCTTCTCCCACTCACATACAATCAATGTCAGGGGTAACTAATCCATTTGACTATGATATACAATATGTTTATAGTTTACAGTATATTACACAGCAGCCATCAAAGGACAGAAACAAGTGGTTTTACTGAAAGTCTGTTGCTGGCAAGGGATAATCGTTCTCTTACTAGCCAGTCCGATAGCTCAGTGACCTAATTACTTGCTGTTCATCCTTCTGAGAATGTGAGAATTAGTACCACTGAATTGGGTAATAGTGATTGATAGAAAGGTCACAGTTTTCAAGATCGTCTGATGTCCCCTGCAAATATGGTTCAATGGTCGACATTTTGTGAGAAAGTTGTTTGTGACAGATTAGAGGCAGATGGAAAATGAGAAAGAGGAGTATTTGAAATGTTGGTAGTGAAAATGAAAATTAAAAAGTGATTAAGGATGAAATGGATTTATAGCAGAAAGGGAAAGAAAGTGTTGATGAAGAAAGTTGGTCATTCATGAGATTGAAATAGAGGAGGAGATAGAAATTCTGACCGGGTTAAGACTGAAAAGTTTTCCACAGTAAGAAAGAGGAGAAAAAGGAACGTTCTTTTGTAAAATCTTCTGAATCTGAACAGAGCACTGCAGGGAAAGAATGCAGGAAAGATGTGATGCCGGTGACGACAGTATGACACCTCTGAGTCTATGATACTCAATAGATGTGCTGTACTTGTAAAGGACAGGACCACATTGGCTGCTTTCCTCTCTGGTACAGACCGAGCGAACTTTCTAGGTGCTGTTTTGGCGTCTAGTGCACCTAACGTGTTATAATGGTTGTCTCTATTTTCTCTTTAGAGTTTCTTTTTATGGCCCTTAAATTGTGTCATTTAATGCTAAAGTTATGACAAGTTCAATGAAAAGCAGCAAAGTAATTCAGTTTTATGCTGCAGTGAAGCGTGACATAATCCGGTATCAAGAATGTGGAATTCCTAATAGAGGTGCCTGTAAGACATGGGAAACTCAATTGCAATGTATGAAGTCCTTTTGGTCTGGTTCCAATGAGAATAAAAACTGTTTATTATTTTTTAAAATCCCTAGAAATACTGTTGGAACATACATGGAAATTCTAGAAGCTGGGGAGAGTATAGAACTGGAGTTTGTATGTATGGGGAAATCTTTATATTTCGTGAATGTGTATGCATCTCCTGAAAATCATGACGGATCTGGGAGGTCCGAAGATTAATTACCAGAAACGGCTTTTTAATTTGGAGATTTTAATACTTGTTTGGTAGCTTCCTATCAGGAGAAAAATGTTATTCCTGGTAGAAGTGCTGGAACAAGGAAGTATTGTATTGATTTTCTTTTTATTTCTAAGGGCCTGTACATGGTTCACTGTAGGATGCTATGAGGGTCTTTTACTGATCATTATACCATCACTACTACTTCAGTTGTTTCAAAAGTAAAAATACATGGCAAAGGTATATGGAAACCTGCTTTAAATGATTGCATAATTTAATTTAATTAATAATGTGATACAGTTTATAATTAAACTTTACACATGATTACAAATTATTTAAAATACAAATCAAACACTGGTAATTCAAGTATAAAACAAGTAAAATGAAGAAGAGAGAAGAAAAAAGAGAGAAATATCAAACTTATTTAGAGTAAAAAACATTAGATGTATAGAGAGAACACATTTCTAAGTGCTTCCCGATTAAAAATCCCCAGATACAATCCGGCAATATAAATGGGAATAGCCACCTACATCAAAATATCAAGGACGTTAGCATCCTACCTTAGGTATTGTTTTTATCATTTGTCACTATACAGTGGCCTACTAACTAAGGAGATCATACATCGATTATCATTTCGACCAAGGTTACTTTAGGTCCATACTTTTTTCCTTGATTCCTCTTTGCTCCAGTAGTTAATATCACGTTCTACTCTGGCATGGGGGAAATCCGTATTGTTGGGTAGATTCAGATGGAGATGCCGAAGAGTCTTTCTATTTTTAGCCAGACGCTAAACATAGCTATTAATACCTTAAAGCTTTGGGAGTTAATAAAACGTGGCCAAAACATGGGTTCTCTGATGGATTCTAAATCATGTACATAATTACTATAGCATAATAGGTAAGTGTCTGCCATGTTTACACACTCTGTCAGTAGGTGTTTTGCGGTTTCTTTGACCTCTCCATTTTTACATATACGACAGAATCTTTCCGAAGAGGGCTGGTCACTATGTACACTCCTATTTGTCAGGACCAGTAGGTTATCCATCCTCAGTAGAAGTATGACTCGTCTAAGCTTGCTTGAAGGACAGAGATTCAAGTAATTCTGCATTTGTTTAAATGTATACAGCATATAAGGAATGTGTTTGTATTTACGAAGTTTCCCAAGATGTTCGTAATTTTTAAGACAGTCCCAAAGATCGACCTTTTTTGATAGGGATATTTTTGCAGGGTGACTGAATCTTTCACCTCTGGTAAATCAGCATATTTCCTTCAAGTAAATTTCAATTTTATTTTTAAGGTGGTAATTAGTTGCTTCTTTGGAGATTTCGCAGTAAATAGCTCTCATAAGCTGATTCTCTGGGGTATTACTCATCCTTAAGTACAATTCTGTTCTCTTTTTCAGTACGATAGATTTTAGAGAGGATAGTCCCACCTCAAGTCTTATTATCGCCATCGGTATAGATTGAGGAAGGCCTAATATTCTCCACCAGACTTACCCCTCAACCACTTGTAAACAGTTCAAATCCATCAATAGCAATGCCCATAGGCCACATACTACCATAGGAGCCAATACCTGTGTATATAGTTGTCGGATACCGCATAAACTAAAGCCGCAGTTTTTATTTGCAAATTGACTAATCAAAGATGTTATTTGAGCGGCCCTAGTTTTGCGTGATTGAATACATGAATTATGTCCACTCTTTGCGTCCACTTCGACACCTAAATACCTGTATTGATGCGTGAATTTAATTTCCGTTTCATGCACTGTGAGTCGGGGAAGGGCGATCTTTCTGCCAGAGAATACCATTAACTGGTTTTCTCCTGGTTAATTACCAGCGCGTTTCTCTCTGCATACTCCCATAGTTTCATAGCTGATCTTTGGAGCCCACTAAATGTATGGTCCATAATTATGAGGTCATCGGCATAGCCATCCCGACGGCTGGAGGACAATTATGTTCAGCGGTTATAATACCTGGAAAGGTCATAAGTGTATAGGTTATATAAGAACAGAGCTGTCACGCAGCCCTGCTTGACTCCTCGATTCTGAGCGATTGCGGCTGTCATATTCCCCTGACTATCTAACCTAAGTGCCACAGCATTGCCTTGGTGAAGTAGTTTTAGGTAGTAGTAAGTAGGGGCAGCCGAGTAGTTCTAATTTGGCCCATAGTTTTTCTCTCCGGACTGAATCGAAGGCTGCCCGGAAGTCGACAAAAAGGGCGTATAAGGGGGGATTACCAATCTTCATGGCCTTCGTACGTAGGATATCCAGGATAGTGATGTTATGTATAGTAGAATATCCTTTCCTGAAGCCACTCTGAAAGCAATTGAATATCTCAGCTTTAGCAGCCCAATCCTCTAGTTTCTCAAGGAGTAGTGATGCAAACATTTTGCCGGTGCATGTTAGGCAGAAACCTGTGCAGTTCCCTTAGGGACCACTGCAAAATGTTTAAGACTACAGGTGTTGGCAGTAAACCCAATTGGTAGCAGTCTGTACCACCCAGATTTACCTGGTAGCTGTGGCTTAGCAGTCAAACTTCTCTCAAGAAGAGTTAGACAGTATATAGAGTATACACATTACAAAAATACAGTAGCATAAGCAAACAATGACCAGAGCTTTGGTATAAAAGTATATCATTATTTATTTAAAAACACACTTATAAAAAATACACTGGCACTAATATGTCAAGCAAGTTCAAACACAGTGACTAGAAATCTATACGCCTCCCTGATTAATTATTTGACAAGTCTTAGGAAAAGAACACCACTTATTATCAAACAGAGGTGAGCGCTTAACCAAGATGGCACTCCAATAATTATTTAAAAAGGGAGAGAAAAGGCAGAATTAGGAAAGCACACAATACCAACACTTTAAAAGAACCACAGCAAGTCAAGAAAGGCAGAGTCTACTGTAGAGAAAGAAGGTTCATAGGCCAGGCCCACTCTTGGAGAGAGCAAAGCGGAATGTGCCCAAGATCACACAGTTGAAGTAACTTTAAAAGTCATTGCAGATAGTTCAAAAAGGAGTTGGATCCCTCTTCGGATTCTTTAGGTCCTGTGGCGACTTCCAAAGTTCCAGTCCCCAAAGCCCTGCTTTTATGCAGAAAACCCCCATTCACCAGTCCTAGCTGTCAATCAAACATGCTAAGTGGTGAGCCAGGCGGCGTGGACATTACTCCCATTAGATCCAGTTTCTTTTGCAGTGTTTCCCTTGAGCCCCCCTGGAGTGAGTCTCGTCCCTCCCTAGACCTACTTGGCGGGGTACACGCCTCTTGTAAACAAGATAGTTTACCGTAGCTTCCAAGTGGTGGTGGGTTTGTCGTGATGATTTTTTTTTTGGTGATGTTTATGACTTCCTCACACTTAGGGATGCTCCCTGAAGCCTTCCGGTTGTCATGGTGAGTGTAAACTGAATCATCTCCTTGTGGGTGGCCAAACAGAGATCCATTGTTAGATTCCCCCTCTCACCCTCTAGTGGGGGGGTCCTTTTTGATTTTTCGATGTTCAAGTTGAGGTCCGTTATCTCCAAGCCTGTTGCCTGTATAGATGAAGAGGGGTTAGGCATAGCGGGAGGTGGTTTCCCAAAGTGCCATCTTTCTGGCGTTTCAAATAGTGCTGATTTGTCTAGTGTCACCAGTTTTGCTGCCTCCACCTCCTGAGGGCTGAGTGTTGGCTCTGGGAGGATAGATTCTTCTCCCTCCACCCAGCCTTCTAATAGCTCAACATCCAAGATTTCTATCTGCGGTAGGGCCGTACTTTCCCCCTTTTTCTTAAAAAAATTTGCGACTAGATTTTGGGTATTTATTTTGGTTATTTTATTATTTTGGCTTGTCCCTCTATCATAAGGTTTCGTTGTGTGTTTCCCAGCTTTCAGTTTCTTTTGTTTTGTCACTGTTGCACGTTCTTTTCTTTTTAATGGTTTATTTTCCTCAATGATAAGAGGCTTCCAGCAGGGATCAGTGTTTTCACTGTCTAAAGAGGGCGCGTCAGTCTCCGCCCCTTCTCGACCGCTACCTTGCAGGCTGCGATCTGCTTCTCCCCCTCTGCGGGGGCTTCCTCACTCGTGGCCGGCAGAGCAGACCCGAGGTTCCCCCTCCTCCTCCGGGGCCTCGCTGCTCAAGCCGGCAGCCGTAGATCCCGAGTGCTCCTCCTCCTCGCTCAGGCCAACCTGCAGAGATGGCCCGGGCTTGCCTCCTCCACCGCCGCCAGCAAGCCCAGGTCTGCGCTATCCTCAGGCGCATGGACCTCGACCGCCACCGTCACCAAAAGGGGCTGCGGCACTGCTGCAGGCGGCGAGACGCTGGAAGGCTCGTCCAGCGCCAATGGCTCCACCAATGCTCCCAAAAACTCAGCATTCCGATGACCCTGAGGCGTCACCACCCCAGGTAACGCCGTTGGACCCCTCAGCAAGGTAAGTGGGGCTGGGTGATGTGTATTTTCGCTCGCCATAGGTTGTTCCGAACGTTCTACTGAACATTCTACCGGTCCATTATTATTTTCATAGTTTGTATCTGGTAGGCTCTTCAGCACTGTTGCTAGTTGGGTGGCTACTTCTGTGGCGTGGTAGTCCATGAGCCCTGCCCCCGCCATCATCTCCTTCAACCCCCTCTGCGATGGTGACCCAAGAACTTCCCCAAAATCAAATACAGGGCAGACCTGGGGTGAGGTATTTCGGGTACTAGAGAGAATCGGGGGGCACTGACGGCAGGCTTGTTAGGAGAGTACATGATGTTAATAAGAGTTGTTGTTTGGAGGTTTTAATACCGACACGCACGGTAGTCTACTTCTTTATGTTGTAGAAGAGGGTGCAAGACCTACACCCATCTTTCTTTTACCTCTTGGCTCCATCAGCTCTTCTGCAGCCGGATCATCATTCTCTTTTTCTTGAAAAGAAGCTCCATCTCGACGAAGTCGGGTGCTTCTCAAGCAGCGCTCCTCAGGCTCCTCCGCCGCCGCCGTCCTGCCTGTCATGACTGCAAGACTGCACCACTCGGCAACCACTCCGCGGCTACTCCGCGGTCAAACTGGGTTTTTATCACCAGCTCCTCCCAGTCAGCCAGCAGGATAGACAGAGCAAAAAGACTCTGCTCAGGAACAGTTAGGTATGGAGTGTACTGCAGGACTACACCACTCAGCAACCACTCCGCGGTCAAACTGGGTTTTTATCACCAGCTCCTCCCAGTCAGCCAGCAGCATAGACAGGGCAAAAAGACTCTGCTCAGGAACAGTCAGGTAAGGAGTGTACTGCAGGACTGCACCACTACGCAACCACGCCGCGGCTGCTCCGCGGTCAAACTGGGTTTTTATCACCAGCTCCTCCCAGTCAGCCAGCAGGATAGACAGAGCAATAGACTCTGCTCGGGAACAGTCAGGTATGGAGTGAACTGCAGGACTGCACCACTCAGAAACCACTCTGCGGCCGCTCCGCAGTCAAACTGGGTTTTTATCACCAGCTCCTCCCAGTCAGCCAGCAGGATAGACAAAGCAAAAAGACTCCGCACAGGAACAGTCAGTACTTTTAGTAACTGTGCAAATGTGTTTATGTGCACAGACCACTCACTGTACAAACTCGCACAATATCTATAAGCTGGGACAATACTTGCACAGCATATGTGCACTTTGACTACTGTGCAAGTATTGTCACACATTGTGATTGCATACACGTTATGCACTTTGAGCATTTTGCCAGTAACTCTACACTCAAAAAGTAATTGCCAAAAATGAATGCACTTTTAGTGCATTACAAACGGTTGTACACTTATATTCAGTGCTGTGCAAGTACTCTGCACACATGCTTTCAGTTTTGAACAAACACCTGTGGCTCCAACCTATTACCGTAGCTTATTATCATAAGCTCACCTATTGTTCTCAGACTTGATCTTCACAGGTGAGTTTTTGTAATGAGAGACACTACATGAACTCACACACTTTCTACACACAAGGGATGCTGGCTTACACAAAGGTGGCTACTTGGGGATAGGCGGTTTTTCCAAACATCTGGTGTAAATTATGTAAGCGAGACTGGAACACTTCAGTCACACAGAACCTTGAGGGTTAGATCAAATCAAAAACATCTATTTTGAATATAGCACATCCATAAAACAGGGTTAGATGTCCTGAGTGCACAATTCATTTTACAAACTTAGGGAAACCGTCCAATAGTACAATTTTTTTTTCTTCTTTTTATGCAAGCCAGATTGCCATTTGTAATCAGAGGACGTTGTGAAAAAAGGTTGGGTGGTCGTTACTTACCTATGTCCGAGGGCCTAAATCAATTTGTCAGTTGGGACATTTCTCAGTAAAAGCGGAGAGACGATTGAAGATATGTTCGCTGACTTATGACATAGTAAGAAGCCTTTGTATCATCAGAAAGGGGAGTGGCAAAAATAGCAAAAATAAAATGCTGAATGCGCATTTTGTGTGCATTCGGCATAGTAGAACATTTCGAATCACATAATGGCGAACAAGGGGAGCGGGGGTTGTCAGGGTGCCACAGCTGCCCTAGTTCGGCATGATGGGCTTCAGGGGTTGCGGGGGTGTCCCCCTTACATTGCATGAAAAGCAGGGGGCAAATGTAAACAAGAAGCATGCAACATTTTCGAAACAAGATGATGTCAGCTTCGCACTTTTGGGACTCGGGCATTTCGGCTGCAGATGTTGCACATAGATCCTCAGAGACTCTATAGGAATAGGTTTGTTTTTTAACAACATGTTCAGTGGCAGCCTTAAATGTTTCTGAAGGAGGATAGTGCTCAAATGTTCTTTAGCAGACGGTGTGATTTCTGATGCCATAAAGAGATCTTTGTTCAGTAATTACTACAAATGCTAATGTGTATACAACATAATAAAAGAAAAGCAATATTCATTACCGTATGAAGGATTGCCATCCAGCAATGCTTCTGCATCTCTTTAAAAAAGAAAGAAAAATCAATTACAATAATGTAAACATTTTACAGAGAAGGTCTTCTCCCACTCACATACAATCAATGTCAGGGGTAGCTAATCCATTTGACTATGATATACAATATGTTTATAGTTTACAGTATATTACACAGCAGCCATCAAAGGACAGAAACAAGTGGTTTTACTGAAAGTCTGTTGCTGGCAAGGGATAATCTTTCTGTTACTAGCCAGTCCGATAGCTCAGTAACCTAATTACTTGCTGTTCATCCTTCTGAGAATGTGAGAATTAGTACCACTGAATTGGGTAATAGTGATTGATAGAAAGGTCACAGTTTTCAAGATCGTCTGATGTCCCCTGCAAATATGGTTCAATGGTCGCCATTTTGTGAGAAAGTTGTTTGTGACAGATTAGAGGCAGATGGAAAATGAGAAAGAGGAGTATTTGAAATGTTGGTAGTGAAAATGAAAATTAAAAAGTGATTAAGGATGAAATGGATTTATAGCAGAAAGGGAAAGAAAGTGTTGATGAAGAAAGTTGGTCATTCATGAGATTGAAATAGAAGAGGAGATAGAAATTCTGACCGGGTTAAGACTGAAAAGTTTTCCACAGTAAGTAAAGAGGAGAAAAAGGAACGTTCTTTTGTAAAATCTTCTGAATCTGAACAGAGCACTGCAGGGAAAGAATGCAGGAAAGATGTGATGCCGGTGACGACAGTATGACACCTCTGAGTCTATGATACTCAATAGATGTGCTGTGCTTGTAAAGGACAGGACCACATTGGCTGCTTTCCTCTCTGGTACAGACCGAGCGAACTTTCTAGGTGCTGGTTTGGCGTCTAGTGCACCTAACGTGTTATAATGGTTGTCTCTATTTTCTCTTTAGAGTTTCTTTTTATGGCCCTTAAATTGTGTCATTTAATGGTAAAGTTATGACAAGTTCAATGAAAAGCAGCAAAGTAATGCAGTTTTATGCTGCAGTGAAGCGTGACATAATCCGGTATCAAGAATGTGGAATTCCTAATAGAGGTGCCTGTAAGACATGGGAAACTCAATTGCAATGTATGAAGTCCTTTTGGTCTGGTTCCAATGAGAATAAAAACTGTTTATTATTTTTTAAAATCCCTAGAAATACTGTTGGAACATACATGGAAATTCTAGAAGCTGGGGAGAGTATAGAACTGGAGTTTGTATGTATGGGGAAATCTTTATATTTCGTGAATGTGTATGCACCTCCTGAAAATCATGACAGATCTGGGAGGTCCGAAGATTAATTACCAGAAACGGCTTTTTAATTTGGAGATTTTAATACTTGTTTGGTAGCTTCCAATCAGGAGAAAAATGTTATTCCTGGTAGAAGTGCTGGAACAAGGAAGTATTGTATTGATTTTCTTTTTATTTCTAAGGGCCTGTACATGGTTCACTGTAGGAGGTTATGAGGGTCTTTTACTGATCATTATACCATCACTACTACTTCAGTTGTTTCAAAAGTAAAAATACATGGCAAAGGTATATGGAAACCTGCTGTTAAATGATTGCATAATTTAATTTAATTAATAATGTGATACAGTTTATAATTAAACTTTACACATGATTACAAATTATTTCAAATACAAATCAAACACTGGTAATTCAAGTATAAAACAAGTAAAATGAAGAAGAGAGAAGAAAAAAGAGAGAAATATCAAACTTATTTAGAGTAAAAAACATTAGATGTTTAGAGAGAACACATTTCTAAGTGCTTCCCGATTAAAAATCCCCAGATACAATCCGGCAATATAAATGGGAATAGCCACCTACATCAAAATATCAAGGACGTTAGCATCCTACCTTAGGTATTGTTTTTATCATTTGTCACTATACAGTGGCCTACTAACTAAGGAGATCATACATCGATTATCATTTCGACCAAGGTTACTTTAGGTCCATACTTTTTTCCTTGATTCCTCTTTGCTCCAGTAGTTAATATCACTTTCTACTCTGGCATGGGGGAAATCCGTATTGTTGGGTAGATTCAGATGGAGATGCCGAAGAGTCTTTCTATTTTTAGCCAGACGCTAAACATAGCTATTAATACCTTAAAGCTTTGGGAGTTAATAAAACGTGGCCAAAACATGGGTTCTCTGATGGATTCTAAATCATGTACATAATTACTATAGCATAATAGGTAAGTGTCTGCCATGTTTACACACTCTGTCAGTAGGTGTTTTGCGGTTTCTTTGACCTCTCCATTTTTACATATACGACAGAATCTTTCCGAAGAGGGCTGGTCACTATGTACACTCCTATTTGTCAGGACCGGTAGGTTATCCATCCTCAGTAGAAGTATGACTCGTCTAAGCTTGCTTGAAGGACAGAGATTCAAGTAATTCTGCATTTGTTTAAATGTATACAGCATATAAGGAATGTGTTTGTATTTACGAAGTTTCCCAAGATGTTCGTAATTTTCAAGACAGTCCCAAAGATCGACCTTTTTTGACAGGGCTATTTTTGCAGGGTGACTGAATCTTTCACCTTTGGTAAATCAGCATATTTCCTTCAAGTAAATTTCAATTTTATTTTTAAGGTGGTAATTAGTTGCTTCTTTGGAGATTTCGCAGTAAATAGCTCTCATAAGCTGATTCTCTGGGTTATTACTCATCCTTAAGTACAATTCTGTTCTCTTTTTCAGTACGATAGATTTTAGAGAGGATAGTCCCACCTCAAGTCTTATTATCGCCATCGGTATAGATTGAGGAAGGCCTAATATTCTCCACCAGAATTACCCCTCAACCACTTGTAACCAGTTCAAATCCATCAATAGCAATGCCCATAGGCCACATACTACCATAGGAGCCAATACCTGTGTATATAGTTGTCGGATACCGCATAAACTAAAGCCGCAGTTTTTATTTGCAAATTGACTAATCAAAGATGTTATTTGAGCGGCCCTAGTTTTGCGTGATTGAATACATGAATTATGTCCACTCTTTGCGTCCACTTCGACACCTAAATACCTGTATTGATGCGTGAATTTAATTTCCGTTTCATGCACTGTGAGTCGGGGAAGGGCGATCTTTCTGCCAGAGAATACCATTAACTGGTTTTCTCCTGGTTAATTACCAGCGCGTTTCTCTCTGCATACTCCCATAGTTTCATAGCTGATCTTTGGAGCCCACTAAATGTATGGTCCATAATTATGAGGTCATCGGCATAGCCATCCCGACGGCTGGAGGGCAATCATGTTCAGCGGTTATAATACCCGGAAAGGTCATAAGTGTATAGGTTATATAAGAACAGAGCTGTCACGCAGCCCTGCTTGACTCCTCGATTCTGAGCGATTGCGGCTGTCATATTCCCCTGACTATCTAACCTAAGTGCCACAGCATTGCCTTGGTGAAGTAGTTTTAGGTAGTAGTAGGTAGGGGCAGCCGAGTAGTTCTAATTTGGCCCATAGTTTTTCTCTCCGGACTGAATCGAAGGCTGCCCGGAAGTCGACAAAAAGGGCGTATAAGGGGGGATTACCAATCTTCATGGCCTTCGTACGTAGGATATCCAGGATAGTGATGTTATGTATAGTAGAATATCCTTTCCTGAAGCCACTCTGAAAGCAATTGAATATCTCAGCTTTAGCAGCCCAATCCTCTAGTTTCTCAAGAAGTAGTGATGCAAACATTTTGCCGGTGCATGTTAGGCAGAAACCTGTGCAGTTCCCTTAGGGACCACTGCAAAATGTTTAAGACTACAGGTGTTGGCAGTAAACCCAATTGGTAGCAGTCTGTACCACCCAGATTTACCTGGTAGCTGTGGCTTAGCAGTCAGACTTCTCTCAAGAAGAGTTAGACAGTATATAGAGTATACACATTACAAAAATACAGTAGCATAAGCAAACAATGACCAGAGCTTTGGTATAAAAGTATATCATTATTTATTTAAAAACACACTTATAAAAAATACACTGGCACTAATATGTCAAGCAAGTTCAAACACAGTGACTAGAAATCTATACGCCTCCCTGATTAATTATTTGACAAGTCTTAGGAAAAGAACACCACCTATTATCAAACAGAGGTGAGCGCTTAACCAAGATGGCACTCCAATAATTATTTAAAAAGGGAGAGAAAAGGCAGAATTAGGAAAGCTTACAATACCAACACTTTAAAAGAACCACAGCAAGTCAAGAAAGGCAGAGTCTACTGTAGAGAAAGAAAGTTCATAGGCCAGGCCCACTCTTGGAGAGAGCAAAGCGGAATGTGCCCAAGATCACACAGTTGAAGTAACTTTAAAAGTCATTGCAGATAGTTCAAAAAGGAGTTGGATCCCTCTTCGGAGTCTTTAGGTCCTGTGGCGACTTCCGAAGTTCCAGTCCCCAAAGCCCTGCTTTTATGCAGAAAACCCCCATTCACCAGTCCTAGCTGTCAATCAAACATGCTAAGTGGTGAGCCAGGCGGCGTGGACATTACTCCCATTAGATCCAGTTTCTTTTGCAGTGTTTCCCTTGAGCCCCCCTGTAGTGAGTCTCGTCCCTCCCTAGACCTACTTGGCGGGGTACACGCCTCTTGTAAACAAGATAGTTTACCGTAGCTTCCAAGTGGTGGTGGGTTTGTCGTGATGATTTTTTTTTTGGTGATGTTTATGACTTCCTCACACTTAGGGATGCTCCCTGAAGCCTTCCGGTTGTCATGGTGAGTGTAAACTGAATCATCTCCTTGTGGGTGGCCAAACAGAGATCCATTGTTAGATTCCCCCTCTCACCCTCTAGTGGGGGGGTCCTTTTTGATTTTTCGATGTTCAAGTTGAGGTCCGTTATCTCCAAGCCTGTTGCCTGTATAGATGAAGAGGGGTTAGGCATAGCGGGAGGTGGTTTCCCAAAGTGCCATCTTACTGGCGTTTCAAATAGTGCTGATTTGTCTAGTGTCACCAGTTTTGCTGCCTCCACCTCCTGAGGGCTGAGTGTTGGCTCTGGGAGGATAGATTCTTCTCCCTCCACCCAACCTTCTAATAGCTCAACATCCAAGATTTCTATCTGCGGTAGGGCCGTACTTTCCCCCTTTGTCTTAAAAAAATTTGCGACTAGATTTTGGGTATTTATTTTGGTTATTTTATTATTTTGGCTTGTCCCTCTATCATAAGGTTTCGTTGTGTGTTTCCCAGCTTTCAGTTTCTTTTGTTTTGTCACTGTTGCACGTTCTTTTCTTTTTAATGGTTTATTTTCCTCAATGATAAGAGGCTTCCAGCAGGGATCAGTGTTTTCACTGTCTAAAGAGGGCGCGTCAGTCTCCGCCCCTTCTCGACC
This sequence comes from Ambystoma mexicanum, assembly GCF_040938575.1. NCBI lineage: Eukaryota > Metazoa > Chordata > Amphibia > Caudata > Ambystomatidae > Ambystoma > Ambystoma mexicanum. The sequence continues at coordinate 1,044,166,059 of NC_090936.1, forward strand.
GCTACCTTGCAGGCTGCGCTCTGCTTCTCCCCCTCTGCGGGGGCTTCCTCACTCGTGGCCGGCAGAGCAGACCCGAGGTTCCCCCTCCTCCTCCGGGGCCTCGCTGCTCATGCCGGCAGCCGTAGATCCCGAGTGCTCCTCCTCCTCGCTCAGGCCAACCTGCAGAGATGGCCCGGGCTCGCCTCCTTCCACCGCCGCCAGCAAGCCCAGGTCTGCGCTATCCTCAGGCGCATGGACCTGGACCGCCACCGTCACCAAAAGGGGCTGCAGCACTGCTGCAGGTGGCGAGACGCTGGAAGGCTCGTCCAGCGCCAATGGCTCCACCAATGCTCCCAAAAACTCAGCATTCCGATGACCCTGAGGCGTCACCACCCCAGGTAACACTGTTGGACCCCTCAGCAAGGTAAGTGGGGCTGGGTGATGTGTATTTTCGCTCGCCATAGGTTGTTCCGAACGTTCTACTGAACATTCTACCGGTCCATTATTATTTTCATAGTTTGTATCTGGTAGGCTCTTCAGCACTGTTGCTAGTTGGGTGGCTACTTCTGTGGCGTGGTAGTCCATGAGCCCTGCCCCCGCCATCATCTCCTTCAACCCCCTCTGCGATGGTGACCCAAGAACTTCCCCAAAATCAAATACAGGGCAGACCTGGGGTGAGGTATCTCGGGTACTAGAGAGAATCGGGGGGCACTGACGGCAGGCTTGTTAGGAGAGTACATGATGTTAATAGAGTTGTTGTTTGGAGGTTTTAATACCGACACACACGGTAGTCTACTTCTTTATGTTGTAGAAGAGGGTGCAAGACCTACACCCATCTTTCTTTTACCTCTTGGCTCCATCAGCTCTTCTGCAGCCGGATCATCATTCTCTTTTTCTTGAAAAGAAGCTCCATCTCGACGAAGTCGGGTGCTTCTCAAGCAGCGCTCCTCAGGCTCCTCCGCCGCCGCCGTCCTGCCTGTCATGACTGCAAGACTGCACCACTCAGCAACCACTCCGCGGCTACTCCGCGGTCAAACTGGGTTTTTATCACCAGCTCCTCCCAGTCAGCCAGCAGGATAGACAGAGCAAAAAGACTCTGCTCAGGAACAGTTAGGTATGGAGTGTACTGCAGGACTACACCACTCAGCAACCACTCCGCGGTCAAACTGGGTTTTTATCACCAGCTCCTCCCAGTCAGCCAGCAGGATAGACAGAGCAATAGACTCTGCTCGGGAACAGTCAGGTATGGAGTGAACTGCAGGACTGCACCACTCAGAAACCACTCTGCGGCCGCTCCGCAGTCAAACTGGGTTTTTATCACCAGCTCCTCCCAGTCAGCCAGCAGGATAGACAAAGCAAAAAGACTCCGCTCAGGAACAGTCAGGTATGGAGTACTTTTAGTAACTGTGCAAATGTGTTTATGTGCACAGACCACTCACTGTACAAACTCGCACAATATCTATAAGCTGGGACAATACTTGCACAGCATATGTGCACTTTGACTACTGTGCAAGTATTGTCACACATTGTGATTGCATACACGTTATGCACTTTGAGCATTTTGCCAGTAACTCTACACTCAAAAAGTAATTGCCAAAAATGAATGCACTTTTAGTGCATTACAAACGGTTGTACACTTATATTCAGTGCTGTGCAAGTACTCTGCACACATGCTTTCAGTTTTGAACAAACACCTGTGGCTCCAACCTATTACCGTAGCTTATTATCATAAGCTCACCTATTGTTGTCAGACCTGATCTTCACAGGTGAGTTTTTGTAATGAGAGACACTACATGAACTCACACACTTTCTACACACAAGGGATGCTGGCTTACACAAAGGTGGCTACTTGGGGATAGGCGGTTTTTCCAAACATCTGGTGTAAATTATGTAAGCGAGACTGGAACACTTCAGTCACACAGAACCTTGAGGGTTAGATCAAATCAAAAACATCTATTTTGAATATAGCACATCCATAAAACAGGGTTAGATGTCCTGAGTGCACAATTCATTTTACAAACTTAGGGAAACCGTCCAATAGTACAATTTTTTTTTCTTCTTTTTATGCAAGCCATATTGCCATTTGTAATCAGAGGACGTTGTGAAAAAAGGTTGGGTGGTCGTTACTTACCTATGTCCGAGGGCCTAAATCAATTTGTCAGTTGGGACATTTCTCAGTAAAAGCGGAGAGACGATTGAAGATATGTTCGCTGACTTATGACATAGTAAGAAGCCTTTGTATCATCAGAAAGGGGAGTGGGAAAAATAGCAAAAATAAAATGCTGAATGCGCATTTTGTGTGCATTCGGCATAGTAGAACATTTCGAATCACATAATGGCGAACAAGGGGAGCGGGGGTTGTCAGGGTGCCACAGCTGCCCTAGTTCGGCATGATGGGCTTCGGGAGTTGCGGGGGTGTCCCCCTTACATGGCATGAAAAGCAGGGGGCAAATGTAAACAAGAAGCATGCAACATTTTCGAAACAAGATGATGTCAGCTTCGCACTTTTGGGACTCGGGCATTTCGGCTGCAGATGTTGCACATAGATCCTCAGAGACTCTATAGGAATAGGTTTGTTTTTTAACAACATGTTCAGTGGCAGCCTTAAATGTTTCTGAGGGAGGATAGTGCTCAAATGTTCTTTAGCCGACGGTGTGATTTCTGATGCCATAAAGAGATCTTTGTTCAGTAATTACTACAAATGCTAATGTGTATACAACATAATAAAAGAAAAGCAATATTCATTACCGTATGAAGGATTGCCATCCAGCAATGCTTCTTCATCTGTTTAAAAAAGAAAGAAAAATCAATTACAATAATGTAAACATTTTACAGAGAAGGTCTTCTCCCACTCACATACAATCAATGTCAGGGGTAGCTAATCCATTTGACTATGATATACAATATGTGTATAGTTTACAGTATATTACACAGCAGCCATCAAAGGACAGAAACAAGTGGTTTTACTGAAAGTCTGTTGCTGGCAAGGGATAATCGTTCTCTTACCAGCCAGTCCGATAGCTCAGTGACCTAATTACTTGCTGTTCATCCTTCTGAGAATGTGAGAATTAGTACCACTGAATTGGGTAATAGTGATTGATAGAAAGGTCACAGTTTTCAAGATCGTCTGATGTCCCCTGCAAATATGGTTCAATGGTCGACATTTTGTGAGAAAGTTGTTTGTGACAGATTAGAGGCAGATGGAAAATGAGAAAGAGGAGTATTTGACATGTTGGTAGTGAAAATGAAAATTAAAAAGTGATTAAGGATGAAATGGATTTATAGCAGAAAGGGAAAGAAAGTGTTGATGAAGAAAGTTGGTCATTCATGAGATTGAAATAGAAGAGGAGATAGAAATTCTGACCGGGTTAAGACTGAAAAGTTTTCCACAGTAAGAAAGAGGAGAAAAAGGGAACGTTCCTTTGTAAAATCTTCTGAATCTGAACAGAGCACTGCAGGGAAAGAATGCAGGAAAGATGTGATGCCGGTGACGACAGTATGACACCTCTGAGTCTATGATACTCAATAGATATGCTGTGCTTGTAAAGGACAGGACCACATTGGCTGCTTTCCTCTCTGGTACAGACCGAGCGAACTTTCTAGGTGCTGTTTTGGCGTCTAGTGCACCTAACGTGTTATAATGGTTGTCTCTATTTTCTCTTTAGAGTTTCTTTTTATGGCCCTTAAATTGTGTCATTTAATGCTAAAGTTATGACAAGTTCAATGAAAAGCAGCAAAGTAATGCAGTTTTATGCTGCAGTGAAGCGTGACATAATCCGGTATCAAGAATGTGGAATTCCTAATAGAGGTGCCTGTAAGACATGGGAAACTCAATTGCAATGTATGAAGTCCTTTTGGTCTGGTTCCAATGAGAATAAAAACTTTTTATTATTTTTTTAAATCCCTAGAAATACTGTTGGAACATACATGGAAATTCTAGAAGCTGGGCAGAGTATAGAACTGGAGTTTGTATGTATGGGGAAATCTTTATATTTCGTGAATGTGTATGCACCTCCTGAAAATCATGACGGATCTGGGAGGTCCGAAGATTAATTACCAGAAATGGCTTTTTTAATTTGGAGATTTTAATACTTGTTTGGTAGCTTCCAATCAGGAGAAAAATGTTATTCCTGGTAGAAGTGCTGGGACAAGGAAGTATTCTATTGATTTTCTTTTTATTTCTAAGGGCCTGTACATGGTTCACTGTAGGAGGTTATGAGGGTCTTTTACTGATCATTATACCATCACTACTACTTCAGTTGTTTCAAAAGTAAAAATACATGGCAAAGGTATATGGAAACCTGCTGTTAAATGATTGCATAATTTAATTTAATTAATAATGTGATACAGTTTATAATTAAACTTTACACATGATTACAAATTATTTCAAATACAAATCAAACACTGGTAATTCAAGTATAAAACAAGTAAAATGAAGAAGAGAGAAGAAAAAAGAGAGAAATATCAAACTTATTTAGAGTAAAAAAACATTAGATGTATAGAGAGAACATATTTCTAAGTGCTTCCCAATTAAAAATCCCCAGATACAATCCGGCAATATAAATGGGAATAGCCACCTACATCAAAATATCAAGGACGTTAGCATCCTACCTTAGGTATTGTTTTTATCATTTGTCACTATACAGTGGCCTACTAACTAAGGAGATCATACATCGATTATCATTTCGACCAAGGTTACTTTAGGTCCATACTTTTTTCCTTGATTCCTCTTTGCTCCAGTAGTTAATATCACTTTCTACTCTGGCATGGGGGAAATCCGTATTGTTGGGTAGATTCAGATGGAGATGCCAAAGAGTCTTTCTATTTTTAGCCAGACGTTAAACATAGCTATTAATACCTTAAAGCTTTGGGAGTTAATAAAACGTGGCCAAAACATGGGTTCTCTGATGGATTCTAAATGATGTACATAATTACTATAGCATAATAGGTAAGTGTCTGCCATGTTTACACACTCTGTCAGTAGGTGTTTTGCGGTTTCTTTGACCTCTCCATTTTTACATATACGACAGAATCTTTCCGAAGAGGGCTGGTCACTATGTACACTCCTATTTGTCAGGACCGGTAGGTTATCCATCCTCAGTAGAAGTATGACTCGTCTAAGCTTGCTTGAAGGACAGAGATTCAAGTAATTCTGCATTTGTTTAAATGTATACAGCATATAATGAATGTGTTTGTATTTGCGAAGTTTCCCAAGATGTTCGTAATTTTCAAGACAGTCCCAAAGATCGACCTTTTTTGACAGGGCTATTTTTGCAGGGTGACTGAATCTTTCACCTCTGGTAAATCAGCATATTTCCTTCAAGTAAATTTCAATTTTATTTTTAAGGTGGTAATTAGTTGCTTCTTTGGAGATTTCGCAGTAAATAGCTCTCATAAGCTGATTCTCTGGGTTATTACTCATCCTTAAGTACAATTCTGTTCTCTTTTTCAGTACAATAGATTTTAGAGAGGATAGTCCCACCTCAAGTCTTATTATCGCCATCGGTATAGATTGAGGAAGGCCTAATATTGTAACGCTCACCTGATTCCCGTAGAGGCGCCGGTCTTGACTGGGCGTATACCGTATCTTCAAAGGTGATGTGTAACACACGGCTGGCTCTTTGGGCTGGACCTCTGTGCACTGTATGTCTGACTCGAAGGGTAAGATGTCTGCAGATAGAAAATATGGGATTAAGGAACTGGGTTATTGAATGTCTCTCTCTTCTTCCCTTTCTCTTCTCCTGTAGAACCCCAAAGGTTAACGCTCTCACCTTAGGTAAGTGAACGCCGTGCTCTCCATCTGCCTCGGGGCAGGGTGCTGTAACCAGTTTCTTCACTGGATAAGGGGAGCAGGCCTCTTGACTTCAGAGGACTGCTGTCCGTCGTTTACTGCACGAACGGTAAGTTTCGAGTAATTCAAATGTCTTTAAAGTCTTTAGTAATGATGTCTCTTGTTTTGCAGGGTTCCGGCGATGGCGGATGACGGGCTGAAGTGAGTTGAAAATAGAGCCCGTGTGATGAATAGAAGCGCCTGGAAGCACGTAAGTAAGCGCTTGTTGCCTGCTTCACGATGCGCTCTAACTGTCTCTTTATTTTGCAGGTACAAGTTCGGAGCGGCTGCAGGGTGCCGGAATACCCACTGGGTTAGATGTGGAAAGGAGTATTGGCACGTGAGTATTAAAGTTCCCCAATGTCTTTAAACGCACCTTGTTTTGTCTTTCAGATGCGGGATGCAGCGCCGAAGGCCTCCGGAGCGTGCGAAGAGTTGGTAAGCTTTTGTCTTTCAGATGCCGGAATGCAGGGTGAAGACCTCCGGAGCGCACGAAGAGTAGGTAAGCCTTTGTCTTTCAGATGCCGGAATGCAGCGCGAGGCGTTGGTGACAGCCGATGGACCAGGTAAGTGAAGAGCTGTCACTGAAGACCGTAATGCTAACCTGTTCTTTCTTGTCTTTATAGGTGTTGCTGAAGACTGGATTCAGAATGGTAAGCCTTTTCCCTTAGGCCCAGGATCAGATGCAGAAGACACGATGAGCGTTCTGCTGCAGAGGATGCAGAATAACGCAAAGCAAGATTCATCCATCGGGTGTGGTTTAAATAGCCTCCTGTAGTGCTTAGGTGTCTCCTTCCACAGCCACGCCTAGGTAAGAAAAGAGTTCTTGCTTTCCAGAAGAGTTCCAGTGTTCTGAATCTAGGGAGTGGCTCCTGCCCCACCCAACAGGAAAAGAAGTTCCAAACAGAAGAGGATCAGAGGCTCAACTGGCAGGCAAGTAAGCAGCATGGTCTGCTGCAGGTAAGTCCACCCAAGCATTATGAGCCCGGCGCTTCCAGCGCTGGGACTGGGCATATTTATGAGCCTGGTGCCACTGGCGCCAGGACTGGGTCCAAAAGGTCCCAATTGGGACTGGTTGGCACTCGGAACCTGGGTTATGGATCTGCTTCCAAGGGAGTTGGGAAAACCCTGACCTTTTGGAAGCAGAGATCATGACAAATATTCTCTGCCAGAATTACCCCTCAACCACTTGTAACCAGTTCAAATCCATCAATAGCAATGCCCATAGGCCATATACTACCATAGGAGCCAATACCTGTGTATATAGTTGTCGGATACCGCATAAACTAAAGCCGCAGTTTTTATTTTCAAATTGACTAATCAAAGATGTTATTTGAGCGGCCCTAGTTTTGCGTGATTGAATACATGAATTATGTCCACTCTTTGCGTCCACTTCGACACCTAAATACCTGTATTGATGCGTGTATTTAATTTCTGTTTCATGCACTGTGAGTCGGGGAAGGGCGGTCTTTCTGCCAGAGAATACCATTAACTGGTTTTCTCCTGGTTAATTACCAGCGCATTTCTCTCTGCATACTCCCATAGTTTCATAGCTGATCTTTGGAGCCCACTAAATGTATGGTCCATAATTATGAGGTCATCGGCATAGCCATCCCGACGGCTGGAGGACAATTATGTTCAGTGGTTATAATACCCGGAAAGGTCATAAGTGTATAGGTTATATAAGAACAGAGCTGTCACGCAGCCCTGCTTGACTCCTCGATTCTGAGCGATTGCGACTGTCATATTCCCCTGACTATCTAACCTAAGTGCCACAGAATTGCCTTGGTGAAGTAGTTTTAGGTAGTAGTAGGTAGGGGCAGCCGAGTGGTTCTAATTTGGCCCATAGTTTTTCTCTCCGGACTGAATCGAAGGCTGCCCGGAAGTCGACAAAAAGGGCGTATAAGGGGGGATTACCAATCTTCATGGCCTTCGTACGTAGGATATCCAGGATAGTGATGTTATGTATAGTAGAATATCCTTTCCTGAAGCCACTCTGAAAGCAATTGAATATCTCAGCTTTAGCAGCCCAATCCTCTAGTTTCTCAAGGAGTAGTGATGCAAACATTTTGCCGGTGCATGTTAGGCAGAAACCTGTGCAGTTCCCTTAGGGACCACTGCAAAATGTTTGAGACTACAGGTGTTGGCAGTAAACCCAATTGGTAGCAGTCTGTACCACCCAGATTTACCTGGTAGCTGTGGCTTAGCAGTCAGACTTCTCTCAAGAAGAGTTAGACAGTATATAGAGTATACACATTACAAAAATACAGTAGCATAAGCAAACAATGACCAGAGCTTTGGTATAAAAGTATATCATTATTTATTTAAAAACACACTTATAAAAAATACACTGGCACTAATATGTCAAGCAAGTTCAAACACAGTGACTAGAAATCTATACGCCTCCCTGATTAATTATTTGACAAGTCTTAGGAAAAGAACACCACTTATTATCAAACAGAGGTGAGCGCTTAACCAAGATGGCACTCCAATAATTATTTAAAAAGGGAGAGAAAAGGCAGAATTAGGAAAGCACACAATACCAACACTTTAAAAGAACCACAGCAAGTCAAGAAAGGCAGAGTCTACTGTAGAGAAAGAAAGTTCATAGGCCAGGCCCACTCTTGGAGAGAGCAAAGCGGAATGTGCCCAAGATCACACAGTTGAAGTAACTTTAAAAGTCTTTGCAGATAGTTCAAAAAGGAGTTGGATCAGTTCGGAAAAGTTAGTTAACAGGTCCCAGGTCACCCCAGGATAGAGATTCAAGGATTTACGGGACACCTTGAACAGTGTTGCAAGGGAGACCAGGCGGGACACAGTACCTGAAATGGTGAGAAAGCTCCAGCAGGGGCAGTTGTTCCTGGCAGCGGGTGCAAGTCAGTGCTTCGTCCAGGGGAAGAGAAGATCTCGACATGGAGGAAAGCTGGAGGTTGTTGCACTGCCAGGGAAGAAACCAGCCACAGAGTTTCCCGATTAAACGGTACAATCCTTTTATTCGCAGTAGTGGTGAAGCGTGGCTATCCGGCCGCTGGGGTGCTTGCCACGGGCGATTCGACCACGAGAGGATCCAGGAGGCGAAAAAGAGGCGAACTGGTTAACCCCACCAGCTCAAAGGAAGAAGACTCTCCTGGATGAAGATCTTCTCTGTCATTGGGAAGTGGTGAGACGGTTCAGCAGGGCTCCACCAGTGGTGTCGTCGTTGCAGGTTGGCTCAGCTTCTCCCTCTTCGGATTCTTTAGGTCCTGTGGCGACTTCCGAAGTTCCAGTCCCCAAAGCCCTGCTTTTATGCAGAAAACCCCCATTCACCAGTCCTAGCTGTCAATCAAACATGCTAAGTGGTGAGCCAGGCGGCTCACCACTGGGCCAATTACACAAGAGTGCGACTTCAGTTGCCAAGGCAACTCAGTCCAGGGTGCCTATTCCCCCCTCCCACACATCCTGTAGACCCAGACAGAGTGGCACCACTTTTGGAGGCTTCTGTGCAGAAGCCCGCCAAAAGTGGAACAAAGGGATCGACTTGGGTTGGAGTTACAGAGGCGAACACAAATGCCATTTCAAAACCGAGTCCTGGCAAAAAGACCCAACCGGGGAATACATATTAAATAAATAACCCGGCGGTATCTTTAACATTGCACCAAAAAGTGGTGTGTTTAAAATGAATGGGAAAATCCCATAGTAAATGTTCTTAACGAATATTTTGCGTGGTAACCACTGCCACCAGCCAGAAACTCGACAAGGGGGGACTGCACAGTGCCCCCTTGAAAACAGACCCAGGGGTAATCTAATTAACCCCTTCCAGTACTTCCACAATATGATGGTTTGTACTGGTTCTGTTCACAAATTTGGACTAATAAAGCCAATTGTGACTTTACATGCCCTGGGAGACAGTAGTCAGTCCCAGGGTATGGAGTCTATGTTTGGGGGTCACTATGACACCCCTGTGTTACTGCACTGAGGGTGCTGTGTAACACACATGCCAAAAACACATTAAACCCTACGGAGTAAAAGACCCCATAGCCCATAAAACACATACAAAGTCAAAGGACATTCTCAAATCATGCCTAAGAGTGGGAGAAAAAGAGTCTCACTCTTAGCAGGAGAAAAAAATAAACCCCACAAATCCAGCAAAGCTGCTGGGGGACTCACTAGGTTTGGGAAATTAGCCTGAACAGAGAATTCTCCCTAACAGTGCAGTTGAGCATAGATAACAATCTGAAATTTCGGCGATCCTTCTTGTTGCCTTTCTTGAAGATTGGAACGAGAAAGGCAATTTGCCAGGACTTAGGGATCCTGCCCTGAACCAGTACTTTTTCAAATACATTTTTCAACAAATTAGCCCAAAACTCAGGTTTGCGCTTCATTACTACATTTGCTAGACCGTTGGGTCCAGGTGCACGTGAAGACTTGAGATTTTTAATTTTCAGGATTAGATGGTCAATTGTAGTGCTGAAGGGAGATATCCATGGTGTCATTTTCACTGCAGGCAACCCCACCTCACTGTGAGGGATATTACGGCTAGTTAGAAAGTCTGTCCATTGTTTTGCTCCTATAGGATTGATCATAGAAGTTTTACCACACCTCCTCGCTTGCCCAAGCAAGGACCATATACTTCTGGAGTTTTTAGAGCACATGACCTGCACCATATTCTGCCACCACTTATATTTTTGAATGATTCTTTTTGATTTGACCCAGGCTCTATACTTATTTTTCAGGGCCCTACAGGCAGATTAGTAGGTACTAGGTGATCGACTGATTTATTTCGCCCTGCGAATTGCGGCTCTAAGGATCCCTTTCGCATTTCTGATGGTTTTATCATAGGTTTCAGGTGGCTTGCTGTCTTTAGCTATCATGCAAGTAGTAGATGTAGCGTGTGTTGAGGAGAAATATGCGATCCAGTGCTCGATGTCATTCAAGGACATAGTTTGAAACTGATAAAGGTCACTTGTATGTAGAGATTGAGCAGTGAGGGCTGCTGTGTTGATGTTTTTATCAGACCAGCGAATTTGTGTACCAGAGTGGTTGACTGCCAGGTTACCCAGAAACTTAACTTTCGGTTCAGGGCAGCCGAGCTTGAATGTCAAGGTGAGTGAGCAATGGTCGCTCCATTCATTCGAGTTAACCTTCATGTCAATTACATTCAAGGCCATCTCAGGACTTACAGATATGTAGTCTAAAGTACTTTGAGCTCTCCCATTGTGCCATGTGTAATTACCTGGATTATCGCTGTGAGTTCTACCGTTGATCATCTCCAGATCCCATTTGCTAATAAAATTCAGCCAACATAACCCCTCAGGATCTTCAACATTATGCATCATAGAGCTTTTAGCGTTAAGTGTGGGGTTAATAGGCGTGCCCACGAATCCTTTAATATGGCAATTGAAATCCCCGGCGATGACTACCAATTTGTTGCCGGGTGTCAGTGACCATAAAGCTAGCAGCTCGTGAATGGCTTCCTGAATGATCTCTGCTGTATTACCTCCTTGTGGAATTACAAGAATTCTTTCAATGGAAGCTCCACATAATCCCTCTAGTTCCACCGCAATGATTTTATCTTTAAGTGATGTCGCAATCTGGCATGATATTACCGTATGTCTGATTCCTATGATCAGACCCCCGTAGGGTCTACCCCTCCTTCCCTTATTGGGCAAGGCCTGATAGATTGAATAGCCATTGAGGGTGATGGTTGAGGTCAACCAGGTTTCCTGTAGACATATGCAGAGGTGATTAGTAAGAGATTGGAGAGAGCCAGAGGGGGAAGACAAATGCCTGAAACCTCTACAGTTCCAGGAAACAATTACAGATTCTCACTGCAAGTTCACAACCTTTGGTAAGGAAGCTGCAAGCCAGTTTAAGACTTTCTGAATGTCGGTAATCTCAATCTGTTCACCCTTAGGTATGGGAGGAGAGCAAACTATTTCTTGCGTTACTACAGTGATCTTGTTGGGCCATTTTGGATCTTCCAAGTCAGGATCAGCGTCAACTTCAATATCGACAACTCGCAGACTTTCCTTGAAACTATGTATCATTTGGGCAGAGGAGACACATTTACATTGGATTTCTGATACGTTTGTATTAGTCACTTGTTAGGTTCGATGAATTCAAAGTCTTCAGATCTTAGCACCCGCAACTGAGGTACAGAGTGAAGTCTGATCATTAGCTCAGTCCTTGTTAACCAGCTTTGTTCGCTTTGCTGATAAAGGTTTTTGATGAGACACACCCGGTTGTCAGATTGTATAGCCGAGTTATCTTTAACTTTTTCCTTAGGTTTAGTACTAATCAGTTCCACGTCAGCAGATTCATTAGGTTTGATGAAAAGTTCTCATCTGGCTCCTCTGCAAGGTGTATATTTCCCAGGTCAGGCAGGTCTCCATCATCTCTGTCACTCTCAACCTCGTTGTCTGATAGAAGCCAGCTAGTTAGGTAGCCTGCTTGCTTATCGCTGTGTTTTTCGCTCTTGCAGCTGTTTTCTTTGCCTTTTTGGTACACTTGCCCAAAAGCGTGTTGTCCGGTAAAGGTGACGCCACTATACATGGTTTCTTCCTCGTTGCTGCTCTTTTAGCTAGTCTCCGCTGCTTACGGGAAAAGAATACTTCTGGTGTGGCCGTTACTTTAGGCTCAACTTCGCACTTGTCCTTGGCTGTGGGTATGTCGATATCTGGCGCAACAGGCTTAGGAAATTCTTTCCCAGGGATTGATGTTTTAACTAAGTCTTGAGGTATCAGGCTCGTTATGGTTTCTAGTATGCGGCCACACATTTCGAGCAGCATCTTAAGGGCAAACTGTAAAGAGGCCATGGATGACTGCAGTTCAGCCATGTCTGAAGGACTAGCAGAAGTGGCATTGCTCACTTCGGCATCTCTTCCTTCCGAGCCGGGGTCAGTCTGTACATTCAGATTCGGCGAAGCTGACAGCCTCACTGATTCATTTCTCTGAGATTGAAAGTCTTCAGTGGTAGAACTGCTGGGTTGTATTTGCCCGGTTTTTGTGATTGCTGGTGTCATGGATCTTTGCATAGACAAACAGAGTTCCAGAAGAGAATTATTGTCTATATCGCTGTAGCTAGAATGATCCTGAGGATTTGTGTTATTGATTACTATTGCCTCAGCTTCATCCATAGTAGTGGAGTTGTTTTCAGGGTGAGCATTCGCTGGAAAGAAGTCTGTGATTACTCCTTTAACTAAAGGTCCTTGCTTTTTCTGTTTGCCCTTAGTCATTGCACAGTCGTCGATCTTTATATTGCTCTTTATGCTTCGCTGCTGGCGCAGGTTATAACTTGTTTGCTGAGCGTTCCAGCGCGGAGGCATATGGCTACTTCACTGTTCGCTTCTTTATTACTATAGGCGAATACTTGATGTACCTCAGATCACGGTCCAGGTATCAGTCAATATGGTACGGTCAGTTGCTGCAGCAATTAAGTCTGTGCTGTTTATTTGGTGTTACAGGCTTTCCTCAAGGTCCATACAGTTTGTCTAGCTGTGGACTTGAGTCCCCATATATGAAGAAAGGTTACAATGCTACTGAGAATAACAAAGAACTGTCAGACTGGACAACTTTGATTTTTGTGTGACCTTAATTGCTGTGTACCTTGTGGTGAACAGGATCAAAGGGCGCTCTCCCCCAGTCTCCTGCTCACGTCAGACATGCATCAGGTGTGTCCTGAATAGGATCAGAAACTGACAAATAGCGTGCTGTACCCTGCTATAACAGTGGCGGTCCTTATATCAGGTGCTCAGGTGCTTAGGTGCATCAAGGCATCCAAAGCAATCAGCAATCAGTAAACAAATACACCTATGCAGAGCCCAGAACCAGGCCCAGCAGATAATAGATGGGGCACTAGTAGTAGGTAGCATTAGGTAGGTAGATAATAGGTAGGTAGTCTGCGGGAAGATGGATCAGTTATCTCCCCTCCAGCTACATAGTGATGCATAAGTCCCAGAGAGTGAAGGTGTTCGAGGCGTGGGGGGGGGGGCTGCAGACACACTGCAAACATGCAAATGCGCCGCGATCCCAGGCGTTTTAAGCAACCTTATAGGTGGCCTCCAAACCTCCAACCACCAACACGTTCACATATACCTTATGGATGGAGGATGGAGGATGTGGCCCCCCAACGCCAATGCTGACACCAACCTCAAAGGCAGTTCCGAGTCCGATTCCGGGTGTGTTGAGATCTTAGGGTCGAAGCTGCCCAGGCCGCGGTAAATGTCCGAGATAAAAGTAGCGGGTCGTGGTCACAGTCGTCCCATGCCTCTCAGCTTCCTGGTTTCCCGGGTTCCCAGCTACACGGCTACACGGCTCGTACACTCTCTCTCTCGCGTCCACAGCGTTTCGAGGAAAGGACCCACGAACAACGGAGAACGTGTCAAGCCGCACCTCCCAGGAGAAACTTAGGCAGAGCAGAGGCCGCTTCCGACACACTATAAAGGCATCTATAAAGAATCTATAAAGGCAGTTTTTATCAGAGGGAAACAAGATTGGCTTGCAACTGTGACAGAATGGTAGAAAAATGTGAAGATGCAAATATGCACATGTTTCATCTCTTCTGGAAAAAATGAATCCGGTCTTGAAAAAGATGCTTTAATGTTCTAAGAACGGACAACACTGTATAAACGAGGGGTGCATCATCCAAACACTGAATAGCTGGCCCATGCATTGAGCCAAAGCCAAACTATAAGCGAATAGTTGTTTACTTCTAAGAAAAATTGTTCCAGCACATGATAAACATCACTTCACATGAGAAGAATCAGGACACCCTATTGTACGTCTTCTTATGTTTATTTTATTGTGCTCAAAGATCATAATTAAGTTTATAAAAAGAAGAACAATTTGAGTTTACTCACTTGTATTGGACTAACTGAAAATATTATGCTGCAATGGAAAATGCATTACCTTTTAAACTCTTCGAGAGCTTCTTCGCCAGATTGTAACAGGCAAAAGTGCAGGGAGAGACACGCTCTGAGACTTTTACCAAGGCTGGAATGCTAGGAATTCCAACTCTCCTTATGTCCTCATCCTTCTTTTTCTTTCGTCTGCTTTGATATGGTCAATCATGCCACCCTTATAAATCGGATCCTTGATACCCTTGGCATCACAGACCTGGCTCTGGACTGGTTGACCTCCTCCTTCTCTAACCGACATTCCCAGGTTCAACTGGGACCTTTTCTTTCCTCCATCTCGTTCTCCACCTGTGGTGTCCCTCAGGGCTCTATCCTCTCGCCATGGCTTTTCAACATCTACCTTACCCCTATAGTCCATTTGATCTCCGCCTACTCTCTGGACTTCCAGTGTTATGCGAACAACATACGGCTCTCCATCAAGCTTCCCACCACTGCCTCCTCTTCTTCCTCTCTCATGCCTAACTGTCTGTCTGCTACTCAGGTATGGTGCACTGCTAACGATCTCTGCCTTAATGCCAGTAAGGCTGAGATCCTTCTCACTGGGATCCCAGCTCCCTCCTTCCCTCCTACACTCTGGGCGCCCTCCATGGGCCCTCTCCCCTCACCCTCCTGTGAGGCAAAAAACCTTGGTGTCATCTTCGACTCCTCTCTCTTCTTCTCTCCTCACATCACAGACCTTGCCAAGAAGGCCTACTTTCAGCAGGACCTCCTCAGAGGCATTCTCCCATACCTCACCTTCCCCCAGAAACTCAATGTCTCCAAAGCTCTGGTACTCTCCAGGCTGGACTATTGCAACAGCCTCTTCCTCAATCTGCCGAACTCCTCCCTTTGCCCCCTTCAACTAATCCAGAATAGGACTGCAGGACTTATCCTTGGCCTCAAGCCCAGGGACTGCATCTTTCCAGCCCTAATATCTCTCCACTGGCTCGAGGTTGCTGCGAGGATCAAGTTCAAGAACCTCTGCATCATCCACACGGCTTTCTAGGGCCTGGGACCCCGCTACATCCAACTTTCTCTCCATAAATACCTCTAGCTCCAACTCTATCCAGATCAGACGCTTTTCCAAGCAGAGAGTGGGGGATAGATCTCTCTCCTACACAAGTGCCTCCCTCTGGAATGGCCTCCCTGCCCCTCTCATACTTGAGCTGGATCTCCTTAAATTACATAACCTTGTCAAGACCCACCTTTTCTCTTCCTGCTTCCCTCTCCGCCTCTCCTGCTAATGTCCCACTTGCCTAAAACTACAGTCACTCTCCTACCCCATTAATGGTCTCATACACTTCAATGGAGTTGCAGACTTCCCCTATCACTGGTCACGTTGACTTCAATGGAGCCGCGACCCTACCTCATCATTAGTCTCATTCATGTCAGTAGAGTCACTCTCCTACGCCATAATCAGTCTTGTACACTGGAGTTGGACTCCTTACTTATCACTGGTCACATTGACTTCAATGGAGCCCCATTCCTTCTCCATTAGTTCCCCCATTCAAGTTGCAACCCATCACTGGTCACACTGATTTTGTGGGAGTTCCTCTCGTTTGCCATGAATGCCCTCATTCAAGTTCCACCGCCCACCCGGCCCCCCACCATGGGTCCTTTCACTTCAATGGAGCTCCACTACTTCCCCTCACTCTCTTCATTCCCTTGGCACTTGCCCACCTGGCCTCCCCGTGGCACTTGCATAACCCTTGGGCCCTTCCGCCCTGACTGGCACTTCCCCCTCCCCTCTTCTATGCACTTCTTGTTACTACAATTACACGATCCGAATGACACAATGCCAAGTAGGACCATTTTTGATTGCCTTCATCCCTGTTCCACCACCCTTTTTTTTACTTGTTGCGCCTTAAAACACCTCTTGCTGTATAGGCGCATTTTAAAAAAAAAATGTATTTACTTGTTTATAATCAAAACAACATTTTTATTTTTACAAGAAGTCATTTCGTAAGAAAAAGGAGAGAAGAAAACAAAGCGAGAGAAAAGAAATGAAGAAGAAAAAGCAGAAAACAGATGTAAAAGATCGTAACATTTTCCAAAAATCGATCTCTATTAGTTAATACTGGCTGGATTTGCAGTCTCTGTTGCCAATTTCAATGCAGCGTCTAGTATCTTAACTGCCGCCGTTGACCATTTTGTTTTTTCACCGGCAACCAGACGGCACCACCAGGTGTCCTCCTCACGAAGTGCGGCATCATACATTAAGGGTGCCAAGAAAGCTTGCCTCAAGTGAGCTGTTTTAGCGCAATTCAAAAGTAAATGTCTTGCGGTTTCCACTGATTCAGCCTCTGCACATAGTCTGCAGGTTTTTGGAAGTAGTTCGGAGCGGATAGCTCTGATTTTCTTAAATTGCCATTTGGTTTAGTCTCATTTTCATAACAGTTTTTTGAAGTCTCTTATTAGGGAATTTTATACAATAATTCAGTGGTAATCTCAACTTATTTGTCATTGGTGGTAGATGGCGTAGTAGTTTATTGGCCGTTGCTATTTCACACATTTGAATCCAATCTTCTTGAGCTATTTTAGTTTTTATCTTTTCAGGATTTTGCAATGGATCGTCAAGCGTGCAGGCCAAATCTGTAAGCTTCTTTATGAGCTTCTGTTCCCACTTGTTCAAAGCTTTACAGCGTCCTTGGCTGAGTTCCACCTGAATCGTTTTGTAGATCGACAGTGTGTCGGGCGCGATGATTTTCCGAAGGAGTCTCATCTGACTTTGTTCAACCGATGCTTCCAGTGATAACAGACCTAGTTCACGTCTAATAGCCGAAATTGATGTCGATTTGGGAAGCCCCAATACAGCTTTCCAAAGGAAACCTTCCAATTTCGGCCATATAGTTTCCTGAATATTTAGTGCTGCGTCCATTCCATAGATTACAGATGGTACCACCTTTTGTTTGTAAAATTGAATTGCAGGTAGTAGGGAAAATTTCCCGTATTTGCGGTCCACTAGCCTTGTCTGGGTTGTCAATGATTTCATTTTACTCCACAAAGCCAGGTGAGTTGACTTTTCCGATCTTGTTGAGTCAATCATTATTCCCAAATTTTTTATGTTAGTGACGGTCTCTATCTTCATGTTGTTCAGGAACCAGCTGCCGTTTCCTGTCACTTTTGTTAGATTTTTCCCCATGATCAAGATTTTGGATTTTGCAGTGTTGATCTCAAGATCGTTTTCGTGTATGTATTCGGCCAAGTTGGTTAATTGGCGCTGGAGGCCTATTTGTGTTTGGTCCATTAGGATCAAGTCATCCGCGTAGAAGAGTCTAGATATTGAGTTGATGCCAACTTTAGGTGGAAACGATCTGACCGATGGTTGGGTGTACCGAAAATCTCCTAAAAAGGTGATAAAAAGAGCCGGGGCAAGCAGACATCCTTGCTTCACACCGCGTTCCGACGTAAACTGGTCCGACAGCATGCCTTGCCTGTTGAGACGGACTCTGATTTTTGTATCGGTGTGAAGTGCGATCACAGGCTCTAGGATTTCCAAAGGGCAATTCCAGTTGGTTAGTTTGGACCAAAGCTTTTGACGACTGATTTTGTCAAAAGCTTGCGACAAGTATATAAATGATATATATACTTTCGGCGCACCATTCTTTACGTTTTCTTTTATGATATTCAAGATCATAATGTTGATACTGGTGCTTGCGTTCTTGACGAAATCCGTTTGTAGTTGATCTAGGCATGGAGATGTTCTTGCCCACCTGTGGAATCTGGTTAAGAGAAGGGGGGCAAAGATTTTGCCCATGATGTCTAGGAGGGCTACGGGACGGTAATTGGCCGGGTTATCTCTGTTTCCCTTTTTGAATATAGGGACTATCACTGCTTCAGTCCAAGTCTTTGGGATTTGTTTGGTGGCTTGGCATTGCTTGAAAATTTTTGTTATTAGGACCGACCATTCCTGTGGATGTTGCTTTAGATCTATATTGGTTAGGCCGTCAGGACCGGGGGCCCTTGATGTTTTCAGTTTCAAGATCGTAGACAAAATCTCCTCTTGTTCTGCGAGGTCTACCCCGGTAGTTGCTGTAGGGAGTGTGAGGTTGGTTGCAGATAGAGGAAGAGATGCGAATTGAGTTGCAAAGAAGGTTGTCCATGTCAATTCTGATATGACATTAGTCAGTTGGTTATTCGTCTCACTGTTCTTATTCTTAATTAAGGCCCAGAAATCTCTTGTACTTTTTGAAGTTAAAGTTTTGAGCATTTGCTCTGCGTCATTTTGATACATGACAGCTTTGTGGTGTTTCAACGATGCTCTATATGATTTTGTTGCAGCTTTTAAAATGTCTTTTTGCTCCATGCTATCAGATGCTCTAGCTATACGCCTTAATTTACGCAGTTCTCTTCTTTTCATGACTAGTTGGATGTCATACTCGTGGGCTCCGTTATCCTTTGTTGAGATTTGTTTACCTTGTTTTATCCTATGAGTCAAGAAGAAGGGGAGGTGATTCGGCCTGGTTGGCGGGTCCATGGTGTTGCTACTGTCTTCATGGAATTTCTTTGTGATTTCATTAATGTTTTCCGCCGTTAGTTTGATTCGTGTTGACTTGGTTGACAACTCTACGTCAGCTGTATATGTTTCTTTGGGCACAGTTGTTGTTTTAAAGCTCATTGTCAGTAAGTTGTGATCACTGGCTTTCGTTCTGTAGACCTAAAAAAAAATCTACGAAAGGTAGGAAGGAATGTGAGATTAAGATTTGGTCCAACGTTGCTGCAGTTTCAGCTCTTTCCCATGTAGGAAAAATAGGTAGCTGGCCTCGGGCTATTGCCACATTATGGAAGTTGCTAGTGTCCATGAGGTCTGACCATAGCACACCCCGTTAAGATGATGCTGAAGTAGGAGTAGTGAGGGAGAATTGGTCACACTCAGCATTTAGGTCCCCGCAAATGATGATGTGGTCGGTTGCCATTTCAGTTGTAAATTTGTCTAAGATTTCCGCGACAGAGTCAAAGAAATCGATGTTAATTGTTCTTTGCTGGTTCCAGTAGACGTTTATGATGGCTAAATTGGTTTTAGTTCTACCCCTTGAAGCCTCCTTTGGCTGGAGCCACTCCGTTTGAAGTGCCAGGATGCCCTAAGATTCAGCTACCTTCCTTTTGATGGAGATACCTGAGCCGAGCCAGACTGCAGTTAGGAGGCCTGACGATGGTCTGCCAGAAATGCCTTTCACTGCAGGGGAAATTTGGGTTTCATATCCGCCGAGCACTGGTTTTTCCATCAACCAGGTCTCCTGAAGACATATTATGTCAAATAGGGCTAGATCTAGTGCGTCTGGTTTGGTCAAATGATCATGTCCCCTCGTGTTCCAAGAGCACATCGTTGTTGCTTTCGTTTGATCCTCCAGCAGGAGTTTGAGTCGCTGGTTGAGAGGTGCCGTAGCTGTTCCTTTTCGTTGTTAATTTTGAGGATTTGGATTTAGCACATTTTTCAACCATCTCCATGGACCTGACGGCTCTCGTTTTTTAGTTTGCGCCTGATCAGAACTTTCTTTGGTCGAGTGGTCATATCTGTAGTTTTTCTCTGATCTTAAGTTTTTTCTTAGGTTTTCTTCGTGATGTGGTCTTGTATAGTTTGTACTCTCGTTTACCGGATATTTAGGCGCATTATAAATACCCAATGAATAAAATAATTAAGAATGCAGTGCTGTGATCCTCTAATCTAACACTTGTAAATCTACACCATGGATCCTTAGATTGCAGGCAAGAAGTTAGAAAAGGTAGATGCTTGCGATTACATTGTTAAAGAGGACTAGAATTTTGTGCTTTTTCACACAGCTGAAAAGTGTTTCCTAAAATGGAGGCCTCATGACGTGAAAAAAAAAAATATATATATATACATATATATATATATATATATATATATATTTCTATTCATGGTGAAAATATCTCACATTGCAGGTCTTAAAAAGGTAGACAAAGCATGTGTATATTGTATTCATTTTACAGCACTGTATATTTCTGTTCATGATAAATATATCTCGGAGTGCAGGGATTAAAGTGTATTAATTTTACTTATACAATTGCATTGCTGAAAACATGTCTTGGAGTGCAGGGTTTAAGAAAAGGCAGAGGATGAATGTGTTAAGCATATTCATTTTTTAGGTACAATTGCATTGCTGGAAAAGTTTGCATCAGTAATTAATGTTTAATTTACAGAAAGGACTTTACACTGTTGTGTAAATTGGTTGGTGAGTTCTTTTAGGTATGGGCAAATGCTGTGTGACCTCTATGTCTTGGCAATGGAGTATGATTACTAACACCTACATGAAATTGAGGGGTACATTATCTCTTTGAAACTTGAATCTTACATTGTTTGCCTTAGAAAATGTCTAGAATCTGACATACTTATAAGGCATTGTACAAGCATTGTACAACTGAATAAAACCCCTGCAACAAGGGCCATACAAACACACCTGGCAAACAAGGATAGCATACATTCTCAGGACAATGAACTAGCGTGTTGTTTCCGAGCAAATCCTTTAGCTGCTCTGCAAAGAATGCTTGCAAAGACCAGATATTTTCAGCCATAAGCACTTTCTGATCCTCTGCACACTACAGAATCACTGGCCGACTTCTCCACCAAATGCAGCATAAAAAGGGAAGAAGTCCAACGTGTAGTTACATCTTGGATATTCTAATTTTTGGGAAACCTACCTTATATTTGCATGGCTTACAAGCGGGAAGTGGTAGAGCTTTAATGTTTAAAATGGTGTACGGGTGCAGAAGAAGGAGGCTGACACAAAGGTGACATGTTTGGGGATAAAGACTTTTATTAAACAATAAAGCAAGAGAAAACCTATCTTTCCCTATTCTTAAGAGGGGTTTCCCTGCACTAACTAAAGAACTAAGGTGACTCAGGATGTCTGTCAATGAAAACTTGTCTACCGTCCTGTGTCAAGACAACTTTACTTCTGTCCCTTACACTAGAAACTAAAGAATAAGGCAGTACTGTTGTGGTACCAGGAGAATGAGTGCCTTCTGCTGTGTGATGGTTCCTGGTCGGTTGAAACAGTTCCAGATCTTAGAATAGTCTTGTGTCTCACATGTTATCAGGGGGGAACTGATTTGTGCACCCTGAGGCCCATGGGCATGCGGCGCATTACAAGAAATAAAATAAATAAATAGTAAAGTTTCACCCAATACTCTCTTGGTGGGCCAGGTGAAGGCCTCCCTTCTCCTAACATCCAATCTCTGATAGCCTGGGGGAATAATTCCCTTCCCCAGGCCTGTTGGACCTTATTGCCAGTGAGGGTTACCAGGAGAATGGCTCCCTTCTCCTGGTAGCTTATCAGTCTCTTCAACCAGGCGGGAATACTGCCTTCCCCTGGTCTTTTTCATTAGGCTTCACAGCACCCAACTGAGTGTTAAGTGGCTCCGCGACCCTGGCTTCTCTTCTTTCTTGACCTGGTGCACTTGGTTCACATCCCTGCTAAGTACTGCCACAAGGAAGATGACTTGTATCACTTTTAGGGTCTTTGACACTTCTTTGGCTCTCAGTGGGTTTATTCTCACCACTGTTGTTGGGGACTCTCCCTTTCAAGTTCCTTTAAG
This sequence comes from Ambystoma mexicanum, assembly GCF_040938575.1. NCBI lineage: Eukaryota > Metazoa > Chordata > Amphibia > Caudata > Ambystomatidae > Ambystoma > Ambystoma mexicanum. The sequence continues at coordinate 1,044,188,298 of NC_090936.1, forward strand.
GTACTTCAGGTCCTCAAACCTTCACTGCTGATCAAAAGGCTTTGTTTCACCACTGCAATGAGGAAGAGAAGGTTTGGAGGCTTTCTGCCCCTGCAGTGCCATCCAAGAGTTATGGTTGCAACGGGGCCTAGGGACAACTGCATGCACCCTGTGGGTAAGCCGCCCAGCGTCCCCTCCGGGTCGCCCATGCCACCCTTTACCTTGTTGAGGGTTTCAGCACGTCACTGGGGCTTCCTGGGATGGCGGGCATTCCATTAGACTTTTCCGACGTCTTGCTTTCCCTACAGCTCTGCAACGGTGCCTTCTGCTTTTCTTCCTCATCTGTTACGCTCACCTGGTTCCCACGGGGGCGTCGACTGGAACTGGGCCGCTGTTATTTCCACCAGCGTGACGTGTAGCGCCGAGATGACTGACTGGACTGGTCCGCTCAGCCTAGTTTGTCTGGCTCGCAAGAATATTCTTCTGCAAAGGAGAAGAGGAATTAACCACCCGTGGAATTGAGTGACAACCCACCTTCCCCACTCCCGTTGTCTTCCCACTGATCACTCTTGATGCCCCCTCCTTAGTCTCACCTGATGGTTTGGAAGGATGAGCTCTCCATCCTGCGTCGACCGCAGGGGCGCGTTGATGACCAGTTACTTCACTGGCGTAGAGGAATTGGTGAGTTCCAGTATTGACTCTAAAGTCCAATTGTTCATAAGAGTTCAAATGTCTGCTCTTCACTCTGTCCGATTCCTTGCAGGTTGCCGATTAATCCACTCGAAGATTTCCAAATGGCACTCGGTAAGATTCAGGTAAGTCTATTGTGTTTTTCCCCTTAGGGGCCGGGGTACGGCGATGAAGCAGAGTTGACTGCGCCGACCCGAAATGAGGTGAGTACCTCCCGTGGTAAATCAGGTAAGTCCTTGGGGGTAGCTTGTATGGCCTTAGAGAGTCCCCTTGCTCACCTTGCTGTCTTTTTCTCCTTAGGTGTCGGAGGGCGGCCGCGAGATGGAGAGAGCGGGATGGAATGCTGAAGTACCGCCAAGCAGGTGAGTTCAGCGCGGCGCCGTAGAAATGCGAAGCGATGCTTCAAAGACTTCTGTCTTTCAGTTCCTTGGCGAAATGGATCAGGATTCAGGTAAGGATTTAAGTTAAAACTCCTGTTCTAACCTTTATCCTTTTTGTCTTCTTGTTTCAGGAGTCCCAGGACTGAAGCGGGCGTGGCTGAAGACTGGAGCTGCTGAAAACACGGTGAGTGTTACGCTGCAGCAAGCAGAATAACGCGAAGCACGTGTGGCTGTCCGGGCGTGGTTTAAATAGCCTTGGAAGAAGATCCAGGTAAGTATTCTTCCACAGCCCCACCCAAGTAACAAAATAGTCCCTTCAGTAAAATAGTCCCTCCTAAGCCTCATTTGGCTTGAGTCTTCATGCAGCATGGTCTGCTTCAGGTAAGTTATCAATAATGAGCCTGGCGCCCATGGCGCCAGGACTGACTTTATCTTTATGAGCCTGGCGCCATAGGTGCCAGGACTGTACCCAAACAGCCCCTAACTGGGGCTTTTGGGCATGCTCCAAGTGGCATGATGCCTGCTTCTGGGGCTGCTGGGCCTGGTCTGGTATTCCGGGGGCAGGCATCATGACATCATCTCAACGCTGCTGGGCAATGGCCTGTTGCTGTAGACCTCCTGATCATCAAACGCAGCAGGCTGCTGGCGTCCTTGGAGTTCTCTACCTCCGGATCAGCGACACAGGTTTGTATCCCCGTGTTTGGTGCGCAGCACACCTGCTGTCTCCCGAGGCTGCCGAGACTAGTGTTTAGTCCATTGTCGATGTGTATACAATGTTGCCAGCAGTGTCTGGGCCCATTGTATAAGTCCTTCTTTTCTTTCACAGGTTTCATCATTATTGCTCAGCAGGGCCTACTCGTCCCAGTACTTAGATTACATGGGTTCCTGATGTTCTTCTCTGTTTCAGAACCTTGAGGTATTCTGCCTTATAACAGTGCATAGGTCTACTGTCTACAAAGAGGTTACCAGATGAAGGAGAGGTTAGAATATGTGGGGGTGTGATGTTCTAATAATGGCTGTACCGTAGGTGGTCGTACTTATCCCTAGAGGCGCAGTCCCTCCCCATACAATCCTCCCGCATTATACCACTCCCAGGAGGACTATCAGGCACCGGCCTCACCTCCCTGGCCTCATGGGAAAGGGTGCCCCATCAAGGAGAAGTCATGACATCTAGCCAAAAACACATCACAATGGGCAAAAAGATTTCTTGCATGGGCCAGCATTTCAGACACAGCCCTTGGTGAAACATGTCCATCGTGTATGAGTTGTAGGGTATGGACAAACACACACCACACTTACAAAACCTGCATCTACTGGTGCATGTTTGCTATGTTTGCTATGTTGGCTTGCACAGCCTGCGCTTTAGAATGGTCATTTTGTCAACTCTTAGGCATTTCCTGTAAAGCCAAGTCTATTTTAGCCCAGGTATGGTTTTCTTCTTATGTTTCAGGTTGCAACAAAACACCATGCTTTGTCATGTCGCTTGATAGCCAGTGGCCTGTGAAACTCATGAATGATTTTGCTGTGAGTCCAGACATCTACATTTTCACTATAAATGCCATTTTCCCAGAACACTACACCTCAGCTACGCTTTGTGGGGTACTATTTGATACATTGCAGCTAGAAAGACTCGTTAGAGTTAACGAGTAACCCAAATGCACTCCAATAGAGGAATAAAATCCCCTTAAAAGAATTCAGAGTTCACACAGAATGTGTCAACGCAAATTAACTTGAAATGCACATGCTCCAATAGATATCAATATAGTAAACACAATACTGTTTTAAAACTAAAGGGACTGAATTCAAAACATGTTTTCTTATACAAAACATATTTAAAATGAAGGAAGAAACAAATAAATCAAGGTACTATTGCGGTATACAACGAAATTAATAGAAAACACCATACATAACAATAATTACATTTATCTTGTCCCATATGACAATAATTAATGTAGAAAGAGTTCATTAGCATTTTCTCTCATTCCGACGCGTTTCAGATAATCATATATCCATTTTCAAGGGAACTAATGCCGTATCACGTAGTGATATCAATAGTTCCATCGTAAGCAACCTTGATTGTTGCTCACACATGTTCGCCCAACTTATTGTTGGAAATGGCTCTAAAAAGAACACCTCTCCAGGTATTCTATGGTCACAACCGTCCAAAGGAAACACGTGGTTTAGCGAAAGACTCTCAAGATAAGTTCTCAGAGCATTACCTGCATTTGTGGGAATAGGAAACGAGGCATAAATCTGGCGAACCACCAGACGGCTGAGACCATAGAATATCTGAAGAGTTGCTCTTTTAAGGGGATTTATTCCTCTATTGCACTGCATTTGGGTTACTCGCTAACACGTCTTTCTGGCTGCATTATTTCTAAATGTTTCCCTATACACCTATGGCCCATTGCACCTGAAGTGTCCATTTGAAAATGTTGTCATTTTGGCTGTGCATCCCCACATAGAATATTTCTCATAACTATTTGATTCATATCAGGGAGGGAACAAAAAATGGGCGAACCCTCTTTTTTAGGGGGCCTGACTCAAGAGGGTAGAGAAGTACAGAGATACGAGAGGGTTGAGTCAAAGGCTTCCCAAGCCAATAGCTTGGTAGGAGGTTACTGGAACCTTGCAAAAAGAGCTAGATTATTACTAGCTCAGAACACAAACAATCACCGTAGAGGAACAATACAATGTAAATTTATTTAACAAAAAGACATTTTTTGAGTTTTTTGTGCCACACTGTGGCATATATGCATACAATAGATCTGCATTATAGTGGGTTAGTAAAACGTAGTGACAGTCTATTTTCTGTGTTGTTTACTTTCACAACACATTAGTTAATGTCTTTTTGTTAAATAAATTTACATTGTATTGTTCCTCTACGGTGATTGTTTGTGTTCTGAGCTAGTAATAATCTAGCTCTTTTTGCAAGGTTCCAGTAACCTCCTACCAAGCTATTGGCTTGGGAAGCCTTTGACTCAACCCTCTCGTATCTCTGTTCATATCAGGGAGGACACGCTCTTCCATGATCATGGCACTCAGGCGAGGTTCACCATTACCTGAAGCTAGTAGGGTCACCGAAAGATCTTGGTGATTTATAGTTGTAACAAGGAATGCAACCTTTTTTTGACATCCATATACGCAGAAAGAGTAGTTTTGACTGGGACGTCCAAGTAGGAATGGAAGTCCTTGTCCCCAAGAGGGTAGTCATTCCCAGTGAGGTCCCACTTGCCCAGTCCCCTAGGGAGGGACTTGAGTAGTGGGCTCACTCCCTAGCCCCAAAGGGGGTAGCTCCCCTTTGGGGAGAAGGGACACATTGTCCAGATTCATCACACTGGGTGGTGGGGATGTCCCAATCCATCACCACCCAGACTTTGGACTGCAGAGGTTGTTTCTTACCAACACCTAATTGATGTTCTAAGTAAGTAACAGTACCCTGTGTTATCTGGCACTTGGGAGCCTTGATAGTCAAGCCAGCCTTCTGCATGGCTTGAAGCGCCTTTTCCAGATGGGATATATGGGGGCTCATTACACGGTAGGCGGTAGCCATGGTGCTATTAGCGCCATGGCTACCCCCTTACCGCCTTCCGGGTCCGTGTTCCCGGAATAGGGAGTTACCGGGTCATTCCGACCCTGGAGGACCCAGTAAATCCCCATTCCGGGAACCATTCCCCATTCCCATTTGAGCCCCCATAGGGCTCAATGGGAATGGGGAAGGAGCTAATAACGGTACCGCAATTTGCGGTACCGTTATTAGCTCTGAAGTCCCTTAGCGTGTCCCTTCCATAACGCCTGCTAAAACCAGGCGTTAGGGGAGGGACCCGCTAAGGGACCTCGTAGTAGGGCGGTATGGGATTACCGGCACCGGTGCCCTTACCGGTGCCGGTAATCCCTTACCGCCTACCATGTAATGAGGCCCATGGTCTTCTGAGATGTCGCTGAATACTGCAATGTTGTCTAAGTAGGCAACACTGAAGTCTTCCAGCCCCATCAAGACCTGGTTCACCATCCTCTGGAAGGTGACAGGGGCATTCTTTAGCCAGAACGGCATAACAGAGAACTGGTAATGCCTTTCAGGCGTGGAGAATGTGGACCTCTCTTTTGCTTGATCGGTCAGACCAACCTGCCAGTACCTTGCCGTGAAGTCGAAGGAACTGTGGCGGATCAGAAGAAGGAGGCGGACACTGTGAGGACATTTGTACTGGTTATATATTAAATACTGAAAATAAGGCCTATCGCTTCCCTTAAGTGGTTCAATTGACTTTTCCCTGTATTCATGGAATTCTCTCTCTGATATTCTCCACTCTTCTCTTCTTGATTCATGGGCTGTTTGACCCTATTCCAGAGGCATTTGTGCCCCGGTCGTAGAGATCTCTCTTTCAGGTTACTTGGGGTTCTCTTTCTCACATTAATACAGTTCCTCTTTATCAACCTTAAATTCAATGACTCGCCAATTTCACTGGGACAAGTTTCTCTTGCTTCATAGCAATTCCCTGACAGCCTCCCAGTTCTCCTGTTCTCCCCGTTACCTCTGGGTCTGCATGGGAAGGTCGCTGGGGCCTGTACTGGTTTGGGTTCTCTTTGTTTGCTCTGGTTCTACATCTTCTCAACTCTACCAGCGTTCCACTCGCAGTCCTCTCTCTCCCTGGGACCTGCTATGGCTGCGAGTAAGCAGATGTCTTGCCGTTTTCTCAGCATCGTGTTTTCTGCGTTGTTTGACGGGTGCTTTGCCCACCACAAAAGGTTTGTGGTCACGCCACCAGCTGGATTTGGATTTCGATCTCCTCTGCTTCTCAATGCGTGTAAACACTGGGCCTCCAGCGTTTCATTCTTGCATTCAGACCACTGCTGAAAGTCTCGGGTTCAGAAGGCTTCCCCTGCTTACGCTCTCTGCTCTCTCTGGACTTCGCCTCTCCCCGGCATGTGCTCCGTCTTCAGTCTACTCATCTCAGATATATGCAGGTCTCTCCTCGAAGAGACAGATCCTCGTTTGCAGATGTATGCTTTAGTTTTGACTTTGGCCAAGTCACTGATTTTTCTAGTGTTCTTCATATCTGGCAGTCCCAAATATGCAACCATGGGAGATGGCTTAGGGAGTTCCTTGCAGGAGCGGGAGTCCTTGTCCCCGAAGGGGGATCCTCTTCCAGTGAGGTGCTACTTGCGAAGACCCCTAGGGGGTTCTTGCAAAGTGATCTCACCTCCTTAGCCTCAAAGGGGGAGACTCCCCCGTTGGGGAGAAGAGATTAATTCCCTTGATTCGTCACTTCCCCTTATGCTCCTAGCTTTCCAATGTCCTTCTTGAAGGTATTTTTTTACTTTCGTTTTTTGGGGTTGAACTTTCACATTCTCTGAGCCTGGAGTTCTGGTCTCTCCCCACCCCCAGATGGGTATATCCGAGAGATCTATAGAGGTTTCCAAAGAAATGAGAGGAGAACATTGGGATTTCATATTCAGTACCAATGGAGACGATAAGAGTTCTGCAAAGGTCAGGAAGTCCGTGCCAATGATTACCTCTTCATGTAGCCCCGGTACTATGGTAGTCTTCATGGTCATGGGTTGGTTCCTAACTCTCAACATTAGAGGGACTCTACATCACCATGCACGCAGGTGATTCTGAACACTTGACCCACTTGTAGATCTTCTGGGTATAAGACGTCAACTCTGACTGCAATTTGTTGGCTACCGGAGTCTATGAGGGCCTTGGCCTATACCCCATTTATTTGCACTGGTTAAAGACTCTGAAAAGGTTGAGAGGTACAGTCGTCCTCTGTATCCACATCCCATCTATCCCCTGTTCTGCGGCTATCCAGCCTATGTCCATAGGTTCTTCTACTATATTTTTAGGGCAGAACTTGGCGATATGCCCTTTTTCTCCACAAGAGAAATATATGGGAGCGGAAGGGGTTAGTGTTTTTATTTGTCCTACCTCTTGTTTCGGGTTTACTCTGATTTTATTTAGGGACCAAGAAGGGTTTCTTCTCAGGGTTTCCTCCTTAAATAGGACTCTTTGAGGCAGCACCTTCTTGGTTCTTTGCCCTTTTTCTGTCGAGATGACCTTTGGATATCGTCCCACATCCCTTTTTAACTATATCGTCTTCCACAGGTGTTTTAAATATTTTGCCTCTTTAGAGTGGGCTTGTGCTTTCTGAATGGCAGTTTCAAACGAGGGCCGAGGTTGCTGTAAAATACCTCTTTGCAGTGACTGGGAAGGGCTGTAATAAACTGTTCCAAGGCGAGGCTCTAAAAGACCTCGGGTAGTGTTCTTCTCCCTAACCTCTGAGGAAGTGTAGTCTGAACCCAGCCTGCTACCTCCAAGGGACTTTCATTGGGTAGAAGATGAAGGTCCCCACATTTTAAACCGTTAAAAGCATACGTTTGTCACAACTGTTCTAACAAGGCCTATTTTATCTCAGGAAAAGGGGTGGTCCCCAAAGGATTCACATTTTGATATGAAAGTATTCTTTGGTGGGGTCTTAGTTTATCAACTTCAGATGCCCGGCGCTATTTGTAGTGTCGCATGCTAGTGAAGTTACGGAGAGTTACCCCTTGCTCCGTGTAGACATGTACCAACAATGTGAGGAGAACCTCCTTCTTCACTTATTGTTGCAGTGCCACATATGCATTTTTTCAAAGAACAGGAAATATGATTATTTATATTCCAAAATGTATTGGATTTGGTGACATAACTTAATACTGAGATGCCCTTTGTGAGACACTTGTTTCGGCAAATTAATGCCTTTTTCAATCAGGGCCAATTTCAGTCTCAAAATTACTTGCTTATGATGCGAATATTCACGCATGAATTACCGGGTTATAATCCCACCATACTGAGAGACCTGTCTGTTTCCTCGCATCGGCCGCAAGGAAACAGACAAAGAAGAGAAAACAGAATAAAGACACATATTCACCATCATAGATAGGTAAGTAGCATATGATTGCTCAGTCCATGAGTGATTTGTGCACCTCACCTGCACCCAGCCACTGTGTTACTATATGATGTAAACAAATGAATAAAGAATGATTGCACCCACAATTATCAGGTTTTCCCCAATATAGTGGATATTCAGAGGTTAGAATTAGATTGTCTTTTGTCAAGTGCAATGTAAAAATACTCACACCTATATGTGGATAGTTTATAGTGATTTGGGTAAGGTTATAGCACCCCCTGTGAAAGCGGAACCAGCATTAGTCTACATATATTTACGGTGGTAACTCACCTTTGTTGGAAATACGTCTTGTAACAAATCTGGAAGTTTAAAATTAATTAATCGTTGTATTAGGCTGACCATATTAACTGTAGCAATAATAATAAAGTGACCTCAATTATATCAGTGATGAAATTACCTTACAGAGGTAATTAATTAAGAGAGCCCTACCATGGTTTGCACAAGAGCGCTGAGTCTGTTCCTAGTACGCAGAAGTTTCCAACATTTCAAATCAAAATGTCTAGTCCTCAAGTTGATAGAACTGTCAAAAAATAATACATGGAAAAGTTTGAACCCAGCACTTTCTGCCATTTGGATGGTGGAATGATATGCAGGAAACTGATACTCCTTACCTTAATTAAATGTTTCCAGTTGCATGGTCAGTTACTGGTGCTGCTATATTCGTGGGTAGTTTCCCAGAGATCGATTTAAAGTGGCATAAACTCCACCTGTGTGTATAGAAATAGAACGCTTGTGTAGGTGTATGCTTAATTAGAAAGCCTCTTGATATTAACTATGAGCTTTGACAGTATACGATGCTGTGTTCTCGAACTACATGCGACAATGGAATGTGCGCATTTGAAAGCGAGATAAAATGGTATGGTAATTGCCACGTGACATAAAATCCATGTCATGATCTTAGGTATGCTGTTGTTATAATCGCGGGTGATGCCCCGATGCAGTTTTAGAATGACATTATCTATGACTATGTTCACGTTCCGATTATAACTATTTTAAAGCGCACCCCTTGTATTTAATTAAAGATGTCTTTATATTGGCGCCGGATAAGCTCCAAAGCAAGTTCAACATTGCTGTGATCTTTGTATGAGTTACAGATGCATTGTACGCTTTGTGAAAGAAGTCCTTTTTAAAGTGCGCCAGATAATATGAAGTATTGATGTCATTGCGGCTACTTTCGCTTACCGTCATGGAAGTCTATTTATACTTTGGGGTCAAATTCCTGTGGCATCGCGCACGGCCGCTTCCTGAATGGCCATCCTTGTAATGAGAATGGAGTTACCGTGCGTGTGACGTGCATGACATCAGATATAAACAATGAATAGGGATCTAAAAATGCATTCAATTATGTTGGAAATTCCCATTTCGATGCAGGAAAAGTTCATATGTGTTTACACACACTTGCCTTATGTTTATTATTTTATAATGTTGAATTGCTTCATTTCCGACAATATATTGGGTTGATCCATTGGCTTGAATTATTTATTATGTAGCAGAAAAATGGAGCTGGTAGAAAAGCATGATAAAATCTTGTATAACTGAATATGGGAATAAGGCGCTACATGCTTTAAAATGTAAACACCAGTACTGAAGAGGAGTCCAAACTGGGACTCCGACTGTAAATTAGTACAAACAAGATCTGCTGAACAATAGTGGAATGGTAATTCCTTACAATGTTACATAAGTACCATTCTGAATATCACATTATCATTGTCATTCATGCATGTTTGAGAATAATGACCCTTAATAATTCTCATTATATTTCGGTCAATGGCAACAAGATGTACAGTGAGGTGCATCTCTCATGTAATTTGCATACAAAATTGCAATAAGTTTGAAGTCTCAGACATAAGAACAATGAAATATCATCAGCTTTTGGATTAAGCAATCAAAACAATTCAGGAAGCAGCTGTGCACTATGCCATGGGGATTTGACCCCAAAGAATAAACAGACTATGTGGGGATTCATCACGCAAGATTTCGGCACAGCGAGATCTCACAAGAGTTTGCACGGGTAGCGCGAAGAAAGACAGATACGCGACAGAGCCGGAGCGGCGGCAGAAGAATATGGTCAAGGACATAGAAACCCCTGACAGAGTGCTAGGAGAAGTACTGGCAAACTACAGAGCGCAGGAGTCAACCTTCATCACTAGGAGTGCATATTTGGAGCGTGCGAAGTAGAATGCATGGGTTATCGCATCTCAAAGGAAGGAGTAAGCCCCAAGAAAAACCTGCTACAAGCTATAGTTGAAGCTCCAGCCCCGACTTCAAAAGATGAACTTCGGTCGTTGCTTGGTCTCGCAGAGTATTACATGAAATTCGTTCCCAGATTCTCCTAAACCACATCGCCCTTGAGAGAGCTCCTGAAGAAGGGTGCAGAGTACACATGGAAATCACAACAAGTCGCAGCCTTCGCTGAAATCATGAAGAGAATCTTGCACGCACCATGTCTCAAACCGTTCATTCCCGGTTGGGAAACGTACATAACGACAGACGCCAGTGCATACGGCTTGTGCGGCACCCTCATCAAAAAAAAGGGAGACAATGAAAATATTGTTGCCTTTGCATCAAAAGCACTGTCCACCTCAGAGAAAAACTACTCTACTGTAAAAAAAAAGATGCTGGTGTGCGTCTGGGCCGTCAAGTATTTCAGGTCGTACGTTTGAAGAAACAAATTCCAGCCAGTCACTAACCACAAACCCCTGGTGTACATGTGGAGCCCTGGCGGCATGAAAACAGCGACACCACGCCAAGCAAGAATCGCTGCCAAACTGCAGGAGTACACATGAGATTACCCACATTGCAGGCTGGAAGAACACCCAAGCGGAATGCATGTCCAGGTTACTGGATCAAAGTACCCCGGGCACCACATTCCTCAAAGACGAATGAGTTGCGGCATCCATAGGAGATCTAAGGAACAAAGACTTTATGGAGATGAGCGAGTTGCATTGGCAGGAGGAAATATTACAGGATGATGCTCTGGGCCGAGTAGCAGAATGGGCCCGCAAAGGGTGGCCCAACAAGAGAGCAGGGCCGGAAGGTCTGCGACCGTATTGGAAAGTTAGCGATGAAATAACGGAAATGGATGGTCTAATAATGAGAGGCGACCAAGTAATTCCTCCAAGACGGATCCACAAGGTCATATTGTGCAGAGCGCATGCAAGTCATCTAGGCAGCAATATGACACGACGCAGAGTGCACGATGCGTACTGGTGGCCTGGAATGGATTACGATATAAGGGCAATGATCAAAAGATGCCATGAATGCACAAACAGCGACAAGCGATTAAAGGTGAGGCAAGCACCCATGATACCCATAGAAATCCCACATGGCGTCTGGCACAAAATAGGGCTGGATTTCATTTGCCCGTTGGACTGCATGTCGAGCGACAACAGGTACGGGGTAGTCATGGTGGACTACCTCTCCACGTGGGTCGAAGTTGCATTTGTGACGGACATCACCACGGGCACAGTCATAGAAGTACTCAGCTCTGTCTTTCGAAGAGAAGGGCTTCCCAAAGAGATTGTAACGGACAATGGGGTGCAACTAGTTTCCAGGGAGATGGAAAGCTTCCTAAAGAAGCACAATATATGTCAGTTGAGAGCAAGACTGTACCACCCACAAGCCAACGGGCTAGAAGAAAGGGCAAACTGCTTCATCAAAGGAGCCTTACAACTGGCACGCGCATGAGTCATGAATCCATACAAGATCGTCAAAGAGGCTGTAGCAGCACATCGCTTGACGATGAATGCTATCACAGGAGTATCTCTGTTTCAAATGTTGAGAGGGAGAAGGGCTGCATCCACGCTGGTGCCACCATGGCTACACAAAGTCAGAGAGGACGATAACATCGACATGAGTGACATTGTCTTCAAATTGCAAAAGAACAAGGAGATCATGAAAAATCACGGCAACAAACTCAGAGCAGCATACCGCACTGAGATTAACGGAGGGGACTTGGTGAAAATACATCTACCCCACAAAGACACCGCCACAGGCTCCAAAATAGCCAACCATGTCCACACCAGTGATGGAAGAAGGTGGAACCTGGAAAGGGTGGCCCTGTACAAGAAAAGGGCGTCCACTACCTGCCCCTCCATGGGAATAGGAGATGGCCATGAGCAATGGGGTTTAGCCAGCAGCCCTCAACAACCAGAGATTGACGTCAGGGAAGAAGGAAACCAAAATGAACATGCTCACAAGAGCTCCACACTCTGGTCTAGGGAAGCATACCGGGAAGCAACCTCAGCGGAACAAACCCCTTGCGACACCTACCGCATAACCACCCAATCCCCCAAAGCAGCCACTGACCAGAACAGGCTCCAACAGGAGAGAAAGAAGCCAACCAGATTCACAGACTTTGTCATGGACTAGAAACCAGCTTTTCCTCTGAAAGGAGGTGCGTGGGGACTCGTCACGCGAGATCTCGGCACAGCGGGATCCTGTGAGAGTTCACGCGGAAAGCACGAATAAAGACAGATACGTGCCAGAGCCGGGGCGGAGGCACCCGAATATGGTCGGGCCTTGGCGCTCCTCCTACTGAGGGAAATCAGCCCTCCTATGCAACTCTGCCCCATCTGCAGACCCCTACACAGCTGAGTGTAATGCCATGGCTGAGGGCAGCCTTGTGGGAGGTCCAGCTAGCAGGGGCTGTCAATACCCCAGCACATGTACTATGCAGTGAAGCTAACTGTATGGGGCAAAGGAGCTGAACTGTGAGTACTGCCCCCCTCCCTCATCCTGGACTTTAATACCCCTGTTACTCTTTATGTGTCAGGTGTCAGAATCAACACCTCTTTCTACCACGCAAATGTCCTGTAATCATTGAAGTAATCAAAAAATACTCAGGTGGAAACCAACTGACTGACTCTGGTGCTCACTGTGATAGAGAACCTGTAGCAGCGGACAGGTTATCGGGAATTGATAAAGAACAAAACGGTACAAAGGGGCAGACCTCACACATCACAGCAGGCGGAATGATTGCTACAGTAACGACACGGACTACAACTCCCAAAGGCCTCAACAGATGCATTCTTTAAATAAAAGCCAACAACGGGGAAAAGAAAACAGGGAAAGAAGGCGAGAATCCACATTTCCTTATATGAATGGACTCTCCCAGTTAAGGGTGAAAACTAACGCTGATTCCGAGTGTGTGAAGCAGGAAGGAGGGGAATTAGCATCGGCTGTACAGCACCCAGAGGCAGCACCTGTGATTAATTGCTGGGGAGGAAGAGGAGGGGCACAAGGGTTTAAAGCTGCACTAAACGCCTCAACGTGTGTCTCATTTTTCAGGAGTGGAAGGCGACGGCCGGCGTGGATTCCGAGTGGGAAGAGACCAGCTCACAACACCGGTGGGCTTATTAGAGGAAGAAGGGAACTCCGCAGGACGAACCCTTATCGAGACGGCAGGCAACACTGTGCGCGGAGCAAAGCACCGTCGCCACGAGAGGGACTGTTCACAAGGTGATAAAATACTGGAGTATTGAGTTTTTCCTTTCACTTCAAGGACGGCAAGAATACTGGAGGAACTTTACATGACGGATCGCAATCAAAGGCTAGATCTCTCTCTACCGCGGGTGCTCAGTCGAGCGTGTGAAGGAAACCGCTCAGCACAGCACGAACGAAGGTGCTGACAGAGGACTTTAACCCGTGAGGTCACGGTATAAACTGAAGGGGGGGAAAAAGTGGAAATAGTTGAATGGCCGTGACGAACTGCCGGTTTAAACATACCGATCCATTGTATTCCTTCATGGTTCGATACAGTTTTCTTGGCGGTAAACCTGAACCTATGATTACGGTCACATTCTGAAAAGGAATTCTGAGAAGCCTGGTTGGTACTTTAATATCGAATTGAGACTTTTTTGCATAACCTCCCTTTTTGCAACTTGAAGTGCTATAAAAAAAATAAATATCATTTGTCAAAATACTCTGGTGTCTCCGGCTCACTACTTAACACTCACACGTTGCCCTTTTAGGGGCTAAATTCGTTATTGTCAACAATTTTGATAGTGGTGGATGTTTCTTATAAATTATATGAATTTAAATTCTTCTTGAGAAATTATTAACTTAATCCTTCACCAATGTTTGCTGGAAATCAATTCGCAATCAATGTGTTCTGTTTTTGTAAAAATATGTGTTTTATTCACACAATTTGCTGAGTCAAAAGACACACTGGTCTGCTCTTAACATTCTATTGCCAATGCATTTCGGTGCCTAGAACGATCTTCAGGGCTGTATGTTCACAATACACAGTTTGCAGCATGATCAATCAACAATTTCAATAAATCAACCTAGGTGTAATTTCACACGCATCACAAAGAGTGATATTTTGCAAAATAATGCATACATACCAACGTAGTATTTTCAGGCAGGTAGTGTGAATTCAATGTTCCAGTTCATAAAGAAAACAAAAGAAAAGAAAAATCACAGTGAAAGCCCCTGCCCAGTGAGTATATTCTAAATTGCACCCTTGTGATTGCCAATGAATGGAAATCCTTTTACCTTAGCGTTCATATGCCTGGAGAGCACGTGTCTTATCTCCTTAGAAGTGTTATCAGAGGTCTGCCTGTAATATATGCATTAGATTTTACAATCATCTACCCACGAGTAACAATCTGCTGGTCATATCTTAGTGATGCAAACATTTGCTTACCTCCGGCATGCTTCCCATTCGGTCAGACTACCGTGAACCTCCGCTCCCTTGCGCGCGAGGTTCCACGGCTTTAAATGTTTCCATGGTAACCTGGCAGGCATCGCCCGTCAGCCGAAAACATCTGTGCGGACCACGCCTCGTGTCCCGCTTCCCTGTGGAAACGGGTGGGCGGGACGTGCGGTCACCCTGGGAACGTGTGCTGATTGCAATGCCGTATTCAGTAATCTAAATCCGAAACGTACTTGCCAAATGGATACACCATAATGGTAACATACTTTACTCGACATCATATGTATGTAAATAAAACCGTGCCGTAAGGTATATTACCGTGCCACAGTGCCCGATCTTGACATATCTGTCCTGTTACTTACGTTCAGTCACCATAGATAAGTACTCTAATAATAATGCGATATTTAAGTCATTTCAATCGCACTATTTAAATGAATTCACCATAATGATGGCGTAGCTCCTCTCAGCGTAATATGTATGAATTGATAGTACTGTGTCGTACCGTACCGCATGGTCTGAACTTAACCCTTATACCTCAGTACATTCTGATTAATGGTTGAAACCAGCATGGATGTCCATCCTTCACAATAATTATATCATGATGCGGTCATCTCACCTTATTTGTTTCGAGTACGCCTCATAATCGTTAGTCATAAAGGAGGATGAAAACCCATATCTAATGGTCATACTGTCATTTATAACTGTAGTATCGGGGGCAATGTAAAATCCCACTGTGTGTGAATATACAACAATGTGATGCAGCACTCTTTTTCAGAATATCCATCCAGACAAATTCAATAAATTACATATGTCTGACAACATAATTCGTCCTAAGAAGGATGTATCCTATTCGCAGTGTGCAGGAATAGGAATCATGGGTATTGAATTACTGTGCCGATCCTTCAATGCCATACTATCCAAGCTTAAGACCACATGTATCGAAGAATCAAAAAGCAAAATATAAAAGGTTAGCATAAACTTTTGTGCAAGGTTAACATACATAGAGGTGGAACTCATAAGGTATGGATTCTGTGTCGATCCCCTAATATCATATCATACAAGTTCAAAACCACATGTATCAAGAAATAAAAAAACAAAAATACAGAGTATTAGCGTGAAATCCACTGACGTTCATGTCTCCATCAGATCTGTCTTTGTAATCTTTTGCTGTCTGCCATATTCTCTTTTCTATACATGAATCACATAATTAGATTCCTCATAAAAAACATGTGAAATGTATTTCTTCATTTAGACCTCTAGGTGCCAATGTTCCCAATTTGTCTATCCAGAAGGACTCCCTTTGGTCTAGCCTCCTTTGGATGTTTTCATGCGGTTCTCTCTTTGTCAATACCTCCAAGATTTGAAACTTGATTTGTGATAAGTTGTGTTTCTTGTCGTGCCACCGCAGAATTTATATTGTGATTCCGTATACAGGACCGATGTTCATTCCATCTTACTTTAGCAGTTCGCTTTGATTGGCCCACATAATACAGACCACATGGGCATTTAATGGAGTAGATAATGTTACTCGTTGCACAAGTCGCAAAGTTGCACAGACTTATTCTTTCTCCTGTATGTGGGTAGTTCACAATGTTCCCTTTGAGTACATATCCACAATTACTGCAATTCAAACACGGGTGGGTATGCACCAGTCCATTTTGTATTTTTCTTTATGCTAGAATGTCTGGTTTTAACTAGCTTGTCCTTCAGGTTCTGACTCCTTTGATAGGCAAAGACGGGTGGTTCTTTAAACAGTGATTCGACCCTTTCGTCTAATGTCAACATTCTCCAATTCTTTTTTATTATTTTTTTAATGCGATTACTTTGTTTAGAATATTTTCACACCATCGATGTTGCTCCTTCTGTTTTCTATCTGGGATTCAATAACTCTTCCCTGCTTTGGTTCGCAAGTCGTGTTTCAGCCAGTTCAATCTCTGTTTTCGTGTAACCTCGATTAAGACATTTCTCCCCATCCTTGTCATTTCTTCCTCGTAGTCCATCGGGTCACTCACAATTCTTTTTACTCTCAGCATTTGGCTATAGGGTAGATTTTTTATTAAGCTCGGCTGATGGAAACTGCGTTTGTGTAAGAGATTATTCCTGTCTGTTGGTTTTTGATACACATTGGTTTTATTACCTGTGGTGGTGGTACTTATGTTCTCATCCAGAAAATTGATCTTCTCTTGAATACGCAAACGTAAATTGGATTTGTTGGTCTTTCATTTTGGGATATTTAAAGAATTTCAACAAATTCTCCTGATTTTTCTTTTATTTTGTTTTCTTTATGAACCGGAACATTGAATTCACACTACCTGAAAAAACTACGTTGGTATGCATGCATTATTTTGCAAAATATCACTCTTTGTGATGCGTGTGAAATTACACCTGGGTTGATTTATTGAAATTCTTGATTGATTATGCTGCAAACTGTGTATTGTGAACATACAGCCTTGAAGATGGTGCTAGGCACCGAAATGCATTGGCAATAGAATGTTCATAGCAGACCATTGTGTCTTTTATCCAAGCAAATTGTGTGAATAAAACACATATTTTTACAAATACAGAACGCAGTGACTGTGAATTGATTTCTAGCAAACATTGGTGAAGGATTAAGTTAATCATTTCTCAAGAAGAATTTAAATTCATATAACTTATAAGAAACATCAACCACTATCAAAAGTGTTGAAAATAACCAATTTAGCCCCTAAAAGGGCAAGGTGTGAGCACCAGAGTCAGTCAGTTGGTTTCCATCTGAGTGTTTTTGGTTACAATATTTCATAAAGCTCTTGTGTCAGAGGGCTTTTTTAGATCTGGGTGCTCCTATTATACGCACTAAAATATGAAGAAATAAAGAACAAAGTGATACGTTTGAATACTTTATGAATAAAAAAGTATTGTCAACCTCTTATCCTCTTTTTTCTGTAATCATTGAAGGCCACTACAGACTCCATGACGGTAAGCGAAAGTAGCCGCAATGACATCAATACTTCATATTATCTGCAAATTGCATAACTGGGCACTTAAAAAAGGACTTCTTTCAGAATGCATCTGTAACTCATACAAAGATCACAGCAATGTTTAACTTGCTTTGGGGCTTATCCAGCGCCAATATAAAAACATCTTTAATTAAATACAAGGGGTGCACTTTAAGATAGTTATAATCGGAACGTGAACATTTCATTACCGTATATAGTCATAGATTATGTAATTCTAAAACTGCATCGGGGCATCACCCGCGATTATAACAACAGCATACCTAATATCATGACATGGATCTTATGTCACGTGGCAATTACCATACCATTTTATCTCACTTCCAAATGCGCACATTCCATTGTCGCATGTAGTTTGAGAACACGGCATTGTATACTGTCAAAGCTCATAGTTAATATCAAGAGGCTTAGAGGCTTTCTAATTAAGCATACACCTAAACAAGCGTTCTATTTGTTTACATACAGGTGGAGTTTATGCCACTTAAAATCGATCTCTGGGAATCAACCCACGAATATAGTAGCACCAGTAACTGACCATGCAACTGAAAACATTTAATAAAGGTAAGGAGTATCAGTTTCCTGCATATCATTCCACCATCCAAATGGCAGCAAGTGCTGGGTTGAAACTTTTCCATCTATTATTTTTTGAAAGTTCTATCAACTTGAGGACTAGACATTTTGATTTGAAATATTGGAAACTTCTACGTACTAGGAACAGAGTCAGCGCCGTTGTGCAAACCATGGTAGGGCTCTCTTAATTAATTACCTCTGTAAGGTAATTTCATCACTGATATAATTATGGTCACTTTACTATTATTGCTACAGTTAATCTGGTCAGCCTAATACAATGATGAATTAATTTTAACCTACCAGAATTGTTACTAGACGTATTTCCAACAAGGGTGAGTTACCACCTTAATTATATCTAGAATAATGCTGGTCGGGCTTTCACAGTGGGTGCTATAACCTTACCCAAATCACTATAAACTATCCACATATAGGTGTGAGTATTTTTACATTGCACTTGGCAAAAGACAATCTAATTCTAACCTCTGAATATCCACTATATTGGGGGAAACCTGATAATTTTGGGAGCAATCATTCTTTATTCATTTGTTTACATCATATAGTAACACAGTGGCTGGGTGCAGGTGCGGTGCATGAATCACTCATGGACTGAGCAATCATATGCTACTTACCTATCTATGATGGTGAATATGTGTATTTATTCTGTTTTCTCATTTTTTCTGCACCCTCCATCGGTGAAATGAACATGGGTATGTAACCTATTGATTACATGTATTCTCAATTTATCAAAACATTGTTCTTATATATACATATGCTATGTTACAAATATGTATATACATATTCCATTTAATTTTATCACAACATGGTATTCTTCACGGGAAATATTAATGTCCTGTTCTATGCACATACAATTGTATGAAACCCTGATTTGAATTTATGTTTGACATTTTCAAATTTCTGTCAGCCTTGAGGACGACCATGGTCGAAAAACATGTCGGCTGACCCCAATGAGATTAAATCATTCCTTTGATTGATCTATTTGAAGGACTTTGGAATCTTTTTCACATCATTTCATTGCTTATCGAACTCTAAAAAAGCATTGCGCGACTCACCCAAATCCAATCAATTCACTGATTATATTTGCAAGGGCTTTATGGTTGGACCTTGCGGAACGGGTGACGCAGCCTGCCTAGAGACATAACTTTGGTGGCCAAAGCGCACTTACATAGTTTCAAACCCATACGCTGAATCATATTGTCTTATGAAGTGGGCCCACCTTCCTAGCCTCAAAGGGGGAGGCTCGCCCTTGTGGAGAAAGGACGAATTCACTTGATTCATCACAATTCTCATGAAATTTGCAGCTCCTAACCAGTCAATCAGTTAGTCTACCTTAGGGATGGGGTGTGCATCTGTCTTTGTGACAGAGTTGAGCCCCCAGTAATCCACGCAAAAGCAGACCTCTGTTTTCCTGCTACAGGACCTTTTAGGGACTAGTACAACTGGGCTAACCCAGGAGCTGCGGCAAGGCTCGATAACACCCATTTCAACACCTTAGAGACTTTTACCTTGATGGTGTCTTTGAACTTGTTAGACATCCAGTGAATCCCACTTTTCACTGGTTTGCTTTCTCCGGTGTCTCTGGGGAGATCTGAACTCCCTCTAACAACTCGGCATGTAACAAGTCACGGAGGGAATCACTCTACTCCTCAGTGTTGTCATCATTGACCAGAGCCATCACCAAATAATCCCAAATAATGGGATTTTAGCCGGTTGACCTGGAAGACCTGATGTGTCTGCCTCAGGACCTTGGTGTCAATGACTTAGTTAACCTCAATGATCTTTTCCAGCACTTCATAGGGCCCAGTCCACTTGTCATGCAAGACACTGGACTTGACGGGTGCCATGATCAAGACCAACTAGCCTGGCATTTACTGCGTTACCATGGCATTCTGGTCATGGCAGTGCTTCATGAGCTCCTGACTTGGCTTCAGGTTCTGGGTGCTCTGCTCTCTGTACTTGGCCATCTTGGACTGGCGGCCAAGCACATAGTCCACTTTGTCGTGGGAAGGGATTCAGGGATTGCCCTCCCATCCTTCCCATTGCAGATTTAGCGGACACATAACGGGAGAGCCAAAATGGAGCTCGAAGGCCCTGAACTCAACACCATTCTGTGGCACCTCCCGGTGGGAGAACAGGAGTCGTGACAGGAGAATATCCCACTTTCTCCTGTGGGGCTCCTCCAAGCCACCTATCATGCCCTTGAGGGTCTTGTTGAATCGCTCAACAAGCCCGTTGGTTTGTGGGTAAAAGGCTGTGGAGAACTTGTAGGTTACTTCACATTCATCCCACATCACTTTCATATACGCTGATTTGAAGCTGGATCCCCTGTCGTAAATCACTTCTTTAGGGAATCCCACACAAGCGAATATTCCAATGAGGGCCTTTTTGACCACAGTGGCTTTGATGTTCCTCAAAAGTACAGCTTAAGGGTACCCCTGTACTGCACTTTCCCCTCTACCTTTCCCCTTGCACTTTTCCCTTTCCCTCTACCCTTGCACTTGCGTGATCTGAATGACACCTGGCCTAGTAGGATCGCTGTCTGTCTTCCCTTTGTTCCCCCTCCCTGCCTCGTCGCGCCTTAAAACACTTGTGTATAGGCGCGTTACAAATGCCATATCATATCATATCATATCAGGTGACGTGATCTACCACAAACAAAATGTACCGGTTTTGAGAGAAGGTTTGGGGATCCAAAGAACCCACAATGTCCATATCAATCCTCTCAAAAGGCTGCCCAACCATGGGTAGTGGAATTATCGTGGCTTTGGTGGCACCACCAACCTTGCAGGAAGTTTGGTGAGTGTGGCAGGACTGAATACATTCTTTTGTCTTTGACCCCATCTGGGGTCAGTAGAAATGGGCAGACTGCCTGTCGGTTGTCTTTGTCATTCCTAGATGACCTGCCAATGGAATGTCTACAGCCAACTCCAAAAGGCACTGAGGGACCAACTAGCGCCAGCTGGATCCTGCCTCACACTTCTTGGGCTGACTGTACAGGAGACCATTCTCCCAGTACACCCTGAACATCCCAGGGCCTTCCCCCTGGGCCTGCTTCTCTGCCTGCTCACCCATATCTGACAAAGTTGGACCGTCGCGCTGTGCCTGGCAAATGTCAGATTGACTGGGGCCCCCAGGTAAGAACAAGTCACGTAGCTCGGGGTGAACCTTGACATCTGAAACTATTGTGTCCTCTACACTAGGTCCTGTAGGCAACCCTCAGCTCAATGAGTCTGATGGCACCGCAGCAGGAACCTCAGTGGCCACTAGACCCTCTCTGGCAGGAGCAGGTGTCTCTGTGGACTCCTGATCTGGACTGGGTGGTACCAGCGGTGCAGGTCTCTCGCCACGATCAACCGGAAGAGCCACATGACCCATGGCCACCAGGGCAGCTTCCGGAGCTGCTTCCTTCTCCCTAAATCAGGTGATTGGTGCAGTGATTACGAGGTCAGGTTTATCATTCCCTAATAGACAGTCTACAGGAATGGCATCTTTAACAGTGATGCAGAACTGTGAGGTGTCTCCCCTCTAACTGATTGATAGTCAGGTAAGGCAGGCCTGGGGGGCTGTGAATGTGGGTGCCCCAGTGTTAGGGGTGCCCTCACTTTCTGTTGGAGCAGACGATGCAGGTGACTGGAATTTCCCGTCAGGTTTCTGGGGTCCTTTGTTAGCAGCAGGGTGCAAACCTTTGTCCATACCCTCCTTTCATTTACTTTTCTCAACCTCTGTATCATCTGGTTTGTATGCAACGGCCACTGCCTTTTTCTCATGGTGAGCAGCAATAAACCTGTTGGCCGCCTTTGCAAGCTCCCGAGGATCTGTGATATTCTTGTCCGCTAGATGCTGGTGTAACTCCATCTCACATTGTTTAAAGATGCTTTCACATGCAATCAAATTAAACATGCCCTCGAACGTGTCAACTTTGTTACATGTGACCCAACCACTCAGATATTTCCGAAATCGATGTTTAAACACCTCAAAGGTTTGGCTCCCCTTTTTAGTGAGCTATTTAAAGCTCTTGAGGTATAGTTCTTGGGTTTTGCAGAACCTCCTGAGGACTGCGGCCTTCATAGTCAACTGAATGATTACATCAGTTCCAACCATCTCTAGGCGGCTCATAAGACATGCACCCTACAACTCCTCTTCCACCTCTTGGAGGCAGAAAGCTAACTCCAGCTTTACAAACCAGTCGAAAATGCCCCTCCCCTTGGACCAGGTTCATGGGGAGGTGTCACCCAGGCTTATCACTGGAGACACTTCCTTCGCCGCTAGAGGATTTGCTGGCTTACCTCTGAGCCTCAAACTCTGTCTTTGTTTTGCTTTTCAGACATGTGTAATGACCTCAGAAAAACTCAACCTATTACATGGACCAAAAGTTATTGGACTCAGGAAGGCAATACTACACACCTAGACCAATGATTGGAATACAATTGGCTCTTTACAGGCCCTTTATTCACACAAAATAATAAGCATACAGATAACTATTGGAATACATGTAATTGGTTATACATAGACACACAAACAAGGATAGTTACAAAGGGTCTACATCACCGTTTGTGCAGTTGTAGGAGCAAACTTAATCTCAGCCATGACGGCACTATCCAGTCCCAAGGCAGATAGCAGAGAGATCACACGTACTAACGGGGTCTGGAGCAGAGCGTCCTCCCTCTCAGCGAGACTTCATCACTCGGGGTTCCAATCCTCTGTCTCCTCATCAGGATACCTCTCTTCTTATGGGGGATAAATCCCTGCCCCTCATAGGTTGCAAAACTGTCCCCAGCCGAAGGACAGACAGCAAGCATGGGAGGCAAAGAGCAGAAAAATCCAGACCGTAGTGGAAAAACCCAGCTTGTCTTCCGCATTCTCTTTCCCAGCACCCCTTATCAATACACCTGCACATCTCTGACTCTCTTCTCTGCTCATCCTTGAGCGAACTATACAACTATCCTTCATAGTGAGCTCCTCTGTTTCATAATGTAATATTGCAATTGTTGCAGAATTCATGTTCACCTTCTAAATGAGCTCACAGAAACTTAGCCTTTCATTGCGGTTTGGAAGTGAATGTCCAAAATGGTCACGCACCGGCGCCATGTTGTAGCTCATTTTCTCATACTCATTACACTCTTGCACATCACATAGTCCCTCTGCTTCCTTTTCGCCAGGGCTTCATCAGCCTGCTGTTTCATTCTTCTAGGGCCATTCTCTTTTCTTCCAGGAGGTGGAACCTATCAGAGTCGAGCACAACGATATGCACCCGGAACCTGGCCGAACTGCAGCAGCCCACGGATGAGTGCGACTTACGGGAGGCTTGGTATCTTTGGGATATCACAGTGCCCACCTGGTGAAAGGAATACTGGGAAGTGCTATCACTGTTGCTCTCCTCAGCTTTTTCCACACCTCCTAGGTGCATGGGCAACAGGGATGGGGGCTCCAACTTAAGTCTGGACCCCTGGCCTTCTGTTTTCATTCTTCTAGGGCCATTCTCTTTTCTTCCAGAAGGTAGAACATATCAGGGTTGAGCACAACGAGATGCACCCGGGATCAGGCCGAACCGCAGGAGCCCACGGATGAGTGTGACTTGCGGGAGGCTTCGGATCTTTGGAGTACCACAGCGCCCACCTGTTCAGAGGAATGCTGGGAAGTGCTATCACTGTGGGTCTCCTATGCTTTTTCCACACCTCCCAGGTGCATGGGCAACAGGGATGGGGGCTCCAGCTTGAGTATGGCCCCCTGGAAACCCTCCACCCCGTAGCTTCCTCAAAAGCTTAGAGACTTGTTAACACTTCAGCTTTCCTAATCTTACTGCCATGAGGGAGTCCCCTCTCTTGACAGAGTTCACGTAAGATACTTGTTTTCAAGGTCTGCACAATGCTCATGTGTCATGGTCACAGGACAAGGGCCACTATCTTTATCATCTAAAGGGTTCAAATGGACCCAGTCCTGGCGCCTCGCCAGGCTCATGTGAAAGTTTGCTCTGCACACTTTGTGTCTGGGGCTCGTGTTACTTCCTCCCCAGCAGACTCCCCATGTGCATCTAGGCCGGCCGTGGCCATTGGAAAACATTGGGGAACACGTGCAGCAGTCCCTAGGATTGGCAAGGTGGGGCCACAAGGCGGAGCCAATGGGCGGGGCTGGAGCCAGGCTATTTAAACCTGCCCCACCCGCATGCAAGCGCTTCGCGTTAGTCTGCTTCCTGCAGCGTAACGCTTACCGTCGCCTGAAGCGCTCTTACCCGATTCCAGCTCATCATCTCAGAGCGCATCTCACCTGATTCCAGGACATCATCTTCAGTGAGTACCTTACCGGACTCCAGCCACACCATTGCTTGAAGCGCAGCTCACCTGACTCCGACTCTTCATCTTCAGCACGTACCTTACCTGCTTCTAGCAATACAATCGCTCGAAGCGCAGCTTACCTGATTCCAGCAACATCATCGCCGGAAGCACATCTTACCTGTCTCCTGCAATCCCATCGCCTTCAGCGCATCGCATTTTACCTGATTCCCATTGTCATCGGAGTCAAGGCGCATCCTCACCTGTTCCGGGCGTCCAGCTACATGGGAGCTCTTCTTCTCACCCAGCATCCTCTCGGATCCATCCATCCAGTAATCGCTGGCAGGTCTTCGGATAGCCGCCTTCTGCTGAACGCCGCCAGGCTATCCCTGCAAGAGAAAAGGACACACAAGGTTAGAGACTGCATGAATAGCTTACGCTTGGTCGCGCAACACATAGGCCTTGCGCTCGACCTTGAAACCCAATTTACCTTCTATTTGGGAACCTCGTACTCCCCTCTGGCAACCATTTGGACTCGCTTCCAACACCGCGACTCCGCGTGGGCATCTTCACACCTATTGGGGAGAGGAAAGACAATGGGCCTCATTACGACCCTGGCGGAAATTTTCCGCCAGGGCCGTGACTTTACCACCATGGCGTAAACTGTGTTTACGCCATGGTGGTTGGCGGACTTACCGCCCCATTCCGACCTTGGCGGGGCGGTAAGTCCCCAATCCCCATTTACCCTTCCCCATTCCCATTTTTGCCCCATAGGGCATAATGGGAGTGTGGAAGGGGTTAATTACGCCACCGTAAATTACGGTGGCGTAATTAACATCAAGGTCCCTTAGCGCCATGGATTTTAACGCCTGCAAAAAGCAGGCGTAAAAATCACCATGGCGCTGAGGGACCTCGTAATCAGGCGGAAAGGGTCGGCGCTGTTAACGCCGGCGTAAACCCCTTTCCACCAGGGTCGTAATGAGGCCCCATATAAGGGTTACGGACAATAATCACGGGAGAAAGACATTGCAAAAGGATACGGACAATAATCATTGTTAAGAACACTTACTTTTAAAGTGGTTCAGCCACAGCATGTCTGGGCTGCCACGCACACGGACCAGTGAAGCAACTAGGTCCATCAAAGGTGCCCCTGCTGATGAGAAGCAGGATGGAGAGCTCATCCTTACAAGAAAACAGGTCAGACTATATGGGTAAACGAATGCTCATCTCATTCTGGAACGAAGGGTTCAAGGAAAATCACAGTCCAACCACAGCATTCTCACTGCCTCTCGAATTCTCTCAGGGGCAGTGCCAGCAACCAGAGCAGCCCACACTACAGAAGCAGGGCAAGAAGTCTGATCCAGGGAAGCCAAGTCCAGGGAGGGCTCCAACCATGCCCCAACGCCCCTGCAGAGACCAGGTGAGCATAACATAACGCGAAGCTTCTCTGAATCTCTGCCTGGAAGTTATGGACACCTCGGAACCTTACCAGTTGGCCCAATTGTTGGGGGAACTGCAGGCCAAAGTACGTGCCTCCAGACAAGAGACTAATGCCTTAAGAAGAGACCTTATTGTAGCTCGAGAACGAACGGATGATCTGGCAAGACAAATGCTCCAGACACACGCAGTGCAGGTTCCATTACCCGGAATTGCACCAACTCCTTTGCCACAGCCGTCACCCCCAGTTCAAGTGGTGCTCCCAGGAGCAGTGCCACTGGCCCCGCCTGAACATTTTAAAGGCGATCCTAACAAATATGCCATATTCATGAACCAATGTCGCCTTCACTTTTTGTGTCGTTCTGGGGCCTTCCCTAACGATAGTGCAAGAGTTTCCTTTGTACTTTCATACTTGGGCGGCAGCGCAGCGGACTGTTCCATACCATTAGTAAATCAGGATGATCCACTTCTCTGAAACTTTGGAGAATTCCAACGGGAATTGGAAAAATTGTTTGCACGGCACACCCAACGACAAGCTCTTGATAACGAACTATTGTCCCTCAGATAGGGAAACCATGATCTACTGACTTGTATTGCCACCTTTAATCGTCTCGTAGCACAAATAAATTGGCCCGAAGAGAAGAGGACCACACTATTTTATTGGGGATTGCGTGGTGAACTAAAGGATGTGCTAACCCAAGTGGTCAACCCTCCTGAGTGTTGTGCGGAGTACATCAATCTGACGGTACAATTGGATCATAGGTTGCAGGACCGAAAAATGGACTGCACAAGAACGGAAGGGAGGTCGGTCTATATGCAACCCCGGGACAACCAAGTCAAAGCCCATGAGCCAAGTGAGCCCATGCAGATTGGGGGATTACGGGCTCCTATTTATAAGGCTGAGAGAGAAAAAAGGAGACAATAACAACAGTGTTTATACTGCGGAAGAGCAGGACAATTCCTCTTAGATTGCCCGTTAAAACCCCCCAAGAAAATAGTAGGTGCAACGGACAACTGCAACGAAGAGAAAGAACAAAACACGGAAAACTCCAACACCCGACAAGCGTAGGGGTCCACTTGTCGAGCGAAATGAAGAAAGTTGTACAGACCTCACACCTGGTCATCCGGTACTCTTAGTCCACCACCAACAACCATCTATGGTACATGCCTTGGAAGCATATATTGATAGTGGAGTGGTGGGAAACTATATTGATCAAGGTCTGGCAGCACGGATTGGCCTTCCCCTCCAGCAGAAGCTACAATCGGAAAATGCCACAGCAGTGGATGGTTCTCAGTTGTCATCCGGCCCAGTAACGCAACATACCGACAAAGTCATGCTGATGTGTCAGGATGGTCATCAGGAAGACATTTCTTTCGATCTTATCGGGGGCTCCCCAGTTCTAGATGATCTTAGGAATGCCGTGGTGTGAAACCCATAACCCCAGGATTGACTGGCGAACACGAGTGGTGACCTTTCCTCAAGAATGCACCAAAAGTTGCTACCACAAAGGAG
Source organism: Ambystoma mexicanum (assembly GCF_040938575.1). NCBI lineage: Eukaryota > Metazoa > Chordata > Amphibia > Caudata > Ambystomatidae > Ambystoma > Ambystoma mexicanum. The sequence goes on from NC_090936.1 coordinate 1,044,215,755, forward strand.
TGAATAGCCTGAAACTCAAGACGAAACCTATCTTGGGACTCTCTGGTTCCCTACCCCCTGAATATCTGGATTATCTGGATGTGTTCCAAAAGGAGCAAGCAAACACCCTGCCTCCATATAGACCTTACGACTGCCAAATCGATCTGCTCCCAGAAGCACAAATTCCTTGCAGTCGAATCTACGCTCTAACTGAGCAAGAAAATCAGTATCTGAAAACTTACCCAGACCAGTACCTAGCTAACCGATTCATCCACCCGTCTAAGTCTCCTGCCTCCTCGGCTCTCTTTTGCGTACCCAAGAAGGAGGACGACCTCAGAACTTGTATAGATTATAGGGCACTGAACCAAATCACAGTTAAGAACAGATATCCTCTGCCACTCATCCTCGAGCTGCTTGATCAGGTGAAGAATGCTCAAATCTACACAAAACTGGACCTACGAGGGGCCTATCACCTTGTGAGAGTTAAAAGGGCAGATGAGTGGAAGACGGCATTCCAAACCAAATATGGGCTTTTTGAGCAACAGGTCATGCCCTTTGAGTTATCTAATGCACCGGCAGCGTTCCATTTCTTCATGAACGATGTGCTTCACGAATTGTTGGACGTCTGCGTCCTCGTTTACATCTATGACATTCTTATCTACTCAGCGTCCAAGGAAGACCATGTTGGCCATGTAAGGGCAGTTCTGGAAAAACTTTGTCAGCAACGGCTGTTTGCGAAATTGGAAAAATTCTTCCTCCATGTCACGGAAGTTGAATTTTTGGCCTTCATGATTACCCCATGAGGAGTTCACATGGACACACGCAAAGTGGATGCTATCCTTCAGTGGCCATCCCCAACAACTACCAAAGGAGTGCAAAGTGTGCTCGGATTTGCCAATTTTTATAGACAGTTTATTCCGAGGTTTTCACAGATCGTCCATCCAATCACCTCTCTACTGAGAAAGAAAAAAAAGTTCTTCTGGTCCGCAGAAGCGGAAAACGCCTACCAGGAATTGAACAGGCCTTCACCTCAGCACCTGTTCTTTGGCATCACCACCCTGATCTGCCATATGTGGTTGAAACAGACGCCTCCAGCATGGCCACGGGAGCAGTATTATCACAAAAGGACCCGGACACAGGGCAGTTACATCCCATAGCATTTTGGTCCTGTAAGTTGTCTGCGCCGGAAATGAACTATGCAATCACTGAAAAGGAACTACTCGCAATCAAAGGAGCCTTCAAAACCTGGAGACACTACCTCCTAGGAGCAAGACACACGGTCACAGTTATCACAGATCACCGTAATCTGTAATACTTGAAAACTGCTAAGGCCCAATCTTTGCGTCAGCTTCGCTGGGCTCTCTTCTTTGCTGAATACGATTTCATCATTACTTACAGACCAGGAGTGCGTAATGGAAAAGCAGATGCCCTGTCACGCATGGGAGAGGACAAAGAAGCTTTCACACCATCTTAGCCAGTGGCCATTATTCCTGAAGAACGGTGTTACGCTCACCTGGTATCCACGGGGACGCCACTCAGCCCTGGTTGGATGATATGCACCTCGAACCCTCTCCCCGATCACTGAGTAGTGCTTCCGATGGAACTTGAGCCTTAATTCCTACAAGGCGTGCTCTTCGTCCTGCTCTTCGTGGCAGGGGTGCGTAGTCTCGTGTGGGCGTGAGCGAACAAGTTTCTTCACTGGTGCGAGCCCTTTTGAGTGTCTTTAAGGTAGGTTTTTGCTGCTTTACAGTCTTTGTGTTCTATTCTGTTCTTTCCTTCTTTCCTCTTATTGTTATTAATGTCTTATTTCTTCTCTTTAGGTGTGCAAAGAGATTTTGGCATTTTTGTGCAGGTTGGAGCTGAGCACGATCCGCCTTTCCATTTCAGACCCCAGGTCGATATGTGATTACATAATCATATTCGGCGAAGAAAAGGGCCCACGGTAGTTGACGTGAAGATTGAGCCTTTGCTGTTTTTAGGTATTGCAGGTTTGGATGATCTGTTATTACTGTGACGGTGTGTCTGGCTCCAAGGAGGTAATGCTGCCATGCCTTAAAAGCTGATTTAATAGCCAAAAGGTCTTTGTCTGTGATAGCATAGTTGAGCTCTGGAGGTGAACATTTTTGTGACCAGAAGGCCACGGGATGTAGCTGGCCAGTTTCAGGGTCCCTTTGTGAGAGAACAGCTCCCATAGCCATACTAGAGGTATCTGTTAATACAATGTAAGGGAGGTCTGGGCGAGGGTGCTGTAAAACTGGAGCGGAAGTGAATATTTTCTTAAGCTCTTGGAAAGCCTTCTCTGCTTCTTCGGTCCAGTTGAACTTCTTATTGTTTTTTCGTAATAATGATGTAATTGGATGTACAATTTGAGAGAAGTCTGGGATGAATCAGCGGTAAAAGTTTGCAAAACCCAGCATAGACTGGATTCCTTTAAGCGAAGTTGGTGACGGCCAATTTAGAATGGCATCTACCTTGTGCATGTCCATTCTGATGCCTTTCTGAGTGAGGATGAAACCAAGGAATTCAACTTCGGTTACATGAAAAGAGCATTTTCCGAGCTTGGCAAACAGTTGATGTTGGCGGAGCTTGGTAAGAACGGAGTGGACGTGCTTGACATGGTCCTGTTTTGAGGCAGAGTATACTAAGATGTCATCAATGTAAACCAAGGTACAAATATCGATTAATTCCCGCAAGACATCGTTCATGAAGTACTGGAATGCAGCGGGAGCGTTGCAAAGTCCAAAAGGCATTACCTGATATTCATACAAGCCATATTTGGTATGAAAGGCGATTTTCCATTCACCTTCTTTCTTTACTCGAACCAGGTGATATGTCCCTCTAAGGTATAGTTTGGTATACATTTGGGCATCCTTGACTTGGTATAATAATTCGGGAATGAGTGCCAGTGGATAACGATTCTTTACAGTGATCTGGTTTAGTGCGCGATAGTTGATGCAAGTCCTCAAATCTCCTTCCTTCTTGGGTACGAAGAATAAGGGACTGGCTGCCGGTGATTTAGACGGGCGGATAAACCCATTTGCCAGGTACTGGTCTAGATAAGATTTCAAATGGAGGTTTTCTGGTTCTGTGAGTTCATAGATTCTGCCACAAGGAATTTGCGCACCAGGTATGAGGTCAATCTGACAGTCGTAGGCATGTGCGGTGGTAACGTATTAGATTGTTCTTTCTGGAACACATTCTGAAAATCTTGGTATTCACTTGGTAAAGTACTAGTCACGCCAAGTACTAATGCCGCCATTCTGGGAGTCGCAGATTGGCATAAGTCGGGTTTCTCCTTGTCTTGGTAATAGCAGGTAAGAGCACAGTCATCGGAAAAGGCCAGCTTCTTTGCACACCAATCTATTTGAGGATTGTGAGCTACTAACCATGGCATCCCTAATATTAGTCGAAACTGAGGAGCCTTGATGAGATCAAAAGCAATAGATTCTCGGTGTCCGTCCTGGCGCAGTAGGGTTAGTGCTGCTGTACATTGGGTTACTGGTCCGGAAGCTATTTCTGTCCCATCCACAGTGGTAACCTTTTCAGTGGTCGATTTTGAACATAAGGGAAGCTCCATCTCTGCTGCCAGTTCTTGATCTATATAATTCCCAACTGCTCTGCTGTCTATGTATGCTTCGACGGCATGCATCCGAGACGGTTGTTGGTGATTGATTAGGATCACTGGTATTGCAAAGTGTGAGGTCGGTGGCTCATTCTTCTCACTCGACAAACTGACCTCTACGCTTGCCGAGCTTGGTAGTTTTCTGTCACGCTTCTCTCCGTTCCCATTCCACATGTACCTAGGCCAGGTAACTCTCACACTGCTCCAGTCACATCATCCACAGTCTCACTTCCTGTCACTCAGTGCGGGAGGGTGTCACGTGAGCGGGTTGACCCCAGGGACCAGACACGCAAGTGCGGGGCTTCCCCGTTCCTTCGCTGGCACCTTCCATGGCGTCTGCAAGATGGAGCTCGCAGACGGCGTCTGCAGGATGGTGCACGGAGACGACCGCTTCCGCGACCATTGAGATGGAACCAGCGCTCACGTGTCGCGCTTGCGGGTCACGTGAAGCGTTTGCCCATCTCACTCACGGACCCCGTGACGCGGAAGCGACAGCTACTTAAGAATTGAACTCCTGCGGTTCCGTACTTCACAGCTGTTCACTTTGGAAGACTCTGTACGGTGTTCAGGATACTTTGTTTCACGGCTCTTCGACTCAGGACTTCTACACGGACTTGCTTTGGTTACGCTCTTTGGCTCTGCATACTTGTTTGATCACTCGACCTCGGAACGCTCACTGGATTGCCTCGGATTACCCTGCATGGACTTGGTGTTTTCAGTCTTCTTGCTTCATCATATTATCAAGTACTTTTGTTGATTTCGGTTCTTCTCACTCGCTACAGGCGGGCCGGCTGGGGTCCACACCCAGCCCTCTGTTCCTCTCCCTACTGCCATCGGGGAAACCAGCTCACGTGCCCCTTCCACGGAACTACCACCAAGCACAGGATATAGGGCCACACCAACTCCCAGCTTAGGTAAGCACTTATCTTTATTCTGTCTCTTGGGTTGTAGTGTGCTCATTTGATTGCTAACAAAGGCTTTCCTTTACAGCAGCCTTGGGGTTATCAACGTTCCGTTGTTCCGTGCTTTGAGGACTACCCAACTGTGGCATCAATGATCGCATAGGGAGTAATCTTGTATTCTCTCTCTGTGGTACTTGGGGACGGAGGTATCATACTCTTCACGACAATCAAGAAACCTGACAGACTGTGAAGCGAGTTTGTCGTGCAGAGTATGCAGGGTACCACGGATGACCCCATGGCGGCTATGGTTCAAGCGATCACAGTACTAAGAGCGGACATGGCCGCGGCCACCACAGCCCTTCACCAGCACCTGGATACTATCCAGAGTGCCCGCCATCCTTTACCTGCAGATGCAGAGTTCGGGAATACAGCACCACCCGCTCCATTGCCCCAGGCCCCGAGACCAGCCCCTTCCGGTCTCATGATTCTTCCCTCTCCTTTTCCATTGGCTGCATCTGAAAGGTTCCAGGGAGACCCTAACAAATACCGCACGTTTATCAACCAGTGCAAGCTACACTTCTTGTGTCGGCCTGCTGCCTTTCCCGATTCTACCGCTAAGGCTGCCTTTCTATTATCTCACTTATCTGGTACAGCCGCTGCTTGGGCCAACCCGCTTCTTGAGAATGATAGCCCTACATTATATGACTTTGACCTCCTGGTAACCAAAATGTCACGTGTCTTTGACACCCACCACAAAGTACAATCCAGGGATTTAGAGCTGTTAGAACTACACCAGGGCAGGGGAACCCTCATTGAATACCTCACGAAATTCAATCAATTGTCAGCTGAGACTTCATGGCCCGAGAGCAAGAGGGCCCTTGTGTTCTACAGGGGTTTAAACAACACTATGAAAGATGCTCTCTCAGTGGTTCCCTCTTTGCCCACGTTGTTCCCCGACCTAGTGGATCTGGCTCTTCAGGTTGACGCCAGACGTTCAGAATGGAGAGCAGAAGCTGGGTTCTCTGGTCTCGTTTCCCCTATGGCATCCTCCCACTCTGAGCCCATTTCAGAACCCATGCAAGTCGGAGGGCTTCGTAGTCCATTGTCTTCCACAGAAAGGGAACGCAGGAGGGTGGACAATGCCTGTTATTACTGTGGGTTGGTGAGTCACTTCGTAAAAGAATGTCCCCGTCGTCCTAAATCAAAGTCCCAGGTTTTTCGGGCGGCTCGATCATAGACCCGGGGACGGGATTGAGCGCTCTTTGTCATTCCCCAGACTCCGTACCTGCTTTTGGTACCATCAGACCCATTATGGTACATGCTCTGTTGCAACCCAATACTGATGTCACACATCCAGTCACCGTCATCATTGATTCCGGTGCCACTGGAAATTATATGGATATCACCTTGGCCCTCTCGTTCAGTCTCCCACTCATCACTAAGACCCGACCAGAACCCGTGCAGACTATAGACGGGAGTTCATTGGTTTCAGGCTCGGTTAAACAGCATACGGCGCCCCTCACATTGGTCATACAAACTACTCATAAGGAGACCATCAGTTTTCACCTAATAACCATGCCACAATATGGTCTCATTCTGGGTATTCCTTGGTTGCGTCTGCACAATCCATTGATCAATTGGAAGGCAGGTACCGTTCTCTTTGAATCAGACGTTTGTCAAGAATGTTGTCTCTCGATACCCCCTGGCGAGAGTACCCCAGCCCAAGCCCTCAGCGCCATTACACAACTCTCTTTAGAGCCATCTCCAGTCTCCACGGCCGATACACACATTGTTCGTCTTGTAACTGAGGCTGTTCCAGAGGCCTACCGGGACTATCAAGATGTATTTGATAAGGGGTCATCGAAAATCCTTCCACCCCATAGGGTTTACGTTTGTCCTATTGAGTTGTTACCGGGTTCTGGTGTTCCAACGGGTCGCATATATTCGCTATCTCCTACGGAGGAACAGACATTGAAGGCATACATACAAGAATCCCTACGTAAAGGACATATACGCCCGTCTTCATCCCCGGCTGCCAGTCCCATCTTCTTTGACCCAAAGAAGGAGGGAGACCTCCGTCCATGTGTTGACTATCGATGCCTGAATTCCATCACCAAGAAGGATTGGTATCCAATACCACTCATCACGCCCCTATTAGATTGCCTCACGCATGCATCAGTGTATACCAAGCTAGACCACCGGGGTGCGTACAATCTGGTATGCGTGCGAAAAGGGGACAAGTGGAAAATTGCCTTTTGCACTCATTACGGAATATACGAATACCTGGTCATGCCCTTCGGCCTTTGTAATGCGCCTGCCACGTTTCAGCGCTTCATGAATTAGATATTTAGTGATATTCTGGACGTGTTCATGGTTGTCTATTTAGAAAATATTCTCATTTTTTCACGCTCACAAGAGGAACATGTCCTGCATGTAAGGGAGGTGTTGACAAGATGACGCAATTTTTCCCTTTTTGCAAAACCCGGAAAATGCCAGTTTCATACTGACAACATTGAGTTTCTAGGGTTCCATATCACCCCTGACGGCCTCGCTATGAACCACGCCAAAGTCAAGGCAGTATTGGAATGGCCGGTCCCTACCACTCTCAAAGCATTGCAGTCTTTTTTGGGTTTCGCAAGTTTCTATAGGAGATTCATCTCCGGGTTTTCCTCCATCGCAGCACCTCTCACCATCCTGACTAGTCCTCTTGTCCCATACAAATGGTCCGACGACCAACAACTTGCATTCAATACCCTCAAAGCAGCATTCACCACCGCCCCTGTCCTTCAGCACCCAGACCCCGAATTACCCTTCATAGTTGAGGCTGACGCATCCTCGTTCGCCCTAGGGGCGATCTTGTCTCAGGAGTGTACCACTACCGGACGGTTGCATCCAGTCGCCTTTCACTCCCGGAAGTTCAAACTCACGGAGTGTCACTATACCGTGACTGAGAAGGAACTTCTGGCTGTTAAAGAGGCTTTTGAAGTCTGGCGTCACCACCTCCTAGGGGCTAGGCACCGGGTGACGATCTTTTCGGATCATCAGAATCTCCGTGACTTGGCATCGCTAAAGTGCATCAATAGCAGACAGGTCAGGTGGCACCTGTTCTTTGTCGCATACGATTTCCAGATTACGCATCATCCTGGTACCGTCCATGGAAAGACAGATGCTTTCTCTCGCTCTCCTGGGGGGTCTCATTACCTATCTATCCCAAAACCTTACTAGATAAGAAAAATGTTTTTTGTCTTTGTACCCCGTCCCTGACTCTCCTGGATATGGTCCTCACATGGGCTTCTGCCCACGCGTCTTTGCTTCCAGACTGGGATCTGGTACTACAGGACGGTCTGCCCTTTTTTCAGAACAAGTTGTTTTTGCCCACCACTGACACCCGCAATCTGGCTCTTGAATGGTCCCATGATCTCCCCGTTAATGCACATCCCGGCCAGCGAAGAACTCTCTCACTTTTACAACGCTGGTGTTGGTGGCCTTCCATGAGGAGGGATGTAGACTTTTACGTCAGCACCTACTCTGTCTGTGCCCAATGTAAACATAGGAAAGGGCGCCCGTTAAGACTTCTGCAGCCCCTACCTATACCCCCGAGGCCTTGGTATACCTTAACAATGGATTTCGTAACAGACCTCCCCAAGGTGCAGGGCTTTGACTCCATCTGGGTGGTGGTGGACTCGTTCACCAAGATGGCATGGTTTATCCCGTGCTCAGACATTGCCTCTGCTCCGGTCGTGGCGGGATTGTTCTTCAGGTCCATCGTCTGCCTTTTTGGTTTGCCTTCGGTGTTGGTGTCCGACAGGAGTTCTCAATTCACCTCTCGGTTCTGGCGCGCTTTGACTAAATTGGTGGGGATTGATTTGCGTTACTTTTCGGCCTACCATCCTGAGACGGATGGGCAGACTGAGAGGGTTAACCAGACCATGGAGCAGTACCTGCGTTGTTTGACGCTTCAGCATCAACAATCCTGGTTTCGCATCTTGCATTTGTCTGAATTCGCCTACAACAACGCGGTACACTCCTCCACTGGTTTCTCTCCCTTCTATGCCTTGTATGGGCAGCACCCTAAAATCCTGCCAGTCCCCGACTTCTCACTTTCTGGTAACCCGGCCGCCTCCTCCTGCATCAGAGACGTCTCTGCAGTCCACACACAGAACAGACCTTGCTGCATCTCAGGGAAGCCCAGGACTCGATGAAGGCTGCTGCGGACCGGAAGCGCTCCGCTTCCCCTTCGTTTGCTGTGGGAGATCGAGTCTGGCCCTCGTCTCACCACCTACATTTGCAGGGTTGCCGCAAGTTGTTGCCCCATTTCGTTGGTCCCTTTGTGATCTCCCGGGTGATCAACCCTGTGGCCTATCGCCTTCGAGTCCCGATTTCGCAGCGGCTTCACCCTGTTTTCCATGTGTCCCTTCTCAAGCCTTGTCCTGGTACTACCCGTCTTCGCTCCCCAGTTGCCCCGGTTTCCCCTTCTTCCCCAGATGTGTTTGAGGTATCTGCTGTTCTGGTTTCCCGTGTTTTCAGGGGGGGTTTGCAGTACCTGGTGGATTGGGAGGGCTATGGGCCCGAGGAACACTCATGGGTTCCTGCCGGGGACATTGACGCCCCTCGCTTGGTTTCTCGTTTTCATAGGGACAATCCTCTGTGCCCACGGGGTCGTGGGCCCTTGGGGGGGGGCTCTGTCACTCTTCCCTCCATTCCCATTCCACATGTACCTAGGCCAGGTAACACTCACACTGCTCCAGTCACATGATCCACAGCCTCACTTCCTGTCACTCACGGTGGGAGGGTGTCACGTGAGCGGGTTGATCCCAGGGACCAGACACGCAAGTGCGGGGCTTCCCGGTTCCTTCGCTGGCACCTTCCATGGCGTCTGCAAGATGGAGCTCGCAGACGGCGTCTGCAGGATGGTGCGCGGAGATGGCCGCTTCCGCGACCATTGAGATGGAACCAGCGCTCATGTGTTGCGCTCGCGGGTCACGTGAAGCGTTTGCCCGTCTCACTCACGGATCACGTGACACGGAAGCGACCATTACTTAAGCATTGAACACCCGTGGTTCCGCGCTTCACAGCTGTTCACTTTGGAGGACTCTGTACAGCGTTCAGGATACTTTGTTTCATGGCTCTTCGACTCAGGACTTCTACACGGACTTGCTTTGGTTACGCTCTTTGGCTCTGCATACTTGTTTGATCACTCGACCTCGGAACGCTCACTGGACTGCCTCGGATTACCCTGCATGGACTTGGCGTTTTCAGTCTTCTTGATTTATCACGTTATCAAGTACTTTTGTTGATTCCGGTTCTTCTCACTCGCTACAGGCGGGCCGGCTGGGGTCCACACCCAGCCCTCTGTTCCTCTCCCTACTGCCATTGGGGAAACCAGCTCACGTGCCCCTTCCACAGAACTACCACCAAGCACAGGATATAGGGCCACACCAACTCCCAGTTTAGGTAAGCACTTATCTTTATTCTGTCTCTTGGGTTGTAGTGTGCTCATTTGATTGCTAACAAAGGCTTTCCTTTACAGCAGCCTTGGGGTTATCAACGTTCCGTGGTTCCGGGCTTCGAGGACTACCACCTGTGGCCTCAAAGATCGGATAGGGAGTAATCTTGTATTCTCTCTCTGTGGTACTTGGGGACAGAAGTATCATACTCTTCACGACAATCAAGAAACCTGACATTTTTTGACTCCTTATTATCTTCCTTCTCTATGGCCGCTACAATTCTCCTTGGAGAGTTTCACTGGACATTCCTTGAGGAAGTGCCCTGATTTTCTGCAGTATAAACATAGTTGCTGTTGCCTTCTCTTGTCTCTTTCGGTTTTTGTTAATGGGGGTCGTACACCTCCGATTTGCATGGGCTCTACATTGTTCTCCGATGCACGTGATACATTATCCTTTGACCGAACATACATAGCCCGAGTGTCTAATCTATTCCGGTCTGCGTTTCGGTCTTGTAATCTGTGATCTAATTGCACAACCAGATAGATGAATTCAGCACAGTCTTTAGGTGGGTCAACCTCCTGAGCTAGGACGTCCTTCAATTCTCCCCGTAGACCTCGATGAAATAGCATGGTTCTTTTGTTTTCAGGCCAACCAGCTTCAACGACTAATCTATCAAAGGTTGCTATATACGTTAATAAGTGTTGATTTCCTTGACGGGGTGATAAAAGTTCATTGTCTAAAGTTTGTCCTTGGGTATGACGAGCAAAGAGTTTCTCCATTTCCATCTGAAACCCCCCAAAGTCATGTAACAATGGATCATCTTGACTTACTAATGGTACCGACCAATCCGCAGGACTACCGTTCAGACATGACAAAACAAAAGCAACCCGCGCCTGGTCGTTGGGAAATGCACCAGGTCTGCAGAGGAAATGAAGATGACACTGATTCAAGAACGTAGCATACTTCCTGGGATCCCCCGTGAATCGTTCAGGTGGAGCTAAAGGAACTGCCCCAGGTAGAGTTATTTATACTGGACTGGTTGATGAGGTTGGTGCTTGTGCCGGCGGAATGTTTCCAGGCAATGAGGTTTGTCCTGCCTGTGATTGAAGTAATTGCCGACTGATTTCATCGGTACGATCTTTAGTAACAATCAAATCCCTCCTGAGAGCATTTGTTTCTTGCCTGGCTGAATGTACCTCGGCACGTAACTGTTCCAACAACTGAGCCAATTGGTCAATTTCTGATGTCTCCATGATGGCCAGGTGGATTATGTTATTTAGGCTTTGCGTTCTGTTACGCTCACCTGGTATCCATAGGGACACCACTCAGCCCTGGATGGATGATATGCACCCCAAACCCTCTCCCCGATCCCTGGGTAGTGCCTCCGATGGAAGTTGAGCCTTAATTCCTTAGAAGGCGTGCTCTCCGTCCGGCTCGTGGCAGGGGTGCGTAGTCTCGTGTGGGCATGAGCGACCAAGTTGCTTCACTGATGCAAGCCCTTTTGAGTGTCTTTAAGGTAGGTTTTCGCTGCTTTACAGTCGTTGTATTCTGTTCTGTTCTTTCCTTCCTTCCTCTTATTGTTATTAATGTCTTATTTCTTCTCTTTAGGTGTGCAAACAGATTTTGGCATTTTGGTGCGGGTTGGAGCTGAGCACGAGCCGGTAAATGAAGGCGCACTGTGCGCGATGCTGTTTTGCCTTGTATGTGCTAACCTGTGCCTTTCCCCTTCCTTCGTAGGCCACAGTGATCTTCGCCGGTTGCAGTAATGTTCCAGTAAGAATCTTGTGATTTTCATTGTTCGTGTGGAACCGTGAGTATGCGCTCACTAATGCTGTTCTTCTCTCTCCCCTTTTCAGGTTGCTGCGTTCCGGGAATCATGCACTGCCCCAATGATGGAGTTTGCTGGATCGAAGGTCTCCAGCTAAGCAGAATCAGGAGCTGACGATAGGCTGAAGACAGGATGCTACTCACAGGTAAGATTCCAATAACGATGTTCTTTTTTTTTCTCTGCAGGCACGCAGTTCCTAGAATAGCTGGCATCAAAGAATACTGGAGACCCAACTGGACACGGTGAGCGTTACGCTGCAAACAGCATAAAAAAACTGTAGTCTATCAGATCTTGGGCTCTTCCGTATGGATAACATATCGGAAGTTTCTTCCGCAAAACCCATAGAAAGCAGATTGGCACTGAAGAACCGTGTACTTCTGACCTGCATGCATCAATAACATAGGTTTTGCATCTGCCTTTCCCACTGTACCACTCATGAACCCCAACCCCCGTTTTTGTGACATAGCCAAGTGCAGCAAGGCCACCAATGGTGGCAGACAGATCATTTACATTACATCAAAGTCATTAAATGCATATGTCATATATGCCTCCTATTTGCATGAAAACTTACATTGAAGACTGGTGTGACTTTGATGTGAGTTTCAAAATGTACAATATATTATTATATATGAGTTGTACAGTTCGTACATGTACACTATCTACATCTCTTGAAAACCAACATCAAAGTAATTTCTGACTTTCAAGTGAGTTTTCAGGCGTGCATTAGTGTACTTGTATGAAATGTACATCTCCCAAACATACTTGCATACAAAATTTACATTAATTCTGCTAATGTACTGTATCCCTCCTATATATATGAAAGGTCACATAAAAGTGAGCTGTACCTTTGTTGTGAGTTTTCAATATGTACACGATGGATATATGACATTAACAGTTCTTACCTGTATGCAATTTACTTCTTTTGACTTTGATGTGAGTTTTCATACATATAGTAGCGCACATGTGTGTAATGTACATATTCTACAAGTATATTTTGTATAAAAGCTGTACATCGAATTTGAGCCTGTGCAATGTACATATTCTACATGTACATGTACATTTTATTTAGAAGCTGTATATTCAGTCTGAGTGTGTCGTAATAGTGTAACAGAGCATTACATCAGTGTAGAAGTCGTAAATGTGTGCCGTAAAAGCATGTGTGGTAATAGAGTGTGTTTGCATTTGTGTGTGTGTCATAGGAGCGTGTGTGTGTCATAGGAGCGTGTGTCGTTAGACCATATTGTAAGACATATGAGCATGTACATTTTGTATAGACGCTGCACATTGATTAAGAGCATGTGTAATGCACTTATTCTAAATATACTGAACAGAGGGTCCCTGGAATGCCCTGCATCACCCCTAGGAACATGACAGCCCAAAGGGTTAAGAATGTACAAAGCAGCTCACTATTCAGACAGCCCCCAGGAGGGCCAGTGACATCCACATATGCAGACAGATACCCTCTTAGACAACCATTCAAACTTTATCCAGTGAATGTGCTTTTGGACACAGGTGCCCCAACACTGGTCATGGACCCAAATGCCTCGATGGATGACTTTGACTGATGCCAAGAAACCATTGTGCTGACTTCATTAGTGACACCACGACATAACCACGTTAGTCGCGAAGTAAACTCGCAACCATGCATGAAGTTACATGAACATACACTTGCACACACAAAGAACATGCTTAAACAGTTCTGTGGATACATATACATAGGGCCTCATTACGACCCTGACGGTCCCGTAATGAAGGGTGCCGCTACGGAACCAGCACCCTTCTTTACGGGTGCGCCTATTACGAGGTTCCCTTTGCAGGGCCTGGAACAGACGTCTGGTGAAATCAGACGTCCTTTCCGGGTCCCGCGAGGGGAACAGGGAGCTAATAACGGGCCGTTATTAACGTGCCCGTTATCAGCTCCCTGGCCATTCCCATTGAGCCCTATGGGGGCTCAAATGGGAATGGGAAATGGTTCCTTCAAGGAGGAATTACTGCGTCCTCCAAAGTCGGAATGACCCGGTTATTCCTCATTGAAGGAACCCGGTATTGGAGCCCGGTATCGAGGCAGCCATGCCCTTATTAAGGGCATGGCTGCCTCCATACTCGTAATGAGGCCCATACTGTCAAAAGCTTTTATTATTTTTATCATTAGCCAAGTGTAGAAACGCTGAACGCAAAGCAAACAAAGAGATGCAGAGCAAGCTTGCAGACGCTTGTCGCAACTAACCCTATGGAACTACGGAATCATGTAAGGAGCCTGGAAGGACTAAATACGACTAACCTATGGGAAACATAGCAGGGTATTGATATGTAGAAATCATAGAATAATTATAATGAGGTTACATGAGGCCACAAGCCACAGGATGAAAGACGAGAAAAAGCAGGCCAGGGCTGGCAACCAAGGTCAGCGACAAACAGCACATTCCGAAGCTAAGAGACACAGAGCCATCTGCAGGAGAACAGAATAAACCCTCATAAATGCCAGCCCAGAGAGCTCGATTTCGCAGTCCTCAATCACGTGATGCAGCCGAGGTAGACAATGGTCATTCACCCGCGGTGGGAAGACAACCAGTTCTCAGCAACACAGATATAAAGTGAAACATGGAATCGTTAACAACGATGAAATGCTGAGAGCACTCTCACAGGCAGAAGTGGTAGTACTAAAAGTTACATTCCTCATTACAGGTCGGGCGGTCCGGAAATAACAGTGGTGGTAAACCCGCCGCCACTGTTAATTCCGGACCGCCCGATCTCGAGTCCTGCAGGCGGGAGGTGGCGTTCCCGCCACGTCTGACCTGGCGGGTTTACCACTGCCCGCCTGCAGGTGGACGTGGAAACACCGGCACTATCACGAGATGGTGCTGGTGTTTCCATGGTCCCCATTCCCATTGAGTCCTATCGGACTCAATGGGAATGGGGATTTACACCATTCCGCCTCCGGAATTCCCGGGTCACTGGGGTTTTAATGCCCCGGTAATTCCGGGAATCACAGAGGCGGAATGGTAATACGAGTCCGGTGGTAACCAGGTGGTTTTACCGCCTCGGTTACCGCCGGACTCGTAATGAGGCCCATAGTCTTTCTCATCACCTTGAGAAGGTGCACAGAGCGCTGAGAACAGAGTTGGGTTCCAGGCCTGAGGAGACCAGCTCCAGCCAATCAGGGAACAGAAATCCAGGGGTGGATGGAAGAGGTCAAGGGCCAATGGTAATCCTACGATCCTGCAACAATGTAATAGATTGTTTCTTGGGGAAGGGGCAGGCTAGCCAACTGACACGTGAGGACCAATAAAATAATATTGGTAGGTGCCGTCCATAATTGATACCACCCCAATCACCCAACCAGGCGGACTCTTAGGTTTTTTGGGGAAGGTTTAGGATACAAAGTTCGGGTGGATATCTTGCGCTCTAACCATGTGTTTTTTTAACTTTAGTTTCAGAAATTATTATTTTTATAAGTCCATCCCCTTTATCCATAGATTACTTCCAAATCAATCCAAAAAGCCGCTGGCATAATGTTTCTCCAAAATGAGTGATTTTATTCTTCGAGCAAACACACAGCCGACACGTGTTTCGACCTCAGGTCGTTTTCAAGGCCCAAGTGTTCTCGCTATATCTTTTTGATTTTGGTTGTCAATACCCGACAATTTCATTTGACAATTCTTCTCAAGCCTGGGCAGATGATTATGTTCTAGTATTGTATCGGTAAATTATTTTTAGTGCTCCAAAGTTCATGGACCAACTCGTCACGGGCTCAATCCCAGATTTTTTGGGGAAGGGCCCATGTTGTGACGTCGAAATGAAACAAAATGGCCCGACACGGGCTCGGGAACAGTGATTCTGGGAATTTTCTAATGTCCTGTATGATCCTTGTCTGTTTGTGTAATAAACGACAGTTCTAACTTTCCATCGGCTGAGTCCTCCATTTGTGTACTAGGGAGGATTGTTGGGCCCTGTGAGCTGAACCGGTGAGCTCGGAGTAACCCCAGTCCCTCTGGCATATCTAAGCCAACAGTACATTTTGTATAGAAGCTGTATATCGATTCTGAGCGTGTGTAAAGTAATGTACATATTCTACATGTTCATGTGCATTTTGTATAAAAGCTGTACATTGAAATGAAATTAAATGATATTATAATTATATTGCACTTGTACACAAGTGGTTCAGAGCGCAAAGCTCATTATGAGTGTGTTTTGTGATAGCGTACCAGCATGTGACAAAAGTGTATGTGTCATAAATGTGTGTGTAGTACAAGGGTATTTGGTAAGAGCATTTGTCTGTGTGTGTGTGTGTGTGTGTGTGTGTGTGTGTGTGTGTGTGTATGTATGTGTGCCATAGGAGGGTGTGTCATAGGAGCATGTATCATAAGAGTATGTGTCGTAAGAGTGTGTGTCATAAGTTTGATGGTAGTAAGAGTATCGTAAGCACATGTTTTTTGTAAGACTGCGGTGTAAGGCGTATGAGCATGTATATGTACCTTTTGTATAGGAGCTGTACATTGATTCTGAGCGTGTGTAATGTGTATATTCCATATGCAAAATTATATTTTGTCTAAAAGCTGTAATTTGATTCTGAGCATTGTTAATGTGTATATTCTACATCTATATGCACATTTGTATAGAAACTGTACAATGTGTTATAATCATGTGTCGTAATAGTGTAACATCACGTGGTGTATGTGTCATAAGTGTGTGCTGTAAGAGTGTGTGTGTGTGTGGTAAGAGTTTGCATTGTTTGTTTGTGTGTGTGTGTGTGTGTGGTAGGAGTTTGTGTCGTAGGAGCTTGTGTCACAGGAGTGTGTGTCATAGGGGCATGTGCCCTGAGTGTGACTGTCTTAAGTGTGTAGTAAGAGTCTGTGTTGTAAGGCTGTGTTGTAAAACGGAAGAGCGTGTGCATGCACCATTTGTATAGAAGATGTACATTGATTGTGAGCATGTATAATGTGCATATTCTACATGCACATGTTTATTTTGTATTGAAGCTGTACATTGTTTATGAGCATTTGTCGCAAAAACATAACATCACATGGCATACGTGTATGTGTCATAAGTGTGTGTTGTAAGAGCATGTGTGGTAAGAATGTGTGTTGTCTGTGTCTGTGTTTCACGTATCACACCCATTCTATATGTATGAAATTTCACATTAATGTGAGCTCTAACTGTGATGTGAGTTTTCAATATGCACAAGAGGAGTACAGGAGTTGTTACAGTTCGTACATGTACGCAATTTACATCTCCTGAAAACTGACATCGAAGTCAGTCCTGACTTAGATGTGTGTTTTCAGATGTATATTAGTGTACATGTACGAAATGTACATCTCCCACATGTACATTTTGAATATAAAAGGTACATTAATTCTACTCTTGTATTATACGTCACCTATAGGTATAAACGGTCACATAATGATGTGTTATTTATGTAGTGCTTTCACCAAGGTGCTTTAAATAGAATATATGCACATACAATATCACCCAACCGAAAATGGTACTCATTTATCAACCTTGCCAGGATTCGAATCTGCAACCTGCAGATCACACACAGATCGCAGAAGCAAGCGTTTACCCTGCTGAGCTATGGGGCTTAAAGGACTTTTACATTGTGTACAAGTACGCAATTTAAATCTCCTGTACATCTTACATACATTTCAAAACTGACATCAAAGTGAGTCCTAACTTTGATGTGATTTTTCATACATATAGTAGCATAGATTACACATTACATCTTCTACACATATGTGTACATTTTGCATGAAAGAAACACATTCGTTCTGTGCATGCATCAAATATAGATACATTTTAAAACGTTAATATCTCAGAATTGGCCAGCTCCATTTTCATTGCACAAATTAGTGGTTATAGCTAAGTGCAGGCCAAAATTCTTGGATCCGAGTTGCCAATTTGTATATAGTTGCGCCGAGAAAATATTTTTTCACTATGATAAACCCCCATTTTAAAAGTTGTTAAAAACGCAATCAAAAAAATTACTTTTAAAAATGACAAATTCTGAAATATTTCACAAAGGGGGGGGGCTTGCTCTAGAGTTATTTTCTGAAACGTCATAGGCAATCCCGCCATGCACTAGTGCAATGGCATATATGTGTGTGTGTGTGTGTATGTATATATATGCAGGATATTCCATTCGAGCCAAGCCACACATGCCACAATGCCACCTAGTAGCCATCGCTGGAAGTTCACCTCCAGTTCACTGAAACACATGTAACAATTTGCCAATTAGTAAAACATTAATTAAGGAACATTGAATTCTGAAACTATGAGTTTAATGATAAAGATCTATTTCACAATTATGAGAATTGTCTAAGGAACATTGTCTATGCCTTATCTCTAAGCATTTGAAGGATCTGATATACGAAGAATCATTTAAGAACAAAAGCACTTTTATTGACCCCCATATCAAAATCATGGAATGATTCAATTGAAAATCTTATATTTAATGTTCTATTTCTAGAACACATAATCTGAGCAATACAATGTATTGCTTCCTTTTTACATAAACTCTACATATGTGGTGATTAATTTTTGAAAAAACAAAATATTGATATATAAATTCTTAATGAAATGTGTATTAACATCCACACAATTTGGTAAACTGGCTTTGGTGATATTTTTTGGGTATGGGTCTGGGTCATGGCCCAGTGCCTCGAGTGAGGTGAGCTTTTACATCTGGTTCAAATGGGCTTGACATAGTTCAGGCCTCCAGTTGTGTTGGCAGCAGAGGAGGTTTAGAAGATCCCAGGGAAGTTGAGTCAGCATTTTAATGTACTGCAGCTTCTGGGCTCCACAAAAGATGACAACATTATAATAGCACTGTAGCAGCACTTATTGACACCCAGTCCAAGATAGAAAAATAGCAATTCTGGGTCACAAACAGAATTCCAGCAGAGATATAAAAGAGATGAACTAGCAACGATCTATGCATTCTTCTCGGACTGCTATATGAACTGTGCATTCAGCTAGGTAGCTTGGTACCAGGTTCTGCAAGTAGCCCTGAAATCTGAGGATGATGCTCTTGTGTGGGGGGCTGTATGCAAAGGGGATAGCTATTTCCAAGAGGACTATTTACATTGATTCTCTGTACTGGGTTGCCACAGGGTTTAGACGTTGGCCACTTCCTGATAAATTACTATGCAAACGACATCCCCACAAATAGCCGACCTTTGTAATGTACACTGATTATGTTGCAGTTATGTTGCAGTTCTCTTTCAGTGCAAAGGAAAAGGCTATGAACCTTCTGTCATGTCCTGATAATCTCTTTGCATAGGTCATTAACTGGCAGCTAACACAGAACTCTAGGAATACCACAGCTAGGCTGGTCACCAGAAAAACATCAAGGTGAACCCACAAACACCGCTCAATGGAGAAGTAATCAGATGGGAAAAAATGCATTCCTATCATCTCAAGAAGCCACATTGGGAAGACTTAATTGAAGGTTTCTGTCTAACGTGTGGCTCCAACACGCCCTTAAAGAGAAACGTCATTCCTATTCTGAGCAACATCAACGTCATCGAGGTGTTGAACAGGCACGTATTGTCACATGACTCTTCAGTTTGATGTGGCTGTCTGGAGCAGTGGGCACACAACCCTCACATTAAATCCACAGAGAACTGTGTTCCAAGATGCTGGACGAACATCTAACGAAAGGTTTTAAAGCTAATTATATACCGTTGATCACAAAACATGCTGCCATTATCATGGCTCTGACAATCTTAAACAACTTAACTGTGAAAATGTAACACAGATGAAAATGTAAATTAACTCTGAACTTAACTTTGAGTTTTAAGTCCCACTTCGCTGACACTCGTCAATGACCAAACTCGATGCAGTTGCTCTATTCTTGGAATACTCGTGGGCACTCGCATCTGTTTCAGGATGATGGTTTGATTGTATGTATGGCTCTCTTTAATATTATTGCACTCCAGGAAACATGGCTAACAGCGTAAATACAGATTGACGATAGATGTACTGTCCATCAAATTGCGACAAAGGGCCCTCTTGGTCGCCCGAAACGTGGCCTGTTGATTTCTGTTCAATCACCATGGTCCATCAACAAACTCTCGTTATCGAATGAACATATATTAGTGGCCAAATTAACATTGATGTCGACCATCCTAATTGTGATTAATATCTACGATCCTCCTAATCTGGCTAAAACAGCACTAATATTGAGACTGTTGAAAATGTGTTGAAATTGTTCAATCATCGCTACCCTATATTTCTTTTGGGTGATCTAAATGCGAAAATTGGCGATTATTGTCTGACTGATGTGCAGCTGGGTACCTCGCTCAAATCTAATATCCACTCTGTGTCTAATAGACAAGGCAAAAAGTGGATGAAAGTTATGCAGACCCATAGTTTTATTAAACTTAATGGTTTTACACCTAGCGATGTGCCTATGAACTTCACTAGGGTTGAGGGTAGATCTGCAGCTACCCTTGACTACATTTTCACCAATCAAATTGGGTTCCATTTTGTCATAGATATGGGTTTAGTTGAGAGAGATAAGAGTGATCATCTACCCCTGTCTCTGTTATTTGCTGTCACAGACAAAGGTATAGTCCATCATGACTATGATGATAATGGGGTGCTCAGTATTAATGAAGGACATAATAGGATTGTCTGGCATAGTCGTAATATTGAACATGTCTCTCAACTGGTATCCACCCTATTACCGGAGTTCATTAAGGAGGGGGTGTCCGGTATGAATGCCGGTAATCAAATTTTGCATAGTTTCACTGAACTTATGCAAAATATTCAGAAACAAGTGGGTGAACATCGTACATACAAATCAACTGGGGAACATTCTAATATCGCTATCCCACGAAGGCCTGGGAATGACAAAAAGATCAATTTGGCTAAAAAGAATGTGCGTAATGAAATTCGCATTGTTCTCAGAAACAATGACTCCCTGTCGTCAGAACGTGAGGTAGCATGTCTAATTAAAAAACTTAAAAAGAATTATAAAGTGTGGCTAAAAATCCATAAACGCGAATGTGAAACCAAACTATGGAAAAAAATTGCTCTAGCTGCCTTGTCCAACAATCAACAAGGGATTTGGCATCTCCTTAGCAAACATAAAAAACGCGATTTAACCATTAATTGTATCCCTGAAGACACGTGGGCCCATTATATCAACGGCACACTGGGCCAAGTTGAACTAGTTACAACGCTTACTCTTTCTCCCGAAGTTACTTGGGTATGTAAATCCTCCGAACTTGATATCATTAAGATCATTGAAAACCTTAAGAACTCATGGGCCGCAGGGCCAGATGGGGTCTGTAATCTGGTCATAAAAAAGCAGCCTGAACTGTGGGGTGCTGCTCTTGTACTCTTGTTCAAACAAATAGGGACGCTAGGTGAAATACCCTTATCGTGGAAGACAAGCCACATCCTTACTGTTCATAAAAAAGGGCCATGGGATAACCCGGCTAACTTTCGAATGTTGGCAATGTTAGATGTGTCCTCTAAGATATTTACCAAAGTATTGCTCAAGGAACTTAATGATTGGGTTAGTGAAAATAATATCTTACCTCCCAACCAAATAGGTTTCCGTGACAAATCTAGTACTGTACATAACTTGATGATGTTTATATCTTCGATAGAACATGCCTGGAAAAAACACAATCTAAATGTTTATTGCGCATATATTGATTTTTCTGCGGCATTTGACACCATACTTCGAAACCGACTCTGGAAAAAACGAAGTACATGGGGGATTCCCCAAGGTCTGTTAAAGATGTTAATGGTGTTACACTCTGATACATCAGTACGCATCAGACTCAATGCAGCTGGTAAACTTTCGAAATGTATGGCCACTAGCTGCGGTGTTAAGCAAGGCTGTATGATTGCTGCCATCCTTTTTAATCTGTATCTATCAGATATGATGAATGCATTCTCTATCCCAGAAGCTAACCCCGTGAGAGTTAATGGAGTAACTATTGGATGGCTTGCCTATGCTGACGACCTGCTATTGTAAGATTATACCCCGGCGGGCCTTCAGCATATGCTTGACTCTTTGGCTATCTACTCTGCTGAGAATGGTTAACCATTAACATCGATAAGAGCAAGATAATGGTCTTCTCTAATAAATGCAGACCGAAGAAATACTCATGGAGCTTGGAAAGCAAAAAAGTGGAACAGTTCAAATCATATAAATATCTGGGAGTTGTTATTGATGAAAAGTTGAATTGGGAGGAACAGTGGTCATCTATCAAGAGCAGATGTACTGTGGCTGCAAACGCTTTAAGTGTTTTTATTGGTCGCAATTGCTGTTATTCGGTCATTGCAGTTCTCAACATTTACCTTGCAAAAATAAGATCAATGCTGCTCTATGCTGTGGAAATTTGGGGGCATAAGTTTGTCAAACGTAGTGTGGTCTTTGAGTCTATTCTCTTAAGAAAATTACTACGTCTCCCTCCGAGAGTGAGTGTGGAATATCTGTATTTGGAATTCAACATCAAAAGTTATTTGTATGCATATATCTGCCAATGTGTTCTATCCTATGAGAAAGCTGCAACACTCCGCACTGAAACTATCTTTGTGCCATTTGCAAAAGCATATCTTAGTCTGGAAGGTAATGTGTGGATTGGTACCATTGGTATCATTCAAAGACTACACCGTACATGGACTAATGGGTCTGATCCAGGTACTCTTTCTCTACTATCTTTAAAAATGAGACTTAAGGTCAAGGTGCAGGACTATTGCCATGAACAAAATATTGTAAACCTAGCATCTAAAAAGCATAGTGGCAAGTTTCTTGATGAATATATGAGTAGAGTGTTGTCTCCCTCTTATATTCTTACTTACCCCAATGCTGGCATAATTCGCACCTACCTAATGATGAAATTTAACGTGACTGATGCACTAGAAACAAATTGTGCGAACATTGGTTCCACACATATGTTGAAGTATTGTCGCCTATGTGGAGTAAATGTAGTTGAGTCCCTTCATCATCTAATAATGTGCTGTGAAAGTCCAAATGATCTGCGAACTACATGTTTTAAATCTTATAACAATGACACAGTGATGACTGAGATCTCTGAGCAATGGATGAATTTTATGCGAGGCAATGATATTAACTTGATATATTTTATGGTCGTATTTTATTTGAAAATTGTGGCAATTTTAAACTGTATTGTATAGCACATGTGAAAATGTAATATGTTTTTAGATTGTGTGTATGTATGTTGTTTTGTTAATGTGTTATACAAAGCCAATTGGCTATATGTATATCTAATCAATAAATAAAAGTAATGAAATATAAACCTTGGCATCCAAAATTGTCAATGCCAGAATAAATATGGCAATCGGAAACAAAGTCTCTCTACCCTGTGCAACGCAATGCTCTTTGCCATATTCTCAGGAAAGAGTTCTTACTTAGATGTGAATGTATATCCTGGGCAATGGGTTGTGTGCCATTCTTCTGCTCAAGCCCACATTCTGCACATGCTTTTCTTCCATCTGCTCATGAAGATTCCAGTGCCTTAGGCTTGCAGTATTCCTTGTACCTTCTACTTCCTTTTTTTCTCAAGTGTCACCATATTGCCCCTTCTGTGAAATTGTAGTTTGCCACCTATCCTGGAAACACTTGTTCCCCTTCCCTTTTGTTCTGGGACAGGTAAAGTGTGACTTCAAGAGGCAAAAAGTCATTTCTCAATTAATCCAAACTTTAGACAAGCATCCTAGCGAGATCTGCAATAAACATATTGGCTGATGTGTGTGAGGAAGCATGTATTAAAAGAAGTGTCAGTGCTGTGGAGAGCATCAACACCAAACCGATACATAAATAGATTAAGTAGAGGTTTGTTAAGGGTAGTTGCAACGTGGGGCCAAAACAAATGTACTGCCCTACAACCGCTTCCCAGAAAAAGATGGAGTAACTAACATGGATAATCAGCACAATGTTTTCTCTTGGGCCAAACAAACTCTGTAATTAAGAACCAGACTGGCTTCTCCTTAGATTTTAAGCATCAAGTCTCTATTTTTTGTAACCCTTCTCAGGAGGTGCTGTCACTTCGCACAAGTGCAAATGTAGCTCAGCAACAGGATGCTTTCATCTTGATGTTTAGCTGACATAGTTTCTGGATGGTCGCAATGTTCAATCTGGTAACCCCTTCGCAGAATATGCCCTCACTTCTCAGTCACTTACAGTCTAGGGGGTTCGAGTGTCCCTGGACTTTTTTCTTGGCTCATTTTTTTCATTTGATCAGGTCCACTGAATCTCATCCTGGACTCCTGGAAGACTCCTCTGCCTGGGTCTCGTGCCCACTGTGTGCCTGCGCAGTAGGCCTGAGTGATGGTAGATGGAAGGGCAACGTAATGCCAAATGCAGCCTCAGATCTTCCACCAGAATGCCAGCCACCTGTGGTTCTCCACAGGTCAGCTCTGGCTATGCGCTTAACCTTCCTGTCTTGGGATCCTGGCTGTAGTTCCAAATACCCCATTCACAACTATCGTTTCAAAGAAAAGCAATGCTCTGGTGCCTAAGGTGACCTCTCCTACTCCTCCTGCCCTCTCCTCCACACTTTTCACCACTTTCAAATCCTCTTGCACCATCTCAATGTTCTGCCACATGCTCATGCCTCTACCCCCCTCAACTCCCTCCCTGTTAGGAGTCAGTTTTTCCTGCTCCTTTTCCTTAGATCCTTCAGCCTCCTCTATGCTGTTGCACCTCTTCCTTTCTTTGCTGACCTCTTCTCCAAACTCCTTATTATATCCCAACTTCTTCCTCCTCGTGTTTCCTCTGACAACCTCTTCCATATGCCCCAACACCTTCCTCCAGATGTTTTGCCCATCCTCTTTCTAACTGTCCTTCACCTATCCCCTCATGACATTTCCTCCAACCTCCACTAGAACATACTCCTCCCTCCAACCTCCACTATGTTCCTGTCTCCTTCCCCTCCTCCTTTAGCTCGCCCTCCCATCACCTCACTTCTTGTGATGTTCTGCCTCACTACATCCTTATGCTCCACTACCTCTAAACCCCTCTTATGTGCTATGGCCTCCTACCTTCTCATGCCTGCTTTTGCTCTAAAAACCTTTTTAAAAACTCTCCTCCTGTGTTAGGGAGAATTCTCTTATAAGGCTAATTTCCCAAACCTAGTGAGTCCCCCAGCAGCTTTGCTGGATTTTTGGGGTTTGTTTTTGCCTCATGCTAAGAGTGAGACTCTTTTCCTCCCACTCTTAGACATTATTTGAGGTGTGCTTTTGACTTAGTATGTGTTCATGGGCTATGGGGTAGCCTCTTTTTACTCCATAGGGCATCATCTGTTTTGTATGTGTGTTACACAGCACCCTCAGTGCAGTAACACAGGGGTGTCATAGTGACCCCCAAACATAGACTCGGTACCCTGGGACTGACTACTGTCTCCCAGGGCAGATAAAGTCCCCATTGACTTTACTAGTCCTAAATTGTGAACAGAACCAGCACAAACCACCATATTGTGGAAATACTGGTAGGGGTAATTCGATTGCCCCTGGGTCTGTTTCCAGTCCCCCCTTGCAGAGTTTCTGGCTGATGGCAGTGGTTACCTTGCAAAATATTCCTCCGGAATATTTCCTATGGGATTTTCCCATTGATTTTAAACACACCACTTTTTGGTGCAATGTTAAAGATACCGCCGATTTATTTATTTAATATTAAATCACCGGTTGGGTCTTTTTGCCAGAACTCATTTCTAAAATGGCGTTTGTGTCCGCCTCTGTAACTCTAACCAAGGTCGAGTCCTTTGTTCCACTTTTTTGGCGGGCTTCTCCACAGAAGCCTTCCAAATGGTGCCACTCTGTCTGGGTTCCACAGGAGGGGTGGAGGGGGGAATTGGCACCCTGGACTGTGTTGCCGTAGCAACCCAAGTCGCACTCTACTCTGATTAGCTCAGTGGTGAGCTGCCCGGCTCACCACTTAGCATGTGTGAGTGACAGCTAGGCTGTTGAATGGGGGGTTTTCTGCATAAAAGCAGGGCCTTTGGGACTGGAACTTCAGAAGTCGCCACAGGACCTAAGAATCCGAAGAGGGAAGAAGCTGAGCCATCTGCAACGACGACACCACCGGTGAAGCCCTGCTGCAACGACTCACCACTTTCCCAACGGCAAGAGAAGATCTTCTGCTGGACGAGTCTTCTTCCTTTGAGCTGGTGGGACCAACCATTTTGCCACTTTCGCCTTCCAAAGACGTCTCTTGGTCGAATCGCCCGTGCCAAGCATCCCGGCGGCCGGATAGCCAAGCTTCACCACTTTGACCGCGAATAAAAGGACCGCACCTTTTAATCGAGAACTCCGCGGCTGATTTCATCCCTGTGCAGTGCAACAACTCCAAGTTTCTTCCTCAACGAGATCCTCTCTTCCCCTGGTCGGAACAACGAACTGCAACCACTGCCAGGAACAACTGCCACCACTGGAGCTTCCTCTCTCTTTAAGGTACTGTGTCCTGCCTGGCCTCCCATTCCACGGATTGCTAAAGGTGACCCTTAAATCCTTGGCTTTCCAACGGGGTTGGCCCCAGACCTTCTAACTTTACTTCTTGAATCACCGCAACCTCTTTTGAACATTCTGCAAAGACTTTTAGGGCATCTTAAACTGTGTGATCTTAAGCACATTTCGCTTTGCTCCATTTAAAATGGGCCTGGCCTATGAACTTTGGCTCTACAGTGTATACTGCCTTCACTTACTTGCTTTGAACTTAGAAAAGCGTTGGGAACTGGTTTATTTTTATGCTCTGCCTTTTTCTCTCCCTTTAACTAAACTATTGGAGTGCCATCTAAGTTACGCGCTCACATCTGTCTTGACAAATAGTAGTATTTTAACTCTGGCTTGTCTAATAGTTATTAAGGGAGGTGTGTATACTT
Source organism: Ambystoma mexicanum (assembly GCF_040938575.1). NCBI lineage: Eukaryota > Metazoa > Chordata > Amphibia > Caudata > Ambystomatidae > Ambystoma > Ambystoma mexicanum. The sequence continues at coordinate 1,044,242,388 of NC_090936.1, forward strand.
TATCTGACTGTGTTTTAACTTGCTTTTGATATAGAGTGCTAGTGTATTGCCTAAAGTGTGTTTTAAATAAATAATTCTATACTTTTGATACAAAGCTCTGGTCAGTGTTTGTTTGCTCTACTGTGTTTTTGGCCCTATTGTGTATGCTCTATATACCGCCCTACTCTTCTTGAGAGAAGTCTGACTGCTCAGCCACAGCTACCAGGTAAATCTGGGTGGTGCAGACTGCTACCAATTGGGTTTACTGCTTACTCCTGTAGTCATAATCTTTTTGCAGTGTTCCCCAAGGGAACTGCACAGGATTCTGCCTAACATCCTGTGCCTACAAACACTCACTCCATTATCGAAAGCAAGCAGCTTATATAGCGGACAAGCCTGTCCCCAGGGAGCACACCCATTAACCCCATTCAGATGTCTATGATTCTCAGACTGAAAACTGGCTTGGTTATGTGGTACTCGTTCATGGCTTATTTACCACCTCTATGGCTCCACCCCTTCCTGCTTAGAAAAGCAGCCCGAGCCATGATGAAGGCTGGACGTCACCTTTGAACTCCACTTTCCGCAAGCAAGGAGTGAGTGTTGCAGCAGATCTGCGTGCTTTGCAATCACACACATTATTGCTCATGCATGTATGCAGATGTGAAAACTGAAGGTTTCTTATTGTGAGGTTGCTTGCGCATGTGGACTGACTGCAAACACCAGTATTTCTGCAGCTGGCCACATATTTCCTAGAATCTAGCACTTCTGATATCATTCTAACTTTGTGGGAAGAATTTGGAAAACCCATCTTGCCAGCGATCCTATTGTTACCATGCCAGATGTACTGAAGTCTTACCGGTATTTCCTTTGGGAGATGGGGGTCCTACAATTCCCATATGGGATGCCTTTTGGGTATCATTATGCTTAAATAGCGCTCCTTTAGTAGATGGTCTATTCCTGCTGAGAACATCCTTTAAAAGGACAGGGACATGTTCTCGCTCCTCGTGACAAGACCCTGACAAAGGATCGGGGCATAGTGGGTAGGTCAAGGGATGCTCGCTACAGAACCCCCAGGACCAGGATCACATGGGGAGTGGAGGAACCCAACCCCCTGTGGTTACCACACACTTTATCCCAAGGGGGAGGCAGGCAGGGGACTTTGTCATAGCGGGCAGCTCCAGAAGGGCTATCTCCATGTTTTTGTTTAGTTTGTGCACTTTTTGAGTTCAAGCCTGGTTATGATAGCACCGTAAGCTTAACTTTGCATTAGCACCAGGGGCGGGGTGAGCAACCAATCAGGTTGCTTGGATTGCAGGCTGAATCTCCCGATCCCTCCCACGTTCCATGCAACTTGATGGATGCTTGCCCTGCAATCTTCCCCCACTCCGCCTTCCCAGCCCTTCAAATTTTCCATCCCTCTCACCCCCACTTACCTGATTACTTCAGCGTGTCGCTGCTGCTGCTGCTACAGCTCTGTGGCTGCCATGGAAAAGGGGACCCGTATGGAGCCCGCCTTTCTGATCCATGGCAGCCATCCTAAGGAAGTATTTTGATTCAATGAATGGTGCTCCGTGATGCGTTCCGTTCATTGAATCAAAATCCTTTGCTCTTGGCACCCCGGTTTTCCAGATTACAAACGCAGGGTGCTAATAGCAATAATATGCAATCTTGCAGGCTGGATCGGGTGGTAAGGGCACCGGGGCCCATTGGTAAGTGGGCACCGGGCCGTTGGAATTGTGTATTATTGCTAAAGTGAACTAGTAAAATGAACCCCCTCTGCTTCTAGAGGATCTTGCAGCGCTGTAAAAGCACTGCTAGGGGAATGAGCAGAGTAGACCGTCAGTGTGATGCATTCTCTGGGCCATGTGGGAGTGACTCTGAGTGTTTTGGAGACTAGCAACCTTATCCTTGCTTGTTAAGGTAAATGGGGTCAGAGGCGGACCTGGGGCAGACTATCAAGGAATTCCATGAGTGTTATCAGAGGTGCATTTCTAAGTCAGGTAAGCAGAGGCGTTGCTAGGGGGGGGGGGCTAAGGGGGCTATAGCCCCTGGTCTTTTGGTTGTAGCCCCGGATAGAATCTCAGGAGCTACAACCAAAAGGCTAGTTAGCCCCCAGTCCTGACAATTCCAACATTAGCGTAGCCCCGGATCTTTTTCAGACCTAGCAACACCCCTGCAGGTAAGGATTCCCATCAGCCTGGAGATTGAAATGTGCTGCTCCATTCACTGAGCAAGAAGGAGATACTTTATACTCTTACTCTTTTCTTTGGGGGTGGTCTGGAGGTCAGTGAACGGGGCAGTGCTCCTTTCTTTTCCTGCTGGAGAGACTGGCTTGTAGTCTACTGACCTTCAACCTCAACAAGGAAGGTGGAGGCACTGTACATTGAATGTTTTGTCTAGTTTAAAGTGAGGGGCACAGAGGGACATAGCTTGCCATCCAGCAGGGAAGGGTCTCCCAGATCTGTGAAGTCCCCATAGGATTCCCAGCCATCTAACCTAAACGTCCATGGATACATGTACTCTGCTAGACGTAATGCTTTAAAGAAAATCACTATGATGAGCTGGGGAAAGGGATGATTTATTTAGGAGAAACCACGGGCAGTCATAAGGTGTCTGTAGGTGTAAATGAGGATCCCCTGGTATCGCCAGGGTTCTAGATTCCGGAAGCTGTGTTCTTTAGAGAAACTGTGTTGTTTTCCATGTGTTGTTATCTTGCCACGCAATGTGTCCTATTGCAGTATTGGAATCTCCTCCTAAGAATCCTGCCCAAGCTGTTATTAACTACCTATTGCGCTTTGCAAACTGTCTCGCATAACCACATGATACACATAGAAATGTTTGCTTAGCAGCTCTCAATGATTTATCAAGCAATTGAAATGCTTAAACAACAGCTCACAAGCATAGTTCTGCATTTGTATTTTACAAGCTGTTCATGTATCCTCTGATCATGAGGTAAACGTCTTAGAAAATGTTCACTGAATGTTAATTTAGCTAATTTACATGTATTTGTTCCTGCCCTGGGGATGCCTAGGCATGGATTAGTAATGCTTAAATCAGGCATTTTGGAAGCAGTGCGCATGCTCAGTCAGAGTTTTACGAAACGCCTTTCATTTTGATTAGGGATTAACTGCAGTCACATAGATTTGGATTTATGGAGGGTGGTTGGGGATGTGCGTTTTAGTGCTGAAAAGATTGGAGAGGGGAAGTGTGACTGCGTTCAGCTGCCAATTGGCAAACACCATTGCTAACCCACTGTTACTGGACTGTTTTATTCTTGTGGTGAGGCCCGTAAGACTTCTTTGTTAATATTTCATCAAGGCATTGTTTCTGGTAAAATGTCTAATGTGTGGCTCATTTTTGTAGTGAAAATATAAATGTGTTTCATACCTTGAGGTGTTTTCCTCTTCTGCCTCCTCCTCAGTACAATAAATACTGCAGCTGCAGCAATCACTGCGACAGGAACAGAGAACAACCAATACAGCAGCCATGAATTCTTCTCTTGCGATCTGCTCTCACCTTCCCCTGCAAAACACACAAACACAGCGCTTTGGTACATTATTGCCTTCAAAGATTATAACACTTAAGGTCACACAGCTGTAAAAGGGTTGCCAGCCTTCAGCTGCCCCATCTGCGTTGCACGTCAGGCACCCTCCCCTTCTCGCCCAAGCCCGATCTTCAGTCATCTGCCCACATCACTGAGAAGAAGCACTTTAAATGGCCCCTGTCACCCTGCTTCGCAGCCTCAGCCGGGAATACAGGGCTTGAATGAGCTCTGGGGCTGGACGATGTGGGTGACGTGGAGGCAACGGATATGGCTGGGGAAGTTTGCTATCAGTCACCTTTTATGGGCTACGCATTTGCACCTTAGAAATGCACCCATGCACATTGACTGTGGGATGGGCAGGCTGTTGTTCCGGCTTGCGGCCTATATCTGCTTGTGGGCACCTGTGCGCCACATGCTCAGTGGAATCAGTGTATGCAGAGACTCTGCAAGTGCCAAGCCAGAGGAACAGTATCTGAGAAGAGTATAACCCACTGGAAAGGGTAAAGGGGTGTCCATGCTCAGTGAAGTTGTGCTATGATTGGTTTCCATGCCAATTCCTTGCTGAAAGTTGATGTTGTGCCTGGGTCTGCAAGGTCTGGTGATATGTGGGGCACAATCTTGAAGGTGTGTTTTAAGCAGAAGTCAGTCGCGCCTATCCTGGAAAGCTGGAAAAGCAGGTAGAACCTACAGCTTCTATGGCTTTGAAGGGAAGAAGTCAAGATGGAAACACCATTATAATACCGAATTAGCTTTGGTGACTGTTGGCAGGTCTGGTGTCTGGCACATGGTTGGTGCCTTGGTGAGGTGAATTGTGTGCTCTGGTTCACAGGGGCCTGGGAGGTTTGGGACACAAGCATTTGTGCAACGTCCAAGGCAGGACGGAATGACCACTATGGTGTACTGCGGCTTTTGCACCCAAGTCATGATGGCAGTACCATTTGTAGCAGCATCCATTGCCATCCAATCTAAGATGCAAAAATGACTCAGTGTACTTCCGGGTCATATAGGGAGCTTCAGCACAGCTGCATTTCAGGTATGAAAGAAGAGATGCAGTTATGGCACCCACTGATTTGCAGCACCTTTTGTCATACTCTCAGATGGAAATCAGGATTCCTCCATGTGACAACATCCAACATTGGCCAGAAGAGGACAAGGGCTTCCACGCAGATGCCCAAACTTGTAACACAACTCGGCATGATGTTTTTTTAGTCATAAAGTTAGAAAAGATATACAGCCAATTGTATACATTCTTCATCTCTATTAATAGCATCCGCCGAGGGTATTCCACAGATATGTGAGTCAGTAGTGGAAGCATCCAAAGGACAACAGAGTGGCTGGTACTAAAATAATAGGACCGCCCAAGCAAGGTTTCTAAAAATATTTAATTTACTTAAACACAGATAACTAATAGGAACCCTGTGGAGCGAAGGGCTGTGATTCTGTTTTGCTGTTTAGCTGGTGAGCGGAGAGCGGTGCCCTTGATGACCGCGCACTCAGGACCACAAACCAGGAGGAAAACGCTTCAGCATCGGCGGATGTTGAATCCGTGGACAGCAATGAGGGAACTGCTTCGAAACATGCTGTTTCGACGAGCTCCCCGGCATAGAAATGATCAGGTACATGAATCGTCGGCCGTTCAATCGGCATCAGAAGCAGCTACTTGTCTGAAGATGTTATCTGAAATGCTTCTTGATGAAATGTCACAATGCTTTGCAACAGAAAATGTCAGGAGTAATTCCCTTGTGCTCCTCTGCTCTTCCCAAGCCAGGGAGGATTGCCAGTGTCACTTGCAGGATGTCAGTCATTAAAGTTGAGATGGGTGTTCTTGGCGTCCAGATTGTTTAGCAGCAGTTACACAGTTGGTTCTTCTAGCAGGTAGTATCTCTATTCCTCAGCGGCAGTTGAGGACATGTCCGTCAACGCTTCTGGAAACTTCTCTTCAGGGAGGAAGGTTTGAACAAATCAACAACTCCAAAAAGAACTCCAAAGAATGAAGGACGCTCGCTCCTTATATTTGCAGAACCCGAGCAGGCAATATCTGGATTACAAAGCGTTTTTGCTTTGAACCAACCTCAGTCACTTCTCACGTTTTGCTGCCATCTCCAGAGTTCAAGGTCTTCAGAAAGTTATGTGGAGTTAAGCAAAGTGATGCAATTTGTAGATCCAAGATGGAAGAATATTTCCTTTCTGCTTCACTTGCCTTCAAGATAACCTCCACTTCCATGGTGCTTCTTTCCTGTAGATCAGAGTCTCCTCTGTTATTGTCTCCTTTATGCATGCCCAGCCGCTGATTAGCATTGCCCTTCAAAGTGAACATGCCGCGGGCCTGCTCAGAATATTAGACTCCACTAGGGACTCCAAAGGATTTCACGTGTGCAGTTGGACCAGCTACTACAGTTCAGATCAGAGGGCAAGGCATTCAGAAAATGTTGCTTTCTTCTGCTCAGTAAATATATGCAAACAGTATATTACACAGCAAACCCAAGACTGGGAATAACTTCATTTCCCCTTGACACTAGATCCATCATCGGTAGGATGGAGCTTATTCCTATCTCAATCGGCCTGTCATGTTATAGAAGGCTCTGACTCTTCCACCAGGTGTAAGTCTAATTAAAGCCAATCAGAGTAAACAGCTAACACGTCCTGCAGTTTTTCAACTGCACATTTCCAAACAACATTTCCAAACAACAGAAATTCAAAACTAGTTGTGACTTTGTTGCTGTACACACCATAGGGATATAATTTAACAGATTGCTTCTATTCGTTTTCAGGGATGTCCCCTTTAATCCAGAGGCTGTATGAACACTCAGAGGAGGTATGCAAAATGCAGACGTTATGCCAATGTAAGTTAACAGAAAACAGCTGGGTTTGCACTTTTAAAATAACTCTCATTCTGCTGAAGCATGGTTTTTGCAGTTTAGCAGTCATTTAAGGTAAGCATACTTTAAAGCATGTGTGTGTGGCCTGTCCCAATTTGGAAAACCTAAGATCTCATTTATTATCTAGGCTAGTTTTTCCTCTGAAGATGAACTGTGGAGGAGGATTTTGAACTGTAATCAATTAAGTTTGAGTATTCAATTTTTTAGAATTTTTAAAGAACCCTGCTTTACCTTTACAGTAAGATGAAATGTTTGTACGTCTGAAATTTTCTATGGATTTAAAAAATTATATCTTTGTGTATTAAATGTGTTAAAAGTACTTTGTACTGTGGAACAGAATAAAAAAAATAAAAAAAACATATATACATCCTAAAACGTGAACCCATGCATGTTCAGCAGTTGCAAAAAATGCCCTTGCAGTCAGCAAGAGACTGCATTCTTTTACTTCAAGAAGACATCACTGCCTGCACAACTTCAAATAATGTGTAGTTCGAGATGGTATTTAGCAGAAGCGATATCACTTCCGGCTCAGCTTTAAATAATAACTAGTCAAAAATATAGGGCCTCATTACGACCCTGGCGCTAATGGGTTAACGGCCGTAAAAGTCTGCGGCGCCGTTAACCCATTAGCGCCTTACTACGAGGTCCCTTTGCGGGACCTGACCTGAACAGCTGGTCTAGACCAGCCGTTAAAGTAGGGACCCGCAAAGTGACCTTGGTGATAAGTACGGTGCCGCAATTTGCGGTACCGTACTTAGCACCTTCCCTAGTCCCATTCAGCCCTATGGGGCAAAAATGGGAATGGGGAAGGGCCAATGTTCAATGGGGAATTACCGCCCCGCCAACCTTGGAATGGGGTGGTAATTCCCCATTGAACATTGGCGGACTCGTTACGATACCGGCACCAACCATGGTGCTAATAGCACCATGGTTTAGCGCCAGTATCGTAATGAGGGCCATAGCCAGTTTAACAGAAGAGATATCCCTCATACCTCAGTTTCAAATGATAGTCAAGGACAATCTTTTTAACAGACGAACTATCACATAAAGGTGTCAAGTACAGGGGGGAAAGGAGACAACTGATCCCTTGGTTCTTTAGCAATGGTTGCAGGAATCTCGCTTTGCCCCCAGAGAATTGTTCACAGTTTTCAGTTTCTGTCTGTACACCACAGGGGCAGCTGGTGAAGTTTTGAATTGGAGGGGCATAAGTATTTCCCCCTAATATGGAAGTGTGATGGAGCGCAGCAAGGGAGCTCGGACCAATTAAGCGGTATTGGAGGGGGCTTCTCACCAGAGTAATTTTTTTTAAATAATGGCTTAAAATGGTGCAAAAATAGGGTAAAATGGCAAACAGTTTGCAATTGGTTTTGTACTGTAACGCCTGAAAAACCTGAAAAAATACAATTGATGGAAGTCACCAACAGTGCAGAGGAGCATTTCGCCAACACATTTTCAGGTTGCTTTTGCCCACAATATATGCCAGTAAAAATGCATTTTTAGGCTGTGCCGATACATTTCCATGTGACAGAATATGTCAGAAATACCCCAGCAAGCTCCAGGGTAAGTGCCTGAGCTGGCAGTTGAACCCGTTCTTCCTGCCAATATATCTCTCAGGGGTACAAAAGGACAAGCAGTGAGAAATCGATTGACCAAAAGACTGGTTGGACACCCACCGGACAGCTGGGTGCAAATGAAACAGTAATTTCAGTACCAATACAAGTAACAAGGAACAGTAAGCAGATAGAAAGGTAACCAGTGCTAACCTGTATGTACTAAACAGGGGTTCCCCAGAAGTGGTACAGTATTCCGTTCTCAACCAATAGGTGGTATAACCCTGAAAACAGTGACGTCAGCACGAAAATCAGAAAACTATGTCAACGGGCGTTTCCACATAATCATAAACCATAATCAACAATCTATGGGTAGAGTTTGTATACTGATGGATGCTTGAAACAGAGTTGGTAATAATAATCCAGTGAGTCTTGCCTGAACCAACAGCACAAGGATGCCTACTTTCAGGTGTTGAATGTCCAGTAGCAGTTCCTAAACTGATGGCACGAAGACGCCTACAAAATCCATAAGAGTGATCAAAGCGGAAGTCTCTAGTCCGAGCACTCTAGTCTTTAGTTCCAGGAATGTTCGTGGAAGTGCGTCATCTAGGAGAGAGTAAATCCTGAGGATTTGAAGAAAACAAAAATTCCGAGGACAGTCCGGGTCAGGGAATGTTTCTGGCATTAACAAGGATGAAAACGTTAGGCAAATGCAGGTCGAGGTACGTTCCGCAATAACAAACAAGAGTATAAGGGCAAGACGAGTAGCAAATCCAGGAAAAGAGGCAAAGGTTCAAATCAGAGTTAAAGGGATACGTAACACTAGAATAGCCTTTGAAACCAAATAAATTCAGAAGCACTGCTTCAGGAAATGGGCAGTGCTTTTAAAGAATCAACTGATCGGATGTGCAGGGCCTCGTCGCAGCGGCTTACGTGATGACAGATGGACGGGACACCAATGTCGCCATGGCAACCCCTTAGCACACGGAAAGACCTGCTGTGTGTAGGGGATTTGCCATCCGTGCCATTTACACGCCAATGTTTCCCTTGGCCCTCTTTTACCGTACATGAGGAAGAACCAGATTTAGGAGATGGGGTGTCACTGCATACAAGAACCCAGCGTGCCCTACGGGCACAGACAGATGGTTTCCTGACAACATCCTCCCCTAAAAGCACACACAGCTCTCGGGAGGCAAGAAAACGAGACAGAGTCTCTGGAGCATGCAGATTAGATGAAGGTTCCCAAGTCTGATCTTCCGCACCATAAGCCTTTCCAATTGATCAAGTACATGCAATTCCTGCGTGAGAGTTTAGTGTCAAGGATCGCATTAACCTCACACTCCTCCGAGCCATGTACAGACACAGGAAGAGGACGGACAGGTAACCTGGCATCATCCAGACAGGGTTTCAATAAAGATACATGAAAAACCGGGTGAATCTTCCATGACGTAGGCAAGTCCAACTTAATGGCTAACGGGTTGATGACCTCCTTAACTGGATAATGACCAATGAAACGAGGCACCAAACACCTCCAACAAAGGATACAGAGATTTTTTGTTGAAAGCCAAACCCGCATACCGGGCGATATACTGGGGCGTCCTTACGATGTCGTTCAGCATAAGACTTGGCCTGTTCTTGAGCCTTGACTAAGTGGCTCCGGACGTTGTCATGCAGCCCTGAAAGGTCCCGAAAACAAGCCTGACCGGCCGGGCTGTCAGATAGAACAAACAAATCCAGACGCAACGTTCTTGGGTGCTGACCGTATAGAGCAATGAACGGCGAGGAACCTGTGGCAGCGTGGAGTGAGTTGTTATATGCATATTCTGCACTAACAGAACCGACAACCACGACTTTTGATGTTGAAGAGTCAGACATCGTAAATATTGCTCCAAAGTAGCATTCAAGTGGTCAGTTTGTATATCTGTTTGAGGGTGATAAGGGCTTGAATACCTCTCATCTATGCCTAAGGAGGCCCTGAGATGCTTCCAAAAATGGGAGCTGAACTGAGTTCCCTGATCAGATATATTAACGTCTGGAAGATCAAAGAACCTGAAGACGTTGTAAAAAACAAGTCAGCCAGAGCAGGAGCATTGGATAGTCCTTTACACGGAATGAACAATGCCATTTTTGTAAAAAAAAGTCAATAACGACCCAGATAGTGTCATAACCCTGAACCAACGGGAGCTCTACAATAAAGTCCATGGAGACCATTGCCCAAGGATGCTCTGGTACGGGAAGCTGTTACAAGAGACCCATGGGTTTCGCTGTGGTCCCTTTACTCTGAGCACAAACTGAACATGAGGCGAGATAGTGAGCCACGTCTCTATGCATGGAAGGCCACCAACACCAAAGTTTTAGCATATCCAAGGTTTTACGTTGACCAGGATGGGCAGCCAGAAGAGAGTCATGACACCATTGTAATGCAATGCGCCTTGTCCCTGATCTGGTAAGTAAACACGGCCCTGGACATAAGGCAGTGTATGAATGATATCCATATTGTATTCCGTGATTTCGGCCAGCCTGCTTGAAACCCATTCTTGAATGGTGGATTTCAAAGATGGCTGCAGGGTACAGCCACAAACAACATGATTTGGCAGAAGAACATTACCATCCCAAGTGCGCAGTGATGAGTTCCCATACATACACGAACGCGCATCAGCTTTGGAATGTAAGGACCCAGGACGGTAGATGAGTATGAAATCAAACAGAGAAAAACTCATGCCACCTGGCGAACAGTGGTGCACTTTACAGACTGCAAGGCTAAGAAATTTCAATGGTCTGTATAGACATGGACTGGGATGGCCGTTCCTGAGATGATGTCTCCAAACCTGAAATGGGTCACACACTGCCAACAACTCCCGCTCAGTTATTGTATAGTTTTGCTCATATTGGGTGAGCTTCTGTAAATGATATGCCACAGGATGTAAAAGACCTGCATCGGTACATAACTGTGACAAAACAGCCCCAACCGCTGTGTCTGAAGCATCCGCCTCAACATAGAAAGGTTGTTCAGCATCCAGATGTTGAAGCACAGGTGCGGTCTTAAAGGCGGCTTTTAACTTGTCAAATTCCTCTTGTGCTTCAGGGCTCCAAACAAAGGGATGCTTATTGCTGGTAAGAACGGTTAGGAGGCAACAGTGACTGAGAATGAGCTGATAAACCGTCTATAAAAGTCTGAAAAGCCAAGAAAAGATTGTAAAGGTTTTACAGATGTTGAGACAGGCCATTCCAAGACAGCTTTTACCTTAGACTGACTCATTTTGACCCCTTCGCTGGTGATGTCATATCCCAGAAACTCCACCTGAGTAACTTGAAATATGCACTTCTCCAGTTTTGCAAATAAATGGTTGTCAAGTAGGCACTGCAAAACCCTGGATTCATGTTGGATGTGTTTTTCATGCGAGGTTGAATAAATCAAGATGTCATCTAAATATACAGTCACGTATTTGTCGATCATATCCCTGAAAAGGACATTCATGAAACTTTTAAACGTTGCATGGGCGTTACATAAACCGAATGGCATCACTCGGTACTCAAACAGACCGTATCGGGTTTTGAACGCAGTTTTCCATTCATCGCCCCTTGTTATCCTCACCAGATTGTTGGCACCGCATAGATCCAACTTTGTGAACAGAACTGAGGTGCCAAGTTGATCCAATAGTACGGATATCAGCGGAATGGGATACTGATTATGTATCATGACTGCATTCAAGGAGCGATAATCGATGCAAGGTCGTAAATCCACCTCCTTTGTGGGTACGAAAAAGAGGGGGGAGGCAGCCGGGGAACGTGATGGACCTATAAACCCTGTTTCCAGAGCCTTGTCTAGGTACTCCTTTAATACTGCGTCCTCCTTTTGTGTCAGGGAATAAATCCGGCCTGAAGGTATCTTGGCCCCTTTAACCAGGTCTATCGTGCAATCATCCGGCCGGTGTGGAGGAAGAACCTCCGCTCCACCCTTGTCAAAAACATCCTTATAGGCTTCATACTCTTTAGGAAGAGAAACCACAGTAAGACCCCCCCACCACAGATATGGAGTCCAACAAAGGACGACAGGTACTAGCATACCTTCCCTCAGAAAGTGAGCAATGAGTTTCACAATATGTGGGGCTGAATTCCACTAGTCCAACACACGAGTCAACAACAGGATTATGCAACTTGAGCCAAGGTAACCCCAATATGAGTTTGAACCGGGGTGCTGCAAAAACGTCAAACGCTATGACCACAGAATGACCGGGAGCTATGTTTATGGTTAATTCTATGGTATGTTCTGCGACCAGGCCTGACAACAGAGTAGTACCATCCACTGCATTGACTACTTCTGGGCAATCTTTAGGAACCAATGGTATACCCCACTCTCGTACGTAATGTACGTCAACGTAATTACCGGTTGTCCAGGAATCCAGAACAGCCTCTGTTTACCACGATTCCCCAGAAGAAAAAGCGAAGGTTGCAGGTATCATGAAAGGAGCAGATGAACTGAGCCCTGAGGTATCCTGCTCGGCATAGGGGCTCCCTCTATTGCCGGACGCTGGAGTTTTCCTGTTTCTTAGTTTTCTTTGGACACATTAGAAGATGTTCAGGGGACCCACAATAAAAACAAAGACTGTTCTTCTTGCAAATTTTCTCTTACCTCAGAGGACAGGGGGCCACGAACTGTTCCGATTTGCATAGGTTCTCCATCTCCCGTAGGTGGTGCTGCAAAATTGGGAGGAATAGATGAGATGCCTTTCTTCTCCCCTTTCCGTTCGCTTTTTCGAGCGTCTATCTGGAGAACCATATCCAGTAACTCGGGGAAAAGCGGTGGGTACTATGGGCACTGTGGCAAGGACATCCACCAACGAATCCAACAGTCCTTTATAGAACAAGGCCGCCTTCTTTTCATCAGGCCAGCCTGTCTCTGCCACAAGCTGATTAAACCGAGCTAAGTATGCCAAGAGAGCTGTATCTCCTTGCTGTAGACCAAGTAACTCTAGATTGGTGGCCTGAGACTTATAGCGCGTATCAAAGACATGGCTCATAGCAGATATCAAAGCGTCACAATCATATAATAAATGACTACCTTGTTCCAACAAAGCAGTGGCCCAAACCATTGCCGTGCCACCTAAATACGACAATACAAAAGCCGCTTTTGTGGTTGAACCTGGAAACGACATTGGACGGCATAGGAAATTTAACCTACATTGATTGATGAAGGTCCTGTAGGACTTTGGATCCCCATTGTAATGTTCTGGTGGAGCCAAAGGGAACTGTGCTGCCATATAAACAGGTACATTCTCCTGTCAGGCCGGTGCACCACCAGAATCAGACCTAGACACAGAAGCTGTAGCAGGGGCCTCCGCCCCTCCTGCATTTATCCCAGCCTGTATCGCATCGATATGACGTTGGGTCGATCTGTGAGCTGTGGCCATGTCAGCACGGAGCTCCGCCACTAATTGAGCCAGTGTAGCCAGTGGATTATAGACCGCGTCCATTTGTATGTATTAGGGCTTCTGAATATATGTATCAGAATATGTCAGAAATACCCCAGCAAGTTCCGGGGTAAGTGCCTGAGCTGGCAGTTGAACCCGTCATGTAGACGATGAGTTCTTCCTGCCAATATATCTCTCAGGTGTACAAAAGGACAAGCTGAGAGATCGATTGACCAAAAGACTGGCTGGGTGCCCACCGGACAGCTGGTTGCAAAAGAAACAGTCATTTTAGTACCAATACAAGTAACAAGGAACAGTAAGCAGATAGAAAGGTAACCGGTACTAACCTGCATGTACTTAACAGAGGTTCCCCAGAAGTACTACAGTATTCCGTTCTCAACCAGAAGGTGGTATAACCCTGAAAACTGTGACGACAGAAGGCATATCAGAAAACTATGTCAAAGGCCGGTTCCACATAATCATAAACTATAATCAACAATCTAAATATTCCTTAACAGTAGCAGGTAGAGTTTGTAGACTGATGGATGCTTGAAACAGAGTTGGTAATATGCCAGTCAGTCTTGCCTGAACCGACGACACAAGGACGCCTACTTACAGGTGTTGAATATCCAGTAGCAGTTCCTAAACCGACGGCACGAGGACGCCTACAAAATTCCTAACAGTGCTCAATGCAGAAGTCTCTAGTCTGAGCACTCTAGTTTCTAGTTCCAGGAATGTTTGTAGTGCGTCAGCGAGGTGAGAGTAAATACTGAGGATTTGAAGAAAACAAGAATTCAGAGGACGGTCCGGGTCGGGGAATGTTTCTAGCAGTAACAAGGATCAAAACATCAGGCAGATGCAGGTCGAGGGACGTTCCATGTCAAAAGTCCAGCAATAACAAACAAGAGTATAAGGGCAAGACAAGCAGGCAACTCCAGGAAAACAGGCAAAGGTCCAAATCAGAGTTCAAGGGATATGTAACGCAAGAATAGCCGCTGAAACCAAGCAAATTCAAAAGCACTACATCAGGGAATGGGCGGTGCTTTTTAAACAATCACTTGATCTCTGCCGCAGTGGCTTAGGTGATGACAGATGGACAGGACACCAACGTCTCCATGGCAACCCCCAACATGCACGGAAAGACATGCTGTGCATAGGGGAGTTGCCATAAGTGCCTTTTACACGCCATTGCGAGGAGAGAGTAGCAGGTCAAACCTAGTACCCAACAACCTAAAACAATCTTGGGTACTTCCCCTGCTCAAAAAACAAACACTTGACCCCTCTATACCGACAAACTACAGACCCATCACCACCATCCCCTTCCTACTCAAAAATCATTGACAGAGTAGCCTATTTGCAAATCCAGGATTATCTAGAAACCAACAACCTATTAGGCTCACTTCAATCGGGCTTCCGCCCCCTTCATGGCACCGAAACAGCCTTGATTGACCTCAAGACTAAAATTGACGAGTTGAAGGACAATGGAAAATCAGCTATGCTACTCCTCCTTGACCTTTCGGCGGCTTTTGATTTGGTAGATCATGCAGTCTTATGCAATCATCTCAGCTCAGCCGCCCATTTCTCAAGTGACGCCATAGCCTGGGTGTGATCCTTCCTCGCGAACCGTACAATGAGAGTCTTCTCCCCCCTAGCAGCTGCCGATCCCATACAAGTTTCTTGCGGCATCCCCCAAGGATCAACATCTTTACCAAGCCCTTATTCGACAAGTTGGACAGACTGGGTGTCATCTACACTAACTACGCAGATGACACTCAGATACTCATCCCCCTTTCGGGCAACTTTGTGGAAGACTCGGCCTTGGTAAACAAGATATATCTATTCATTCAGGCATGGATGGCATCCCACGGCCTCTGCTTAAATGACGACAAAATGGAGCTACTGATCCTTGGCACAGAGACAGCAATTAAAAAACTTGACCCCAACTATATCTCATTCAACATTGACAACAATGTAATCAAAGTGATGCCTGCAGTTAAAACCCTTGGGGTTTAACTTGACTCAGCATTCGCCTTCAAGAAGCAAATCAAGCATCCTCCACAGCACATACCTGCAAATTGATCCGAGCCTGTAGACCATTCTTATCTGAGACCAGCTGCATCACTCTGGCAAATGCACTGATCATATCCAGATTGGATTATTGCAATGCTCTATATGCAGGTTCTAACAAATACATTCTCGATAAACTACAAACCCTCCAAAATAACGCTCTAAGAGCAGCCCTAAACATCCTGACCAGAAATCATATATCGCCACCAGAAGAAATATCTACTGGCTAAAAATTAAGGACAGGATTACCCTAAAAAACCCCTCTCTCAACTCTAAATGGCTTAACAATAAAGCTCCTCCTTACCTGACAGATAGAATCATCAAGAGAACTTCAAACCGTCCCACTAGAATGTCCAACGCATACACCTTAATGGTGCCCAGGTACAAAAAAAGCACAGCCGGCGGCTCCAGCTTTCCAGTCATAGCAGCCCAAACCTGGAACAGACTCCCCTTACATCTCAGAACTGACCAACCCTACCTGAGTTTCAGGTGCAAGGTCATTACCTGGATACGATCTAATGACACGTAGCCGGACCGTCTCACTATGTCACCCTGCTCACCATACCTAAATTGCTTCTCTTCATACTCAGTATTTAATAACTAAGACTACCTCTGTACAATTTCTCTCTTGACTATGCCAACTGATGATTACCCGTATGCCACCTTGTTTATTTCACCATGCCTCTACTATTTTTCTCCTTACCCACAGTATGTAAATATATGTTTCAACCTACTGTATACCTGTACCACTCTGTAACCAAGTTCTCAAGTATCCATGTAATGTTTGCGCCCAGCTACCCTCGGGTTTGGTTTCGCGCTATACCAAATAAACAAACAAACAAACAAACATTGCTTCCCTGGGCCCTCTTTTACCGTACATGGGGAAGAACCAGACTTGGGAGACGGGGTATCCCAGCATACAAGAATGCGGCATGTCCTATGGGCACAGACCGATTGTTTCCTGACACCATGCTGGCTGCACTAATGTATGCCAGTATTATAATTTAAGCACATATTCATGTTTGCTTTATGCATAATGGCAGTAATGATAATTTAAGAAATCAGGTCCACGCTTGTTCTGCCAAAATATGGCAGTATCCCAACGTAAGAGCATACTCTAGTTGGCTTTACCATTAAAAATGCCCTTTCACAATATGAAAATATGTCCAAATAGGCTGCATTAAAATGACATCCTAGCTATATAATAAAACATATCATGCTTGCTTTATCAAAAATATGGAATGCAACATGTCATGCAACAGTAAGAAATGGCTAGACTGGTTGAACCAAAATGCCAGTCTAGCCACTTGCTTTATCAAAGCAGATGGGGAGCAGGTGCAAGTGGATCTAGGTTGCCTGGTTTAAGCCCCGCCCATCTGGTGCCTTCCTGGTTGCCGCTCCTTTTCCCTACTTAAGCGGCCCTCCAGCCTCTTTTCCTTTGCAGATGGGGAGCCAGGTGCAAGTGGCTCTAGGTCACCTGGCCTAAGCCCTGCCCACCTGGTGCCTTCCTGGTTGCCACTCTTTTTCCCTCCTTAAGCAGCCCTCCACCGTCTTTTCCTTTGCAGATGGGGAGCAGGTGCAAGTGGATGTAGGTCACTAGGTCACATGGCCTAAGCCCTGCCCACCTGGTGCCTTCCTGCTTGCTGCTCTTTATCCCTCCTTAAGCAGCCGTCCAGCCTCTTTTCCTTTGCAGATGGGGAGCAGGTGCAAGTGGATCTAGGTTACCTGTCCTAAGCACCACACAACTTCTTAGCCCTGCCTCTTCCTTTCTAATCCAAACTCTTAGATCAAGGGTGTCTCTCTCCTGGGCGTCTGAAGCGAAGGGCAGATGACGAAAAGGGCAATTCCTGTTTCGACCTGTTTGGATCAGGATGACCCAGGACCGGAACCCCTGCCCAGACAGCAGGTAAGCATGCACCAATACGTGTTTACTCCCTATGTCCCCACAGGCCATCCCCACCATCATCAGGCAACATCAACTTCTCCGGTGCTGGGGTGAGGACAGGTGCTCCATGGCACAGTAATTTGTGCATTTGTAGAGGAGCAGCCAAATGCCTCTACAGGACGTCCTGCCCCTATTCTGCATATTGTTAGGAAAGATTTCATAATTGTATGCAATTTTCCCTTCATGTGTCAACCCCCTAACGTTTTACTGCTGTTTTGACACCATTGACTGACTTTGCCAGAGAAGCACAGCCTTCTGCTGCACTCATCTGGGCTTTCACTCACTTTTTATGGGGAAACTGACATGCCCCTAAGACACTCAGTACTGGGAGACTTTGTTTCCCTTAGTCCTTTCCTCATGTTGCAGCTTTTGTGCAACATGTAACAAGAGTGCAATGTATCGTACCATACAGCCCACTTGGGTCTCTAGTCATTTCCAAAGGCCGTAGAAACTCTTGCTGGGCTTTTTATGAAATGTGCAGATGTGTCATGGACAGGACTGGTGGCAGCTATCTTTTTGCATTGTTTTTAACCCTTTCCTGCCATGTTAACCGCATTAACCGCGTTTGGCACAAATAGGTGGTCTGGCTCCAAAATGGCCATACCACGAGGTTCTTTATCCTGCAACAAGAAGCCAAGTCGAGGAACCGCTGGTGACCCGCTGGAATGTTTGGCACCCTGAGCCCGCTGTCGTCCCGTGGGACCCCTCTGCATCTGGTCATCCTAGAAGGTCCATGAAGATGCTTCGACCCATTGTAATAGTGAGACCATCTATTCTCGGCAACTTCATCAAACCCTGCAAGTAAGCCTTCTCGGAAGTGTCCCTGGGCTAACCAGTGAGCTGACCAGTTTACGCGGGACCTTTGCTCTGTCACTGCCACCGTTTCGAGGGGGCCCTCGAAACTTGGTATACTGCTAGCTATGTGTCCACGGCACCCTCACACCCAATTTCGTACACTTGGCATTCCCAGGTCTGAAGTGAGACGAGTGCGCCAGGAACGGAGTAAACGCGATTACCTTGTTGCCCTGCCGCGGCAACGACCTGTGCAAGTTTGCTGCATTTGTGACCGTCTTACCCCTGAAGCCTGCTGTAGTGAAACTGGGCCGATTCCTCCACCCGGAGCGGAGAAATCACCACTGTCCCGTTTGGGAATCATCGCTGTATCTTGGGAACTACAAGGTGCCGAGATGTCCTTTTTGCCGCATTCGAACCTGCCAGCGAAGTGGACTGTACTGGCAAAGTTTGGGTCTGCCTGCGTCGGGGACCAGTGAGTAGTCCTTACCCCAACTGGGGGCCCCTAGCGCAGGAGCCCATTTATATGCACGAGTGGCCCCTGAGGGCCCCCTTTGTTTCCACAGCTATTGCGAAATAGCGACTCCATCCCACGCTCTCAAACTTCCTCTGCCCTCAAGTGGAGGTCCTTATTGAAAAGTGGGAACTTGTTCTGCATCGTCTAATCCACCTTCCTGAGCTGCTAGAGACCCTTGAAGAGACCCTATCCTGCCCATTGGCAGAAGCGCGTGCATGTACTATTGAGCACAAGGCTCTTCTCTTCATAGGGCTTGGACTGCCTCTTAGTTAGGTGTATTATTGATGTGGAACTGGGTCCAAATATTACTTGCACTGCCTGTTTTCTTCCCCTCCAGGTTGTCAACATATTTTGCACATTTAACCCTTTAGACCCCATTGACCTTGTATATATATTGTATTGAGTGTGATGTATTGGTTTACTTAGTGTTACTGTGATTCTTTGCTATGGTCTATATTACAAAGGCCTTGTAATAAATGTGTCTATATTTTTAATATAACAGCTGTCTGGAGAAATTTGTAAGTGTCCTTGCTTTGTATGCTCATTGAGGTCTTTCAGTCACCCTCCCCCATCCTGACACTTAGTCTTGACCGCCTGCCATAGCTACCCTGATTGGTCTGGCTTGTCCAGAGGTTACCCTGTTCCAAGAAACTAGACTGGACCTTCTGAACCTCTGCTCCTCCAGAAAAGAGACCAGAAATCCTTCTTAACACATGTATGCTGGAAACCGGAAATTGCGACATGTGCAACGCCAACAATGGAACCTATACCACAAAGAGTTTTTGAGGCGAGGCATCCGTTGAGAAGAACCTATGTGAAGTACACCGAATGATTGATGGTCTCCTGAGAGAATTGTACAGATGTTGCAACGCAAGAAGACTAAGTAATCATAAGGCTGGCTATACATAGTATATAGACTGCATGCAGTGCCTCCAACATATATGTATATAGAGTTATGGACATTCGATTATACAATTTATTAAGTGAGTCTTCATGGAAGAAGACGGATTGAGAATTATGTGTGTCGCTGCAAAGAATAGGCTCGAATTCGAAGCAAGACCAAAGAGGTTGCCTGACTTAATGTCAAAGACTGGAAGCAGCCAAGAACTGGTTATCAACTTGTGAAGAACAATTTACGTGAGAAGCCGAGGCATCCCTTGTTAAGTTGCAAAGAGAGAAATATTAAATGCTAGAATACGAGCAAAGTCACAGTCTCTGATCACGTGAGCTGAGGATGAAAATAGACGGAGAGCATGGTGCACCAGATTGACGATAGTGAGTGCCTGCACTCCTTTATATTCCCAGAGACGAGAAACTACTACAAGGAAGAGTTCAAAGACAATGTGAATGGCAGACAGCATGAGTGATGAGAGATGAAAGGCTAATTGGGTGGGGAGATACAGTCAAGTTCACCCACCAGCACATGGGTAACCACCTTACGTGCTGCTAGAGCATCGAATGTCCCAGAAGGGTCCAAGTGTGCCAACCAATTGTAGAAGGGCGTATAACGTGGAGCCTTATAGTTCGAGAGCCAATGAAGTGTTGTGTTTCTAATCACTGTTGAAGATGACTTGCATTATGACTTGCACTAAGGCAGGGCATGAGTGCCCACCTCACAGTAGAGACCCAATCACGGTCCTATCCCATACAGAAAGTATACTTAGACGTCCACTTAGAGGCAACCACAATCTCCCATAGGTTTTCTCAGTTTGCCACGTAGTTTGACGTCATGTATGACAAACGTTTAGTATATAAATGTGATTTTTTTACAAGATGCTTTGAGATTATGCTGTGTGATGTCCGTTGATGTCCGTTGTATTTCCTGTTTTAGACAATTGTTATTTGCCAACTTCCTGAGTCAGTCTTATTATTTAGTTTGAGAAGTTATTCTCCGCCCCATCCATAGTATGACATACCTTGGGTAAAAGGGCCTCTAGGGTTCACGTGGTAGAATGACGGATGGTTGACGCCAAGACCCATCGACTTTAGACTCCAGCGATTTGGACGAGCAAGTGCCCTTCGCAATCTAGCCGGAAGATCGAGAGGTTTCCTGTGGAGAACGGCGGATATAGGATTCTTGCAACAAGATCGATACAGGTGGGACGGGTCCCTCTTAGATGAAATCCCTCCTGGTTTCCACAGGCACTTTGCGGACGTAAGGCGAAAGTGGTCGATTGGAGAGGGAGTCGATACTGAAGGTCTCGAGCTGAGAGCAACGAATGGTGAGTAGACTAAGGGGAATGGTAAATTGAGGAGATGGGATTGTGGTAGTTTATAAAGTAACAGGAGACTTAGAGAATAGTGTAAGAAAAGTAATGAGTGGTGTTTTTGTGTATATTGATAAGAGATAAGGAGGTAAGCCCGAGAAGTCCTGGATCAAGGGAATTTCAGAAGAAGAAGTCGTTATACACTTCATTCGAAGTGACCTAGTCTACGCAGAGGATAGATCTCTACCTTGACTGTTGGCACACTCACTATAACATTGAGCAAGTAACCTGATTGCAAATAAGACAATTTCATGCAACTGCGCCTCGATGCCCTTGGGCTGTTAGTGCACTTTACAAATCAAAATAAATAAATAAGGTAACAACTCAAACCCCGAATAGGGTATATTTAGGGGCAGAGATAAGGAAAAAAGCATTGAGGATCAATGATATGATATGATAGGTTATTTATAACGCTCTTAATACCCAGAGGTTTCTAAGCGTGGCGCGGGGATCGAACTTGTGTTGCTCTGAGTCGTCTTCCTTCCAAAGCGAGCACGTTGTCCCTGAGCTATCCTCCTGAGACATGTAAAGAGTTGACTAGCCTGTCTGTTTGTATTTTGTTGAAGTGTCAAAGAGCGACAAAAGAAGAGAAGGTTGAGACTAGCTAGAGAAGTTGTCTGTACCGGCTCAAAGCTAGATTGAGACTATTGGAAAAAAGAGGGATTTGAGTGGTTATTTGTTGGAGCGTGCTCATATTTGTCGTTTTTATAAACATCTTTTTTGTAAGCACCGGTAAGTTTGACATCCAATTGAGACATGTCACAATGGAAGATGTTACTCCTTTGATGCACTTGTGTAAAACCTGGCATGCCCAAGCTCAAACAGTATAGTGTGGAATGGGTGAAAGGTACGGCAAATAAGATGTTAATGCCGTGGCAACAAGGGGGATCTTTGACAAAGGCAGCATTGCAACACATGACCACATACTTGCATGCTGCGTACACGGGAAAGAAATTAGAGAAGAGGTTATCTATTTTAGAGCTTTGGAAGATGTACCGGGAAGACAGAGACGATCCGCCACCTGTGGATTGGATGCTTAATCAGTTTAAAGAGGAAGGTGCCGAGCCTTCTGCTCCCCTTGCCTCGCTTGAAGTAAAAAGCCTTAGTACAGAAAGTGCAGGATTGTATCCATTGAAGGAACTGAAAGCGGCGAAGGGGTATAGTAATCCAATATAAAAACCGCCTGCTTATAGCAGTAATGATAGTCCAGAGGAGACTAAGAGAAAAGAGGAGATCTTTAAGGTCTTACAAAACAGGGAAGAGAAGGGTGAACGACCAAATGTATTGACAGATATAGAACAAGAAATTAAGAGATGGAAAGGAGAAAAGGATAAAGCTGACGAGGTAACGCTCGTACAGAATTAATGGATCTGAGGACAGATATTGCTTAAACTAAATGGATAAAGTTTTGAGGAAGTTATTGAAAGGGAAGATCGAGAAGGGCAAGATAACAAAGACAGGGAACAAGAAAAGAGATTAAAAGAAGATGAGCAGAAAGGGAAGAGCCGACAGCGGCAAGAACAGCTGTATCAGGAGGAGCAACAAAAGAAAGAAGACAGGGCAGAGAAACAAAGGAAGTATGAGAACAGATAGAGAGCAATGGAAGAACGGGATAGATAGGATAGGAAGAGAGAAGAAGAGGAAGTGCAGAAATTTAGAGATAAAAGGATACCGAGACGAAAGGAAGAGGAAGAAAGAAGAGCGGGGGAAAGGAGAAAAGAAATGAGAAAGGAAGAAGGACGAGGTAGATGGGAAGCAAGAAAGCAGAGAGAAGTCGATGAAGAAATGGAACGAAAGTGGGGACAGCGGGGACACGATTTTGATTGCATTCAGAACTAATTAATGGAGCTAAGTCCAGTGATACAATGGAGCGAGATAGAAGAGTTCCTCCTGTTACAGGGAGCAAAGTCAGGGCCATCTAAGGTTACGTTAGATGAGGATTTCGATACAGGGAACATCGGAAATAGGATCGATAAAGCCTATCAGAATTTAAGAGAAAGAGGTGAACCAGGAAGCCGAGGAAAGGGAGATCGATTTATAATCTCCCAACCACAAGGTGAAGAGGGTAGTTAATTCGGTTCGGAGCATAGAGCCCTGTCTTTAAGAAGGCTAACCTTAGACAAGGGTGAAAGGGAGGAGAGACATACTAGTTGGGGATTAGGCATGTCAGATGAAGAGAGAGAATCCTTCAGTGGGGAGGGAAGGAGTGTGTGTGTGCCCTCGAGCGAGGGTTACAGGCAGAAAAGGGAGTAATATGGTCTGATTTAGAACAACCTAAGGATAGGACACCATATCTTATAGCATGTTCAGAGCACCCTAAAGCACAATCTTATAGTGAAAGGGGGGAATCGCTGCCATATGTAAATTGGTTAAGGTCCCTGCCAGGAAGAAGATGATCAGGAACTATTGTTCCTACTATGGATAGGTAGACGATGGGAGCAGATTGAGGAACAGGGTTTACGCAGTTTCCGCTATTGGAGAAGGGAGTGGCAAGACCACAGTATATTCCATGGCCACAGATGGACAAAGATAATTTAAGGTGCAAACTCCCCAATTTAATGCCGGCTGCGGGAAAATTGATTTAAGAGTTAGTGAAAATGACTGGAGGAAATACCTTAGCAATAGGGGATATTAAGGGTCTCCTAGCAGCTATTCTTGGGGAAAGAGCAGATGACATTTGGACGAGAGCAGGCTATTCGAGTGTCACAGCACAAAATACGGCGCACTATGGAGCACCATTCAATAACTGTAGGGCAGATGTTTGGAGAGCTCTTAGAGTACAATATCCTGATGTATCAGATATGGGTGCGATTATGACACGAAAGATGAAAGAAGATAAAGATCTGCTTGCTTATGTTCAAGACATTCAAGAGCGCTGGTCTCTTGAAACACGTGAGCCATGGAGTATAACAGTGGCAGTATTTTACCACATTTTGTGTCAGGGACTGCCTGAGGTGTACAAAGGCAGCTTAAGAAATTAGTGGGGATGGAAGCAAAACCATGGCCTGAGATACAGTTGACAATAGTGCATCACTGTCGGCTGTTACAGGAGAAGAATAAAAATGAAGACAATGCTAAAAAAAATGGAGGAAGCTATGTTAGTCCAGAAAAAATTGTCAAAATATGCCATAGAAGGAGCGGTATTGACAAGCGAATGAAGGGCCAGAAGTATAGAAAGCAGTGGACACATCGCAGGCGAACAATCAGCGCCAGATGAATCAAGGAGCAAGTGGGTTTATACCACGAGGCTGAGGCATGGGTTACAGAGAAAGGGGTGGATTTCAGAACACTCAAAGTGGGTGTCAGATTGGGCAGAATGAGAATCAGAATGTGCAAGGAGGATTTAACCAAGGAGGGCTAATGAGACATAACCCTCCTACATGTTGGACGTGTGGAATGATGGGAAACATTGCACGCACCTGTTGGAGCCAATGGTATATACAAAATGGTGAATACTCAATAGTGGGGACAGCTTATCCTCCAGCATATTGCTCACAGGCTAGGGAAGGATTTGCCCAGCATCAGACAGTGTATCAGGCACAAGCACCACAAGCGCAACAGATACAGCAACCACAGCTATCTAAGCAAGTACCATTGAATCCACCGCAAGGGCAGTCACAGCATGCCCCCATGCAGATACAGCAGAACGCAAACACGGTACAGTCATTGACACCTAGAATAGGGGGTGTCACAGAAGTGGGAGGGAATCCCTTCACAGGTACAGGGGTATGTATGTATCCACAATAGGACAGCTCACAGGGGGACTTGATGTGTTCAGTACAATCCATGAAACCAGACCCCAAGATGAACCAAGGGTTGATGTGACGATAGGAGCTAAATTCTTTTAATTTTTAGTTGACACTGGGGCAACTCGTTCATGTATACGAGAGGGAAAATACCCAATGTCGTGAAATGCCATGAATGCTCAAGGATTCTCTGGAGCTACTAGTCGAGTTCCTTTTACTGATGAATTACCAGTCCCTATAAGAGAATGTGACATGTCTATTTCACTGTTGTAACATTTATAGGACAGTGGTCCTGTCAGACAAAGTTAACCTTAAATTAGCAAGGGGGAAAAAAACTCAATTAGACCCAAATCATAAGAAGCATTTGAAAACATACATCATTTTTATTTTATTACTGAATAGATAAAAAAAACATATTAAATATGTTACCCATAATGCATTTTGGGTCTTACTCAATAAAATATTGTACATACAAAACATCATGCTGCCTTTAAGCTAGCTCATAATATGTGCTCTAACTGTCTAATATACCTAAAAAGTTATGAGTGCAAGATGAACCTGCATTAGTAGTGGCCCCAGTAGTGGCCTATGTCCACATTCCACAAAGGTAGTTGAGAAGACAGAACGCCGGACTCCAGTGAAGGGGATCACGTGAGCCAGGAGGACTGACACTCACAAATGTGTTTGTGAAAAGCTAGTTCAAATTCTGCAGGAGTGCCCTTCAGTTAGTTCTCACAAAAAGACACAATTTACCATTATAAGAATACCCAAAAAAAACAGGTTAATTCACACTGCATAGATGATTCATTGGAACAGTCTTATATAGATAAAATTGGACAGGTGAGTACAATGTAATAACAAGGGAGTATTGTATTCACAGAAGACACCAGTTAATATTCTAGGAAGAGAATTAATGACAAAACCTAATATGACAATTTCTTTCACTGATGAAGGTATAGTGTGCGCCACTCCTAGGATACTCTATATGAATGTGGACAAGTTTGTATTGGCGTTTACAGGGCAAATGACTCTGCGAGGTGTGCCGATAGAGCCAGAGGTTTTCCTTTAAGGGGTGAGCATTCTGTTAACATGGCTACCTGGATTAGTGGGAAAGACTATTACGATACCTAGTGAATTTCTGTTCAGACCACAGATACCTATGGACGAAGAGGGGGAACAGACTATTCCCTTAGAATTAGATGCAGCCATAGTACGAGGGGACATGACAATGTTCGAAGGCACAGATGATGAGGGTAGACCGTGGAGAACAGTAATTGCCATAGGGGAGGAGTGAAGATCAACTGATGTCACTGACAATGACATGTTAAGATATGATCCAAAAGATGAAGTAATATTTGAAATGAGCATTACGTATGGGATCAGAATAGAGAAAAGGGAGATCCCACAGCGCATGGCAATAATGCAACAGCGTCCAGCATTTTTTTATGAAGACTTGTAAAAGGTGCCAAGTGTTTTATGGACTACAGGCCCCTATAATGTAGGCCTATTAAAGGGAGTGGGAGAGGTTAAGATAAAGCTGAAACCAGGAGCAATTTTACCTAGAGTGAGGCGATACCCAATGTCTTGAGAGGCAGATGAGGGCACTGATGAAGCATGGTATTCTGGTACCATCAGAGACATTGTCTAATACTGCGGTGTACCCTGTGAAGAAATTAAATGGAGGGTTGTGGAGATTTATACAAGACATGAGACCAATTAACCAGATTGTAGAGGCTGAGTTTCCTTTATTTCCTAATCCAGCGAAGATACTCTTCAGTATCCTAGTAGAAGCGTGATATTACGTGGTGATTGACTTGAAAAATGTGTTTTCTCAATACCGTTGCACAAGGACTCACAAGATTTAACTTCTTTTAATTTTCACCAAATTTGACTGAAACATACTTGCTTGCCTTTACTGTGAGTGTCCATCAATCTTTAATAGAGTCCTGCAGATGGACCTTGGCAATATCGATTTGAAAAGTATAGTGATGCAGTATGAGGATGACATTCTGATGTGTTGCATAACAGAAGATGAGTGTAGACAAGATTCGATTGAGTTAATGACTATCCTTGCAGACAAGGAGTAGAAGGTAGACAAAGAGATTTATAGTATTGTCAAGAAGAAGTATTGTATATAGGCCAGTTAATCTCAAATGATCGGAAAAAGGTGACGCCTAAAATTATGAAAACTGCAAAATCGCACACGGTATTGCAGTTACAGCGTTTCTTGGGACTATGTAATTATGTGAGAGCATGGGTGTTTAATAATAGCTCATTCACAAGAACCTTGTTGAAGGTCTTAAAGAAAGCACAGGCAAATAAGGAGAAAATAGAATGGACAGAGGAAGGAGAGGAAGGATTTGAAGAGTTGAAAAGTGCTATTTGTACGGCTCCAGCTTTAGGGATTCCCAATTATGCTGACAAATTCGTTTTATTTTTACACACTGATGGGACAGTTATGACAGCAGTACTAGCACAGAGAACTACATTAGGTTACAAACCTTAGGATGTTAGACCCAGTTATGAAAGGCCATTTCCCATACGAACAGTCATTGGCAGCAGCGCTGTTCGCAATTGAGAAGTCTGCACAGTGGTCGAGGAGTACAAAAAGAAGTAGTGGAACTATGTTCCCTGCTGGCCGGCACCCACTCCCCACAAACCTCATCACCACCCCCCTCACACACACAATACAAACCCCCAAACACTTGCACCTGCTGTTTAAGGAAACGCCCATTGCACTGCACTGAAAGTGCAAGTTTCAACTTCTTCCTACACTTTTATTTTAAAACGAAACCATTCCGGAACAGTATAGGAGCTGTAAAATGTAATTGAAAAAAATAGAGGAGCACCGCCCCAACCACTCCCGCTCACTTCAACCACTGAGTCTGCAAGCATTGTAATGGGTTGTTCCATGACACTTTTTGGAGAGCATGCTTTATTTGCCATTTTCAAGAAACCTAAGGGTACATTGACATCTCATAGGGCTTCCGTGTACAAAGTTATTATATCTAATTCAGTGATTAAAATTGTCAGATGTAAAATAGTGAAACCTGGCACATTTGTAGCTGAGGATGAGCATGTGCATGATTGCGTGAACTACGAGGAGTTTTATGACAGCATACTAGGCTTTAAAGAAAATACACTGGGAGGAGGGGAGTTTCTCTTTATTGATGGTTGTTCGAAAATTGATCAGTCAAGTGTGAAAAAGCATTCTGGCGCAGCTGTAGTGAGACACAGAGCGACCAGTGAATTTGAGGTTATGGCAAGTGCAAGACTACTCACTTTCAGCACAAGCGGCAGAATAGGTAGCACTTATTGCAGCACTTATAAAACATAAAGGACAGGAAGTGACGATATACAGTGACTCCGCCTATGTCACATCAACTGTGCACACAGGGTTAGCACGTTGGAAAAGGAGGGCCTACCTCTGAGCAGAAGGCACTCCAGTGCAGCACGCATCATTACTGGACAAGCTTATTAAGAAACTACAATTTACAGTAGCCATAGCGATAGTTAAATGCGCAGCACATACTAAGGAAACTTATTTTATTTCTTGTGGGAACAAAGCCACAGACGCAGGAGCCAAAAGGGTTGCATATGCATTAGACATTTCAAATTTTGATGCTCTAGAAATTAAGGAAAAGGTAGTTAAGATTATGGTGGTAAAGGAAGGATTTAACCATTTATCAAGAACTCAGTTAATGGAGATGCAATGCAATGCACCATAGGACGAGCAAGAGTTATGGAAACGAAGGAGGTGTTCTCTATCCCCCACAAAAGCATTGTGGCGAAAAGACAATACCAGAAAGCCAGTGATGCCAGTAGTAGTATTGAGGGTAGCGCTTGAACAGCTGCACTACCCTGCACATGTAACTAGGGAGAGTCTCACTGCAGCTATTGCAGAAGACTGGTTTGTATCAAACCTGCTGGAACACGTTTCATTTAATGTAGTAAATTGCATTATATGTCAAATGGTTATTGCTGGGCATACACTGCGAACAACTAGAGGAGTGCTTCCTCAACTGAATGGTCATTTACAGCATTTACATATTAATTGTGCTGCAAGTATGTAGTGGATATAGGTATTTGATAGTGGTTATGTGTCCATTCTCCAGGTGGATCGAAGCAGGTCCTTGTACACACCCTGATGCCACTTGCGCAGCGAGGTTTTTAGTACATGAAGTCTTTCCAAGATGGGGAGTATGTGAAGTGCGGAGATCCGATAATGGGCCACAATTTGTTAATGAAGTATTTGAACAAATAGGATTGTTATTGAATATCAAACATACGCTTTCTTATGCTTATCACCCTCAGGCAAATGGAAATGTGAGAGACTCAATGGCCTCCTAAAGGAGAGAGTTGAAATTGACACTGAAAAAGGGATGGCTATATAGCCTGCCCCTAGCGCTATATGCCCTAAGGAATCAGCCTGGTTCGGACCATCGCCTCACACCCCACAAATTAGTGATCAGGAGATGAATGAGAATGCCTTTGACTCCTCCATCGAGGAGCAGAAGTGATGCCCAGAGTTCTGCAAAAAATGTATGACCACTAGTATCTCTGTCATTTCACATCAACTCAAGGGCCAGGAGGGTCGGTCTCAGAACACAGATGAAGACCATTAAGCAGCCGGGATTTCTAAGCTGTTATCAGCACCTAAATTGTTCATTGGTGATACGGTGTTGATTCTGAACTTTACCAGAAAGGGTGCGAGTCTAGATTCTTTGGCCCATTTATCGTGGAAGACATTACTCAATTTGCTGTAAAAGTTCAAGGCAGGAGAACTTGGGTCCATCTCAGCGATGTTTAAATCTACGTTGGAGAGGCCGATGCACCCCTAACGATCGATTCAGAAGCAAGACAAGAAGAAGAATATCAGCCTGTGCAGACTCAATCGATGACGAGGAAACAGGATGATAAACCAACAGATTAATCGATAAGTGCAGATTTTGCACTTGGACTGTGGCTCTCCCGTACACTGTTTATGGATATTATAGCAGGAGAGCAAACCCATTTCTTGAGCCATAGAGTTCTTTGAATATGTACTTTAGAAAGTTGTTGACATATTGTGGATATGTTTAAGTGGTAACATTTGATAAGAAATTGGAAGCATGAGAAATATGCTGATTCTTTTCATACAACACAATCATTTGGTTGAATCTATGGTTTTGACAAATGATGATGCCCATAGGATCCTACTTGCTATTTTCATATTTATACTTAGAGCTTATCCTGCTCTTGTTGGGCGTAGTGTCAACATACCCACTTTTCTGCATGATCCGAAAAATGGCCCTGCAATAAGAAGGCTGCTCATGGCAATAATTGAACAGGTCCTGCAGCTACCTGATTTACCTGAATTGCCTGATTAAAAAGGTTTTTTCCTTCCTTAAAGTAGTACACAGGCACAATGAGGAATCTTGAAGATGGTACGATTTAGAAAATTAGCAAGGCCAAGAGATTCCAGAATGGCACAAGTGGTGGGGTTCCACATGTTGGTTTTTCATATATGTGTTCACAATCATGATTTGTGCCTTCCTGTTTCTTCTGGTTTATTATTTTATCGATCCAAAGAAAGCAGAAATTCCTTTGATTCTCCCCACTCCAGTAACTCATGTATACTTACCAAGTACTAGTGAACCTAGGTCTCGAGTGTTCTCTGCCCAGAGTAGAGCTGCTTTGGAATTATTTTCATGGGCAGAAACCATTTTGTTGGGAAGACGTAAAAGGAGTGCAGATGAAGATGATAATACTGACACATATTTAGACAGCACAGCACATTTAGCTAATTACATGTGGTATCAGCACATGAAAAAGATGGGTGAACAAACCTCTAAGGAGAGCTGCTATGTTTGTCCGCTCATATCTTATGCTGTGGGGACCTCTAAGATCTTCATAGCTACAGAAGTACCAGTACAAAAAGCTCACTGTCTCACGCATCTTGCACTCTGCCAGACACCAGGTCAGTCCCAGGGTCGAACAGCATTTTTGAGATGGGTAAATGAGAAGACGTCTCCAAGAGAAGACAATTATGTACAAGATTTGAAGACGAAAGAAAAGCTTGAGACACGAAATCTAGTGATAAGATATGAACAGTCTGGAATAAACAGAGCAGGTATCAGAAGAGAAGAAAACAAGATGCTAGATTGTCAAGGCACAAATCCAGAAGAGATACAGAGATGCAAGGAAAGAGGCCAGTTACAAACTAAGGGAACAGTTTTGACTACAGAAGGATGGGTGGAAGGCCTGATTGTGTACAGAGAGGCAGCAATAATAGGATTTTATGAGCCAGTTATAAATACAGCAGAGAATGAATGCAAGCATCACTGGCCAAAGATCGTGAAGTTGTTGACATGGGTCAAAGACAAAGGAGGACCTTTGCAGATAGTGCCTCTGGCCAGTGCAGCCCCATGCTTCAGAAATAACTGTACAAGGAAGGTTGGAGTAAATCATCAGTGTGGCCGAATCTTTGATGTACCAGGCATGAAGGATGGAACAGTAGTTCTGATGGATCATTACTGGTCCTGTGGGTCCAGAGTTTATATGAAGCTGCCCAAGGATTGGGGAGAGATGTATTCCCCAGTAATTATTCACGTTTCAGCATTAGTGATCCCAAAAAGTGACCTGACTATTGAAGTATTTCCAAAGGCAGATGTGTCATTTGAGGAAGAGAAGATAATTTAAGTTCCTCAACCGGACTAGGAGGGAGAATTACTTTTCAGCAAAATCAATAGAAGCCTTCGATGATATTCCATATGAGCTTAGGTTGTTCAGCCAAACTGCAGCAGTCTTTATGACTATCTTTATGCCTGGGGTCCAGACGATGGCCAATGCCAAATGGCTACAGATTACCAGATGGTAAATCTTGCAGACGATCAACACCACTATTAAGGGATTCAATGCGATCAAGGAGGAATTGAGGGCCATAAGGCTGATGACCCTCCAGAACAGATATGTCCTTGATATGATCACAGCAATGGATGGAGTTGTTTGCACCAAAATCGGAGAATCATACCTTCTTATGATGATGAGAATGGGACCTTGATGGAGGCCATAATGCTGTTGATGAACCTGCATACCAAGATGGTAGACGAGACAGAAGAAATTGCAGATGACAGCTGGTTCGTGTCAATCTTCTCATGGGTTTCGCAATGGATGGTGAATATCTTCAAGCTCTTGGTAGCTATACTCGTGATAGTGATGTTTGGATTCTATGTAATCAGGATAATAATTTCACAGTGTAAGAAGACAGTGAAGAAAGCTGTAGGAATAAAGATCATGATAGATGTTGAATCAGGGTTTGGACCCAAGGAATCAACAGATGAATAAATCAGAGATTTCATTAAGGCCAGTATCTTAGCACCAGAGGGAACAAAGTTCCTACATCCAAGTGACCACAGGAAGTATGTGGGATGATGGATTTACTGTAATCCGAAGGGCCGATGCATATATGTATATAGAGTTCTGGACATTCGATGATACAATTTAGTAAGTGAGTCTCCATGGAAGAAGACGGATTGAGAATTATGTGTGTCGCAGAAAAGAATAGGCTCGAATTCGAAGCAAGAGCAAAGAGGCTGCCTGGCTGATGTCAAAGACTGGAAGCAGCCAAAAACTGGTTATCAGCTTTTGAAGAACAATATATATGAGAAGCCGAGGCACCCCTTGTTAAGTAGCAAAGAGAGAACACCATGAGTGCTAAGTTTCTTCATTAAAGACTATTAAATGCTAGAGTACGAGCAAAATCACGGTCTCTGATCACGTGAGCTGAGGATGAAAATAGACAGAGAGCATGGTGCACCAGATTGAAGAAAGCGAGTGCTTATATTCCCAAGGATGAGAAGCTGCTACAAGGCTGAGTTCAAAGAAAATGTGAATGGCAGACAGCATGAGTGATGAGAGATTGCAGGCTAATTGGATGGGGAGATATGGTCATGTTAACCCACGAGCACCTCGGGTACCAGCTAACGTGCTGCTAGAGCATTAAATATTCCAGAAGGGTACAAGCGTGCCAAATAATTGTAGAAGGCCGTATGACGAGGAGACTTATAGTGTGAGAGCCAATGAAGTGTTGTGTTTCTAATCACCATTGAAGATGACTTGCACTATGACTTGCACTAAGGGAGGGCATCAGTGCCCACCTGACTGTAGAGACCCAATAATGATCCTATTCCATATAGAAAGTATACTTAGACGTCCTCTTAAAGCCAACCACAATCAACCGTAGTTTTTTTTCTCAGTTTGTCACGTAGTAGGACGTCATGTATGATGAACTTTTAGTATATAAATGTGATTTTTTTACAAGATGTTTTGAGATTATGCTGTGCGACGTCCGTTGATGTCTGCTGTACTCCCTGTTTTAGACAATTGACATGAAAACATAGTTATTTGCAAACTTCCTGAGTCAGTCTTATTATTTAGTTTGAGAAGTTATTCTCCGTCCCATCCATAGAACGACATGTTACCTAGAGTAAAATGGCCTCTAGGGTTCACATTTGTAAACGTTTTATTCTCGCGCCACAGCGTTTGTGTGCATATCACTCGCAACAGCGTCTCCCTGACTGTGTGGTCCCTCGTAAGTCCCTATTGCGTGTGCTCATGCCCCCCTTCTCCAGCCTCCTGCACCCCCTTTGCTCTTCATCATTGACTGCCCTGTTTTGCATTGTATTGCTTTGTGTTCTTCTGCATTCTTCCTTCTTCTAGGTTTACATTTGTTGACTACTTTGTCCTATTATATATTGTTCTGTGTTCTGCTGAGCTCTACCCTCCTCTAAGTTCTCTTTTTAATGACTGGTCTGTTTCCGATGCCCTGGTAACCTGATTTGCTTACCGGACTGCCTTGTTTTCTGCCTGCTCTTCCATCTGAACTCTTGTCTACTTAGTGAATCGTCCACTATTGTCTTTTCCCTTTTGGTCTCGTCTGCTTTCACCCCTCCTTGCGTCCTCCCTTAGTATCTCCTCACCACCCACCTTTCCCCTCCACCCCTCTTCCTCTCTCCTCTTCCCCCACCCACTCTAAGGTGCTCTCTGTTTCTCTATCTTTTCAAACTGCTTCTCTATCAACTATCTTGCTCTACTCACTAAGTCTGGTAGGAAGAAGTTCAAAAAGATATCCTTGTCTCCAACCCAGGCCTCCCTAACACTGACCCCTATACCAGTGCTTCCTCCAGACAGACCTTCACCGACATCCTCTTTGTCATTCCCTTGCCAGACCTATGAACTCTTCATATAGTCTCTGTGCACTCTCCTTTCTCTTCTTCTCCCATTAATGGTGGCACTCGGTAAAAGGCCCTCCTGGCCCGCTTCCACTCCTCTAAGGTAATCATTAATGTTTACTTGAATGGCACTGTCTTGGTCCAAGTCCCTCAGGCCAACCTTCTCCTCTTTGATAGATGCTTCCCGTGCCTCATCAATTTCCTTTCTTCTCCTGCTGTCCCTTCTCTCCCTTCTTTGGCTTCCTTGCCTCCCCCCTCTGCCTCCTCTTTGGCTACCTTGCCATCTCCTCCCCTCCTCTTCTGCCCCCCCTCAAGCTCCTGCTACACCTATGCAGGGCGCACCTCTGATTTGTACCCCTCCCCAGAAGTCTTTCAAGGTTGGCAACCTTCTCCATATGCCACTCTCAACTCTCGCTCAGCTGTCAAACACTCCTCTGACATCTGCCGCCTCCTCGAATTACTTGAACTCGATGTCTTTGGTCTCGCTGAGACGTGGTTCACGGCCAGCTCTGTAGTGAGTTTGACACTCTCCTCCCTGATGTCTACAAGATCCTCTCCGTGCCCAGATCCAACCGTTCCAGGGGAGGGGTGTAGTCTTGATGTTCCCGGAGTGGATTCCTGCCTCTGTCATTCCTATGCAGGCCTACTCCTCTTTTGAATGCCTTGTCTGCAGGCTCTCTCTCTCTCTCTTGGCCACTCTCGTACTGTGGCTACTATATATCAGCCACCTGGTCAGATCACCTCCTTCATCTCTGAGTGGGCGGACCTCTCCTCCTCCATCATGGCCTCGACCATGCAACTCCTTCTTCGTGAAGACTTTAACATCCACCTGGATGCTTCCTGTCCCTCCTCGGGACACTTTTGCGACCTCTGCAACACTCTCTCTCTTTCTATTCTCCCCTCTGGCTTGACTCACTCTGCAGAGCACACTCTGGATGTTCTGATCTCCTCAGACTTCCCCCTCTCTTTACCCCTCACTGCTCCTCTATCCTGGAGTGATCACTTTCTCCTTTCCACTCATCTCTCCCTCTCTACGCCTCAGGCCAAACCAACTCCAGCACTGCAACCTACCTTCTCGGTCATCCAACCCATAAAGCGTGTGTCACTTGAGGCCTTCAATGCCCCTTTCTCTCCCTGTTCCTCCTCCTCTGGCTGACTCACATCCTGACAGAGCCTTTTCCATGCTCCACTCTTCTATCTCTGATACTGTTTATGTTCTTGCCTCTGTCATGACAGTCGGCTTGAAGCTCAAAGCCAAGTGCAACTGCTGGTATGACTCTGACCTCGTCAGCCTTAACCGCAAGTGCAGGGTGGCAGAGAGGAAATGGTTTGCTTCTTGCACATCCTCTGACAAACTGGCCTGCCGGCTTCTCCAAAGGCAATACCGGCTCTCTGTCCGCACTAAAAAGAGATCCCACATCCAAGCCTGTGTCTTTGCGGCATCTGACAACTCGGCAAGTAGCTGGTCAATCCTGTTGCAGTCTCTATATCTCCTGTCCCCTCCCAGGCCCTCTGCACAGCCCTGGCTTCTCATTTCATTGCTAAAACCCAGGACATCCTGTCAACCCTCTCACCCTCTCCTCCTCCTCCCTCTACTCTCTCTTCTACCTCTGGCCCCCTGTGGCCACGTTTCCTCCCTCTTTCTCTTCCTTTCCTCTTTTCTCCCAGACAAGGTTTCTAGACAAGTCTGATCTATGAAAGTCTCATCAAAACAGGTTCTTCTCTGTTCTTCCAAAACCATCAAGGACCACATTGACACCCTCGCTCCTGCCCTGGCTGACTTCTGAAACCACTCCTTTGACACTGGAGCCTTCCCTTCCCCTCTAAAGCACTCTCTCATGCACCCTCTTCTCAAGAAACCCACAGTGGACCCCTCCTGCCTGGCTAACTATCACCCGACCGCCATCACTCATTTCCTCAGAAAACACCTGGAAAAGCTGGCCATCTTCCAGCTTAATCTTCACAATGAATCTGTTGCTTGTCTCCATGACCATCAGTCTGGCTTCAGATCAGCCAGAAGCACGGAAACTGCTCACCTGAACATCCGTGAAGACCTGCTCTCTAACCTTGATTCTAATCTCCCCTCTGTCCTCATCTTACTCGATCTCTCTTCTGCCTTTGACATAGTCAATAATGCCATCCTGCTCAATCGTCTCTGTGATAACCCGGGTATCACTGATCAGATCCTGGCCTGGCTGACCTCGTTCCTCGCTGACTGACCCTCCCAGGTCCAAATTGTGTCCTTCCTTTCCTCTATCTCACTCTCTACCTGTGGTGTTCCCCGGGGCTCTAACTTCTCCCCCTGGCTGTTCAACCAATACCTTTCACCTCTCACTCACCGCATTGCTGCTCTCTGCTCCAACTTTCAGTGCTATGCGGAAGATACTTAGCTCGCTTTCAGACTCCTCTCTGCCACCTCTTCTCCTTCTCCCATCTCTAACTGTCTGTCTGCTATCCAGGAGTGGTGTGCCGCCAGCAATCTCTGCCTTAATGCCAGTAAGATGTAGATTTTCCTCATCGGCACGCCTGCACCCTCCTTTTCTGTCACTTTCTGGCCGGCCTCCATTGGCCCTCTTCCTGCTCCCACCTGTGACCCTCGTGGTCATCTTGGACTCCACACTCTCCTCCTTTTCTCATCACAACTCTGATGTCTCTAAGAAGTCAAATTACCAACTGCACCTCCTCAGAGGTATTCTTCCTTTCCTCTCTTTCCCCCAGAATCTCACTGTCTCTAGAGCTCTGGTTCTATCTAGGCCGGACTACTGCAACAGCCTCTTTCTAAATCTGCCTGTTTCTACTCTCCACCCCCTCTGCAACTCATCCAGAACAGGACTGCAAGACGTGTCCTTGGCCTCAAGACTAGGGATCGAATCTCTCCAGCACTATAATATCTGCATTGGCTCCCAGTGGCTGCAAGGATTAAGTTCAAGACCCTCTGCATTGTCCACAAAGCCTTCTGGGGCATGGGTCCTCAATAACTCCAACTCTCTCTCCGTAAATACCTTCCTACTCCAGCTCTTCGCTCCTCCACCTCCAACCCCCTCTGGGCCAGTTGCTTCTCCAAGCAACAAGTTGGTGGTAGATCTCTTTCTTCGGCTGGGGCCTCCCTCTGGAACAGCCTCCCTGCCTCTCTGAAACTTGAAGAGAACCATCTCTGGTTCCAGAAGCACCTCAAGACCTTCCTCTTTGCTTCCGCCTCCTCTCTTCCTCTCTCCTGCTGATTTCCTGTCTGATACTGCACTGGTCACCTGGCTGCCCTCTGATTTCGGCCTCAGGTCCCTGCCCGCCCAGTTGCACACCCGCACTGCCTCCCAGCAACCCTTGCACTTCGGTCTGTATCTGTACCCCTAAAGTCCCCCTACCTGCACTCTGAACACCTTCTGTCTGCACTTACCCTTGCACCTGCCACCTGCTGGCCACACCCCTTGTTATTATTTTGATCCCATGCACAGCACTGCCACCTCCCCTTTCCCCTGGCACTTTTCCCCTCCCACTCCCTTGCACTTGCGCGATCTCATTGTGACTTGGCCAAGTAAGATTGTTGTCTCTGTCCTCCCTCTGTTCCCCCTTCCTTGCCTCGTCACGCCTTGAAACACTTGTTTATAGGCGCGTTACAAATGCCATATCATATCATATCATATCATATCAAGATGCCAATACCAAATAAAATATCACAGTAAGAAATGGCTAGACTGGCTGCACCAAAATGCAGTCTAGATACACAATAGCACATATCATGCTTGCTTCATCAAAGATGCCCAATACAAATGGCATACCACAATTAGAAATTGCTAGAATGGCCACATCAAAATGGCGATCTAGCCACATAATAACACTTATCATGCATACTTTATCAAAGATACCCAATACAAAATATCATGCCACAGAAAGAAATGGCTAGACTGGGTGCATTAAAATGACAGTTTAGCTAAATCACAATACTTATCATGCGTGCTTTATAATACATGCCATTAAAAAATGCCATGCCTGCCCTCTGGTTCCCCCAGAGTCTTGCACACACACAATGTGATTATGTGTGTATGCGAGGTGCTGGCGGGCACAAGAAGTAGGCATGGTATGTTTTACAAGACAACCATCAAAGATGGGCAGTAAAAAAATACAATGCCTGCCCCCCTGGGCTTCCCCAGCGCCTCACACGGGGAGCTGATTTTGGCTGATGCACAACCCCCCTTCTGCTAAAATAAGCTCCACGTCCCAGTACAAACACACATGTACACACATTCACACTACCGTCACACGCAGCATGCAGTCGCTCATTCACATACACACCTATCATCATACACTCACTCATTACACTCAACACAAGCATACAAACATACATACACATATTTATATTAACATATCCTCTGTCCCGGTCCTTATGTTCCCTCCCAGCGTTACAGCTTCCGCGTAGCATGAATAAAAAGCAAAGAGCGCTTCCTGGCTCATGCACATGCGCACAACAGCTGGAGCGCTGGACGAAGTGGCCTGCTTTGTTTGTATGTGCAAGGAGGCACAATAACGCTTCCCTTCAAACATACAAACATGCAGTTCCTCAGCTAGCATTCCCAATGGGCCATGAAATGTTGGGGGAAGCAAAACCCTCCCGTCTTTGCATGGTTCTTGGATATGGAAGGCTGGGGAACAGAACTGTCAAACAGAAAACTACGTTTTCCTTTAACAGTTAAAGCCAGCCAAGGAGCGTTCCCTCAACTGCAAAAAGCAGCTGAGGGAGTGCTCAGTGTTTTACACTGGACTGGCTCCTTGGCTCCTTCATAATGGGTGAGGGTGCCCATGGATCGGCCCTCCTCACCCATTACGGAGAAGCCACCACTGGTACTCGTCAATTAATCTATCTACAGGGTCAGTGTGACTGGAGATTAAATACTGTTGACTTTGAAGTCATGTACATCAAAAGCTGGCACCCAGGAATCCACAGTTTAATTTCCTAATAACTGCTGTCAGTGCAATAGAAGCATACATTTGTGATTAAGCAGGTTTACAAGCAAATGAAAGCTTTAGAAATACATCATGTGATGAAACACAAAAGGAACAGGCACAAAAATCACAGGGTTTTGTCTGGTAGTCTGTTATAAAAAATAAACCCATATTAAAGAAAACTAGTGAATGGAAGTCTTTTTCTTTTCTAAACAATTGGAAGATGCACATTTGGGAAACAATAGTGTGCCCAGCATGTAGGTAGCCTGCTTTTAACAGTGATGGCCCCCACCCCAGTGATATTCATGGCCCATTCCTGTGGTGTCTCATTCAGGCCAGAAGAGGCTAGCCAAAGTAAATATGCAGATGCACAAATGACGGCTGAGCGAAGGAGCACCTTTAAGGCTCCTGGAAATAGTTATTTGCCAGAGGATGGGGGGTGCGGGGGCTGGCCACCAATTAGGGGGCGGAGGGGCAGAACAGCTAATAGGGGGGGCAATGCCCCCTTCACCTCCCTCTAGGGACACCTATGGTGCGATCAGTATCAGAAGTGCCAATTGATAACTGTGCATTATAATGTTTCTGTTGTGATGTGCTTGGTTAGTCTGGTGTGGTTTGTCATGTGATTTATGATGTCACCAGAGTGCCTGTGGAATGTTGATGAATGCTGAGTGGGAGAATGCTGTGATGAGAGTTCCATGTTGTGTCAGTTGAGCCCTCCCTCCCTGGGTGATGGGTGCCGGTGTTTCTTCTCTCTGTGTCTCTGTCTTAAGTCTTAATCCTGTAACTGTAACTGGATCATAAGAACTGAAGTAAACTTATATATTAACATAAAGCTGCCTGGACTGAGCTTTATAACAATGGCGACGAGGATTTCCTTAACATCAAGAACCCATGGCAAAGGAAGATGAAGAGAAACTAAGTAAAGACATAAAGAAGTGAAGAAGATAATGATTCAAGACGCCTGCTGCGGGGGGTGCAAGATGAATCAGGACCTGAAGAAAACAGAGGACACCGCCCCCAGAAACCGTAAGTCCCATCACCCAGGGTCCCGCGGGATAAGTCAGTAAGAAGCCATGACATGATCCCCATAGCGCAAGAGGAGCTGCAGGGAGAAAGCCCCATTGTAGTTTGGGACCCAGGAGGTTGTCAATAAAAGCCATGATGTTTTCCCCATGGATCCCTTGGCATAAACTTAAAGGGTTCCATAGGAAATCAAAGATCCCAATGGGGTGGACAGGTAACTGGATGGTTGCCCATAGTAGTCATAATGGTGGATTCACTTGTCTATAAGCAACATGAATTGGGCTCCATGCTAAAGAGATCAGCACACAAACTGGAAAAAGTGTGCCTTCTTTGTTGAGGACTAGAAACTTATAACAAGCAAGAGCGTATTCTAGCCCTTAAGGCAGGAAAAGTCTTGCCGTGGAAGACGGCGATTGCATGTAACGCGATCGGCCGTTGGTAAGCAGGAGCTTTGAAGTGCTCTCCTGTTTCTGTAACAATAATGACGTCACCTCGCCATCTGAGGGTGTTGGCGAGGCTGTGGAACTTTGACTCCACAGTGTTCATAGAATCGCCTGACGTGGAAGCAGGAAGTGCGAGGGGAAGGGTGCATTGAGTAAAGGACCAATTGCTATGCACGCAACGTAATTACGTCACGTGTTTTCATTCAAAGCCTATCCATATTTGCCGTAAAGAGGAAGCGCGGTTTCCACGGTTGGTGAGGTACTTGGAAGCGATCAATGCGAAAGGTGACTTTCCGAGGATGTTGCATGGGCGATGCCGCTTTGCAAGCGGCCAACGGCTGAGGGCGTACCAACGCAGATGGCGACATTTCGAGGATGTTGCGTATGGCGATGCCGCTCCGCTTCAAGTAGTGAGGCGTTTTGCAAGCGGCCAAAGGCTGAAGGCGTACCAACGCAGATGTCGACATTTCGAGGATGTAGTGTATGGCGATGCCGCTCCGCTTAAAATACTGAGGCGTTTTGTAAGCGGCCAACATATGAGGTGACTTTTATAGCGCACAGTTTTCTTTAATTGGACTATGAAAGGAAAAAAAAAAAATTTTTTGGTGTTAATGATTTTCTGTGTCGTAACACGTAGTTTTTTTTGCAATGCTGGATGTGTCCTACAATGGTGTAAGCGAAGGTTTGGATTTAGTAATAGTGCGTTATTTAAGTACCTAGGATACAGGTATGGGTATGGATGCAATGCTATTTATGTGATCGTGCATTGCATAATATGTGGTGCTTAGAATAACCCCTTGAGGATTTACAGGTTTGTAGTGGCTGGAAATGCAGAGTGTATGAGCTTGGCTATGCTTGATGGTAGACTTAACCACAATTGAGGAAATTGCAGGTTGGTGTGCCAAGCGTCCTGGCACATGGATTTCCATTAGAGCCCTTCAAGGGCTGTGGACTCTTAGGTTTTAGAGCCAAATGGCTATGGACTCTTAGGCCGATATGAGTTGATGTTGGGTTTGTTATTTGCTTTGTTTTGTTTAAACCAACAACATGTATGGGTATGGGAAGCTAGGGAAAATTCAGAGTGTCATGGTTGGGTGATTAGTATGATTGGTGAGCAGTGATGTAAAATGTTAGGGACCTAACATTTATCAAGGATTTGCAGGAAGGTGGTTGAACTCCAGTTGAAGCCCAGTTGAAGCCTAAGTGAACTGACTTATTTAATTTTTTGAGGATTTTCAGGAGTAAGTTGTTGCACAACAACATGGACTTTTAGGCATACGTGACAGTCAAATCTAAGTGAAGGAAAACTGCATAAGCTAAATATAAAATGTTGGAGTTTAAGAAGAAAATGTAAATGACAATGAAAAAAATTGTCATGTATATCCGTGCGCTTGAGGTATGGAAGTGAAGGCATGTCACTAGCATAAAATCTAGAAAGCGTATGGATGTATAAAAAGGATGAGTGGGTGCAACAAAATTTTTTGTACCAGAAGTTTTATGTACTAGGGATGTAGCGCGTCCCTTGGTATTAACGGTAGGAAGTTTCACTGTTTAGGTGAATTTGATTAGGTGGTAGCGCCACTTAGAAGTGCACTCCATCAGTGTTTTAGTTGGCGAAGTTTAGGTCATGGAGATTGCGTTTTGAGATGCAACTAAAGAGAGGTAGCGCCTCAGTAAGTTGTAGTTGTGAAATAAGAGGAATCCTGAGGGTAGCGCCTTGTCAGGAATTTTAAATTAGTGGTTAGTGAGAGTTGCACAAGGTGAATGGTAAAGTAAGCGTCTAGTGTCTTTGCTATAGCAGTAGTCTAGTCTAATATTTTGTTTGGAAGTAGTGCACTCTTTGAAGAGATGATTCTTATCTTAAAGGACATTAAGCGGAAGACAGGTGAAGAGAGTTGCTGGCAGGGGACGCCCTCTAGTAAATACTATATAAAGTTGAAGATGCTGTTCTAAGTGGAGAATCTCTGAGTGATTTGATTATTTTTGTGCGTTGTGTGTTGATCCTGGCCATTTTTTTTCCTGGTCAGGGTTTATTATGGGACTGGATTGTACTGCCATTGAGAAGTGTGTTTGAGAGAACCATATGTTTTTGAGATGGTCTTGGAGTTGACTGGCCAGCATCTCCAAGCTGTTTGAGGAGCTATACACCATGGTATGGTCAAGTTTGCTTGATTGGCTTGGTCCGCCTATATATATATATATGCATATGTTTGTGTATTTCTGAGGCATGCCTGTTGCTGGTTGTGTGTTAGTGAGCTGTAGAATTTTACTGAACCTCTTATCTGTCTATGGTGATTTCGTTGTCATCCTGATGACTAGTATTGCGTCGGGGTGGCAAGTAGGTGCTTCAGGGTGGCAGCCTGAAGGCTTGCTTGTGGCGGGGGCGAGCAGGAGGACCAAAGTTATTTTGTGATGGATAATGGTATTGTGGGTTAGGTATAGCCTTGGATC
The DNA here is from genome assembly GCF_040938575.1 of Ambystoma mexicanum. Classification (NCBI taxonomy): domain Eukaryota; kingdom Metazoa; phylum Chordata; class Amphibia; order Caudata; family Ambystomatidae; genus Ambystoma; species Ambystoma mexicanum. Next base: position 1,044,285,155 of record NC_090936.1, read on the forward strand.
TGGGCTGGTTTGTGTCTAGTGTGGGAGACTAGAGTCTACTCGTGGCAGGGGTGGATGGGAGGTGATCAGTGCTGTATTGATGGTGTTTAAGAATGATAGGCGGAGTTCTGAAATTGCATAGTTGTGGGTTTTTCAAGTGAAACCTCCATTGCTCGTGGGTTGGATGAGACGTGCGTTTTCTTAGTGAAAATGTCTGATAGGAGGGAGATGTGTTGTGAAGCTTTTGTTGCAAGTGTGTTTTGTAAGGGGGAAGATGTGTTGTGATGTGCTTGGTTAGTCTGGTGTGGTTTGTCATGTGATTTATGATGTCACCAGAGTGCCTGTGGAATGTTGATGAATGCTGAGTGGGAGAATGCTGTGATGAGAGTTCCATGTTGTGTCAGTTGAGCCCTCCCTCCCTGGGTGATGGGTGCCGGTGTTTCTTCTCTCTGTGTCTCTGTCTTAAGTCTTAATCCTGTAACTGTAACTGGATCATAAGAACTGAAGTAAACTTATATATTAACATAAAGCTGCCTGGACTGAGCTTTATAACAATTTCTATTGTACAGCGAGCAGGCATTTAAAGGATAGTTACACAAAGGTCTGCTTTAAACCCTCATGTGCATTTTTGCTCTGCTGTGTTAGATAGCTATATGCCCTAAAGGCTGCTGGTATGTCAAATAAAGCAGGAAATAAAGTATACACACAATCCGTAAGGGTGTAGAAGTAGGAGACTGACACACAGGTGGCATATTTTTGGTTATGGACTCTTATTGAATCAAAATAAAAGGAAAACCCCTACCTGGCCCTATTGCTAACAGGGGTTTCCCTGCCTCAACTACATACTAAGGACTCTGTCCGGGTGTCGGTAGAAAGCAAATAGACCAACGTTGTGTGTCAAAATCTATTTCCTTCCCTTACACTCTAAATTGTACTAACTAAAGGTGTAATCTTCTTGGACTAATGCTCACTTCTGGGTGATGTGAAAAGGAAAAGTTCTTCAAAAAGGTCAAAACCAAAAGTCATAAAAGTATTCTTGTCTTGGCAGTCCACCAGTGCAGAGGGAAAATGAAAGTATTGTATCTCCACAATGCTAGGGGGGATGCCTGCCTCTCCGCCTAAGCTTCCTCCGGTTTCCCACTGCTTCTCCCAGAGCCAGGAAGGACAACATCCTCCTCCTGGGCTTAGCCAGGCTATTCACAATGTCAGTGGGAGTGACTCCCTTCCCGTGGTCTTTCTTGGGCTTCTCACAATTTCAACGAAATGATTGCATTTCCTTGGCTTCCCATAAAGTGTTCCCAAACACAAGGATAGAATGATTCCCTTTCCCTGGCTTTTCTCCGACTCTTCACAGGGCCAAGAGAATGACTCCCTTCTCTTGGCTTCTTTCACACTGTGCATCAACATCAGGGGGAATCACTCCGTTCCTGTGACCTTTGTCAGGCTTTTCACTATGCCAAGCAAAAGACTTCTCTTCCCTTGGCTTCTCTCACAATGTTCATCTGCACCAGGGACAATGACTCCCATCCCCTGGCTTCTCTTTCCATGTTCGTCAACACCAGGGGGAATGACTCCCTTCCTCAGGCTTTTCTCAGGTTTTTCACAATGCCAAGAGAATGAGCCCCTTCTCTTGGCTTCTCTCACAAGATTCATCAACACCAGGGGAAATGACTCCCTTCTTCTGGCCTCTCTTAAGCTCTCCAGTCACAGCCAGCCAGGGTTACTCCTCTGCCAGATACTAGGACTATGAAGAACAACGAGGATGCTTCTTGCTTCTTATATGGGTATGTGCCCAAGACTCACATATTCTGTTTTCTTTTTCTGTTTGGTAGACTTGGTTCAATCTCCTGCCAAATACCACAGTGCTTTTCCCAATAGGCAAAAGTTATTTTATCTCTATCAAGATCCCAACCCTAGATTCTTGACTTCTTTGTCTTTTAAGGTTTCTCAGCCACTTTCTGGGGACCCCAGCGACTCCCATGCCACCCGTGTACCTTTCATCCTGGTCTGCGGTGGTCCTGGGTCTCTCTGGACGCCTGCGATCTACTGTGGGGTTTCCCTGTCTCTCTTCTCCCGTCGGTCTGCGGTGGCTCCTCAGGGGAAACCTTCTCTTGGCTGGCATGGTTCCTACTTCTCATGCTTCCTGGATTTCAGGGGCACCAGGAGCTCCTTCCTATCGGTCCATCAGATGGCCCCTCCACACAGGACCTGTCTCACACTGGGTTGCTCCCGTCTCAGCGTCTCGGTCTGTCTTCTCTCTCTTCCATCGACCGTGCTGGCTTCCGCAGTTCCTCCAGGGTAGGCTCAACCATGATGTGAGTCCTTCTCCAGTTGTTATACGTATGCACTATCCATATAGACTAGAATGCTTACTGTGGTTTCATGGGGCGATCCCCATGGCTCTGCACATCTTCTTCGTCATGGTACAAGTATGATCATGGCTTAATGGTTTGGATGGAGTCTTACTCGTTCCGGTTTTCCAATATAGTTAAGTCAAATGGTCCCTGCTCTTCCTCGTATCAGTAGTTCTGATGAAGGCTGGTTGATCTATCTTAAACAGATACATGGACATGTGGGGGACAAATATATTGTGTTCTGAGAATTAATATGAGGGTAGTTGAAATGTCTTTTGTAGATACCGCATTCCCTCCCAATAGTTGTCCCTAGTCCCATAGGGGTGATCCCTCCCCATGAGATCCTCCCACTGAGTACCACCCTCAGGGGAACAATCAGGTAGTGGCCTCACCCCCCTGGCCTTGTAGGAAGGGGCTCCCCCAGTGGAGAATGGACAACATCTGAAGATGTGTCACAATTCTTATATATGTTCTTGGTGGTTCCGTTACACTCTATGGTAGGCAGGTCCTTCGGTATAGAAACAACTAGCATCAATTCTTAAGACACAGTGCGCTTTATATAAGTGAGGCAAATTAGCAGACCTCACTTTCATGCACAGTCCATTTAAAACTCACCTGGTTTTCATAGAAGGCTAAAATCCATCACCATCCCTTTTTTCTTGCCTTAGCAATGAATGCCTATTCTCTATCTCATTCACATGTTTTGTCCCATCCATTTCACATACTGCAACTGCTTTTCCTCTATCTGCTCATCCAGATTCCAGTGTCTTCAGTGTACACCTACGAGTGTTAGCAGGTTTTATCCCCATGTCAGGGTTACCCTGCCCCCTATTTTGGTCCTCTGTGAAGTTCCAGGTCTGCTCCCTCTTGGGACAGTGTTTCTCTACCCTTTTTATCTGGGAGAGGGGCATTAAGCCTTTGAGAGGCAGGAGGACATTCAGACTACATGCAAGCATCCAACTGAGACGATCAATTAACAGATGGGCCCTCTGAGAGTACCCTTGGGCAGGTTGGCCCCAGAGCCAATGCTTGCAAACTAAGGAGTGTCTCTAAAAACAGGATGCTCGTGGACTTACTCTCCCCACAGTGGGCAACTTTCAGATGAGTCCCTCTGGTTCCTAAGGGTCTTGCAAAGCTATAAGAGCGCAGCTGTGAAAATTTGCCAAGAAGATGAGTGGGAATCATTGCCTGGCCCATGCGGGGAGTGCCTCACATTTTATTTATACGTTTTGCAGTAGAAACGTACAGACTGCCCTAGAAAGAATATAAGGAAAGGGTAAGAGTGCCTTACGAGGTGACAATGATAGCTGTTAATTGTAAGTACATGTCAAGACAGGCTATGCAAGAATGTAAGGTGACCTTGAAAATGACTCTAAGCAGCTTTGGTTTAGAAAATATCAATTCCACTACTGAGGCAGCTGAACATGGTTGGAGTTACCCTTTACCCCCATGCCTTTGCTCTAGAGATGTGGACTGGATGGCACTGAATTAGGTATTGTTGTTCTGTTACTGGCAGGTTGCATGATTTGAGTTGTGCATAGCTGAAGATTTAGAACACTGTTTCACCTCCACTTCTGGGGTAGTGATTGGAGGTATATTTTTGCTTCACTCATTAGACTGAGGGAAGATGAGTCAGAGCTGCTTAGTATCACTGCATTAACCTTTCAGAGGTGGTTACGACAACAGATTTGTTGAGGTGATGACACAATTTTTCTCAATAGATATAGAGATTTTTTTTTCACTGACACAACTTGGTTAAAGGGACGTTATGGTTTAGTTGCACTAATAAAAGTCAGTGAAATTCTTAGAAAAAAAAGGTGTAAAAAGGATGTTATGGTTGCAAGGTAAAATCGAAAAACCAAAGCAATTCACCAGTTATGGTAATTATAATTTTAGAATTTTGAATGATTTATAACCTGCAGCCGAACAAAATGAATCGAATCTAGACACAGAATGTGCATCATTAGGACATAAAAGGTGGCGGCGCCGTAAACCCCTCACCGCCTAATTACGAGGACCCTTTGGTTTTACCAGCCGTTAAGGAAGGAACCCGCAAAGGGACTTTCGAGGTAATTACGGTCCCGCAATTTGCGGTACCGTAATTACCGCCTTCCCCATTCCCATTGAGCCCTATGGAGGCAAAAATGGGAATGGGGAAGGGCCAATGGTGAATTGGGAATTACCGCCCCGCCAACCTTGGAATGGGGTGGTAATTCCGCCATCCACCATGGCGCAATCGTTAAAATACCGGCGTCAACCATGGTGCTAATAGCGCCATGGTTAACGCCTGGATCGTAATGACCCCCAATGTGTTGGAAGGATCTGTATGCGGCCTTTCACCATCTCATTGGCACATTTTTGAAAGAACTATTCTCCGTAACTCTCAAAAAATTAGTAGGGTGGGGTACTTTTAAAGATTATGCGTATACAGCTGAAAATGACATAAGAAGCACACTGAATCGGGCTGAAAATTAGCCCTGAAGAAAGTGGCATACTTTTATCTGTCCACTGAAAGAGGTAGGCTCATTCCGGTCTTTTCAAAAATGTGCCAATGAGATGGTAAAAGGCTGCATACAGATCCTTCCAACACATTGGGGGTCAAAGGAAACCAAGACAAGGGAAACCTACTGTGGAACACATGGGGTTGTGTTACTGAAAATCTATAATTCTGCCTGAAATGTCTGACAGTATACATGTTCTGCTACGTGTCTCTTACTAAATTGAAGACACGAACCGAACAGTTTTTGGAGAATTTTTTTTATTTAAAATCTTTTAAATACTTTTCTGCCAAACAAACAAACCAAATGAAATACATACATTTCTTCATTTGCAAGGCAGACGACCTGAACTTGAACAATCAATGGTTCTTTGGAGTGTGTAGAAGGCTAGTGAAAGGGCAAGTTTCTTTTCTACTATCCCCACACCCTAGATAAGTGGAGCAACCAGCGCACGCTAGGGCAAGCAAAACACAAGGATATAGTTTAGTACGGTCGAAGGGCAAGTTAGACTAGGGACACATTTAGTGCCAATTGAAATTACTCAAAATTTAAAATACTGAGTGGGTATAGTGGTACCTGTGCAATACCTTGTAGTGAATCATTGATACTTAGAATTTAAGGACACTGCGCGGGCCTGCCCCCAGATAGTATTCCACTTCTCCTCAGTTAGTTCAATACCTGTGTCTCTGCTCCAGGTCTCTCGAAGTTTAGTTAGGGGTGCATTGTGTTGTTCTTGCATTGCCCGGTACAGCCTAGATACCATGTCAGAAGGGCCAACCGCACCGGACACTATTGCAACTAAGAGGTTGTCAGGGGGTTGGGCGGGGAACTCAGGCCAGCATACGGTAGCCATCCTGACGGCAGTCTTCCCAGACGCCCACAGAGATCTGCCCATCTAATGAATGTACCCTGTTCATACATGTCACCCAGTGAGTGTAGCCCTTTGCTGCCCAGGCGGCTACCACTGCCTTACTGATTCGAGGAAATCCTGGAACATGGTTCCAAAGTGGTAGGTCCTGATGGAATGGGTGGGGTCTGCCAATCTGTCTTTTGATTGGACTGGATATAACAGAGTGGGCCTTCAGGGTGGCAGGAGGAGCGATCACAGCTCCCTCGATCCAGCCGCCAATCGCTCAATCTTCACACGCTGAGCAGGGGGAGCTTCAGTTGTCCAACAGGTTGCATAATGCGCTTGCGCAGCAAGCCAGTACAGCTCAAAATCATGAGCCGCCACCCCTCCCTGTCCATAAGGTCTAACCAGAGTGGACCATTTCAGCCTGACTGCCCTAGAGTGCCATAAGAAGCTATTGATCTCGGTTCTGAGTGTGGCGTAAAGCGTTGTGCCAGGCCAAACAGGGAAATTCAAGAAGCGGTAGAGTAGTTGGGGCAGCACCACCATTTTAAGCAATGACACTTTACCGAGGAGAGTGATGGGTAGCTTGGTCCAGATATGTAGTTTTAGACTGAGTGCCTGCAGGTAATCCCCATAATTTCGTTCGTATGAAGAGTTCTGGCATTTTGTGATTTTAACACCCAAATATTTTATCTCCCCTGACGCCCACTGGAATCCCATAAGGTCAGCTGGGGCTACAGTGGTTTCAGTTAGGGGAAAAAGCTCAGACTTAGCCCAGTTTACTCAAAGGCCGGGAGGGATCCATAGTGGGTGACATCTCGCATAATAGGCGCAGGGTTACGCTCTGGGTCCGTATATACAGTAATGCATTGTCTGCGTAAAGGGAGACAATTTTGGGTGCCCCTGTGAGCCTTATCCCCTTTTGGGAGTGTTTATGTGGCATCAAGACAGCAAAGGGCTCCATGGCAAGTGCAAAAATAAGTGGGGACAGAGGACAGCCCTGCCTGGTCCCTCTGCAGATGTCAAACGGGGGTGAAAGTAGACCGTTTGTCCGCAAAATGGCATTAGGTTTGGTATAAAGCAGCTGTTTCCAGGACACAAAGCGAGGTCCAAAGTTGCACCTTTCCAACACCGCCCATAGAAACCGCCAGGGCACAGAGTCAAACGCCTTCTGTACGTCTAACATGGCTGCAACTGCCCTCGTCCCGGGGTCTATCTGGGATAGGACATTAAATAAATGCTGTATGTTCAGGACCGTGGAGCGGCAGGGCACAAAGCCTGACTGGTCGGGATGCATCAAGTGGACCATATATGGAGCCAGTCGAAGGGCGAGCACTGCATAAATATTTTAACGTCACCATTAATCAATGATAAGGGGCGGTAAGATCCACAATGTGCGATTGGTTTCCTGGGTTTAAGCAGTACCGTTATTACCGCTTCTCTCAGCGTGGGGGCAGCTCTTTCATAAGGCATGCCTCATCCCAAAGGGCGGCGAGGTGTGGGGCAAGGAGACCTTTGTAAGTCTTATAGAAGTCAATGGTCAGCCCGTCTGGACTGGGGGCCTTATTGGGCAGTAATGCATCAATGGCTAAGGAGATCTCCTTGATTCCTATGGGCCAGTCCAGTGCATTCCTGCTTTCATCAGGTAGGACAGGCAGATGCAATCAATCCAGGAATGCCCCTACGTCAGTGACCTGGGCTTCATTGCAGAAGGTGTACAGCTTCGCATAGAAGGCACAGGATGTCACGTTGACATCCCCAGCCGCATGGACTAATTTACCATCCGGATCCTCAATGAAGGGCATGTGACACCCGCCCCCCTCCTGGCGCACCAGTTTGGCCAACAAGGACCCTGTTCTTCCACCCTCCCCATATTGTCTAGCAGTTAGTGGGTTGTCAAGAAATCTACGCTCCCTATCCGCCACTTCCCTAAAGCTATCCAGGGCTTCCTTGATGGCTCCCAGGGACATAACCTGTGGGTCCTGTGCATACAATATCTCTAGCCGCTTCAGAGTGTTCTCATGAATGCAGATGCTACTCCGTATTGCTTTTAGTATTCCCGTCTCTTTGGCCATAGCCATGCCCCGATGTATGCTTTAAATGCGTCCTAGAGGACAGCTAAGGAGTCCACTGAGCCAGTGTTAATTCTAAAATAGTCTTGTATACATTCGCCCAGTTCAGTCTTAAATACCGAATCCAGGAGGGACTGAGGCTTAAATCTCCAGGAGCGGCCAACAGGCTGTTGCTCCACCCAGGCAAGGGACAGAGCTATCGGAGAGTGGTCCGCGAACGTTCCCATAAGTTTATCAGTGTTTATTATACTATTTATCGGCCACCCAGATACTAGCCACATATCTATCCTGGAGTGGGAGTTGTGCACAGTGGAGTAGAGCGTGTAGTCCCAAGAATGCGGATGCAACAGCCGCCATGCATCAACTACCCCAAGACCAGTCACCAGTCAGTCCTTCCGACACAGTGCGAGCTGCTCTGGAAGGAAGACGGGCCCTGCCACCAGATCTGTCTAGTTGGAGGTTGAGAATGGTGTTGAAATCCCCCCACCAGATGAACAGGACCAGGGGATACCTGCCCAGCATGGCAATCAGTTGCGTGTAGAACTCAGGTTCATCTGTGTTGGGACCATAAATGTTAACCAACACCACCTGCCGACCAACAAGCGTTCCGTACAGTAGCACATATCGCCCCATTGGGTCAATGTGAGTGTCTTTGGGAGTGTATTGTAGTGTTTTATGGATTAGGGTCATCATCCCACGACATTGAGTAGAGTATGTGGTGTAAGAGCGCTGGGCACCCCGGTTTTTAGCAAATCTCTCACCCCCAATTGCCTGTGCATTTGTCTCCTGCAGATAGATGATGCACGCCTTGTGCTGCTCTGCATGTAGTTGAAGCCTGCTCATCTTAGCAGAGCTACCCAGTCACTTTATGTTCCAGCTCATAAGTGTTATAGTATCAGCCATGTTCAAATCCCAGAAGTTGGAAGAGCCCAGACCAGCATCGTCCCAAGTGTTGCTGGCCCCATAGTAGTGCCATGTAACATTGTAGTCGACCGACGTTCCAACAACCTGTGCCAAGCATTTACTGAACCCCGATACCACCCCAACCTCCCCCCAACCCCAACCCCCTCCCAATCAGGGGGGCGAATACCCTGAACCAACTGTAACAAAAAACATTGCAAATTAGCATGGGGGGACTGATCACGCCTGACAGCCTGGTGTGTCCACAGCAGCATAGTCTTTTTTGTGATTAAAGCACATAGTAGAAACATTAGTATATATCAACAATTAAACTCTAACATGTTAGGACCTCGTGAGGGGCGGCGCCACAAACCGCGCCGGCCTAGTAGACAGTAGCTCGCCTCAACCTCAGGGCTCCTGTCATTGCGTGGGTAGTGTCAGCCAGGGAAGTGCTGTTCGATGTACTTCATAGCCTCTTCAGGTATTATAAAGAAGAAGACCTTCCCAGAGTGTTCAATGCGCAGCCTGGTGGGGAACATCATACCGTATTTGACATTTAGTTCGCAGAGCCTCTTCTTCACTGCAAGGAAGGATTTTTGTTTGTTTAGCACCACAACCGAGAAATCCGGGTAAAGATACATTTTATTCGAGGCAAGTACTAGCTCCCCCTTGGCTGCAGCAGCACGCAGCAATTCCTCTCTATCCCAGTAATTTAACACCCTAGTGATAATAGGGCGTGGAGGAGCACCAGGTCTAGGCTTCGTCATAGGTGAGCAGTGAGCATGCTCAATCACAATGTGAGGTGACAGTTTGGGGGCATCAAGTAAGGATACAAGAGTGCGCTCCACAAAATCTTCCATGTTTTCGGTTATGTCGTCTTCTGGTATGCCAATAATGCATATATTATTACGCCAGGATCTTGACTCCAAATCTTCAATTTTCTTGCTGATCTCTTGTACCTGCTTAGTGAGTGTAGTGAGGTCAGATCTAAGTGTTGTAATATCATCCTCGGCCACCCCAACTCTGGACTCAACTTCTGTTATTCTCGTGTCTGTCCTCTCCATCCCGGCCATTTGGTCATGGCGGATCTATACAGCCCACAGGAGGGGAGAGGAGGAGCAATTCCAAAATGCGTACAGAAGTGTTGGGGGCCGTTGGCTCAGCTCAGTGCGAGGTACCAAGTCTTCCACAGGTCTTCAGCAACCGCAGGGTAGAGGTGCTAAACGTGAAAACGTGCAAGGGTACTCTGATCCCCTGGGTCGTGGTGTGTAGTATTTGAGTACCAGGGTTATTCGCTAAAGCCTCATAGCATTGTGTGGAGACCACTCTGTCCGCCGCTCCCCCCACACTCCTCCACCAGAGCTGGGTGGCCCCCAGTAGGCCAGGTTCACTTACCGGCTGAAGGGCCGGTGTATCACCAGGGGTCACCGCAGCAGCCCCGCCCACTGCAAGCTGGGTGAAGTTTCTTCATCAGCCAGTCCTTGAGACCAGTTCAAAACATGGGTTCCAGTATCTTCAGCAGTGATTGAATCAGCAAAGGTAAGTGATTTGGGTGAGTATGTCTTCAGGGGGAGGGGACAGTGATGCATACTGGGTGCATATCCCGTCGAGGTCTAGGACTTGGCAGTGCTGGCCGTATCTCACTGTTACCTGGGAGCCTAGGCCAGGAGGTTGGTGCACATTAGCATTCCAGCGGATGCCGCCTCCAGAATATCGCAGGTTGGGGATCTCGGCCGTTAGGCTGTGTGTTCCTCATAGTAGCTTGCACCCCCTCTCCTCAATGCAGCCTCCGGAGCCCGCAGCACCGGTTCATGTGCGTGTTCGCCAGGATCGAGGCAATCGCTCCACCAGGTGAGGACGGGTAGCACACAGCCAGCACTTGTAGGGCGCGTGGCAGTCCACAAGCCGCCAGCATCCCCAGTGACGCTTCAGGGGAGAAGAGGGGAGTAAGGGTGTCACTCGGGCAGGCAGCAGCGGTGGTCGACCCCGCCAGCCGGCACCTTGCAGGGAAGTCAAAACTGGTGCTGCAGGATTCCACCGACAGCAGCTTCCACCAATATCAGCTCAGTCTCGCCGGGCTGTCTCCGGGCCCAGTATACACAGCCGGCCCGCACAGCAGCAGTGAGCAGGTACACGGATCACTCACACGACACTGCTCGAGCACCGCAATAGGTCTGGGTTGGACACCAGTCCGGGGAGCCCCCCACACAGCTCTGGTAAGCTTTCCAGGTATTCAAGATGCCGGGAAAGGATGGATAGTTGCCGTGGACGCAATGCAGGTCGCAGAGCCGTAAGATCATGCGACCAGCTTGTCAGCGCTCAACTCCCCTCCTCCCCCCGTTTAGGCACAATGCGAACACCTAGAGTCTTGACAGAGGATGATACAGAGATGGTTGAGTTGTCTATGTTGAAGTTGTTGTATTGGGGGTTTACTTTTGATAATGTGTTTGACTGGCCCAGGATAAGACAGAGACCATTGATTGCCATCCAAGCTTGGATAGTGGCATAGATGTTGTGAAGGGCTGTGGCGTCTAGGTGATAGAGTCCAGATAGGGGTAAAAGTAATTGAGTGTCGTCTGCATAGTTTGTATATGCAACACCCATGGAATTAAGTAGGTCAAAGAGGGGTTTTGTGAAGAGGTTATAGAGGGTGGGGGCTGTACAAGATCCTTGGGGGACACCGCAGTTTATAGTGGTAGGATCTGCATTAGCTGTGTCAGAGTAGACCTTCATGGCTCTTCCTTCAAGGACGGAAGTGATCCAGGATGCTCGTTGATTAGAGAAATGGGCTGCATGGGTGAGGTGGGTGGTGAGTGTTTGGTGATCTACCAGGTCAAAAGCAGCTGATAGATTGATGAGGAGGAGCAAGGCAGGTTTGCCTTTGTCCATGATCTGTGAGATTTGATTTTTTAGGTCTAATAAGGCGGATTCTGTTCCATGCCCGACACAGAAGCCAGATTGTCTTTTGCCTAGTATGGAGTTAGTTTCTATGTATGATTGGATCTGGGTGTGAGCTGCTTTGTCCAGGATTTTTAAGAGGAATGGGACTGTCGTTATCGGTCTGTAGTTGCTGGGTTGCGCTGGGTCAAGTGTGGCCTTTTTTAGAAGTGGCCGCACCCATGCTTCCTTGAGATTGTTTGGGACAGTTCCTGTTTGGAAAGATGCGTTAATGAAGGCAGTAATCAGGGGTGCTAGGTCATTGGCGCATTCCTTGATGGTTTTGGGAGGGCAAATGTATGCTTTGCAGAGGAATGGTTTGAGGTTTTTGATGAGATTAAGGACCTCAAGTTCAGTGACGTTTCTGAAGGAGAATTGAGCGTGATTGAGATCACTACGCTTGTCTTGTGTAGGGTGGTTGGTTTTTTGGTTTGGGAGGGCTTTGCAGTGGTTTTGGATTTTGTTCTGGGGGAGTTTTATTTTGTTGAGCATGGCAGACTGAATGTTGGCACACCAGGCTTTGTCTTTAGTTATCTCATCAGCAGTAGCCGGAGGAGTGACTAATTCATTAAAGATTGCGAATAGTTCTTTAGCTTGGGAGTTGGCCTTTGAGATCCTATCATTGAAGGAGTTGGATTTTGCTGCTAAAATGACTTTTTTATATTGGAGGGGTATTTCTTTGAAGAGGCTCTTATTTAGATCACTCGGATCCGTTTGTCAGTTTTTTAGCGACTGGCGCTTTTGAGCTCGGAGGGTTTGGAGTTCTTCCGAGAACCAAGAGTTGCAGAAATTATTTTTTTTCCTTCTTGCTTTCAAGTGGGGCTATAGAGTTTATGGCATTGGTGAGAGTATCATTGAAGATAGCTGATAGTATATTTGGGTCCTGAGAGAAAGGTGGTGCTAGGGAGGGTCTTTTAAGGTGGGGACGCAAGTTGTTTGCGTTGAGTTTTTTAGAACTTCTTATTGTGGCAGGTGCTGCGTGGGTGAGAGTCTTAGGTTTAGGGTTGGTGGGGATGAGGAATTCGATGCATGTGTGGTCCGTCCAAGGAAGGGCGGTGTTTGAGGTAATGTTGGATGCACAGTTGTGATCCATGACCCAGTCAACGGTGCGGCCCTACGCCAACACCGGCCAAGACAGCCACAGACAGCCCTTACCAACAGGGCTTGCTAAACAGTGCCCGCGCAATGACGCATCCGCTATGGTTGATAAAAGGATGCTGGAAAAAATAAGTGTGACTTCCACACTTAGACATTTTTCAGCAAAAAAAAAGTACCTAGAAGAAAAACAAACATAAAAATAAACATCCACAGTAGATTATTCGTGCATACCGTTGTATTCACTGGCAATAGTTCAATGAGGATAGCCACAGACAGCCCTTACCAACAGGGTTTGGTCAACAGCGCGTGCACAATGGCGCGTGCGCTATGGTTGATAAAAGGATGCTGGGAAAAATGGGTGGGGCGTCCACACTTAGAAGTCTTTCAGGAAAAAAAAAGCACCTTGTGCTATGGGTGCCCAAAGTCCTTGCCCAAGCGGGTATTATTTTTGTGATCTGTCATCAATCACCAAAAGACGAGACAACAGCAACTTCTCTCCAAAACCTGAAATTTCGAACAGAAGATTAAAGTAGGTCAGTCTTGAGACTATCAGAGCTCTTGCTAGTGTGAAACAGCTCTATGTAGAGAGAAAAGGTATGCTGGCAGTAATAGATTTTGTAATGCATGCTGCAGCAGAAGCGATGGTGCTTACCTGTCCAAATAGGGAAAGAAAGGCATCTAAGTAGGCCCCCAAGGTTTTTACTTCTTTGGTGACTGTGATAATGTTGCCGTCAATGATGAATGAGTTGTATGCTTTGTCAAGTTTATTCAGTAGAGGTTGGGATCCAACCAGGAGCCAATCAATTTTTCCATCATTTAAACAGGGTGCGTACATAGCCATCCAGGCCTGGACGGTTTGGTAGATTTTGCCTAGGGTGTTGGAGTCTAGATTATATGAACCTGTTATTGGAATGTGAATTTGGGTATCGTCTGCATAGTTAGTGTAGGAGATACCCATGAGAAACTCATGACATGCAATGCAGTATCAACACATGTCGATGTGTTAGGTGAAATCCCGAGTACAGTTGCCGCATAGATCATAGGTCAATGTGCAATTGCAGTGGATGGCATTGATTTACATAGGTGGGTTTGATCCAGTGATGAATGCAGTGTATCTCACTACATTGACTCTTGCCCAGTTTCTCTCCACACACCACACCCACAATGCTTGGTGCTGTTGCAATGGCATAAAGGTCCCCATGCTAGCATCAGGTGTTTCACAGGCAACTCCATGAAAAAGACTTGTAATGTTACTTACGCTGCTCATCAGTGTCAGCATGTTGCGCTCTGGGCACCTGTTCTCATGTGGGGTTACTGGTGATGAGATCTTCCCATTCTGTGGGAAAACTCAAAGAGACCGATTCATGGAATTAATGTGCGCTGATAATTCCTGTGCAAGTGTGCGAAACCGTGCGAATCGCAGTGCAAGTGCGAAAATCGCAGTGAAAGTGCGAAAATTGCAGTGAAACCCGCACACATCGATTCATGGACGTCCGTGCGCGAGTAAAATCTGGGATGTGCGCTGAAAATCTGCGTGGCACACGCCGGCGCACAGGTCATCTAACGACGTGCGCTACGGCCACAGCGAAAGTGCACATAGCGCAGCGCACATAACAAAAGTAGGCGTAACACGGGGCTTGACACGCGGAATGGGGAACAACTCGTGAAAATGTGGACGTCACGGGGGAAGTACAGGAGGCAAGTGCGCGGAACGCCCACACACTCGCCTACAACACGTATTCATGGAATCGAATAGGGAAAAACAGCGCACGGGCAAAGACGCGCACAGGCCTAAACACGTCCGCCACACGAAGGCAGGCAGTAGCGTCCCTGCGCATGAAAAAAATGTGCACCAAAATGTGTGCTAAAGAAAGCACGTATATACAGCTCTGATGAATGTCCCATACTGTGGCCCTCTAGGACAAATGACGTGCAAAGGGGTACGCGACAAACACCGATACCCGCTGTGTCAAAAATAGCGTGTGCGTGTATTTCGGGGGTGCGCTGGAAGTTTCGAGTGGGGTACGTGTAAATCTGGGGTTCACGTGAAGTTTCACATGCGATTGGCCTGGGTACGTGTAAATCTGGGGTTCGCGGGAAGTTTCACACGCGATAGGCTCTGTGCGAGTGGGGTGCATGTATTCCTGGGGTTCGCGTGAAGTTTCACACGCGATTGGCCTGGGTACGTGTAAATCTGCGGTTCGCGGGAAGTCTCACACACATTTTCAGCAGGGTACGTGTATTTCTGGGGTGCCGTGGAGTCCTACATGTCAATTGGCAGTGTGGCTCCTCCCAGGTGTTCGCTCTACACCCTCCACGGCCCCTGCAGACAGCCCACACCACAGGGGACTACCCTGCATCCCTGGTCATGTCCCGCAGGCAGCCCATCCACCATGGGCATGCCCCCAGGCAAGCCACATGTCAGCTTGCACTACTGATCACCAATGCATGACCCCCTCCACCACCACCCCCTAGCACTGAGGGGCACCTGCCAGCAGGCCCTCACTCAAGTCCCCCAGCACCCCCACCCCGCAGCAGTGCAGGGCACCTGCCAGCAGGCCCCCACTCATGTCCCACTCATGTCCCCCAGCACCCCCAGCACTGAGCAGCACCTGCCAGTAGGCCCCCGCTCATGTCCCCCAGCACCCGCACCCCCCCAGCAATGCAGGGCACCTGCCAGCAGGCCCCCAGTCATGTCCCACTCATGTCCCCTGGCACCCCATCCCCCAGCACTGAGGGGCACCTGCCAGCAGGCCCCCACTCATGTCCCCCAGCACCCCCACCCCCAGCATTGCAGGGCACCTGCCAGCAGACCCCCACTCATGTCCCCCAGCACCCCCACCCCCCAGCAGTGAGGAACACCTGCCAGCAGGCCCCCACTCATGTCCCACTCATGTCTCCCAGCACCCCCACCCCACAGCAGTGCAGGGCACCTGCCAGCATGCCCCCACTCATGTCCCCCAGTACCCCCACCCCCCAGCACTGAGGGGCACCTGCCAGCAGGCCCCCACTCATGTCCCACAGCACGCCCACCCCTCAGCAGTGCAGGGCACCTGCCAGCAGGCCCCCACTCATGTCCCACTCATGTCCCCTTGCACCCCCACCCCCCAGCACTGAGGGGCACCTGCAAGGAGGCCCCCACACATGTCCCCCAGCACCCCCAGCCCGCAGCAGTGCAGGGCACCTGCCAGCAGGCCCCCACTCATGTCCCCCAGCATCCCCACCCCCAGCAGTACAGGGCACCTGCCAGCAGTCCCTCACTCATGTCCCCTTGCACCCCCACCCCTGCAGCAGTGCAGGGCACCTGCCAGCAGGCCCCCACTCATGTCCCCCAGCATCCCCACCCCCCAGCAGTGCAGGGCACCTGACAGCAGGCCCCCACTCATGTCCCCTTGCACCCCCACCCCCCAGCACTGAGGGGTACCAGCCAGCAGGCCCCCACTCATGTCCCCCAGCACCCCCACCCCCCAGCAATGCAGGGCACCTGTCAGCAGGCCCCCACTCATGTCCCCCAGCACCCGCACCCCCCCAGCAATGCAGGGCACCTGCCAGCAGGCCCCCAGTCATGTCCCACTCATGTCCCCTGGCACCCCATCCCCCAGCACTGAGGGGCACCTGCCAGCAGGCCCCCACTCATGTCCCCCAGCACCCCCACCCCCAGCATTGCAGGGCACCTGCCAGCAGACCCCCACTCATGTCCCCCAGCACCCCCACCCCCCAGCAGTGAGGAACACCTGCCAGCAGGCCCCCACTCATGTCCCACTCATGTCTCCCAGCACCCCCACCCCACAGCAGTGCAGGGCACCTGCCAGCATGCCCCCACTCATGTCCCCCAGTACCCCCACCCCCCAGCACTGAGGGGCACCTGCCAGCAGGCCCCCACTCATGTCCCACAGCACGCCCACCCCTCAGCAGTGCAGGGCACCTGCCAGCAGGCCCCCACTCATGTCCCACTCATGTCCCCTTGCACCCCCACCCCCCAGCACTGAGGGGCACCTGCAAGGAGGCCCCCACACATGTCCCCCAGCACCCCCAGCCCGCAGCAGTGCAGGGCACCTGCCAGCAGGCCCCCACTCATGTCCCCCAGCATCCCCACCCCCAGCAGTACAGGGCACCTGCCAGCAGTCCCTCACTCATGTCCCCTTGCACCCCCACCCCTGCAGCAGTGCAGGGCACCTGCCAGCAGGCCCCCACTCATGTCCCCCAGCATCCCCACCCCCCAGCAGTGCAGGGCACCTGACAGCAGGCCCCCACTCATGTCCCCTTGCACCCCCACCCCCCAGCACTGAGGGGTACCAGCCAGCAGGCCCCCACTCATGTCCCCCAGCACCCCCACCCCCCAGCAATGCAGGGCACCTGTCAGCAGGCCCCCACTCATGTCCCACTCATGTCCCCTTGCACCCCCACCCCCCAGCAGTGCAGGGCACCTGCCAGCAGGCCCCCACTCATGTCCCACTCATGTCCCCTTGCAGCCCCACCCCACAGCACTGAGGGGCACCTGCCAGCAGGCCCCCACTCATGTCCCCCAGCACCCCCAACCCCCAGCAGTGCAGGGCACCTACCAGCAGCCCCCACTCATGTCCCCCAGCACCCCCACCCCCCAGCACTGAGGGGCACCTGCCAGCAGGCCCCCACTCATGTCCCCCAGCACCCTGACCCCCCAGCAGTGCAGGGCACCTGCCAGCAGGCCCCCACTCATGTCCCCTTGCACCCCCACGCCCCAGCACTGAGGGGCACCTGCCAGCAGGCCCCCACTCATGTCCCATTCATGCCCCCCAGCACCCCCACACCCCAGCAGTGCAGGGCACCTGCCAGCAGGGCCCCACTCATGTCCCCCAGCACCCCCACCCCCCAGCACCCCCACCCCCCAGCACCCCCACCCCCCAGCACTGAGGGGCACCTGCCAGCAGGCCCCCACTCATGTCCCCCAGCA
Organism: Ambystoma mexicanum; assembly: GCF_040938575.1. Classification (NCBI taxonomy): domain Eukaryota; kingdom Metazoa; phylum Chordata; class Amphibia; order Caudata; family Ambystomatidae; genus Ambystoma; species Ambystoma mexicanum. Next base: position 1,044,302,779 of record NC_090936.1, read on the forward strand.
CCCCCACCCCCCAGCAGTGCAGGGCACCTGCCAGCAGGCCCCCACTCATGTCCCACTCCTGTCCCCTTGCACCCCCACCCCCCAGCACTGAGGGGCACCTGCCAGCAGGCCCCCACTCATGTCCCCCAGCACCCCCAACACCCGGCAGAGCAGGGCACCTGCCAGCAGGCCCCCACTCATGTCCCCCATCACCCACACCACCCAGCAGTGAGGGGCACCTGCCAGCAGGCCCACACTCAAGTCCCACTCATGTCCCCCAGCACCCCCACCCGCCAGAAGTGCAGGGCTCCTGCCAGCAGGCCCCCACCCTAAAAGTAGAGCGAGAGCCTTTCCTTAGTCTTCTTGAAACTCAAGTGACCAGCCAAAGGAATCTCGTGGGCTAACTGCAAGAACTGTGGTCTGTTCTCTTGGGGTACTACAAGTCGTTTGTAGTCTCCAGGTGCAGACTCGGTCGGTTCACTGTAGAAGAGGCCATCTTCCCAGTGCAACCTGTATTTCCCAGGCTCTTGCCCTTCAGCCTGAGCTTCTGCCTGGTGGCAAAGACCTTCCAGAGTTGGACATTCTCTCTGTCCCTTACTGAAGTCTGCCCTGCTGGGTCCACCTTCTGCCAGTAAAGACTGCAGCTCAGGATGGTCAACAGGATCCAGATCTCCAATGAGTTCCTGGCCTTCCATTAGCTCCTCTTCAGAGTCTAATTCTACCACACAGGGTTGTACCTCCCTCTCAGCCTCAGCCGGAGGTGGAGTTACGGGTGTAACTTTGGACAACCGCGGGGAAGTCCTTGTTGGCTGCACTGAAATGCTGGCTGCTGGTTTCGGGGTAGAAGTCTTAGGTTTCCCTTTTGCTTCTGATTTCTTTGAGACAGCAGCTGACAATTCCAGTGGAGCAGGAGTGATTTCTTTCTTCATCATCTCCTGGAGAGTACCGCGCATGGTTCCCTCCCTTGCAGGTCTGGTTAGCTCCTGTAACTGTTTATTAGGAGGTCTGGGAGTATGCGACACAACTCCGAGAGTTTTTAAATCGTTACCCAACAGAACGCGTCCTGGTACCTCACTCTGTATGCTGACAGGTATCTTCACAGTCATGTCGTTACACTGGATGAGAACTGGTAATTGGGGAAGCATCTGCACAGGCCCTCCAGCTAACTTGGTGAGGCGTTTGGGTGCCTTAGCAACATCCTCAGCCTGGAAAAAAAGATTTATCCACCACAGTTATGCTGGCCCCAGTGTCCCTAATGGCAGGAGTCTCCTGACCATTCACCTGGACACTGTCCTTATAATACTCTTAAGTATTATCGGGGATAGAATTATAGACGTCTAAATTCTGTTGTTCCCACAACCCCAGAGATACTAAAGAAACGCTGGCTGAGACTCCAATGGGTTCGTCAGCCAGCAGTAGAACGTTTCCACTTGCCATTTGGACTTCCTCCTCTGGAGCGAAGGCTAAGGAGACAAGCTGGACCCCTGAAGGTTTACCCTTACATCTGGGATCTCCTTTCACGTGGTCAGTCGAGCCACAAACAAAGCATTTACCGAATGCTTTCTGGAATGGTGGCTGGTTCTGGCCTCCTTCCGGTTTGGCACCAGAAGACACACTATTCTGCTGCGGTTTTCCTTGTGGTTTACCCTTCTGGTTTTGTTTGGGGCCCTCTTTGGAATTTGAGTTATTCGAATTCTCTTTTGAGTCTTTCTTAGGCTGTTTTCCCTCATCCTTTTTCTGAGTTGCCCCAGAATCCTTATGAGTAGCCCTGTTGGCAACCCACAAGTCAGCAGCCTTCGCTAGCTTCCTGGAATCCAATTCCTTCGAATCAGCCAAGTGCTGTCTGAGCTCAGGAAAACAGGCATCATAAATAGACTCCAACATAAAAAGATTCTTCATACCCTCATAAGTGTTCACTTTGTAACCCTTAATCCATCCCTCTAAGTTTTTCAACCCTTCACTCACCCAGCTAGCCCAAGGGGTACCATCATGCTTTTTCAGGGTTCTAAACCTCTTAAGATACTGGGAAGGGGTCTTCCCAAATCTAGCTATCAAAGCTAGTTTCACACTTTCGTACTCTTTCCTATCCTCCTCCCCCAACTCCATTACCACATCAGTTGCAACAGTGGGGAGCCTAGAGAACAACCAGGTAAGCAACTCGTTACCTGTGATGTTCTGAAGCCCATGATTGTACTCAAACAAACTCAGCCAATCCAATACATCCAACTTCGGTTCATACATACCAATTAATTCCTTCGGCATCCGGGGTCTTTTGGGACTGGAGCTTCTAGTAGAGCCAGAGACAGAAGCAGTTTCGACAGACAACTTTTTCGTTTCTAACTCATGCTTGAGCTCCATTTCTCGGAGCCTAAGAATGTGTTGCTTTTCTTGGTGTTTCTGTTCAGTTTGAGCACTAATCCTTCTGAATTCCAAGTCTATTTTCATTTTTTCTAGTTCAAGGACTTGAGGACTTAATGTGGGACCTGTTATAGGCCCTGTAGGTACAGCTGGTAAGGCAGACAGAGGAGCAGGGGAGACAGTTTCGTTAGCCTCTCCTTCCTCTTCAGCTTCTTCATCACTATCATCAGAACTATGATTTAGATCAACACCATTACTGTTATCTACATTTGCTGGAGAAGTCGGTTCCTCTGAACCAGTACCCAGACTTTGGTTTTCCAGCAATCTCGCTATCAGTTCTACTTTCTTGCCTCTTACAGAAAGATTCTCTTGTCTACAGAGGGCTCGAAAACTCTCAATATTTTCACATGACAAGGATTCTTGACTGTAAACTTCCATAGTAGACATGTTTTTGAAAGTTGCTTTTAGTGCTAAGCTTTGTGGTTAGTTATCCTGAAGTGTTGAAAAGCACTCGAAACTGTATACTCGATACAAATCCCACCGCTGTACACCAGTGTTAGGCGGAAACCTGTGCAGTTCCCTCTGGGACCACTGCAAAAGATTTAGAACTACAGGTGTTTGGCAGTAAACCCACTTGGTAGCAGTCTATACCACACAGATTCACTTGGTAGCTGTGGCTGAGCAGTCAGACTTCCCTCAAGAAGAGTTAGACAGTATGTGGAGTATACAAAATAGGGCAATTTACACAGTAGAACAAGCAAACACGGACAGAGCTTCGGTGTAAAGATATATAGTTATTTATTTATATAAAACACATCTATGGAAAACACTCTGGCACTAATACGGCAAACAACTTCAATCACAATTACTATCAGAAAATCAATCCCCCTAACAATAGTTCGACAAGTCTAGGTTCAACGGCACCACTTATTTGCAGGCAGAGGTGAATGCTTTATCCTAGATGGCACTCTAGTATTCGTTAGGACGGGAGAGAAAAGGCAGGTTATGTAATCAACTCGGTACCAACACTTTTACGAACAAATGCAAGGCAAGTAAGGCAGGGTCTACTGTAGATCGCAAAGTTCAGAGGCCAGGCCCACTCGGAGAGAGGCAAGGCGATATGTCCCAAAAAGTATCACAGTGGAAATGCACTTCGAGTCTTTGTCGCAAATTGTTATAGAAAGATTGGACCAGTTCAGAACAGAAAGTTAAGAAAGCTTGGAGGCGACCCAATGGAGAGGCGAGGATTAAAACACCTCACTCTATCCGGCAAAAAAGGAAGCCAGGCGGACACGGTACCTTGTTTGTGGAGAGACAGCTCCGGCGGGGGCAGTTGTTCCTGGTGGTGGATGCACGTCGGGGCTTTGCCAAGAGAAGAGATGCTCTCGTCGTCGAAGGAAAGTTGAAGATCGTTGCACCACCAGGGAAGAGACCAGCCGCGGAGTGCTCCGTCACAAGGCACCACCTTTTGGTCGCGGTACAGTGGGTAGTGGCTATCCGGTTGCCGAGGTGCTCTGCACGGGCAATTCGACCACTACGTCCTGGAACGAAGAAAAGGCAAAGGGGGACTGGTTGTTCCCACCAGTCAGGGAAGAGACTCTCCAGCGGGGAGATCTCCTCTGTCGTCGGGAAGTGGTGAGTCGGCTCAGCAGGGCTCCACCGGAGGTGTCGTCGTTGCAGGTCGGCTCAGCGTTACCCTTGTCGGATTCTTAGGTCCTGTGGCGACTTCTGAAGATCCAGTCCCAAAAGCCCTGCTTTTATGCAGAAAACCCCCATTCATTCAGCCTAGCTGTCAATCAAAACACGCTAAATGGTGAGCGGGGTGGCTCACCACTTGGGCCAATTACACCAGAGTGCGACTTGAGTTGGCAAGGCAACTCAGTCCAGGGTGCCTAAACCCCCTCCCACACCCCCTGTGGTACCCAGACAGAATGGCAGCACTTTGGAGGGCCTCTGTGCAGAAGCCCGCCAAAAGTGGAACAAAGGGCCCAACCTTTGGTTTAGGAGTCACAGAGACGAACACAGACGCCATTTTAAAAACCGAGTTCTGGCAGAAAATACCAACCGATAGATTTATCTAAGATCAATAAACCGGTGGTATGTTAGGGATTAACGAGAAAAAGTATTAACCTCCAACAATGGGAAGAATCCCATAGGGTTATATTCGGGGTCGAATATAACAAGTAGTTTCCACTGCCACCAGCCAAAACTCGACGAGGGGGGACGGGACAGTGCCCCCTCGAATAACAGACCCAGGAGTAATCAAATTACCCCTACTAGTACGTCCACAATAGGATGGTTTGTACTAGTTCTGTTAGTAAATTTAGGTCTAGTAAAGCCAATGGTGACTTTACATGCCCGGGGAGACAGTAGTCAGTCCCCGGGTATGGAGTCTATGGTGGAGGTCCGCTAGGATGCCCCAGTGTTACGGCACGGAGGGTGTGTTGTAACACACATAGCAAAACATATGAGACCCTATGGAGTAAAAGACCCCATAGCCCATAGAACAGTACTCCGGTCCGGAATTAACACTGCCGGTAAAACCATACCGGCACCGTTTCCATGTCCACCCAATCATGACCCGCGGCCCCGGTAATAGCACCACCCTCAACCGCCACCGCGGAAATAGGGGTCCCGTTAAGTCCGTCTGCACGGAAACCCCTCCGTTACGTCAACACGAAACACTGTGAGCATCACAACTAGCGCGGACACGGAAATACTGGCAAAAAAATTGCGTAAATACCGTGATCACGGTTGCGGAACCGCCGCCACCGCGAACATGGCGTTATACACTGCCTGCTGAACTGAATCAGGGCACAGGTGCACCAAATCAGCCCAGCTGGACCTAGCAGGCCACTGGGAGCCTACAAAAGGGCCACACCCAGCCCAACACAACACAGAACCAAGCAGGTAGCAGGTCTAGTAGCACTGGGACTGGGCCTACTCAACCAACAGGCAGCACTGCACATGGTGGCAGTAATGGCGCAGAGGAGGAGGCGTAGGCGGAGGAGGCACAGGCGGCAACCAGCCAACCCTGCAGCTATGGCAAACCCCATTGCCCAGCCAGCCCGACCCCGCCGCCAGCCAGCAATACCTCGCATCAGGGCCTCACCCTGGAACTTCACCCCAGGACAGATCCACACACTATACCGGCTGGACCGTGCAACAATCCTGCACATCACCGCCATGATTGAGGACAACATCAGCAGCCAAATTGACACCCCCACCGCCATCCCCCCATCTTGAAGGTTGTCTCAGTACTGCATTTCCTTGGCACTGGCACCTATCAACACACGGTTGGTGAGCTGCACGGCATATCACAACCCTGTTTCTCAAAAATCCTGGTACAGGTACTGGATGCCCTGTTGCGCCATGTGTCGGAACATATAGCCCTACTCCGCACCCTCCCCGAGGTCATTGCCACCAAGTTGGCCTTCCATGCCATAGCAGGCATGCCAAATTGCATAGGCGCAGTTGACTGCACCCACGTTGAGCTGACAGTACCACGTGCAATTGAGGCGGTGTCCCGCAATAGGAAACAGTATCACTCTTTGAATGTCCAGATGGTTTGTGATGCCATGCAACTGATTACACACTGCTGCGCACGTTTCCCAGGCTCCTCACATGACTCAATGGTACTGCGGAATTCCACGTTGCCACGGTACTTGGAACGCTATGCCGGACAAAGCACATGGCTATTGGGTGAGTACAGCTGACAATGCTACAACCCTGTCGAAGTGGTGTGTGTGTGTGTCCAGGCCAATGAGCATTGTGAGTGTGCCGCTGTGACCGTACATGCATCACCCCCCTTCCATCTACCAAATACACAGCGGATGCCAAACATCATGAAGGAAGACATGACAGGGCACCACAATGTGCCCGTGCACACGCTGGCACAGCCAATCCCGTCACTGTCCCATGAACCGTGTGCCATTGCAGACTCCCACCCTCAATTGAAACACTGCCTCAAAAGGCACGAGAGGCGTGTAAATGAGACGACGTGTATTTACTACTTCCGTACAGTGGAGTCACTCTGCCATGTGTGGACAGCACTGCACCGTGACATGCACACAATCAAATGTCACCCGCAGGGCACAGTAAACATGCAAGTTAATGTGTAGGCCCATATCCAGTTAGCGACATACATCGTGATGCCCAAAACATACCTCCATACACTGCATGGTACATATGCATGAATGAATGATGATACAAGATTGCACAGCAGCAGATGAGGACATGATGCCACAAACACTGACATGTTCCCCCATCTACATCCCATGTAGGTGATGCGGGATATGCACTCACGCCATGGATGATGACACCTGTACGGAGACCAAGGAACAGGCATGAAGAGGCATAAAATAGGGCACATATCCGCACACGTGGAATGATTGAGAGGACATTTGGACTGCTGAAGGCCCGTTTCCGCTGTCTGAGCAGATCTGGCGGATAACTGCTGTACAGCCCAGTGAAGACGGGTAAAATCACGCTCGTATGTGCCATGCTGCACAATATATGCCTGCGCAGGAACATTGCAATGCCACCAGACGCAGATGAGGAAGTTGGGGATGGGGATGGGGATGGGGATGGAGATGGGGATGGGGATGGGTATGGGGATGGGGATGGAGATGGGGATGGGATGGCACCGCCTCCCCCTGGGGGTCCACATGATGGCCAGAGAGCACAGGATGCCCTGATTCGCATTTACTTTTGAGTCACAGCACATTCACAGAAATGCACGAACATGGTGACGACAATGAATTAATAGTTGCACTGCAAAATAAATGATCAATGTCCACACATGTATGTCTTGATTCGAAATGGTGATGTATTGATGTAATAACAACAGGGAAGGAGGTGCATTGGTTAGGGAAGCTGTACACCCGGGGCCACCCACCACCCAAACGTGCCCACCCCCACCCAGGCCCCATTGTTCAAACCCCCAAAACTACCTACCCCACCACCCAAACGTGCCCACCCCCACCCAGGCCCCATTGTTCAAACCCCCAAAACTACCTACCCCACCAGCCACACGTGCCCACCCCTCTCACACCCTTGTAGTCCACATGTGCCCTGCACTGCCCCACACACATGCCATCACTTACGTGTGCGCTTCTGTGCCTGTGCAACCTTACCCGAGGGACCCGTTAGCCTACTCGAGCGCCTCCTTGGACTGGCAGTAGTGGAGCTGGATGGGGTGGTTGTGTTTGATTGCGCAGAATCTGGGATTGAGGGCATCCGTGCCAGATTTGCCTGTTGGCCAACCAACATGGCCTCTACAAGCCTGGAGGTGTGGTCGTTGCCCTCCCGCACATGGCGTGCAAGGGTAACTATAGTGCTTGCAAAGCATCCGATGGACCTCGACAGGCGACGCACTGAGGCGCTGTAGCTCTCCCTCTGCAGCCTGGATTCCTCTAGCTGCCTCTCCACCAGCTGGGTGAGGATAGCCTGCTGCTCCTCCATCCGCTGCATGCGGGCATTCAGTTCGGCCATGGATGGGGTGGGCGACCTCATGGGACTCCTCAGTGATGTGGGGCTGAACTCCAGCTCATGGAAGGAGCCCAGGTCTTCCAATGTGGGCATCTCCCCCTGTGGCCCTGTTTCCGAGTGCTCTTGCGGGGCACTGTAATCACTGCATGCCGCCCCCTCTGCAGTGCTGCTGCCTTCGGTGTTGTGTTGGGTGGCCATGATAGGTTCCTGTGGCACCTGTCTAGACTCAGGCAGTGTGGAGACGTTGGGGATGTCGGTGGTGGTGGTGGGCGGCACATCTGTAGTGGCTGGTAATGTGGCCAGAGGTGCAGAACTGCCGGCAGCATCCTCCTGTGTGATGGCGGTGGCTTGTGTACTTGCCGGTGCAGATTGGCTGGCCTGTTGTGCAGTATCACTGTCACTTGAAACGGCTGTGGGGATACAAAGGGCATGCAATTAGTGTTGTTGTGGTGGCAGATGGGTGCATCACATGTGTCATTAAGATTGTACATTGAATAGTGTTAGTCACATGCATCTGATTGCTGGTGTATGGATTCTGTGATATTGGTTGCCATACGGATCATGATGGGTCCTTTGGCCCACTCATGCACTGCCTGGGGGGGGGTTGTTAATGGGTCCTTTGGCCCACACATGCACTGCCTGGGGGGGTGGGTTGTTAATGGGTCCTTTGGCCCACACATGCACTGCCTGGGGGGGGGGGCTTGTTAATGGGTCCTTTGGCCCAGTACTCACAACTGCATATTTTCATGTGGCATTCATGTTTGGGCACTTACCGGCATCTGCAGGTGGGCTCACTCCTGCCTCAGCCTCCCCGATCCCATGGATTGCCTCAAGGTGGAGGACGCTGCTGCAACGCTCCTCCCATGCTTGCAGCCTCAGTGGGGAAGGGGGTCCTCCGCTTGTCCCACTGCTGCGTTGGCGGTGCGTGGAAATGAGGTTGCGTACCCTCAGCCTCAGGTCGTCCCACCGCTTGTGGCAGTCCTTAACGCTCCTCACTGTCACGCCCACAGCGGTGCACTTGCGTGCAGCTTCGGCCCACACCTCCTTCCTCCGCTGCTGTGTGGCACGCCGTTGGTCGGCGCTGAACAGCATCTCCACCAAGACGGTTAGCTCTGCCTCGCTGAAGCGCTGTTTGCGCTGCCTCTGAGCAGGAATCCTGGCAGACATGCTGGTGGTCCCTTTTGGCTTCTCAGAGTTAGGATTGTGCTTGTTCTGACTCTGGATGGAAATGGATTGTGCTTTTATATGATGGCCGCCTCTCTGTTTCCTGTTTTGGCGATCATGGTATTTCCGGTTCCGTGTCCGTGGCGGCGGAGGCGGACACGGGTTTTGCGCCACTTGTGGTTGCGTTATTTCCATTTCCGTGGGGTTTTTCGTGATGGCGGTAACAACGTTTCCGAGTCCGTGTGGTGCGCGCGACCGACAGCGTGTAATCGGATGGCTTTTCCGCAACCTTGCGGACACGGAAACGTTTTTACCGCCATCACAGATTTTGCACGGTCCCGGACTGGCAGGTTGTAATGAGGCCCATTGACATTCAAAGGAATTACACACATTCATGTCCAAGAGTGGGAGAAAAAGAGTCTCACTCTTGGCAGGATGGAAAAAAACAAACTCCAGAAATCCAGCAAAGCTGCTGGGGGACTCACTAGGTTAGGAAATTCAGTCTAAACAGAGAATTCTCCCTAACAGCGGGGTACGTGTATTACTGGGGTGGGCGGGGAAGTACAGGAGGCAAGTGTCCGGAACGGCCACACGCTCACCTACAACACGTATTAATGGAATCGACCGGGGCTAACGTGTGCGCCAAAAAAGACGCGCCAATCCGGAAAGATGTACGCCTGCAGGAAGCAGGCGTACATCGACCCGCGCAGCATAAAAGTACGCGCAAACAACAAACAAGCTCAGACGCCAGGATGAATATACCGTTCCTAGCAGCAGTGGCCGTGGGATACCGCAGGAGGAGGAGGAGGATAGTCAGGGCCAGAATTTGTACACCCAGAACAAGCCTTTTTGGGATGCCTGATGACCAGGTGTATGGGAGTTACAGGTTTCCACCTCACATAATACTCGACCTGGTCAGTGAGTGGGAGGATGACCTCACATCACCCACCGTGTGCTCCCAAGCACTCAGCCCCCTGCAGAAGGTCCTCAATGTACTGCACTTCTTGGCCACTGGATCATTTCAACAGACAACTGCTATAGTGGGGGGGTGTCACAGGCCACGCAGTCACGTTGCCTACACCAGGTGCTGGCCATCATGACTGCACGCCCATCAGTCCGCAGGCACATATACCTGCCCAGAACACCTGCAGAAAGGCAGGCTGTCGTCCGGGATTTTTACGGGGTGGCACACTTCCCCAAATTGCTAGGTGCCATTGATTGCACCCATGTGGCTCTACGTCCCCCCATGGCATCAGAGCACTTCTACAGAAACCAAAAGCACTGGCATTCCATCAACGTCCAGGTAGTATGTGATGCCAAGGGAATCATCACCTCAGTATATGCCAACTATCCAGGGTCCACCCACGACAGTTTCATTTACAGAATGTCAACCCTAAACCGGGACCTAGAAGCTGGGCGGCATGGCGATGCATGGCTGCTCAGTGAGTATAAATGCCACAGCACATGCATGCATGTCAGATACTGAGCAATGTCACAACCCCACTAATGATACCCATCACCACCTCCCCAGGGGATAGTGCCTACCCTCTGAGCACCCACATGATGATGCCAATTCGGAACCCCACCACGCCACCCGAGGTAAGATATAACACAGCCCATATTGCATCCCGGGGCATAGTGGATCGCACATTTGGAGTGCTCAAGTCACGCTTTCGCTCCCTTGACCATTCTGGCGGGCAGCTGTTATACGCTCCCCCAGTAGTGTGCAGGATCATAGTGGCAGCATGTGTCCTGCACAACGTTGCAACACGCCAGGGCCTGCCGGTAGACATGGTGGTGCCCCCACATCCCCAACCACAAGCATGGCCGCTGCGCATGGGAGGGGAAAGGGCACGGGGTGAGGCAGCCCGTACACAGCTGGTGGATAATTACTTCACCTAAAATCACACCCCTGTGGAGTGCACACAGCCCTGGCACATGCCAGCTGACAATCAATGATGATGACATAAGGGACAGTCAACTGTCACAACCATACCAGCCTGAGATTGGTCACCTGCAAGTGTTACATTGTGTGCCCTACGTACACAAACACCACCAATACTGTGTCATCAAAAGACACACTTCTATGCTGCAAAAATCATTACCCCCTTGCAAAATACAACATGACAACAGTGCCATGTCACCCAAACCCTCCCCAGCACCGCCACCCAACACACCATGGCATGTCATGCTATGTGAGAACAAACAAAGCAATCCCCAAAACATCACACAAGTGTCAAAGTACAGTGTCCTCAATGGAAACTGCCCACACACAATATGCTCCCAGTAATGTGAAAAACAACAAACATGACAAAATACTTACCAACAATTCAATGCAGCTACACAACCTCAAACATAGCATAAACATGACAGTACTAAGTTAAAGTAGTGGTAGTCTTGCAACCTGATCATGCCAGCACATCGGCCACTTCCAACTGTACAGTGCTGCTGCCACGCAAATGTCCAAGTGCACTGCTTACAACAAGAACTCCATCTCCAAAGTAGACGGCCTTGTGAAGACATGAGGAATTAACCTGCAAATTAGGCGAAAGACATGGATGCACAAGCACATAGCAATACACCATGCAGTGTACAATTCAACAACAATATCCACTAGAAATGTATACACAGTATTGACTACTGACTGCCCACACAGCTCATGGGAGTCCTACGTCACCGTATAAGTCAATGTCACTTGGGCACACCCTTTGCAAGCCCATGGAAACGGGAAGCAGGAGGGGTGTGTGTCTCACGAACCCAAGCATCTAACCCAAACTCAGGACAAGCCTGCATGTGCCCAGCTGGAATACAGTGGATGCCCACGGCAGCCACACAAGGCAACACACTGCAAAACAAACATAAAAATCAAAAATCAAAAATCAAAAATCAAAAATCAAAAATCAAAAATCAAAAATGGCCATGTGGGGGCCAGGGCGGGGGAGGCCACCGAGGAGGTCTGAGGACAGGGCGCGCACCAACACCCACCTGTGTGGATGTTGGGGAAATAAAACACCTCCATGGGCTCATGGCCTGCACGGCTATGCCAATGTGGGAGAACTGCTGCTGTCGCTATCATCACCCTCTGCTGCTGCCACAGGAGGTGGTGCTGCCACAGGAGGTGGTGGTGCAATGGGAGGCAGCCCACGCAAAGCCCTGGTATGGTCCTCCATGGCAGCAAGCAGGCGGGTGTGGAAGGTCTCGTTTTGGAGGATTATAGTGCGGAGATCCCCATGCAGCACCTGACGTGATGCACGGATCTCCTCCCGAGTTGCCTGCTTCTCAGCTGAGAGCGAACGTGTGAGCCGCTCCAGCTGCTGTTCTGTCCTCAAGTTAGTGGAAGTCTCAAGGTCAACAAGAGTCTCCCTGAGGTGATGGAGTTCTACCCTCAGGGCTTCCCTGTGGCCCTGGGACTCTATTGATATCGATTCGCGTAGAGTCTCCAGTGCCGCCCGTCTGTCCCTGTTGGACGTCAACATGTCCTCCCTGTGTGATTGGCAAATGGAGTCTGTTGCCTGCTGTAGTAGCTCCATCTGCCTGTCAGGGGGGACAATCGAAGTGGCCACCCTCTCCATTGCTTAAGTCATCATCTCAACTGATGCTGCCTGTTGGGTTGCCATACTGTAAATGGATTGTTCCCATGTGGAATTGCCTGGTGGCGTACGGCCACCGCATCGGCGGGCACCACACCTGTTTGGGGCAAGGCGATCTGCGCCTTGCTGTGCCGGCACTGCCTGAGGCTGCAGGACTGCATTCCCCCTCTGATCTGCTGGCCCAGGAACAGGATCATATGTTGTGGAGTGTGACCCTGCATCCGTAACCACCAAAGGCAGACTTACCAACACTGACATCCCCATAGAGGGTTCTACCCATGGTACAGGTGGGTTGGACAGAACAGAATCCCTGCCAAAAACACTTACCTGCAATGCCACATAGGTCTCATCATCTGAATCAACACCTGAATAGAGGTCTGGGGAGGTGCACCCAGAGGCACCCCTCGATAGAATGTTCTGCAGCAAGATTGGGTTCTCACCCACCACCACACCACTTCCCCCACTGGTGCCCGGTTGTGCCTGAGATTCCTCCTGGGTCTGCACCATCTCCTCAACCTCAACAGCATCAAGTACGTCATCCCCTGCAAATACATGAAAGACAAAAAATGGAAACAGGCATTAGCACCATAGCACACAAATAGGCCTGATAAGCTACAGAACCACTACATGATTTACCCAATTTACACATGTCCCACATGACTATAACCCTCCCATGCATGCACTGTCACTGAGTTTGAAGGGGACCTAAAAGGCAGACACTGATGACACCTACATGGAAGAGCAACACATTTGCTGCATGCTGGGTAGCACTGCCATCACATATTGGCCGGTGAGTGGCATGTCCAATACACATACAGGACACATGCCATCACACAGATGGCATGTACCATAGCCATGGTACATTCCACAAGTACATCCATATGTCAGTGAATGAATACTGTCAGCCATCCATGTGAGATGGACATGATGAGATGAAAAATGCAACATAGTGTGACAAAATAGGCATGTGCCACACACTGCAACACATCCAGTGTCCAAAAATACAGTGATTGCAGGCCGATGTATACATCAATGGTTTGTCACTTCAACATGACAGGAAACAACTATCATGTTCCACATTAAAACAGGCCCCAAAAATTCATGTGATCAGGCCAATACTCAATTAGCCTGAATGGTCAAATCATTCATTTAACAAGGTAACACATGTGGTCCAATGTGGGGTTCATCAATGACAGAAGCATGCCACAAATGTGACAATAGGGCTGAGGAATGCGTAGCCAAAGTTGGAGAATTGAAACAATCAGCCTGAACGAACACTGAAAAATACAAACAATGTTGTTGCAAGATGCCACTTCAAGGGCAACTGCCGTAATGTTGAGCCAAATTACTAATGTGGGCAGAAGGGATACTGTCACACCCAAATCCCAGGCCGCTGAATGTTTTGGATGAAGCACATGGGTGACCCATACCACTCAGGCACACACACCCTCACATGGCACTCAATCAGAACCCGTCACCCAAACAACATACACATGCATTACACACACATGCATGGGCACTCATCGGACAATGCTTCATAATCAGGTAGTCCTCCCACACCTTGGATCTGTTCCTCTGTGACGAAGGCCCCAGCAACAGACTCATGTTCAGTGAGTTCGTTGTCCTCTTGTGGAGACCCACCGCCAGTCACCAAAGTAGCGGCATGATTTGAGGCCAGCTTGTTCTTTGCTCTGCGTTTCAGGTTAATCCACCGCTTGTAGCAATCATCAGCTGAGCGCCTCACAAATCCAAGGGCACTTATGTGGTTGGCGATGGTCTGCCAGTGTGCCTTACGTTGACCAGGTGTGGTCTTGCACCCTGCAGTCACCAACATTTCGTGGCTATGTGCCAACACATAGCGCATAAGTGCATCAAGTTCCGGGTCATTAAAGCAAGGCTTCCTTGACGTGCCGGAGTGTGTAGAGGTGTCTGGGGTCTCAGCATGTCGTGCCAGAGCACACTTCTTCCTCTTCTTTAAAGGTGGAGCAGAGCCAGAGTGACTTATGCCACTCTGGTCAGTAGGGGCAGATTCACCGGTGGACTGGGTAGTAGGAGTGTGGGAATGCACAATGACCATAGTTGTTGATGCAGGCATTGGTTGCTGGGTAATGTTGGCAGGGGGAACGTCAGTTTGATGGACTGGGACTGACACTGTCCTGGCTGGGAGAGTCAGAGCTGGGGCAGATGGAGCTGCAGCTGCCCCTGTAGCCTCCCCACCCTGCATACTTGGGGCAGCAGATGACATAGCTGCCCCAGATCCACGTGGATTGGTGACAACAACTTGCACCATGCCCACCTTTTGAGGGTCGGCCAGCTTTGCCTCCCTTACCGCTTGGTTGCCTCCCAGCCATGGCACTGATGTTGTTGTGTGTATGGGAGTTGCAGTAAACTATTGTCCTGGGCAATTGGGGGTCAAAGGGGTAGGATACCAGATGCAATACGTACCCTAGTGCTCTAACAAGGTTGTCTGTGACCCCTGGGGGAATATGACGGGTCACGCAATGCACAGGCAGCCCAAAATTCAAAAATAAACGTGCACGCAACCCCTCGTAGACCACGTGCGTGAAAAAATGAACTCGCACTACGCTATGGCACCGAGAAACACAAAAATAAGCGTACGCATAATACACGCAGCCTACAATGACCTCTGAATTGGAACGCGACACACGGGGCAAGCACATTTGCTTAGTACGTGTGGAACTCACCGTCTGCTTGGAAAAAAAACGTGAAAAATATGCGCGTGTGCGTGTTGGCAACACCCCTGCCAAAAGAAGAATTGTATGCTGTCTGAGGAGACAGGACAAAAGGAGAAGTGAACTCTGTTTGAGGAAACAGGCCCAACAAAAAATCAGAAAAGAGCTGTCAGAGGTAGCAGGGAGTACGAACTAGAAACGCTGTGAAGTAATCGCGTGTGAACCGACAAGAAGTACAGATTTCGCCCACTCGCTCTCCACAAAAAGCACGTACAAGGAAATGGCATCCTACACGTAGCTTTTAAACCGGCCCACACGTACACGTCAGATACGTGTGTACCTGGGCGCTTTCCTCCAATTACACGTGATGACACTCAGACGTGCAGTTTTTCCACGTGTGCTCTGTCATCACGTGCTATGAGGGAAACGCCTGCGCGCGTAATGTAACTTATGCGCCTACGCACTAAGGGCCTTTCGTCCAATGGAATTGCGTGCGTGCGCTGACGCGCTTACGCGCTAAGGCCCTTTCCTCGAATTTCACGCTGACGTGCAATTTTTTCACGTGCCAAATCACTCCGTATCAAGCTGGCCATGCGAAAACACATGGAAGACCACACTCCTGCTCTGAAGGCCATTTTCCTGCCCCCAAGAGCCCCGAGCACGCTCCCACCTGCCACCTGCTACTGTCTGACTGCCTACTGCCCATGTGCCCTGCTATTTGCTGCCTGCACATCAGCCATCTGCAGGGGTGCAGTTGCTGTGTCCACCCCTGCTGGAACTGAAGACTCCCGACTGGGATACCATCGCTCCACAGCCCAGCCCCAGGACCCAGTTGCCCACCCACACCTACCTCTGGAGTTGCCATGTCGGGCACACCACCATCTGAGACCACTGGCAACCCCCAGCCAGAGAGGCAGAGGGCCACCAGCTTCACTGCCACCAAAGTTGGTGTCATGGTGGAGCAAGTCCTGGTGCAGTATGGTGCCCTCTTCGGAAGTTTGCGCACCGACAAGGAAGGACGGACCAGGATCTGAACGGACATCGTGACTGCCATCAACGCGGAGGGAGCGGCAGTCCGAAAATTCCAAAATGTTAAGAAGCGCTGGGAGGACTTGAGGTCCAGGACCCTCAACAAGGCCCGGCGCCTCTTGAAGGCAGCGGATGCTAAGGGGCGCCGGGGCCACCTGTCGGAACATCAAATGAGGGTCCTGGAATGCATATCCCCAGCACTCCACGTCCAGGTCCTTGAGAGGCAGACCCGTCTGGAGTCGAGTGGTAAGTGTACATGCATACTGATTGTAAGCTGTGCATGTGGTGGTGTGCCAGTAGTGTGGAGGTTGCACATGTGGTATTGTAGGGCCATGTATGGATGTGTATGTACAGGGCCGTGAGGCTAACACATGCGAGCCCTCTCATGTGTGAGACACATGGATGGTGCATGTGTGTGTAAGGTTGCATGCCAAATGCAGATGTGTGAGCACACATGCTTGAATGACTGTGTATGTAAATTGGCATGGTTGTGGTGTCACACATGGATGTCGGTTCCAGCTGCATGTAGCTGCCCCGTGTACATGTGCATGTGTGTGTATTTCACAAGGGTGCAACAGTGATGCAACATGGATGCTTGGAACACTGATATGTAGAAGACTGATTGCCAGATGTGACATGGATGCCGATCTCATCACTGCGACAGTTGGTGGAGGTGTACACATGCATCTAAGTGTGGTGGCGTGTGTGCATGTCTAGTGCACTCCCTGTGTTTCATGTGATGTCTGGCTCACCTTTGGCTGCTCATGCTGTTGTATGTGTATGGATGGTGCTGGCTGTTGCCATATGGCTGTGGAATTGCTCATGTGTGTGAGTTGACATGCCATGTGTGTTGGGGATTGGGATGCCATGTCTGAAGTTTGACACTGCCACTCATGTGGAACTGTCATGTGTGTATCAGTCCATTGTACTGTGACCTGATGCCTGTCTCCTATCTCTCCCTGTCTGCAGCATCAACTGATGAAGAGGGCAGAGAGGGTGCTGTGGAGCCCAGTGGCAGAGATCGCACCGCCAGCCGGAGACGCAAGGCCCGGCTCCCCTCCCAGGTTGTGATCTCATCGGGGAGTGAGGAGTCCGGTGCCGCATCCCAGGCCGCAGCTGCCGAGGGTAGATCCAAGAGGCGGAGGTCAGAGTTGGACTCCTTGGCAGCAGAAGGGGCAGCTGAGACCCCACAGGGTCCGACGGAGGAAGATGGCATGGAGTCATCCAGGTTGGTGGGTGGTTTGGTGAAGGAGGAGGCCATGCAAGGGACAGAGACGGGGTCTGGAGGTGGGGATTCCACTGGTGCTAGTGGTGCCGTGCAGGGGCAGGGACAGGAGGCAGCACAGGCCGCCGCGGAGGTGCCTGTGTGTAATCCTGTCCCCGATCCTGTCACTGCATCATCCCGCACCAGCAGGGATGCCTACGTCCAGACCCGTTCTCAGGGAGGGGATCGGCTTACACCAACTGGCCTTCCTCTCCCTGCGGATGTCGCTATCCGGCACCGAGTTGAGCCTATCCTGGGTGGGGTGCCGTTGCGTTGCGTCAACGTGCCATGCGAGGTGACCTGTAGTCTTTTCATGAGGAGACTGCACGTCTTCTCGCATGGCTCGTTGACCGCGTTGACCCACTGGGACAGCTCACCAGGGCCGGATTCCTCAGTTTTCTTGACCTTGTTCCGACCCCCTCCTTAACTGAACCACTATGCGCCAGTCTTCCTCCGTGCCATCTTCCCACCCATGTGTCACCTGGGTGCCCTGTGGAGCTGCCTCTGACCCTGCGGCCAGGCTGGTGGAGGAAACATCCCTGCCACAGTCGGGAGTCGGACGTCCAGCAGGGGTGGCCACCTCAACAGCTGCACCCCAGCTGGAGGAGGATGTGCAGGCAGCAGGAGCCAGGGCACAGGCAGAGGCACAGCAGAAGCAGCAACAAGGTGGGAGCCATGATGGCTCGGGGCCTTCAACATCGGAGGGGCAGGCAACGGCCAGAGGGCAGGAGGACCCAGGACGGGAAGTGTCTTCCGTGTGGCAGCGGTTGGGCCATGCTATAGATGCGGAGCGGCAGCGGGCGGAAGAGGCACGGCTCATGATGGTCAGGGTGGAGAACTCCATGCATAGGGCCTTGAGGCGGGCCGAGTGCCTCGAGGCCATTCGGAGGGACCTGAAGGTCCAGATGTCATTGTCCCTGTGAACCCTCGGGGCCATGGAAGAGGACCGCCTCCGGGACATCGAGCAGGAGTTCGATGATGCCCTGGCCCGGGAAATCAGAAAGTGAGCCGTTGGACTAGCCCGCTGCCATTGTAAATAGTTATATAGTGTTAGGTTTCCTTTTGTTTTTCTTTTCATTTGGGGCGCTTGGACAATGCCCCACCTTTTTTTATATAGTTGTTCATTATGTAGGGTTTTTGTAGGTTTCCTTTCAATGGTTGGGGCACCTGCCAGTAGGCCCCCACTCATGTCCCACTCATGTCCCCTTGCACCCCCACCCCCCAGCAGTGTGGGGCACCTGCCAGCAGGCCCCCACTCGTGTCCCCCTGCACCCCCACCCCCCAGCAGTGCTGACGTGCAAGATTTTCACATGCCAAATCACTCCGTATCAAGCTGGCCACGCGTACACACACAGAAGACCATGGTCCTGCCCTGAAGGCTATTTTCCTGCCCCCAAGTGCCCCGAGCACGCTCCCACCAGCCATCTGCTGCTGCCTGCCTGCCTGCTGCCCACGTGTCCTGCTATTTGGTGCCTGCACGTCAGCCATCTGCAGGGGTCCAGTTACTGTGTCCACCCCTGCTGGAACAGAAGACTCACGACTGGGATTCCATCGCTCCACAGCCCAGACCCAGGACCCGGTTGCCCACCCATTCCTGCCTCTGGGGTTGCCATGTCGGGCACATCTCCATCTGGCACCACGGGCAACCCCCAGCCAGAGAGGCAGAGGGCCACCAGCTTCACTGCCACCGAAGTTGGTGTCCTGGTGGAGCAAGTCCTGGGGCAGTATGATGCCCTCTTCGGAAGGTTGCGCGCCGACAAGGAAGGACGGACCAGGATCTGTACGGACATCGTGACTGCCATCAACGTGGAGGGGGTGGCAGTCCGAAGATTCCAACATGTCAAGAAGCGCTGGGAGGACTTGAGGTCCAGGACCCTCAACAAGGCCCGGCGCCTCGTGGAGGGGGGCCGGGGCAGCATGAGTACCATCCAGATGAGGGTCCTGGAACGCGTAGGCCCAGCGCTCCACGCCCAGATCCTTCGGCGGCAGACCCGTCCGGAGTTCAGCGGTAAGTGGCCAAGCATTGCTGTGTGACCCAGATTCCTGGGTGTCTTCTGCAGGGTTGTTATTGACACAAGGGGAATCATACCCTGTAACTGTTATGCCGATGCGGTGCATTTACTGCTCAGCGGCCTCTCAGCTGCTGATAGCATGGCTTGTTCTCTTCAACAAGACTTTTTGACATCCCTCCATTCCAGTATGAATACTGTACTTGAGAACAACATGTTTACATATTTCTCCTTTTTATTGGTTGCAATGACTATCTCACTAGCATTTGTTGCCACTATTTTGTCCAATATTTAACTCTGATGAATGCCAGAGACAGTCTTCCGAGATGTTGTTTATAATTTTGCCACTAAGTGACTTCATGTCATTCAAAGTCAGTTATAGTGTGTGCACCTGTATGCTCTAACCACAACACCCAAAGAGACACTGTGAGGAGGAGGAGAGCGTGACTTAGGCGTTCTTTCAAGCACATAGACATTCAGGCATATGTCATTCCCCATATCATTGGTGGACCGATGCTGAGTGTTTAACTGGTGTTCCAAGAATCCTTTGGGATCCAGGCTACGATCCTGGGGGAACCCATCAATCAACTTGGTGAACTTCTCAATCTACTGGTTGGTAGGTTTCCAATTACATCCACCAACGCTATTTTGATACTGTATGAAGTAGACACTACTGAGAATACTTTATTTTTTTTAATGTAATGTCATGCATTTACATTATGCATTCCCTGAATACTGAACAAATTAAGTACCTTACTCAAAGATTATTTTAATTTCAAGGTAAGCAAATATATGTTTGTTTTGTTAATATCAATATATAGATGTTGTATGGTGTCCTCATTCCAGGAATATGTTCAGTATACAGTGGATTTAGCACCTGAACCAATGGATCACCAAAAGTTAGGTCAGACTATTTTTTTTCCCGTTCCTTTGAATGCACATTGAAAAAACTTGCATATAACAAATTATAATCAATGACTTGGGTATAGCTTCAGTGGTTGAGGTGAACTGGCCGAGGCCTACTGTATGTTGCTATTTGAGATACAGTATAAGTTACTGTAGAACCTGTTTTATAGGGTGTGCTAAGAGTTACAGTGTTACGCCATATACTCTATTGCACCTCTATTGCCCCTTGCCACTTGTTAAGAAGATTCTTTCTATTAGTGATACTGAACCAGCTCCCATGTCTAGCTGTTACAGGACCCTGTATGAAAATATAACGAAATAAAGGAATGGGCAGACTATGCCCTGGAACCAACAGTCATGAAACCCTTAGGCATGTATTGACTGAATGCATAAGGTTAAAAGATAAAAGATACTAAAAAGATAATAATCTCAAATTATTGGTTAAAATGGCATACAACGTTGAAACTATAGAGAATATTATAATTGTTCTTTTATAATGTGCCTAATAGCAACAAGTGGTTGCTAACTGCAGAACCGGAATTTGAACCTCTGTTGCTCTGCGCTTTTTTGCTTCCAAGACAAACGCGTTGCCCCTGAGCTATCCTTCCTCCCCAATTTAATTTTGGGGTTGGTGTATGCAGAAATTCCGATAATTCTAGCACTGAGAAAACTATAGAATATAGAGAAAGAAATAATGCTGAAATCACTGCATAAAGTTTATTGCTTATGCTTATTTAGAAAATGACTGAATGTTGGAACAATGAAATTGTAGTTTTTAGTGAATGTTGGTTTTACCATTAAGTTTTTAAGATTTTACAATGATATGGATATATTTTTGATATTCATGTTGCAGTGATGATATGGTATGAAAATTAATGTTTTACTATAGCATACCTAATACATAAATACACTGTATTGCGAATGTCTCTGTAAAATATTGTGAATGTCTTTGTAAAATAGAATTTTGGGCACAGCTCCCTAGAATCAGAGATTCATGTTGACCAGCCCTCTGCCACAGAGGATGCGACCAAGATCGTTTTCAATAAGCTGTGCTGCCAGAAACGTAATTTACACCTCCTAGCAAACAATCTGTACATTATACGTTAGACTTTCAATGGGGAAGGAAGAAATACATTCCCCAGACAGAGAGTAATTGCTCCCAGAACAAAATGAAACATACTGTACTGTTAATTATTAACCTAACCCCAAATGGTCAATCTATTTTTTTGGACTGTTTGTGTTCGGGAAAACAAAAACAATACCATAAAATAAAGCAAGGCTAATTCAAAAAAAGGTTTTGGCAGAGGTGACATTCAAACCCATCTCCCACTGCTGCTCCCTATTCAGAGGTGAGGAGTTAAACCACTTCACTACCATTACCATGATTATGAAGCCTGCAGAAAGATACATGCCCTTTCACCTGGACATTCGTTTTAAGAAGGAAGAATTTGACTCTGAGGAAGAACTACTGGTAAGTATGGATATAACAGCATTGTACACCAGCATTCTGCAGCAACAGGCTCTGGAATGTGTCCGTAATCAACTGACACAACATAATTTGCAACAACGGGTACCAACAGAATTCATAACTGATCTGCCACACATAACCCTTACTAAAAACATTTTTGTATTCAATAACATCTTTTACCAACAGACATGCAGGACAGCAATGGCCGCTACATTTGCTCCAACATGATCATAATGTGTATGGCCTGGTTCGAGGAGACATACATCTATTCGCCAAACAACCCCTATTTTCAAAATATTTATAAATGGAAAAGATATTATCTCTATCTGGAAAGGCAGCTCCACTGCCCTGCAAGAATTTCTGAAATGGATCAACAACCACAACATGCATATCCAGTTCAACATGACATTCAGTGCCCTAGAGTCCCACTTTTTAGATCTCAATATTTATCATGATAATGGCAAATTGCAATGCACTCTGTTCAGAAAATTGACAAATCGCAATACAGTTTTGCACTACAAAAGCTATCACCCCTGTGCCATTGAAACAAAATCTTCCATATTGAGAATACTTAAAATTCCAGGCACAACTGTACAACACTTGATGATTATTACTGCATGCAAACAACTTAATGGTAGGTTGAAAGTCAGGAGCTATCCCAAGAAATTGCTTAATTAATTAGTAAAACGAGCCAGCTTAACACCACGAGAAACATAGTTCTCACCTAAAGCAAGATCAGAAACGGAGACAAGAATAACATGCGTCGCCATGTACTGCCAAAACACCTTGCAATTTAGACAACTCATCAAAAAGTTCTGGCCACTAATTAAGACTAGTGCTACCTGAAGAACCATACCCGAGGATGGTACTAAAAAGATCCAAATATTTAAAGGAATTCCTCACACATGCACAATTTCAGAAGAAACCTGCTAAAACCCAATTATGGAACCTACGTAGAGTGAGCGGACACTACCTTGAAGGACCTGTACTACATGGATATTCACAACAGAATTGCATCATTCATAGTAGGAGGTAAATCATGGGAATTGAGGCACTTCACAAATTGTAAAACATCCAATGTGATCTACTGTGTTCAATGCCCCTGCAGCAAGAAGTCCATGGGCCAAAAAACAAGGCCGGTGCATAAAAGAATTTAGAGAGCATCGCTACAGAATCAGATGCAGGACGAAAACAGCACCCTTTGTCACACATTACATCACTTATCAACACACACGAGATGCCATGACTTGGTGAGTGGTAGATGTGGTTAAAATGTCAGCCAACATAAGGAACGCTTTCACATATAAAGAATCACGGTGGATCCATAAACTGGGATAACACATTTCAGGGCTAAATGAAAAATCTTCCACAGCTTGGTTAATGTGACCATTCATATGCAGAAAGCATCAGCAGGTTCATTAATGTGTGTCTGACAATAATTTGGACCCAATGCAGATTCAGGGATCAGCCCATACTTCAATACCATCACCGGTTTGAGAGATAAAATCATTGGAATAAGCATTGCTGAAGTAATATACAAGTAAACACAAAATGCAAGGGAAATTCCATTGCGCAACATTTTGAAATAGACACATTACAAATGGTGGCATAGAAGTACAGGCTCATAACTGCCACCCAGAAACAAAGTGGCAAAGGACGGCATGTGGCATGAGGAAGGAGTTAACAAACTCAGGTACGTTGCCAATGGCAACGAGCCCGGACACGGTCATCACTACAGAGACGCGCTAATGGGTAAGCTCTTGGAAGCCACAGAGAAGTGGGCACGCATAGATGCCTGTAGTAAATGTAGAGAATAATGAAGTTATTCTCTTTACAGTCAGCCCCATCACAGGATTTCAAGGAGCTGCTCAGCACTTCCACATTGATAGAAAGACTAGTGAGAGCAGAATCCACATATGGCTACACAGCAAGGTAAGAGCCCCTTCGTCCATCAGCCAGCACATGCCTTTCCAAATTCGTTGGGGGACGGAAAATTAATCAAACAGAATTTTCTTTGGTAGGCATCATCATGTGCCTTGCTCTCAGGATTACCAGATGCAAAGATGGGTCTCCACGCGAACACTACCTGGGGAATGCGAGTTGTGTCCAGCCAGTATTGGTGTAGCGCTTACAAGCAACATTGAAACTTGCATGGAAAGATTAATTCCAGGCAGGTAAGACGAACCACTTATGTGTCAAATAGTAAAAGGACAACAGTGAAATTACATGCCCGTATCTAACATCAAGTCCTTCCACCTCTCAAACTACTATCCCTCTCATTCACAAGCACTGTGGTTCAAGGGTGCGGCAGAGCGCTGAGTGCAAGTGGGATAGAAGAAACAGCATGGTGCCAGGTTACTGAACAGTGATTGAATTTCATTTTTAGTTAGGGACATGTGCATTCTGACTTACAGATGGTAATAGGTTCCTCCTATTTGTTGTTTTCCAAGGGTTCAACTCATGAGTAGGTCCTGAGGATGGAGCCCAAACAGTAGTGCCACCAAAACTTCACCATAAAAGCAAGCGCATTAACTTTCCTGCCAGAATATAGCAGGGACAATAATACTGGAGACGTAGACCCTGAGTTGAAAAACATATTGTGAATACATAAAGTAGTATTCTCAATGTGAAATTAGAACATTAAGCCGTAATAGAATGCTTACGTGAAATGCCCAATATAAGTCAAATAAGGGCTGTGTTTGTACATAAACATACAGACGTTTGTGGGAATTTAGTGGTGCATTTACAGCATGTGGTATTTTGTTTTGTTTTATATGACTAGATTTGCTGTGTCAATACCTATTTTAATATAAAGGAAAAAGGAGAATAATCTGTTGATAAAAAATGTTGATGGATTTAAATCACAGTGAATGAAATAACATAACGAAAAAAAAGAAAAAAAAGAAGAGTGGCAGATAGCATTAATTGTCCCAGTAAATTGATAAGCATAAACTGCTGAATAATAGTTGAAGCAACATTGATTTAAATGTAATGTGGAAGGAAGTGGGTAATGAAGAGAGACGGTCGAAATCTGCTTCCGGCCCATCACCCGCACAACATGCAAATCGAAAGAAAAACCAATGACAACATGGCCACCGATCACATGAGTTTGCACTGATTCTCACTGCACTTTCAATGGACAAGTATAATGAAAACTCAGTCAACCATGCAAACCAAGGGAAGTTTGGACACTACGCAACGTGGACGTAGACCCACAAGATGACTCAAAAGACAATTCCATTGACAGCATTGTCTAACGTGTCGAGAAGCCATCACCTGGTCGTTTGAGACACTATGTCCTAGCTGTGCTAGACATGAAGCACACATGCCGTTTGCACATCGGGACACAATCACGCACCCAAAACACATGAAGAATACCTGCGCTCAGTTCTATAAGTTAGAGGACGGTAACATGCACATACTGCTTGCACGTTTATTATTTTATCATTATGTATCATCTCGCGCTCTTTAACACTTGTGTACGAGCGCGATATAAATAAAATATCATATCACATCATATCATATTAGCTTGTCGCAGCACCGCAACACGCAAGAAGCCAGAAGAGTTAATGGAAATGCCTGCAGATGCTTATATGCAACTAACCCTGCGGGATACTGGAGCACTCAAAGGGCCCACTGAGTAGATCCTACTGACCGATGGACACTATGGGGAAAACACATACAGTAGAAGCAAGGCTATGGCCCCGAAAACCACAATAGGCCACAACGATTTCTGAGAGCTAAGGATATGTTGAATGCAGAAAAGACCAGAGAGCTGCCATGTGCAGAGCAAGACTACTGCCAAGGTCACACCGTAGCAAGTGACATTCTTCTCCCTGACCTGAAGTAACACCAGAGCAACAGGCCTGGATGACTCTCCTAAAATCTACTAGCTAAGAATCAATATGTGTCCGAGGCTTGGGGGACAGTGGCTAGACCAATCACAAATTATGGTCCTAGGGGTTGGTACCAACCAATCAGTGGGTCTGCAAATTGAAACATTTAGAAGTAGCCTTTTTCAGGTCCAGGCCAAACACCTGACATGGGGAAGGCCTATCAGCTTATTGCTATAGGGGTTGCTATGGGTGAGTTACTACTCAACACCCAATCCTCATCGAGGTTAGGTTTGCTGGAGAAGGGCCCAGATTGTGATCCTGTTGGGACATCGGTTTCATTAATAAACTGGCCTGCGAGCCAGCATTCGACGAGATCATGCTTTGATTCCTGTCCGTATGTTATCCCTGATGGTTGTGTTGGCTGTAATAAACCACAGTTGAACTTGCTACCTGCCTGGACCTTTGTTCCTTTTGGGGAAGGGAAGGAGTTAGGCCTTCCATGAGTTCGATGTCCAAAGACTCCTAGCCAACCACCCTGCTTGCCTGGGAGTCATCCCTAAAAAGTTGGTAGCAGAGGCGATGGTTTGTGGCGTCAGCCCGGCCAGTCGCTGCCCCCTTCGCCGCCGGATCAGAAAGGCTGTGGGACCATCGTGGGTATT
The DNA here is from genome assembly GCF_040938575.1 of Ambystoma mexicanum. NCBI lineage: Eukaryota > Metazoa > Chordata > Amphibia > Caudata > Ambystomatidae > Ambystoma > Ambystoma mexicanum. Next base: position 1,044,329,224 of record NC_090936.1, read on the forward strand.
GCAGGAAGAACTGGAAGAGCACTAACCGGAGAAAGGCCATCGGGAACCGTTTGGAGCTATCCCACCCGCAATTGGTGAAGAGTCCAAGACACACCAGAAGGGCGAGGCGAGCAGTTGATGGGGAGTCAGAAGTCGGGCAGAGTCACCATACGCGGAACGTAAATATTGGTCCAGACAATTAGCAATGTGGGCATAAGGGCAGGTGTTGAGTAATTGGTGGGAGGAGGGAGGTGTTGTTGACAGTATTAATAGTATGTTTAGTATTGTTGATGGTGTTGTTGAATTGGGACCGAAGCAGAGGTAGTTGTCCCTTTTCTATGTTTGGGGAACATTTGGTCTTCAAGGTAAAAGGTTCTAGTGATTAACTCGGACTATTGACTTGAATGGCTCGGATTATAGACATATGTAAATAGAAGATAGCTGTGAATTGAGCATGTAGTCCGGAGCATAGATGACAGTATTCCCGTAAGGGTTAGCTGGAGCTATCCTAGATTGCGGAAGTGTATTGACTGGTTAAGTCTCCTAGAGAGACTTGTTTAACACGTTAGGCGACGCAACAGGTGCAGTTAATTACAAGATAATAGAAGTATACTGTGCCCTGGGGAGGCAGGAAGATAGCTGTGGGGTTTTTGAGACTTGTTGGGGAAATTATGCACAGGAGTGGGACCAACGGGTTATTGTTTCGTATTGTGTCTGTTTATTAGGTCAGAGATTTAGCTTGGTGACATCACCCTCAGGTCGGTGCATAGGAAGGTGTTTTGTGACGGTGAGGAGCTACTCTTGTGGACTTGGGATTGGTAGAGAGGTGAACAAGAGGCAGTGCGCGGAAGGCACATGCGCAGGATTGTGACAGTGCCGGGGACGGCAGTAGTCTGTGAAGGTGGGGCTGTACGCGGCTTATGACGTGCAAGGTGCAGTGCCGTAGAGGCACATAGCAATTGAAGTATACATAGATCCATTGCAATTAAATCCTTCTTCCTTGATAGCAGATTGTTGAAACCCTCGATTTGAGGTCAGGTAAACGCATAATGTACACCATGTATCAGGGAGTGATCGGGGGCTGACCCCCATCCAACATCTCTGTAAGGCCCTGCCCCTATATAAAGACAAAATAATAAAATATAGTGTACAGTGGGCCCAGAGCACCGAAAAGAAAACAGCATGGCCATGGCCGCATAACGGAAGCTTCTCCCGGAACATCAGCAATCACTATTGACACACTTACAGGACACCTATAAGGGAAAGAAGTTAGGAAAATGCATGGCCATATTCAAAATATGGTGTGTGTTTCAAGGAGGGGCGGCAGACCAGGTAAGGATGATGAGCCAGCAGGAGGTGAAGGAAAAGGAGCAAGGCCCTTCTGCACCCCCTCCTGTACCTTCTAACATAGCATCCGATGAAATAGAGGAGGACCAGGGGAAATATCCACTGAGGGAATTATGTGCCACAGAGGGATATTTAAACCCAACATATAAACCACCACCATATACTCAGGATGAAAACATACGAACTACAGGGCAGCCTACCAGCAGCACTGAAGTAAACAGGGGGTGTTTGCAGCAAGTGAAGGCAGAGATTGAGGGAATGGGGCCGGAGGGGTGGATAGCAGCACAAATACTCATGAAATTAAAGGGACAGACAACTGTGATGGCAGGAGGGGGCAGTACAAGCAACAGAGAGCTTGGAAAAGGAGCAGAACAGACATGAATAGCCAGCTCAAATAGCAGAAGGAGCAGCGGGAGAAGGAAAGAAAGGAGAAACTGGAACGGGAAATAACCGAACGGAGGAAGGAGAAGGAGCGTATGGATAAGGAACGGGCGGAGAGAATAGAACGAGAACAGAAGGAGAGGAGACGGAGGAATGGGAAAGAAAAGGGAAGGAATAGAAAGAGGCACAACTGGCTGAGTGGAGACGGAAGATAATAGAGCACGAAACACGTAAGTACGAAGAAAGAAAGCAGAGGAAGTTACAGATTGACAGGCTGGCAAGGGAGGAAGATGAGCGAGCAATAAAAGCAGCAAGAAAGTTGAGTTTCGTAGATGACTTCTGTAGTGACATGGGCGCAGAATCCGACGATGAAGGCAGACATGACAAGGACGAGAGGGGAGGGTACAGCAAACTCTACCTCACAAGGGCAGGCGAAGGGACATCATGGGATGCATGTCTTACAGACAGCGGAACAAGGGTTGGACATGGGTGAAGCAAAGCAACACACCCTGGACAAGCACACTGTACAAGATACATACATCTTCAGTCTAAGAGACCTTCCAGGGTGGTGAAGGGAGGAAACAAAACTGGCACATTCTAGATGGCGACTTTCTCTGGCACACGAAGAAACAAAAAGTTTACCCATACTAGAGCCTACTAACATACCGTAGGCTCTAGTGGATGAGAGAGGACCTATTCAGGTCAGGCAATATCGACGGACACCAGAAAGGGATGCTTACTCGTAAATGCCCCTTCTGGAAAGGGGAGGGACACAGCCTCAGTATGTGCCTTGGAAACACACAGATAAAGAGAATGTCAAATGTAGGCTACCTTTATTAAGTGCAGGACCTGGGAAGTGGATATATGAAATGGAGAAGTAAAGTGTCTATTGATATCAATATTGGGTGACGTGGATGATTATATGTGGAAGAGGGCAGGGTTCCCTGTGGGTGACCGTACACAACACAGCACATGACGGGTCACCATTTGCAAACTGTACAGCAGCGGTATGGCAAGCATTACGGACACAATACCCAGACACGTCAGACATAGGAGCAATAACGTCAAGCTAGATGCATGACAGCGAGTATCCTGTTGAGTACATTCAAGCGATCTAAGCACCTTTGGCACCTCGAAACTCGACAGCAGTGGGACAAAAACGATAGCAATCTTTTATCATATCTTAGTGCAGGGGTTACCAGAACCTGTACAGAAAAGCTTGAGGAAATTGGTCGGGATGGAAGAAAAGGGGTGACCAGAAATACAGCTCATCACAGTACACCACTGCAGGCTGTGGCAAGAAAAAGTAAAACAAAAGACAGAGGAGAAGAAAGCTGACGAGGCTAAATTAGTACAAAAGAAACTATCTAAATATGCCATGGAAGGAGCAATGATCACTAGCCCCGCACCGCAGGGGCAAACACTGCAGCAACAGTACCAGCAGCAGCAACCAGCACAGTTCGCACCACCCATGGGAGGGGGCTACATAGGGCGAGGTGGGTTCCAACAAGGGTTCAGAGGAAGGGGAGGATTCCAAAGGAGACGTGGCTTTGGACACCAGATGCGCCATAACCAGGGAGGGTTTTGGGGATACAGCAAACAGGGATCTCAAAATACAGGAGACTTTTCTGGCGGTTTCAAAGGACAAGGGCGGGAGCCACCATTATGTTGGACATGTGGACTGCTAGGGCATATCTTGAGAACATGTCGATTTGGGGGGTTCCAACACAATTGGGGCGATCAAGGGCAACAGCAGTATGCCACCGGGCAAGGGGACTATGGGATGCAGAACCAGCAGCAACAGTGGCAGATGCAGGTCTCATTCCAACAGACACCACAGATGCCAACACAAGCACCACCACCACAGCAAACACAGGTACAGACACATATACCACAAATTGCTGTGCCCTTACCCCAGTACCTACACACACCACAATCCTGAGGGATGACACAGCAATTGCCACAAATACAGAATGCTGACACAGCAGAGCCCATGGAAACCCTAGCCACGATCCCAGGAAGATGGCTGGGAGGGGTCACCATGGTGGAAAACAACCCGTTTACAGGGAAAGGATTATCAATGTACCCACAATCGGATAACCCACAGAAGGACTTGATGTGTCCCATCCTGTTGGTCACACCCAACCCTGCGGCGGAACATCGCATAAGGGTGACGATAGGTGACAAAACTTCTTCCTTTCTTGTTGACACTGGAGCGACTAGGTCATGCATTAGGGACGGGACATTTGCGTTGTCAGGGGATGCCATGAACACTCAAGGATTCTCTGGGGCTCAAGCAGTGGTTCCTTTCACTAATAACATTTCCTTATCTATCAGAGATCACAACTTATCTTTACCATTGCTCTACTCTAGACAGGCACCTGTTAACCTATTGGGACGTGCCATCATGAGCAGACTAAACATGACCATCTCCTTCACTGACAAAGGCATAATATGTTCCACACCAGGTATACACATGTTGAAGGTAAGACAGATCGTCCATGCATATTGTGGGAACAGAGTACAGAGGCGGGTGCCATTGGACCCCGAGATATTTCAATACGGGACTGACATGGCAATTGCCTGGATGCCAGGCATAGCAGAGAAAGTATGAAGGGTACCAGGTGAGTACATCTTCAGACCAGAAACACCATTGGATGAGCCAGAAGGAACAATAGTGCCAGTAGACATCGAGGCAGTTTTGGCAAGGGAAGACTGGATCGCAGTACATGTCACAGACAACCAAGGGAGAGCATTGAGAGCAATAATCGGGGTGGCAGAAGGTTGCAGACTCACGACAGTGACAGATGAAGAATTCTTTGAGGAAGAAAGATTGGAAATGGAAATGGTGTTTGAGTGTGAGGTTATGGTTACCGATCAGCTACAGAGAGGTGGCACAGAGAATGGCGATGGTGCTAGAGGCACCGCCGACATTCTGGGAGGAAGACATGGCCAAGATACCCTACAGCCCATGGACCACGAGTCCCTATGATGTAGGGTGCATAAAAAGCATAGAGGAAGCGAACATAAAACTCAAACCTGGAGCAATACTACAACAAGTGAAGCAGTACCCCCAACTGAGAGAGGCATTTTGGTACCATCAGAATCTCACTGCAGTGTACCCCGTGCACAATGCAAATTGGGGGTCATCGCATTTTATTCAAGACTTGGGCCCCCTTAACCACATTGTACAAGCAGAATATACAATTGCGGCAAACCCTGCAATGTTATTATGTGGCATTCTTGCAGAAGCCACCTGCTTCACTGTCATTGATTTGAAGAATGCCTTTTTCTCAGTACCATTACACCCGGACTCACAAGACCTGGCCAGTTATATGTATTGCAACCAGAAGTGGAAACATACTCAGTTCCCACAAGGGTACTGTGAATCTTCATCTAGTTTCAACAGGGTGATCCAGATGGATCTCAGCAACATTGAGAAAGAAAGCACAGTAGTACAATAGATAGATGACATTCTGATTTGTAATAAAACAGAGGACCAATGCAGGACAGACTTGGTACACATGTTAACATTGCTAGCAGACAAGGGGTACAAGGTGGACAAGGCCAAGCTCCAGTACCGTCAAAGTGAAGTATTGTACATTGGACAGATAATATCTAAAGAAGGGAGGTACATTGCCCCAAAGAGAGCACAGGCTATATTTGACACCCCACAACCTACAACCTACAACAGTGAGGGAAATGCAATGGTTCGTGGGGTTGTGCAATTACTCCAGGGCATGAGTCTTTGACTACAGCACATATACAAGGCTGCTACTGACTGCACTGAAGGAGGCTCAAAAGGGAAGAAATACACTCACATGGACCACAGAGATGACTGATGCCTTCACAGATTTTAAAATAGCCATATGTAACACTCCAGTGTTAGGGACCCCAGACTATAAAAAATATTTTTTCCTATTTTCACACACTGACGGTGTGACAATGAAGGCAGTAATGACCCAAAAGACAAGCATGGGCCATAAGCCTTTGGCTTACTACAGTGGGCACTTGGACCTAGTCATGAAAGGCCACTACACATGCAAACAGACTCTGGCAGCTGCAGCTTTTGCTGTAGAAAGAGCATCTACAATAACAATGGGATGCACAACTACTCTCTTCGTGGAGCACGACCTGTTTGCCATATTGCACAAACCAAAAAACACACTGACTACACAGAAAGCATCAGGATACAAGATAATATTATCCAAGGCAGAACTGAAAGTACGAAGATGCAAAACTGTAAATCCAGCACTGATCCTGGCAGATGTCCATCAACCTGGGGACTGGGCTCATGACTGCACCAAGAACACAGAACAATTCAGTGAGACACGCACGGTGTAGGAGGATGCACTTGAGGGTGGAGATGTCCCCTACAATCTGATGGGGTGAGAAGGACAGTAGCTGCTGTAGTGAGGCTAATAGAAGATGGAACAAGTGAGGCAGTTGGGAAAGCTAGGCTACCATCTAATTATTCAGCACAAGCAGCGGAATTAGTGGCTCTCATCTTGGCTCTACAGCACAGCGTAGGAAAAAAGTGTCAATGTATTCAGATAGTGCCTATGTAACCTACACAGTACACTCGGGATTGGCACGATGGCTCAGGAGAGGGTACAGAAGAGCAAACGAGACCCCGGTGCAGCATCACTGTTGTTAGGTGAACTGATTGAGGTTATAACATTCACAGGAACTGACATTGGTGAAGTGCCAAGCACACACCAAAGGAGAAGATGCCATTTCAAGGGGAAACGAAGCAGCAGACTATGAAGCAACATGTGCAGCATACTTTGGGGAATTGTGGGAACTAAAAGAAAGGCCCAACCTCCCAGGAGGGGCGAGAAATATGGTATTGAAGGAAGGGTACAACCACCTACAAGAAACTCGAATTATGGAGGTGCAAGGAGCCGGACCCAGGGAGGAAAAGGAACTATAGGTAAAACAAGGATGTTCCATATCCCCTACAGATGCCCTATGGCGACAGAATAACACAGGGAAAGTGGTCATGCCACTGGCGCTACTGAGAACTGCATTAGCACAATTGCATCCTCCAACACACACAGGGAAAGAGGTCATTGCTGCATGTATTGGAGAATCCTGGTTTTGCCCTAATCTAAGCGAACAAGTGACACATTTTATAAGTACGTGTTTAACCTGTCAACATCACACAACACCCTGAGAGTTTTAGGAGGAGCCATACCAAGATCCGAAGGCCCATTCTTACATCTCCATGTTGACTACGTGGACATGATCCAGGTATGTCAAGGGTCCCGCTATATGATAGCGGTTGTCTGTCCATTCTCAAGGTGGATCGAAGAAGGACCTTGTTCACATACCGACGTGCTGAGGGCAGCAACATTTTTAGTAATTGAAGTATTCCCGAGATGGGACATGTGTGAGGTTCTGCGGTCTGACAATGGCCCTCAATTTGCCATTGAAATGTTCCAACATATCACTACCTTGCTCGGAAAAAAAACACAAATTTGCGTGTGTGTACCATCCGCAAGCAAATGGAATGTGTGAACGCCTCAATGTCCTCCTGAAGGAGAGCATTGCCAAAACTCAACAAAGCACCAAGAAGAGCTGGCTCCACTGTTTTCCATTGGCTCTTTTCGAATTGCGCAACAAACCAGGGTCCGACCACCATTTAACGCCCCATGAGGTGGTAAAAGAATGGCGTATGCGCCTCCTACTGGCTCCCCCCAATAGGGCACTTAAGGACTGTGAGAATGCTGCTGATGCTTTGGGACAAGAAATGTTTGACTATGTTACTTCACTGGTTTCTAGCGCTTCTTTTATCTCTTGCCAGATACAGTGTACCCAGGGCAGGCCAGAAGATGACAAGCAAGAGACCTCCATCGAACAGGCACAACAGCAAACAAGGAAACATTCAATACAAGTAGGAGACATTGGGCTGCTTAAGAACTTTGTCAGGCGCTGGAACGCGCCACGAGTCACTGGGCCCCACACAGTGAAGGCTGTGACCGTCCGAACCGTTCGACAATGGGGGAAAACAGCCTGGAATGACTTGCAAGATGTCAAGCCCTACAAAGCATCGCCTCGCCCAGAAGCACAACTACAGAGATCAACAGGGCCAATGCAATGGTTACCGACGATCCTCAAGAGAACACAAATACCCATGAACTAGAGACTACCAGTCAACCCATGATCAGACGCTCCCAGGTGACCGACATGCCTACAGCCACATTAGTGCCACTGGACCAGTGAAGAACATTCTCCTTACTATTTTTTGTATCCATACATTGCTGAATAACTGCTTGAGCAAGTTTCGCACCTTCCACAGCTGTAACACATTTCCATGACTTAATCCCTTATTCCGCACACGCAGGCTCCAAATAAATAAAGTGATAATTGAGTGCTCAACATCTGTAACACTGTTTTGTTCTTTCTCTCTCTCATCCTTCGCACATGCAGGTTGTTGCATATGTTGTAAAGTAGGCAGGGAACAGCTTGATGTTGCCTCCCGTTGATCACCCCGAGACATTTTCCAATCAATTTGTCCACTCTGTTAGGAGACCAAGATATCCCAGAGCACAATCCTGAGGTGTATTTTTTGCCTTTATAGAATACCTTGCACAAACATATCCCCAACTTGAACGCAGTGCGTACCCTGTTCTACCCACACTGAGAGACCCCTTGATAAGAAAGGTTTGGGAGGAAGTATTTGTTTTCGCACTGAACGATTATTTAGTTCTCAGAGCTTAAACATACTGACAATCACTAACCAAATAACACCTGTCTTGCAATTTTCAGGCGGACAACTTTATCGACTCATCAGCTGCTCGGACGAAGCATTGTAAGTAGGTACAATGGATACAATAAAGTTGGTGCTAATTTTTGTAAATGTATTGGTCCCCACTGGGTTAATGGGTACCACACTGTGGCAGAAAATCACCTTGCTGTCATGGTCACAGGCCCCAGAACACATAAACCACACCATCTAGTGATGGGGGTAATGGGTCACTTGACTCACTTATGTCCCTTTGGGACTCATAAACACAGGGGCCCTGGCACTTTGGCACCAGGTTAATATAGAGGTGTGAGCAGGAACAATTTATTTCAGTGCAGGAGTGCTTTTATTTTACTTCAGTGCACACTATTTCAGTGCAGGAGTGCTTTTATTTTACTTCAGTGCTGGCGCGCAGTGGAGCAAGTGCGGTGGTCAAGTGTGGTGGTACTGTCTAGCTGTGCCCCGTTTGTTCGCTGCGACGAGAAGCTGTTTGGATTTGCTTGCCGAGTCTGCCATTTGACGTGCTGGTGTCAGCGCATCTGATTGGCTGCTAGCGCTGGGTACGTCTGAATTAGCCCACCGGCAGCATCCTTGTAAATGAACTAACAGACTGTTTACAGACTGGTAATAGACTTTTACTCTTCTTTCTGTTTACTGCAGAACGCTAATCCCGCCTCCTATATATTACACGCATCCACGCAGTGGCACGCGCACAGTGGAGCAAGTGCGGCGGTCAAGTGTGGTGGTACTGTCTAGCTGTCTAGCGTACCGGTTTTAACCATTTTTCTTTTTCTTTCCCTTATCTGGTCTTTCTGGCTCAGTAGTTTATTGTTACTTACAGAGTGAATTAGTCTCCTTTCAATATTTGTACGAGAAAAATGACGGTTCGAAAATGTACCCTAAAGTCCGGTATGCCTCAGGTAGCTGGTTTACTGCTCTCAGCAACTAACGCAAAAGCAACCGTTTTGAAACCTCCAACGAATAAATCTGTGTTTCAGCTAATAGATCCACCGAGGGCCAAACCGCGGCGTACCTGTTCCTTATCAGCAGACATTCGCTCTTATTATGACAGCGACATATAAACAGGAACGGGTACGATAGTGGAACCTGGATGGACAATGCAACTACGAACATGTGCAGATACAGGGCACCTAAGTCTGACTGCTCCGAACACAGGTACTGTGAATATATTAAGGGAAGCGGCCGTTGAATTAATGTCTCAACTTATCTCAGTTGCAATTGAAACAGTGCCCATTAACATGGAAAGGATCGAAAAACAAATTTCGACATTACCCAATGCTTCCACTGCTACTACGAAAATGTCAGGAAAACGAACGACTGTATTTAGCACATCATTAAAGGCTATAATGCCAGAAATCAGCGGTACGATGAAAGTAACCGATACGACATTAGAAGCAGCACTTACTGCAGGAGAACTACTTCCTGTGGAAATGCAAAAAGTGATGGTATATCCTTATAGTTCCGAAACAGAGCTTTCATACAAAGAAAACGAGCCCAGTAATTGTGATATACCAGCGTCAACCAAAATGGCTCCCTGAATCCTAGAACCTATAAGATGCTCTGTAGAAGCACAAATGAAGCTTCGGAGAGCCTATAAAAATGTAACGTCAGTGGGGGAGATTGATAAAGAAGCACTTGACTTCATGAACACGACAAGCAGCTCAGAAATCCCTGAAGCTGACATTGCATACATCTGTTCTAACTCAGAGGATTTAAAACAGCTGCATGAGGATCACACACACAGTCACATAGAGAAAACAAGTCATCTTGCAGCAAATCATCAAGTTTCCCCGCACAATCGAACTCAGGAGGTCGAGTTGCAACAGCCTAAAATTTTGGAGCAATCAGACGCCCAAGTAATCGAAGTGTCATTATCATTTATAGCACCAACACCTCGGCGCTCAAAATTCCAAGAAATAATGCACGACTCTGATTTCTTTTTTCAAGAAAGCGCAGTCCAAGCGCTTTTCATTTCCTGAGGCCCCGGCTCTCAACAATCCGCTGAGTGCAATGAACACTGCATTACTGTCAGTAGCCAAATTGTATGAAGTGTTGGATAGTAAAATAAATCATCAAAGAGAATTACTTGCCAAGCTGCTTGAAGAGAGAAGCAGTTCTCAGAACGTTAAAAGTAACACTCCTATGACAAGAGAAGCTGAGCAAATGGACCATAACAGCCCAAGTGAAATTGACGGGAAGAGTGAGCAAATGCAAAATAAAGAGTCTTGCAAATCCCCAAAGGAGCCAGAAACTTGTCGGCTACTAAATATAGTATTAGATGCAGCCGAGACTGATTGTCAATTGACTGAAAATCAACAACCATTAAATGAAAACCAATCGATAATAATAGTACCAGAACCAATAGATGAGAGGACCCTATCAAAGCCGAAGAACATGTTTGAGTTATTTGGATTAAGTACTAGTGAACAAACAATGAATAGTGACCGTCCTCAGCCACCTAAAAATAACAGGAGGGGGCCAAAAAAGTTGAATATTAAAATTGATTTTAAAAGTGTAAAAGCTAAAGGGTGTAAATATATAAAAGCCCACTCGAGACTTACGTAAAAGATGTTGTCACCTAATACATCAATTCCAGTAGCTTAAACAGTACCATCATATAAACCTTTAGACGACTTAGTGGCACTCTCCAGGCAAATCACCTCCCCGAAGGTTGTACAATCTAACCAAGCTGGGAAAGAAATTATAATTCCTATGATGAATCCGAGTGAGATCACTGATAATAATCAGGTGAATTCTGCTGGAGCAACCAGTTCATCCAAAGTCGGGGCTCCATCAACTGAAATAACCATCGAAAGTCTCTGAGAAGAAATTAGAGACTCTATTAAGGCATATCAATTAAAACAGACAGCAACTATTCTATCAAGTGATCCCTTTCCGAAGTCCTGCAGTAAAGCTGTTAGCTTGACAGAAAAAAACAAGCAAAGTGTACCTATAAAGTTGCCGGAGTTGACCTCTATACGGGCAGTTGGATCGATGATGACCGACCAGAATGAAGGTCATTTGACATTACCGAAGCACAAATGCATAAATACTTCACAAGATAAAGTTCAAACATTCCATAAAATTCCAAATATTCAAGAGTGGAATATGGAGTTAGCCACTTCGGCTATTATGTGTAATCAAGATTTAAGAAAATTAATTAAGTCATCAATGGATTCCTATGTCATAGACATTCAAGCTCAACATTCAAATTCAATATCTCAATCTAGTATTACATTTCCGAATGTGGGACCTTTGATTCAAGGACCTAGTGTGATACCTAGGCAGCAAACCCAACAATCAGACATTAATTTCCGTGCTCCAGCGCAGGTACAACAATCGCTGCAGGCATTGGCAAATACAAGTAGATCAGCCTCAACCAAACAAACTTATTGTCTTAGCCTGAAATGTAGAGCATTACCATTTCAAAGTTATGTGTTTAATCGTACACGCATTCTTAATATATGCACTGAAATTTCAATCTTAAAGGATTTAATTTCAACGGACCTCGACTTAATTGAGTTCGCAAATCATGAAGATGCCTCTGAGGCAAATATATATATGAGATCCGGCTTAATTTATGATATATTGTGGCAGGCCAGAATGAGTTTATTCGATCTGGGCTTTATACTGTCACAGATTAACTCTCCAATTAGTGAACAAGCTGAAAAATCTCAAGTGAAAATCTATCAACCCAGAAGTGCCAAACCAAAGCAAGCCTTAACGACAGGGGTGCAAAATTATGGGGCAAGTTCATGACAGACCTTGAGTCAGACTTCGACCTGCCTAGTTTCTTGGAACACTAGAGGTCATAACCATTTTATAAGTTCGAGTAAGATTGATCTCGAAGAATATGACCTCGTTGTACTCCAAGAGACGTGGCTCACGGAGTCCCCAGTATGGGACTCCCACATTCTCTTTAACACTATGGCTGTTAAAAAGCAAAAAGGCTGACCATCGGGTGGACTCCTACTAGCAGTTAAGAAAACTTGTGGTTTCACAGGAAAGGAATATCATTCCCCCTCCCCATATTTTCAAGTTGTGAGACTTCCTAGAGCCACAGTTGACATCATCATTGTAAATATATACTGGTGTAAGTTGAATTTGACCTCTGTTCCATTTTTTACGCACTTATTATGGCATTTGGACAATATTGCCATAACTAATAACACTGCAAATGTAGTAATAGTGGGTGATTTAAATATGCATTTGCTCTCAGATACCAATTTATCTCAGACAAATGATGAGAGTATTTGGAGCAGAATCATGAAAGATAGAGGTTACATCATGTTAAACAATGTGTGTAATGGAAATGCCCCTAATGGCATTACCTGGCAAAGAGGCACATCAAGTGCTTTATTGGATTACGTCTATGTAAACAATGGATTCCTTCCTCAAGTGGAATCTATGGAAATTGTTCCATCCAATCTGAGTGACCATAATAAGTTGGTTATGCGTTTTAAATATCCCACTAGATGGTGGTTCCAGCAGGGGAATGCAAATCTGTCCCACATTAGTGTAAATAATCATGGCCATTGCCTGAAATGAAATCTTCAAAAGCTCACACAGTTTGGAAATAGTCTTGGTGAAATGTATAATTCTGATCATATTGATACTCAGAACTGCTATGTTGACAAAATGCAAATATTTAGACAGACCATCATGCCCAATTTAACTGTAAAAATCAAACATCAACATCCGTTTGATTCTAACATTCAACAGGCGAAAGCTGACCTAAAACGGGCTCTGCGTAATTTGATATATTACCCTATCAACATGCAGGCCATTATGAAGATGCAATTGAAACTGGGCTATAAGCAATGGCTGAAAGAGTGGAAAATAGGTGTGCACCAAGAAAATAGCGAGCAAATGCTAAATCAATTAGTCAAGAAATCAACAAGCGGTATCTGGGCTTGTATAAATAGAACCACTGGGAGAACCCAGACTGCAGCATTGATAAATCCAATACCAAATCAGGATTGGGAAATATATTTTAGAGATATTTATCAATCTCCAATACCTGAAATGAATTGGTCTCTACAAGCTATTACTAGGTCTCACGCTTTTCCAATAGATATGGATGACATTTTGGGTTGTATTAAGATTCTAAGCCGATCACGTGCCTGTGGGCCAGATGGACTACACAATGGCATGCTCAAGGACCACCCACATGAGAAACAAATGATTTTGATACAAATTTTTGAGAATATTTTTGTGTCCGGCCAAATACCACGGAAGCAATCGATTATAGCTCCCATATTTAAAAAAGACAATACAGTCGACCCAAAGGCGTATCGGCCTTTTGCACTTCTAGACTGTCCGGGTAAGATCTTCGGACGTCTAGTCTTGAAACAATTTAACACATGGCTAAACGTACAGAGCCTTTGGGATAGATTCCAGACGGGATTTATACCAGAGATAGGCACAGGAATAAATGTCATCACTCTGAATAGCATAATTTATCAGGCTCTTGAACGAAGGGAGGCCTTGTATGTAGCCTTTATTGATTTCCGTATGGCTTTTGACACGGTTCCGCACAAGTTGCTATACAGGACAATTAATGAATAGTGGTTGCCCATGGTCAATTTTAAAGTGGATCATAGAATTTCACATGGACACTTCTATCCAAATTAGACTAAATAGTGAGGGCTTGATTTTAATAACACTGCTCGAGGGCTAAAACAAGGATGCCTGCTGGTATCTGCGTTGTTTAATTTTTTCATCGGACATATAAACTCCTGATTCAAATCTATTGTGTCAGATTCACCAAGAATCAATGGTATTGAAATTCAACATCTTTTATATGCAGATGATATGTTTTTATTTTCTAAAACACCAAATGGTTTACGTGCCTTATTGAAATCGTTAGAAACGTATTGTGTTGAAAGCTATATCTCAGTTAATGTAACTAAAACTAAAGTTATTCAATTTGGCACTTCTAAACAGAGATCTGAATCCTATCGCTGGCCTTTGCAGACAGCAAACCTAGATTCAATCTTCTCATAAATATATTTGGGAACGCTGATAACACAACAAGCAAGCACTCCCGAACAAGAATGTCATTTGAAACATAAAGCGATAATGATAGTATCCCAGGCGCGTTTAATTAAAGCCAAGTACTGCAAATTCTCATTAAAACCTCTTATAATATATTATAAGCAGAAATGTATTCCTATGCTTACATATGGCACCGAAGCGTTTAAGATCAAAACATATGCCTATTGGGCAGTACTTGAAGGATACTATTGGAAACGTATATTGAATCTTCCTATGTCAGAACCCATATGCATAGTAAGGCATGAGCTGGGTCTATTGTCAATATATGCATTTTACAAGTGGAAACTCTGTTCTCTTTACAGAAAATGTTTAATGGCATGTAATGGTAATGGTAATGGCATCATATGTATTGTTGCAAATTACTTACTCAAATCAGAAGATGGTTTTCCCATGGCATGGAGAACAAAGGCGCAGGGAATTCTCATAGAATTTAATCTTTCTGTAACTACTTTAATTGAAAACTCAAATGCTGTTAAAATTCATTTATGGAAAATGGATTGGATTCATACAAGATGTGCCTGTCTCGCATATCAGGCATTCAAAGATAATCCGTTTAACTTAAAACGATATGGCATGACGGAATCGTATTTAACTCTTTTTCCAAACTCCCGCCAAAGAGATGATTTCCTGCGCTTCCGTTTAAACATATGGCCAACACATGAAATACTATGCAGAAGAAAAATGCTACCTTTGGATGCCTTACCTTGTCATTTTTGTAATTCTGCCCCTGAAACGCTAAAACATCTATGTACTGAGTGTGTCAAATTACATACACAGAGAGTTCTAATTTTTAAGCCCTTATTTTTAGGATCGTGTATTCTAACTAGTATCGAGTTATGGAATTTATTATTTCACACATCGAGGAAATCGGTTAGGTATGCTATTTTGAATTTTCTGTATGGTCTAAAATTGATTGGAAAAAAAGAAGAAAAAACCTGCACAAAGCGAACTGAAAATATAGCGGTTATACGCATAAGTTAGTATAACATAACATTCTATATGAATAGCATGTTAGATCTAGTCCGGACGGAGATTAATATTTTATTCATAAATGATATGCGTGAATATATAAATTTAATCTATAGATAATATTATGTACTTTTTTAGATGGTTGTTTTTGTAAATAATATCAAATATTGTATATGTATTTTATTTTTTTGTGATGTTGTAATGTTGAAAAATCAAGTTTCTACTTGATTGAAACAACAATAAAATGATTTGTTGTTTGCTGGAGTACTTTTATTTTACAATAACTTTCCAGGTGCTGAAAGCCTTTATGTTACGCTCACCTGGTATCCACAGGGACGTCACCCAGCTGGGTTACTCGCAGGTATGCTTCTCAGCTTTGCCCTGATGTGGTCTGCGGGGAAGGTTCTGCCTTGTGGTAGAATTAGGTGTGCTCTCCGTCCTGCCTTCTTTGCAGGGGCGCGTTGTCTTTCATGGGCGAGTGCGGTCCAGTTACTTCACTGACACCGGCCCGTTTGATATTGTTCAGGTAGGTCTTATTGCTGTTCTTAAGTTTTGTTGCTATCCTGCATGCCTTTCTTTGTTTAAAATGTCTCTTTTTCCTCCCTTAGGTATGCGGAGCTTCAGCGCGGCGAACTGGCTTGGGTGAGCCACGCTGGTAAATGATGGTGCAGTAAGAGCGCTATGATGCGGTAAGTAAGCACTATGCACAGTGCTGCGAAGTCTTGCCTTTGCTAACCTGTGTTTTCCTTCCTTGTAGGTCGCAGTGTTCTTCAGCGCGAGAGGAATTTCCGGAGTGGTGCCAGCCAAGAGGCGACCAGCCAGGTAAGCCTTTTGAGCAGTTCGTAAATTGTAAATGTCTCTTGCCTCTATCTTCCTCTTTCAGGTCATTCTGTCCGGGAGGCATGCAGATTCGAGGAAGCTGTTCTCAGTAGCTGCGAGTGTTTAAAGATGAAGACTGCAGGTAAGATGCTGCTGCTAATGATGTTCCTTTTGTCTCCTTGCAGGTTCTGCTTCTCCGAGGTTCGAGGGAATAGCTGGACAGGGTGAGCATCATGTTGCAAGCTGCAAAGTAACACGAAGGATGTTCTGCAGTCAGGGTGTGGTTTATATAGCCCAGATAAAGTAGTACCAGGGAAAGTAGTTCCAGGCCTGCCACACCCAAAACACTAGACCGCATAGCTTGGTTCTTAGGAACCAAGCTATGTGGATGCCTCTATGTTGGCTGACAATACAATAAAGTAGTTCCCAAGCACATTGTTGTTCATGGTGTATGAGCCTGGCACCATAGGCGCCAGGACTGGCCCCATGAGGGTTTTGAAGAGGATGCCAGGCTCTAGAGGCCCGAGTCCTGACTCCACCTGGCCAATGGGTTTGCCAGAGGAGGTTTTGAGCGAGGGTTGTGACAGCACTCCCGCCTAAGGCCCCTCCCATGGTGTTCCTTCTGTCGGGCCCAGGTTTGGTTGGGAAGTTCCGATGGAATTTTCTGATTAAATGTGGTGCGTGGATATTCTCACTGGGCTCCCAGGACCTATCTTGTGGTCCAAATCCTTTCCAATCAACGAGATAATATAGCTTGGTCCTAGAGTATTTAGAGTCCAAGATATCTTTGACTTCGAATTCTGGTTCTCTGTCAACAAGTATGGGCTTAGGTGGTGTCCCAATCCGTGTGCCGGGTTGCATTGGTTTCAGGAGGGACACATGGAATACCGGGTGGATGTGTAGATTAGGTGGTAAATCCACTTTCATGGCTGCTGGGTTGATAATTGCCTTAATGGTAAAAGGTCCTAAGAATCTGGGATGAAAGGACCGCGTTCCCTTGATGGGTACGAATTTTGTGGCTAACCAAACTTTGTCTCCTACTTGATAATCAGGGGCCTTTTTTCGGTGTTTGTCGGCGAATCTCTTTTGTTTTTCTTTGGCATGAATAAGGTGTTCCTTGACCCTTTTGAAAGCCTGAGTAATGGTTGTGTGTAGAGTCTTTACCGCTGGCATTTCCAAGCTGGCTGGAAGGTCTAGTTCAGAGGTACGTGGATGTCTGCCATGAAGGGTATAGAAAGGCGTTTGTCCCGTGCTTGAATGCAAAGAATTGTTATATGCATATTCAGCTATCTATAGTAGGTCTTTCCAATTCCTTTGTTCGTGGTGCAGCATGCACCGTAAATATTGCTCGAGTGTCTGATTGGTTCTCTCGGTTTGGCCATCCGTTTGGGGATGGTGACTGGTAGATAGCCAAACGTCGATCTGCGCCATTACACAGCATTTTTTCCAGAAGTTTGAAACAAACTGGCTGCCTCGATCAGAGACCAGAACCGAAGGGAAGCCATGTAGCTTAATCACGCCCTCCAGGAACACTTTTGCTAAAGTGACTGCGTCTGGGAGGCCATTGAGAGGAATAAAATGGGCCATCTTCGAGAATAAGTCCACAACTACAAGGATGGTGTTGAACCCTTGGCTTGGAGGTAGATCAGTGATGAAGTCAAGGGAAAGAGTGTGCCATGGAACTGGAGGAATGTCCAATGGTTGTAGGAGACCAGATGGTTTTTGTTTCTGTGATTTATTTTGTGCGCAGACTCCACAGGACTGAATATACTGAATGATGTCCTTACGCCAGGTAGGCCACCAAAAGTTCTCTTTCACCTTAGCTAGGATTTTGGTGATCCCAGGATGCCCTTCGATCAGTGAATCGTGATAGTTTGAAATAATATGCTGTTGTAATTCCTTCTTGGGTACATATAGGCGATCCCTAAAAAAGGGTAGGTGGTCCTTGATGGTATATTGTTCTCCTTGAGTTTGCCTTGCGAGGTAGGCATCAGGATTCATTGTCCATTGGATTTCTTTTCATAGTTCTGCTTGTGTTAAGGCTGTTGTGATACCCAAGAGTTTGTCTTCAGGTATAATAGGTACTGGGTCTGGAGTTGTATATACTATTTCAGCTATGCCAATGCGAGATAAGGCATCCGCCTTTCTGTTTCTGACTCCTCGTCGAAATGTGATTAAATAATCATATTCGGCGAAGAAAAGGGCCCACCGTAATTGGCGCGAGGACTGGGCCTTGGCTGTTTTGAGATATTGCAGGTTTTCGGTGGTCTGTGATGACTGTAATGGTGTGTCTGGCCCCCAGAAGGTAGTGCCTCCAGGCTTTAAAGGCGGATTTGATAGCCAGGAGTTCCTTGTCAGTGATGGCATAATTAATCTCTGGAGGTGAGAACTTTTTCGACCAGAAGGCCACAGGATGTTGCTGCCCGGTTTCCGCGTCTCTCTGTGAAAGGACAGCCCCATTTGCGAGACTGGACGTATCAGTTTCAACGACATAAGGGAGATCTGGACGAGGATGTCGCAGGATTGGAGTGGAGGTAAACCTTTGTTTCAGTTCCTGAAAGGCTTCTTCTGCTTCTTCGGTCCGAGCAAACTTTTTATTGTTTTTTCGTAATAGTACTGTGATTGGGTGCACAACCTGAGAGAAGTCTGGGATGAACCGGCGGTAGAAGTTTGCAACGCCCAGCATGCTTTGTACCCCTTTCAGAGACGTTGGTGAAGGCCATTTCAGAATGGCATCTACCTTGTGCACGTCCATTCTGATGCCTCCTGGAGTAAGGATAAAACCAAGAAATTCTACTTCGGTGACGTGAAAAAAGCATTTTTCAAGCTTTGAAAACAAGAGAGGTTGACGGAGCTTGGTGAGGACTGGCCAAACATGCCTGACATGATCTTGTTCTGAGGCTGAGTATACTAAGATGCCGTCTATGTACACTAAGGCGCACACATCAATTAACTCCCTTAAGATGTCATTCATGAAATATTGGAATGCCGCAGGAGCGTTGCATAACCCGAAGGGCATGACTTGATATTCAAACAAGCCGTACATAGTACGGAAGGCGGTTTTTCATTCATCTCCTTTTCTGTCTCGGACCAGGTGGAACGCTCCTCGAAGGTCCAATATGGTATAAATCTGGGCATCTTTAACTTGGTCTAGCATCTCAGGGATAAGTGGCAAGGGGTAGCGGTTCTTCACGGTGATGTGGTTCAATGCGCGGTAGTCAATACAGGTTCTCAAGTCTCCTTCCTTTTTCGGTACGAAGAACAAAGGACTGGCTGCAGGGGACTTCGAAGGACGGATAAATCTGTTTGCAAGGTACTGGTCTAAATAGGATTTCAAACGAAGGTTTTCTGGTTCTGTGAGAGCATAGATCCTGCCGCAAGGGATTTGTGCACCAGGAACAAGGTCGATCTGACAGTCATAGGGCCTGTGCGGCGGCAATGTATTGGCTTGGTCCTTTCGGAAAACATCCTGGAAATCATGGTATTCACTTGGCAAGGTATTAGTTGCTCCCAGGGTTGATACTGTCGCTCCGGGAGTCATGGGGATACAGACGTCGGGTTTCTCCTCTTGGTAATAGCAGGCAGGGTAACAGTCACCGGGGAACGTTAATTTTCGTGCCTGACAGTCTATCAAAGGGTTGTGAGCAACCAACCATGGCATCCCTAGTATTAGCCTGAACTGAGGTGCCTTGATGAGATCGAATAAAATAGACTCCCAATGTCCATCCTGACACAGCAAGGTTACTCTGGCTGTGCACTGGGTTACTGGTCCGGAAGCGATTTCTGTCCCATCCACGGTGGTTACCTTGTCCATAGTTGGCTTAGAACACAAAGAAAGCCCCATCTCTGCTGCCAGTTCTTGATCAATATAATTTCCAACTGCTCCGCTAACGATGTATGCTTCACTGGCATGCATTCTTGACGACTGTTGGTGGTTAATTAAGATCACTGGTATTGCAAAGTGCGAGGTCAGCAACTCTTTCTTCTCACTCGACAAACGACCTCTACGTTTGTCGAGCTTGGTAGTTTCCCGATTCCTTAGCTTCATCCTTCTCTGTGGCCCTGACTGTTCTTCTTGGGGATTTTACTGGACAGTCCTTCAAGAAATGTCCTGGTTTCCCACAATACAAACAAAGCTGTTGTTGTCTTCTTTTGTCCTGCTCTTGTTTTGTTAATGGAGTTCGTATCCTGCCAATCTGCATGGGTTCTACAGCATTTTCAGGTGCACGGGGTGTGTTTTCCCTTGGTTGAACATACACGGTCCTTTTTAGACCAGTCTGCCTTTCGGTCCTGCAACCGGTGGTCTAGCTGCACGACCAGATTTGTGAATTCTGCACAGTCTCTGGGTGATTCAACCACCTGGGCTAAGACGTCCTTTAATTTGCCTCGTAAGCTTGATGGAATAACGTGGTTCTTTTGTTTTCTGGCCACCTAGGTTCAGCAACCAGTCTGTTGAAAGTAGCAATGTACGTTAACAAGTCCTGATTCCCTTGTCGGAGGGACAAGAGTTCATTGTCTACTGCTTGTTCCTGGGTATGGCGAGCAAAAAGTTTTTCCATTTCTCTCTGGAACCCCCCAAAGGCATGTAATAGAAAGATCGTCATGGGTTACCAATGGCACCGACCAATCTGCTGCACTACCACTCAGGTATGATAAGACAAAAGCTACCCGAGCTTGGTCATTTGGAAATGCTCCAGGCCTACAAAGAAAATGAAGGCGGCACTGATTGATGAATGCCGCATACTTCCGTGGGTCACCTGAGAACCATTCTGGTAGTGCCAGGGGCACTGTTCCAGGTAACGTGATCTGTACCAGAGTGGGTGGTATGGCGGGGTTTTGCATCATTGGATTGCTTCCAGGTAGAGGCGTCTTTCCTGCCTGAATCTCTTCAGTGCGTTCCTTGGTCATTATTAGGTCTCTCCGGAGGGCATTAGTCTCTTGTCGGGCAGAATGAACCTCTGCACAAAGCTCTCCTAGTAATTGGGCCAATTGGTCCATTTCTGATGTCTCCATGGCGCCCAGGTGGATTTGTTATGGTAGGCTTCGTGTTCTGTTACGCTCACCTGGTATCCACAGGGACGCCTCCCAGCTGGGTTACTCGCTGGTATGCTTCTCAGCTTTACCCTGATGTGGTCTGCAGGGAAGGTTCTGCCTTGTGGTAGAATTAGGTGTGCTCTCCGTCCTGCCTTCTTTGCAGGGGCGCGTTGTCTTTCATGGGCGAGTGCGGTCCAGTTACTTCACTGACACCGGCCCGTTTGATATTTTTCAGGTAGGTCTTATTGCTGTTCTTTAGTTTTGTTGCTATCCTGCATGCCTTTCTTTGTTTAAAATGTCTCTTTTTCCTTCCCTTAGGTATGCAGAGCTTCAGCGCGGCAAACTGGCTTGGTTGAGCCCCGCTTGTAAATGATGCCGCAGTAAGAGCTCTATGATGCAGTGTGGTTTATATAGCCCAGGTAAAGTAGTACCAGGGAAAGTAGTTCCAGGCCTGCCACACCCAAAACACTAGACCGCATCGCTTGGTTCTTACGGCGAGGGTCGTGACACTTTATTCCAGAGAACATCCCCATGTGCTGACTCATCGGGCGTGCTTCCCTAGGCCTGGTCTTCAGGTGCTGACTCATCTGGTGTGGCAGGGCGTGGCAGCAGGCAGGCCAGAGCTACTGGGCGTGGCCAAGAACAATACTATATAAACCCACCGATCCTTCAAGCAAAAAGTGTGCATTACTTTGCACCTCCGTGCAACGTGATGCTTACCGCCGCCTGGACCAGCTACTTATCTAATGATCCTGCAACAACAGCATCCTTACCTGGACCCTGGCTCACATCTCACGGCAATGCTCCATCTTCTTGGCAGATCCTGAATCGACACTGCAGCACCTGCCCTCCCTGTCCCCTGAAGCTGAATTCCTGAAACGAGAAAAGAAGACAAGGCAAGGTTAGAACTCCCGAAAAAACCCAACCGAGGGTCGCGCTCTATTTAAAACCCAATGCACACCATAAGGCAGATTTAAAGGCTACTTACCAGCTGTCGGACCATCAAAGCCCCGCTCCTCCATACCGCCGGCTCCGCTTCTTCTAGCACAGCTACCGCCGTGCAAGGGGAGAGAGCAGAGAAAAGAGACATTACATACAAATGACAGAGAAAGAACTTTACAAATACAATTACAACAGTCGGAAGACAAGTGGGCAAGTGGAAACACTTACCTACAAGAGAAGTGGAGTCGTCGCAGCTGGCCTGGACTTCCACAACAAGGGACCAGTGAAGGAACTCAGTTCCCTTCAACAAGCGCCCCTGCCAGAAGCAGCAGGAACGAGAGCTCATCATCATCATTCAGCAGGTGAGCTTCAAGAGTAGTGCAACCCCAGGGAAGCCACATCCAGGGAGAAGAGGTATGGAGAAGGGGTCAGGGACCACAGGCTGATACAACCCCCCTTATATTCACGCAGGAACCGCACTGCTCATCACTGCAGTTTCCCACACAGACGCAAGGGATGAACAGACAAGAGGAGTTTCATCCCTGGGAGGGCTGCGACCGTGCCCCAATGCCTCCGCAGAGACCAGGAGAGCATAACAGAACGCAAAGCCTCCTACAAATCTCTGCCTGGGCATTATGGAAACTTCAGAAATGGACCAGTTGGCCCAGTTACTGGGAGAGTTATGGGCTGGAGTTCATGCCTCAAGACAGGAAACCAATGCCTTAAGGAGGGACCTCATTGTGAATCGAGAACGCACAAACGATTTAGCAAGGCAGATGCTCCAAGCACAGGCTGGCCAAGCCCCATTACCAGGGCTGGGCTACCCTATTCTGCCACCACAGTCAACGCAAAGGCTTGTACAGGTGGTTCTTCCAGGGGCAGTTCCCTTAGCTCGCCTGAATGCTTCACTGGTGATCCAAATAAGTATGCTGTATTCATGAATCAATGCCGCCTTCATTTCCTGTGCAGACCTGGGGCCTTCCCAAACGATCAATCCAGGGTGGCATTTGTACTTTCATATTTGGGAGTAAGTGTGGCGGACTGATCTATACACTTGGTAACTCAAGATGACCCCTTGCTTCGGGACTTTGGGGGTTTTCAGCGCGAAATGGAGAAACTATTTGCACGGCATGCCCAAGGTCAGTCTCTGGACAACAAATTATTGTCACTCCGGCAGGGTAACCAAGATTTGTTAACCTACATCACGTCCTTCAACCGTTTTATAGTCCAAACAAATTGGCCAGAGGGAAAAAGAACTAAGAACTACGCTCTTTCACCGTGGATTACGAGGGAAGCTTAAGGACATTCTAGCCCAAGTAGTAAATCCCCGAGAGGGGTGTGCTGAATACATTGACCTAACAGTTCAACTTGATCATAGATTGCAGAATCGGAAAATGGATAGAGCCAGAGCTGAAGGGCAGTCAGGCTATGTGCAACCCCGTGAGAATCAGGCCAAGCCACATGAATGGTCAGACCCAATGCAGATCGGGGGCTTGCACAGCCCTCTCACCAAGGTGGAAAGAGAAAATTGAAGACAGCAACAGCTCTGCTTGTATTGTGGCAAAACAGGACACTTTCTCCGAGAATGTCTGGTGAAACCACCCAGGAGAACAGTCGGAGCAACTGACTGACAAGAGTGAAGAAGACCTGGACTCGGGGAAACTCTGACGCCCCGTAAGTGTAGGGGTCCACTTGTCGAGCGGTGAAAAGGAACCAATACAGACCTCACACCTAGTCATCCCGGTGCTCATGGTAGACCACAAACACCCATCCAAAATGCATGCTTTAGAAGCATACATTGACAGTGGAGCTGTGAGGAATTACATTGACCTAGATCTGGCTATCCGGATAGGTTTTCCTCTCTGACAGAATCAGAGATCGGAAAATGTTACAGTGGTTGATGGATCTCAGTTATCATCTGGCCCTGTGATGCATTATACCGAAAAAGTTACGCTTCTGTGGCAGGGAGGACACCAAGAGGACATCACCTTCGATCTCATTGGCACTCCTCAGTTTCAAATGATATTAGGGCTGCCTTGGCTGGAAACCCATAATCCCAAGATCGACTGGCGTAAATGAGTTCTGACTTTTCCCCAGACTGTGCTAACACCTGTTTCAACAAAGAATGCTTAGTGAAAGATCACACTAAAACAAGTTCAAAGAAAGGAATCGTATTAGGTCGCACCAGTTATTTACCCTATTTCAAAAGGAGAAAGCAAATACCTTACCCCCGCACAGAACGTACGACTGCTAAATTGATCTTGTACCCGGAGCCCAGATTCCTTGCAGTCGGATTTACACCCTAACGGAGCAAGAAAACCAACATTTAAAAACATACTTGGATCAGTGTTTAGCCAACGGCTTCATTCGCCCGTTAAAATCCCCTGCTTCCTCAACCTTATTTTTCGTGCCTAAGAAGGAGGGAGACCTGAGAACTTGCATTGACTAAAGAGCCCTCAATCAGATCACGGTACCCATTGCCACTCATTCCAGAACTTCTGGATCAAGTAAAAAATTCCCAAATGTATACCAAATTGGATTTACGATGGGCCTACCATCTGGTAAGAGTCAAAAAGGGGATAAGTGGAAGACAGCCTTTCGCACAAAATATGGCCTTCACAAATATCAGTTTATGCCCTTTGGGCTATGTAATGCCCCTGCAGCGTTCCAATATTTTATGAACGATGTGCTCCATGAACTATTGGATGTGTGCGCACTCATCTATATCGACGTCATCCTCATTTAATTAACCATAAAGAAGGATCATGTCAGACACGTCCGGGCTGTTTTAGAAAGACTTCGACAACATTGGCAGTACACCAAGTTGGAGAAATGCTTCTTTCACGTGACGGAGGCTGAATTCCTCGGGTTTATAGTCACACCGCGAGGGGTACACATGGACACGCACAAAGTAGATACCATTCTCCAATGGCCCTCACCAACTTCCACGAAAGGTGTACAAAGTGTGCTCGGGATTACCAATTTTTATCGTCGGTTCATCCCAGGATTCTCCCAGATTGTTCACCCCATCACATCCCTGCTGCGAAAGAACAAACAATTTCAGTGGACCACAGAAGCAGAAGAAGCCTTCCAGACCCTTAAACGAGCATTCACATCAGCACCCATTTTATGGCATCCCCGACCCGAATTGCCATACATCGTCGAAATCGATGCTTCCAATGTAGCAATGGGAGCGGTTTTGTCTCAGTGAGATACCGAAACAGGACAATTACATCCTGTGGTTTTCTGGTCTCGTAAGTTCTCTGCTCCCAAATTGAACTATGCGATCACAGATAAAGAACTGTTAGCAATAAAAGCGTTATTCAAGGCATGGAGGCATTACCTTCTTGGAGCCAGGCACACAGTCACCGTCATTACGGACCATCGTAACCTAGAATATCTGAAAACCTCAAAAGCACAATCACCACATCAACTCCGC
Source organism: Ambystoma mexicanum (assembly GCF_040938575.1). NCBI lineage: Eukaryota > Metazoa > Chordata > Amphibia > Caudata > Ambystomatidae > Ambystoma > Ambystoma mexicanum. The sequence goes on from NC_090936.1 coordinate 1,044,354,960, forward strand.
TGGGCTATCTTTTTTGCAGAATGTAACTTTGTCATTACCTACAGACCCAGAGTACGCAATATAAAATCGGACGTCCTATCACGAATGAGCGAAGATGAAAAGGATGAAAAGGCGTTCACCACACCAGATCCCGTGGCAATCATTCCTGAAGATCGAATCCTGAACACGATTGCAGCAACTGCCACTTGGGACGACCTAAAAATTGACCTTCAACACTTGATGAACCAATCAGAACAGCAGGAATGGCTGTCAAGAGGAGACCACTACACTATTGTGAACAATCTACCGCACTTTCAAGGGAGACTGTACATTCCGGATAAAGACCTGCAAAACCAAATTATAGCAAACTACCATGACTCTTTAATAGAAGAACATCCAGGAATGGCTAAAACTCAAGCTAAGATAAAGAAAACTTACTGGTGGCCCACTTGGTGCAAAGATATTGCCCAGTTCATCGCAACCTGTGGTGTTTGCGCTCAGCACAAGTCTCAAAAACAAAGTCCTGCAGGCCTTCTACGTCCTTTGATGGTGCCCAGTGCCTTGGCATATGCTGTCTGTGGATTTTATTACTGATCTTCCCCCCTGCAACGGATACAACACCATCCTGGTCATCGTGGATCTGTCCTCTAAAATGGCCCATTTAATGCATCTAAAAGGGGTCCCGACGGTCTCTACCCTAGCCACCGTCTTTTCGGAACAAATTGTCTGACTACACGGATTCCCATCAACATTGATATCAGACCGCGGAACTCAGTTTGTCTCAGCTCTCTGGAGGAGATGTAGCAGAATCGCCAAAATGGACTTTCGGTTGTCCACAAGTCATCATCCCCAAACCGATGGCCAGACCGAACGGACCAATCAAACTCTAGAGCAGTACTTAAGTGTCAGAACGGTCGAGACGATTCTACCCCCCCGAACCTTCTCCTCACCTGATGTTTCAGAAGAGCTATATCTGTGTTTCGGTGTTCTACTGGAGCTGGTCTTCTTAGGATCCTGGGGCTTCCTTTCCTTGGCTTTCTTTTCTTTCTTGTTGTGCAAATAAGGTCTGGCTCCCTCAGAAGCCACTTTGGCAGGATAGGGAACCTGTCCTCGGTGGACCGCGAGGAGCCAAACCTCAAACCAGGGAAAAAGCCAACAGCACAAAAAACCCTGGGTTCACAGATCATCTGTTCTTGGTAGGAGGATCGCAAGTATTACAGTCTAAGGCCCCACTGGTAGGTAAGCTGGGATCGTAATGACTTCTGGGAGGTGTAGTTTCCAGACCAGGTGGCCCGAAAAGTAAGCAAGACAGGTGATCACCGGAGCCAGTGTAGAAGGAGGCACTCTTCAGCGCTAGTGAGGCTTTGGACTGATGCGGAGTAGAGGAGAGGAATGAGTACTCAATAGGAAATAATGGAGGAGCAAAGAGAAGAAAGAGGAAGAACTCTTGAAGGAGCGAGGAGCGGCGCAGAACGAGGTAGGTGTAGAAAGGTAAAAGGACTGTCAGAGTTCCAATGAGAAATAGATAGGCAAGAAAAGAACTGAAAGCATAAGAAATTGAATTAGAAAGGAAGAGGAGAAAGGTACGGTAGTTACCTCAATAACGGTTACAGCACAAAGGAATAGAAAAAGACTCACCGGTTGTGTCCACAGTCCTTAAAAAGGAACCAGGGGAATAGAAGGGCACCAAAAGCCCCAAAGTCAAGGAAAATAAGGTTGGCTGGCTCACCGGAGGACAAACAAGAGCCAACTACCAGCGCGAGCGTCCACGGTGCACAGAAAACGCCAACACCCGGAAAAGTGGAGGTCCGAGCTAGCAAGCGCTAACCAGGGCGAGAGGAGGAAAAGTAAATCAAGGAGGTGAGAAAAATAACACTCAAATGAAGGAAAAACTGTAAGCGACACAGCAGCATTAGAAAGTCAGAATGACGGATACAACGCGCTGTTCCGGGGGGCGTGGCACACTATGTATCCATGGCGCCCATGTTAGGGGAACACTAGAACGCTGAAATGATGCCGAAGCGCTCTAATGCTTCCACATCTGCCAGAGCTTCCAAGGACGGGTTCTGACATTAAGGTGCATGTTACAACAAACCGAAGATACCTGGAAGGACATACTCTGGTTAGCCGAATATGCGTACAACGATTCCATCCACACCAGTACAGGACAAACGCCATTTTACACAGTATATGGTCGACATCCACGAACATCTGTCTTTGATTTGCTAGAAGCACTGGAGATGCCAGCGGTAACGACCTTGCATGAAACCATCACTCAAGTCCTTTAGTAGGAAGCAGAACATTTGACCAGAGCCAAAGAAAAGCAGACCGAAACCGAAAGGAGGTTCCAAATTATCAGGTCAGGGACAAGGTTTGGTTAGCTTCCAAAACATTTCTCTGAAGGGGCCACAAATCTTCCGTGCCAGGTACCTAGGACCCTATTCCATCAAAGCTGTGATCAACCCTGCGGCCATGAAATTAGAATTACCGGCCCACATGCGGATCCACCCGGTGTTTCATGTCTCCCTCCTAAAACCATTGAGACTAGGTACGTGGATCGATACTCCACCGGATTCCGAAATAGTTGAAGGAGAACCAGAATACGAAGTTAAAAGGATCCTAGACTCTAAGATGGTCTGGTCCAAGCTATACTACCTTATAGACTGGAAAGGTTATGGACCCCAAGATCGGACCTGGGAACCCAGTGAACTTGTCCATGCTCCACCATTAATCAGAGGGTTCCACCACAACAACCCCACTAAACCAGGACCAGGGGGCACCCGCCTTGAGAGGGGCCTTGAGGGGGAGTGCTGTCATGGCCAGGGGCCTCCGAACACATAAACCACACCATCTAGTGACGGGGCAATGGGTCACTTGACTCACTTATGTCCCTTTGGGACTCATAAACACAGAGCCCTGGCTGGACTCCGTCCTGGTGCCTTTGACACCATGTTCATATAGAGATGTGAGCAGGAACACTTTATTTCAGTGCAGGAGTGCTTTTATTTAACTTCAGTGTACACTTTATTTCAGTGCAGGAGTGCTTTTAATTTACTTCAGTGCTGGAGTGCTTTTATTTTACAAGAACTTTACAGGTGCTGAAAGCCTTTATTCCAGAGAACATCCCCATGTGCTGACTCATACCGAAAACACCCAACCCAGGATCGCGACGCATTTAAAACCCAACGTGCTGCCTAAGGCACCATTAAAGGCTACTTACCAGCTGTCGGACCATCTCAGCCCCGCTTCTCCGTACCGCCGGCTCTGCTTCTTCTACCACAGCTACCGCCGGCACCGCTACACCACCTGCAAGGGGAGAAAGCAGAGAAAAGAGACATTACATACAAAGGACAGAGAACAAACTTTACAAATACAAGTACAACAGTCAGAAGACAAGCGGGCAAGTGGAAACAAGGGAAACACTTACCTACAAGAGAAGTGGAGTAGTCGCAGCTGGCCTGGATGACAAGGGACCAGTGAAGGAACTCGGTTCCCTTCAACAAGCGCCCCTGCCAGAAGCAGCAGGACGGAGAGCTCATCATCATCATCATTGAGCAGGTGAGCCTCAAAGTAGCGCAACCCCAGTGAAGCCCCATCCAGGGAGAAGAGGTCTGGCGAAGGGGTCAGGGACCACAGGCTGCATACTCATATGACCCCCCTCATATTCACGCAGTAACCACACTGCTCATCACCGCAGTTCCCCACACAGATGCAGAGGGAGGAACAGACAAGAGGAGTTTCATCCCTGGGAGGGCTGCGACCGTGGCCCAACGCCTCCGCAGAGATCAGGTGAGCGTAACACTTGCAATGCATGCTACCACTATGACCCCTACTAACATTCCCACGACCCACGCAGCAATAGGACTTACCATGTCAGGTGGAGGAGAAGACACTGCTGAAATGATAAGGAGAGGTAAGCGCAGTGTTGATGCAGACATGAAGGGAGTTAACATTTACCTCACTGACATGGCCCGAATATCAACCAACATGTGGTATAAACACATGTACAAAATTGGTAGGGATACCACCGGGGAGAGCTATTATGTCTGCTCCTTAATTCCCCATGCCATGAGTGCCTCCAGAACCTTTGTTGCAACAGAGATACCTGTAGCCCAAGCCCAGTGTCTGATGACCTTTGCAATGTTCCAGAAAAGAGGGAGATTCCAAGGAAGGGCAACAACATTGAGGTGGAGGTTGAAAGAAACATTCCCTTATGAATATAGCTACATCAAAACACTGGCCATGATGAACAACTACTGGCAATGCTGGAAGGACTACAGTATATAACGAACGGACCAGATAAGGGAGAAACAAAAACAATCCTCTTGAAAGACTTACTATGTCCAAGATCCAGGATAAAGGAAATAGAAGGAGAGCCAGGCTGCTGGGAAAGGCCACAAATACTGATTAATGGACAAATATACACCAACGATGGCTAGGAAGATGAAGTGGTGGGAAGCAAGACTCTAACACTAGCCAAGTCAGCAGTAAACAAGGTACAAGAAGAGAACGACAAATACCTGAAGGAATGGGACCGGAGTGCCAAAATGGTAACTTGGGTAGAGAATGAAGCAGGACCAATGCCTATAATACCTCTAAAAAAACTATCCCTTTGTTACCAGAACAATGGCAATGGCGCCGTCGGCGAGAATGACGGATGCAAGAGAATAGAAAAGATTCCAGAAATGGGAGCAGGAACAGCTGTGCTGATGGATCACTATTGGGCCTGTGGATCCAAGGCATATGAGAAGCTACCACCTGACTGGGTAGGAATATGCTCCCTGGTGCACATCAACATGCCCTCAATAGAGTTACCCACAACAAATGTGAAAATTGATGACTTCCCAAAAATGGACCACAACAAAAGAAGGAAGAGGTCACTGGAAACAACACTGCCTGCCCCATCAGGCAAGGCAGTGACTGAGATGGTGCTGAGCAGAGTGAGGAGAGGGGGGAACTACTTCTCATCAAGTCAGAAGCTTTGCTGGATGAAGTACCAGCATCACACAGGCTGTTCAACAGGACACAGATGTTCTTTGCATCATTGATACCAGGAATACAAGCATATACCAATGCCAAATGGCTGCAGATCACCAGATGGGAGTTGATGGCGACCACAAACTCAACCGTGAATGGGTTCAACACCATAAAAGAAAAACTAAGAGCAATAAACTTGGTGGCGCTCCAGAACCGATACGTCTTGGACCTCCTCACAGCCATGGAGGGAGGAGTTTGTGCAAAAATAGGGAGTTTGTGCTACACGCTCCTACCTGAAAACAATGAAGAAGACGGGACACTATCGGATGCAGTAGCGCAGTTGGCACAGATGCATGCAAAAATGGAAGATGAAGTACGCGGAAAATGGAAAGAATAAGAGTTGTCTAGCAGCCTCTCTATGTGCAATAAAAATATGTGTCGCAAGGTGCAAGAAGACAGCAGAAGTAGCTATAGGAATGCAAATTCTTATGGAGATGAACATTGAAGGAACAATGGATGACATCTTAAAGGGAAGAGCATGACTAAGAGAGAGAATAAAGGATAGCATCCTATTTCCAGCTGGGATAGAACTGGATAACCCTTTCAACCCAAGGAAGTACGAAGGGAAATGGGTATGGTGCAAGCCAGAAGAAGGGTGCGCTTACATGTACTGGTCGTTTGACGATCATGTGCACTATTATGGACACGAAGATATGGTGATTGATAGACGATCCACAGGTTTATCGTGAGGTGGTCGATAAGTCGACCAGAGGGGGACTGAAGTTAGAAGTTTGAAATCTGGTCACAGCTCCTCACCAGCATGACACGCAAATTGAAAGAAAAACCAACAACAACATGGCCACCAATCACATGCGATTGCACTGATTCCCACCGCACCTTCAACGGACAAGTATAACAAAAAACACCCGCTCAGTCAACCATGAAAACCAAGGGCAGTTTGGACACTACACAAGGTGGACGAAGACCCACAACACGACTCAAAAGACAATTCCATTGACAGCATTGACTAACCCTCCAAGAAGCCATGCACCTAGTCATTAGAGACACCATGAATTAGCTATGTTAGACATGAAGCACACATGCCGTCTGCACATCGGGACACAATCACGCACCCAAAACACACAAAGAACACCTGCGCACAGTTCTATAAGTTAGAGGGCGGTAACATGCACACACTGTTTGCACGTTTATTATTTTATCATTAGCTTGTCGCATCAACGCAACCCGCAAGAAGCCAGAATAGTAACTGGAAATGATTGCAGATGCTTATATGCAACTAACCCTGCGGGATACAGGAGCACTCAAAGGACCCAGTGAGTAGATCCTACTGACCTATGGACACTATGGGGAAAATATATACAGTAGAAGCCAGGCTATGACCCCGAAAACCACAATAGGCCACAACGATTTCCGAGAGCTAAGGCTACGCTGAATGCAGAACAGACCAGAGGGCTGCCATGTGCAGAGCAAGACTACTGCCAAGGTTGCACCGTAGCAAGTGACATTCTTCTCCCTGACCAGAAGTAACACCAGAGCAACAGGCCTGGATGACTCTCCTAAAATCAAATTAATTCGAGGCTCCAGGAGCTCGCAGCCGTGGTCTCTAAACACGTGATCTGGTGAAGCTGACAGCGGGCCAAGAGTTGAAGGCTGAGAAGAGCCGCGGTCTCATGGACCAGACAGTGGCTGGCAACAAAGTTGTTACAACCCGAGACGATGTTGAATGATGGGAACAGAAAACTTGCATAGTAATGGTGGTTCACAAGCGGTATAACACAGACACATAGTTGCACATGTTACCTTGAACAAATACACTACGAGCTGAGAATCAATTTGGGGTCCCAGGTCTGGGGGACAGTGGCTCGACCAATCACATGTTATGGTCCTAGGGGTGGGTAGCAAGGGTCACCAACCAATCAGTGGGTCCACAAATTGATACATTTACAAGTAGCCTTTCTCGGGGACGGTCCAGGCCAGACACCTGACATGGGGAAGGCCTATCAGCTCATTGCTATTGGGATTGCTATAGGTGAGTTACTACTCAACACCCAGTCCTCATCAGGGTTAGGTTTGCTGGAGAAGGGCCCAGATTGTGATGCCCTTGTGGCATTGATTTCACTAAACACTAGCCTGTGAGACAGCATTAGTTGAGAGCATACTTGGATTCCTGTCCGTATGTTATCCCTGATGGTTTGTTGGCTGTAATAAACCACAGTTGAAATTGCTACCTGTCAGGACCTCTGTTTCTTTTGGGGTCGGGAAGGGGTTCCACAAGTTTGATGTCTGCCGACTCCTAGCAAACTACCCTGCTTGCCTGGGAGTCATCCCTAAAAGTACAACTGTGTTATTGTGTCTTTAACACGGAGGACACATCCTAACATGCAAAACAAAGGGGGGTCTGGGAGTCTCTCTACCAGCACGAACACAGCCCAATTACCTGTTCTTGAGTGAATGGCCCCTGGGAGAGACTCTACCAAGTCTTTAGCTCACTGTACCTTTCACAGAGAAGACATTTCCCTGCATATCAGTCTTTGTACTGCCCAGGGGCAGCCCAGCACTGAAATGCTAGGCAATTCTTCTCTGATCAAGAGTACCGACAGCAACCCCATACACATGTTTCAGTCTTGTTGGGCATCATGAGCGAGGTGAAGCTGTGCCTCTCTAAGAACAGTGAGCAAGGGGTCCACGTCAGGATCACCATGGTAACTTAGGGTGAGACCCAAAGTTAATTTATGCAAAACAAACAGGGGTTTGGGAGTCTCTCTATCAGCACGAACACAGCTCAATGACCTGCTCTTGGGTGGATGGCCCCTGGGAGAGACTCTACCAAGTCTTTAGCTCACTGTCCCTTTCACAGAGAAGAAATGTCCCTGTATATCAGTCTTTGTCCTGCCCAGGGGCAGTCCAGCACCGAAATGCTAGGCAATTCTCCTCTGAACAAGAGTACCAACAGCAACCCCATACACGTGTTTCAACCTTGTTGAGCATCATGACTGAGGTGAAGCTGTGCCTCTCTAAGAACAGTGAGCAAGGGGTCCACGTCTGGATCACCCTGGTATCTTAGGGTGAGACCCAAAGTTAATTTATGCAAAACAAACAGGGGTCTGGGAGTCTCTCGACCCGCGCAAACACAGCTCAATGACCTGTTCTTGGGTGGATGGCCCCTGGGAGAGACTCTACCAAGTCTTTAGCTCACTGTCCCTTTCACAGAGAAGAAATGTCCCTGCATATCAGTCTTTGACCTGCCCAGGGGCAGTCCAGCACCGAAATGCTAGGCAATTCTCCTCTGAACAAGAGTACCAACAGCAACCCCATACATGTGTTTCAGCATTGTTGCGCATCATCAGTGAGGTGAAGCTGTGCCTCTCTAAGAGCAGTGAGTAAGGGGTCCACGTCTGGATCGCCCTGGTAGCTTAGGGTGAGACCCAAAGTTAATTTATGCAAAACAAAGGGACAGTGAGCTAAAGACTTGGTAGAGTCTCTCCCAAGGGCCATCCACCCAAGAACAGGTTATTGGGCTGTGTTCGTGCTGGTGCTGTCATGATGCCTACCCCCGGGCATCCGGATCTAATCCATCAGCCCCGGGAGCAGGCATCCAGATATTCATTAAAACCCCAACAGCCCCGGCTGGAGGCTGTTTGGATTCAGTCCTGGCGCCTTAGGCGCCAGGCTCATCATAGAAATCAGTCCTGGCACCATAGGAGGCAGGCTCATAGATTTTACTTACCTTATGCAGACCATGCTGCAAATGAGTCCAAGCCAAAGTGAGGCCTGGATGGGACTATTTTATTACAGGGACTATTTTTCACTCGGGTGTGGTTCTGGGGAACTTCTTACCTGGGACTACTTTGCAGGCTATTTAAACCACGCCCGAACAGCAGCCCATGCTTTGCGTTATTCTGCATCCAGCAGCGTGACGCTCACCGTGTCTGCAAGTCAGCATCCAGTCTTCTGCCACGCCCGCCTCGAATCCGGAGCTCCTAGACAAAAGGAAAAGAAAGGAGAAGAGGTTAGATCGCGGTCATTATTTGATTCCTTACCTGATTCCGGACCCAGCCCATCTCCGAGCCTGGAAAGGACATTATTTCAGCATGCGTCGCTTCGCCAGCAGCAGTGCCGCGTTATACTCACCAGTCCACTGCATCTTTCGACTCGGCGCTGCCTCCATCATTTTCTTCGTCGAAATTCAGCACCTGGGGGGAAAACAAAAGGAATAACAAGGTGAGCCGAGAAAACCGACAAAGACAATCTCTTTGCCACCATAGGCATACCTGCTTTACCACCGGAGGTATTATTCTTTAATTCACCGCATCTTCCTATGCCGCACCGATAAAGGGAGAGAAAACAGCAAGTTAAACTCATGCAACTTTCACCGGACAGTGTTTGGTAATACAGACTTTTACCTGAACGCCATCAGCTGCCTCCAGGCAATATTCTTTTGGACCCAGCTGCAACCTAACAAGGGAATGGAACAAGAGTGAACATTGGACATATTGAACTCTTTGAACTTTATAGACACTGGAGTCAATATTCCTCCGGAACTCCTCCAGTACCTTTAACCAAGTGAAGTAACTGGTATCTACGCGCCCCTGCATGCCATGCAAGATGGAGAGCTGATCATTTAAAAACATAATGTGAGGTTACCAAAAGGGGATATCGGAGGTGATTAGTGGGCAGAACGAGAACTGTCGGGGGGCCATCACTAAAGTCCACGGGTGGCCAAATCCCTTTCTCCACTTGCAGGAGAATACTTCTACGAGTCCAGCAGACAAGATTAGGCGGGCCAGTCCAGACTGTCATCTCTTCACTACGCATCACGTTGTTGGAGACCGCAGCTGTCCGGGTCCGATCGACGCCCCTGTGGGAACCAGGTGAGCATAACAGAACGCGAAGCCTATCTACAAATCCCCACCCGGACGTAATGGAGACCTCAGAAACTGACCAACTAGCCCAATTGTTAGGAGAACTTAGGGCAGAAGTGCACTCCGCGCGCCAAGAAACTAATGCCCTCAGGAGAGAACTGATTGTGTCAAAGGAGCGCACGGATGACCTTGCCAGACAACTGCTGCAAAACCAAGCCGGGCAAACACCACTACCTGGACTTGGGGGGAATTCAACCCCCGTTTCATCGAGCAGCCCTGTGCAAGTGATTCTACCAGGGAGCATTCCTTTAGCGACACCCGAACGCTTTGCTGGGGACCCGAAAAGGTTTGCCGTGTTCATGAACCAATGCTGCTTGCACTTTTTATGCAGACCAGGAGCTTTTCCAAACGACCAAGCCAAAGTAGCCTTTGTACTGTCATACCTTAGTGGCAGCGCAGCGGATTGGTCAATTCCATTAGTCAACCAGGATGACCCTCTTCTTCGGGATTTTCAGGGTTTTCAATTGAGCATGGAAAGATTATTCGCCAGACATTCACAGGGACAGGCCCTGGATAACGAACTTCTATCCCTACGACAAGGAAACCAGGACCTGCTAATTTATATCACAACCTTCAATAGGTTGGGGGTGGAAACCGGATGGCCAGAGGTAAAGCGAATTACATTATTTCATCGTGGACTTCGGTGTGAACTCAAAGATGTTTTGGCCCAAGTTGTGAACCCACCTCAGGATTGCGCAGAATATATAGACTTAGTGGTCCAGCTAGACCACCGACTTCAGAATAGAAAAGCTGATCGAGCTAAGTTCGAGAATCCGGTATTGGTTAAACCCAATGTTACTCCCAAAGGAACAGATGCATCAGAACCAATGCAGATCGGGTGGGTTAAGGGACCCTTAACTCAAAAAGAAAGAGAAAGGAGACGACAGATGCAGTTGTGTCTGTACTGTGGGGCCTCAGGACATTTTCTACGGGATTGCCCTATAAAACCATCCAAGAAAGTAGTCGGAGTTGCTGATAGAAATCAAACAGAGCCTGATTCGGGAAACGACCACGCCCGACAAGCGTAGAGGTCCGCTTGCCGAGCTTAAAGAAGGACACTCAGACCTCGCACCTAATCATACCGATGGTCCTTATTGATCCAAGGCAGCCATCACGTATGCACGCAGTTAGGACATACATTAATAGCGGGCCGTAGGAAACTATGTGGACCACGAATTGGCTTCTAGGATGAATCTACCTGCAAAAAGACCACTTCGGATGTTATCACCACAGTCGATGGAACTGAAATTGCCTCTGGGCCTGTAACTCATTCCACCACAGAGATGACACTGTTGGGTCAAGATGGGCATCGAGAGACTATTGTGTTTGACTTAATCAAAGCCACGCAGTTCCAAATAATACTGCGGATACCTTGGTTGGAAACACATAATCCTTGTATTGATTGTATTGATTGGCGAGAGAAGAGAGTAACCTTCCCGGAGTGTGCACACACCTGTTACCCGGAAAAAACCTTGAACAAAAGCCTGGCCACAGTCGCTAATCCAGTCATGCAGTTACCTAAGGAATATCAAGAATTCCAGGATGTTTTCCAAAAAGAACAGGCAAACACCTTACCACCTCATAGATCATACGATTGTCAAATCGACCTCATACCCGGTGCACAACCTCCATGCAGTAGAATCTACACCCTTACGGAACCCGAAAACCGTCACCTACGACAATACTTGGACCAATACCTTGCCAATGGCTTCATTCGTCCATCTAAGTCCCCTGCATCTTCAGCTTTATTCTTTGTGCCCAAAAAGGAAGGTGACCTCAGAATGTGCTTAGACTACCGCGCATTAAACCAGATCACGGTGAAGAACCGATATCCATTGCCTCTGATCCCCGCCCTACTAGACCAAGTAAAGGATGCTTGCATCTACACTAAATTAGATCTCCGAGGGGCATATCATCTGGTACGTGTAAAGAAGGGTGACGAATGGAAGACCGCTTTTCGCACCAAGTACGGATTATTTGAATATCAGATGATGCCCTTCGGGTTATGCAATGCACCAGCAGCCTTCCAATATTTTATGAACCATGTCCTTCGTGAACTTATTGACGTCTGTGTTGTCGTATACATAGACAATATTCTAGTGTACTCCTCCTCAGAATCAGACCATGCTAAGCACGTTCGTGCAGTCCTTGAGAAACTACGCCAGTACAAGTTATATGCAAAATTGGAAAAATGTGTTTTTCATGCTACAGAAGTTGAATTCCTTGGATTTATCCTGACTCCAAAAGGAGTCCGAATGGACTCTCGAAAGGTGGACGCAATTCTCAAGTGGCCATCACCCAGTTCAGTTAAAGGGGTGCAAAGCATGCTTGGGTTTGCTCATTTCTACCGCAGATTTATTCCTGACTTCTCATATGTTGTACACCCCATCACAGCACTTTAGCGAAAAAACAAATGCTTCTTGTGGACCGAAGAGGCAGAAAAAGCCTTCCAAGAACTGAAATTGAAATTCACGTCGGCACCTGTCTTAAAGCATCCACGCCCCGAGCTCCCATACATAGTTGAAACCGATGCATCCAGTTTAGCCATGGGGGCTGTCCTGTCCCAGAAGGATCCAGAAACCGGTCAACTTCATCCAGTAGCATTTTGGTCCAGAAAATTCTCGGCCCCCGAATTAAACTATGCGGTTACCGATAAAGAGTTGTTAGCCATCGAATCCGCCTTCAAGGCTTGGCGGCATTATCTTCTCTGTGCCAGGCATACCATTACTGTAATCACCGATCACAGGAACTTGCAGTATTTAAAAACAGCCAAGGCCCAATCATCGCGTCAACTTCGATGGGCCTTATTCCTTGCTGAATTCAATTTCGTGATCACTTATCGACCAGGTTGTAAGAATGGTAAGGCAGACGCTTTGTCCCGAATCGGGATGGGAGAAGCATATTCGAACCCGGAACCGGTGCCTATAATTCCTGTACAGAGAATTCTTGGGATAACTACTCTACAGACCTTAGAAGATATTCATTTAAAGATCCAACAACTTTTCGATTCAGCAGCCCTGCAGGACTGGGTTAAAAAGGGCCAAGATTATTCAGTTGTCAATGACCTACCTTACTATCAAGGGCATCTATTTCTACCACACAAGGAACTACAAGAACAAGTCATCTCCAATTACCATGAAGCTCTGATGGAAGGGCACCCAGGTATTGCAAAAACTGAAGCTAAAATAAAAAGACAATTCTGGTGGCCCACCTGGCGAAAAGATGTAAAGTCATTTGTACTGTCTTGTGGCATCTGCGCCCAGAACAAAAGTCAAAAGAAGAAACCAGCTGGTCTTTTACAACCTTTAGATATTCCACCCACACCATGGCACACTTTGTCTTTAGACTTTATTACAGATCTACCGCCGTGTAATGGATTCAACACCATTCTAGTTATTGTGGATCTTTTTTCCAAGATGGCCCACTTCATTCCTTTAAAAGGATTACCTTCTGCTTCAATCTTGGCCAAGGAATTTCTCGAGAATATTGTTCGAATACATGGATTTCCTTCCGTATTGATCTCTGACCGAGGTAGTCAGTTCATTTCGCAATTTTGGCAGAAGTGTTGTCAATTGGCACAAATCGACGTAAGGTTATCAACCAGTCACCACCCCCAAACCGATGGTCAGACGGAGAGAACCAACCAGACTCTTGAACAATACCTACGTTGTATGCTCCACCAAACCGAAAGTAATTGGAAGGACATTTTATGGATTTCTGAATACGCATACAATAACTCTGTACATTCAGGAACCTGACAAAGCCCCTTTTATACCATATATGAACATCATCCTCGAACCTCAGAACTCGATTCGCCCCAGCATTTAGAAATGCCGGCAGTAACTCATCTGCATTCTACTATTACACAAGCCTTTAAAGAGGCAACAAAACATTTGAAACAAGCAAAAGAGAAATACAAGAAAACTACTGATGAACATAGAAGTGAGACCCCACCATATCGAATCGGAGATGAAGTTTGGCTGGTTACAAGACATATACCTCTGAAAGGAACTCGGACTTTTAATCCTAGATATTTGGGACCTTACACCATTAAGGCCATTATCAACCCGGTGGCCGTCAAATTAGAATTACCCTCTAATATGCGGATTCATCCTGTCTTTCATGTTTCACTTCTAAAACCAGTTCAACCCGGGACAAGATTAACTAAACCACCTGACCCCATCCTAATAGATGGAGAACCTGAATTCGAGGTAAAAAACATCCTGGACTCTAAAATGGTTAAATCAAGACTTTTTTATTTAATCGACTGGAAGGGTTATGGACCACAAGAAAGGTCATGGGAACCTAGTGACCACGTTCATGCTCCTCGATTGGTGAAAAAATTCCATCGGGACTTCCCAGACAAGCCAGGGCCAAGGGGAAGAACAACTTTAGGAGGGGCCTTGGGGGGAGTGCTGTCATGATGCCTACCCCCGGGCATCCGGATCGAATCCATCAGCCCCAGGAGCAGGCATCCAGATACTCATTAAAACCCCAACAGCCCCAGCTGGGGGCTGTTTGGATTCAGTCCTGGCGCCTTAGGCGCCAGGCTCATCATAGAAATCAGTCCTGGAGCCATAGGCGCCAGGCTGATAGATTTTACTTACCTTATGCAGACCATGCTGCAAATGAGTCCAAGCCAACGTGAGGCCTGGATGGGACTATTTTATTACAGGGACTATTTTTCACTCGGGTGTGGTTCTGGGGAACTTCTTACCTGGGACTACTTTGCAGGCTATTTAAACCACGCCCGAACAGCAGCCCATGCTTTGTGTTATTCTGCATCCAGCAGCGTGATGCTCACTGTGTCTGCAAGTCAGCATCCAGTCTTCTGCCACGCCCGCCTCGAATCCGGAGCTCCTAGACAAAAGGAAAAGAAAGGAGAAGAGGTTAGATCACGGACATTATTTGATTCCTTACCTGATTCCGCACCCAGCACATCTCCGAGCCTGGAAAGGACATTATTTCAGCATGCGTCGTTTCGCCAGCAGCAGCGCTGCGTTATACTCACCAGTCCACCGCATCTTTCGACTTGGCTCTGCTTCCATCATTTTCTTCGGCGAAATTCAGCACTTGGGGGAAAACAAAAGGAATAACAAGGTGAGCCGAGAAAACCGACAAAGACAATCTCTTTGCCACCATAGGCTTACCTGCTTTACCACCGAAGGTATTATTCTTTAATTCGCCGAATCTTCCTATGCCGCACCGATAAAGGGAGAGAAAACAGCAAGTTACACTCAAGCAACTTTCACCGGACAGTGTTTGGTAATACAGACTCTTACCTGAACGCCATCAGCTGCCTCCAGGCAATATTCTTTTGGACCCAGCTGCAACCTAACGAGGGAATGGAACAAGAGTGAACATCGGACATATTGAACTCTTTGAACTTTATAGACACTGGAGTCAATATTCCTCCGGAACTCCTCCAGTAACTTCAACCCAGTGAAGTAACGGGTATCTAAGCGCCCCTGCATGCCATGCAGGATGGAGAGCTCATCATTTAAAAACATAAGGTGAGGTTACCAAAAGGGGATATCGAGGTGATTAGTGGGGAGAACGAGAACTGTTGGGGGGCCATCACTAAAGTCCATGGGTGGCTAAATCCCTTTCTCCACTTGCAGGAGAATACTTCTACGAGTCCAGCAGACAAGATTAGGAGGGCCAGTCCAGACTGTCATCTCTTCACTACGCATCACGTTGGTGGAGACTGCAGCTGTCCAGGTCCGATCAACGCCCCTGTGGGAACCAGGTGAGCGTAACAGGTAGACAGACTCCCAGACCCCCCTTTGTTTTGCATAAATTAACTTTGGGTCTCATCCTAAGTTACCAGGGCGATCCAGACGTGGACCCCTTGGTCACTGTTCTTAGAGAGGCACAGCTTCACCTCACTGATGATGCTCAACAAGGCTGAAACACGTGTATGGGGTTGCTGTTGGTACTCTTGTTCAGAGGAGAATTGCCTAGCATTTCAGTGCTGGACTGCCCCTGGGCAGTACAAAGACTGATATGCAGGGAAATGTCTTCTCTGTGAAAGGGACAGTGAGGTAAAGACTTGGTAGTGTCTCTCCAGGGGCCATCCACCCAAGAACAGGTCATTGGGCTGTGTTTGTGCTTGTAGAGAGACTCCCAGACTGCCCTTTGTTTTGCATAAATTAACTTGGGTCTCACCCAAAGTTACCAGAGCGATCCAGAGGTGGACCCCTTGCTCACTGTTCTTAGAGAGGCACAGCTTCACCTCACTGATGATGCCGAACAAGGATGAAACACGTGTATGCGGTTGCTGTTGGTACTCTTGTTCAGAGGAGAATTGCCTAGCATTTCGGTGCTGGACTGCCCCTGGCCAGGGCAAAGACTGATATGCAGGGACATTTCTGTTAGGCAGAATCCTGTGCAGTTCCCTTAGGGAGCACTGCAGAAGATTAAGACTACAGGTATATGCAATATATCCCCTTTGGTATCAGTCTGTACCACAAAGATTTAGTTGGTAGCTGTGGCTAAGCAGTCAGACTTATCTCAAGAGGGAGATGGACAGTATTCAGGGTTTACACAACAGGACTACAATACTATGGTACAAGGAAACACTGACCAAAGCTTTGTATTAAAAAGAATATATATATTCATTTTTTCACACTTATAGTTCAACACATCAATCAAAAGTATTAAAGCAAGTTAAAATAGTCAAGAAAAGTATACACAGCTCCCTAATAAATTGTAGACAAGTTTGAGCC
This sequence comes from Ambystoma mexicanum, assembly GCF_040938575.1. NCBI lineage: Eukaryota > Metazoa > Chordata > Amphibia > Caudata > Ambystomatidae > Ambystoma > Ambystoma mexicanum. The sequence goes on from NC_090936.1 coordinate 1,044,371,587, forward strand.
AGAGGGAAAACTGAGCAAAATGGCACAGTCTAAACTAAGCAGAAATGGCACTCTAACAATTTCTCAAAAGGGAAGGAAAGCACAAGTTATACAGAGTTAACCTCTTAAACACTCTAGCAACACTTCCCAAGTGGATTGTGAACAAGTTAGGCAAGGTAGCACTTTAGCAAGAGTCATACATAGGTGAAAATCAAGCAAAATGGCACTTCAACAATACTTAAGAAGGAAGGAAGAGTGGTTATAAGAGTTTTTGGTGCACCAACACAGTTCAGGATGAAAAGCAATCTAGTGAAGGCAGTTGTAACAGATTTAGCCAAAGTCAATAGGACTGTGCCAGAGTTAGTGGTACAGGGCAATGTGCCCAGGATCAAAGTGTTCTAGTAGCTGCAGTCAAGTCTTTGGTTTAACGATTCAAAAGGAGGGTGCAGAAGGTAAAAGATAATGTTAGTCGATGGGGGCGGCCAACCGAGGAGGTAGGTAAAGGATTTCAAACACCTTTAGCAGTACCCCGCGAAACGGGAGGCCTGGTGGAACAATGTACCTGAAAAAGTGAAAGCGGTTCCTGCGGTGGTAGCGGTTCCTGGCAGTTCCTGCTGTTCGTGTTGTCCAACAGAGGAAGAGAGGCTCTCATCATAGAGGAAAGTTTATGCTCCTTTAAATTGCGGTTGTGGTGGACGGGTGGCTGGCTATCCGGTCTCCCAGTGCAGTGGAAGGCAATTGGCAAACTGGTTCGCCCCACCAGCTCAAGGGAAGAAGGCTCTTGCAGATGAAGATCTTCTCTCGTCGTGTGGAGAAAAGTGGTGAGACGCTGCAGCTGGGCTTCACCAGTGGTTCAGTTGTTGCAGATGTCTTTGGCTTCTCTCCTCTTTGGCTTCTTAGTTCCAGTGGAGACGTCTTGCTCTTCCAGTCCTCAGGACCCTGCTTTTATGCAGATAAACCCCCATTCATACAGCCTAGCTGTCACTCACACAGTGGAGTGGTCATCCTGGCGGGAGACCCTCCAGCCTATCAGGACAGAGTGCGACTTGGGTTCCTTAGGAAACCCTGTCCAGGGGGCCTACTCCCCCTCCCACACAATGGGTCTACCCCAGACTCAGTGGCGCCGAAAGGAGGGCTTCTTGGCAGAAGCCCGCCAAAAGGACAACCAAAGGATCCCGACCTGGGTTAGGATCTCAGAGAAAGACACGAGAAAGAATTATTATAAAAGTTCTGGCAAATAAAACCTACTGGAGTAAAGTTAATATAAAAATAAACCAGCGGTATGTTAGAGGCTGTCAGTAAAAGTGGTAGCCTCGAACAATGGGAAAATCCCATAGGGAAATATTTGCGGTCAAATATTTTTGGTAGTAACCTCTGCCACCAGCCAGAAACTTTTGAGAGAGGGACTGTACGGTACCCTCTCGAAAATGAACCCCAGGGAAAAACTATCAACCCTTCCCATTACTTCCATAGTAAGATGGGTTGCACTGGTTTAGTTCTTAAAGATTTACTAGTAAAGTCAATGGGGACTTTACATGCCCTGGGAGACAGTAGTCAGTCCCAGGGTATGGAGTCTATGTTTGGGGGTCACTATGACACCCCTGTGTCACTGCAGTGAGGGTGCTTTGTAACACACCTGCAAAAAGATTATACCTATGAGGGTGAGAAAAACCCCATAGACCATAAGCAAAAAAATAGCCTTAAACACACATAACAATCTGCCTAAGAGTGGGAAAAAAGAGTCTCACTCTTAGCAGGAGAAAAAAAAACCCTTCAAATCCAGCAAAGCTGCTCGGGGACTCTATAGGTAAGGGAAATTACCCACAGAATGAGAATTCCACCTAACACTCGACCCCCACCACCTCAGACTAAGGCAAAGGAGGATCTAATCCACTCCTGGATGAGTCTCTTACCTCTAGACGGTTATAAACATCCTAGAGAGACCATCAGCATTTTGCTGGTGACATCCTGACCTGTGCTCAATGGTAAAATCAAAGGTTTTCCTTTGTAAGCTATATGACCTACAAACCCTTTGAGAAACATCCTTCTTTTTAAATCTATAGGGATCTGGTTGACCAGTCCTTCAGAAGTTGGTACAACTCCTGAACCTGTGATAGGCTTTTCAAGGGGTCCTTATAAAGGATTCCCTTAGATCTAGAGGGGCCTCCAGGGTTCCTCACCACCTCTCTGTTGGGAGCAGGTTGGGTCTTAGGCCTCTTGGGTGGAGGGGCTGGGGATAAGCAGGGTACATGCTTCCCCTTCCTCTTAGATCTAACCTTACCTACTTTATGAGTTTCCCTCCTAATACTAGGATTTGGGTTGGAGTCTTCTGTAGAAGGTCCAACAGTCTGAAGGTTTTTGGCCTTAGACTTTTATTTCTGGTTTTCCACCAGCACTGAGAATTACCAGTTCTCTTAGGTCTAGAGAGGGGCCCAGTTGGTCTATCTACCTTTTCCTCAGAAGCAGGGGGAGTCAGAGACTTTAAAACTGGGGGAACAATGATGGAGCTTGGTTGGGGCTCCCATTTCCCCAACATACTAGCCTGAAATTTGCCTGGGTTATAGGTGAACTTACTAACACCAGGGCTTGTAGTGGGGTTCTCTGTAGAGGCTCCCATAGGTTTAGAGTAGTCCCTTAAGGTGGCCTCTCTAGCCAATTTGGTTTGGTTCTGCTTCTCCAAACTGGGAGGCCTGGGGGTACTGGATACTACTCCTAGAGTTTTTAGATCATTCCCCAACAGGACTCTCCCAGGCACCTCAGTCTGAACACTGACAGGAATGCTCACTGTCATGTTATTACACTGAATGAGGGCTGGTACAATAGGAACCAACTGTACAGGACCTCCAGAAAATTTAGTGGGACCTTTGGGTGCCTTAGCAACATCCTCAGGCTTGAAAAGGCTTTCATCAGAGAGCACCAGGGGGTGCAGGCAGGATGGAAGCCTGATAAACTAGCTCTCCACGAGCCTCCGTCAAACAGCGAATTTTATATGCTTGCCCAGCCCGTATGTTGCTAAAATTTGCTATGGAGCAGGAAGAAGTGGTTGAGACCCCCGGACTCAAGTTTTATTGAAAAACAAGTCATTTAACTGGGTAAACGATCTTGGTGCGGCGGCACCCCCTACCCCCATCCAAACGGGCCTCTGACGAAAAGAAGTGGCATCGGAGGGGAAAGCTCGGAAAAGCTGATCACGGAATGCATCGAGCCACGTAGCAGCTGGGGACACAGCGACGAGGCCGAGCCTTGGAAGAAACTACAGCCGGAGCCACCATCTGGACTGGAAACCGGGCCGCTTTGGCAGGTGCGCCCGCACCTCCCTTGAGGTTGGAACTGTGTGGCGCCGGCGGGTGCGGGCTTCAGGCGCACTGTGCCTCGCAGAGGGGTAGGGGGTGCAGCACCTGCGGAGGACGTGCCCCAACAAGAGACTCGAAGGTCGTGCCTCCCCCGTTCCCCAGTCTGCAGAGCCTGGAGATTGTAGCCCCGCCTGGGCAGCTGGTGGGAGGCGTCGAGAGGAAGCGGCCCTCCAAATCACATAGCTGTCCGCACACAACACGGCGTCACATTTTCATTTGTGCGGTGAAGCGTGCACCGAAAAGAGGTCGCGGACGCCCTGTAAGGGAAAATCACCTTGGCATAGCTGGAGGTGGGCTTGTTCCGGTAAGGCACTAGGAAGAGTGGATAAGAGGCACAAAAATTCCAGATAGCCCCTCTGGCGCCTCTCTAGCAGCGCTGACCTTCAGAGCAACCCTCGGCCCGCCAGGTGAAGAGCCAAGGTAAGGAGGGGGGGTGAGAGCTTGTGGGCCCCTTGAAGTATAGGGATTTCCGAGGATTTCTGAATAATGAAGGGTGCTGCCCCCCTCCATACATTCTATTGGCTACCGGCCTCTCGGGTGCTCTCCCAGTATAGAAAACTTGGATCCGGGTGGCCAATATTGGAGTGTGTGTCAGCGATAAGGCTGTGGTAGGCGGAAACCATGCAGTACGCATTTACTTGCCAAACGCCCGCTTTTGCCTCAACGGAAAGGAGGCGTGCCCCACATACATATCCCAGGGGTGGCCTGCTAGAACCCCCCTCCCAACAAAACCAGGACTTGGCATACTAGATTTGACAGAGGGAGATAACAAGGAACACCCCGAGGCAGCATCTTCCGCTTGGTACTGCATCCAGTGGGGTATCAACCAAGCAATACCGCAAGATCCTGGCCTGGCACCATTGGTTCACATGGACAAAGTGAGGACAATTCCACTACGAGAGTACCCCTTTAGTGTGTAAAAGGTCTCGTTGCAAATCGATCAAGACAGAAAGACAAAGCATTAGTCAAGTCAGGTGAGCCTGAACTGTAACTCTGCATGCAGCCCGCCAAAGTTGTCACATCAGTAGAAAAGCTACAAAAATTCAGGAGATACCTTACACAAATGGTAACTCCCACCTCCCAAGAAGTTCCGCCGATAGCAGGAGGAGACCAAAATATGTCCACCAAAGCAGATATTCACCTCCTCTTTGAAGAAATAAGAGAATTTAAGAAGAGCATGACCTCGGCGGGCAGCGTCTTACAGGATAAAGTACATAACATAGAGGATAAAGTGGAGGCCTTGGAAAATTACCAACAGTCAGTGGATATCTTCGAAATGAGAAATGAAGGCCGGTTTCAAGCGCTGGAGCAGCAAAATCGGGATTTGGAGGCAAAGATCGACGACTTAGAGAATAGAGAACGTAGAGCGAATGTCAGGATACAAGGCCTCAAGGATTCTCCAGGTGAAACACCGGCCTCCCTCGAAAGGAGATTAAAAGACCTTATCGCGGCAATCCTCCATACTCTGTTGGTACCCTCACTGGAACGTAAAAGAATACACAGAGCAGGAGGTCCACCAGGAGGCCCGAGATCGGTACTAGCAAGGTGCCATCATTATAAGCACAAGACTGCAATCCTCCAGCAAGCAAGGGAACTGGACACCATTGAGTTTGGGGACTCCGGAGTTAAAATTGTTCAGGACTTGACATCAGCTACCCTGGCAAAAAGAAGAGCTTGTCGCCCTCTTATCACCTGGTTACGAGACAAAGGGACTAGGTACCAGTGGAATCATCCGTTCGTGCTGGTTTTTACCTACAACAATGAGGAACACAGAGCTACCTCGGGGGAGGAAGCAGAGGGAATTTTGAAAGGCCTGCAGACAAACCCGGACAGAGAGGAAGGGCAGGAAACGCCATCGTTGTCACAGTCAGAGCGAGCACCAACTGGCCCATGGCGACAAAAAAGCAAATCCAGAGGCGTCAAAAAATGTAAGAGGCTGAATACCCCATGAGTTGGAAGCAGATGATATGAAAGACATAGTGGAACATTCTGCATCTCTGAAAAACACATGCCGGGCTGGGCAATCACATCAGCAGACAATACACATTCGCTAATTAGCAGCAGTATAGTTGAATAACAGCATAGAAGGTTTTGTGAAGGGCACCCGTTGGTGGCCCTATGTTTACACTTGGGGCATCTCCAATGTTATGGAGGGAGTCTGTTTATTCCTCTCAAATCTTCTTCATTCTTTTCTATTTTTCAACTTTCTTAGTGGGGACGGGGGTGGGGTACATATGGCTGTTCTTCTCAGGAGAATTAATGGAGTCGGAAACAGCACTTTTAAATAGCACAATAGCATGGCTGCTGAAAACTATCACCAAAGATCCAGAAGTGACTCTCAACAATGACATTGATGGTGGATAAAACGATTAGGGTGGGATCATTGAATGCAAAAGGACTAAATTCACCACAGAAAAGATCAATGCTGAGGCGGACATTTCACCAAGCCCACCTAGACATTCTATTTGTTCAGGAAACAAAGTATAAACACTCGGGGGAATTTGATATTAAGGGGAGTAATATAGGAGGGTCAATATGGGCCTCCGGAGAAGAGAAAAAGGGAGGAGTGGGCATATTGTATTGCTCCACTTTGGGTCTCCGAATTACATGCGTTCAGAGAGACCCAAATGGTGCATTTTTGATTATCCAAGGCGAGTAGAATCCACCGTAGTAACATTGTGTTCGACATATGCTTCAAATGGGCAACAGCTATCTTATTGCGAAAATGTATTGGTGGTCTTGGAGTGTGAAAGAGTGGGCCCTCTCATTCGTGCGGGAGATCTCAACCAAATGACAGCTTCATCCCTAGACTGGCGGTCATTCTGCCCTGGCGCACATCCCCCCTCTGACATTTCACAGTTTGAAGCATTCATCTCAGAGCACCACCTCATAGATGCCTGGCGCACCATACATCCCACCAAAAAAGCATACACTTTCTACTCACATCCCCATCAGACCTATACACGTATTGATTATGTATTGCTAGACTCTATCTTGGAACACCTTATTAAGGAAGCTGATATTGCAATAGTAGGCTGGTCTGACCATGACATGGTAGTGGTCAATTTGAGTCTGGGGGGTCAAAGGCCAATAGGGAGTCGATGGACGTGTAATGATACACTGCTCAAGGACAAACTGTTCCGGGAAAGTTTAGAGGAAGAAATACAGGATTTTTTCATAAGAAACAACACCAACGACATTCCTAGACGCATGGTCTGGAAAGCAGCATAAGCAACCATACAAGGGCTTCTAATGGTGCAGGGTGCTTCAGTTAAGATACTAAAATTGTTGGAAGAATCCCGGGTAACAAAATTAAAAGACAAAAAAGAACAACTTTTGATAGATGGGCAGGGGGATTCCTCAGCGATAAGAGCAGAAATTAAAGCCCTTAGGCAAGAACTGAAAGACATATGGATAAGCAAAGCCTTGGCTAGTCTTAGATTTGTTAAACAGAAATACTTTGAAAGAGGGGACAAGGCCCACACACTGCTTGCAGCAAGACTCAGAAAGGAAAGAACAGAGAGAGCCGTACTTAAGGTTAGGTCTTCCCCAAATATGGTCTTAACAAACCCAGCAGAAATCACAACACGATTTGCTCAATTCTACGAGCAACTGTATGCCGCCGATACACCACCATCCCTCGAAAGCACTGCAGAATTTATGTCAAAAGTAGACTTTCCTCCGGTAATGGATGCGGAGAGAGAGCTACTGAACGGCCCAATTACAGCAGAGGAAGTGGACTGCGCCATTGGCTCCTTGAAGACAGGCTTAGCACTGGGTGCAGATGGCTTCAGCCCAGCCTTTTATGAAAGGTTCAAGGGCGCTCTAACCCCATTTCTTACCATGCTATTTAATGGCATTATGGAGATGGGCATAGCTCCCCGTCATTTACGGAAGCCAGAATAATAGTTCTCTCTAAAGAAGGGAAAGACAGGTCAGAATGTGGCTCCTATCGGCCGATTTCGCTCCTGAATGTTGACGCAAAAGTTTTTGCCAGCATTCTGGCCAAGCGACTGAGTAGGGTCTTGCCCCAACTGATTCATAGTGATCAGACAGGGTACCTGGTGAACCGCCAAGGGGCAGATAATGTCCATAAAACGTTAGATTTCATGGCCCCTTCTCTCTCCCAAGAAATCGAACCCACGTTGGTCTCGATCGACGCCGAAAAGGCATTTGACCGCGTGGAGTGGAGATTCATGTCGTACATTCTGGAGAAAGCAGGCTTAGGCCCCGAATGGATTAGGGGAGCCAAAGCATTATATAAAAACTCCAGAGCAAAAATTGTGGTGAATGGTATCGCATCACAGGGAATTGAGTTGACCAGAGGGACGAGGTAAGGCTTTCCTCTCTCCCCTTTAATATATATCCTTGTTATGGAACCACTAGCCCAAAATATCAGTCAAAATCCCAACATTCAAGGCTTCGTTAGATATGGAGCTGAATACAAGCTTGCATTGTTTGCAGATGACGTATTGGCTTATATCACCTCCCCAGACCAGTCGATACCAGCATTCCTCCATGAGATAAAAGAATATGGGGCGCAATCTGGATTTAGCATTGATAGTCATAAAACAGGCATCCTTCCTCTCTACGAACGCAGCCCACAAACCATAGCTACCCCCCAGACATGGGGTTTTCAAATGGCAAATGCAAACCCTAAATACTTAGGAGTAACAATTACTAAAAACATCCAAAAGTTGTTTCAAGCAAACTACAAAACGCTCTGGGCCACAATCCTGAAGGATCTGGGCAATTGGGGCAAACTTAAGTTGTCATGGGCTGGTAAACTCACAGCGATTAAAATGAATGTCTTACCACGACTTCTTTTCCTTTTTCAGTCATTGCCAATCCTCCTCCCGCACACTATTTTGAAAGAGATTAAAAACGCTTTTCTATCGTTTCTCTGGGACAATGGCAGACCCTGCATTGCTTATAAAACCATGATTTTACCTAAGGATAAGGGAGGCCTTGCCTATCCAGATATTTCTTCCTACTGTGCGGCAGCAGTGCTTCGTGTCTTGGTTGATCACATTAGAGAGTCAAAAAGCAAGCAGTGGGTAGCCCTGGAAAATGGCATTTTCACCCCTGTAACCATGGGCGAATGGCTCTGGGCTCCTGTAAAAACTATACCACGCAGGGCGCGAGAACATCCCCTCTTATCGGCAATCTGGTCCCTATGGAACAAAAAAAAACAGGTATGAAGGGAGTGACAACGTGGCCATCTCCACTGAGTTGCATCTGGGCCCCTCCAATTAGAGATGCGATAATAGATCCCCTCCGCTTTCAGCCTCAGTATGAGCAGGGCTTGGTTAGAGTGGGGCAAATGTGGAGGGAGGGCTCCTTTCTGACCAAGGAGGAATTGGAGGAAACACAAGCGCTAACCAATGGGCCTCTTCCGTACCTTCAGTTAGAGGGTGTCCTAACAGACCACAAAGGGAAAGACCAGCTACAGCGCCCATTGACAGCATTTGAAACCATATTAAATAAACATATAGGTTCCAAGGGCGCCATATCAAGCATGTACAGAGCGCTCTTGGAGAGAGGACATCTTCCTGAGCCCAAGGCCAAAGCTAAATGGGATAAAGAACTGGGGTGGGTAGACAGTCAGGAGGGTTGGGTCGCTATTTATAGAGCTGTGTGGAAGTCATCAATAGCAATGCAATATAAAATGCACAATTGTAGAATATTGGTACAGTGGCACCTTACCCCCCACCGTATGGCTAAAATGTACATCGGCGTAACCCCCTATTGCCCTATTGTTGGCGTGGATGTGCACAAATTTGTACATACTGGCATCAATAGTGGGCCTGCTCACAGATTCAGCTGTTCTGGAAAGAGGTCCTAGGGTGGATTTATGAGATTGAGGGTATCCATAGAATCCTCACTCCTCTCCTGGTCCTTTTCTGAGGGGAGGAAGAGGAAGAGAGATATATGCTCCTACCACACATGCCAAGAAACCTCTTGTTAGATGCCCGTGTCTGTGTGACAATCAAATGGAAAGCGTCTTCCCTCCCAACAAAGGCAGATTGGCTGCATAAAGCAAAATAAATGTATGAAATGGAGAGCCTAACGGCCATTGTGAAGGAAACTAACACTTATATGGACCAACAGTGGCTCCCGTTTCTCCAATTTTATAGGGAGAATCAGGCTACATAATGTATATGTCGGATTTGGGATGGCGCTAGTTACCTGGCCCATGCATAGCATGCAATGGAGCGCACCAGAAAACAGACCCTAGGGGTGAGAGCCGGGCGCTGACCCATCTTGATAGGGTACTCCGCCTAATGTTTAGACAAAAGACTGATCCCTCACCACACACCATCACACGATACGTTAATTTTCTCCATCAATGACACAGCCACATACTATTGTTGTGTGCCCGATTCCACCACATTCAGTGTTTTATTGTTCATTTTCTTTATGAATGGCCCTTGGTAGAAATGGGAAGGGAGGTGGGAATGGGAAATAGGCTTTCTGTCCTCTTCACTTTTCTTCTTCATATTTCCTTTTTCACGACTGTTCTTCCTCGGTCCTCCCTTTATTTCTCTGTCAAACCCATACAGAAGACGAGGGCTTTTCTTGAATACTTCTTCTTTCACTATCTGTTTTTTGTAATTTAGAAAATGTTCTTAATGTGACTGCATTGGTCAATATGTAAAGTTTGTTGTTGGACACTTTTTCGTAGGCCGGTTGGCCGATGTAACTCTTCGTCATAATAAAAATATATTTAAAAAAAAAAAGATAAAGCTTTCATCCACTACTGTTGTGCTGGCCCCAGTGTCTCTCCTGGCAAGGGTATCCAGGCCATTGACAAGAACACTGTCCAGGTAATATACTTTAGAGTTTTCTGGAAGGGAGTCATACACACCTCTCTTCTGTTTGCTAACCAGCCCAATGGACTGTAAGGATACAGTTGCTTGAAGACTCAAGGGTTCTTCAGCAAAAAATTCAAAGTTAGCACTAGCCATTTGTACTTCTTCCTCTGGGGAGAAGGCTAAGGAGGCAGTGCTTATCCCTGCAGGTTTACCGTTGCACCTGGAATCTCCTTTGATATGGTCAGTTGACCCACAGACATAGCATTTTCCAAATGTTCTCTGAAATGGGGGCTTCTGCTGACCTCCCTCTGGTTGAGCACCAGAGGACTCACTAGCCCTATTTGGTTTCCCTTGGGGCTTACCCTGGTTATTTTGTTGTTTGTGGCCCTCTTTGGGATGCGAGGTATTAGAATTCTCTTGGTTCTCTTTTGGTGGCTGCTTCCCCTCATCCTTCTTCTGAGTTGCCCCAGATTCCTTGTGAGTAGCCCTGTTGGCAACCCACAAGTCAGCAGCCTTGCCTACCTTTCTAGGATCCATTTCCTTAGAATCAGCCAAGTGCTGTCTGAGCTCATGAGAGCAGACATCATAAATAGACTCCACCATAACAAGATTTCTCATTCCCTCATAAGTGTTAACTCTGTAACCCTTAATCCAACCCTCTAAGTTTTTCAAACACTCATTCACCCATGTAGCCCAAGGGGTACCATCATGCTTTTTGAGGGACCTAAACCTCTTAAGGTACTGAGAAGGAGTCTTCCCAAATCTAGCTATCAAAGCTAGCTTCACACATTCATAATCCATCCTATCCACCTCCCCCAACTCCATTACCACATCAGATGCAACAGGGAGGAGCCTAGAGAATAATCAGGGGATCAACTGATTCCCTGTGATATCCTGGAGCCCATGATTGTATTCAAACATAGCTAACCAATCTAATGCATCCAACTTAGGTTTATACATACCTACAATCTCTTTAGGCATCCGTGGTCTTTTTGGACTGGAAGATTTAGAGGATTCGGGGAGAGAAGCATTTTCCAAAGACAATTTCTTCATCTCCAGCTCATGATTGAGCTCCAATTCTTTGAGCCTTAGTTCTTGGTGTCTCCGTTCAGTTTGGACACTAATTCTTTTGAATTCCAGTTCAAGTCTCATTTTTACTAGAGTGATAAATTCAGGACTTAACGTGGGACCTGACAAAGGTCCAGTAGCCACAGGTTGAGGCCTTTGAGCAGGCATTGGGACAGAGGGGGTGACATTGTTATCCTCCTCTTCCTCGTCTGCTTCAACAATAACATCATCAACATTATCATCCTCAATGTTTGCTACATTTGCTGTGAGGGTAGGCACTACAGCCCCACTCTCCAGACTTTGTTTTTCTAACAATCTATCAATCATTTCTGCTTTCTTGCCTTTGACAGGAAGACCTTTCTGTCTACACAGGTCCCTTAAATAATCAGCAGTATTAGTAAGGAGGGTCTCCTGGCTGTAACTTTCCATACTTTTACTTTGTTTAAAATAAACTTTTTGTGATTGTTAGCCTTGTGCTTAATTGAACCAAGGTACTAGCAGCACTCTAAAATGTAAATCCAATACTTTTATCCTCACCGCTGTACACCAGTGTTAGGCAGAATCCTGTGCAGTTCCCTTAGGGAGCACTACAGAAGATTAAGACTACAGGTATATGCAATAAATCCCCTTTGGTATCAGTCTGTTCCACAAAGATTTAGTTGGTAGCTGTGGCTAACCAGTCAGACTTGTCTCAAGAGGGAGATGAGCAGTATTCAGGGTTTACACAATAGGACTACAATACTATGGTACAAGGAAACACTGACCAAAGCTATGTATTAAAAAGAATATATATATTTATTTTACACACTTCTATTTCAACACATCAATCACAAGTATTAAAGCAAGTTAAAATAGTCAAGAAAAGTATACACAACTCCATAATTAAATTGGAGACACGTTTGAGCCAGAGTGAAAACTGAGCAAAATGGCACAGTGCAAACTAAGCAGAAATGGCACTCTAACAATTTCTCAAAAGGGAGGGAAAGGACAAGTTATACAGAGTTAACCTCTTAAACACACTAGCAGCACTTCCCAAGTGGATTGTGAACAAGTTAGGCAAGGTACCACTTTAGCAAGAGTCATACATAGGTGAAAACCGAGCAAAATGGCACTTCAACAATACTTAAGAGGGAAGGAAGAGTGGTTATAAGAGTTTTTGGTGCACCAACACAGTTGAGGATGAAAAGCAATCTAGTGAAGGGAGTTGTAACAGATTTAGCCAAAATCAATAGGCCTGTGCCAGAGTTAGTGGTACAGGGCAATGTGCCCAGGATCAAAGTGTTCTAGTAGCTGCAGTCAAGTCTTTGGTTTAACGATTCAAAAGGAGGGTGCAGAAGGTAAAAGATAATGTTAGTCGATAGGGGGGGCCAACCCAGGAGGTAGGTAAAGGATTTCAAACACCTTTAGCAGTATCCCGCGATACAGAGACCTGGCGGAACAATGTACCTGAAAAAGTGGAAGCGGCTCCTGCGGTGGCAGTGGTTCCTGCCAGTTCCTGCAGTTCGTGTTTTCCAGCAGAGGAAGAGAGGCTCTCGTCATGGAGGAAGGTTCGAGTTACTGCACTGCCCAGGCAAGAAGCCAGTCGCGGTGATGCCGAAACGGATTAAAAGTTATGCTCCTTTAAATCGCGGTCGTGGTGGACGGGTGCCTGGCTATCCGGTCACCCAGTGCAGGGCACTGCTGATTCGACCAAGGCAGCTCCTGGAAGGCGATTGGCAAACTGGTTGGCCCACCAGCTCAAGGTAAGAAGGCTCTTGCAGATGAAGATCTTCTCTCAATGTGTGGAGAAAAGTGGTGAAACGCTGCAGCAGGGCTTCACCGGTGGTTCAGTTGTTGCAAATGTCTTTGGCTTCTCTCCTCTTCGGCTTATTAGTTCCAGTGGCAACATCTTGCTCTTCCAGTCCTCAGGACCCTGCTTTTATGCACAAAAAAGCCCATTCATACAGCCTAGCTGTCACTCACACAGTGGAGTGGTCATCCTGGCGGGAGACCCTCCAGCCTATCAGGACAGAGTGCGACTTGGGTTGCTTAGGCAACCCTGTCCAGGGGGCCTACTCCCCCTCCCACACAATGGGTCTACCCCAGACTCAGTGGCACCGAAAGGAGAGCTTCTTGGCAGAAGCCCACCAAAAGGACGAACAAAGGATCCCCGACCTGGGTTAGGATCTCAGAGAAGCACACGAGAAAGAATCATTATAAAAGTTCTGGAAAATAAAACCTACCGGAGTAAAGTTCATATAAAAATAAACCAGCGGTATGTTAGAGGCTGTCAGTAAAAGTGGTAGCCTCGAACAATACGAAAATCGCATAGGGAAATATTTGCGGTCAAATATTTTTGGTAGTAACCACTACCACCAGCCAGAAACTTTTGAGAGAGGGACTGTACGGTACCCTCTCGAAAATGAACCCCAGTGAAAAACTATTAACCCTTCCCAGTACTTCCATAGTAAGATGGGTTGTACTGGTTTAGTTCATAAAGATTGACTAGTATAGACAATGGGGACTTTACATGCCCTGGGAGACAGTTATCAGCCCCAGGGTATGGAGTCTATGTTTGGGGGTCACTACGACACCCCTGTGGTACGGCACGCAGGATGCTGTGTACCACACATGTAAAAAGATGAGTCCTATGAGGGTGAGAAAAACCTCATAGACCATAAGCACACAAGATAGCCTAAAACACACACTAGCAAACTGTCTAAGAGTGGGAAAAAAGGGTCTCACTCTTAGCAGGAGAAAAAATAAACCCTTCAAATCCAGCAAAGCTGCTGGGGTACACTATAGGTAAGGGAAATTAACCCTTAAAGAGCATTCTCCCTAACAATCTACATTTTAACATGAAAAAGTACCCAGAACGGCCGGAACAGTACTTTAATATATGAAAGCCTAAAACACACATAGTAGTCTGCCTAAGAGTGGGAAAAAAGAGTCTCACTCTTAGCTGGAGAAAAAAACAAACCCTTAAAATCCAGCAAAGCTACTGGGGAACTCTATAAGTAAGGGAAATTAGCCATAGAATGAGAATTCTCCCTAACAATTTCTTCTCTGTGAAAGGGACAGTGAGCTAAAGACTTGGTAGAGTATCTCCCAGGGGCCATCCACCCAAGAACAGGTTATTGCGTTAGTGCTGGAAGAGAGTCTCCCAGACCCCCCTTTGGTTTGCATATATTAACTTTGGGTCTCACCCTAAGTTACCAGGGCGATCCAGGCGTGGACCCCTTGCTCACTGCTCTTAGAGAGGCACAGCTTCACCTCACTGATGATGCCCAACAAGGTTGAAACACGTGTATGGGGTTGCTGTTGGTACTCTTGTTCAGAGGAGAATTGCCTAGCATTTCGATGCTAGACTGCCCCTGGGCAGGACAAAGACTGATATGGAGGGACATTTTTCTGTGTGAAAGGGAGAGTGAGCTAAAGACTTGGTAGAGTCTCTTCCAGGGGCCATCCACCCAAGAACAGGTCATTGGGCTGTGTTCGTGCTGGTAGAGAGACTCCTAGACCCCACTTTGTTTTGCATAAATTAAGTTTGGTTCTTACCCTAAGTTACCAGGGCGATCCAGAGGTGGACCCCTTGCTCACTGCTCTTAGAGAGGCACAGCTTCACCTCACTGATGATGCCCAACAAGGCTGAAACACGTGTATGGGGTTGCTGTTGGTACTCTTGTTCAGAGGAGAATTGCCTAGCATTTCGGTGCTGGTCTCCCCCTGGGCAGGACAAAGACTGATATGCTGGGAAATGTCTTCTCTGTGAAAGGGACAGTGAGCTAAAGATTGGTATCGTCTCTCCCAGGGGCCATCCACCCAAGAACAGGTCATTGGGCTCCCAGATCCCCCTTTGTTTCACATTCTAACATGGGTTCAGATGGGGGGCATGATGGAACTACAGTATATACAACACAAATACCAAAATTCCTATGAAAGACATAACACAACGTTGTCCCAATTATTAGGACATATTTCAATCAAGCAGCATGTTTTTTAAAGTCTTGTAGCAAGTAAAAACTGTCAAAAACTTTGAAGAGAGGGGGACATTTGGAAATGAAAGTGCATTGGTCATGAGGGGAAGCCAGCTCTCATGGCAGCTTCCTTTTGTAAGCAGCCATGCCATTTCTTTTCAAGTGCCTTGCTATGAAGCCTGTTGAACCGACCATAAGCTTTAGCACAGCCGGGCACTTCATTAAAACCTTGAGCATGGGCAGTCCATTTTGCGATTGGCACAACGCATGGTGAAAGTGGAGAGGTGCTAATAAATTACCCATAGGCTGCTAACAGAGACAAAGAGGAATGAATCTTGACAAAAGGTGCATTGCGTGCATGGCAATATTACAAACTAAAAATGTTGATAACAGAAAATGTAGCTGGACTGATCCACCCGAACCAAATTTCTACATTCTGGCGCATGTGCACAGAACTATAAGTGATGGAGATGGTTTCAAAATGTTGCTGGATGTACATAGGCGGTGATGGGCCTGCTACTATTGGCCATCCCTCTTGTGGCTGGGGATTGCAATTTGACCTCCTCAGTGGCCTAGCAAGGGATAGTAGGCAGGTGGTTGGTCATGTGCAAACCCCTTTATAGACTGGCAGGTAATGGTTCTGTGCATGAGCGGCTGGGCATTTGCATGGTTTCAATGGTGACTTAGCAGGTTGGCATGGTCGCTGTGTTATGTGCTAATGGTTCTCTGACCTCAGAGGGTCCGGCCAGTAGGTCTCTTTGGACTTGCAGGGCTGCCTCCATCATTGCTGCACTTTGTCTCAATCCTTTCTCCTTTAGTATCATCTGCAAGTTAATCTGTTGATAGCATTGCAAATGATCTATCTAGTATTTTTTTGCACTTGAAGGTGTACTTTGCGTTTCTACTTTTTGAATGTAATCATTGTGGTTGATTTCTGAAGTAGATCTCGCACCTTTCCGTGTGAATGCCCCTTTGTCTGTGGGCACGCGGCCTTCCTTTGTCTTCTGACAATGCGTAGACTGTGTATCCGTCTGCGCCTTAGACCATAGGGCCAGGTCTTACTCACTGTCTCTACATCTGTAGGCACCAACCTATAAGCTTCAATATTTCCCTCCTTCCTCACCCCTCTTCTCCTTGATAATCACATCCCCTCTTTCTCTCCTTCCTTGTTTTCTATAGCACCATTCTGCTATAATGTGTTTAGTGACATTGCGAAAACTCAGACACTTGAAACAAATGTAGTGAGATCATAAAAAATGCACATGGGCACATATACACAAGTCAGTTGCCTGGTTGGATGGTGATTAAGAGATGTGTTTCTTCATCTGCCTTACCAAGGTAAAATATATTGATATATGATAGACACAGATTTAAAAAGTGTCTTTGTATGCTTTAGTCAAAATACTGTCAGGCCAAAATGCAACAGTAGACTAATAGAGAAAAGGTCACTTGTATCAATAACAACGTGCTCAAGAATTCTCTGCATGAATACACATTATGTATCTGCTTAGAAGTTTTATATAGAGCGTTATAGGAGAATGTAAGGCTGTGCATACCATAAGATGGTAAGAGTTGCACATGTGGGGGTCATACCTTATCACATGTTCACTATGAAAGGCATGTAATAATATGTTGGGGGCACTTGAGGACTGCACTTGACACATGACAGCCACAACCCAATGGATTTGTCATTTCTTGTTTTATCATTAAAGTTGTTATTCATTCATAATTATAATCCAGGTTTTTGTTCTGGGCCAAATTCTTAAATAGGTTCATATCAAATTCTTATTGAAGTTATCTTGTAATGTACCTTATCTGAATAAACCTCCTATGAGTCTCTAATGGCCAATATATCTAAGGTTCATTTACATCACCTGTGCTATTCTTCTTTTGAGCATTGTTTGAATGTCCAGGGAACAATGCCATTTCATAATTCGTGGTAATGATATGAATATTAAAATAACTATTTGCAGGTTGGTACATTACTTTGTTTCCATATTAGAAATGGGGACCGACCAATCAATTAGGTCCCCACTATAGCTGTCCTCAGCAGGTAGGAAATCAATTGTGGGTTACATAAGGAATAGGGTTCTCTCTGCAAGTGTCACCCCCAAACATTGATGTGTGCAAATGAAACACATATCACTGCAGTTTTCCAGGAATCTGATGAACAAAGCTCAAGAAACTCTCAAACTCAGCATGAAATGATAGACCCCCTTGAATATGCTCTACCTCTTAACAATAACATTACATTGACTTGAAAGGATGTCTTCATTTTCAGAACTATTCGCAGTAGGAAGTGAATATACTTTGTATGACAAGTTCTACATTTGCAAAGTCTTTCTTAAATGCAAGAATGCCCTTTCCTCAGATGTTGAACTCCAAGGCACAAATGTCCCAAATATATCGGGTATTCAGAATATCCCTCATTGAAATTCATGAGAGGAATTTGAATGTACTTCCAATCATTGCATGTATATTAACCTCATTCACATGAATGATGGATATCCTGGAAACCTGGCATGTCTGCAGCCCTCCATGCCTACATATTGACACCCAAACATCAGCATACTTTTTGCATGTGTAAAGGTGTACACTTACCGTGAACCACAAGCTCAACATGTTGTGCTGTAAAGCTGTCCTTGCTGTCTATAAAGCAATGACACGTGTAATGCCCAGCATCTGATGATCTCAGGTTTTTCAGTAAAACGGATGCGTTACCCTTAGGAAACTCTGCAGGAAATAGCTGGGTCCGCCCCTTGAACTCCTCAGCCTGATACTGCGGCTGGTCTGATTCATGGAAGTAGCTGTGCACGACCTCATCACTGTCTGAGCGCTGCCAGTTAATGACAAGGAGATCCAGCCTGAAGTCGCCCGTGAAGCATCCATGGCAAGGCAGCAGCACGTCTCCATTTAAAACCCCAGTTATTAATAAAGGGTCAGTGCCTAATAAAAGAGCAGATATTAGATATGAGAGAGACATGCCAAATCAAGCCTTAATTAAATTTTAGCAGAGTTGAAATAGCTGAATAGTAAAATACGGTGTTGTTTTAAGAATTAACAAAAACATATAGAACTATTCACTTCTAAAAATGCATTAATGGACATTTTTGTCATTCATATACTTTCTGGAAATCATATTAGCTTGGCTGGATGTTACCATTCAGTGGATCGAGGTGCTCAGATGTGAATCTAAGTATTTTTACTATATTCAAATTTAAAAGAAAGGAAACGACATTACATTTAATATATTCTACATTTATTTACATCCAAATAACATATTATTTTTGCATACGTACCCATAAAGATGTTTTCACCTGTGAGATAGATGTGCTTTACCAAAGAATTTTATTTTAAATATGTTTTCTCATGTTTTTCTCACACTTAATACTCACTGTATTTCAGGGCATTTCACGCATGGAGTCCACAATCAACAGACTACACTTTGCTAATCAATAATACAGAACACGGTGCACTTGACGTTTCTTAGTATGCCCAGCAGCCATGTTTCGAAGTCATTGGGCATCTTCAGTGATATAGTGCTTGGCCTGCAAGCTTGAATCATATCTGTGGTTACTTGTGGTCTCGTGCAGAAGGGATATTACCTAGCAGTTCAGGCTGGACTGCCCCTTTTAAGGCTGCATATGCTTTTTTACCCTTCTGTAATGGGGTGCCTGGCTGAAAAACGATGGTTTGGAAGGATGCCCACAGCAATGCCCGTGGTTATGGTTAATTCAAACCTAACAGCCATAACCCGTCAGGTACTTGCTACAAACCTGAAGACTACCACTGAAGATGACCAGCATTGCCTCTAGCCAAGTCACAGCCCTGTCTCTGCAAAGATCCACTGAAGATCCTCTACAGTGTAGTTGGCCCTTGGGGTGGTGGGACCAACCGGTCCAGGCTCCTGGCTCCTGCAAGACGGGCCTGCCATCAGAAGCCAATGATGGAAGTAAGTGGGCCCAGCGATTTTGTGGACTCTAGTGGTGGTCCACCCAAAAATTAGAATAAGGGGAGGGTGCCTGAATAAATTTTTTCACAGACCCTCCCCACCACAGGCAATGTATGGGCGTAAATTCCACTCCATATTCCCCCTTACTTGATCATGATCAGTGGAGTTCTGGCCAAGGATTCTCCCTAGTGTGGTGTATTGGGAGAGTACCACTAAACTGTTATTACCTACCTTCAATGTATTAAAGTGCGTTTCTTCCGAGCGAATACTCACCTTATGGCTTTGCCGTTACTTGTACCGTGACTTTTGAGACTTCCAACTACTTCCATCAGTTGATTCCTGGAACATTTACTTTTTTAGAGGCTTTAGGCAAACTTACCTGATAGGGAAGGAAGTCAGGCGCGCACTTGTTCAAGTGTATTCCCAAGTGTGAGCAGTCTTGCAGTCTGGCAGCTCGGTGACGAGGCAGGCCGCTATTGGGGCAACCAAAGGGCAGCGTGGAATGGTATGTGCATTAAGTGGCGTCACCAGGAATCAAATTTAGGAGGGGCACGGAGGGGGCCAAAGACAAAAGTAGGGGGGCACAGACAAAAGTAGGGGGAGAACATGGTCACTGCTCGTCTTCTGTGGGAGGGCACAATGGGGGGCACAGGGTTTCAGAGGGGGGGCCCCGGCCCTGCCAGACTCCCCCCCCTAGCGTCGCCACTGTGTGCATACACATCTCGGCTTCCAAATAAGAGTGATTTTTGGAGTCGAAAACGCTTATAACATATTGTGTGCTTGATCTTTTGGTTTAAACATTTAAGAACTGTGATTGGTTTTATATCGCTATGTATTATCTGAGTAACGCAAGTCTGAGAAGCGATGAAACACACTATTGAAATTGAGTACATGGATGAGGATGTGACGTACAATCATAATCTAGCACTTCTGGAAGAACTGTCTACAGCGGCCCCGTCTGCAAGTTTTATTAGTGCACAACATTTGGAAGGTTCTTCGTGCTTATCTGCGCAGGATTACACTCTATCAGCTACATCAATTAAAAAGAAAATAATGGATTGTTTCCATAAAATGAAAGTGCCAGCTTGGGGTATTTTTATTATTATTTTTGTATGCGTCCATGGTTCCAATAAGAACCTTTACAAACATTCATCAGTATCTAAAATATCTGCATTTTGCCTCATACATACTAAGTAAAACCATTCTTACATTCATTACATAGTAAGTAAAACAATTCAAATATTCAATTCTTACATTCATAACATAGTAAGTAAAACAATTCAAATATTCAATGCACAATAAAACAAGTCATTAATAATTGAACAGAATTAAAAAAGGGAAATAAAACAATTCCAACAAATCATTGTAGTTCTAGTTACAATTATTGTTTTTGAAATTTTGTTTAGTTCATTCAGGGCGCATAGTCTTAGCCAATTCGCTTTCAATAAGTTTTAGAAACCATACAAGGGAAAAGATCAGAGGCCGATGTAAACCATTCATCATTCTTGCCCAAATGGCCTCAAGACAATCTTCAAATTGTGGATTAACAAATTTCATTAATAGATTAGTTGGTTGATTATAAAAGTAAGGGCAGAATAACACCAAATGCTTCAGTGTTTCTATGGGATCAACACAAGCGTGGAAACAACATTTCAAGTTGACTTCTTCCCCTTAGAACTTGTTCCAGTATCCGGACCTTTCCCTTGGATAGAATTGATTGAATTTAAACCTCATGTAGTAATTCCTGATTTAATTACATGGGAAGGATTCCAGATAACTATATCGCGGAATTCTTTTTTTTAGAAATTTCGAATACTCAGTATAGGATTTATATTTTTGAATATCTTTGAAGGTCTGACACCAGTCATATTCAAATAGTTTCTTTTTGGCATATCCTAGTCTTAGACATACATCATAAGTTGTTAAGTTAATATCCTGTAGTAGTGTCTGCATTTCTCTGTGATATACGTCAAGGGAATATACATTGTTCAAGGAAATATTATTTTGCAAGTCTTGGTATAAGGAATCAAGTGGAGGGGAAGTCATTTTTCCATAATTCGACAGTTGTCTCCATTTCCTTTGTGCGGAGAGGGCAATTAAACCAAACTCATTTCTGATAATACTATTTGGAAGAGCAATCGGGAGATGCACAGCGGATTTCAGGTAGCCGTCCTTGGAGTGCGTCTAAAAATGTATACATATTAAGTAAACAGATGTCCAAGCAGTATAAAAGGACGCTTTCTATCTTCAGGCTATAGAAATCAAGTACCGGGATTACTGAATATTTACAGTATTTTCCATAGATTATTTTAAGATGTGAAAGAAGGGGCCTTGCTCTTAGGTTTAATTGTTCACCACATGACTTATTCAATTTTTGTTCAGAGAGATAATATCCCAAATAAATAGTGTCAGTAATCAAAGGAATGGCAATGTTCACAATTTGCCATTGATAATGTTTTTTCCTATTCTTTAAACCAAATGTCATAATAGCTGTCTTAGACGGATTTGGACTTAGATTATGTTCATTTGCAAATTTTTCAAATCAATTTAGTTTCAGTTGGAGTCCTGCTGGAGTAGGGTCGAAAACAATAATATCTTCGGCGAAAGCTAGCCATTGAAGATGAAGTGAGCCGGGTTTGGTTGAGAAAATGTTAGCTTCCTCCAAAGAGTCATCCAGGTCTACAATATAAAGATTAAACAGGATAGGGGCTAAATTACAACCTTGTTTGAGTCCAAGATGTGTTTTTATCTGGTATGTGTGACCACCTTCACCTGTGACCCTTATTCTATACGCCGTATCTGTGTGTAATTGGACCAGCCAATAGATCAATAACGGGGGAATTCCCAATTTCACCGATTTGAGCCACAAAATATTTCGGATCACAGAGTCGAAAGCCGCCGACATATCGATCAAGGCTATGTAAACTGGACATGCATTTCGGCGATTTGCACCAAATAATATATGTGACATCACAGTGCCATTCATGGTTGTACTCATAGTTTTCCTAAAGCCGGTTTGAGATTTTGAATATATATTATGCTTTTCAACATATACTAAGTCATGGAGTATTAGTATAGCAAAGATTATTGCTTCTGTATTTAGTAAAGATATAGGCCGATAATTCTCTGGTAGAGTCGGATCACCCTTTTTATAAATTGGTATGATATTAGAGATTGCCCAAGAGTGTGGAACTTGAACAGTGTGAATTTTTGACTCAAATTTTGGTTTCAAAATGTTTGCCCAAAATGTGGGATCATATTTATAGAGGCAAGGCGGTAACCCATCAGTGCCAGCAGATTTAGAAAGTGTCAACTTGCTGATTGGCCATATAATATCATCAAGCAACCAATGGAACATTTCCAATTGATTATAACATACTGGCAAAAATATTTAGTTTCCAAATTTGTCAAGTAGTGTGAATTTAGCTGAAATATTTTCGCACCAGGTCTTTGCGGGGATGAGATTTAAAGATGGAACTTTGTTAGTACCATTAACACCTTTAATGGTCTGCTATTTGTACCTTGTATCATGTTTGCAAATAGCTTTAATTAGTGTGCAGTTTACAATATTGTGGTTCAAAATGCGCACGTTCCTTAGCTTATTTTTGTATTTCATCAATATATTTTTACGTAACATATGATAGTTGGGGGTTACAAATATATCCAATTTCAAAGTCCTCAACTCCTTGTTTTTTTTGTCTTTTTAACATTTTACATTATGGGTCAAAATGATGAGAATGAATTGTAGGAGATGGAGCATATTTAACGTGGAAGTGTAGTAGAGCCTTTTTGGTAGCTAATGAGCAAATGGCTTCTTTTTCTACAAACAACATATTAGAATCTATTCTGTTCTTTGTCATGATGTTGAACACATAAGATGCAAATTGTTTGCACAGACCTGGGTTCCATCGAAGAGATATATTGGAACGATGAACTTTGGGGACAGATAGTGCAGTAGCAACTTCTAAAGATGAATGATCTAATTGCAAACAAATTGATAAGGGAGCATGATCACTGTGTGTTATTGGGTGTATTGTTACGACACTGGCTAAGGAGATGATGGAATGGGATAGACATATATAATCGATCTTCAAGGTTTTAGTTCCTCGGCTCCAAGTAAATTGAGGTCCTTTCTCATCGCATTTCATTATTTATTTTATTTATTTATTTGCATTTGTTAAGCGCACTTGCAGCCCATGAGGCATCGAGGCGCTGTTACAGAGGATACACAGATTTAAGATTACATTCGGGTGCAGGAGGCTCTTAGTTACAGGTTAGCAGGCATATAGGCAGAAACAGGTTGAAGTCATACAAAGAGTCTGGTTTTGATAGCCTTGCGAAAGGCTAGGTGTGACTCGATGAGTCTGAGGTGAGGTGGCAGGGCATTCCAGTGCGTGGCTGCTAGGGTGGGGAAACTGGAGCCACCAGCACGCACTTTCCGCGAGGTAGGCCTGACAATGGTGTTGGCGTAGAAAGATCTAAGCGGTCTTGTGGCGGAGTGCCTGGTGATTCTGTTCGTCAGGTAGGGGGGGGCAAGCTCGTGAATGCATTTGTGGGTGATGGCAAGAGTTTTAAAGACAATTCTTTCTTTAACAGGGAGCCAGTGCACTTGCCTTCTGATTTCGGAGATGTGGTCTCTCCTTGCGGTGCCAGTGGCTGCCCTTAGAGCATTGTTTTGGGCTAGCTGAAGTTTGGCGATGTTTTTGTTGGAAGTCCCGACGAGAAGGGCGTTACAGTAGTCAAGTCTTGACCCGATGATGGCCCTGGCAATCGTGAGGCTGCTTTGACGGGCCAGGAAAGGCCTGGTTGCGTTGATAACTTTGGTGTAGTAGGCTGAGGAGGCGGCGATGGCATTGACCTGTCTGTCCATCGACAGGTCGGAGTCAAGGTAGACTCCGAGTGTCTTAACATGGTTAGAGACTTTAATTGGAATATTATCAATGGTGAAAGAGGTGTACTGTTCTCCGAGATTGCCGATGGTGAAAGGTGAGCCAATAAGGAGGAGTTCGGTTTTTTCACCATTGAGGCAAAGCCAATTCTCCGCCATCCAGGATTGGATGGTAGAGTAGATAGAGGAGAGGGTGTTAGAGTCCGCTAGGTAGTCGCCTGTGAGTGGGATGAGTACCTGCGTATCGTCCGCATAATTGGTGTATGAGATACCCAGGGAGTCCAAGATGCTGAACAGTGGCCTCGTGAAGAGGTTGTAGAGAGTAGGTGCGATATATAGTATGTCTATGTACCAATCTTGAAAGTAGTTCTTCCACATCATCCCTCTCTTCTTTGCTACAACGGAGATATTAGCAACTTGGGAGTTGAGCCGATTCTTGTGATATTCGGAGTTAAGGAACCTTCCAATTATAATATCACAGTCACCCTTATAAAGATAGATTTTTTCAAGGCAATTGTCTATTTCATCAAACATAAGCTCTATCGAAATGTTCGCTGGGTTCCAATATAGATTTATTAGTGCAATAGATTTGATTTTTTGTTTGATAGACTCAGAATTATACACAAGATATTGCTCGATTCCCAGAAGAGTTGCGTATGGCATGATGGGTTGTTTTTTATTGCAATCGCTAGTCCACCAGATGGACGGCCACCATTGACTCTAGTGGCAGAGAAAAAAAGAGAATTATAACCTGCCACTGTAAAAGAACCCATTTTTATTGTCTCTTGTATCATCATAACACATGGCAGCAAGGTCGGAGTTAGAGAGTGAAACCATTGTTGAAAGTTATGAAAGCCACAAGAGTTCCAGGAAGTGATTGTAAACTTCATTCTTATGAGTGGCTAAGGAGGAAATGGAAACTTCTGCAAGTTTTATTAGTGCACAACATTTGGAAGGTTCTTCGTGCTTATCTGCGCAGGTTACGCTCTATCAGCTACATCGATTAAAAAGAAAATAATGGATTGTTTCCATAAAATGACAGTGCCAGCTTGGGGTATTTGCAGATGGCATCTTCACCCTTACCCCAATGTAGCAAACATCGTTCCAGCACACCTAAAGCACATACCTTGGTGAATGAACTCTTATTAAGCACTCTGTCAGCTACATCTGCTATATCTGCTATGAAAGAACCTTGCCAGGAAGATGAGGCTCTGGACTCTTCACAATCCTCTTGCTCTACGGAGTGCTCGAGTCATCCGATAATGAGAGCAGAGGCAAACCATACCACACTTACTGCTGTAAATGTTGTGCTTAATTCGTTTCTAAACATTTTTGAGGTGGTTCAAGAAGAAGTTAAAGCACACTCCTTGATGGTAATAGATGTGAAGGAATAAACATGAAAACATACTTGAAGCTATTAAACAAGAAATGCAAATGCATATGACCCTTCTTACAGATTTTAAAAAAGGTGCTAGTTGTAAGCTCGCATTTAGATCCTGGCAACCTACCTCTAGAGAGTGGGCATACCAGTATGGCGATATCAGTAGTAGTCGTCGAGGAAGAGGTGGTCTTGTTTACTGTGGATACTCCACCCCCTACGGCTCTTATGCAGGAATTAACCAGGCGGAGCAATTACCCTGTGCAAGTGTCAGGGCGGATGAGGTAGTGGCCCTGCCAGGGGATACCATCGTGATTACTAAAAGACAAACCTGTCAGAGAGAGGGGGCGAAAGGGTCCTGGAAATCAAACAATGAAATCAAAAAATGCCAAAAGAATAAAGATAAATAAAAGCTCCTCCCTGAAATGTCTCTGTTCGTTCTCAATACCTGATGACTATGAGGTTGCTAGATCTGAGCAGGATCAGTCTCCAAGTGTTGATAATGAGCCTTTGATCAGGCCGACGGTCCCTATTTTTATAAGATGGGCTAAAAACAAGAGAGTTGTGGAGTTAAACAAAGGTAGGGGGGAAACCTCTGGGAATGCTTGTCGGTGCTCTCTTAACTGCAAGAAGGGGATGTTTCCTCTTCTGAGCACCTCGTGGGGATCCATGATCAAGAGGTCAGTGTGAAGAATACTCCTGCCCTTCTTTTCTTTTGTATTACGTCAGAGGAATTAGCTGCCAAGCGGGTCAACCAACTAAAGTATTCAATAGCATATTGGTACAATGTGGAGACTCCTATACACAGCCCAAGATTAGAAGTTTGATCAGCTGCTTTAGAAATTCTGATGTTTGTAATTTGGATTCCCTAAAGAAGACAATCTTATTATGAACCATAGTACAATCATATCCTTGTTATATGACATTCCTACGACATGGATTATGAACTCTAAAGGCATTTCTCAAGTTAAGCTTATCTACGAGGACATACTTGATATTGCAGTTGTGGATATTCTGTCATCTCTGGTTCAAAAACATGCATTGTCCTATGTGGATAATTGAGGACAAAGAGGCTTTGCCTTAGACCCATATGTGAATCCAAAACACTACACAAGTGAGATGGGAACCACTGATCGGCTACATGCCATATCTATTTCTTGCTCGGGTCGAAGTAATTCTCCCCGAAAAGTCATGTTATCGGATAAATCTTTAAGTCAAGCAGTGACAAGGGACTGGTCTTGGGTGGCAGAGTAGCTTATGGGAAATAAACCTACGTCTGGCTCAAAGAGGCCTTTTTTTTAATATTCTCTCATGGAACTCCCGTGGTTTCTCCCATCTTACTCATTCCCTAAATGCCATTAAAAAACTGACAGGTGCGGACCTAATAATGATACAGGAAACCTTCTTGAAATCCAATGTTGCGCTAGATGGGTTTCATGTATGCCAACAAGAGGTTTTGGGGGGACAGATTGGGAGACCTCAAGGGGCCTCTTTACTGCCGTGAGCACTGCTTGAGTTAGTGCATTTCTTATGCTGCTTGATTTTGCTTCCTGCTTGCTTGTGACAAAAGTTTTGCCCAAGGATTTCCATAGCTCCTTCTTGGTTGTGAATGTATAATGTAATTATTTAGAGGTAACCAAGGGGGCGCTTATGGACAAACTGGAGGGGGCTTTGTTGACATGGCACAATATGCATAACGAACGGCATGTAAGAATCGCTGGAGATTTTAATGCAGATTGCTAGTTAACCCCTTATAGCAAAAATTATAAGGGAAAGGGGACCGGAAGAAATAAGGTGGAGAGCAAGTAGGCTAGCTTGTTTTATAAATTGGAATTTGATTGTCCTTAATGGATACATTGAAGGTGATTTGGAGAGGGCCACAACTTGGGAGCGAGGAACCCAAAGATCAAGAATTGATTTTGTGTTTATATCTGGTGAATTGTTGTTATCAGTTTCAATACCTCAGGACTCTCTGAGGGACCACTCTGTGCCTATGGGTAGGTTTCTGTGTCCAATAGCCTTCCTCGAGTCATATATAGTGTCCTCTGTTGTAGTAAATAAAGGAAAAAACAGGATGAGATGGAATAAGAGGGCAATAGGTGGCATTATGTAAGATTTTAAAATGATGTGGAGTAATGTTTTATCAGCAGAGAAAAGCAAATATCATCAGCTGAAGGCGTTTCTGGCTATTATGCAGTGATCCGTACAGGAGTATGCATTAACAAATGTTACTACTGTGGAGAGAAAGGCCACCTATGTTCCGCAGATCCAGATTCTCAAAAGAGCAATGTGGAGGAATATTCGATGCCTGAATAAATCTGGAACTGAGTCTTATCCCCTAATTGTGAAAGAAAAACAGAAATATAAAAATAGACTTAAAGCGATGATCTCGCATATTTATCAAGTTGAGGGTGAGGCCATGTTGAAAACAGTCCTAGAGAAATCAGATATAAACTTTGGGAAGCTAGTGAACTCCAAAAATAATCATCATAAAGCTACCCAAGAAAATCCAATTTCAGAGCCGAGTTGGATTTATGTAAATATGTCTAAGGAGGCTGCACCTCCTACAGGTTTATGGGAATGGTGTTTGGTTTTTGACATTCTTGATATTGAAATAATTATCAATAAGTGTAGTCGATGGCGAGCCCCCAGCCCAAATGGGCTCTGTAATCTTATTTTTAAGTCAGATCAATCTTTTTGGGCCTCCACTTTATTTAGTCTGTTCAAAACCATTATCTCTACTCAAACATTCCCGGAGACTTGGTCCTCTGCAACTATTATACCAATCTACAAAAAGGGTAATAAAATCGACCCTGAAAATGACCGGCCAATAGCATTTATGGACACTGATTCCGAAATGATCACGTCCCTGATGCCGTTTGAGTTAAGAACTTGGGCCGAGAAATCTGGCATATTAAAATTAAATCAGATTGGATTCTAGCAAGGTGTGCGTACAATGACTGCAGGGTTGTTATTGGACCATCTGCAACAGCTGGCATGGCAGAAACGGGTGGCGAGGATATACCTTGTTAGTATTGATCTGACGTTAGCCTCTGATAAGGTGGATCGAAATTTGTTATGTGAAAAACTAAAGAATTGGGGGATTCCTAACCAACTATTGAGAATTTTGATCCACCTTCATAGCAACATCTTAAAAGTCAGGCTTAGTCTGCAGGGAAACAAGATACTCCCAATACAAGCTGAAAATGGCTTACAACAGGGATGTGTCCTTCCCCTGTATTATTTAATCTTAATGAGCTCATTTCGGGCAAGTTTTGGAGCGATCCATGCTCTTGTCACCAGTGGTCCTTGGTTATAGATTACACTGGATAACATATGCTGACAACATCTTGCCAATGGACTGTACCAAGGTGGGAATATCTAATATGTCAAAATCTTTTGAGGTATACTCTGGAAATGGCATAATAATAAACACAGCGAAGTCCAAAATATTAATGTTGTAGTCAGAAACTAAAAGTTGTCCCAAGTAAATATTATGGTCTGGAGACGCATCACCAATTGAGTGAATACAATTTTCATTACTTCAAGGGCCTTTTGTGGCAAGGCACTCTGGTTCTCTGAAAATCAGCCCCAATGACCGTGACATCATTCCCGTATAGTTCATATGAATAGCAAGGTGCTTTGGAAAATATTGCAACTATGTGAGAACATGTATAATCCTCCCCCATATTCAATCTATCTGGTATTTGATATTAAGCAATCTAAGGCGGCAAAATCATTTGTGACAATCCGTAAAGTACAAATAGAAAAATTGCTGTATACCCTGGAGGAGCTATTAGAAAATCTCTCCTTCTTTAAAAGGAGCTTATGGGATTATGATTGGGTTGTCACCTGTGACAGGCTAAGTCCCTACAAAAGGTTTAGATATCTGGGCAATAATGAGCGCAAAAGGGGATAATTAGCAAGATATCTTATAAAGTATCCCTCGTGGCATTTTGCTAGAACTATTTTGCGTTTTGGCCTTAATGTATTACCCACAAATGAAAATCGTTTTATGTGGCAAGAAAGGTGGCTAAGTAGCCCCAAATGTAAGTTTTGTTCTAACAAGGATGAATCACTAAAACATTTACTAATTGACTGTTCGCTATTGCAGAATCTTCAAATACATTGTTTTGAGTGCTTTATCTGCGATTTAAATGAACCCCTTGGGATTTTTTATGGGAATGATTATTTAAGGAACAGTGTCCGATTGTAGTTTTATTAGCATTGTACCATTTTTTTATGGAAACAGACTTATTGGCTGTAGATTGTACTATCGGAAACCATTTAAACTGGTTTGAGGAGAATTTTGTAATGTAGTAGTTTTATCATATTTTTAAATTGTATTGTTTTTATAATTGTGTACGTTTTGTGTAAATTGTGTTAAATTGTACGTGTCAAACCGTATGATACATTAAATTAATAAAAAACATAATTATAAGTCAGGGCATATGTTTTAATTGAATTGCACTATTTTCAGTTCACTTTGCTGCCTACAGTTTTTATTTTTCACTATTTCTGAACTTCATCTACTTTAATAATAGGGGATTAACTTTGAGATCACCAACTGTTTTTGTTTATAGGCTGGCATAGAGATAGATACTTACCTTGTACTTTACATGCTTAGAGATGTAATGCATAATAAAATAGAATTGTGTGCACCTCTATTTCCTGAGTGTTTTGAATACCTTATATAGACCATGCCCATACCTTCTGAAATCTGCCTTTTGACTCAGACCACCCTATCTAGAATTTGGTTCTACCTAAGTGTCAATTACCCTAGGTAAGCTGAGGCAAGCTGAGGGTATATTTGAGGTGAGTGGACTCCATCTCCCTACGATTTTCAAAGAGGGTAAAGGCAAAGGATGTAAATAACTGTCCCAAAGAGGGTGGAAGACTTGGAATAGGGAAGGTGACTGAATCTACTGAAACCATCCAAACTATTAGAAGGCACTTGCCTATTGGTCATTCGCTCAATTCCATGAATCATCTTTCACGCCTATCCTGGTGAGGCAGACTGGTCTGTGATGATATTAGAGAAATGCCCCAATAAGTAAATTCTCCCAAGAGGACAATTTGAGTTGGGAAATGTGAGTCATATCTTGCAATGCCTGACATGTAATTGACTCGTGCCCAGCCCTATTGATCTAGAAAAGGTAGCCTGTATATTGGGAAGTCTTCTGATTTTCAAACATGCTCCCCCTACAACCAATTTCACCAACATATTTCATAGAGACCCTCATACATATCTTTCTATACTTTTCTGGCTGACCCAGTGGGAAAGTGAAGAGATTTGTCAACATGAAGCTCCTCTGTAATACAGCCAAAAATGTACTCGAAGCATCGGTTCAGTACTCCCCTACTGAATTTCAAGGTCTACACTCATTTGTTTGTTTGTTTATTTTATTTCTATAGCGCTCCGGACCCGGGAGTATAAGGGCGCTTAGTACAGGTTACAAGGCACAGTACATGGTAATAAGCAGAGATACTAGAACAAATTGAACAACAGTTATATACAGGAAATATAGGCAGTGGGGGTGATAGCACCCAATAATGACATGAATGAGGCATAAACAGTAAGTACAGTTTATAGCTATGTCTAACTTTAAGGTTGACTTTTTGTCAGAAGCCACCCAATGGCAAGTTTCCTGAACGAATGGAAGGATTTGGATGATTTGATATTGAGTGGCAGGGTGTTCCAGAGTTGGGAGGCGAGGACAGTAAAGCTCGAGCCTCCGGCTCTTTTAGAGGTAAATCTAGGTACTATAAGACACAAGGTATTGGAAGATCTTGTGGTTCTGATGGAGGATTTCATGGTAAATCTGTTAGTCAGGTAGGGGGGTGCTAGATAGTTGAGAGCTTTGTAAGTGAGGCAGAGTGTTTTTAGATCAATTTTATGTTGGATGGCGAGCCATTTGCATGTGGTTCTAGTGGCAGAAATGTGCTCACGCCTGGGAATGTTTAGTGCTGTCTGTAACGCATTATTTTGAAGGACTTGGAGTTTATTGATTATCGCTTGGTTGGCACCTAAGTAGAGGCTGTTGCAGTAGTCTAGCTTCGATTGTATAAGAGCTCTGGCTAGCATGAGGCAACTGTTAGGGGAGAGAAATGGTCTACAGGCTCTGATTAGTTTTCCGGTATAGGCAGTGGCAGAGGTGGTCGCATTAACTTGCTTAGTGAGGTTAATATTGGCATCAAGATAGAAGCCGAGTGTTTTCACGTTTTTGGCGACCGGGATAGTGTTGCCATCAATTATGATGTTAGAGTAATTGGGACTTCGTTTTTGTAAATTGTTCCGTGAGCCAACAATGAGCAGGTCAGTCTTCTCGTCAATAAGGCAGAGGCCGTGTGTGGCCATCCATGCCTGAATGACGGAGTAGATTTCATTGATCCTGGCTACATCAATATTGTAATTGCCCGAGATGGTGAGGAGTATCTGGGTGTCATGCGCGTAGTTTGTATAAGTGACACCCAGACGATACAGTTTATCAAAGAGGGGCTTTGTAAAGATATTGTAAAGGGTGGGTGAAACACATGATCCTTGTGGGACACCACAGGTGATAGGGATAGGGTCTGCTGCTGCCTCCAGAGAAAAGACCCTCATGGTTCTATTGGCCAGAAAGGACTGTATCCAAGTGACAGCAGAGGGGGAAAAGTGGGCGGCAGAGGAGAGGTGGTTACAGAGTATTTTATGGTCGACCAGGTCGAAGGCTGCTGAGAGATCTAAGAGAAGTAGGATGGCAGCCTTGCCCTTATCTTTAATTTCGTCAATCTGACTTTTAAGGTCAACAAGGACAGCTTCTGTTCCATGTTGAGGCCGGAAGCCAGACTGACACAATCCGAGTAATTGGTTAGACTCTAGGTAATGCTGAATTTGCAAGTAAGCAACTCTGTCAAGGATTTTTAACAAGAAGGGAACAGTTGTGATAGGCCTGTAATTTGTAGGGATGGTAGGGTCCAAGGTCTGTTTTTTTAGTAGCGGGAGGACCCACGACTGTTTCCGATTGTTGGGTACCGAATTAGTGGAGAAGGACACGTTTATAAGCTGAGAAATGAAGGGGGCGAGGTCTCTTGCTGCATCTTTTATGATCTGTGCAGGGCAGCTGTCCCCTTTGCAGTTTGATGGTTTTAGGGATGTTATAATATTTTGCACTTCTAGTACGCTTACATTTTTGTAGCTGAAGCCCTGGTTAGTGTTAGGGGTGGTAAGTGGGCTGGGAATAGGGGGGCCAGTGGTGGGGCTACTATTGGAGAGTTGAAGTCTTTTATTTTCGATTTTTGTTTGAAGGGCCAGTGATTTTGTTCGCAAGGGCATCTTGGATACTAGTGCACCAGAGTTGGTCCTTCACACACGTGTCCATAGGTGGATTGGGGTTTTCTAACTCCTTCAGGATAGTGAATAATTCTTTGGTACTGGAACTAGCATTATTTATTCTTGTATTGTAGGCTTCCTTTTTAGTGCGAATACTTTCTTTTTTTTAAAGGGAAGATGCATTTATGAGATTGACTTTGTGTTCCTCTGATTGATTCATTTTCCAAAGGGTTTCCATTTTGGACTTTTTATTTCTTAATATTTTGAGTTCTGGTGTATACCAGGATTTAAGATGTGCTTTGGGTTTACTTTTGCGTAGTTTTAGAGGGGCAACAAGGTCAATAGCTTTGGTCATGGCGTTGTTGTAGGTGTCTACTAGTGAGTTGAGGTCTGATGTGTTGGGGATCATGTTTAGGGTGGGTAGAACCAGTCGGATGCGGGCTTCAGCGGTGATGTTCCGCTTATTTCTCGTCAGACATACTGGTGCAGGTGGGCGCTGTATGTGGAGAGGGTTATTGGTACTAATGTCAAATGAGAGTAGGAAGTGGTCGGTCCATATGAGTGGTTGGGGGTCCTTACAGATAATGTTGCAGTTGTGGGCAACGAGCCAGTCTAATATTCTGCCTTTCTGATGTGTAGGTAAGATGTTAAGTTGAGTGTAGTTGTGTTCGCCAAGTGCATTGGCAAGGGAAGATGCTGGAAGTCGTGGAGATCATTGTAACCCAAGTTAAAGTCACCTAGAATGATATTCTGTGATAGAGGTTTCGTTTTTCCAGCTATGAGGGAAGTTATATCTTCCTCAAAGGAACCTATGGGACCAGGGGGTCTGTATAATTGTTCCAGGGTGATGGAGTTCTTAGGGGAGGTTTGAATTTTAATGGATAGGTGTTCACAGGAATTTAGGGGAAGGGAGGTCACAGATCTAATGTTAAGCGAGGATTTGAAAATAAGTGCTACACCTCCTCCACAAGCATTAGGTCTGTCGGCCCTGAGGATGGAGTAGTTGTCTGGAACTGCGAAAGTTAGAGAGGGGCCTGATGCGGCATGAAGCCAAGTTTCTGTGGTGGCGAGGAAATCCAGGTCTGCTGAGCGGATGATATCTGAAGTTTCCATAGGGTGGGCCACAAAGGATCTAACATTGAGTAAGGCTCCTTTAAGTGGTACAGAGTTTGCAATGGTGTTTTTATTAGTGATTTTAGTAATCGGATTGTTGGTCATTTTGCTAGGTAGGGTGGGGAGTCTACAACCTAGTCTGTCGTCACGGGTCATGAGGTTGGGGTAGGCTGTAGGGCGATGTTCTAGCAAATTGCGTAAGTTCTGGATGTTGTCTGAGTGGTCATCTGTGGCGAGGTTAGGTGGAGTGTTACCTAAAGTAACGCTAATTTTAGTGCTATGGTCTGTAGGTGCACTGTGGGGGAAAGGAGGTAGGGAGGGTAGGAAGGGTGTGGAGCAGGGAATGGGGTGGTGTCTAGGACAGCCAAGCTTGGCAAGTCCATTACTGAGTGGGATAAAGCTATTTCTGCTACAAGGAGTGCAATCGAGCATGATGCAGAAAGGGAACATGATGAATACTAGCCAGGCTGGCATAGTTCAGATAAGGATTCAGATAGTAGCTGGCTAGCAACTATAAGGCACAACACAATCAATGAAGTCTGTTAGCGACCATAAGGCACAACACAATCAATGTGGTCTGTTAGCAACTAATTACCCATTAGTTATAATGGCTTCTGCGAACTTGTCCGATACTCTTTCAGATTATTGGGAAATCAGTAGACTGTCACTGGTCCAGGACATCTAAGAAGTCAGAGAAAGTGAAGAAAGAAATGAAAGAGCCGTCTTGAGAGCAACCGACACTAACTTCTCTTTGCTGCACTCCACTTGTACTTGTGTATATTTAGAGTGGAGACCCGAGGAGTGCATAGATCCTCACCTTTGGCTGCTCTAATAAGCCAAGCACTGCAGAGACCACTCAGCCTCTTTTGACTGCCAGGAATCAATGTCTGATAGTAACGTAGTTTGGTGTTTAATGGGATATTAATGTCAAAGGCGTGTCCCCTTTCCATAAGATCACATCCCTATTTTTTCAGAGGTCAGATGACAAGATTGATGCCATGCACTATGACGTGATGAAGTGCATGGGAAGTTTCAAATCCGTGAAGAACAGTAATATGCATCAGAATTGACACATTTGGATTGCTATCTTACTCTATGTTGCAATATTCGATTAGCAACTTTAAACACAGGGTCCTTGTGATGGCATGTAACATATCATTTCATTGTACTTATCCACACTGTTCGATGAACGAATACTGTAAAACAGGGCATGTCCCCATAATGAAGTAAAATCATGCCTCGTATTGACATTGTCTGTAGTCTTTATCATTATTGTTGATTAGGTGAGCAGGGTTTCTCGCATATTAAATCAAATGTACATATCATGCAGTGCAGCAGTTGCTTTTCCAGACAAAGCAGGTTATGCTGGCTGCGTGAGCAATGGAGGCAACTTGTGGGGGATGTTGTATGTCCGACGTTAGACACCTTGCCAGGCCAGGCATTCCTCAGAGCCATCACATATACAATGACAACGGTTTACAGCGAAAACTTTGGATTCTTGTTCTGCTTTCCCGGTGTCTGTCAAGTGTCTGACAAGTGCAGTGGTTACCTAGTAGACTCAGTTTGAAGATGCTTGTAATTTCCAAGGAGTTCTGTGGTCTCCTTGTCTCAATTAAGTACCAGTTTCAATGTTTTTGTCTTTCAATGTCCATGTCTTCAAGAGGAACCGCCCACCTGTTGGGCACACTGGAGGCTCTAAGAAGAGAACACTCCAGTTCTTCCATTAGCTATCCTTATGGGCTTAATAAAACAAGCTGTAGACCTGCTTTACAGGGCCCATTGAGAATAGGTGAGATTGACAGATGGGGATGGAGAATGGGCAAGTATTTAAAGAAATTGTTGGCCTTAGTGTAAATTTCTCCTCAGTTGTTCAGGACTGTGCTAATGATGGAGAGTTAGGGAGATTTATCATTTTCATGCTTCATCCCTTGTTTTTCTTTTAATCCTGAATGAGTGGAGCCTTTTTCCACTCATTCATTCTTGTGGGCTCTGTCTTTTGGAACTCTGTTCTTTGTATTCAACCTGTACTATGGTCAGTGTTGCTGGTGACCCTTAGGGACCTCCTTTAAGATTAATTTTCTATATCCTCAAGTAACCACAGTTCTTGTTTCTCCCAAAACTTTATAGTCTGAGAGATTGGCGCACACCACCTTCAGTGAAGTGCCAAAAGGATACTTAGTATCCCCTTTCTCTCTGCTCCTGTGACTAGACAATCACCTAGTTATGTCTGGTGGCAGTGTACGTGTTCTACCAACTATTGTGTATTTTCTATACCGCAGGCTATGTCCATTGCTGTCCTGATTCCATTTTCTATGTGACAGTGTGTTAAAACTGATATAATATTGTTTCGTCTTCATTGTATATGTTGGCCTATGCCCAGTCGCTTTGCGAGGAAATCCGTATTGCAAGGTCGCGACCTTAAGTGAATCAAGCCTCCATTTTAGGTTAAAGCTGCCATTTTAGTTTATCATGCAAAGTCACCCTGTGGCCTAAAATGGCCGACATGTGTTCTCTTGTTCTTACTTTAACCTCTTCAACCTCTATAGGAGAGTTAATGTCCAACCTGCCTGCAGGCTACATGTTAGGATCATATAGACCTTGTCCTTTGTTGACCTCGGGATCAGGGGATTACTTGAATCAGTGATGTTAACCTACGAGTATATAAGAACAATAATGCTATTTAAACATGTTATGCGAAACATCTGTTTGACCTACATTAAAGCAATGTGTAAAGAGTGTAAAGTTAAACCCAGAGAATAATAGTGCTTGTTAGTAAATGTATTAAAAGGTAAAACCACATGCACGAGATATGTAAATTAGGAATGAACCTGGCGCGACCCTAGCCCAGTACATGATTTACTTGTAGGAGGCTGGACATCTTTATGAAGAAATTGTATAAATACGCTGATGTCCAGCTAGTAATTCCTGTTCACTGCTCACATTGAACCCTGCTGGTGGTCTCTGTGATGTACTGACGACCAAATAGCTATTTGTGCACTTTGTTTTGTAAACTCTACAGTATTGCAATAAAGATTCTGGGAATCTTTACAAGCCTGTGTTGGTGTATTTCTCTTTGCATTGTGTAAAAGCCTTAATATTGTATTTTCTGATTCCACAGATGGCGCCCGAATAGGGACCCTCAAGATTGACTTCGTCTAGTTGAAGGTTGGCTCGGCTATCGGACCGGGATCGGATGGTGCGAACAAAACGGCCCCTCTGGACGAGAAGTGAATTCCTCGGCGGAACAGCACAATCCGATCCCTGAACGGTGAGCTGTAGCCCGAGCCGACGTCTTGACGAGGGTCCATATATCGAGGTGGGTAAATTTGCCGAAATCACCAGACACGTGGGTCCTTAGAACTGTTCTTAGTAACCCGATCGGGCCTCCCAGTCCTTTGGTCAAGTGAATCGTGACCCGATTCTTAATTTAACCCTGACAATTTGAATTTGGCGCATTGTACTCGCGAGCACAATTATTTGACCAGGTAACACCAGAACTCTGATATGCCTGGGAAATTGTCTGCCTGCTTCAGGGCATTATTCCACAGCGACAGACAATCTTTGGAAGATAGCCGTCCCGCACCACAGGAGGGGTCACCGGCATGTACTATGTACTGTAAGAAAGGCTTTGGTAGTATAGCATTTAATGACATTTGGCACAGATAGACCAGACATAATTCTAATCTTCGGTGGCCAACCAATGGTAGCTTTGAAATCCCTCGTATAGAATATTTAGAGTCTGTATTGGTAAAGAAAAAGGCTAGACCTGCAGCATTTGATGCATTACACATTTGGAAAACAGAAGCTTTGCAGCAACAAAAGAGTAGAGAGAAGCATATGCGTCGACATATGACAAGTGTCGAAAAGGCACGGTTATATGATCAAAATAAACAATTGGAATCAGTTAGGAACACAGACAAAGCGTTTCAATTAGGCATTCAGAAAATCTACCCTTCGAAAGATTTTCATATGTCCGATGAATTGATTAACAAACTTTTGCATGAACAAAGACCCAGTGCCTCTGCACCACCTCCGTATGTCCCTCCTCCTGGTGCTTTGCCCCTTCCTGTTGTTATTCCTCCTCCTATAGTTCCTCCAGTCCTCCCTGCTGTTCTTCCCGTTGTTCCTCCAGCTGCCGCTCCTTTGCCTGCCCCCTTGCCTACACCTGTTGACATTCAGAATGTGCCTACTCTTCCTCTTCCAAGTGATTCTGTATCGCTTGTAGTAGACCAGGGAGTGGGATCAAGGGTTGTGACTCGTAATACTGTGTCCCAAGATAAAAAGAATGAATTGATTGCTTGGGCTAAACATTGTATGGAGAAGGGTGAACAAGCGGATGTTTTTTCCACACTCGAAAATTTAAAAAGTATTCCTGAGAAAAATGTTTTTATTGAGGGGTTAGGAATTCAATTGAGTATAATGTGGAATAGATTAAACGATGTAGATCTCCCACAAGGGTTACGGGATTTGAACGCCTTAGCGTTGTCTAGAGATACTGCAGAGAAAGTATATGAGCATGTCAAGAGGATTTTTGGGTATAAGAAGGAGTTGGAAGAGTTACAGAATAAAGAAGTAGATGATGATAGTTTAGGTACTATGTTCTTACAGAAACGTTTTTTTCCTCGCCGTGAATTGATAGGTGAGGAAGCACGAATTTGTACAAAGGATGCAATAAGATGGATTTCGGATATGTCGATAACTCCAGATGAAGTATATGACACGTATGGTCATTATACGTTAGAAATGCAAAGAAAGTGATTCAGGTTATGGTAGAATACCTGCAGAATGAGTGTGTAAAAAGAAAGATTTGTTGTCCTGCAGACTTGTTGAGTGTTTATAAGAGAGCCTTTTCGATGGATACCTCTTCGACTACCTTAGCGCTTGATTTGGCTCTGTTGCTTAGTAAGCGTTCGGAGCTGCCTGCTTCTCAGTTGCCTATGAGAGAGGTCCCTCTGACATTGGTCCCAAAAGTTGAGATTGCGACCGTTGCTGCACGAGGAATACTCATGGGGGACATTCCCGCACATTACGTATCACAGTTTGTTCACGTCCCGTTCTCAAGACAGGAAGTGAACACCATAAAGCAATCTATTCCTGATATAAGAAAGAATCCGACGGGGTTCTATAAAGAAATAGAGTCGGTCTTACAATCATCGGTATTCACCTTAAGTGATATCGATTTATTATTTCCCGTACTCCTGCCAGTTGATTTATGGAAACAGATTAGGACTGTAGATGATATGCCTGGATTAGGAGATACATGGGATAACATGGTTAGGCTCGACAGAGAAAGACCAGCTGGCGAGCGACCGCCTCAAGTGATATTAACTTTGCCTGACAGGATTATTGTAAAATTAAAAACTATAGTTCCTGAAAAAAGAATAATTTGGGACAAGCTTACGGCCTGTGTCCAAGGAAAGTCTGAGGGTGCCACCGAGTTCTTCAATCGGTTTGAACAGGTATTTTCAGATTTCAGTGGACAAGACTTAGGCACAGAGACAGGGAAAAGGCTGTTTGTCGACAAATTTGTACGTGGATTGCTGCCTGACATCCAGTTACAGATTATGTCCTCCGAAAGCACATGGCTCAGTACTATGAAAATCATGTAAATAATGAAAAGGAAAAACTTGAGAAAAAAAAGGGTGACCTAAAAACAAAAGTACTATTGCAACAGATTGTTAGAAACCCTAGAGGAGGTAATCAATTTAGAGGTCAATACATTCCACAGGGAAGTACGCCCCTGGCGCCGGTAACCATTAACCAGTGTGCCTATTGTCGACAGGAAGGTCACTGGCGCGCACAATGTCCGACCTTGCAGCAAAGGTCATTTGTAAACATGGGTAGACGATCCAGAAGTCGCCCAGGTGCATGGGGCCCTGGCAGAGGTCAGTTTGCACCAGAATCACAGCAACCTCCTTCACAGGATAAACAAGTATTGAATGTGGATAATAGAAACATTTTTGATCACCCTTCTGCCGCGTACCTATCTGAAGAGCTTCCTTTTGATGACGATCTGTTTCATTCGGATTGCCCGAAACAGGATTTGGAACCAACGCCTATTCCCATTCATCAGAAAGGCCCCTACATTGAAATGGCGGTGGGAAATAGGAAGCATCTATTTTTAGTAGATACGGGAGCACAAAAGTGTTCCATTGACCATTCACGGGTTCCAAACATTCCCCTGTCAGGGCAGTCCAACGTTTCCGTAGGGTTTTTAGGCACACCTGTAGTTTGTCCGGTCTCTTTGCCGGTATCGATAACACTGGGTCCCTTTACGGAGCAGTGTCCATTTCTACTTACTACGAACTGTGGGGAGAATTTGCTGGGGTTGAATTTGTTGAAGGAATTGAATGCAGTAATACACTGCTCCCCAGACTGAGTTCGGTTAACAATTTCACCTCAGCAATCACTCGACTCTCAGTTTTTGACTCAACCTTTACCGCCAGAATTCAGTAACATTCCGGAATGCTTATTAGCAATTGATGGTAATGATGTGGGCATTCTTCAAATTTAACCTGTTAAAATTATTCTGAAGCATGGAGTAAAATTGCCTCGCATCCCGCAATATAAGATCTCAGTTGAAGGCGAACAGGCTTTGAAATGTATAGTTTCTGATTTTGTACATTGTGGAGTATTGAGGAAAGGTAGTGTGTGTAATAGCCCGATTTTGCCAGTATATAAAAAAGGTGATAATGCGATTCCTTTTGGATTTATAATTGATTTGTGTGCTATTAACAAAATTGTGGCTCCTCAATTTCCCATTGTACCTGATGTTACCACGATACTAACTATGATTCCCGCTTCTGCCACTCACTTTAGCGTTGTTGACCTTAAAAACGCGTTTTTCAGTATTCCTATACATAAGGATAGTAGCTATTTGTTCGCGTTTACCCTAGGTGGACGCTCGTTCACATTCACTCGTGCATCACAAGGGTACACTGAGAGTCCAAGTATTTTTAGTAGAGCATTGAAAGAGCAACTCGATACTCTCGAGTTGCCTACTACTTGCACGTTACTACAGTATGTAGATGATCTCTTCTTGGCTGCTGATTCTGAGAGTGCCTGTAAAGAAGGCACTGTGTTGTTGCTTTGTCATCTAGAAAAACATGGCCACAAAGCTTCACTCAAGAAATTCCAATATTGTTGTCAGGAGGTCGCCTACCTAGGCTATCTCCTGTCAAAGGAGGGAAGAAGGTTGACACCTGAACGGATAAAAACTATTTTTGGCATGTCTGTCCCAAATACGCAAAAGAAAGTTAGAGCCCTGATAGGTATGGTTTCTTACTGCAGATTGTGGATCCCTAACTTTTCGTTAACGATTAAACCAATGCTGGCTTTGACAAAGAAGGGCATTTCTTTGTCATTGCCATGGACTTTGGAACACCAGACAGCATTTGATTTGCTCAAAACAGCGCTGTGTTCGGCACCGGTTTTAGGAACTCTAAATTATGAAAAGGCCTTCGTGTTGTATGTGCATGAACGTGATGGATGTGCTTTGGCTGTGTTAACGCAGGAACATGGAGGGAAGAATAGGCTGTGCGGCTATTTCTCATCCATCCTTGATCCTGTTGCACGCACTTTGCCGAGATGTTTCAGAGCTGTCGCTGCTGCGTCTGTAAAAGAGAGCGAGGGAATGATCCTGGGTCATGCGTTAACCCTAATGGTAACTCACTCTGTAGATATTTTATTGAATAGAACTCAAACGCAACACCTTACTTCTGCACGATTGACAAGATACGAATTGATCTTGTTTGCTCCCCACATTCAAATTCAGAGGTGTTGTGTACTAAATCCGGCTGAACTTTTACCTGTCCCGCAAGATACTGTTGATGGTGACGAACGTCACACGATTGCCTTTACACTACAGAACAAGATACTAAAGGTAGAATTGATTTGAAAGACGCGCCTTTGAATAGCCCACAAGGAGAGCTATTTTGTGATGGCTCTTGTTTCAAATTTCCGAATGGTACATCCACGGCTGCTTATGCCGTCACTACTTTAAGCACGATTGTGGAAACCAAAAGAATTATGCATAATTCCGCGCAGGCCGCAGAAATTATAGCGTTAACTCGAGCTTGTGAACTTTCTGAAGGGCTTACGGTAAATATATATACCGACAGTCAGTATGCCTTTGGGGTAGTTCACAACTTCGGTAGACTTTAGAAAGAACGAGGTTTCTTGACCTCACATGGGACGAAAATACAGCATGGCACTTTAATAGTGCAATTACTTTCAGCGCTCGCACTCCCTGTTCAGTTAGCCATTATAAAATGTACAGCACATCAAAAGGTTACAGACGATATAGGGAAAGGGAATGCTTTCGCTGATCAGATAGCTAAACAAACTGCTACTGATTTTAGTTCAGAAATGTATGCTGTAAGGGAAACTGTAAATGTTTGCACTTTTGGTGCAAGTATCGATTCTGTAAAAGACATTCAAGCAGATGCTACTGTAGAGGAGACCAAGAAATGGGTCGAGGGTGCAGGGAGATTGGATGGTGATGGGTGTTGGGTGGACAATGTTGAAGGAAAATGGTTGCTCCCTGATGCCTATATGACAATGATGGTCATTATGGCTCATGGTCCGACCCATGTCTGCGCACGTAAATTGACTAAAATGTTACACAGTGTATGGGCCAATGATAACATTTTCAAAATTGCAGAGCGCTTTGTCCAAGGGTGCATGGTCTGCTTGAAGCACAATATAGGAAAAGGTACCTCGACTCCTAGAGGAAGTTTTGCTCCACCTTCTGTTACGTTTGAAGTTATCCACTTTGATTTTATTGAGATGGAACGTTGCAACAATCTTAAATATGTGTTGGTTGTCATTTGTGCATTTAGCAAGTGGGTTGAGGCTTTCCCTGTTAGAGATGCAACAGCCATAAACTGTCATGCTGAGAACCTGGTGTCTGCAGAAGCTGCTGAACCCCCTACAATCCACCCAAAATGTGGCACTCTGAGCTGACATAAATATAACTGCTCAGTTTACCTCACTGTAACGCTCACCTGATTCCCGCAGAGGCGCCGGTCTTGACTGGGTGAATGCCGTATCTTCAAAGGTGATGTGTAACACACGGTTGGCTCTTTGGGCTGGACCTCTGTGCACTGTATGTCTGACTCGAAGAGTAAGATGTCTGCAGATAGAAAATATGGGATTAATGAACTGGGGTTATTGGGTGCCTCTCTCCTCTTCCCTTTCTCTTCTCCTGTAGAACCCCAAAGGTTAACACCCTCACCTTAGGTAAGTGAACGCCGAGCTCTCCATCTGCCTCGGGGCAGGGTGCCGTAACCAGTTTCTTCACTGGATAAGGGTGCAGGCCTCTTGACCTCAGAGGACTGCTGTCCGTCGTTAACTGCACGAACGGTAAGTTCTGGGCACTTCAAATGTCTTAAAAGTCTTTTGTAATGATATCTCTTGTTTTGCAGGGTTCCGGCGATGGCGGATGGCGGGCTGATGAGAGTTGAGGATCGAACCCGCGTGAGGAATAGAAGCGCCTGGAAGCACGTAAGTAAGCGCTTGTAGCCTGCTTCACGATGCGCACTAACTGTCCCTTTTATCTTGCAGGTACAAGTTCGGAGCTTTAGAGAAGCTGAAGGGTGCTGGAATACCCACTGGATTCGGCGTGGGAAGGAGTAATGGCACGTGAATAATAAAGTTGCCCAATGTCTTTAAACGCACCTTCTTTTGTCTTTCAGATGCGGGATGCAGCGCCGAAGGCCTCCGGAGCGTGCGAAGAGCTGGTAAGCTTTTGTCTTTCAGATGCCGGAATGCAGTGCGAAGACCTCCGGAGCATGCGAAGAGTAGGTAAGCCTTTGTCGTTCAGATGCCGGAATGCAGCGCGAGGCGTTGGTGACAGCCGATGGACCAGGTAAGAGATGCGCTGCCACTGAAGACCGTAGTGCTAACCTGTTCTTTCTTTGTCTTTACAGGTGCTGCTGAAGACTGGATTCCAGGATGGTAAGCCTTTGTTCCCTTAGGCCCAGGATCAGAAGCAGAAGACACGATGAGCGTTCTGCTGCAGAGAATGCAGAATAACGCAAAGCAAGATTCATCCATCGGGTGTGGTTTAAATAGCCTCCTGTAGTGCTTAGGTGTCTCCTTCCACAGCCACACCTAGGTAAGAAAAGAGTTCCTGCTTTCCAGAAGAGTTCCAGTGTTCTGAACCTAGGGAGTGGCTCCTGCCCCACCCAACAGGAAAAGTAGTCCCAAACAGAAGAGGATCAGGGGTTCAACTGGCAGGTAAGTAAGCAGCATGGTCTGCTGCAGGTAAGTCCACCCAAGCATTATGAGCCCGGCGCTTCCAGCGCTGGGACTGGGCATCTTTATGAGCCTGGTGCCACTGGCGCCAGGACAGGGTCCAAAAGGTCCCAATTGGGACTGGCTGGCACTCGGAACCGGGGTTATGGGTCTGCTTCCAAGGGAGTCGGGCAAGTCCTGATCTTTTGGAAGCAGAGATCATGACACTCACTT
The DNA here is from genome assembly GCF_040938575.1 of Ambystoma mexicanum. NCBI lineage: Eukaryota > Metazoa > Chordata > Amphibia > Caudata > Ambystomatidae > Ambystoma > Ambystoma mexicanum. The sequence continues at coordinate 1,044,415,871 of NC_090936.1, forward strand.
TCAGGGGAAAGGGGGAAGGGACAAAGAAACAAACACCAGGCTGGAAGCTATCAACTCGCTGGTTCTTCACCTGTAGTTAAAACATAAACATGCAATATACCTCTTTACTCATGGGTTACTATACTAACCTTAAACTCTAAATCCTTAACCAAAATAGTTTAAAAACCATACCTGGTTCTTCTCTTCAGAATGCCCAGAGAAGTGAAAAGCAGACAAGACTTCCTTACTTGGGGACCAGAATCTTATAGATAATTCAGCCTTCTCAGTAGGTCCATGAATGTAATTTAACTTTGTAGTTAGTCTGCTCAAATCTAAGATTATTGAACAAGGTCTTCAAGTAAGATTTATGAAGTTCTTTTAAATTCTTGTATTTGTTTTTAATATTTTCTTTGTATAGAGTCTTTTTCTCAGGAACGAATTTAACTTGCGATGGAATCTTCACGTGAAAAGCCAGAAACCGCGGGAAGAAAAAATCATGCGCTTTTTCTCCAAATCGCGGGAAATACGCACACGCGTTAACAATCAAGTTCGCGGGAAAAAACGCACTCGCGCTAAAGTCCAAGACGCGATAAAAATTACACGCGCTTTCCTCCAAATCGCGGGAAATATACACACGCGCTGACGATTCAATTCGCGGGTAAAACGCACTTGCGCTAAAGTCCAAGACACAATAAAAATTACATGCGCTTTCCTCCAAGTCGCGGGTAATACGCACACGCGCTGACGATTCAATTCGCGGGTAAAACGCTCTCGCGCTAAAGTCCAAGACGCGATAAAAATTACACGCGCTTCCCTCCAAGTCGCGGAAAATACGCTCACGTGCTGACAATTCAATTGCGGGTAAAACGCACTCGCGCTAATGTCCAACTCACGAATAAATACGTACACGTGCAAAATACACACGCGCTTATTTTATCACGCAGAAAAAACCCTTGCGTAAACGAACAGTAAACGCGAGTCCAAAGTACACGCTCGCGCTTCACTCTCACACGCAGAGACACACGTGCGGGCGAAAAGTAACGGACAAAATACTCACGCGCTAGTTTGATTTGACACGTAGCGATAAAAACAAACGTACGCGCTTCAATCTTTTTAGATACAGATTTGATTTCATTCCCTTAGATAAATATAACCTTTTTACAAAGTTCAACAAAACTGGAAAGTCACTTATCTTGTGAATAAGACTTGAAGACTTCTTTTCTCAGAAAAAATGGAAGTTTCTGACTCCTGTCCTGTGTCTCCACCAAACTCCAAACACGACTCCTGTTATACTTTCAGATCTTCCGCTCAACTGCTAGAAACTTGTCACCCTTGACAAAGTTAAGCAGGAGCAACAAGGCACACGACCTCTCAGCTGGGCAAGGACGATGAAAGGCAGTTTAGAATGTTCATTGTCCTCCCTATAAACAATCTCCAGCCAATCAGAATTTAGACTGAGAACCTCCATCTTGGCTTGGGGCAATCTCCATAGACTGTAATGAAGGTTAAGGGCAAAATTGGCTGTTTAAAAATATAACCCATAATAACTTCCTAAAACCTTTCTATACTAAATATGTGTCTCCCCTGACCCAATGTAAATGAGTATATTATACTGTATGTAAAGAATATGTCACTCCAACCTGACAGTACCTGACATAACCATGGCAAAAACTCTGTTAAAAGAGTTCTTTCCTAGGTTCGGGCTGCAGAGAGTCATCTGGTCGGATAATGGGCCACACTTTATCGCTGCCGTAATCCTACAAATATGCAAAGGATTGCAGATTGATAAACGGTTCCATTCGGCCAGACCTGCCCAAAGTGCCGGATTAGTGGAAAGGCACAACAGCATTATCGCTAAGACGTGTGCCAGCTCCAAGTTAAAACGGCCGGACGCATTACCGATTGTGTTGCTGTCGATGAGAACAACCCCTCAAACTAAGACTGGGCTCTCTCCCTTTGAGGTGGTAATGGGAAGACCGGCTAATATTTGGGATATGCCAAAGAGTCACTCATTGCGGGATATAGACAATGTGCTTCTTTCAGATTACTGTAACCAGTTGACTAAAAATCTAATTTCAATTTATCACCAGGTGCGAGAGGCATTACCTGTACGATACAAGGGTCCCGGTCACAGTCTACGACCAGGGGACTGGATCCTCATGAAAGTTTTTGAAAGATCGTCTTGCCTTGCACCTCGGTGGAGGGGTCCCTACCAGGTCCTGCTAGTCACCCAGACTGCTGTGCGGGTAGCAGGGCGAAAGAACTGGATCCACGCGACACACACCAAATGGATCCCGCAGCCCGTGCCACACGATACAGAAGACACAGAATCCCTTTCCAACGCTGTAACCAACGTGCCCGAAACAGCAACAATCGACAAGAGAGTATCGGAGACCGTTCCAGAGTTCGTAAGGCCGGACAAAACGGCCATCTTGTCTCCGCACTCTCCAACAGTGGTACTTCCGGATCAATCATTTTCTGATCCCATTTCCGTTCACTCGCCACCTCCAGTGGGAAGTGACGACATACTTTTCTCTGATCCTTCAGCATCGGAAATTGTGAAATATAATTTACGTCCGAGAAGATAGACGTATGGCACGGTTTGACTGTGCGATCGAGGAAATCATTTGAGGGCTTGCCTTTTGGCCCGACTGTACAAAAGGATTCTGTTGGCTAAGGGTTGTGGGAAAGACATTAAGAAGATGCGCGACTGGAGTCGCCAGCAAACGAACATTTGGTGTGTTTCAATTGAAGACGACGATGCCTGCACCCACTACCGCTCGCACTGAACTTTTAGATAAATATGTGGCTAGCAGAGACAATGATCAAGCGTGTAAGGGGACCCCGAAAATGTATTGTTGCCTTTTAGTAATAATAACTGGGTTTGTAGTAGCTATTGGTTTTGGGTTATGGTATCTGGAGGAAGCATATGCGCTAGAGGACTTTTTACCTGTTGAAAATGTATCTGTTTTCCCCACTCCTTCCGTGCAATTGCATACCTTGTCGCCTAGAGATTCTTCGCATAGACGGAATTATCAGAATAATACTCTTTTGTTAATAATGAATGCCACTCATGCAATTTTGAATAGGACCAACTGCTGGATCTGTTCACATCTACCGCAACAAGGGGATAAGGGGCTAGGTTGGTACATTCATCCTTTACCTTTGACAACTGCTTGTTATGCTTCTCTTAGAGCACTATTCTTTGGCCGATGGAATGACAGCATCTCAGGGAGCTTTGATGGTACAAATTTGAATAGTTTTGAAAAACGTGTTTTGATGCCCCTGGGATGCTCGCTTTTTGCAAATAGGAGTAAGCCAAAAGTTGCTTCTGTTAGGCCCTCTGATAGATTGTCTCGTCCTTTTCAGTCTTTGATCTCTTTCAAAATGGCTCCTATAGGCAATAAGGATGCCACGCCTCCATCTTATTCTGTTAACCATAGCCCCGATTCAGTTTCCTTCTGCATACAGAGGAATGGAACACGGTCAATGGGTAATTTTAGAAAATGTGCCAACGTTGCGAATTTGACTAGTGAGAACAGACCTCTGTACGTAGGTGAACCTGTCTATTTAGTTTGCGGTAATGTGGCATTTCCATGGTTGCCCAGGGATTGACAAGGAACCTGCTATTTAGGGATTCTGTTACCTGGGGTATTTATTGCCAGTACTGCAGAAATTTCGAAGACTCGTCCGCGACGAGGTCTGAAGGGGGATACTCCAGCGCAAACTCTAGATGACATCATGAAATCCTTTGTGCCATTTTTTGGGCAAATTAAGAATTCAGAAGATATCAGGGGACTAGTGAGAGTACTGGAGAGAACCATCAACTGGACCACTGACATACTCTATAATATGACGTTAGAACAGAAAGCGATAAGATTAGTAGCTCTTCAGAACCGGATGGCATTAGATGTCATTCTGGCAGAGCGTGGAGGAGTATGTAAATTGGTGGGGTCCGCTTGCTGCGTTTACGTACCAGACTCCTCTCCAACAATCTTTAGGGCGATCCAAAATCTACATGTTCTTAGTTCGGAAGTACAGGTTCCTGAGGGAACCTGGGAACTTAGTACATGGTTTTGGGACCTCCTATGGTCATGGGGATGGAAGTTGTTTTCGGCCCTGCTGATTATTTTGGGTAGTTTTCTATTCCTTTGTTGTTGTATACAGTGTCTCCCTGGTATATGGTCGGTATTAGGGGGGTGTTGCGCACAAGCAAAAAGTGTATTAGGGCATAGAATATACGCTCCAGATAAGGTTTCCAAGGAGTATGTGTTGAAAGAAACTCTAGTGTCTGATCTAATGGCAATAGATATGTCTGACAATGATTCGGGGTGTATAGACATTGAAATGTGGAGTTAGTCGCAAAGTGATTGAAGGTAGTTTAGCGCTTGGCATAGGCCAAAAGGAGGGTTTGTTACAACTGATATAATATTGTTTCGTCTTCATTGTATATGTTGGCCTATGCCCAGTCGCTTTGCGAGGAAATCCGTATTGCAAGGTTGCGACCTTAAGTGAATCAAGCCTCCATTTTAGGTTAAAGCCGCAATTTTAGTTTATCGTGCAAAGTCACCCTGTGGCCTAAAATGGCCGACCTGTGTTCTCTTGTTCTTACTTTAACCTCTTCAACCTCTATAGGAGAGTTAATGTCCAACCTGCCTGCAGGCTACATGTTAGGGTCATGTAGACCTTGTCCTTTGTTGACCTCGGGATCAGGGGATTACTTGAATCAGTGATGTTAACCTACGAGTATATAAGAACAATAATGCTATTTAAACATGTTATGCAAAACATCTGTTTGACCTACATTAAAGCAATGTGTAAAGAGTGTAAAGTTAAACCCAGAGAATAATAGTGCTTGTTAGTAAATGTATTAAAAGGTAAAACCACATGCACGAGATATGTAAATTAGGAATGAACCTGGCGCGACCCTAGCCCAGTACATGATTAACTTGTAGGAGGCTGGACATCGTTATAAAGAAATTGTATAAATACGCTGATGTCCAGCTAGTAATTCCTGTTCACTGCTCACATTGAACCCTGCTGGTGGTCTCTGTGATGTACTGACGGCCAAATAGCTATTTGTGCATTTTGTTTTGTAAACTGTACAGTATTGCAATAAAGATTCTGGGAATCTTTACAAGCCTGTGTTGGTGTATTTCTCTTTGCATGGTGTAAAAGCCTTAATATTGTATTTTCTGATTCCACAAGTGGAGCTCCAAAGAGGATGACTCCTTCCATTTGTCTGATGGGAACAACCAGTCCCAGGATGAACTTTGAGACAAGCATATCTCCTGAGGTCTTAGAAGCTTCCAGAGCTGCGGAACCCAATACCAGGAGACCTGCTGCCCTTTTGAGTACATCATCGTGGAAAGGTTGAATCCATCCATATCTTAACTGAACCCATAAGGACTCTCCAGAGATCCGATTCAGCTTTCCCAGACACCCTAACCAGAGTGTGGGACTGCAGGAAGTGAATGCTACAGGTCCTCCCTCGAGACTGCTGCTGAGAGACACTGCCTATTGTCCTGCCTTTCATCCCCAGACCAAGGGATACGGAGGTCGGGTCCAGAGCCGCCCCATCGCGGAGAAGCCAACACGAACACTTTCATCAAACAAAAGGTTTATGGAAAAAAGGTATTGCTTACCTGATTCCTATAAGTCGCTCCACAACGTTGGAGTGAACGGAGAGGTGTCCAGGGCAACCCCCTCTTACCTCTGACACAAGCTGCTGCTTGTGTCCCCTTCTCAAGTACCTTTTTAGGTCTCCTTTGTTAGTTGTTAACTTGCTGCTTCAATAACTTTGCGCACTGGAAGAAATCCAATGGAATTCTTCATAATTTGCTGTTTGTCTAGACTTCTAGCCCTCTCCGAATTGCCTCTAGCTAGGGTTGTATTTTTGGACTTAAAAGTGTTGCCAGGGGAAGAAACTGCTCTAGGACCTTGAACTAGGCTCATGTTGCACTAACCACTTATTTTCCTCTTTTCAAAAAGGTTTCAGGTACCCCTCTCCAGAAAGAACATGGCATGGTAACCTGTTCTGTGGTTTTTCCCACTTTGACAGTTCACAGCCATCACTTTTTGCACACTGTACCTTTCACAGATGGGAAATTTCCATTTGCATTTCAGTCTTTGTCCCGCCTACATGGGCAGCCCAGCACCAAAATGCTATGGCAATTCCCTTCCGAACAAGAGTACCTACAGCAACCCCATACACGTGTTTCAGCCTTCTTGGGCCTCATCAGTGAGGTGGAGCTGTGCCTCTCTGAGCACAGTGAGCAGGGAGTCCATGTGTGGTTTCCCCCAGGTAACTCAGGGTGACCAACCCCAAGTTCCTTGCAAACATTTTTCAAAAAGGTAGCAGGTGCCCCTCTCCAGAAAGAACATGGCATGATAACCTGTTCTGTGGTTTTTTTTCCCCACTTTGAGAGTTCGCAGGCATCGCTTTTTGCTCACTCTACCTTTCACAGATGGCAAAAAAATCCATTTGCATATCAGCCTTTGCCCAACCCACATGGGCAGTCCAGCACCGAAATGCTATGGCAATTCCCTCCTGAACAAGAGTACCAACAGCAACCCCATACATGTGTTTCAGCCCTGTTGGGCCTTATTAGTGGGGTGGAGCTGTGCCTCTCTGAGCACATTGAGAAAGGAGTCATCGTCTGGGTTCCCCCAGGTAACTCAGGGTGACCAACCCCAAGTTCCTTGCAAATTTTCATTGTTAAAAAGGTAGCAGGCGCCCCTCTCCAGAAAGAACATGGCATGATAACCTGTTCTGTGGTTTTTACCCACTTTGAGAGTTTGCAGCCATCGCTTTTTGGTCACTGTACTTTTTACAGATGGGGAATACATATTTGCATATCAGTCTTTGTCCCACCCACATAGGCTGTCCAGCGCCGAAATGCTGTGGCAATTCCCTTCCGAACAAGAGTACCTATGTTTTCTGGGCGCTGCTCTAAGAAGCTCTGCAACTCCATGGATAATTCAGGCAACACAAACACCTTTCAAGCAGACATAGGCCATGTTGTGGGGGCACCTCTTTATGGCATGCAGATAATGAAGGCAGATGAGAATTGGTACACTAATGTCAAGTCAGAACTGTTTAAAGTAATTGGTTTCATGTCGGCGCACCGTGAAGTACTGCTAAGCACTGTTGACTGTGGCGTGGCTTTCCTCGAGTGCTGTCTTTGTGGATTTTCTGCATTTTGCAAACTGGACATTGCTGCGCTGAGCGGCGTTGCCCGCAGTATCCCTGGAGGAGCGACTTCACTGCGACACCAAAGCGCTTCTAGCCCTTTAAGAACAAAGGTTTCTATTTGTGTGGTGGTCCCGCACCTGGAACCGTGCACATCCCACCTACTCTCAACCAACTCTACTAATACCCATAAGGCAGCGCACTCGCGCACGCACCGTGAAGTACTGCTAAGTACTGTTGACTGCGGTGTGGCTTTCCTCGAGTGCTGTCTTTGTGGATTTTCTGCATTTTGCAAACTGGACATTGCTGCGCTGAGCGCCGTTGCCGGCAGTATCCCTAGATGAGTGACTTTACTGCGACACCAAAGCGCTTCTAGCCCTTTAAGAACAAAGGTGATTTTTGGAACTGGACTGAACACCTGTGTTTTTATTATTGCATCTGATGTTGAGTCTCTAAGTCCTTTCTTTAATTTACTTTCCCCCAAGGTTTCTATTTGTGTGGTGGTCCCGCCCATGGAGCCCTGCCACTCCCACCTACTCTCGACCAACTCTACTAATACCCATAAGGCAGCGTACTCGCGCGCGCACCGTGAAGTACTGGTAAGTACTGTTGACTGTTCACGGTGCGCGGCGTGTGGTGGGCTGAGGCCTTGGGTGGTTTAATGTGCATGACCTTTTTCATAATTATTGAAGGGTGGTAATAAGAGAGGGTATAAAGCTGTTGAAGTGTATTTATTTATTTTTTATAATTTTTTTTTACCATTTTGCTGGTGAGGATTTACACTCGTCATCGTCCGGCAAGTTCCCCCATAAAAATGATGCCACCTACAATTAAAACTGGCATGCCTCTAAAACTTGCTCCGCTCTCATTGAGTGTGAGCCCTGCCCGATCTTCTCGCTCCTCGAATCATGAATACTCCACACCTGTTGGTGGGAAAGGTAATGGTCTTGGTCTTGTTAATGCAGATATTCACTTGTTTTGTAAAGGCTTGCTATCAGCCCATAGAGCCAGAAACACGTTGGTTGTGAATACTGAACCTAGTGTCACATCGAGTGGGAGCAACAATCAAACTATTTATTTTCCCGCTCTTGTTCCTTCAAAATGTTTGTCGCCGGTGTGCACCACGGATGATTGTTTGGCTCCGGTGCGGTCTACACAATCTCACCTAAATGACATGTCCCTAACAGATACTGCCATCTTAGACACTTTGGAAATGGCTGCCAAAGCGTCAGTTATCGCCCCTGGTGTTGTCCAATCCATTGGTGACTTTTCTGAATTAGAAATAACACCTAAAGTATCAGCTATTGCCTCCAGTTCTGTTCAATCCTCTGGCGATGTTGCAGTCAATGATCTCGATCCTGATGATTCTGTATTTTCAGACAAGTGTTTGTCTGACAATCTTTCATGTTCGCCTGTGATGTTTTCTGAGGTCTCACATATCTCTGTCAAGTCTTTCAATATGTCAATGCATTCCCAGCCCAACATCGCTCGTAGTCACTTACATAGTACTAATACATCTTTGGATTTACGCAATACTGACTCTCAGGCAGATGCTACATTATTGGCGATGAATTCAGCTCTTCAAGATTTGGGTAATTTATACAATGTTCTTGACCGTAGGTTACTGGTCATAGCTCTGAACTCACACGCTTTTGGCGGGTGTCACCCGCCTTCTAAACAGCTGACTCACCCGCCAAGCCTCCTGCATGCCCTTTCATTTCAATGGGCCTCTCACCCGCCAAAAATAAAATCGGGTGTTTTCACCCGCCTTTGTGACACAAATGGTTGAGAGCTATGTTACTGGTTCAAGAGGAAACCTTAAAAAAATGTGTCCTTGCAAATGGAAGCGGTCAACAGGAACAAGCAAATCCTGATGCCTTGTGTTCATCCTATCCCTCTCAAAATAAATGTTTCATCCATTGCCTGTCAAACAAATGAGAAATGTTCTGTCCAGTCCCTTCCGCGTCCCCCCCATGCAAGCTCCAACATTGCATTCGTGGGTGTCCTCCCTTGCTTTAAAGCGATCATCTATGAAAATCCGATTGATTCTCCTCCTTTGTGTGCCTCTTTGCACCCTCCTTCCTCCTCCCAGGAGCCCTTGTCGGACATGTTGCCCAATCATCCCAAAGAATTATATTCAATTTTTACTCAATCCGAGGTTGTGCCCAAAACTTTTGATGGATCGCAATCCTCTGGAAATCCTCCAAGCGGCGTGCTCGACGGCTCTAATAATGTACCCAAATTGCCAAAAAATCAATCTTCGCCCAAGAGTGTGGGGAAGGCAGTGGCAAAACAATTCTTCAAAGCAATCTCCATGCCCAGTAAAAACAAGATTGCAGTATCCAAACCCATCAAGAGGAAATATATGTTACAGAATCAGGCAAAACTGAAATGTAGTCTCACTGGGTTTAATCCAGTGCAGGTTTTAGCATATCGTCCTCTTGATGATTTAGTAAGAGAGATATCACACCCGATGTCTGCGGAATCCGCTCCTCTGACTGGTGTACAGACCAGCAAAAAAAAGAAAAAAAGGCCCTGCCTCTGATAAGGATTTGAATGGGGTCTCGATGAGTGTAGTGTTGAGACACAGAGCTGAAATACGGAGTGCTGTTGATGCATACATGGCTAGCCACACCCCTCCTCACTTAGAAACATCTGCAAAACCCTCCTCTCCAATGTTCGATCAAATTTCAGCCAGCAAGTCCCTTGGAGTAAGTATGAATGAACACAAGGAATTAGTCATCTGCCCTGTCCTTTCTTCTGGTTCTCTCCCGACCTCTTTGCTCCAAGCAGAGCTTCAACCAATCTCGAGCGTTGTCCCTAAATCTCTCAATCCTCCTTTGATCCCTACTCAGCTTTCTGAAGCTATTCTAACTCTCAATGAAAATGCTTTACCTAATTCAAAATCTGCTGAATCTCATAAAAAAACGGCAACTAAGGTGGCCAAATCAAAAATAATCAAGGCAAATGGACGGGTCCCGTTAAGGGACTTCAGAGCTAATAACGGTACCGCAATTTGCGCCCTATGGGGGCTGAAATGGGAATGGGGAATGGCTTTTTCAATGGGGACTTACCGGTTCCGCAAAGGTCGGACTACACCGGTAAGTCCCCATTGAACGAGGGTGGACGCTGTACCGGTATTGGAGCGCCACGACTACCTCCAACCTTGGAATGAGGCCCAGTGTCTTCTGACTTAACATTAGTTGAGTTCATCGACAAAAGAAATCTCAATGCTGTAAGATTGTGGATGCAATCGATGGTGGTTAAAAATGTGATAACCAAGCAAAGGTTTCATTACACGATCTAGGCTTCACACTATGTACTGATGATGGAGGAATTACTACATTACCTGGTGTGAAGGCTCAAGCTGAAATCCTAAAATACAGACCTCAAGAGGTCAGAGTTTCAAAGAGGTCCCAATCATCAGTCAAAACTTGTGTTTGTGAGTGCAGTGCAAAATCGAGTTAACTAGTCTCTCTTGCCTCGCAGTATATAATATCCCTCTTGAGTTGGAACACAAGAGGCTTCAAACACCTTTTGAATAATGACCAACACAACCTGAACCAATATGACATCATTCTTTTACAAGAGACTTGGTTGACACTCCCTCCTTTTTGGGAAGGCCATGAAGTTCATTTAAATCCTGCAACGAAAGCCATCATGGGAATACCTACCTCTGGCCTCTTGATAGCCGTTAAGGTCAAAAATGGGTCGTCCTCCAGTTTTTGGGCAGCTCCTAACAAGTTCATGTTGTTGATCAAAGTGAGACATCTAAGGGCTATCTATGCAATTCTCAATGTGTATTGGAACACGGCTGGGATTACTGATGAGTGTTTCTTCAGAGATCTGAATTATTTACTAGACATGATATCGCAAGACCACAGCATCATGTATGTCATCTTGGGTGGTGATTTGAATTTAAATTGTTTTATGAAAAAAGGTAAGCGACCTAGCGAGAGACTCATGCGCTGGAATTGTCGAGTAAAACATAGGAATCTTTATGTGTTGAATGGTGCCTTTTCATCTGACATTCCACCTGCCCCAACTTGGCACAAAGGCAAGTCCTCTTCCACAATTTATTACATTTATGTAAATATGGCATTGTGGTCTATAATGCAAACATTTCACATCTGTACTAATGAAGTGAGTGATCATTACATACTTTGTGCCGAATGGATTGTTAATGGTGAGACTCAACCTGTCCAGCACTCACATGTGCAGGGCTGTCTGGTAGTAAACTCGGGTGGGAATCCGTTCTGATGGACAGAGGGCGCCTTGATTCATTTCAATCAGTTAATATCACAATCAAATGTGAAAGATGACAATAAAGGTTTTGAGATGGGGTTTATTTACAGTGACACAATACATTCCTTTAGCCACCGTAACACGACTGCTGGCAATTATGTGAGTCATCTTCACACTTTTGATAAATCAGTCCATTTAAGCAAAAAGTTGTATCGCGCAGAACTAAGAAAGCTCGCAAGGCTTCCTCCTCCCCTCAGAGCGACCCTCTCTCAAAAAATTCAAACAGCCCATAAGAACTGGATGCAGGGTCATAGGGCCATGCTTTACCAGAGTGATGGCGTTAATATTTTGAAGACTCTAGCAGAGAAAAATATTGCCAAAATGTGGACCGTATTGAATCAAGCCCTTGGAGCCAGTCAATTAGATTTACAAATTACTCTAGTTGAGACCCAACAGTGGGTCTCTTACTTTGAATATTTGTATTCACCTCCGCTCGGTCCCAGGGTTCATGAACCACTAACATCAATAATCGAGTTCCATCTGGAGTTTGCTCACAGCGCAATTTTGAAGTTAATCAAATCAGCGAGTAATTTGCGGGCTCTAGGCCCGGATGGCATTTCAAACTATGTTATGAAGTCTCATCCAGAGATTTGGGCGTCCATACTGGTCAATAAATTCTCGGCGGTTAATCAGAAAAAGAAATTGCCGAAAACATGGACTCAATCAATCACGGTCCCAATTTATAAAAAAGGTGACCGCAAATTGCCTGTAAGTTACCGGCCAGTCTCATTACTAGACGCCCCTGGAAAAATCTTTGCAAGGTTATTTCTGAGCGAACTGAATATGTGGGCTGATGCAAAACATCTGAAAGACCCCTTGCAATCAGGCTTTGTAAAGGGATTGGGTACGATACCGAACATTCTGGCACTTAATATGATACAAGCGCACCAAGCAGCGTGTGGCCAATCTCTATACTTGGCCTTCATGGATTTCAAGGCTGCATTTGATTCGGTAGACATGATTTTATTATTTGCAAAATTGCATAAACATCATTGCCCTCCATCCCTATTAGCTTTGATAATACTACTCCACACTGATACAACCATGTGGGTAAGAATGGATCTTAATGGAAAATTGTCCCCAACAATAGCAACTCAAAGAGGATTGAAGCAAGGCTGTGGCTTAGCCTCTTTTCTGTTCAATTTCTTTATTTTTGACATTGGTAAGCCGATCAAGAACTGCACGGGTGATCCGCCGCTAATGGAGTGTCAGAGAATTCCATACTTACTCTATGCGGACGATTTGATATTGTTGTCCCAAACCCCCATAGGTCTTCAAAATATGCTTGAACAAGTAGGCTCCTATACATTGGACAACAATTTAGTCATCAACACACAAAAAACACAAATCATGGTTTGTAACAGTAATTGCATGAGAAAAAACAGATACAAATGGCAATTACAGCAATATGAACTCCTAAGTGTGGATCAATACAACTACTTAGGTGTAACCATTCAGCATAAGAAAACAATTCGACAATTTACTTGTGAAATCAAAAATAAACTATGATCTCTAATATCCCAATCAAAAACAAAACAAGCAAAGTTTGGAAAGTTCCCGCTAAGGCATACTCTAAGTTTTTACAAAATGAAAGTCACACCAATCATTTTGTATGGAGTGGAAGCTTTACCCCCATAAGGTTGTCTGTTTTGGGATCGTATTGAGTCCAAGTATTGGAAATCGCTTTTACATCTACCTTGTAGTACTCCAACAGCGATATTACGATATGAGCTGGGTGTATTATCACTATGCTCCCAGGTCATATGGAAGCACTGCGCTCTCCATCGCAAAATGTTGGAGGGTTTAAGGAAAACGACCATCTTGGAAGCATTAGCACATGACTTAATGACTTCCCCGAAAACCTTTGCAATGAGGTGGCGGAGTCATGTCCTGAATGCAGCAGCTGATGCTTCAGTAACAATAGACCTCCTAATAACCAATCCAGATCGGGCGAAGGTGAACATTTATCAACATGATTCGGCACAGAATCTTGTGAAATGCTCTAGTCACAAAGACTTTAACATTCATTCGTTTGGCACCATAAAATGTGGTACCTTGGCGGAGTATCTTGCAAAATGTCCCTCTCAACATTTTCGGAGCAAATTCTTGAGGTTAAGATTGAATCAGTGGAATACTAGGGATATTCTGTGTAGAAGGAAGCTGATCGCTTCAAAACTAAACTTTTGTCGTTACTGCTTAAACATCGATCAAAAAGAAACCTTGCAACATCTTATAATTGACTATACTGTATTGAGTGATGTAAGATGCAAATGTTTTGAAATAAAATTGATTGTACAGCGGTATCTGGATAGAGAACAATTATGGCACCTTTTATTCTCAAATCCGAGAGTCACGATCCAAATAGCGATAGTTCAATTTCTTGACATTGTGTTACCAACGAAAGAACTCCTGAAAAATTAAGAAATGACCATCTCATTTACAGAAGGCCTGATATTTTATCATTTTACGAACTAATATATTGTGTTGCGATGCCATTCCTAAATTGGGCTTAATGAATTTAGCTCTTTTTTTTACGTTTTCTGTATCCATGACATTGTATCGCAAATGTTGACGATTTTATATATGTTGAGAAGACTTCTATGTGTATCATATTGTTTTGTATCTCTTGTATATTTTTTATGTCAGTTTGTGTCTTTTGGTTTCTTTTGATGTTTGGTTGTTACATGTTTTCTTTTGTATTATGTATTTTCTATTTTGTATAACGAAAATTAATTTGAAAAGTTGTATATTCAAATAAACAAATTAATTTAAAAGATTTAAAAAAACAAATACACAGGTTTATTTCAGGAAAATCCGCATTAATCTGTATGGTTTATTCTGGAATGTGTATGGCAAACCCTGCTTGGGTATGGGATATAATTAAAACATTTCCAGGCAGTAGCAGCAGACTGGAGCTTACTTTTGCTATGGTGCACTGGGACATTGCTGCTTTACAGGCAGGAATGAACTGAGCATCCAAGATGTGCGTAGAGAGCTCATTTCACCACTCGGCAATGGAGCACAGCCCCACAGGTCTCACAGCTGGAGAGGAATCTGCTGGTTGATGCCAGAAATGAGTTTGCCTTCTCTGCCCCTCAGCACGTAGGCACCATCAAGCCACTCATAGCCAAACTCATTGGACTCTTTTCCGCTTGAGAATGCCCTGAACTGCAGCTCATCTGGCATTGTTATGAACCATTCATTGGCATCACCCTATGCTTAGCTCTACAGTGGATAACAGACACATTTGTTTTTGTTTTACCCCAGTTACTACAACTAATGTCATTTCATGGAAATGTGTATGTGTGGGGGTCAACACTTGAGTGGGACTCCAGGTGTAAACTCTTAATATGAGTGTTCTAGTGGTTTCTGTTATCAGTTTCACTTTCTTCACCACCCTTCCCTTCCTTTATACGGTGTCGGGCACATTATAAGTGAGTATTGTCTTTTGCAGACATGGTTGAGTGCCTCTTATTTGTTCTCAATATAGGATGTATACGAATTGCTTGTTGCAAATTGTCAGTGGCCGATTTGTCTGAATTTTTTGTGGCAGTTCTGACCAAAATATATGCGGGGGGAACACCCCGTAGACCCCTGCCCAATACTCCTATATTATTTATTACCCCAAACCCACCCCCACATATATTTTCGGCCAAAACGGCTGCAAACAAATTTGGTCAATTCGGTCACGCCCAATTCGGTCGCGGGCAACTTGCGTAAAACCCTCAATATATACACCCTGTGCTGATCTGGTGTTCTTCGAAAACATTTACAGTACAAACTAGATGTTGTTTTCTTTGGCATTTCATGCTTTGTTTTTTGTGAAAGTTTCTCTTGTGCAAATTCCTTTTTGTGAATAAACTTTGTATTTATTACTTTATGAATCCAATTTACTTGCTTAGGATTGCTTTGTAAGCCTGCCATATCAGACTACATGTTGGAACATAGGAACTGGCATTTCTTCCTTTATAGGTGATTTTTGATCCCACAATTCCAGGCCCTTTAAACAAACAACCTATGTGGGTTTGCCTCTGTTTTTTGTTGCCTCCACCTCATCTGGCCTGGATCGCTGTCCGCACCTGATGCGACACTGGCATGTGTCAGCTGGAACACTGTGAAGCATAAGGGCAGATCAGAGATAGGTAGAGAGATGGTAAGTAAGTCAGCATTGTCTTTAATCTTATCTTATTGCACACATTGTCCTGGTATTTACTAGCAGACAGCAGCTGCCATAGATATTGGGACAAGTGGAGCATCTTTATATTACTTGAGTTATTTGGTGTGTTAGAATATTGGAATCTATTGCTCAAGGGCATCCGGGAGCATGTACTTCAGCTGCCGGACCGTTGAATTTGTGTGCTGAATTTTGGTAAGGAAATATTTTATGGAAATGATCACAAATATCTGCGATCAATGCAAGTAACACTACCTATCAACTAAGGCAGACTGGAAAACATAATAACATACACTAAAGAAAAGTACTCAAATCCTCACTTGTGTTGCATGGTTCATTACTGGACACCTTCATCCCTATTACACACTGATATATTCTATATCACATGTGCCCCATGGTTCTTCCTTCCCCTTACATTTAGGGGGTCTTGGCAGGGACGTCATTTAGGGGTCGCCAGAGGTCGCAACTGCGACCTCTGAGGTCCTTTGTAACCTCTGTGGTCTCCCTTGCGACCTCTAAAAAAAATAATTCTTTTAATTTTTTTTATTTTTTTGTGATGCAAGCTCCTGGGCTGTGGCCAGCACCATGTGGCTCTTTACTTCTGGAGTGGCTGGCTTTCTTGTTCAGGCCCCTTAAAAAGAGAAGAAAAATAAGAACAGGAGTGCCACAAGTCTAACACTTTCAGCACTGACCCTAAATAAGAAAGAATAGGAATACCAAATAATGTGTCTTTCTGGCATTCTATACAATAATTGCTAGACTCATTAAAGGTTTATTTCAAGCACACTTCAGGGGATGAGTCACTGATTTAGTCTGTTTTCAGTTCAGCTTTTCTGAGGTCGATAAATGAGTACCAACACAGGTTGGGTTATATTGTATGTATATTTGTTCTATATGAAGCACTTGAGCGTAAGTGCTATATAATAACACATCATTATCATTTGGACATGGACGTCTGCTTGCATTCACAGTAATTTGGTAATATGGTCCTATACGCACTGATATTAATGATACATATGGTGATCCATTTCTGTATACATGTATATCACTTTACAGTGATATCGTAACCATATTTTTCGTAGTGTAATTAGATACAATGCTATGTGATGCCACTTCCTGTTTGCCAAGGGGTGAAAGGTTGTGTTCCATTGCTTCCATGATATCACTTTGGGTGGGGTCAAATGACATCACTTCCTGTGATGTCATCAGCGGTGAAGGGACGTGTGAGGTCACTTCCGCTACCCCTGGCATTGTGGTGAAATGACGTCCCTGGGTCCTGGGTTTAGCCCTTTATCATACTGTATAGAGATAGTAAGCGTAAAGAGAAGTTTGAATTGCACGTGCCATATTGGTGGCTGGGGTGACAGCGATGTTGACATGATGTTGCAATTTAGCATGAATCCAGTGTAGCTAATGGGTATTAGGTGTGTGTTATCTTTAGTGTTGTTTGTGTTGATACATTTTCGAATTGCATGTGCGTAGCAAGATAAATGGCAAAACTGCTGATACAATATATCCTGAACATACATGTATAGGTACACATACATGGGGGTCTCTAGGGAAATATGTTTTGGGCAGTGTGGATATACAGATCTGTTTTGCCACAGAGTTCATTGATAAGTTAGGAATTGTGCTGGCTGATATCCTGTGTTGTGCAATTGAACTCTGTGACTTGAGAAACTAGTTTTACAATGTTGAGGAAAAACAGCAGCAGTAGCGATGAATAGCAGATGGTCAGTTTCAGGCAGGCCTCTTTATGGCCTGGTGAATTGTGAAGGGGAGATGCAATCTCTTTAAGTAAATGGGAGTCTGTTATTGAATCACAGAGGGATTCCGGCCACCTGGTAGGGCTGGATTTTAGGGCCGGACAATTAAACCTGATGCAGGTTGCTTGTGGGGAAAGGAGCACCGATAGATCATGGATTTTCAATTGAGTTATCAAGGTGTGGGTTGGGCCCATATGGGCTGGAATGGTAAGTCGCATAGTTTAGAATGAAATGTGGACACCAACACATTTGAGCGATAAATCCAGCAACAATAGATCAAAAGGAAATGTGCTCGTTCCCCTCCTCTTCACACCAAATGGAATCTGTGATAATTTAAATTGTTTGTAAATTGTGTAAACTGTGTAACTAGGAGATGGGGCTATGACAAAATATGGAAAGGCCCCAGAGAGGGGTGTAGTGTAAATATGAAACATGCAATTATAGGTTAAAGAGGATGGTGCTTAGATGAATGTATCCAATAAGAAGTGTGGGAACTGAAGGGAATATGGTTACATTGTATAAGTTTAACCAATCATGTGTGGGGGGTTGACTTTGTAACATAACCTCTGGGAGTGTATTAACTGTTGCAAATTGTATAAGATCGTCAATTTAATTTTATGTCTGTCTCGTAAGTTGAACTGGCAAATATTATTGACAACCTTAAACCTACTAGCTGTCAAGGGGATCCCTAACCAGCAATGATTATAAAGTCCTGCACCCCTATCCTGATCAGTGCCTTGTGTAAATTTGTTATTGTCTCCTTTGCGGAAAATCATGTGCCAGGGGGGCTTAAGAATGCCTGGATCACCCCATTATTAAAGAAACCTGGACTGTGTCCTAATACAGCAGACAATTACCGGCCTATAACCAACACTCCATTTCTTTTAAAATGTTTAGATTGCATAGCTTACATCCAGATATGCGCTCATTTGAATGAACACATGATTTTAAATAAATGGCAATCAGGTTTTAGGCAGGGTCATGGAACGGAAACAGCGTTACTGGACCTTAAATCCAGGTCACTAGACTCCATGGATAAAGGTCAAACCACATTGCTCATCGTGTTGGATCTGTCTGCAGCTTTCAACCTGGTGCAACATCCTTTATTGGTCACTAGGCTAGAGGGAGTGGCTTACTTCTCAGACAACGCTGCTCTCTGGATCACCTCTTTCCTGAGTGATATATGTTGTAGAGAGTGCAGTAAGGACACTGAAGCTATACTAGTTCCTTTAGCATACGGTGTACCACAGGGTGCTTGTTTGTCACCCTCTCTATAGAATGTCTTTACTGTTCCTTTTTTTAACCTTCTCGAGAAAGATGGTGTGGCTTTTACTAATAATGCGGATGACACTCAATGTGTCATCCTGCTAACAGGTATATTTCTGGAGAATGAAAGTACCATTAACAAGGTCTGTGACCTTAGGCAGACTTGGATAATACAGAATGGGCTAACAGTTAACAAAGAGAAAACAGAGCTGATGATAGTAGGGACTGAGAATAAAATAAGGAAGTTAGGGCCTGACTACGAGTGTTTTTCTATTGCAGGGTGTGATATCATTACAAAGAAGAAAGTGAAAACACTAGGTGTCGTACTAGACCGGAACTTGAACATGAAAGCTCAAGTGAGCAGCCTAGTTTCTTCATCAGCCTACTATATAAAACTGCTCGCTCACCTCGGGCCATTCATTTAGCGAAATAACACTGAAATAATAGCAAGGGGTATTGTGGGGTCAAAGATAGACTACTGCAGTAGTGTGCTAGTTGGCATCCCCAAATCAGAATGCAACCACATCCAAGTCATTCAAAATAGTGCGGTCAGAGTTGTCACCGGACTTAAACGGAAAGACCACATCTCAGACGCAGACATGGTTTACACTGGCTCCCATTGGAGGCCAGGATTCATTATCATCTACTTTTAATCACCCACAAATGCCGTGCCGGGACTATGCCAGTTTACTTGAGTGAGGTATTATATGAGAAACCTAGTGTAAGGCTCCTCAGGTCTAACAATACTAATTAGCTGAAGATGCCAGCCTGCAAATCCAGCAAGGCTATGAACTGTGCGTTTGCTATGGCCGCACCCAGGACATGGGACTGGCCTTCCGCCCGACCTTAGAGAAATCGGCTCAACAGCAATTTTCAGTTATTGTTTTGATGACTGCTATGAACCTACCTAAAATCCAGGATCAGTGTATCTAGACTGTGTACCTCTCTCTCTCCCCAGGAATGTTCCACTTTTTTGTCTGTCTTGTGTGCTCTGTCTCAGTTTACGTGTGCCCGTAAATCTTAGAGTCCTTGGTGCGCATTACAAATGGAGAGGGTAATTCATGGATTATTTGCGCCGAAAAAAACGGGATTTGTGCGCCATTCTGCCTGCAAATCCCCATTTGTTAAACAGGGATTTGCGGGCAGAATGGCGCACAAATCCCGTTTTTTTCGGCGCAAATAATCCATGAATTACCCCCAGAATAAAGTAAAGTTCTTTGTGTGGTTCATGGAGACAGGTTAGTTTGACTCTATGATGTCATCTAACCCCTCCCGGCCGATTATGCAATAAACTTGCTTTATTGACAAAGTGTGCACTTACTCTTTAAAGGTGTGCCTGCTTTGAGTTACAGTGGTCAAAGGCCCACTCCTACAGGTACATCTGCACAAAGGAGCTGTGCAGAAAGCACCTTGGGTGGAACAGATACCAATGGCTCTTTTGGTTGTACATTTACAAAGCCAGACCTATGGTATTTACCAATGCTTGTGTTTTAAATTAGCTATATGTTACTTGCACACTATGAAAAGAACTCTATGCACAACTCACAGTAGGAGACCCAAAGGGATCTGGGTATTTGGGAAGAAATATTTAGGAGCATCTTGAACACATTTTTTTCTGTGTCTGAAGGTTTTACAAAGAAAGAACATATCCTGGATAAAATGAATCTCAGAAATAGTTTTACGTAAAAAGTATTGATGAGTCGAACCATTTTATTCCGCATGAAAAATTGGGTAGTGTTAGGCAGAATTATATGCAGAACCCTTTGGGAACACCACACACAATTAAGACTACAAGTGACAGTACCATTTCACCTTTGGTACAGGCCTGTACTACACAGTTAAAGTTGTAGCAGTGGCTGAGCAGCTAGACTTATCTCAAGAGTAAGTGAGCAGTATCCAATAGTTACACAAAGGACAGCAATTACTATGATTCAGGCAAACACTGACTCAAGGTTTTCAAGTAAAAGAATATACATTTATTTCACTCTTCAGTTGTATAACATTACACTATTATAAGCAGTCTAAAAATCACACTCTTAATACACCACACCACTTCCCTTAAATTCCAGACAAGTTAAGCTCACAAAATGAAGTAGGAGCAAAATGGCACGCCAGCAATTTAAAAGGGAGGGAAAGACAGAAGCTAACAGAAATTGAATCACACCAACAGGTAAGTACTCAGGGCAATTGAACAAGAGAGACTACAATGATAACATCAGATAGAAAAGGCTTAGGGCCAAAGTCAATGGTTCAAAAGTCTTTTGCTCAAGATAATAGAGTTCAGTGTAGTTTGCGGTAAAGTTTGTGCCGCGGATTTCGGACGAGGTTGGTTGATAGAAAAGTTAGTTCAAAGAGAAGAGAAGGACAAGCCCTCGGATTGGAGAGATTGGAGAAAGATTTCCAACACGTTCACCGCGGCTGAACGAAACGAACAACCGGATTTGCACAGTACCTTAAAACGGAGAGGGAGCTGTAGCTGAGGCAGATGTTCCTGGTAGTTCCTGCAGGCTCACGGTTCCTTAAGCGACTGTCAGACTGATCAGAAGTAGGAAGACTGGAGGGTCCTGCACTACCCAGGGAAGAAACCAGCAGCAGAGCAAAGCAACGAATAAAAGGTGCACTCCTTAAAACCCAAGCAGGGTCCGACCTTCCTGGCTATCTGGCCCACTGTAGCTCTGTACAGCGAATTCGACCAGAGGAGGGGTCCTGGCTTGCAGTTTGGGCAAACTGGTTGGTCCCACCAGCTCAAGGGAAGAAGTTTCCTGGAGGATCTTCTCTGTCGTCGGATTCTGAAGATTCGGACCTGCAGCAGGGCTTCACCGGGCGCTTCAGTCGTTGTAGGGGTCCTCTTCGATTAATTTCATTCCAGTGGCGACTCTGCTCTTCCAGTCCCAGAGACCTGCTTTTTAGGCAGTTTTCCCCCATTCATACAGCCTGGCTGTCCATCACACAGCAGGGTGGCTGTCCTGGCAAGGACAGTCACACAGCCAATCAAACAGGAGTGCGACTTGGGTTACCAAGGGAACCTATGGCAGGGGTCCTAAGACCCCTCCCTCACATCCTGCCTACCCAGACTTTCAGGTGCCTCAAGGAGTGCTTCTGTGCAGACGCCCGCGAAAAGACGCTGAACAAAGGGACGAAACCTGGTTACAAAAAGAAATGGCGAATAAACCCAGCCGGAACCATAATAAAACATATCTGGTCAAGCGGGTTTATGTTTCAGGCTAATTTAATAGCCTAAAACAATACCATGGTTATTTAAGATAACCGCGGTATAAAACTTAGGGTAGATACCACTGCCACAAGCCAAGTCTTAGTGTAAAGGGAGCAAAACAATGCTCCAAGAGACACAGACAAAAAGGGATAGAAATTAACCCTTTCCAATACTTCATGTAAGATGGGGTGTACTGGGTCTGTGTGGTTAAAGTGACTATTATAAAGTTAATGGCAACTTTATCTTTTCTGGGGGACAGTAGTCAGCCCCAGAAAATGGAGTCAGTGGGAAGTCAAAAAGACAACCCTGTGTCACTGCACTGAAGGTGTTGTGTAACACACATGAAAAATATGGTGCCATGGAGTAGGTGAGGCTCCAGTGCCCAAGATCACACAAAAAGTAGAAATACACACAGCAAAACACATGTAAGAGTGGGAAAAAGGCTCACACTCTTACCAGGTGAAAACAATAAACCCTAGAAATCCAGCAAAGCTGCTGTGGGACTCAGTAGGTAAGGGAAATTAGCCATTTATGAGAATTCTCCCTAACAGGTACGTCCACTCAGCTCAGAGAACCTTGAATTCATTAACCATTTCAGTCGATTTGATGGTGATCCAAAATGTAAAATGAATAATTCCAAAAGATGTCATATCCTGTTTTGGATTTTTGGCACATAGGTGTAGCAAAGCATTGTGACACAGTGTACCCAGATAATGATGTTAAGTGTCTGAGAGGTGAGGATTAGATTTGCAGATGCGTACATATACATCATTCGTTTGCCCATGTCACCTCTCTTCCACACACTTGCTGTGCAGACCTGTGTGGATCACGTCACAGCAAGGTAGAGATAGCGCCTGCCATTAGCTCTTTCATGCTGTCATTCGGAGTTTGCAATTGCAAGCTACTGAATAAAGCTGTGTTGTTAGAATTCACCTGGCCATATCGTTATCTTGTTGATGTGGTGCAGAAGAGTTGACTTTCTCTGTAAACGGTTAACTTTGTTGCCTTTTCTGCATTTAAGTGTCATATGTAGGCCCTGTGTCCTTCACAGGAGCTGCATGTAATGCCAACAGACCTCCCCTGGTTGTTCTGCCTGCAACTTCTCTAATTCTCTGCTGCATACAAGACCCTCCCAGCGGGAAAGGAGAAGAGGACAAAACAACAAACAACACTCGGAATCTTCCTCACTCAGGAACTCTGTAGAAACATATGTGTAACTGATCTCTCCCGCTCCTCTCTCTCGTCCTTCTTTCAAAGTAACAGGTTAATCTCCATACCTGTTCTTCTCAGCTGACTGCTGGGAAGAGCTATCTGAAACTTTGTTACATTTTCTTGTTGGCTGCTCCAGTTTTCTGGATACCGCTTTGATCCTTTGAATTTTCTAATCTCCTTACTTTTTCTTTTTAATAAAAAAATCTCGTAAGGTGTCCTTGTTGTATACTCCTAATATATTTATTTACAGTTTCTTCCTTCAATGCTGATATGTCTTTTCCTGAACGTGTACACTAGTCCAAGCCTCCAATTGTCCTTCTAACCTCAATCTGGGACTTGCACCTCTTCTCCTCTTCCAGAACGGAACCACTTTCAATGCTCCCGCCCTTGACGGTTCCCTCGCTGGTGTAGGTGGCAGCAAGATAAAAGAAAGTGACACACCCACACCCACATGCTCTCTTCCCGTTTCTCTGTAACGCACTCATAGCTGGGATGACGATGCTCTGTCAGTCCCTTGGTGCATGCACATGCGTGAGAGCCTGAGATTTCTCTCATGGTTGAAAGAGATTGGGAATAAGGGACCCCTTCTCCCGACTGAAATGTCTTGATAGAATGAAGCTGCTTTCTTGTTCTGAGCCAAAGCGCAGCCTCCAAGAAATGGGGACTACAAAACCAGCCCTCAACCAATTGAGTCTCTTGGCTTAACCAGCGTCTCTGTCCCCAAAAATGCATACCTTTATAAAAGTGTATCCCCCCATGTCCCACGCTGGTCTTTTGAACTTCCGAGTGAATCCTTTACATCTTAGCCTTAGGGCTACTGAACAGAAGCTTCCAGGTGAAAGGTCTTTATTGCATAAAGGCTGCAGATTAAAGGCAGTCAAATAACTCTTTTCAGAGGAGTTCTAGGTTCCATCATCAGGTTCTGTTCTATCAGCACTCCTGCATCACACCACCATCTTAGCTTGGGAACAAATGCTCAGGCTGCATTAGAACTGTATTTCGGACAAATGTGTATTCGGACTACAAGCACATAAGAATCACTCTCCAGACTCGAACTCTCCAAAAACCAATCACCACCTCCTCCCAGTCTTCCTGGTAGTAAAACACCCCCTATTCTGTGGATCACCACCCTATGCCCTCTCCCTGGCCCACGCGACCTGAAACATATTGTGGTCAGTGTTTATTGATAACAAAACATGCAACATATTGACCCCATATTTACCCCATGCAGGTTATGGATTCTTGTATGTGAGGTTTGCTAAATGAACCATGTACTTGGCAGAGCATAAGAGTGCAAGACCCTGGTATTGAATTAGACTGATTGATCATAAGATTGGTGATTGTGAAAAGGGCTCATCCCATGGTTTCAAAATACTACTATCATGATTTAAACAGTAATATCATAGTAAAACATGGAAACAAAATTACATGGTGCACTTTGTCACTAATTAGTGTGAATTGTATATGGCACATCTTAGACCTTTCTTATTTGGAAGTGGGTTTGATGGAACAATGACTCCACACAAAGGAAAGCAAACCCTAATCATGATTTCAATATTTTACAATGAATGTTGCCTGTTATTGTCACATGGTAAGCTCGTTTTACAGATTGCTTACTTTGCTGCACTACCTCATTGAAGGAGGGTTCTCCAACTGAAATATATTTCACTATTTCGACAGTGTGTTCTTTTTATTTGGCTAATGTGCCGGACATTTGGTGGGATTCTAATGGATCCAGTTGCTGGCATACGGGTTTTGTGCATGTCCTGAATGTTATGACGGAACGGCCAGTGCTAAGTTTATTGCATCCATTGAGTTTTCACTATTAGTTGAACATATATAGGGCCCAATCGAGGAAAACTGTAGTCACCAAATGTGTCACTACAGAATCTTTGGACGTGTGTCAGAGTGTAAGTCCAGAAAATGTGCCAGGAATTCCTTGTCAGACACACATCACAAAGAAACATCTGCTGGAAAGAACAGCGACACCCAGGAGGTAATCCCTGCACACATATACTAGAGAAATGACCTACATCAGACCGCCGCCAACCATGATGCAGTTACCACCACAAGATTGCCTCTAAAACACACACGCAGTGTCCTGAGCTGAAAGATGGTAATCTCTTAGTTTAAAACTAATTGCAAATTCGAAACGCTACGCATGCGTATAGGGACCTGCAAGGAGTGTAGCCAGTCACCATCTGGTCTCTCTTTTTGCTGGACAATTTCATTATACAGCAACCGTCTTGCAGTGATTTGCAGACGGCGTTGAAGGCTAAGGCTAAGTGGCGCTGCCTCTTCACTTTTCAAATACATGTATTGCTGGATCATCTTAAACTGCATGGGGCGCCCTTCAGGTTATGTTTTAGTCCTGAATTGTTTCGTGTGACTGGCCACACTACACTGCATAGATTGTTGCAGTAGTAAGGTTTTCATCAGAATGGTAACATCCACCTCCTGAGGAAGACGTTCAGTTAACCACTACTACACGTCGAAACCGGTCGAGAGAAAAATTCTACAGGGATGTGATCTTTGCATCTGTTTTTTCTATCCACCCTGACAATAGATTGTTTGTGAATTATTTCTATTGTTTGTAAACACCGCAATAATGTGTGTTATTATGGGGACTAGTTATGAATTCCTCTTCCCCATTGGTTTTTAGCATGTTTTTTGGTGTTTTGTAGTACTTTGGATGTGTGCCACGGTATGATGAGTTGTGTGTGTATGAATGAACTTGGTATGTTGAGTATGAGTGATGTAGTTTTAGCCGATTTTCGGCATATTGTTGCTGCTGTTTTGTTATGTTAAAATGATTAGTGTACAATAACTTTGTGTGATTTATTCACCAGTTTTCAATTTTTGTATCATCTTTAATAAATTTGGATACATTTTTTCTAAATATACTTTGCTCTGGACATATCTTTTCTGTTTCTTAATGTGGAGAAGGTTGCCATCTTTGAAGGACTTCCGGGGAGGGGTACAGATCAGAGGTACGCCCTGCCGAGATGAAGAGGGAGAGAGAGGGGGGTCAGGAAGGGAGGGTGGAGGCAAGGTAGCCGAGGATAGAGGAGGGGGGACAGCAGGAGAGGAAAGGAAGATGATGAGGCACGGGAAGCATCTATCGAAGAGGTGAAGGTTGGCCTGAGGGCCTTGGACCAAGACAGTTCCATTAGCATAGACATTAATGATGGACTTAGAGGAGTGGAAGGAGGCCAAGAGGACATCCCAACGGGTGCTACCATTAATGGGAGAAGAGGAGAAAGGAGAGAGCACAGAGACCATATGAAGGGTCCATAGGTCAGGTGAAGGCACGAAAAAAAGAGGATGTCAGTGAGAGTTTCCTTGGAGGAGGCACTAGTGTAGGTGTCAGCGATAGGGAGGCCTGGGTTGGAGACCATGATGTCCTTTTTAAACGTTTTCCTACCAGATTTAGTGAGGAGAGCAGGATAGTCAATAGAGAAGCAGTTAGAAAAGATAGGAGAGATAGAGAGCACCATGGAATAGAAGGGAGTGGGGGGGAAGACAGGGCAAATGCAAGCGGACATGAAGAGAGCGGCAAGTCCTAGTTTACCACAAGTTCAGAACACAAGTGAACACAGTAATGCGTATCAGGTACCCAGTTGGGAGGCCACCTAAGTTTGATAATCCTGCGAGGGGAGAAAAACCCTAGTTAACAAGGATTATCAAACAAAGAGGTGTAGACACCAGGTGAACAGTGAACATGTACGGGTGGGGTGGGCCGGGAGAGCAGGAGGGGCTCACAAGAGGGACCGGCGGAAGGCGCCAGGCGTCCCCTGCGGACACCTGCAGACACAATGGGAGCCGCACCCACAGAAGCCGCCCTTTGCCTAAGGGGCCCTTAGCCGAGGGGGCTACCGGGCAGGGGGCTGCCCAGTTATAAGGCAGAAGGAGAGGAAGGGGAGGGGGGTGTGGGCAGGAAGGGAGGTGGGCAGAGGGACGAGGACCAGGAACTGTCTGAAGGGGGAGGGGGGAGCAGGCACACAACGCGCTCAGAGCGCTTCAGCAGATTATTCAAAAATACCCAACAAATAACTCACATGAGGCCCGGAGGACCTGGAAGGGCTTGGCTGCCCTGAGATCACCGGCGGCTGCTCTCACCTGCTCCGCTGAGCAAAGAAGCGAGCGGGGGGAGCAGCCGTCGTGTAGTCCAGAAGGGACTCAGAAGACAGCCAATCAGAGGGAGGGGTGGGCGGGAAGGGAGGCGGGCAGAGGGACGAGGACCAGGAAGTGGCTGAAGGGGGAGAGGGGAACGGGCACACAACGCGCTCAGAGCGCTTCAGCAGATTATTCAAAAATACCCCACATGTTTCTGATGCATCAGTACTATTGGTCAAGTGCGCAGAACAGCTTTGAAGATGGTCAGGATTTGTAAATACTGGGTGTACAGACCTGGAGAACAGTTCTGTGGCACGTAGATCTGTGTGTTTGAAATGAAGGGGACACTTGTTAGTGCCTGGTGCAGTGGGTAAAGGACATCCAGAAAACAAAGGCAAGTAGCTCATCAGCTAGATGTAGATGACAGTGGCATTATTTCAGCTCTCCAAGAGCATTTAACCTCCCTATAAGATTTATGCTAGAGTCAGCATTTAAGGCGAAAGCAAGACGGTGTTGGCTGCTACTCAGATTATGCACTGGAGTACCAACACTTGTCGATTTGTAAGTGGAAGCGTGGGTACAACTATTGCACGGATCACAGCACAGTGCGTGACAGCTTCGGATGGTATTGATTTACAAGGGTGGGATTGGTCCAGCAATGCATGAAGTGAATTATGCAATGTGTATGTGACCTCACACAACATTGTCCAATTTCTCTATGCACATAACACCCACATGGCTTGATACTTTTGGAAGAGCATATAGGTCCCAACACTAGCATTAGTTTCACATGCAATCCCTTGGAAAAAAACTTGGCGTCACTTACATTGCTCATGATTGTCAATGTGTGCCTCTCTGGACACCTGTTCTCATGTGAGGTAATTGGCGATGATGTCTTCCTATTCTGTGGAAAACTCAGTCTATGTGCCACTGTTGAGCGTGGACAGGCGTTGCTCCTTGAGATGCTCGTTGTGTATACGCATCTGGCAGTGCGTAAGCTTTGTTAGGCAGAATCACATGCAGCACCCTTTGGGACCACTAAATGCAATTAGGACTACAAGGGTAAGCACAAGTGAGCTGCTCACTACAAGTGAGCAGTAGAACAAGTTACACAAAGGACCAACAAATACAGTGATTCAAATATACACTTACTCAAGGTCTCTTGGTAACAGAATATACATTTATTTACACATTGAGTTAGAAAACATTACACTAGCACAAACAGTTCAATATCACACACTAATAAACCACAAAAATCCAACCGGAAAGTAAATGAACAAGTTTAGCTCCAAAATGAAGTGGGAGCAAAATGGCACTTCAGATACTTAGAAAAGGGAGGAAAAGACAAGGTTATAAGAATACACAGCCCAAATACATTCATAGGCAGGGCAAAGGGTTTCAGTTAAATACAACCAGCAATTCTTCTCAACAGGCCTGGGCCAAAGTCAATGGTTCAGAGACTTTTGTATAGGATAGCACAGTTCTGGTAAATAACGGTTAAGTCTTTGCCACGGATAATTAAGGGATTTGGCTAGGTGAAAAGTTTGATGAATGTTTAGAGAAGGGCGAGCCTTTGAAGTTGAGGAAAGTTTCACGCACATTCTCGATGGCAGCAAATATTTCCGGACCGCGTTTTCACAGTACCTTTTTTAACGAAGAAAGATGTAGCTAAGGCAGTTGTTCCTGGCAGTTCCGAGCAGGTCTCGTAGTTCCTGAGCTTCAGTCGCGGGGACAAGCAGGAGGACATCGGGAGGTTCCTGCACTGTCCAGGGATGAGGCCAAAAGCTGTAGCAAGACCTCGGTTTAAGGTGTGAGTGCCTTAAAGTCCACAAACTGGTTTCCTTCCCACTGGCTATCCGGTTTTCAAGCAGCACTCTGCTGAAAATTCGACCAGTCAGGAGTGGTGTCTGGGTGATTTACGAGTTGGTTGTTCCCACCAAACTCAAGGGAAGAAGTTAATCTTGAAGGGCCTCTCTGTCGATTGGAGTTTCAGGCGATTTGGACCTGCAGCAGGGCTTCACTGGTCATCCAGGAGTTGCAGCAGTCCTCTTCCTTCAGCTCATCTTCGGTTATTTCGTTCCAGTGGTCGACTCTGCTTTCCAAGTCCCAGAGACCTGCTTTTAAACAGTTTTCCCCCATTCATTCAGCCTGGCTGTCACTCACCCAGCAGGGTGGATATCCTTGCCGGACAGTCAGCCAGCCAATCATACCAAAGTGCATTCAGGTATCCTAGGAGACTAAGCACAGGGAGTTTCGGGCACCTCTCTCACATCCTGTCCACCCCAGACACTCTAGCACCAGAGGAGGGCTTCAGCACTGAAGCACGCCAAAGGGCACGAACAAAGGGACCAAACCTGGTTTGGCATGCAGAGTTACACACAAGAAGGACTTTTCCTAAAAGAAATGGCGAAAAAAGATGACCAGAGTCTGTTTTTACAGACTGGTCTGGGGTGCCATATTGCCCCTGATTTTTAGCCACTGTTGTTAGCGGTTGCGAAAAATCACGGTAGTTGATCTAAACCACTGCCACCAGCCATTTAAAATAGGAAAAGGTAACATTTTACTGTTACATGAGTGTTTTAATTTAGGGGCAGCTAGGCAACCCCTCCAGCACTCTATTGGAAGATAGTGTGTGCTGGGTCAGTAAATTTAAAAAGACTAGTAAAGCCAATTGAACTTTACTTGCTCTGGGAGACGGTAGTCAGTCCCAGAGAAGGTATTTAAACCTTGGGGAGTCTGAAAGAAACCCTTGTGCGACTGCACTGAAGGTGCTGTGTGACACACATAAAAAGATGATGCCACTGGAGTTGCTTTAAAACTCCATATCCAAAGAACACAAAAGTAAAACACACATCAAAATACATGAAAGAGTGGGGAAAAAAAGGCTCACACTCTTTCCAGTTAAAAATGTAAATCCTAGAAATCCAGCAAAGTTGCTGGGGGTCTCAAAAGGTAATGAAAATTAGCACATTCTTGAGAATTCTCCCTAACAATGATGACCTAGATTCTGCAGGGTCGATGTGGACAGAAGCGTATTCGTACCCTGGAGCTGTTACGCCCATGCAGGGCATTTACTGGTCAGCTGCCTCTCAGCTGCTGGTAACATGGTGTGCGGTCTTCAACAAGGCCTTTCCGCATCTCTTCATCCCTTTATGAATACTGACATTTGTACATATCGCTCCTTTTTTTTGACTGAAACGGCCACCTCATCAGAACATGTTACCACTTATTTCGCCCTAATTTAGCTCTGATGCATGCCAGTCTCCCAAATATTGGTTTATATTTTGCTACGAGGTGGCTCTTTGTAATTTAAAGTCTGCCAAAGACCTTGCACCTGTATGCCCTGTTCACAACACATGCAGACACATATCAATACCCATGCATTGGTGGAACTATGCTGAACGCTTGCCCTTGGTACATGCATGCAATTGGCAACCAGGGTTTAATCCTGCTGAACCCCTCAATCAACACAGCGACCTCTCCAATGATGTGGGAACTATGTTTCAATCTAATGCACCAATGTTATTTTGTCACTGTATAAAGTAGACACTAATGAGAATGCTGTCTTTTTTATGTTATTTATTTATGACTATATTTATGAATTACCTGAATACAACTTGAACAACGTAAGGACCTTAAAATGCTTTTCTTATTGTAAATGGCCCTCCTATTCTAAATGTTCCATTCTTTTGAATGCACATTCAAAAACCCTTCACGTAAAAAGAACGTAACTAACGATTTGGTTACAGCATCGGTAGTCAAGCTGAACTGGCAGAGGGCCTACTGTAAGTTTTATGAGATTCAGTATATATTATTTTAGCAGCTTTTCTAAAGACTATGATAAGTGGCACAGTGTAAAGACATGTACTCTATTGCCAATGTCATTGCAAAATTGAATTTTCGGCACAGGTCCATAGAATCAGGGTCGAACACTGACCTCCTGCCCCTTCCACGGATGATGCCCCTTTCAGTAAACACCCTACCCGACCCTGCATGTGGTCACTATTATTCTTAATCAGCTGTGCTACCAGAAGCACAATATACACCTCCTAACTAAAAACGTCAACGTTTAGCTAAGACTGTGGCTGGGAACAAAGAAACGGACTCCCCAGAGGGAGAGTAATTGTTCCAGAAAAAAATAAAACATACTGTATGGTTAATTATTAGCTTCAACCCCATATGTATCTATGCTTTGCATTGGGAGGATAGCTCAGAGGCAACACGCTCACCTTGGAAACAAGCCAACACAGAACAAAACAGGTTCGATCCCCGGGTCCGCGCTTAGAAGGCTCTGGGTAGTAAGTGCCTTATAAGTAATCAATTGCAATTACTGTGTGTGGTCAGGGAAACAAAAGCAATAAAATAAAACAAGGTCTAATTTATTTTGGAGAGCAGCTCACTTGGCTGCACCGTTTTCAGAGCTGAGAGGTCAAACCACTTCTTTACTATAAAGATTTAGAAGCGTGAATATGCTTTAACTCAGCAAGGGGCATTCTAATAGCGGCAGCAATCCAAAATTCACATGAAGGTAAAATGTTAAATGTAAAAAGCTGGCCACTACATTAGCACATATTTTTTTATATTTTAACAAAGCAGCATGTCTGTCAAATGCTTGTAGTAAGTAAAACGTGTGACAATGAACCAAAAACATGGGATCAAACGTGCATTGATCGTGAAGAGTCGCCAAACTGTACTGTCACTTCACATGGACTAGCAGTAGCTCCTGAGGGCACAGAGATTCTCTCATCTACCAAACTGCCCCCTGTGTATGTAAGCTCTGACCCGATATTGGCTATCTGTTTTTTTACTGCTTTTTCCTGGTTGTGGTGAGGAAAACAATAGCAACAGAATAATAACATAAAAAACAAGGCCAATATAAATGTTAAATGTTAAATGTTAAATGTTAAAGGTATTGTATCGCGCACCGTCACCAACGGAATTGGTCCCCAGGCGCTCAGGCGGATCTGTAAAGGTGGGATGGGTTAGTAAGGTGAAGGAGGGAGTAGGATAATGAGAGGAGTGGTGTTCTGTTGGCAGCTTCAACACGGTAGGCACCGGGTGCTGAGCTTTGGTGCGGGTATTGGATCGGAGTCAGTCCATGTGTGATGTTGTTCAGGATTATGTGTTGTTGCAGTGTTGTGAAGTGTGTGAGGCTTGTTGTGCGAGAGATGGTTGTGTGGGTTTTTGAGTGGGATAAGTATGCAGAGGTTGAGCTTATATTGGTTAGTGGGTTACCTGACCTTTACCATGCTAACATTCACAGGTCTGTCTGAGTGTGGCACTTGCCGGCCCTCATATTCCCATCCAGACGCCGCGCAGACCAGAGCTCAGGAGTCCATCCAGGTGTGGTCATGCCAACACTCATACTCCCGCCCAGATGCGGCGCAGGCTAGTGTCTGGAGACCCGTCCAGGTGTGGGCATGCTAACATTTGCAACTCCATCTGAGCGCCACGCAGGCTGGTGTTCACAACTCTAACTGTGGCACATGTTAGCATTCACGTTTTTCTAGGTGCGGGCATGTTATCCTTCAATCGATCCTATCCGGGTGCGACGCAGGCCAGCATCTATCTAGAAGCGTCTGCCGGTCTGGATATGTTCGTCTGGTACGTGCGAGTTGGAGAGTCGATTGGGCTTTCGTGTGGGTCTAGGTGTGTGGTCAGTCTCTGCAGCCTTCCTTTGTGGCTATTTTCCATGATGTCTTATGCTCTGTCTAGTGGTTGGTTCTTTGGTTTGAGTGTTTGTCCAATTTGAGAGTGGTCGGGTTGGAGTTATTTTCATCATTGTTTTAATGTCTGGGCATTCTAGTGCGTCTCCGTTGTGGTTATGCTTTGAAGAGCCATGATTTGAGGATTTTCCTGAATGCTAGGTGGTTTGTTGTATTCCGTATATTCTTAGGTAGGTCATTCCAGGTTTTAGGTGCCTGGTGAGAGAAAGACGATCCTCTGAGTATTTTTCTGTTGTAGGGTTTTGGTTCCAGGCATATGTCGGTGCCTGATCTTAGTGTTCTTGTCGGTTGGTGTAGGCGTAGTTTGTCGCTTAGGAATTCTGCGCCTTGTTTGTGTATTGCTCTGTGCGTGATGCACAGGGCCTTGAACTTTATTCGCTGTTTCAGTGGTAGCCAGTGTAGTATTTTTAGCGCGGGTGTGATGTGTTCTCTTCTGGGTAGCTTGAGAAGGAGTCTGGCTGCTGCATTTTGTATCCGTTGCAGTTTTTTTTAGAAGTCGTTCAGGCATGCCCAGGTATAGGCTATTGGCATAGTCCACTCTGGACATGATCAGAGCGATGATGGTGAGTGTTTTGTTGGCGAATGACAGGAACAGTAGGATCCTTTTTGCTGCTCGCAGGAGGAAGAAACATTTCTTGATTACTGAGTTTACTTGTGGCTCCAGAGTGAGGTCATTATCCATTAGGACCCCTAGGTTTTTTACAGTTGATAATGGTTCTGGTGTGGTGCCGAGCTCTCTTGGCCAGGGGATGTAGTTGATGTCTCCTCCCTTTTTTGAAAAAATCATTATCTCTGTTTTGCCTGGGTTAATTTTGAGATGGTTGAGGTTCATCCAGTTGAATATGTCACGGAGGCAATTATCTAGTGTGGTGTTTTCTTATCGGGTGTCTTGTATGTTGAAGATTATTTGAGTATCGTTGGCGTAGTTGTAGCATGTGAGGCCGTGTTTTTTGATGAGTTTGATTAATAGGTACATGTAGATGTTGAATAGAAGCGGGGAGAAGGATGATCCTTGTGGTACTCCGCACGTGGAGACTCTGGGTTTGGATTTACAAGGTTTGATCCATATTGTTTCTGTTCTGTTTGTTAGGAAGGATTTGATCCATAGTAGGGCAGTGTCTGTTATCCCTAGGTCCTTCTAATCTCTTTATGAGGATGGCATGGTTGACAGTGTCGAAGGCTGCAGACAGATCAAGGAGGATCGGGGCGGCGCTGTTGTCTGAATCTGCATTTGTTTTTAGGTCGTCCCATATTGAGAGGAGAGCCGATTCTGTTCCTCTCATAGGTCTGAAGCCAACTTGTGCCTGGTCTAGTAGGCAATGCTCTTCTACGAATTCTTGGGTTATTTGGTAGACGTACGTTTCTAGCAGTTTGGCTATGTAGGGTATGTTGGAGATGGGTCTGTAGTTAGATAAGTCCTCTACGTTTCCTGTTGTGTCTTTGAGTAGTGGCTTGATGTAAGCCGATTTGAAGGCCTGCGGTACTTTACCTGTTGAGATTGAGAGGTTGAGGAGGTTCCTGTGGTATTCCATGGGGGTTCCTTGTTTGAGAATTGTTTTGTATATGTCCGGGGGGCAAGGGTCTTCAGGAGAGCCCGATTTGTTGCTTTGGTTTACCAGTTTGACGAAAGCCTCAACTGATATTTCTGGGAAGTTTCGTAGCTTGTTTGCGTGTTCCTCGTCTGTGTTGGTGGGGTTTGAGCTGTGAACGTTTGGTCTGGTTTGTATGGTGTGTTGGATGGAGGTTATTTTGTTTTTGAAGTGGTCTCCGAGGTCCTTGCAGAGTTTTTTCGATGGGATTGGCGTGTTGTTGCAGGCCGGTGGGTTTTTTATTTCGTTTATGATTTTGAATAATTCTTTTTGAGCGTTTGGTGCTCTGAAGATTCGATTGTCGTAATGTTTCCTCTTCGCTTTTTGGATTTCCTTTTTATATGCGCGGATCTGTTGTAGGTATTTCAGTTTGTTTGCGGTGTTGTTGTTGTTCCTCCATTGAGATTCTAGTTTTCGGTTTTTCCTTTTCATGGCGTTGAGTAGTGGGGTGAAACATTTTGCTGTAGTTTTCTTGCGGGATGGGGTGAAGGGCTGTTCTTTGGCGATGTCGTCAAGGGTTGTTGCGATCCAGGTATGAAGTAGGTCCACCTTTTTGTCTGGGTCTGCTTCTTCCATGGTGGATGCTTGTGGTTTGCTGAGTTCTAGGAGCTCGGTTAGATTGGAGTTTTTTATGGTTCTCCAATTTCTTTTCATCCTGATGGGTTGTTTTTCTTGTTGCTTTTTTGTCAGAGCGGCCGTTGTGATTATGAACGGAATAATGAGGTGGTCGCTCCAGAGTATTGGAATTGGGGGTGCCGTGGTGATGAGATCCTTATTGGCGAAGATTGCGTCAAGTGTGTGCCCTGCTGAGTGGGTTGCTCCTTTGACTAGTTGTTGTAGGTTCATGGCTGCTAGTTGGGCGGTTAAGGATTTTTGTGTGGTTGTGGTTTCTTCGTCGAACCAGAAGTTGAAATCTCCAAGGATGATCAGATGATTGTACTTGATGGCTAGGGTAGTGATTGCTTCCGTGAAAGCGTCTACGAAAGTCGCATCGTAGGTTGATGGTCTGTATATCAGTATGAATTTCAGGTTGGTTTTGGGGTTTACTGAAAGTCGTAGTATTAAGGATTTGCATTTGTCGATGTTTAGTGGATCTTCCATTTTGATGGCCAGTTGTTCCTTGTGGATGATCGCTAGTCCCCCCCCTCTTTTGGATTTTCTGTTTGTTTGGATGCATTTGAAGTCTTCAGGCAGGCAGTTGTTGAGGGTGATCTTGTAGTTGTCGACTAGCCATGTTTCGGTTACAAATAGCATGTCTATGCCTCCTTCTGACAGGAGTTTGTATATTTCCGTTGAGTGTTTGGACATTGACCTTGCGTTTATTAGATTACAGTGGATTCTCTGGGTGAGATTTTGTTTTGAGGTTATTTGTTGTTCGAGTTTATAATTGTCTGTTCGTGGAGTTTCCGCATTGATGTCGGTAGGATGAAGAACAGCGACAGCTGCTTCTTCATTGAAGCGGTCTAGTAAGTTGATAACAGGGCTGATTAGTCTTGGTGTTTTTGCTGTGATGCTACTCGGATGAAGATCAGCAGTGGTTTCTTCATTGGATCCGGTTGTTGGGTGGGGGGTGGCGTTGCTGGTTGTTGGTACTTCACCGTATTGTGCGGGATGTAGTGGAAATCGATGTTGCCCCTCTGTTCTTGTAATGTAAGGGGTAATGGGGTTGGAGTACTCCCACTCTCTTGTTGAGTGCTCCTGTCTATTTTCCGCGTGTATCAGGAATTTCTTTGCATGTTTCAGGGTTTCCGTGTTGGGGTGTCGGTGTACCGTGGTTGTTGCGAGGTAAGGTGTGAGGTATAAGGAATTTTCTCTTGTTGATTTGATTCCTGTTGTGGCTGTTTTAGGCGTGTTTTCTTCCAATGGGGCTGTTTCTTGTGGGTTCTGTCGGTGTTGTGTGTTTGCGTCTCTTCTTGCATGATCTTGTTCTCTTTCTCGCCGTCCTTTTCTGGTACGGGCCATTTTACACCCTAGGTGCAGGTGTGGTATGGTAATTGGTCCTTTATGCTGTGCTGTGCGGTCGCAGTGACCTCGGTTTTCCTTCTCTGGATACGCTGGGGTGTTCTCTGGCTCAGTGTTGTTTTCTGTCAGTGGGTAGGGTATGTTTCCTAAGGGTGCACTGTCGGTGGGTGGGTTAGGGTGTTAGCTGTCTGCTGGTATGGGATTTAGTTGGGTTAGGTAGTGGTGGGTTTCCGGGATTGGTAGAGTATTGAACTAAGCGCAGTTAGATTATTTGAGAGATCTGTATATTTGGTGAGAGTCCTATTAGTGCAATCTAAACATCACACAGTGCCTTTCAGAGACAAGGCCCCTGCTAAGTTTGAGAGACCTGCACAGTGAGAGAGACGTCCACCAGCGCAATCTAAACACCACACAGTGCAGTTTGGAGACGGAGCCCCTGCTAAATTTGAGAGACCTGTATAGTGGGAGAGAGGCCTATCAGTGCAGCCTAAACATCATGCAATGCAGTTTGGGGGGTGGAGCCCCTGCTAGATTTGAGAGACCTGTATAGTGGGAGAGAGGCCTATCAATGCAG
Organism: Ambystoma mexicanum; assembly: GCF_040938575.1. Classification (NCBI taxonomy): domain Eukaryota; kingdom Metazoa; phylum Chordata; class Amphibia; order Caudata; family Ambystomatidae; genus Ambystoma; species Ambystoma mexicanum. The sequence goes on from NC_090936.1 coordinate 1,044,452,946, forward strand.
CCTAAACATCATGCAATGAAGTTTGGGGGTGGAGCCCCTGCTAGATTTGAGAGACCTGTATAGTGGGAGAGAGGCCTATCAGTGCAACCTAGACATCATACAATGCAATTAGGAGACAGAACCCCTGCTAGATTTGGGAGACCCGCATAGTGAGAGAGAGGCCTGTCAGTGCAATCTAAACATCATACAATGCAGTTTGGGGACAGAGCCCCTGCTAGATTTGAGAGACCTCTATAGTGTGAGAGAGGCCTATCAGTGCAACCTAGACATCATACAATGCAGTTTGGGGGCAGAGCCCCTGCTAAATTTGAGAGACCTGTATAGTGGGAGAGAAGCATATCAGTGCAACCTAAACATCATACAATGCAGTTTGGGGGACGGGGTTCCTGCTAGGTTTGAGAGAACTGTATGGTGGGAGAGAGGCCTATCAGTGCGACCTAGACATCATACAATGCAATTAGGAGACAGAACCCCTGCTAGATTTGGGAGACCAGCACAGTGAGAGAGAGGCCTGTCAGTGCAATCTAAACATCATACAATGCAGTTTGGGGACAGAGCCCCTGCTAGATTTGAGAAACCTGTATAGTGGGAGAGAGGCCTATCAGTGCAACCTAGACATCATACAATGCAATTAGGAGACAGAACCCCTGCTAGATTCGAGAGACCCGCACAGTGAGAGAGAGGCCTGTCAGTGCAATCTAAACATCATACAATGCAGTTTGGGAACGGAGCCCCTGCTAGATTTGAGGGACCCGCACAGTGGGAGAGAGGCCTGTTGGTGCAGTCTGGGGTAACACAATGCAATTTGGGCGCAGAGGTCCTACTATCAATGTTGTTTGCGGCAGTTGGCGGTGATTACATTGATCGGTATTGGTTTTGTCTAGTGGGCCGGTATCTGGGATAGAGTTGTACCCCTCCCCAACCCAAGCCACCCTACCTTGCGGGTCCTTGTAGTTGCTGGTTGACGTCTGGCCCCTGGCTTCCCCTGCGGACACCTGCTGACACTTCCTGGAGCCGCCTCTGTTGGAGCCGCCCTTGGCCTTGGGCCCTTAGCCGTAGGGCTGCACAGGCAGTGGGCTGCCCTGGGAGGACCAGTGATAGAGGGTGAGAGGGCCAATGAGAGCAGGGGCAGGTCGGGAGGCGGGAGGGACGGGGAAACAGGAACAGGGAGCGGGGTGGGAATCGGGCTGCAACGGGGTTCTTTAAGGGCCTTGAGGCCTAGACAATTTTACTAAAATGGCCTCACAAACGGGGGCAACACTCACCGTGCTCTGGGACACAAATGGAGCCGGTGGAGGCTAGCGAGCCAGGCCACTCCAGGCACACGGTCTAGGGACCAATGAGAGCAGGGGGCGGGTCAGGAGGCGGGAGGGACCGGGAAACAGGAAGAGTGAGCGGGGTGGGAATCGGGCTGCAACAGGGTTCTTTAAGGGCCTTGGGGCCTAGACAATTTTACTAAAACGGCCTCACAAACGGAGGCAACACTCACCGTGCTCTGGGACACAAATGACGCCGGTGGAGGCTAGCGAGCCAGGCCACTCCAGGCACACGGTCTAGGGACCAATGAGAGCAGGGGGCGGGGCGGGCGGCGGGGGGACGGGGAAACAGGAAGAGGGAACGGGGGTGGGAATCGGGCTGCAATGGGGTTCTTTAAGGGCCTTGGGTCCTAGACAATTTTATTAAAACGGACTCACAAACGGGGGCAACACTCACCGCGCTCTGGGACACAAATGGAGCCGGTGGAGGCTAGCGAGCCAGGCCACTCCAGGCACACGGTCTAGGGACCAATGAGAGCAGGGAGCGGGTCGGGAGGGACCGGGAAACAGGACGAGTGAGCGGGGTGGGAATCGGGCTGCAATAGGGTTCTTTAAGGGCCTTGGGGCCTAGACAATTTTACTAAAACGGCCTCACAAACGGAGGCAACACTCACCGTGCTCTGGGACACAAATGACGCCGGTGGAGGCTAGCGAGCCAGGCCACTCCAGGCACACGGTCTAGGGACCAATGAGAGCAGGGGGCGGGGCGGGAGGGACGGGGAAACAGGAAGAGGGAGCGGGGTGGGAATCGGGCTGCAACGGGGTTCTTTAAGGGCCTTGGGGCCTAGACAATTTTACTAAAACGGCCTCACAAACGGGGGCAACACTCACCGTGCTCTGGGACACAAATGGAGCCGGTGGAGGCTAGCGAGCCAGGCCACTCCAGGCACACGGTCGAGGGACCAATGAGAGCAGGGGGCAGGTCGGGAGGCGGGAGGGACGGGGAAACAGGAAGAGGGAGCGGGGTGGGAATCGGGCTGCAACTGGGTTATTTAAGGGCCTTGGGGCCTAGACAATTTTACTAAAACGGCCTCACAAATGGGGGCAACACTCACCGTGCTCTGGGACACAAATGACGCCGGTGGAGGCTAGCGAGCCAGGCCACTCCAGGCACACGGTCTAGGGACCAATGAGAGCAGGGGGCGGGTCGGGAGGGACCGGGAAACAGGACGAGTGAGCGGGGTGGGAATCGGGCTGCAACAGGGTTCTTTAAGGGCCTTGGGGCCTAGACAATTTTACTAAAACGGCCTCACAAACGGAGGCAACACTCACCGTGCTCTGGGACACAAATGACACCGGTGGAGGCTAGCGAGCCAGGCCACTCCAGGCACACGGTCTAGGGAGCAATGAGAGCAGGGGGCGGGGCGGGAGGGACGGGGAAACAGGAAGAGGGAGCGGGGTGGGAATCGGGCTGCAACGGGGTTCTTTAAGGGCCTTGGGGCCTAGACAATTTTACTAAAACGGCCTCACAAACGGGGGCAACACTCACCGTGCTCTGGGACACAAATGGAGCCGGTGGAGGCTAGCGAGCCAGGCCACTCCAGGCACACGGTCTAGGGACCAATGAGAGCAGGGGGCAGGTCGGGAGGCGGGAGGGACGAGGAAACAGGAAGAGGGAGCGGGGTGGGAATCGGGCTGCAACTGGGTTATTTAAGGGCCTTGAGGCCTAGACAATTTGACTAAAACGGCCTCACAAATGGGGGCAACACTCACCGTGCTCTGGGACACAAATGGAGCCGGTGGAGGCTAGTGAGCCAGGCCACTCCAGGCACACGGTCTAGGGACCAATATAGAAAAAGGCACTGGAGGAGGTGAGGATAAAACGCAGCTCTCATGTCCGCTCGATTTTAGGGTCAGCGGTCATATGACTTCTGATCCAGTGCCATGACTATGAAGCCCACACAAGCGTACATAAAATTTAACATAGCCAGGCATGCCATTCGTTTCTACATAGGCCCATCGGCAATGGGGAAAAAACAAAAAAATCACCCAAAGTCAACGGCTGATCGCTTAGAAAAAGGGAACTGTCATGACAAGGGGTACATCACATGTAGGATAATATTACATATGTTTATAACCGGTACTGTTGGCTGAAAGGACAGGTTCGCCTCCATCTGATCCCAATTTGTATGTTGTGGATATGTGAATTGCATTATGGGTGATTGAGATGCTTTTAAGATGCTGCTGGATTGACATACTTGGAGATGAGCCAATGCTATTGGGCATTTTAGGGCAATTAAGGGAATATAGGCAGGTGTTTGCTCATGTGTGGACCTCTTTTCAGATTGATAGGTACTGGTGGCATGTGTGAGTGGCTGGGCATCCAGGTCTGCATGGGTTTAATGATTGCTTGGCCGTGATGGCATAGTTGCTGGGTTCTGTCCCAATGGTTCTGTGACCTCTCAGGGTCCAGCCAGGCGGTCTCTTTTGGCTTGCAAGGATGCTTCCAGCATTGGCGCAGGTGTGCAGCTTATGGCTCTTTTTGTATGTAGACCAGTTGGCATGCTCAGTGAGCCAGCCATCAGCAGGAGCAGGTGAATAGCATTGTTGATTTGTGAATTAAGCCCACTTGAAAAAGTTGTCCCTGGCTATATTTTGCGAATTGACGTCGGGTGTTATGGGCAGTCAGATGAGCGTGAGGCTCAATTGGTCTGTGATGGGAAGTAATTTGAGAGACGATGATGCAGTTTCGGTGGGCATAGGGTGGCTGTTGGAATGTGTCCTTATTTGCTAGCTGCATGCACTTTGTTGCAGTCCTTTCAGTGTCATTATTGGGTTCAAGTTTACCTGTTGTTAACATTGCAAGTCATCTATTTTAAACTCTTTGTGGGGAATGTCCTTTCAGGTGCACTTTGTTTTTCTACTTGATAATCTCAACATTGTGTTTGATTGGTCATTTTTGAGGGTGGATTCCATACCTTTGTGTATGAATGCCCCACTGTTTGTGGGTGCTTGGCATTCCCTTGCCTTTTAGCATTATGTAGGAGGATTATGCATCTGTGCTTGATACCATGGAGCCCTGATGTATTCTCTTTATTAAGTTTAGAAGTATGCTGATCGATGCAGTTTCTTATTGAAGCATCTTTCTTGCTTTGCACTTGCTCCAAGTGTTTTTTGTTTTGTGTTTCCATCCATGTTGTAGTTATTTGTCTGGCAAAAGTCATCATGTTGTAGATCCATTGCCCATGTAACAGGCTTATATGTGTTTTTGAAATATCAAGCTGAGGCAGTCATCAGGCAGTCACCAGATGAGACATGTATGTTTATTCAGGTCTCTGTAATACAGCCCACCAGCAGTGTCCTCCTTTCAACTAGCCTCTCTCAACAGTCACTCAGCTCACCCTTGCATTCTGATTCTGGACCTCAGTCAAACACATAGATTCTACACATCCCCCCATGGCGTTCCACACAGCCACACGTCGTCAAGCACGCTAAACAACTCTCTCCCCTAAACAACTAAAACAATTACACCCGGCATGGGAGATGAACAAAAACAATGAAATGAAAACAAAACAAAGAAGAGGGGGAAAAAAATATATATATATATGCGCAAGTCATCGGCTTCTTCGGCAAGACGAAACCTCAGCAAGTTGCGATGGGACTTCTTGCAGAAGTTACAGAATTTGCCAGATATCGTTATGAAACCTTCGGATAAAGGGACCAATATTGTCTTAATCAACCGCTGCGATTATGTGATTTCGGCCGCACAACAACTTTGAGTCAAAACATGTTACTCCTGTGTCTTCTAATCCTTTTCCTTTGATACAGCGTAATTTGTTCAGTATGGTAACTAAGTGGTGTGATAGGGGTATGTTGGATGAGGATCTTGTAAAGTTTTTGGTCCCTTCTTTTTTTTACCATGCCCACCATGTTTTTCTTACCTAAAATTCATAAATCACTGGTGCACCCACCTGGTAGACCAATTGTCACTTTATCAGGATCCCTACTTGAAAATATGTCATAGTTTATAGATGAGACTTTCATTTTTTTATTTCGGTGGTACCGTCGTATCTACAGGACACTAAGGACTTCCTTGCACACATTAATCAGACACCATGGAAAGAAGGTTTGATTTGAGCAACTCTTGATGTTGTTTCTCTTTACACCTCCATAGATCATTCAGTTGGAATGAATGCTTGTAAATATTTCTTGGCAACACGATCGTTGAATTTCTATCTCATAGTAATATGATCTTGGAGATGTTAGAAATGTGTTTAAATAACAATGTCTTTCTTTTTGAGAATGTTTTCTATCATCAGAAGCGACCCCCATGCCCACATCATGATGGGCTGGTGGGAGGCTACCTTCTGGAATAACATCATAGGTGACATTTTCTCTGAACAAATTGTATTGAGTTGGAGGTACATTGACAACGTGTTTGTCATATGGAAGGGCACTCCAACAGATTGGCTAACCTTTGTAAAACACATTAATAACAACACCGTCAATGTTGTGTTTACTGAAAATCACATCTTCAGTGAGATTGTATATCTCGTTGTTAACATGGCTTTAAACACATTTGGTTTTCAGACTTCAGTATACAAAAAGGCCACTATTTCAGGGCTGCATTTGCATGCATCGAGTGGTCATGCAGCCAGCTGCAAAAGGAGCATACCCTAAGGGGAATTTGTACGATATTGCAGGAACTGTTCTGACATTGTGACCTTTGACAAATGCTGTGCTGGAGCCTCACACAATTTTCTCAAACTTGGTTATGCTAAGGTTGTCATTGAGAGTGCTTACACCAAGGCCTGCTTGCTTCATTGGGACAATGTATTGTCCATGAATAAATTAGAGAAGCAGACCATCAGTGAGGATCCGTGTTTGATTATCACCTTTGGCAGCGCATCCAAGAGCATCCGAAAAATTGTCCAACGCCATTGGCATGTGCTCAAGATGAACAAAGACTCATCATCTATATTGGCACCACATCCAGTTCTCACGTTCCGACGAGTTCTGTCATTGAAAGTTAAATTGGTGAGGAGTTTTCCCTCACCCCAGTCCAAGAATGTGTCACACAGGATCTGGCTGTAGTCAACATCCAAGGGGTTTGTCAAATGCCACAAATGCAAAGTTTGCTCCCAAGCCATCGCACAGATATCCTGCATCCATATGATCACTGCTCTATCTTGTGCCATTAAGCAATCCATTAACTGTGACACCGTTTTTATTGTCTGCGTGCTTTGTTGCCGCCTTTCAGAGGTCTGCACTTTGCCCCAGGCACTTGCATTTAATTGCCACTTTGTTTTTTTTGTTGCTTCCGGCACTGGTGTGTCATGAATATTCTCTGAAGATGAGCCAAATGCAGGTACTAGCATTTGCACTTTAACCTTATGGGTCTGTCCCTTGTTGACACTAAGACCAAGGGCTTGCACTTTCATTCTTCGTAATCCTGTTTTTATCAATTCGTGTATTTTAACATTGTGTTTTTGATTCATGTATATTTGTTGATAATTGAAGGTCGCAATGTATTACTATGAGCACTTGCATTTTTAACATTCTGTAAATATGCTTTTCTCCATCTCCACCTTAACATGATATGTCCAACCCATTTTGGAATGTTTTAACTGTGTGATAAATCATGTGCCGTGGGTTGTCTTTTTTATCCTCAACCAATGAGCACTAGTGTATCAAGCATTACAACTTCATATTGTCTGGTTATATTATTTAGGTTTCATTACATTACAAGATGTCTGCCCTCATGCTGCAATGCTTCCTGGTGACAAAAACAGTGGCCATTTACATAGTGGAGGGACTAAGGAGGTTACTTAATCATGCACTTCCTACTGCCTCCTTTGTGTGATCAATTGCTCTGTGAGCGAGAAACAGAAAAGGTAACATTTTACTGGTACATGAGTGTTTTGACTTAGGGGAAGCTAGGCAACCCCTCCAGCACTCTGTTGGAAGATAGTGTGTGATGGTTCAGTAAATTTAAAAAGACTAGTAAAGCCAATTGAACTTTACTTGCTCTGGGAGATGGTAGTCAGTCCCAGAGAAGGTATTTAAACCTTGGGGAGTCTGAAAGACACCCCTGTGCCACTGCACTGAAGGTGCTGTGTGACACATATTAAAAGATGATGCCACTGGAGTTGCTTTAAAACTCAATAACCAAAGAACACAAAAGTAAAACACACGCAAAATACATGGAAGAGTGGGAAGAAAAGGCTCACACTCTTCCCAGGCAAAAAAATAAAATCGTAGAAATCCAGCAAAGTTGCTGGGGGTCTCAAAAGGTAAGGGAAATTAGCACTTTCTTGAGAATTCTCCCTAACACTGCCTTTCCGTACCGTTCCTCCGATCAGCTGCTCGTAGAAGTGGGAAGGGGTTTTTGGGAGCAAGCAAAGGTTCCTTCAGACCTAACCAGCAGGGTTTTTAATTAAACTAGCCACTATCTACAGGGAGCTTCTCGTTCTATCAGCCAGTTGGCAAAGGACTTGTGATATTGCAGAGGACACGAAGTTACTTATGTCGACGGTCAACGGGTGTCATATCTAATCTAACCATTTAATCTCTGCTACCAAGTGAACTGGTTGGACCCCAGCCAGCCCATAAGACTGGGGGTCTCCAAACAGCCCTTTAAGATGAGCAGCAGCACCCTCGAGATAGATGGGGATGCAGATTCGTACTCTTGTATCAAATAATAATGACAACTCAATAATTTGGCAAAGGGAGTCTGTTTAATGACAAGTACAGAAAACGGGGAGTTCAATGGACATCAGCAACCGCTCGATCTTCCTTCTCGCTTAAACTCCAATTAATATCAGAAAAAACACAACATTTATACCAAAAACTCGTCATCATTGACGTGTAATCTTAAAAACCTAACATGCAACTTGATTGGTTATAAGAAGGTAACTTTAACATAGGTACTATATCTGTATATGGTTACGCGGAGAGGGGATTGGATAATCAAGGTCAGGTGGGCAACTAAGCCCTTCCTTCAAACTGGCCACTGTAAACGTCACTAAAAGTTCGATGTCCCATTGGCTCTACTCTCTATAGGACCCTAGATTACATGGTCCACTATGATTGGGTTGGCATCGATCCCACTCATATTTTTCCACTTGCGCTTAGCAGCATGCAGAATAATTAGCCAGTTGCAGGGAGTAAGTCTGCAGCCCAGCTTCCCTCCAATTATTTTACAATCATCCATCACCTCAGTGGTCGTGTGTCAATTACTGCTTTGTAGTTGAGCCTTGAGTCTGCTTCTTGGTCTGAGAAAGTTAAGGAATATGGGTACAGCAAGGCTCCATGCGTATGTGTGACAGTCTCATCCCTTTCTGCCTGCCTTGCCATGTGATGAGGACACCGTGAAATCGGCCTCTTCTTCATGCAATTTTCATGTATTTGATTTGCTCTGTCAGTCTTCTACCATCTGTGGTTTATCTCGACCTTGCTGAACAATGTACTCTGTTCTTTTTCTCTTAATTGTATCCATTACTGGCCTATTCCAGCCTGGCCTTGGCTTCCTTGCATGACCTACAGCTGGGTTTCTCACTGGCTTACTTCTTGATTTGTTTGCTGCAGCATTCTCCTCTTGACACCTTTAGTAACCTCTGTTCAATTCTGCTCATGTGCGTAGTGGATTTTCACTCATCTATAAAGTGCTTTTGAGGTAGATATATGTATAGTTGGCACTTGCCGCAGTCTAATTTACTACTAAGCATAAGCAAGCTTCATGATTTATTTGCTTCTTGCGGTTTCTTGCATCTGTACACATTTAAACTGACTTAATATCTTCATCGTGCATATGGTATACGTTTCTTCATCTTGTAATCAACTGTCTCACCTTAGGCTCAAGATGTCACTTATCCATGGTATTTCGTCTCTTTGTCAGCATTCTTAGGTCATTATATATTCTATATGTGCATCAGTCCGATTTCATATGACGTCACCAGTCGTCTTCTTTTAATATCTTCTTGGCTTCATTCTGACAACCGTCATTTTGTCTTGTCTGTAGATATGGTCTTCTCAGTGGGTACCTTATTGCCCAGGTTTGCTTAGGTGTCGGTACTTCAATAGGTGCTGTTATTCTGATAGGCACTGGGCAGAGCACAACTGCGGCTCTCTGCTGGTTTATCTGTTCTCCATACGTCGCATATTTTGGCGTGAACGTTCCTGGCACTTCAAGGGGGGTGGCTGGGGTGCGGATGATACCTGGCACTTCCTCTTCACTTTCACTTTCTCTATTGCCTTTATTTGACCTTCCAAATTGAATGCTGACAAGCTTCCACTTCCTATTCATCTCCTCTACTTAGTGTCAAATCACGGTTCCTTTAATTGTCTCTATTGCCTTTATTTAGCTGTTGAAACTGAATGCTGACAGACTTTCAGCTACTGCTGTATATTGTTATGCTCACCTGGTATACACGGGGACGCCACACAGCCCTGGTTGGATGATTTGCACTCTCGAGCCCTCTCCTGGTCCCTTGGTAAGGCCTCTGGTTAAAGATGGGTCTGCAATATAGGCGAGCTGGATTCAATACCAGATTGTCTTTATGTTTTCCCACCTCCCTTGGCCTCAACTCCTTCCTCACCCTTGGGCCCTCTCCTCACCTTAATATTGTAAAAGGCGGATTCTCCGTCCTGCTCCTCATGGCAGGGGCGCGTAGATGTGGGGGGCGAGCAGCGACCCAGTTACTTCACTCGTGAAAGCCCCCCTGTGGGAATCCAGGCCTGCTGCGACTCCGTAGGTGTGCTGCTTTACAGTCTTATATGCAGTTCTTATGTTCCTCTTAGTTCGAATAATAATCTTGCTTCTTTCCTTTTAGGTATGGAAAGGTATTTTGGTGTTGTCATGCAGTTTGAAGATGAGCATGGGCTGGTAGGCGAAAGCGCGGTGTGCGCGATGCTGTCTGCTGAGTATTGCGCAATGCGCTGCTTCACCTTTTATATTCCAAACTGTGTCTTTTCTCTCCTTGCAGGTTGCGATGTTCCTCGCTGAGCACTGTAATGTTTCAGCAACGATACTGACCAGGAGATGACTACCCAGGTAAGAATTGTGAGGCTTTCTTCATTCGGGAGGAAATGTGAGTAAACGCTTACTAATGCTGTCTTTCTATCTCCTCTTTCCAGGTTATGGTATTCCAGGAAGCATGCTGTGCCGGATCATGGAGTTCATACCTTCAGGTGAGTGGAAATGAAGTCGGCGATGGATTGAAGACAGGATACTGTTCCAGGTAAGTTTTGTAGTGTTCTTTCTCTCTCTGCAGGTCCTTGGTTTCAGGCAAACTGGCATCAAAGAATTGGACACAGTGAACGTTACGCTGCCCACAGCAGAATACCACAAAGCGTGTTCTGCTCTTTAGGTGTGGTTTAAATAGTCTCAGGTAAAGTAGTCCAGGTAAAATAGTCCCAGGCCTGCCACACCCAAAGTATTCCAGGTAAAGTAGTCCCAGGCCTTCCACACCCAAAAGACTAGACCGCATAGCTCAGTTCCTTGTAACTGAGGTATTTGTGTGACCATGTTGGCTGACGCCCCCCAAGTTAAATAGTCCCCAGTAAATAGTCCCATTCTAATGTTGGTCTTCATGATGGTTATGAGCCTGGCGCCTAAGGCGCCAGGACTGACTCCAAAAGAGTCTTGGATGAGGTTTTAAGGCCTTTGACCTGGCCCTAAGTGGAAGGCTTACTTGCCAGTGAGGGCCAGGGGCAAGGGTCATGGCAGCACTCCCCCCAAGGCCCCTCTCACGGTGGCACTTCTGCCTGGTCCTGGTTTGGCTGGGCAATTCTGATGGAACTTTTTAATTAAGCAAGGTGCATGGATGTATTCACCAGGTTCCCATGATCTGTCTTGAGGGCTGTATCCCTTCCAATTCCCCTTTTCTTGGTAATAACAGGTGCGAGCACAATCATCGGAAAAGGCCAACTTCTTGGCAGGCCAATCTATTTGAGGGTTGTGAGCTACCAACCATGGCATCCCTAAGATTAGTCGAAACTGAGGAGCTTTGATGAGGTCGAATGCAATAGATTCTCGGTGTCCATCCTGGCACAGTAGGGTTAGTGCTGCTGTGCATTGGGTTACTGGTCCGGAAGCTATTTCTGTCCCATCAACTGTAGTGACCTTTTCAGTAGTCGACTTAGAGCATAAGGGAAGCCCCATCTCTGCTGCCAGATCTTGATCTACATAATTCCAACTGATCCGCTCTCTATGTATGCTTCGACAGCATGCATCTGAGATGGTGGGTTGGTGATTGATCAAAATTACTGGTAATGCAAAGTGTGAGGTATGTGGCTCAACCTTCTCACTCGACAAGCAGACCTCTACGCTTGCCGGGCTTGGTAGTTATCCGACTCCTTGTTATTAGCTTCCTTCTCTGTGGCTCCAACAGTTCTCCTTGGTGGTTTCACTGGACATTCTTTGAGAAAGTGCCTGATTTTCCTCAGTATAGGCATAATTGCTGTTGCTTTCTCTTGTCTCTTTCAGTTTTAGTTAAAGGAGGCTGTACACCTCCGATTTGCATGGATTCTACCATGTTTTCCAATGTACGTGGAACATTATTCTTTGACCGGACATACATAGCTCGAGTGTCTAACCTTATCCGGTCCGCTTTTCGGTCTTGTACTTTGTGATCTAATTGCACCACAAAGTTGATGAATTCTCCACAGTCTTTAGGTGGGTTAACCACTTGAGCAAGGACATCCTATAGTTCCCCTCGTAGACCCCGATGAACTAGTGTGGTCCTTTTTTCCTCAGGCCACCCAGCTTCAATGACTAGTCTGTTAAATGTTGCTACATATGTAAGCAAGTCTTGACAAAAGAGTGACAAAAGTTTGTTGTCTAACGCTTGGCCTTGGGTATGACGAGCAAAGAGTTTTTCCATTTCCATCTGGACACCCCCAAAGTCATGCAACAACGGGTTATCCTGACTTACCAATGGTACCGACCAATCCGCAGCACTGCCACTCAGATATGACAAGACAAAAGCAACCCGCGCTTGGTCGTTAGGAGAAGCCCCAGGACTGCAAAGGAAATGAAGATGACACTGGTTCATGAATGTTGCGTACTTCTTGGGGTCCCCTGTAAATCGTTCAGGTGGAGATAAAGGAACTGCCCCAGGAAGGGTTATTTGTACTGGATTGGTGGAAGAAGTTGATACAGATGCTGGCGGAATGTTACCAGGCAATGGGGTCTGTCCTGCCTGTGATTGGAGCAATTGTCTACTTATTTCGTCAGTACGGACCATAGTAACAATCAAATCCCTCCTAAGAGCGTTGGTTTCTTGCCTGGCTGAATGTACTTCAGCGCGTAATTGTCCCAACAACTGAAATAACTGGCCAGTCTCTGTAGTCCAGGTGGATAATATTATTGAGGCTTTGTGTTCTGTTACGCTCACCTGGTATCCACGGAGACGCCACCCAGCCCTGGTTGGATGATTTGCACTCTCGAACCCTCTCCCAGTCCCTTGGTAAGGCCGCTGGTTAAAGATGGGTCTGCAATATAGTATAGCTGGATTCAATACCAGATTGTCTTTATGTTTTCCCACCTCCCTTGGCTTCAACTCCTTCCTCACCCTTGGGCCCTCTCCTCACCTTAACACTGTAAAAGGTGGATTCTCTGTCCTGCTCCTCGTGGCAGGGGCACATAGATGTGGGGGGCGAGCAGCGATCAAGTTACTTCACTGATGCACGCCCCCCTGTGGGAATCCAGGCCTGCTGCGACTCCGTAGGTTTGCTGCTTTACAGTCTTTATATGCAGTTCTTATGTTCCTCTTAGTTCGAATAATAATGTCTTGCATCTTTCCTTTTAGGTATGGAAAGGTATTTTGGTGTTGTCATGCAGTTTGAAGATGAGCATGGGCCGTTAGGCGAAAGCGCAGTGTGCGCGATGCTGTCCGGTGAGTAATGTGCGATGCGCGGTGCTGTTTCGCCTTTTATATTGCTAACCTGTGTCTTTTCTCTCCTTGCAGGTTGCGATGTTCCTCGCCGAGCGCCCTAATGTTCCAGCAATGATACTGACCAGGAGATGACTACCCAGGTAAGAATTGTGTGCCTTTCTTCATTCGGGAGGAAACGCGAGTAAACGCTTACTAATGCTGTCTTTCTTTCTCCTCTTTCCAGCTTATGGTATTCCAGGATGCATGCGGTGCCAGATGATGGAGTTCGTACCTTCAGGTGAGTGGAAATGAAGTCGGCGATGGATTGAAGACAGGATACGGTTCCAGGTAAGTTTCGTAGTGTTCCTTCTCTCTCTGCAGGTCCTTGGTTTCAGGTAAACTGGCATCAAGGAACTGGACACGGTGAGCGTTACGCTCCCCACAGCAGAATAACACAAATCGTGTTCTGCTGTTTGGGCGCTGTTTAAATAGTCTCAGGTAAAGTAGTCCAGGTAAAATAGTCCCAGGCCTGCCACACCCAAAGTAGTCCAGGTAAAGTAGTCCCAGGCCTGCCACACCCAAAAGACTAGACCGCATAGCTCAGTTCCTTGTAACTGAGATATGTGTGTGCCTCCATGTTGTCTGAACCCCCCCCCCCAAGTTAAATAGTCCCCAGTAAATAGTCCCATTCTAATGTTGGTCTTCATGATAGTTATGAGCCTGGCGCCATAGGCGCCAGGACTGACTCGAAGAGCGTCTTGGATGAGGTTTTAAGGCCTTTGACCTGGCCCTAACTGGAAGGCTGACTTGCCAGTGAGGGCCAGGGGCAAGGGTCATGACATACATCTCCTTTACCTAGTGTTGCTGCACATAAACCAACACTTAAAACATTGAGAAACTGCTCCTTTAAACGTGGATGCTCCTTATAATTCCATTTATATTTTCACTGTGCACCTGACTGGCTGGTCCGCAGACACATCTGCATGCCAGTGTAAATGTAGCAGTTATAATTAAATAGTGCGCACAAACGTGGCTGATTGTAGGCACACCCTGCAGGGCCTTTGTTGAGGCATTGCCAGGCAACGGGCGGCTTTGATAGAAAGCGTAAGAACATGCACAGGTCTTTTTCTTAAATGTGCTTGAGCCTCACAAAGCGCGGTGGACAGCCTGCCAAAAAGCCACCGAAGCCAGTATTAAGTCCAAATAAAGCAAGCACATCACCTGTGGGGGGTAAGGCAGTCCCTGACAGTCTTACCAGCAGAGACAAAGCTGGAATCACGATGCAAAGAGCAGCAGTACAAGGTAAAGTCTTCTAACCAAGGCATGGAGTTGTCAGGTGAGATATGTATGTTCATTCAGGTTGCTGTAATACATCCCGCTCCTCTCACCTACACTCTCTCAACAGTCACTCAATTCACCCTTGCATTCTGATTCTGGACCTCACTCACATACATTCTACTCATCCCTACATGACATTCCACACAGCCACACGTCATCATGCATACCACAGTTGTGTTTCATGTTGTTCTCAGGGATGCATGCTGGTAGGTGTGCAACATGAAGAAATCAGCTTTGTGCTAAGTGACATATTAGGTGAGTGTTATATGGTTGCCCTCTGTGGATTTTTCCCCTTGATTGCTCTAGGTGAAATTGGCAGACTTTGATGAATGTTGGCAAAGACCATTTTAACTTCTTCGTAGTCACACTTGACTCGAAAGTGTTGTTTCCTTAATTGGCCATACAGACGAATCTCTCAAAATCCACATACTGAAACTGTATTTAGTAAAAGCGGACATGGAGCCACTAGACAAATCTCACAATTTGCAATGTAATGTTTGTCAGCTGGAGGCAGTATAGATTGCAGGTGATGATGGGTTTTTGATAGTCTCCTGAAGTTCCCTTAGCATGATCTATGCACAGCTGACATGAACCACTTGAGATATCGCACCTTTGTCAAAACCAGTCACTGCTGTCTCAGGTTTTTTTACTTGAAGTCTCTGTGCCTCTTGGAAATTCAGTTTGACCATTTCCACATTTTTTTTTTTTTAATTACTTGTATTTAATCATAAAGAAAACAGATTTTTACAAGAGTGTTTTTCAGTCCAACTGAAGGGAGTCCACTCCTAGTTTTGCTAGATAAGTAATGAGTGATGCATGCCTGGCAATTTGATTCAGTGTAGGTGTAATCATGCGCCAACCTCCGCAATCGCCTTTATTCTTTCCAAGGCCAAGTTTAGAAGTTTTGCGGCAGCCGTGTGCCATTGAGTCTTTTCGCCCGTTATCAGGCGTTTCCACCAAGTATCTTCATTCCCTGCAAAGGAGGTTGCCGTCAAGGCGGAGAAATATGCGATCCTCGCCTGATGAAGAGCAGGACAACACATCAGCAGATGTTTTATTGATTCAATGACCTCGGGATTAGTACATAATCTACAGTTTGTTTTCTCCGAGTCTGCTCTAATCGCTAAAATTTCTCCAGTCGGTAAGACGTTTAGACGGGCTTTTAGAAAAGTTCTCATCAGTAATTTATCGGGATATTTCTTGCAATACGCCATCGGTTCTTTTAATTTGTTGGTGTTCATGGGAAGGTGTTCAAGAAGTTTGCAAGAGGATACTGACTCAATGGTATTAATCCAGTCCCAACATTCCAGTTTTGTTTTTATCCTGGTTGGGTTGTCTTTCAGTTCTGCTTCTGTACACACAATTTGATGTAATTTTTGTTTTTGGTCCTCAGACCACTTATTCATAGTTTGATTAGAACCCTTTTCCAGTTCTGATGCCATTATTTGGTAGATTTCCAAACTCTCGGGGTGGATAATTTTCCTATATAACTGAAGAGAGCTATGGTCCACAACTGCCTTCAATGACAGAAGGCCAAGTTCACGCCTGATTGGGGCAATCGGAGTTGAGTTTGGTAGGCCCAGGACGGCTCTCCATATGTAACCTTCCAATTTTTGCCAAATTAGAGGAGGAATGGAGGGTATGGCATCCATGCCATAAGTCAGTGATGGAACAATCTTTGCCTTGTAGCAATTTATGGCCGGTTGGAGGGAAAACTTTCCGTATTTTCGGTCAACCATTCTCAGCTGTGCTGTCAGACATTTGGTTTTTGACCATAGATTGACTTGCATACTGCTCGCTTTCTTCGAGCTATCCACGAACACTCCCAGGTATCTGAACGAATCCACCACTTCAATTTGTTTCTCGTTCAGATGCCAGTGGAACCGCTCCTTTTTTTTGATAGCCCTTTTTTGCAGAATCATTATCTTTGTTTTGGATTTGTTGATCTCCAAGTTGTTGTCTTGAATATATGATGATAAATTATCCAATTGACGTTGGAGACCAACCTGGGTCAGATCAAGTAGGATTAAATCGTCTGCATACAGCAGTCTTGGGATATGAGTCGCACCTATTTTGGGAGGAAATGATCTGATCTTGTTTTGGCTGTCCTTAAAATCTCCTAGGAATGATATAAACAAAGCTGGGGCCAGGGGGCATCCTTGCTTTACCCCTCGACATGTTTGGATGTATTTCGATGTGAGGCCAGCGTTGTTTAGGCGGACTCTGATGGAGGTATCTCTATGGAGGCTGACTATGGGCTCTAAGATTGTATTCGGACAGTCCCATGTCTTCAATTTCGCCCAGAGTTTCTGCCTATCCACTCGATCGAACGCTTGAGATAGATCAACAAAAGCAAGGAAGACTCGAGGGCCACCTGTCAGAACTTTTTCTTTAAGTATCGTCAGACACATGATGTTTGCGCTGGTACTTGCATTTTTCTGAAAGCCAGTCTGTAGAGGATCATAGCAGTTTGCTGAGATCGCCCATTTCCGGAAGTGACACAGAAGGGAAGAGGCGAAAATCTTCCCAATGACGTCCAGAAGAGCTATTGGCCTATAATTCACAGGGTCATCTCTGGAGCCTTTTTTATAAATGGGAACGATCAACGCTTGAGACCATGATTCCGGTACTGTTTTCTTTGCCATACAGAGTTTAAAGATCGCGCTTATAAGATTTGACCACTCGACTGGATGTTGCTTTAGGTCACAGTTTGCTAGGCCGTCCGGTCCAGCTGCTCTTGATGAATTTAGTTTCATTATTATGTTGTTGATATCCCTCACATCTGTCAGGTCCACCCATGATGAGTCCTCCGCTCTGATGAAAACCTCCTTGTTTTCTTCTGGTTCTTGGAACAGATTTGAGAAGTGTGTAATCCAGTTTGCTTCTGAAACTGGATTTATCATGTATGATTTTGAGATCTTGTTTGGTTTATTTATCACTGCCCAGAAGTCACGAGATTTTTTGTTAGCTAATGCTTTCAGCATCAGTTCAGCGTCAGCTTGATATAAAAGGTTCCTTGAATTTTTCAGCCATTGTTTGTAGTCTCTGGTTTCTGTTTTTAGAGTTTCCCACAATGATGGTGAATTTGCACTTTTTGCTTTCCTTCTTAGTTTTCTTAACGTTCTGCGTTTTGCGACCAAAGTTGCATTGTATTCGTGGGTATGCTCGACGGACATCATATTCGGGGTTTTTCTTGGTTTCTTAAAGGCCAAGAGAAGAGGAATGTAGCTCGATCTAGCCACACTGTCTTGCACTATAGGATTTGAAGTTAGAATTGTGAACTGGTCGTTAAGTTTGGAGATGTCCGAGGCAATCATTCGTAAACGGGTGTGTTGTGAGTTTGTCTCAATTTCGGACACGTAGAATTGCGAAAGAGTCTCCTGATGTTTACATTTGAGATGTAATAAATTATGGTCACTGTGCTTTGTTTTGATGACATTGAAGGAGACAATGTTGCGGTGTAGAGAGTCGGAGACGAAAATGTAATCAAGAGTTGCCGAAGATGCGACCCGTTCCCAGGTCGGTAGCAAGGACTCCGAAATCGACACTGAAGCCGAATTGTATAGATTGCGAGATTTCATGGTTCTGTTCCAGGCCAAACCCCTGTTTAGCGCGGTTGAATTAGTAGATCGATTTCTTTCATTTGAACTGGACGTTGCGCAGTTGGAGTTAAGATCGCCACAGATCATGATGTTGAAAGATTTGTAGTTGATAGAGATTTCGTCAATTATATTAATTACTTCTTCACACATGTTCACTGTTGAAGTCTTTTGGGGGTTCCAGTACACATTTATTATTGCTACCAGCTCTTGTGATTCGGGCTTAGTCTTGGAAGTTCTTGAATTGCATGCGGTTAGGACTGCCAGAATTTCATATGTCCTCTTTACCACCTTCATAATTGCTACCCCGGAACCAATCCTAGTCGCTGTAAATAGACCCGATGAAGGGTGGCCAAGTGGTCCCTTGTGTGCCGGTGATATTTCAATAGAGTAGCCATCGAGTGCCGGTTTTTCGCACAGCCAAGTCTCTTGAAGGCAAATTATGTCATACCTGCTGAGATCATGGCTCTCAGAGTTGGTAAGGTGTACATGTCCCCTAGTGTTCCAAGATGCTATACTTAAAGTATTGCTTATTGGAGTTGTCGCAGACGAATGGGATGCGGGTAACATTGGCTTTGCATCCCTTGGTGATTGCTATTTTGCTTGCCCTGGCGTTAAAATGTTGCGGAACCAGCTCCATTTACCCTTCTTTGTTTCAATATCTGTTTCATGGTGGGTTCGATTGGTTGCTTTTCTTCCTAATGGAGACTCAGTCCGTAGTGGTCTCCTTTCCTGGTCGTGAAAGTTTTCTGATGAGGCTTGATCTGTATCTCGAACAGACTTATGGTTTTGTCTCCTCTCTTGTCTGTAATCAAATTTTTCGTCTCTTCTTGACTTATTCGGCCACTGGGCTGGAGTTTGTGGACTTTGGCCTCCTCTTCCAGGTCTATATAGGTCTTCGGTTCTAGATTTGAACCTATAGTTCCTTTTTGGGGAAGTCCTGTGGGAGTATCTTGACGAGTCTTTCTGGATCGACGTCGAGATCTCGAATAAACTGAACCCTAGGTGTGCTAATTCCAAATAGGCCTCTTGAGAGAGGTCTTTCAAAGCTCGTTGTTTGATATGCAGGTACGCCTTTGCTAGTTTCTTACTGTGGTAAGGTTCTATTAGTACGAAATCGTCTGATTTTAAGTTTTGCAGAGTTTTAGTCTTTTTGAGTATCTTCAGCACCATATTGCGATTTAAGACCATATACTGGTCCGCTGAGGATGTTTGCTCAATCTTAAAGAGACGTGTCTTTGATAGGGAAGGACCACTCTGTCTCGCACGATCGTCTCTGGTGTTTCTCAGTGGACTCTTTTTCCGTGAAGAGTCAGGGACTGAGTCTGTAGATTGTTTTGGAATGTTGCGAGTTATCGAAACTGGAACACCGATGGGGTCCATTTCTTCAGGTTTTTTTTTCCGGTCCTTTTTTTTCTTGTGTCAGAGCATTAGAAACATCAGTAGGCTTGATATTTTGAACATGAACACCTTTCGTGGCCGTAGGGTTCATTGAAATCATCTTAGTTTCATCTAGGTGCTGGCTTAGGTCCATTAGTGAGCTCTGGGTTATAAATTCTTCTACCGATCTCGGAGAGGAAGACGTACAAATTACTGAGTTATTTGCGCTTTCAGTTGACTCAGGTAAAGTCGTGATTTCTTTTACTCGTTCTGTTTGTTTGTTTCTTTTTACCATCAGAGGGTCCAGAGCCGAGATTGTTTGATCTCCGCTTTTTCTCGGTTCGTTTCTCTTTACGATTTTCAATAATGGTTTACTTTTAGTTGCAGGTGTTACTGATTTTAGTATTTCACTCATTTTCTGTTGGTTAGACACTGTTGTGGTGGTATGAGGAAGCTCTTCTGGTTGCCTAATAAAGATCGCTGCCAGATCTCTAAGCACGGTTTGCCCATCAGTCTGAGATTCCTTGTCCACTGTAGCTGGGGAGGCTTGTTTTAAACGAGACAAAACGTCTTCTATCCTGCTCAGCTTTTCGTCCCAAGTATCGGTACGGTCTTTATTTTGTTTGTCTAGTGCTGTGATAAATCCTTCAACAAAAATCAGTTTGCTATGCATCATTGCGGTTAAAACCGTACTGTCTTTCAATGAGTCATTAATTGCTTCATAAAGCTTACAAAAAGGGGCCAAAGCAATGGTGATAGCTGACATGATGATTGGGAGGTCTGTTTTTTTTGAAGGAGAGTCTTTATTTCCTGGAGTCGCAATTTCACTCAGTCTTCGATTTTTTGGGGGAGATCTAAGGTGAGATGTTTGTTGGGGTGCTTGGTTTATCACATACGGGAGAGCGTCTGGATTAAAAGTCTCCACATCTGAAAACCGACGATCTGGCAGGGGACAAATATCTGGAGACATCAACGTATGGACTGGATTGTCGGTCTGGGAGTTTTATAGGCGTGGACGAAGTTTGTAAGTCCTGTTCGAGGGTTTTGGGGCTAGATGGTTTAGAAGCCCCTTTCGGATTGACCTCTGGCGTGCGTGATTTATCCATAGGTAAACGAGTGACCTCCTCTGGGTTGGTGCTTTTTAGATTTTCACCTCTTTCACTGTTCGAATCGATCCTAAATTGTTTACTTGGTTCACCCCTTTCAGCTAGCCGTTCGTTTCTTGGGGGTTCCAGGACTTCTTTCTCCCCCTCGATTGGATGCTTTCAACTGTTTGTATCTGTGCCTGGTTTGGCAGACCCGGCATTTCATTGGTTAATTTCCGTGATTTGCTCATCGGCGGTAGATCCTGGATTGCCTCTAGCATTTCAGCGTCTGATAATTCTTTTGTTTGCTCTAGTTTTTTTTTAAATTGTTTATTTATAAAGTCTTTCAGGGCACTTGACAAATTAGGGGCCTTTAGGGCTAACTTCCCTGTTTTTCTGGCTCTGTGTCCTTTTACTTTGACATTTGAGGAGTATGTTCTCTTTCTCTTTTGGGTTTGTTTTGAAGGTTCCTGTGAGAGTTTAGTTTGCGGTTCCGATGCCGTGGCTTTCTCCACTTGGTCACTCGTCAAATCCAAAAGCGAGTCCATGAGCAGCACTACGCATGAATTGCTTTGATGGGTGGGCAAGTTCTTTGGGAATCCACACACCGACACCTCCTCTACAACCACAGTTCCCTGTGTGGGACATTTATCACCGGCTATTTCTTGGGGGATCAAGTGAGGGTTTGTTTTATTCAGAAATGTATCTTGGGAGGCATGGTACTGGGCCGCCACCGTACTTGACGTTGAATTTGTATTGAACGATGTGTCCGTTGTAAATCCCTTGGTGGGGCCCCTTGATACCGGCAGTGAGACAACATCGTCCTGGGCGGGCTCTGAGCTCGCGATTTTCTCCACACTCGCGTCCTGGTTTCCCAGAGAATCCACCGCATGGATAGCGGTCGTGCTGCTTCCCGCGGCCACACTCCCCCTGCCTGGGGCTGGATGCACAGGTGCCTGGGTCGCCCGTCCTCCGACGGAAGAATCCCGAGAACCACTCGTCTCGATTCCGAGACGGGTAGGCAGAGCCTGCCGGGCAGGGGGGCTGATTGCGATTGCCAGCGTGAGGGGGTAAAAGCAGCTGTAATCCATCGGAAAGCAATGCGTCCTGGGGTCTCCCCCTGCAAGTCCATGTCGCCGGAGAAACCGGGGATACAGGTATGTCTGGTAACATATTTTTGGTTTTGTTTGATTCAGTGATTTGACCGTGTAGTTCTATTGGTCTCTCTTTTAAGTCCCCTTCTGAGTCTGAATTTTCCGAGGCATTTACAGACGTGTCAGTCAGGGGGATTGATTGCGAGTCTATTGATTCAGAGGAAATGTTCGAGGTACTTGGAAGTCTTGCCTCAAATCCTGCCACAGGCCGGTGGATATATTCAGGTCTTTGTTCACTGATTCCTGTGGTCCCTGTGATCCCTGAAGCTTGGGTCGGGAAAAAAATAATATTCGCTGCATTTGTTGAAGTTTTAGTAACGGGAGAGACGACTATCGTTGCTTTTGGTGGTAGTCGCTGATGTTTTTGAATAGGTAGCGTAGATTTAAGGTTTGTAATATTACTTTTGGTTGATTTCAGAGAACTTCGTAGAATTCTAGGGAATTGTTCCTGGGGAGGGAGGTTCGTAGTATTGGTATTAGTGGGTTGGTAAGACTGGTGAGACTGAGTCTCCGATATTTCAGTCTGATTAAATGTCTCTCTCACCTCTTTCACCTCCATTGTCCTCAGCTGTCAGCAGCGGACTGCAGAAGACTGCTCTCCCTCTGCTCTCGCTCCGCTCACCGCTCTGCTCACCGCTCCGCGAAAAATGGCAGGTTTAAGGCACTTCAGGCAGCGTAGAAAGCGTAGAAAGACTGCAGAAGACTGCTCTCCCTCTGCTCTCGCTCCGCTCCACATTTTTTCTTCTGGAGAAAATTGCTGACATGTGGCTTTTTGTGCATCTCTGAACCACCAAGTTTCATAGGTGGATTAGCTCCCTCTCCCTGCACCCCCCCACCAAACTCTGTATTCCACCCTAAAAGCTGCAATACTTTCTTCCTTCCTTATCCCTCCTTTCCTTGATAATGACTGTCATCTATTTCCTTATTTCATGTAGTGTAATTCTCTACAAAGTGCTTTCCGACACTGTAAACTTGGAACATTTAAAACAATAACAGCGAGTTCATGAAAAGTATGCATATGCACACATAAGTTAGCTGCCTGGTTAGAGGGTGATTGAGAGATTTGTTTTGTCTCTGCCTTACTGAGGTCAAATATATCGATTTAAGATATAACAGATTTGAGAAGTGTTTTTCTTCATACGTTCTAGCCAAGATACTGTCAGGCAAAAATGCAACACTAGACTTGCAGAACAGGTAGCTGCTGCCAATCACAACTTACTCGACTGTACCCTGCATGAATACACATGCATTTATTAATCTATTTTACATTTATTTTTGAGTAGAACCTTGTTGGAGCATTTCAGGTTGTGCATACCATTTGACGGCAGCAGCTGCACAGGCGGGCTCATGCCTTACCACTTGGCAACTATGTCAGGCATATGATGGCATTATTGTGGCATTTGAGGCCTGCACTTGACATATGGCAGGCAACGCCTAATAGCTTTGCAATTGCTTGTTTTATCATCATAATTGTTTTTAATCATAGTTATAATCCATGTTTTGTTCTGGATCAAATTCTTAAATTAATTGATGTGAATTTTGTATGGAAGCTAGCGTGTAATTCATACTCTACTTCTTAAGGGTCTGTAATGGTCAATACCTCTAAGGCTCATCCACAGCACATGTATTTTACTTATTTTTGGCCTTGTTTGAATGTCTTTGAAACAATGTCATCTTTCAAAATTCATGGTAATGATAAATCGGAAAATGAACTGTTTCCATATTGATACTTTGCTTTGTTTCCATAATATCAATGGCGCCCAATCATTTAGGCCCCCAATATAGCTGGCCTCGAAAGGTAGGAAAAGAATTGTAGTTTACACCAGGAACAAGATTCTCTCTGCAAGTGTCATCCCTAAACATCATTATATACAAATGAGACGGAGCAACAATCATTGTCTCTGCAGTGTCTAAGAATCTGATGAGAAAATCTCAAGAAACTCAGAAACACATGATAAATCCACTTGACTATGCTCTACTTTTTAATAATGACATTACATTGACTTCATTTATTGATCTTGGAAGGATGAAAGGCTGAGTTTGCCTTGTCAGGATTCAAATTTGCGACCTACAGATCACACATAGATCGCAGAAGCGGACCCTTAACCAGCTGAGCTATCTTAGCAGCCTATCAACTTGTCATATGCATGTATAAAGGAATGCACTTACCATGCACCAGAAGTTCAACTTGTTGTGGTGCGTAACTTTCCTTATCACTTAAAATCCAATGACACGTGTAATGCCCAGCATCTGATGCTCTCAGGTTTTTCAGTAAAAGGGATGCATTACCCTTAGGAAACTCTGCAGGAAATAGCTGGGTCCGCCCCTTGAACTCCTCAGCCTGATACTGCGGCTGGTCTGATTCATTGAAGTAGCTGTGCAGGACCTCATCACTGTCTGAGCGCTGCCAGTTAATGACAAGGCAATCCAGCCTGAAGTCACCCGTATATGCTCCATGGCAAGGCAGGAGCACGTCTCCATGTAAAACCCCAGTCAGTACAGAACGTGCAATGCCTAGCAAAACAACAGACATTAGATATAAGAAAGAGACATGCCAAATCAAGCGTTAAATGTTGAAATCATTGAATAGTAAAATCCGGCAAGGTTTTAAGAATGAAGAAACACGTATGCAAATATTTACCACTAAAAATTAATTTATGTACATTTGTATCAAACACACTCACGTTAGAATTGTGAAAACTTTGCTGGATGTTGATACTATGGTCCAGAGACCCAGAGGTAAATCTAAGTGTTTTTGCAATATTTAATTTGAATAGTATGTCAATTAGAATTACATGTCATATATTCTATATTTCCACACGTTTATTTACATCCCAGGAACATGTATATTTTGTGTATTTGCCTATAAAGATGCTTCCACCTGTGGAGATAGATGGGCTTTGCCAAAAACTTTCTTTCTGATCTTTTTTCTCAGTGTTTGCAGGTTTCATTTTCTTTACTCTCACAGTTGGCACTCGCTTTTTCTCAGGAGATTTCACTAATACAGAACTCAGGGTGCATGACCCCGCTACCTAGAGGAGGTCTCATGGATTAATCTCTCTAGGGAGCTTCCTTTGTAGGGAAACCCATAATCAGAACCAGTTGCTTTGCAAATAAAGACACGATAGCAGTCAGCATAAATAAGCATGTAAATGAGTCAGGGCAAAGATGGTGTTGGGGATGGAGTGGCATTTGTAAGTTTTAGGCCGGCGATCCCGATTCTTCCCCCTACTAGCAAAGATAACCACATTAAATTGTGAAGAGGCGAAGGGAAAGGCGCTGTGTATTCTCCCAGGAATGGATGGTCCGTGGAATCCGTTTTGATGATGAGGCATAAACTGAGTTCTCTCTGAGTGGCACAATTGTTGGCTGTCCCCAACATGGTGGCCTGGCACTCCACTCGAGACAGCAGAAGGGGAAGACTGTGTCAGTGCAAATCTGAACATTTATGTTTGCCTGTTGAGCTTTCCAATGGGAGAGGGGCTTATATGCACATAACGCCACGTGAAAAATAATTGCTCGAGTGGACCGTTTGGAGGAGCGAAGAGTTTCTCCCAATAAAACATGGGAAAAATAGACCAGAATACAAAACGATCAACAATGATATGTTGACCACTCCTTGTTGAGAGAACTTGGGGCTGATGGTGGTTGGGCCCCTATGGAGACACAGCTTAAAGAAACACAAAGGATCTCTAACATGGAGGGGTCATGATGTAGAACATAGAGTGAAACCGTTAAAAGTGTACTCGAGTGTAGAACAATGAGAATCAGGCCATGGCATACAGCCAGGTGCAGCAAACAAACTGGCACAAGGAACAAAGGCTGGGGTAGGGGAGAATGGGGTGGGTGGTTACATTACATGCTTTGTCAGACTCAAATCAAACTGAACGGCCCAGTTTATCTGTTATAGCGCCTCATCATATAAAGATTTGGTTAAATATGTTCTGCACCAATCGCAGAATGTTCAAGGGGTAGTAACTACTCGTAATGTTTAATGTGTGGCCATACAATGCAAGGGGATGGCGCTCCCCATCCAAAAGGCACAAACTATTTGCAGAACTCACATTGTATTGTTGATAGGGGCGTCACAGACATGGGGAGCAGGGATGCTGTGCTTGTCTCCTGCTGCCGGCAGATACGTGAGAGAGAAGGGCATGGCATTTCTGCGCACACCCTTCCCAGCTCATCTACTCTTCCTGACAAATAGAAAAACGTGGTGCATGATGTGCGCAACTGAGCTCTTTTGGGAAATCCTTGCCATGTGGCAGATGTACCTGGGCATTTCATACTAATACATGGCCTATGATATAAGGACCTAGGAATTTGATTGCAAAGCTTAGAATACCATGTGACTACCTGGCCAAATGATGCTTTCCTGCATATGGTGGAAGAATTTGAACATGTTGTAACAATACTTGAAATATGATGTGAGTATCTGGTATATTCTGGCTGTACCAGTCCTATGATGCGAATTCGTGAGAAGTCAATGCCCATACGATATCCGTACCGGGCCATTTGTTGGCAAAAGCTGCCAAATGGTGTCAATAGCTGTACATTTAAAAGCAATAATTAGAAAATTGGGTAGGTGCCTTGCAATTTGATGTCAACGTCTTGAAAGTGTCTGTGCACAACATATTAATACTTGCCAAATCCTGTCAGTACCTAGGAACATTATGTAAAGACTTGGCAAGTGTGGCAAATGATGCCAGGACCTGTGAAATCATGGGAGAACTTGGGCATATGATGTCGTTATCTTGCATCGGATGCGAGTTCCTATCCATATTGTGGCATAATATGTGCTTACACTCGCGAATGGTGTGAATACCCACAGGGCTCGTGCGTCTCCCCCACTCTGTACAACGTGTTCACAAAGCCCCTGTTTGATGATCTAGATGGCCTGGGTATCACCTACAATAACTACGCCGATGATACACAGATCCTCATCCCGTTGACGGGAGATTACAACCAGGATTTGGCCTTGGTGAACAGGGTGTATCTCATCATCCAGGCATGGATGGCTTCACACAGTCTATGCCTGAATGATGACAAAACTGAACTCATCATCCTTGGTTCTACGTCCAACCTAACCAAACTAGACCACAATTATGCCAACTTCATCATAGATGGGAACCTAATCAAGGTTTCGAAAGAAGTAAAAACCCTAGGAATATACCTCGACTCCTCCCTAACCTTCCACAAACAGGTTAGCTCGATGGCATCCTCTACGGCCTACACATGTAAGCTCATAAGAGCAGCCAAACCCTTCCTCTCCACCCACAGCTGCACTACACTAGCCAGAGCATTGGTATTATCCAAACTGGACTATTGTAACGCCCTCTACATAGGAGCCACCAAACAAATCACCAACAAAATTCAGACGCTACAAAACAACGCCCTTAGGGCAGCACTCAATATTCCCAGGAGGGAACACATTTCGAATATCAGGAAATCCCATAACTGGCTCAGCACAACAGACAAAATCCTGCTTAAAGTAGCATCGCTCACCCACAAATGCCTGAATAATGCTGCCCCACGCTATCTGGCAGACAGAATATGCAAACACAGCCCCATCAGACCCACCAGAACCTCCAATGCTAATCTGCTCACCGTCCCCAGGTTTAAACGCACTAAAATGGGTGGCAACAGCTTCCAGGTGAAAGCACCTCAACACTGGAACTCCCTACCACCATCGCTCAGAACTCCCCAACCTTACTCACTTTTTAGACGCAACTACATCCATTGGTTAAAGAACACGAACCACTAACACCTCTAACACCACATGGCTGCTCTCCGCGTTGCATGCTTTAAGAGAATCTGTAAATTTGTAATACTAAACTTGTATATATTTGTAATTCTTTAAATACATCTACTGCATTCTCTCCTGCCAAACTGTACACATGTTCCTTCATCGTCACACTGTAATTATGTAATGTAAAGTATAATTATGTAATGTAAAGTATAAGCATCCTGTAACCAAGCTTTGAATCACCTTGCTGCTCATGCGCCCTCATACCCTCGGGTCTGGTGCGCAATACAAATGAATAAACTAAACTAAACTAAACTAATACCTGGTGATATTATGGCTATACCTGACAAATAGTGAAAGTGCTTGGGAATATGATGGCAATACTGGACACATGCTGTGAGTCTCTGGGCATGTGATGAGGATTCTTTTCCAATTGTGTGTGTGTTCACCTCCTGATTACACCTAAAATTTCTCATATTTGTCTAGGCAGTTTAGTGAACTACGCCCAGAGACCGTGGAGGTTTAGATACCCTGTTCACATATAAATAAGCAACCAGCACTTGAAAGTATGATACAAATTCTTAGAAAATAGTGCGATTACTTGGTAACACAGAAAACTATTTTTCAATACAATTGATTTGCTTTCGTGGCTCTTCCTTTTATAGATATTAGGGCAGTGTCATCTGTGGTCTGTCAAATGAGGCAGACTCCATTCTGTCTTTAACCATCCCTACTGGGACAGTTGTCTACATCTCTAGCACATCAAAGTTACAACCTGGTGCTGATCCGAAGGGCGAGACATGTCTGCAACATTATCATTGTGCGCCCCTAAAAGTGAGCAGCCTTTCACCACAAGGCCCTGTGCTTTTCTCTTAGTGTCTTTATACAACTCCAGGTAAGCTGCATTCAGATCCATAGCCACCAAGTATTTACTTGGTAAGACTTCCCTCTGTGTATTTTGGATTGCTCTTTTGCTATCCCGATTTTCAGGGATATATCATGTAATGATTAATTTCCTTATTTGATTTCAATTACTGTTTTTCTTAAACCTGTTAAAACATTGGACTTGATCTGGTTGTTTGACACTCTGACTTTGCCTCTAGTAGACCTTTTGCACTAGTGACAACATTTTCTAACAGGTACTCGACTTTATGCGTCAGCATTTTCACAACCTCCTCTGTTTTAACTTGATTTTGAACATTAGCATGGAATGAATACAGGACCACTATCATATGCCTCCTGCTATGTCCTTGGTATAAATTAGCGACTAGTTGTGTGAAAGATTGCATCTGGCAAGGGTATTTTTATTTTTATCATAATAATAAAATGCAGGTAATTCTCTCTCAGGCAGGTTGGTGCACTAACTAGGCAACCCTTTCAGCAAACTCCATACTGCAAGCATAGTGTACACCTGTGTCGTGCTGAATCAGTATCCTGTTCTGCGGTTCCTGCTCTCCAGACGCACAGAGCAGGTTCAGAGGTCAGAGGTGCCCTCTTCACAGCTGCAGCACAAGTCACTTGAGCACAATGGCTGCATTTAAGAGATGCACTGATGTCCCCAAGCCACATAACTATGAGAGTCACTATCCTGGTGGCAGTTGTAAACTTAAATATATGCCATACCTGAGTTTAGGGTACAGTGGTTTTTATCGATCATAATTATTAAAGCCACATCAAACTGATATCATAAATGTGTCAGCACTGTAAGCCCAGCTCAGCTGTGGAAGGGTTATGTTTCTTCTGGTCAGGCAACCTAGCCCTACCAGGGCAGAAGACTGAATGGCTGCGGCTCTCCCTTGATCCTTTGTGAGGTTTGGTAACACCTCTCACCAGCAGGACAACCTCCCAGCAGGAGTAAACCTGGGAAACAGGAATCAAAGGGCACACCCATTCCAAAAGGACTAGCCTCACATCAGGGTGCTACATAGCAAAAGGGTTTTTGATGTTATGGTCAAGGGGGGGGGGCAGAGTGAGTGTAGACAGAGGGATCTTAGCATAGGACGATGCCACCATCTTTTCTCTCTCTCTATAACTCTTTCTTTGCTGTCTCCTCAACTTCCTTTAGCGTAAAGCATTTTGTATATGATGTCAGAAGGCAAAGACCACTTGTCTGAAGAACAGGGATTAGACCCCTTAAATCGGACTTGCTTAGTCCAATCACCAGTGGAAATGTGCCTATAAGGAGAGCAATAGAAGTCAACACGACTCCCAACTACTTTACTTCTATAAGGGGGAGGGTGGAAATAGAAACAATAACAAATGATTAGCCCCTTTCACCTAGGTCTAGTTTGTATAAGAAAACTCTAAACAAAAGTAAAATAAGAAGAACAAAGACAACCAATTTCCAAAAGGATATAAATGTATTTTTCGTACAAAAGGCAGAACAATAATCTGTGTTTGACAAACAGAATGTGTCCAACTAATTAAAAAGAAAAACACAAGCAAAGGAGATAAGGCCAGTCTTAACCTATACTATAAGTAATAATACACTACAGAAAAAAAATCTGATTTGCATGAAGTCAACAGGGGTGAATATTTTGTACGAATAAGGTACTAAATTAATTTAAATGTCTAATGTCCCAAGATTAATTGTAGCTGGGTACACTAATGTATCTATCTCGACCAAAGAACTTCAGGTTTGGATGTTCAGGTGGCATTGCTTTAGTCCACTTTAGCCTTAATCAGGATGAAAAAGAGGTTTCGGCTAACAATGATTTAGGTTGTGGTCTTTGTAGTTCAATAGTTGAATCTAGAAAAAGAAAATGTAAGAAAATTGGCTTGTTATGGTATGACTATGTCATTTGAAATGTCTAAGTTGACCAGAATAAAATGGTACCTTATATGCGGTGCAGTTCATGCAGGAAGCTGTAAACGTATCTCGTTTTAATCTTTCTTAAAAGGAGCCCACTGATGTGTTACTCTACAAAAAGCCAACATGATATCTTGTTTTAGAGCTAAGGTGCTATAGGGCAGAGAAGTGGCCAACAAATGTCACTATGAGCTCAGTGTGATGTTAATTAAACTCCGTTTTACCCGTGGGTTTATGCAAGCAGTGTATGGCAATGGCATATAAAAGGAATGTGTGATAGATGTCCTCAGCAAAGATTCCTGAGGATGGAATTAATAAAGATCACTACACACAGTCTGGCCGGGTCCTAATCTATACAAAATTGCTGAAGTATGTGTAACAGGTGTCAAATTCCTGAATGTGCATGCTGTGTGGGATTGTAGGGGGGGCTGGAAGCTGTCTAGCCCATGTCTCATCTATTGCAAATGAGGCTGTCGCATTTAGAATGCCGTCGAGATACGGAAGCATCAGAAGCAGGGGCGTTCATTCAGAGCTGTAAATGCGGTCTGAACTGACAGATTAGTTTTGAGGCATAGCATGTTGCAAGCAACTACAGTGATGCTTACAACACTTATTACATAATCCTTTATGCGCACCATCTTGGGCGAATAAGAGTAAACAAAGAGTTGGGACCTGAAAGGTCTGTCAGATAGGGAAACGTCAATCCAAAAGTTTCTGTCGGCTTCTTTAAGAGGATTTAAAACCAGGACTCTCCATTGGAGGTGGTCATTCAGACCTGAAACATGTCTAATGTCGATGAATCCAATGTTGCTCCAGTTTGAGGAGACTTTGTGACATGGAAATGTTGTTAATGTCAGAAGAAAATTTTTCAATGAGAAATCAGACAATCTTCTCTTTCTGAGTGTAGAACGTGAAACATTTACGCTTTATGCCAGTTCCACCAAGCACAAACATTCCTACTATTTTGGATTTATTGAGGTGTATTGTTTGCTGGCCAGACATTTGTTTCACCTTTAATTTCTCCTCAAACCTCAGATGTGACAACATTTACAATATATTTGATACATCTTTGAACATGTCAGTATAAATCCATACCACCCTGCACTGTCCTTTTAAAGAGCAATTGTGTTTTTTGAGGATACAAACAGCAATATTCATTGTTATGGATTATTTTTTAATCCAGTTGCTGCTTGGAAATTGAAAGCAAATCTATTCAGTGGTGGTGCCAAATCACTATAGGCATATCATGAGTTTCTTCCAGTTCTGAGGCCAAAGTAAATATTAAGTGTAAAATGGTAAAATTGAAAGTGCTAGCAATAAAACCTGCAGGCATTTATTTTGTAAAATGGTTGAGTGTAAATTATATGCAGATCGTTGCAGTGCCTTTACTGTGACTTTGCAGGCATTAACACGTGTATTCATACATAGTGCTCTCAGTTGTCCCCAACCCAAGCATGCGTAGGTCATGCAGTCCTGGTTTTGCATCCTGGTACTTGTAGTTTTGCCTTTCCAATTTTAAATTCAGATCTTTAAGTCCAAGAATGCAAAGCATGCTCTAGAAATAGAGGACTTGCCTAGGTATGAGATGGCGATGCTTGAGAGCTCAACATATAGATGACTTACTGTTTATTTTATTGTCTATTGTTAGCAAGAATTTTATTTCACTTCATGTATATTGCTATGTTATTTTGTGATCTGCACCTACTCCACAATGGTTTCTTGGTGCTGTGCCAGTTCACATTGCCAATGCTGTTGGAGCCAAGCCAAAACAGATGGTTAACTGCCAAAAAACTGGGGTGAAATGTCAGGTCTTAAACTTTCAGCGAATGATAGCAAGAGCAGAAGTATATCCTACATCTGGAGGTAGCAGAGTACCATACAGAGGGAGCAGGAAAAAAAATGCATGACTGCCCTTAGAGGTGCCCTAGACCTATGAACGACAATGACACCATGTTGCCCAGAGTGTACACAACAAGGAGGCGTATATCTCTTTAATCGAGAGGACAGAAATTGGGTTCAGTGTTTAAAATTCAACAAAAGAGGGGGGCGTGGCTCTGAGCGGCCGCGAGCGGCATGACTTCTTACGAGCTCCTGCGAGGCCCACTGCGCTAACACTATTGCCACCGCTTCCAGACCCCGATTTTACAAGCAAATGTAAGGGATAACGTATGAAGCCGGGATGCAGCCGTCGTCCGAGTGGGTCCCCGCACCATTGCCGATTTGTGGCGGTTCGGTATGTTTCTCTCACCGGGACCCACCCGTCTTCAAAATTGCGACCGCGACTCAAGCCGCCGAAGCTACTCCATGAGGGGGAGGGGCAGACTCGTTAAACTAACTGCAGCCGAATAACACTCCCAGCTCGAATTCCCGCACTGACACAGCCCACCCAGTATGTTCCCCTGAAGCCGACATCTACAGCTGCGCTCCGGCAACCCACACGGCACCATCGGACAAGGGAGGGCAGCGAGTCGCCAGTTGCCCGCGTGGTCCTCGCCTGATACTGCGCCGGAGCCGACGAGGACTCCAGACTCCGGGGGCCCCACCGGCCCAATCTTCCTGCATGTGTCTCGCTCCTACTTTCCCCCAGCCTACGGGGGGTTCAAACATCTGCGGCTTCCCCCCGCGGCTGCAGACAGGCGGGGCCTGTTGCGCCGGGTGGAGCGGAGAGCGGAGGCGTGGAGGGGTTCGAGCTCCGCAGTCTCCCGTCTGGGGCCTCTCGGCCTCGACTCCCCTGCTTCTGCCAAGGCGGCCAAGGCGGCACCTCAGGCAGATTCACCCAGGCCCCCACCAAAGTCCGGACAGGGCTGCCGGAATCCACCCGGAGTTTCATCCCATTAGAGCTACGGGAGCTCCCACTGAAGCAGAGGGAGCACTGCTGGCAGTATGGCAGAATACTACGCGAAGGCGAATAAAGCGGGTGCGCTCTTGGCACGTCTCCTTAGGGGAGCAAGATCGAGAAATGCCATAACAGCGCTAAAAACCAGCTTAGGTGAGCAGGTCACGAGGGCAGGGGAAATGCAGGAAGTATTGGCGGAGTATGATGAGTCCCTCTATACGTCTCAGAATCCTATGAGTAAGCTGCAAGATGAGTTCTTAGGAAAGGTGCAGTTACCGAGCATCGGTAGCGAGGCCTGAGAAATTCTTAACCAGGAAATTACAGAAGAGGAAGTGCGAGGGGTAATCAGGGCTCTACCGGCGAACAAGGGCCCGGGGCCGGATGGGTACACGGCCGCCTTTTAAAAGATGTTTATTTCACAGCTGGCCTCCCATTTGACCTTGTTATATAATAAATTCCGGCAGACAGATAGGATTGCTCCGTCCATGGAGGAAGCTAAACTAACCCTAATACTCAAGCCGAATAAAGATCCAGAGGAAAAATCATCCTACAGACCTATTGCGTTAATAAATATTGATGCTAAAATATACACTAAGATCCTTGCAAAAAGACTCGAAGCTTACATCCCGCAACTGATACACCCTGATCAGGCAGGTTTCGTCAGGGGTAGGCACACATCAGATAATATCAGGCGGGTTGCCCACCTAGTAGAAAAAGTGCAGAAAACGGACACTCCCACGGTCCTTCTAGCTCTTGACGCTGAAAAGGCATTTGATCGCGTGGAGTGGTCCTTTTTTCCAGGTGACGGAAAAGATGGGTATTGGCGGGGAATTCTTGACCATGGTGCAAGCTAACTATCAGGCCCCTTCCATTATGATAGTGGTTAATGGGACAGTGTTGCGATCGGTACACTTGCAGAGGGGGAACGAAACAAGGTTGTCCACTATCCCCCCCATGCTTTATGCGATATATCTGGAACCTCTTTTACAGGCGATTAGGGAGGCAGACGAGATACGGGGCATCCCCTTTGGGGGAGTGCAGCAGAAGGTTGTAGCATTTGCTGACAACATGTTGCTTGCTCTGACGTCACCGACTGCTTCCATCCAAGCAAGTACTAACCTGTTGGGGAAGTTTGGGGAGGTCTCAGGGTTAAAGACTAATGCTAGTAAATCCGAAAATTTGCATCTAACGTTGAAGGCTCAGGAGTACGATAGGCTGAGGGCGAGCACTCCTTTTATTTGGAGTCCAGGGGGAGTGAGGTATCTGGGGGTAAAGATTACAGCAGACTTGACGGGTTGGTATAGGGCCAATTACCCGGCGCTTTTGAGGGAAATCAAGAGAGACTACCAGAAGTTTAGAGTACTTAAAGTCTCATGGTTAGGGCGGATAGCCGCGGTCAAGATGGTCACACTCCCGCGACTGCTGTACTTCTTCCAGGCAATCCCCCAGCCAATCCCACCGGGATTTTTTAGGGAGCTGGGAACACTGACTAATGGATTCCTATGGGAAGGAAAGAGAGCCAGCGTGAGTAAATATTTGCTTATGGCACCCAGAGGGGAGGGGGGGCTAGCGCTTCCAAATTTTAGGCAGTATTACGAAGCAGCACAATTGTGGTTCCTTAGGGAGTGGCTGAGGGGGGAAGAGGGTTACCAAGATAAGCTGTGGGTGAGGATGGATAGGGCTGTGGCCCATCGAGACCTAGCAGAGGTTTTATGGTTGCCAAAACAGCACAGACTGAGGCACCTCTATGAGAGCTCCATAACTAAGTTTATGGAGGACATTTGGGACAGATTACTGGGTTCCAGGGGAATCACGTCTTTTCCATCACCCTTCACCCCTATCTTTGGAAACGGGGACTTTACTCCGGGATTGGAGCAGGGTGCATTTAGGCATTGACAGGAGGGGAGTTGTAAGAAATTGTGCGATATGTTTCGAGGCAGGGAGGTATTATCGTTTGAGGATTGCAAGTGGGAATTCGCTATACATGAAGGAGAGAGATTTAGATATGCTCAATTACGACATTGGGTATTACAACCAGGGATTAGACTGGGAGTCACTAGAGAGCCAACCAACTTTGAAAGTTTCCTCCTGAACAATGATGGAACAAAGGGTTTAATTTCCAATCTATACAGGAACCTGGATGGTAGGAGTGCAGAACATCAGTGGGCGTATATGCGAAATTGGGACAGGTTCCTGGGGAGGGAATTCAATAGGGCAGAATGGGAGAGGTTGTGGAGGAAAATACCCAAACTGGCAAAAGCTTCTCAGCTTCAAGAAGCATGGTATAAGATATTGGTTGGGTGGCATTACACACCGGCTCGACTCCCGAA
Source organism: Ambystoma mexicanum (assembly GCF_040938575.1). Classification (NCBI taxonomy): domain Eukaryota; kingdom Metazoa; phylum Chordata; class Amphibia; order Caudata; family Ambystomatidae; genus Ambystoma; species Ambystoma mexicanum. The sequence goes on from NC_090936.1 coordinate 1,044,488,355, forward strand.
AATGTATCCGGGATCCTCGGGGAGGTGCTAGAGGGGTTGTGGGATGATAGGCACAGGGGAACATATCTGGTGGTACTGCCCTAGAATTGAACCATTTTGGAGAGGGGTGCAGGAGGCACAGGAACAAGCCTTTGGGTCGGGTGAGGGAAGATCACCGGCGCAGATCCTACTGGGCAATAGAAGCAATACTGGGATGGAAGAGCCCAGGGTGAGGGAGAAAGCGAAAGTGATACTAACGTTAACGGCTATGATGTTAATAGCTCAAAGATGGATTCAAGACTGGTTACGAAAGATCTGGGAAATAGTTGCCTTGGAATGGGCAACATACCCCATGACAATAAAGTCCAGAACTTTGCCATGGAATGGGGGGATTTACTGACTTTCCTCAAGATCAACTTCAGGGTGAAGTGGTGCCCGCAGCGCCTCAGACTGTTAGAATTACAATAAATGGGGAGGGTGGCTCGGGGGAAACCGGGTATTATGATGTGAAGGACCAATGCCTCAGGGGTGGTGGGAATGTTTCTTGTTCTTACATTTTTGCAAATTCAATAAAAATAGTTTAAAAAAAAAAAAAGCGTCGGCACCCATGGCAAGCCTCTTGCTGTTATGGCCTCGGAGAGAGCAGACGCACAAAAGAGCACTCATTGCGCTCTGAGACCAACTGAGAGCAGCAGCTGAAAGCCGCCAGTGGGGTACGCCCACAATCGCACTCGGGAAACGGTGCTCAGCCAATTAGGTGGCTAGAAAAGCAGGTGAGAACTACCGCCTGCATTTTTCAGTAACCCCAGGCCCTACCCAGGGTGGTGCCATCTTGATTGTGGGGAGGCAACAGGAAGTGCCTCCCTATTGCCTCCTCATGTCCCCATAACAAAGACACCCTGTACCCTTACCCACCCCTTCCCTCCCTATTTACCTTTTGATATGAGCTTCTTGCTCCGGTCCCGGAGTGCTGCCCTCCCACGGCCACCATGGAAATAGAAAGGGGACTAAATCCCCTTACCTGTGGCAGAGGCCATATTGTTTTCTATTTTATTTTTACAGGAGATTGGTCCTGTTCAATATGCTGGAGCCCATCTCCCATACAAAATAAAACATAAATGTGCACCCTGGAGGGACCCTGGGCCGCGACTCGCCATTACGCCCTTGTTGGGGGCGTATATAGCCGGTAACGGCTCACAGGCCTCACTGAGACCGTTGCTTCACTGGGGCCTCCCCAAACTTGAGCGGACGGGCCATAACAGTCATGTACACCCCTCTGATGCGGGGGTGATATCTACTTTCTCCGCCCTGCTGCAGCCCTGAGATAAGTGCATCTTGCAGGGATTTGTTCACCAGGAGTTATTCTGATATAGCATGATCATCGCAAAGAAACGCCCAGGATTGGGGATCTGATCACAGTGCTCAAGTGCCGTCCAGAGGACACCTTGCAGGTAATGAGCGAGGCGTTTCATGAATCCTGCCTGACACTTGTGCCTTTCTTTCCTTTGAGAAACATGGAGACACGCACAAAGATTACAGAACATATTGAACATTGTTGAACTAAAGCCACTAACAAACTAATAATTCAGAGTCGATGTCAGCCTAATGTCCCTGTAACTTCCACACTTGCATGTCCTGAAATGTGTGGTGCTTGCTAACCTTGATTGCAACATTAATGCCTTGAAACTCTACACAACCAGTGAAGTAACTGGTTCTCAACTTCCATATCATTATATGCATGGTGGGTTTCATGATTGTGACCCCTCAGTGTAGGTAACTGGTCTCTGGAATCGTTGGCTGCAGGCACATGATTCTAATTGGCCTTTGAAAGGTGCTAGTGAAGAAACTAGCACTCGCCAGTGGATAAGCAAAGTGTGCAAGAGTATGTGTGAGACACGTCCGACTTCAAGAAAGACAACAACAAAAACAAAGCAGCTTTACCCTATGTTCCCTACCCATCCACAAAGGCTCACTAACCCTCTTTCTTGTAACCCTTGACCAAGCAGTGGTACTATCTGTGCGGCTGGGGGTACCACCAGTGGGGTGTTTGGCACTGGTGCATCCTGCTTCTGTGAAGAACGGCTTGGCAGTCCTGACACAGAGCCACAGAGCAAGCCACAAAAGATGGTGCTATTCAAAACACATTTTATGCTATGAGGAAAGATCAGTTTGAGATGGATTGCACAGGGAGTTATATTTCTAACTTGTAAATGTTTAAACACCATTTCTGAAAACAATACTTCATGCCCTGCCACAATGAGAGTGCATAGCCGTGTAATCTGGTATTCACTCTCTTTGTTATTCAATCAATCAAAGTTTATTTGGATCAAATCCATACACCACAACACAGATAAAGCAACAATACATGATTTCCAGAGAAAATATGTAAAATTGGAATATTAACAGTATATGAGTAGCGACAATGATAAAAAACATTACCAAATAAAATTGGGCATCCACCAGATGTTTCCTTCTATTCCATGACTTTCTTAAAAATTCCAGACACCCCCATGCAACAACAATTGATTCAGCATGTAGTAAAAACATCAAAGCAGGTCGATTTTGGGTAAAATTGGCTTCTCTCAGTAAAGGGGCAACGGTCTTCTTTCTAATATCATGATAAAATGGGCACAATAGGACGAAATGCAGCACATTTTCTTTTTCATCGTTACAACCAGGATAAACCGTAGACTGCTCATGGCCCGACCAGTTCTTTGTATTATCTCTGAGCCATAAATGGTTAAAACGAGCCCTCGTCAGTGCCCAGCGATCTCTAGGTTTTTTTTCTATGCAGCAAATAAGGTTGAATTAGCTGTAATTGCATAAGTAACAAGTGTTTTCTATTTGAATCAGTTACAAGCCCAAATGTTTCCCGATTTGTCAAAACTACGGTACGAAACACCTGCTTATACTTGTTGGACTCAGCTGATGATAATAGTACAGCGGGGTATTGTAAACTTGGGGCATTCAATTGTGATAAACACTTTGAGATGAAATTCTACCATGGTATTTCTTTCCCAAAAAACCCCAACATTATGCCTTTAATAATGCTGTGATTGAGGCTGGCACTGGGTTTGACCATAGAGTTAAGCAGTGCAAGAGTGGTGCCATATGCCAATCATCCCCTATTTCTTTGTTATTAAAATATAGAAACGAAGGGAGCAACAATTCAAAACAAACGAACTGTATTTGTCAAAAAAGAGAATTGTATTTTGAAAAGATGTAATAGCAAACTGCAAAACACATTCTACTGTTCAATAACGCGTAACATTGCATTCATGATAAGGTATAGAAGAATCCTTATAGGAGGATTTAAAATGTTTTACATATGTTCTTTTTGATCCACTGCTGTAGACCCTTTTTAGGTGGTTGTTTGTTAACTGCCCATAGCAGCCATGGACTATTTCACAGAGTTTGTAGCCCTTTCCCCTGGTTTACCAGCAATTGGTCTGTAAAGCCTCACCTGTCCCCGGGCTTGCCAATCCACAGCATCATAATTGTGAGTAGGATTTTAGGTTTTACTGGCCCACAATGGCTACACACACATTGTTGATTGGTTGTATGTAGTTTTAACATTTTAGAAGTCAATAGAAAAGTATAATGCAGGGTACCTATTCAACTACTTCATTGCTAATATTAGGATCTGTAGATTGGTTCACTATTCTATTTTAATGTGCATATATTATTTCTACAAGGAAATAAATATGCATACATGCTAAACAAGAGAATTAAAGCATTCTTAATGTGTTTCTATTTATGAGTATAAAGGACACTATATTACAAGTGCAAAAACGCGTTGATTTAGTGATAAAACTGTGTAGAGAAGACATTGTTAGCACCTAATGTTTATCATACACAAGGGTAATAACTATGTGTACATATATACTCTAGATGTAGTCGCACAGCAATATTGTTGTCCAATAGTAAAACTGTCAGGTGATCAGGAGTAGCAGTTTCTCTTGCACTAAAATGCAGAGACCCAACTTTTTTTTTTTTTTTTAACTTCTTTTTATTTAGCTTGGCAGCACAGGTACAGGTTAGTAACAACCAGGGCATGTATAATCAAAGCAAAACAGGCATTACAAATACATAGAGCAAGTTCAAAGGTCAGTTTATACACATGGGTGATACATACAAGGTGAGTGGCGGGTTAAAGGGGAGGCTATTCAGAAGGTAGAAGGGGAGAGGCGAGAGGAGAGGGCTGGAGATGCAGGGTCTGAGTCCGCATTAGTAGGAGACATGAACGAGCAAAACTTTAGCCAGATTTCTCTAGGTCTGGAGTGGGCGGGCTGTTGTATCGCCCAGGATTCCTCGGTGTCCGAAGCCCATGTGACCGCCCTGAGTCACTGTGCATGAGTAGGTGTGGTAGGCCGGAGCCAACAAAGTAGGATAGAGCGTACTGCAAGTAGCATACAAAGGCCAGCCAGCTTCCTGGAGTCTCGGTGGAGTTCTGGGAAGTCATGAAAAAGACACTTCATCGGGGATGCGGTGATAGGGTGATCAAGAATATCTGACATAGTTGAGCATACTGCACCCCAGAATTGAGTAAGGCAGGGACAGGACCAGAGCATGTGGATATAGCCAGCGTCGTCGCAGCCACACCTGGGGAAACTTGGCGAGAGGTTATTTGAAATACGGTGCAGTCTGGTCGGGGTGTAGTGGTACCTGTGGAGCAACTTGAATTGGATCAGTTTGAAGCGGGAGTTGAAGGAGACCCCATGAATGCGTGCGCACATATGGGCCCACCGTTCATCTTCATCGGTCATTTCCAGCCCGAGGTCGGCCTCCCACGTATGTTTTAGTTTAGAAAGTGTGGGGGCGATCTGGTCTGCACCAAAGTGTAAAGTCTGGAGACTTTGCCTCTCATGGGGGAGGGTGAGGAGAGTTCCATGATTGCAGACTCATCAGGTGGTAACACCGGGAAGCTCGGGTATTTGTGTTTAAGGATTTTCCGGAGGGATGAGTATTGAAGCCAAACGGAAGGTCTCCGCCTGAGGGACAGCGGGAGGTCAGTCCACTCTATGAAATTGCCTTGTTCGAAAATGTCCCGGAGCAATTCATATCCAGCCTCAGCCCACCGTAGAACAATAAATGGAGGTACTTATAGGACCTCTGGGAGGAAATTCCAAAGTGGTAGATTACCATGAAAGGGATGGGTGATGCCCAATAATTGCCACATTTTGGACAGGGCCAGTGACGTGCAGGTCGCCGGGTCGAGTGAGTCAAATACCATCGGCATAGGTGTAATCCCCAGGGAACGGATGTCATGGTCGTTTACTGATAGCTTCTTGAGCCTGACATGGGGTGGAGGGTCTGATGTATTGAACCAATATGCGGTATATTGGAGTTGCGCCACCAGCCAGTACTTAAGGAAATCGGGAGCCCCAAAGCTGCCGACTTCCATCGGGGCAGCTAGGGTCTTGAGTTTAAGCCGGACCGCGCCCGAGTGCCAGAGGAAAGTGTTGAGGGTACGGGTCAACGCCTGGAAGAACCCGCTAACCAGCCACTGTGGAATGTTTGCGAACCTGTACAGAAGCTGGGGTAGTACTACCATCTTCAGTATCCCTATCCTGCCCGCCAGCGAGAGCGGAAGTTTGCTCCAGCCAGTGACTTTACTGTAAGATTTGTGAGATATTTTCGGTAATTTTCTTCAAAGACCCGTTCAGTTTGACGTGCCACTACAATGCCTAGATAAGTAAAGACGGATTGGGCCCATGTGAATACCAGGGTGTCAGCAGGGGGGGTGTGCTGGCAGTGAGGGGAAACAGTGGATTTAGAGCAATTCACTTTGAGACCTGAGATTCGACCAAAGAGGACGATATCTTCCAAAATCGGGGCCAGATTAGTATCAGGGGAGCGGATGAAGAGAAGGGCGTCGTCGGCATATAGGGAAACTAAATCCGAGGAACCGGCGGTGCGCAGGCCCCTGTGTGCATGGCATTGGCGAAGCATGTCCGCAAATGGCTCCATCGCTACAGCGAAGATTAAGGGGGAAAAGGGACAGCCCTGTCTGAAGCTCCTAGCTATTTGAAAAAGGGGGGAGCATCAGTCTTCTGTGCGAACCCTGGCTACAGGATTGGAGTAGAGCAACCTGACCCAGGAGACGAAGGTGGGGCAGAATTTACATTTGTCAAGCACCCGCCAAAGATACTTCCATGAGACAGAGTCAAAAGCTTTGTGCATGTCGAGTGTCGCTGCTACCGCGTGGACATTTGGGTTCACCCTGCTTATAATGTTGAAGAGGCGCCTCAGATTCAAGGAGGTGGAGCGTCCTGGAATAAATCCTGCTTGGTCAGGGTGAATGATGTGAGGCATGTAGGGCGCATGACGTAAGGCAAGTAATTTGGCATAGATCTTGACATCACAGTTTTTTTTTTTGAATCTATTTTTATTTTATTTTTTGAGGTCAAACAAACACACTACAACTGTTTCAAAACACAGAAAGCATCACATTCCAACACATTTTCAAACTCCCCAACTCCCCCCTCCCCCCTTAAACCAGAGCCGGTTCTCACATATTGTTTGCGGGAACATCATTGGGTGGCACACTACCTAGACAGCCATCAGTCGGGTCCTCTGTTTCGTTGTCACCCTGGTGAGGGTTTGCTAACGAGGCCACCAATTGCCGCCAGGCCAGCAAGGGCCCTGCTTCTTCTTCGCCCCCCCTGGTGACCGCTTCAAACCAGACTACGGATTCAGCTTCCACCCACCTCAAGAGGTCTGTCCACCATAACTCCACCCTAGGTCTGTGGGCCGCCTTCCAGCCCATGGCAATCCTACGTTTGGCCAAGACATAGGCCAGGTCCTTCATCTTGCTCATGTGTTTCAAATGCTGGGGTCTAGGGAATAATCCAAGCATGTATGACCAGGCCGATTCCACATCCAGCACCACCCCCCCACTAGCCAGTCTCGTCTTGACCTCGTTCCAAAATCTGTGCACCTCCGGGCAAGCCCAAAACATGTGTAGCAGTCTCGCGTTCACCTCCCCACACCTGGGGCATTGCTGCATAGCTGATCCCCCAAACTTTGCAATCTTCCCGGGGGTTAAATAAGCCCTGTGGGTAACATACAATTGAAGCTGTTGGAATCTCACGTTACGGAACACCTTTTTATGGTACCTCTGGGCCCGTTCCCACTGCCCATCCGTCATGGGTCCTCCCACCTCCTCCTCCCAATCTTGTCTCAATTGGAGCAACTCCTTCCCTGCCCTTGCTCGCAGGAGCTCATATATCCTCGATATTTCGTGCCCTCCCTCCGATACATCACACATGGTTTCCAGGGAGGCATCTGGATCCCCCGCGAGCACTGTCTCCGGCCATCTTTCTCTAGTCTTTTTCACCAACCTAGTGTAGGTTATATATTGGCCACCATGTACTCCCGTCTCTTCCTGCAGCTGCTGAAAGTCCACCGCCTCCCCTTCCTGCCATATGTCCCCAAGGGTGGCTAGGCCTACCTGTTCCCAGTATCTGCTGACCGATTCAAGTAGTTGAGAGTCGCTCCCACACAGAGCCGCCAAAGGGGCCTGCTGGGAGTATGGTTCCGAGTCCCCCCAATCTTCCATGTCCTGTGCCAGATCTCCCAGCCCAACCTCAGTAGCCGCCCCTTACCCACCAGATTATCTCTGCCCAACCACACCACTTCCATCAGAAAGTATGGGGCTGTATCTTCGCGCAGGAGCCTGGCTTCCGCCGAATCTTCAGTCGAGAGCCACCTGGCCACGTACTGGCGCTGCCCCGCCAGGTAATAAAGTTCGAAGTTAGGCCGGCCTATCCCCCTCCTGTCACACGGGTTCTGGAGCTTCCACAGAGCCACCCTATTCCTAGAGCTGCCCCACACAAAACCCCTACACACGCTGTGAAGTTTCGCGAATAGGCTCCTGGGTATCAGAAACGGGACGTTTATAAAGAAGTGCAAGAGTCTAGGCAGGACCACCATCTTGAGCAAGGCCGCCCTCCCCATCATGGTCAGGGGCAATCTGGACCAGAATACCATACTGCTCTTAATCCCCTCTATCGCCTTTTCCGTTTTGTGCTTGTGTTCTGTCTCGCTCTTGTGATAAATGTTTATTCCCAAATACCTAAATGTTACGGGCTGCCATGGTATTGGCAGAACAGGCAGCCTCTGCACCGGGACATTCCTATATCTACCCAAAGGGAACAGGCTGGACTTTCCAGGGTTCACCGATACACCAGAGAGGATGGCGTACCGTTCTATCACCTCTAGGACGTACTGTAGGTTTTCTTCTGGGTAGCGCAAATAAAGGAGCATATCATCCGCATACAATGATGTCAGATGCTCTCCACTGGCCGTGTTTATGCCCACCTCCCCATATTGTTGACGCAGGCATATTGCCAGCGGCTCCAATGCCAGTATATATAGCATAGGTGACCAGGGACATCCCTGTCTGGTCCCCCTGCCCAGTTGCCAAGAATCTGAGACCGTGGACCCTGTCTTGACCCTCGCCATTGGAGTGCTGTAAAACAACAGTACCCATCTGAGGTATCCGGGTCCCACTCCGTACCCCTTCAGGACCACTTTCAGCCAGGGCCATCGTACCGAGTCGAAGGCCTTGACCGCGTCTAACGACACTATAGCCAGCTCGCCCGTGTCCTCCTCAGTTTGGTCTATGACATGGTGTAGCCTCCGGTGGTTATCGGTGATGTTCCTACCCGGAACATATCCCGTCTGATCTGGGTGTATCAGTTTCTTAATCACCCTCTTCAGTCTATTAGCCAGCACCGCCGTGAGTATTTTGCTGTCCTGGTTGAGCATGGACAGCGGTCTGTAAAACCCGCACTCCACGGCCGGCTTGCCTGGTTTCAGGAGTGGGATGATTACAGCCTCACGGAGGGACAACAGGTGTTCTCCCTTCTCATAGGCCTCATTGAAAGTGGCAAGCAGTGGCTGGAGCAACTCTTGCAGGTACGTTTTGTAGAACTCGCTGGGCAGCCCATCCGAACCCGGCGCCTTACAAGTGGGCAAGTTCCGAATCACTACCTCCAGCTCATCCGAGGTGACGGGTGCGTCCAACTCAGAACGTTCTAGATCATCTAAGGTGGGCAGCTCAATGTCCCCCAATGTGTCTAGTATGTCTTGGCCCATCTCCTCCCCCGTGTCCTCATACAAGTGTCTGTAAAACTTAAGGAATTCCTCATTTACCTCTTTCTGGGTGTTGCATATGCTACCTCCTTCGCCCTGAATCTCACTAATCACCGAGCGGGGGGTCTCACTCTTGTACAGCCAAGCCAGCAATCTGCCCGGCTTGTCGCCCCCTGCGTGTATCCTCTCCGTATATTTCCTGTAGCTGAGTCTACACAGTCTATCCCAGAGTGCACTGCAGGACAACTGTAGCTCCTCTACTTTGGTTCTGTTATCTTGAGCGGTGCTCACGCAACGTGTGAGCTCCTCTAGCTCCCTTTCCGCCTCCCGGAGCTCCCTTTTGACCCCCCCTGCAGCCCCTTAACTTGGGAGATAGCTACCCCACGCACCACCACCTTAAACGCTTCCCACAATGTGCCCACAGAGCTTACGCTTCCCGTGTTTGTATCAAATAATTCTTCAATGGCGTCCCTCAGGCCCTCCCGAAACCCCTCATCCTGCAGAGCCTCGGTCCTAAGTCTCCATGTAGAGATATGCGGTCGTGGGGGCTGGTGTCTCCAGTCTACCACCAAGGGTGAGTGGTCCGACAGCACTCGGGCTTTGTATTCTGCTCCTTCTATTTCTCTCACTATCCCGGCTAATACAAACATGTAGTCTAACCTTGTGTACAAATCATGTGGCGCTGTGTAGTGTGAGTACTGTCTATCCGTGGGATGCAGCCTTCTCCACGCATCCTCTAGGCCTAGGTCTTTCAGTAGGGTGCTCAGCGCTTTGGCCGCCGGTGCCATTTTTCCTGCCCCGCCCTTGGATCTATCCATACTGGGGTCTACGGTACAGTTAAAGTCCCCCCCCACACTACCGTACCCCCCGCCAGGGGGCCAAGTTTACCGTAGAGGGTCCTAAAGTAGGCCGCTGTATCTTTATTGGGGGTGTACAAATTTATGATGTGTACTTCTCTGTTTTCCAAGAGACACGTTACCACCACCATTCTACCCTCCGGGTCCACCGTAGAATCAAGCACTCGAAACGGCACATGGGGCGCCACCCAAGTGACTACCCCTCTGGCATACGCTGAGTACGCCGCCCCCACAACGGTGCCCTTCCATTTCCTCCCGACCACCTCCAGGCTTTCCCTAGTGAGGTGGGTCTCTTGCAGCAGGGCTATGTCTACGCGCATCCTCTTTAAATACATCATCACTTTGTTGTGTTTAAGGTAGCTGTTGAGGCCCCGTACATTCCAGGTCACAATTCTGAGATTACCCGATGCCATCTAGTTGGTCTATCTCCGTCTCATCCCTCCCCATAATGTTCCCCATGTAGGGTCACTTCCTGGCTCTTTCCCTTCTGTTAACGAACCGTGCCCCCCTCCCCCTTCCCCAACCTCACACCACTGCACACAACTCCCCCCCCTCCCCACTAACCCCCAACAATAGCCCAGCTCCATCCCTGGATCTCAGGCCTACCCACGTCTGGACCCGTCTCGTGACCAAGAACAAGGACCCAGCGGGGTGTCACCAATCTAACAGTGACCTAACTAAATGTACTACTATCAGGTGCAGAGGTTGCTCCCCAGGAGCTCCCAGTCATCTATTTAGGAGAAGTGAATTCAACGGGACCCGCCGGCAGATGCCGTGACTTCCCCCACACAATCACAATGTCAAACTATATTCTAGTCCCAATATCATAGCTATGGCCTCACGGGTGCCTCTGCAGCGTGCTACTTATCTCCATCCACTTCTGTCTGGGCATCCGATTCCTGTGGTCGACCTTGCATATCCAGCCATTCCATCGCGTCGCTCGGCGTCTCAAAGAAGAGGGATCTGTTCTTATGAATCACCTTTAGCCTAGCAGGGTAAAGCAACATGTAGCGGTGGCCTGCCTCTCTGAGCCTCCTCTTCACCGTTCCAAAGTTCATTCGACTCCGTTGTACAAGCAGCGTGTAATCCGGATACGCTGTTATATTCGCTGACCCCCTTTCTATCGTGCCCCCTTTCCGAAAAAATTCGAGAATCTTCTCGCGGTCACGATAGTTCAAGATCTTTGCAATCAATGGCCGCGGGGGGGTCCTGGGGCCGGTCTCCTGGTCAGGGCACTGTGCGCCCTTTCGACCGCGAACCCCTGGGTCAGCTCTCCACCTGTAATCTCCTGCAAGAGCATGGTTTCAACGAAATCCGTGGGGGTTCGATCCTTCCATTCCCTCCGGTACCCCCACTATGCGAATGTTATTGCGCCTGGCGCGCCCCTCCGCCTGCTCTGCTCTGTCCTCCAAATTGCCCACTCGTTGCACGAGGGCATGAAGTTCCTTGGCGTGTGTATTGCACGCCTCCACGGTCGGGGCCAACTCCTTTTCCAGTTCCCCAGTGCGCTCCCCGATCGTTCGCACATCCTGGCGCAACAGGTTCACTTCTTCTCGGACCGCTCCTATCTTGAGGTTTAGGCCCTCTTGCAACTCTTTCATGGCCAGGCCCAGCTTCGTCTCCCAGGCCACCTTCAAGTCGGCAATTGCTGCCAGCACCTCCTGGATAGTACCCGGTGGGTCCGTCGCTGCCACAGGGGTATCTTTGCTCTTGACCCCTTCCGCACCCGAGGGCAACCTAGCATAGGTCTCCATCGTAGGCTGTTTGATCCGGGGTCGCACCACCTTGGAAGACAATCTTTTTTGCGTCGATTGGGCCCACGCGCTCCGCTGTATCCTCGCGGGGTTCGCTCGCCGGCCCCTTCACAGCGAGGTTTTGCTGAACCTGGATTCACTCTGCTAGCTCGCCACGACCCATGGCCTCTGCAGTGGGGGCTCGCCCTTATGTTCTTGCCTTCAGCCCGAGGCGCATGCGACCCGTCTATCTGGTTGGGCTCGCCCACGTTCCGACCAACTTTGTCTTCCTCAGTTCGTCGGACCTTTTATGGCCCTTTGTCCACAGGCGGCCATCTTGGGTGCTCCCCTTCCTTTGCACGATCGCCACCTTCTTCGGGTCTGGTTCTGTGAATATGCAGTCTCGCCGTTGGGGAGGGCACGCACCGTGTGCCCCCCACTTTCATACGCCTTTAGATGCACCGTGGGCTCGAAGTCCGCCAAAAACCATCACTTTTTTCCCAGGATCAGGATCGGATCATCGGGAGCTCCTCCAAGGAACGTCCTCTCACGTAGCCATCAAGCCACGCCCCTCGATACCCAACTTTCAACAGAACCTTGCTTCAGGTACAGCAATATCCTCTGCCACAAAACCCATACATTTGAAAACCTATTCTGGATCTTGGGGAGCCATAATTGTCAGAGCCATGCATTTAAAAGCGGTTTTGGCTATTGGGAAGCCACAACATTTGGCACCAAATACCTTTGATAGTAACTCTAGGTAGTCATGACACCTGGCACCCATTATGTTTAGACTTACCCCCCTTAACATTTAATGTTGTCTGGGGAGCGCTAACAGTTGAATCCCAGTACCTAGAAAAAGTTCTCTAGAGTTAAAATCATAGGCCTTTTTTCCTTTCCACAAATAACATCTTTGGTGGGGGGACAGGACGGGAACTATTCCTGTGTAGCTACTCAATAAGGGCTATTTGGGTTTTCAAGCTTGACATTAAAAGAGAAATACATCTAGTAAAAAGAGGCAATAGAATGGCTAACCTACAACATATTGATGTTCCTTTACGTGCTGAATGCCGTCAGGCAGTCAACAAATTGCTGACCGACAGAGGTGTTATCAATCCTAATACTCATTTTAGTGTGTCCGTGTTACAACCAGGAGGTGTGTCTAGGGAGATAGTTTTCACATTCATGAAGATCCCTGCTGTAAAGGTAGGGGGTTTATTTAAAACCCTTTGCATAATGAAAGATATAGACCAAATAGAATATGCACCATATACATGTACTCTGAATTACCCTTAGAAAACATAGACCATCAACATTGGTTTGGGAGCAATTAAAGATGTCCTGAAGGAGAGCACTAGGGAGCGCGGGAGAAGATGGCCGCCTAGGTTTGCAGCTCCCGCTCCCACCGGCAAAATGGAGATGAGATTAAGCATAATCGCCCAGGAAAACTAAATCCAACTGCATCTGTTGAGAGAGGTTGACTGCGGGAGATGACTGAGCCCACTAAAAAACCTAGGGAAGATCCCAGTGCGGAGCAGGCCGGAGCAATGGAGAGGGCGACGGAGCTCCCAGAGACACGCAACAGGCCGGACAGGGATCTCCCCAGCGAGCAGCCACGAGACAGGGATCCACCTGTGAGGTAGCTGTGGCACAGCCCCAGAGGAGTGGAAAGCGCTGGTGCCTGCGACAGAGTGGATCCGAGCAGTGGGGGTGTTCGGTGCATGCCAGCAGCATCGGAGGAGTGAAGCGGACCGCAGAGCCAGCCCCAGAGGAGGAATCATGACCTGGTGGCGTTGGACGAGTAGAGCAGCCCGAGAGAGGAGCTTGGCAGAGGGAGAGGAGCACTACGTCCGCCGCTGCAGACACAGGTACATCCTGTCTCCCCCCGGTGCCCTGTTAGATGCACTGAACGTAGCGATTCCTCAGAGAATGCACAGGGGAAAGGGGTGTCCGAGGGGTGAGGGTCAACGCCACCGAGGAACCATCAGGACTTTCAAGACAGTGAGAACACTGCATAAACCACAGGCGCAAAAAATAGAAAAGAGACAGCAAAATTAAATAAAAGTGGAACATACATTTGGAGCAGGACGCTCCCATTTAAGCACTACAACCCCGGTAGGTGAAAATCCCAGGCCACAGCACAGACGCAGGAAGGAGGAATGCCCGGGAAGGGAGGGCAAACATTGTGAAAGGACTGAAGGCTTCTGCGGAATGCAGACAGGCCGGGGAGATAAATAAACATATGGCACGGAAGCCAGAGCCGCGGGAACCCCACAGCCACTCATAACCGGGTTGCACCAGGGTCAGAACACAAAAGCCCCCAAAGAAATAATAGGCCACAACTGCAGGCAAGAGAGCTCTCAACTCAGACAGCAGTGAGAGGCCATAGAGAGGAGACATAGTGAGAGGGCCCCCACGTGCAGACTCCCCTGGCCCTGAGCAATCTACTGGCCACCGCAACAGCCTGGAGGGAGCTACCACCACCCCGGTGGCACCTACATGGCGAAGCGCTCGAGGAGGGGAAGTGAAGATCAGAGACAGACGGGGGAACAGTGAAAACGACTGCCAAGCACCCCCCTACACTGGAAAGAAAAGCAAGAAAGTGCAGAAAGGGGACACACCAGCCAGGTTAAAGGCCTCAGAACCACTGAGTACAGAAAGAGTAGCGGAGAGCCCCCCTTAAGCGTAACAGCAGACACATGGGACAGCCAAGCCCCACTAGGAGGGCAAAGTAAGGCAAGTAAACAGAAGTGACCTTCAGGGACGACATATGCCAAACAAGCCGGGCCAAGACCCACTAACCAAGGAGACAACGCAGTAAAGCGGTAGAAAAGAGAACCAGTGATTCGGTGCAACAGCGCTCCAACTATGGAATTTCTGAAAGAGACCGGAACTTACGGTGTATTACGCCGCAGTTATATGCAGAGGAACACCCGGAGGAGCAAGAAACAATGACGAGGAAAGTTGGGGATACTAGAAAGGAGATGCCCATGGAAACAGACATGTCCACGTTCTCAACCAAGGAAGACATAGGGCATATACTGGCAGAGTTAAAAGCCCTCAGGGGGCACATACAAGCCTCCCTAACAGATCTAACAGGTAGAATGACCACGATGGAAGCAAAGTTCAAGGCCTTGAATATTACCAATTTTACGCGGACATGGTCGAAATGAAACTGGACGCAAGGATGACAGAGATAGAACTTCGAGAAGAGGAAGTCATGCTTAAAATGGACGGCTTGGAAAATAGAGAGAGACGTAAAAATGTACGGATACTTGGACTAAAAGAATCGGCAAGGGAAACTCCAAGGCAGGTTGAGGAAAAGGTCCAGGCACTAGTTTATCAACTCTTTGAAGCAGAAGGGGGCCAGAAGGTGCAACTCGAAAGAGCGCGTAGAGGAGGCAGGCACTACGGGAACGGTCCCCGTTCCATAGTGGCTAAATTCCTAAGATACACAGACTGAATAGAGGTCCTGAACAGGGCCAAACAGTTAAGAGAAGTGGAGTTAGATGGTTGCAATATATCAGGACCTCTCCAACCTTATGCTTGCCAGGCACAGGGCCTGGGTCACCTCACGACATGGCTGCATGATAAAGGAATCAGATACCGATGGGGATACCTGTTCTCATTGCAATTCGAAGTGGAAGAGGTGGACTACGGTATAACATCGGCAGAGGAGGCTGAACAGGCCCTGGGCCATCTCACAGCCGATCTTGAAACCAAGCTGAGGAGTTTGCTGCACATCCACAAGCGGGGAGGGGTCAAGGCCCACGCCTGGGCCACAAAGGAGGATGAGGGGGCAAATGGGAAAGAAGTATATGCGGCTCAACGGGCCTTCACCCTGCAAGGTGTACACGACAAAAGGCCTGAACAGGAACCCGGTGAACAGAACACTTGAACGACGGAACCAAATTACAAGAGACCAGGCGGACACTTAAAGGACTGTAATAGTTTTATTGGAGGGAGGCAGAAAACTCCACTCCACAGTGGCCATCTGTGAGAGAGAGGGCGCTAAATAAAAGTTATGGCTCCGTGGAAAGAGACAGCATCAGTGAGGAACTTTGCTCCCAAGATAACTGTGAGGAGGACAGAATTGAGTCACGCGTTAAACTGATGATATGCATTTGCAATGGGGAGAGGTGAAGCCAGGAGGGGTCTATTGGTGGGGATGCTGAATGCGAAAGGTCTAAATTCCACGACCAGAACATCATGGGTAGCTAGAGAATTTCGCAAAGCGACCCTTGACGTGCTCTTCCTGCAGGAGACATGCTTGATACAAGGTGAGGAGTGAGCGATACGAGGGGCAGGATTAGGTCAAGTCTACTGGCCATCGGGGGATTTCAAGAAGGGGGGGGTTAGAATAGTGTTACATAAGCAATGCAAGCTGCGGGACATTGCGACTACCTGCCTGCTGGAAGGGAGGCTACTGATACTAAAGGGGACTCTTGAAGGGGCGAGGGTGCTCCTGGCAGCGCTATACACACCCAACCAGGGCAAGCACATTTTATATCAGAAGCACTCAATATGATACAGGATCAGGAAGCCGACCTATACATGATAGGGGGAGATTTTAACGCCTGGGCAGATGAGACAAAGGACAGAAAGACCGTAGGGAGCACAGTGTGGGGGGAGATGGGCACCAGTCCTGGGCACCTGGGACAAACAATAGAGGCCCACAGCCTAATGGAAGCATGGAG
Source organism: Ambystoma mexicanum (assembly GCF_040938575.1). NCBI lineage: Eukaryota > Metazoa > Chordata > Amphibia > Caudata > Ambystomatidae > Ambystoma > Ambystoma mexicanum. The sequence goes on from NC_090936.1 coordinate 1,044,504,720, forward strand.
AGAGCAACGCCCGGTGGAGGAGAGGTACACATTCTACTCGGCCCCACATAAAACCTACACCAGGATTGACTACCTCCTCATGAATAAGAATCAAGGGGCAAGGGTTACACACAGCGAAATAAGACCAGTGGGCTGGGCTGGACATGGCATGGTCCGCATGTCCCTCAATGTAAGAGGGCTCTATAGACCAGACAGTAGCTGGAGTTGCAATGAAACGCTTTGGAAGGACCCCCTCTTTACGATACAATTGGGGGAGGCAATCACTGAATTGAATGACACTGGGGATGTAAGTACAAGAGTGGTCTGGGTACACGGGAAAAGCGAACTGGAGGGGGTTACTCATCAGAGAAGGGGCGAGACGCAAGAAGGAGAGGAATCTAAGTGAAGATAAGTTGAGGAAAGAGACTGTGAAGGGGGAAGAGAGCATGCATGCAATGGAGGGGTAAATAGAGAGATCAGGGAGGAGTTACTCACCGAAAGAGCAGAGCTGAAGGCGCTGGGGATGGGGGAAACTGTGTGGATATTGAGATACCTCAAACAGAAATACTATTAGAAGGGGGACAAGGCAGACGCACTATTGGGAGCGAGACTCCGAGCGCAGAGGGCGGAGAGGTGGGTATCATGCCTTACAGACCCCACGGGAGGAATACAAGGTACACCTAAGGAGGTAGCAGAGGGATTTGCCCAATATTACGAGACTCTTTACAAATACGAAGCACCCGTGGGAGAAGTAGCAGTGGGGGAATACCTAGACTGGATATATATATATGAGTAGACTCACCAACTTAGAGGTGGAGCACCTGGAGAGCCCAATAACAACGGAGGAAGTACCGGAAGCGAAATCTTCCGAATGGTAAAGCCCCGGGGGAGGACAGGTACACAATAGGATTATATAAAAAGTACTCGGGAATCCTGTCACGGCACATGGTGCAGTTGTACAATGACATTCTAGAAACGGTAGAGGCACCAGACACCTTCAGCAAGGCACTGATATCAGTGATCCCCCACACAATGTGCATCCTACCGCCCTATCTCGCTCTTGAACATAAATGAGAAGATATTCACACGAATCTTAGCAACACGCTTTGAGAAGAAGTTGCCATGAATTGTACACCCAGACCAGATGGGGTTTATAGGGGGGAGACAGGGCGCAGATGTGGTGAGGAAAACCCTCGACCTTATGGAACATGTTGGAAGGATCCCAGGGGAATATGCACTTCTGAGCTTAGACGCGGAAAAAGCCTTCGACCGTGTCGAATGGGGATTTCTGTTTGCAGTACTACAGAAAATAGGAGTGGGAGATTGAAGATGCAGGGCCATCAGGGATATCTACTCAGGGCTGACGGCAAGGGTAGTAGTGAATGGGGCGAAATCCAGGTAATTTGGGTTCAGCAGGGGTACAAGACAGGGCTGCCCCTTGTCCCCTCTCCTGCACAGATAAGGGGTATGGAGGTGGGGGACGAGTCCCATAAACTAAGCATGTATGCAGACAATATTCTGGTATACCTCTCAGAAGTGCAGGAGACAGTGCCAAAGGTACCCCAGGTGGTAGGAGAGTATCAACGCCTATCGGGTTTTAAGGTGAATGTGAACAAATCAATCCTCCTCCCACTGGGGGAGACAACAGAGGAGCATAGGAAGGACCGGGAGGGGCTGGAGCTACAGGTAGAGGAGGATAGCTTGAAGTACCTCGGAGTGAAGATTCCTAGAGACTTGGACAAACTATATGAGATAAATTCCCCTCCCCTCCCCTACTGTAACGGCTCTTCCGGGAAATAGACACCTGGTAGAAACTCACCATCTCATGGTTAGGGCACCTAAATACGCTCAAAATGGTCCTCCTCCCTAGAGTACTAAAGCTATACCAGGCACTGCCGATAGGACTACCAGATACACACTTTGGAGGACTTACAAGAAGGATAGTGAGATTCCTCTGACAGGGAAAGAAACATAGAGTAGCCTATAGACAACTAGTACAGCCCAAGGAAAGGGCAAGGGTAGGGCTACCGGAAATGCGCACATATTACAGAGCAGCCCAGTTCAGAGCTTTGGTTCCCCACTTACGGAGAGATACACAAAAGCCATGGGTGTGCATTGAGAATCACCTCTTTCGCCCAGTCATGCTCGGAGAATGGCTGTGGGCACCGCGAGAGGCCGCCCGAGAAAGGTAAGGACGCCCATGAACCTGATCCCTCTGGAGAGTCAAGAGGGAAATGGTGGGGGTAACAACCTGGCCCTCGCCTCAGAGTCACATTTGGGCGCCACCAATTAGAGACCGCATCCCCGACACGAGAGATTCCAAGACTGATTCGAGGGAAGAGTGGAAAGAGTGGGAGTGGAAAGAGTGGGAGAGGTTTTAAAGAAAGATGTCTTTATAGAGTTAACTTAGCTGGAAGAAATGTTGGGAGGGGGAAAGCTCTCGGTATTCAAATAATTGCAATTTAAAGGGGTACTGATGTCAGAGAACTGGAAAGAGGGCCTGCAAAGGGAACTGACACACACAGAGAAGGTGCTAGACACAGTGTTAAGGATTTCAATCAAGCCACACACACCTTGGTCTCGGCCTAGTATGTAGCGCACAATTGAGATGCTTTTCTCCTTATTTTATGCAGATTCAATTTTGGGATGGTACCCACTCATATCACACACCATTTTCACATACCCCTGGTCATAATGGACCATGAACAAGGCTGGTTGGTAAAATGCAATATTTATTTATTTATTTTAAAATTCAAAAGAAATCATACACTTTTTAATATGGGGCAGCAATCACCAATGGGTGATAATTACAATGAGAATGTGAGCAATACACTGGGTTTAACCTTCTAGTGGAACAGATACACAGCACAGCGGAATAGGAACACTTCTTGGTTTAGGAAAGGTAGCACCCAAGTTCAAATTTCCCCCTGCTATGTTCCCTCAACCCACAAATAATCAATTCCGAGTGGATAAACAGAAGCAGCAGGTAATCAGGAATAGGAAACAGGAGACAGAATCCAAATCTGACCTTCCCTCCCCAAATAAGAGAGAAAAACAGATTTTAAACCCCTTGCAATGTTATGAGATAATACTCGGAAATGGACAAATAAATAATGAATGTGTGTTAAAAACCTTGAAGCAAATATAATTCCTCACTAAAGCAAAAATGCAAAGACACTAACAATCACAAAGAATGGATTACCAAAAGCATACAGTTCGAAAATGAGTGGAAAGTCTAAATCAGATTGCAGCAAAATAGGTGAAATACTTTGATTTGGAGGGCTGGTGGATAGAGGTATATCACAGGGACAATATGGAAGTGAAATTTAGGGGGTAATTCATAGAATTCAGCGCACAAGTGGCGCACGCGGCTGGCGCACAGTGTGCACGTCCGAATCCCTGCGCCAGCCGCGTGCGCTAAAATACATTTCCGCGCACATCGTACTCATGGATTCCAGCCACCAAAACCAGCCGTGGCGCACAGTGGCGCAGCGAGCCTGCAGCAGCGCCAGTTACGCCCCCAAGAACGCCCCTTGTGCAGGGAAAAGCCATCAAAATCCCCAATTCAGCGCAAAGGGCTGCGCTAACCCTGTACCAGCACGGCAAGCGGGGTACGTGTATCACTGGGGTGCGCAAAAAAGTTCCTCACGTGATTTCAGCTGGGTACGTGTATTACTGGGGTGCACAGGAAGTTTCACACGCAATTGGCCCTGTGCGAGCGTGGTACGTGTATTACTGGGGTGCGCAGGAAGTTTCAAACGCGAATTCAGCACGGTACGTGTATTTCAGGGGTGCACGGGAAGTTCCACACGCGATTCCATCAGGGTACGTGCATATCAGGGGTGCGCGGGAAGTTTCACACGCGATTTCAGCTGGGTACTTGTATTCCAGCGGTGCGCTGGAAGTTCCACACGCGAATGTCCTGGGTACGTGTATTTCGGGCTGCGCGGGAAGTTACACACGTGAATTCAGCAGGGTACGTGTATTTCAGGGGTGCGCGGAAAGTTCCACACGCGATTCCATCAGGGTACGTGTAAATCAGGGGTGCGCGGGAAGTTCCACACGCGAATGTCCTGTGTACGTGTATTTCAGGGGTGCGCGGGAAGTTCCACGCGCAAATGTCCTGGGTACGTGTATTTCAGGGTGCGCGGGAAGTTACACATGTGAATTCAGCAGGGTACGTTTATTTCAGGGGTGCGTGGGAAGTTCCACACGTGATTCCATCAGGGTACGTGTATATCAGGGGTGCGCGGGAAGTTCCACACGCGAATGTCCTGTGTACGTGTATTTCGGGGTGCGCGGGAAGTTTCACACACGATATCAGCAGGGTACGTGTATTTCAGGGGTTCCGTGGAGTACTACACGTGAATTGGCCGTGTGGGTCCTCCCAGGTGTTCGCTCTACAACCTCCACGGCCCCTGCCGGCAGCCCACACCACGGGGGACTACCCTGCACCCCCACTCATGTCCCCCAGCACCCCCACCCCCCAGCAGTGCAGGGCACCCTCCACTAGGCCTCCAACTCATGTCCCCCTGCACCCCCACCCCCAAGCATCCAGGGGCACCCTCCACCAGGCCCCCACTCATGTCTCCCAGCACCCCCACCCCCCAGCAGTGCAGGGCACCCTCCACCAGGACCCCACTCATGTCCCCCTGCACCCACACCCCCCAGCATCCAGGGGCACCCTCCACCAAGCCCCCACTCATGTCCCCCTGCACCCCCACACCCAGCACTGTGGGGCCCCCTCCACCAGGCCCCCACTCATGTCCCCCTGCACCCGCACCCCCCAGCATCCAGGGGCACCCTCCACCAAGCCCTAATTCATGTCCAACTCATGTCCCCCTACACCCCCACCCCCCAGCACTGTGGGGCACCCTCCACCAGGCCCCCACTCATGTCTCCCAGCACCCCCACCCCCCAGCACTGTGGGGCACCTGCCGGCAGGCCCCCACTCATGTCCAACTCATGTCCCCCTGCACCCCCACCCCCCAGCACTGTGGGGCACCTGCCAGCAGGCCCCCACTCATGTCCAACTCATGTCCCCCTGTACCACCACTCCCCAGCACTGTGGGGCACCCTCCACCAGGCCCCCACTCATGTCTCCCAGCACCCACACCCCCCAGCACTGTGGGGCACCTGCCAGCAGGCCTCCACTCATGTCCAACTCATGTCCCCCTGCACCCCCCCCGCAGCACTGTGGGGCACCCTCCACCAGGCCCCCACTGATGTCCCCCAGCCCCCCACCCCCCAGCAGTGCAGGGCACCCTCCACCAGGCCCCCGCACATGTCCCCCAGCACCCCCACCCCCCAGCAGTGCAGGGCACCCTCCACCAGGCCCCCAACCCATGTCCCCCTGCACCCACACCCCCCAGCACTGTGGGGCACCTGCCAGCAGGCCCCCACACATGTACAACTCATGTCCCCCTGCACCCCCACCCCCAGCACTGTGGGGCACCCTCCACCAGGCCCCCACACATGTCTCCCAGCACCCCCACCCCCCAGCACTGTGGGGCACCTGCCAGCAGGCCCCCACTCATGTCCAACTCATGTCCCCCTGCACCCCCACCCCCCAGCACTGTGGGGCACCCTCCACCAGGCCCCCACTCATGCCTCCCAGCACCCCCACCCCCCAGCACTGTGGGGCACCTGCCAGCAGGCCCCCACTCCTGTCCAACTCATGTCCCCCTGCACCCCCACCCCCCAGCACTGTGGGGCACCCTCCACCAGGCCCCCACTCATGTCTCCCAGCACCCCCACACCCCAGCACTGTGGGGCACCTGCCAGCAGGCCCCCACTCATGTCCAACTCATGTCCCCCTGCACCCCCACCCCCAGCACTGTGGGTCACCCTCCACCAGGCCCCCACTCATGTCTCCCAGCACCCCCACCCCCAGCACTGTGGGGCACCTGCCAGCAGGCCCCCACTTATGTCCAACTCATGTCCCCCAGCACCCCCATCCCCCAGCAGTGCAGGGCACCCTCCACCAGGCCCCCACACATGTCCCCCAGCACCCCCACCCCCCAGCACTGTGGGGCACCTGCCAGCAGGCCCCCACTCATGTCCAACTCATGTCCCCCAGCACCCCCACCCCCCAGCAGTGCAGGGCACACTCCACCAGGCCCCCACACATGTCCCCCTGCACCCCCACCCCCCAGCACTGTGGGACACCTGCCAGCAGGCCCCCACTCATGTCCAACTCATGTCCCCCTGCACCCCCACCCCCCAGCACTGTGGGGCACCCTCCACCAGGCCCCCACTCATGCCTCCCAGCACCCCCACCCCCCAGCACTGTGGGGCACCTGCCAGCAGGCCCCCACTCCTGTCCAACTCATGTCCCCCTGCACCCCCACCCCCGAGCACTGTGGGGCACCCTCCACCAGGCCCCCACTCATGTCTCCCAGCACTCCCACCCCCCAGCACTGTGGGGCACCTGCCAGCAGGCCCCCACTCATGTCCAACTCATGTCCCCCTGCACCCCCACCCCCAGCACTGTGGGTAACCCTCCACCAGGCCCCCACTCATGTCTCCCAGCACCCCCACCCCCAGCACTGTGGGGCACCTGCCAGCAGGCCCCCACTCATGTCCAACTCATGTCCCCCAGCACCGCCACCCCCCAGCAGTGCAGGGCACCCTCCACCAGGCCCCCACACATGTCCCCCAGCCAACATGTCATCACAATCTAGATCCCTGGCCCTTATGGTCAGCCTCCAAATGCCAAACACCCACCCGAGTATTGCATCCACCCACTTAGAAATGGCAATAACATGATAGAACCCCAATTGCAAGTTTGGAAATGAACACATGTCCCTCACATACACCCAATGGGTGTCAGTGAATCTCAAAACCCATATCATGATATGCATGAAACCAATGAGATGATACTACACATTGAAGTTTGAACAAAAAATATGCATTAAAAGCAACATAAATTGAATCAAAAATAAACAAACAAAAATGGGAATTAAAAAAAATAAAAACCAGCATGTCCGTGAAATAATGCAAAACCACAAATCATAATCCAAAGGAAAGGTCTCCAAAGTCACAGTCCACAAAAGTAAATCCAATGGAAAATTAAAATCGAAAACCATTGCTCCATGGGTAAGTCATAAAATATACAGATAAACAATCCAGGGTCCATGATCCCAACAGAAGAAATGAAACCTATCTAATAACACTACCTAATAAAAAAAAAACTATATACAAAAATGTGGCCCATTGTCCAAAAGGTCCAAAAAAAATGCAAAACCAAAGGAAACCTAACACTAACTACAGAATTATTTACAAGGGCAGCGGGCTAGTCCGCCGGCTCACTTTTGGATGTCCAGGGCCAGGGCCTCTTCGAACTCCTGCTCAATGTCCCGGAGGAGGTCCTCCTCAATGGCCCGAGGGTCCGCAGGGCCGTCGACATGTCCACCTCCAACCCCCTGCGGATTGCCTCGAGGCACTAGGCCCGCCTCAGGGCCCTCCGCATGGAGTTCTCCGCCCTGACCATCGTGAGCCGTGCCTATTTCCACCCGCTGCCGCTCCGCATCTATGGCGTGGCCCAACCGCTGCCACATGGAAGACACTTCCCGTCCTGGGTCCTCCTGCCCTCCGGCCGATGCCTGCCCCTCCGATGTCGAAGGCCCCGAGCCATCATGGCTCCCACCACGTTGCTCTGCTGCTGTGCCTCTGCCCGTGCACTGCCTCCTGCTGCCTGCACATCCTCCACTGGCTGGGGTGCAGTCGTTGATGTGGCCACCCCTGCTGGACGTCCGACTCCCGACTGTGGCAGGGATGCCTCCTCCACCAGCCTGGCCGCACCATCAGAGGCAGCTCCACAGGGCACCCAGGTGACTAATGGGTGGGAAGATGGCACGGAGGATGACTGGCGCATAGGGGGTTCAGGTGAGGAGGGGGTCGTAGCAAGCCCCATCAAACGGAGGAATGCGGCCTGGGTGACCTGTCCCAGTAGGCCGACGCGGTGAACGAGCCATTCGAGATTACGTGCAGTCTCCTCATGAAAAGACTGCAGGTCACCTTGCATGGCCCGTTGACGCAACGCCACACCAGTCAGGACAGGCTCAACCCGGACCCGGATAGCCACGTCTGCAGGCAGAGGAAGGCCAGTTGTCGTGAGCTCATCCCCTGCCTGAAAACGGGTCTGGGCGTAGGCATCCCTGCTGGTGCAAGATGATGCAGTGACAGGATCAGGGACAGGATTGCACAAAGGCACCTCTGCGGCGGCCTGTGCTGCCTCCTGTCCCTGGTCCTGCACTACACCACTAGCACCAGTGGAATCCCCACCTCCAGACCCCGTCTCTGTTGCTTGCACGGCCTCCTCCTCCACCAAACCCCCCACTAACCTGGATGACTCCGTGCCATCTTCCCCCGTTGGGCCCTGTGGGGTCCCAGCTGCCCCTTCTGCTGCCGAGGAGTCCAACTCCAACCTCCGCCTCTTTGACCTCCCCCCGGCAGCTGCGGCCTGGAACGCGGCACCGGACTCCTCACTCCCCGATGAGATCACAACCTGGGAGGGGAGCCGGGCCTTGCGTCTCTGGCTGGCGGTGCGATCCCCGCCGCTGTGCTCCACAGCACCTTCTCCGCCCTCTTCATCAGTTGACGCTGCAGACAGGGAGAAATAAAACACAGGCATCAGGGCACTGTACAATGGACACATACACACATGACAGTTGTACATGAGTGGCATTGGCAAACCTCAGACATGGCATCACAATCGCCAACACACATGTCATTTCAACTTCCACACATGAGCCATACCACAGCCATATCGCAACTGCCAGCACCATCCATACACATACAACAGCATGAGCAGGCAAAGGTGAGTCAGACAACACAGGGAGTGCACTACACATGCATGCACACCACCACACTTGCATGCATGTGTACACCTCTGCCAACTGTCGCAGTGTTCAGATGGGCATCCATGTCACATCTGCCAATCAGGCTTCCACATCCCGCTGTCACATGTATCCATGTTGCATCACTGTTGCACCCTTGTCAAATACACACATGCACATGTACACAGTGCTGATACATGCAGCTGAAAACAACATACATGCGTGACATCACGGACATGCCTACTTACATACACATTCATCCAAACATGTGTGCCCACGCAACTGCATTTGTCATGCAAGCCTACACACACAAGCACCATCCATGTCTCACACATGACAGCCCTCGCATGTGTTAGCCTCATGGCCCTGTACACCCCCACCCATACTCGGCCCCGTACAAACAGATGTGCGACCTGCACACTACTGGCACATCACCACACGCACAGCTTACAATCATGATGCATGTACACTTACCGCTCGACTCCAGACGGGTCTGCCTCTCAAGGACCTGGACGTGGAGCGCTGGGGATATGCGTTCCAGGACCCTCATCTGATCTTCCGACAAGTGGCCCCGGCGCCCCTTAGCATCTGCTGCCTTCAAGAGGCGCTGGGCCTTGTTGAGGGTCCTGGACCTGAAGTCCTCCCAGCGCTTCTTGACATGTTGGAAGTCACGGACTGCCACCCCCTCCGCGTTGATGGCAGTCACGATGTCCGTCCAGATCCAAGTCCGCCCTTCCTTGTCGGCGCGGGAACTTCCGAAGAGGGCATCATACTGCCCCAGGACCTGCTCCACCAGGACACCAACTTCGGTGGCAGTGAAGCTGGTGCCCCACTGCCTCTCTGGCCGGGGGTTGTCAGTGGTGCCAGATGTTGCAGTGCCCGACATGACAACTCCAGAGGCAGGAGTGGGTGGGCAACTGGGTCGTGGGGCTGGGCTGTGGAGCGATGGAATCCCAGTCGGGAGTCTTCGGTTCCAGCAGGGGTAGTCACAGCAACAGCACCCCTGGCTGATGTGCAGGCAGCAAATGGCAGGGCACGTGGGCAGCAGGCAGTCAGGCAGCAGCAGATGGCAGATCGGAGCGTGCTCGGGGCTCTGGGGGGCAGTAATTCGGCCTTCTGGGCAGGAGCGTGGTCTTCCGTGTGCTTATGCGTGGCCAGCTTGATACGGAGTGATTTGGCACGTGAAAATTCTGCACGTCAGCGTGTAATTCGAGGAAAGGCCCTTAGCGCGTAAGCGCGTCTGCACGCATACGCAATTTCATTGGACAGAAGGCCCTTCAAGCGCAAGCGCCTCTGTGACGTGACACGCGCAGGCGTGCATGGGCGTTTCAGCACGTGTGAAAAACTGCACGTCTGCGTGTAATCTGAGGAAAGGGCCCATGCGCGTACGTGATGTGACGCGTGTGGGCGTTTCCCTCAGCACGGGTCAAAGGTGAGCGGGGCCAGCAGTTCGCTGTACGTGCCTTTTGTGGAGACCGACGTGTGTTGCTGCTTCCTGTTGTTTCGCGCGCCATCACAACTTCACAGCTATCAAGGACGTATCTCTTCTTTTGGCGGGGGTATTGGCTACGCATGTTTTTCTGCATCGCGCTAGTCAGACGGTGAGTCGCACACGCTATGTTTCCCACTGCGGGTGCCCCTGTGTATCACACCCATTTTCGATGTCATAGTAGCCTGCGTGTCCCACGCGTATGTGTTATTCGTGTTACTGGGTGCCACCGCGTACTGCGGGAGGTTGAATCCACGCAAGTAGGCTGCAGGGTTGCATGCACCGTTTTACTGCATTTTTGGGGTGCATGAGTGTTGCGTGACCCGTCACTACATCCCCGGGGTCACATACAGCCTTGCAGGTGCAGGGGGGCTGTTAACATCTTGCTTCCCACCCACTTCACCCCAATTGCCCAGGTCAATTGTGGTGTACACCTCCCATTGGCACTACTCCATCTGTGCCGGCACTACTACATCTGTGCCATGGTTGGGAGGACACCAAAGGTGAGGGATGCCTCAGCTGGGCGTACTCCTCGTGGCGGGCGTGGTCAGGGAGGTGGCCATGGTGACCAGGGAGTAGGGGGACTCCAGGGTGTCCAGGGCGGCCACAGAGGGGGAAGAGGCAGGGGTGCGCCACTTGAGCACAATGTTGTGCCATGTGTCGGTGCAGTCATGTCACCACCCCCTGTGGTTCCGGGGGATGCAGCTTCTGCATCTGGCACTGGCGCCCGTGTGACCCGGCAGTCCGTTCCATCGACTGCCACGGGCCCAAGGTAGTGGTAGCTGCAGGTGCAGCTGTGGACACCGCCACCCATGCTCAGGGGCTGCCAGCGCAGGCTGCGTTGGCACTTGAGGAGCCCTTGGTAGATTTCCAACAGGCCAGGAGGGAAACCATAGGGGCAGGCCGGGCTGCTCAGACTAAGACACGTGTCCCTGGGGCAGTTATGTCATCTGCTGCCCCGAACAGCCGGGTGTTGGCAAGTGCAGGGGCAGATGCACCCAACAACACCCCGGTTGCGAGTCTGCCAACCAGGATCGTTGCGGTCAATGACCCTGCCACAGCTGATGTTGCTGCGCAGGGTCCATTAGAGGGCACCCAGATGCCACTGACACAAGTCAGGCCTTTGGTCGTCCCTCCACCTGCCACTCCCTTGGCTCAATCCACCAAACCCACTGGCCATACTGGTCAGGGCGGCATTAGCCAGCCAGGGTCTGCGCCACAGTCCAAGAGGAGGAGGTTTGCACCTGCAGCACAGGCTGGGACCCCACACACAGCCACGACCTCCTGCACGTTGAGGAAGAAGCCTTTCTGCAAGCAGGAACTGGACTTCCTCATGGGCTACGTGCAGGGCCACAGCCGTGACATGCTAGTGGGTGCCAATAGTCAGACTACGGCTGCCCAACGTGACACCCACTGGAAGCATGTTGCGGAACATGTCAGTTCATCCGGCCATGAGGTGCGCACGGCGCAAGAGTGCAAAAAGCGTTGTAATGACATCAAACGCAGCACTAAGGCTAAGCGTGCCTCTAATTACAACTTGACTCTGGTGACTGGCGGTGGGCCTGCACCAGAGGAGGAAGAGCTCACTCCACATGAGGCACTCGTTGCGGAGTTCATACCACCTGAATTGGTCGAAGGAGTGGGGGAGATGCTGGACTTTGATGCCCAGTCCAGTGAGTGTTGATGCGTGTTTGTTGAGGATGTGTGTGTTTCACTTGTGGGATGTGTTGTGCATGATTGCCACTACATGTGACGTGTACATGGTTCTGATGTGTAAGTAATGCAATGCTTCCGTGATGCATGTCTGCTCTGCTGGATGGTGGACATGTGGAGCAGACGGGGACTGTTCGCATCACCACTATTGCACCCTACTGACGTGCTGGTTACAAGTATGCCCCTCCGGTCCATGTTCCAGCTCACTGGCCCTTCTGCATGTGGCGTGGGGTGACCTTCCTCTCAGCCCAGGCACAATGTCATTGCATGACTGACGTGCATGTCTCCTCTGCCTGCATGCGAAGACTCCATGTAGGCATTCTCCCTTGCCCCTCCTCCGCCACTCTGCTCCCCAGTTCCACCTTTGCACTGGTCTGCTTCAATCTTGCCAATGTGTACTTTCCTGTTCATGCGTCCTGTGTAGATGCTAACTTCCAGCGTACAATATGCTAGACATATGCCGTGTGGTACAGCCTTAGTACTTGATGCAGGGTATCTCACTTGTACTGTGCATAGGTCAGATGTCCCGAAGGGACATGAGTGACCATTCATGCTCCATGTGCATTGCACGCATGCCCCTATGTGTCCTTGACTGGATGATCACTGTAATACAAGTCCTGGGTGACATACATTGCATGGCATCTCATCAGCCTTCCCAAGTCAACTGTGGCTCAGTACTGCGTTGCACACATGTTTAGAGTCTGACAATCTGTGTGGCTCACAGGCCTCAGCCTGTTCAATGGCCAGTGACTCTGTCCAACTGTTGTTGTGTCTTCTTCACACGTGGGCAGCCTCCAGAGTTTTCATCATGTGTCCTGCTTACTGTCCCATCATCATTTGCAGTGTTGTCACTTGAATCACATTAAGCTGTTGATGCCTGTCAACACTGCCTGTCAATACACAGGTGTATGGTCAGCCTTTTGATACCATGCTAGGCATCCCTGCTTTTGTACTGGGGTGGAGGGGTGCTTGGCTTCTAGATATGGTACACATTGAATGCACAATGCACGTGATGCCTGAATTTGACCTTGCACTGCCTTCACATTTCCTGGCACACACCATGGAGTCCTTGTCCATGTAGGTAGTGAGTGGCGTACACATTTTCTGCACTGCATAAACCCACTTCCATGGAAACTGCCACCTTTCAACAGGTCTGATCACAGAAGCAATTCAGAGTTGACCCAGCATGCATGCCAGGTTTTTTGTTGTGTGTCACATGTCTGCCTGATGCGTTTGTTGTCGGTGTGTGTGTGTGTGTTGTGTGCTTCTGACATGTGTAGTGACCTTTTTTCTCTCTATTTTTCAGGTGATGACGCAATGGAGGCAGAGGATGGTGTTGTCATGCCAGACACAGGGTTGTTACCACTACATCAACCCGGCACAAGTGGGGATCGTGGGGTGGTAGGCCACGAAAACCCCCAAGTGCTACAGTCCATCTTGTCTCTGGCTGCCTATGAGTCCAGCCTTGATGACGACTCTGACGTCCATGTTGAGTTGGATGAGCATCAAGTCCATGTGTCATGGGTGAGTGATTCTGATGTGGACACTCCTCTGTCTGCGACACCTGCACTGAGGGATCAGACAGTCTTGGTTCCTCCGCCCGTGGTGGATCGGGACGCAGGGTCACCCTCCACACCAGTCACTGATGTGCCTGGGACATCATGTCGATGGGGGCATGTAGTCGTGCAGCCGTGGGCGGTGCCAACACAGCGAGGACCCCCGGTCCTTGGGTCCCGCAGGGGTCAAGCCCGGCAACGCGGTCGCCGCGCGGAACCGCAGTATACTGAGTGGGAGCAAGACATGACTGCCAATTCAGAACGGCAGGGGGCAGCAATGGAGAACATCGCTGAGAGCGTGGAGCGTGTGGCCCGATCTGTGCTCCCACCTGCTATGCAGGTGCTTCTCCAGCAGCAGGCGGCACAGTCCACGGCCCGCTCGCTCAGGCTGGGCATGGCGGCCTCAGACAGGGCACGCCAGGCTGAAATGTCGTCTCTGCGTCAAGCAAGTGCTGCTCACACAGAGGCGCACATGGATGCCCTGAGGGAGGAGTATGCTTCCCTCAAATCCACTCTGGGTGTCCTTATGATGTCCCAGAGACAGCGGGCAGAGGAGAGGTTTGCACAGCTTGAGCGTACCATCTCGGCTGAGCTACAGGCTTGCCGGGAGGTGCAGCGGTTGTCCAGCCAGGCCTTGCAGGAGGAACTCCGTGTTACACGTGCTACCTTGCAAGATGAAGCACGTGTATCACGTGAGGTTCTGCATGCAGACCTACGTCACATCGCCACACAGAACCAGGCTCACCCATCCAGCAGACTTGCTGCCGACAAGGGGCAAGCTGCGGCTAGGCATGGCCAGGCTACTGTGCCACGTCCTCCTTTCCAGGATGAGCCAGACTCGGACGACCATATATCTCCCACATAGGTCAGGCTGTGCAGGCGTTGAGCCCATGGAGGTTTTTTTTTTGGCTCAGCATCATCGCATGTTGGTGTTGAGCAGCACCCTGTACCTCCCCCCTCCTGGGTGCCTCCCCTCTCCCCCGGGTCGTATGTGGCCATTTTTGATTTTTCTTTTAGTTTAGTTAGTTAAGTTTCTGTTTGATAGTTAGTTTAATTAGGTAATGTAGGTTTTTCATAGTTAGTGTAATTAGTTAATATATTTTAAAATTGCTGGTCTATTGTGCTTTCATGTGACGGTGCAGTGCTTTGTGGCTTTTGAAGGCATCCACTGTCTTTTCCAGCTGGGCCCTTCAGGCTTGTCTTGTGTATGTATTTGCTGCTTGGGGTCCTTGACTCACATATGCCACTCCTGCGTCCCTTATCCATGGGCTCGCAAGGATGGTTCGGTGTGACAACCTATTACACAAGGGCTTTGGACTGTCATATCTGTGGCATGTCTGGTGCTGTGTGACTTGTGTTGACACCCCTAGTGGGGATGATTGCGGTGTTATTGTCCACTGTTCAGCTTTTGCTAGATGGGGTGTTTCATGATTAATGTGTACATTCATTGCTATGCATTGTGTAGTATGTTTCTTATCTTTACTGTACACGTGCTTGTTGCAATTCATGCCGTAGATAGTGTGTTCCACACTTTGGATGTGAAAGACGGACTGATGGTGTGATTTCTGATGTAAGTCTCTGACATGGTCCAGTAATGAGATGCCTGAAGAGACACACACAGATGACTTTAAAGCATTAATCATGTGTTTCATGCCCTTTCTGCAGGGGGATGAGCCTCCAGAGCACCTTTGCCAGCAGACATGGCCAATTGGACGTCTGAATTCTGGACACGTTTGTTGGTGCCCACATGCACATGTGTGCACAAGCAGAGACACAGGGATTGCAGACCTACATCCTAGAACTGCTGACGTGTTCCAAGGAAATCCAGGCAAGGTGAGCAGCACAGGGGGGCCACAACACAGCAAAGCTTGCACCAGGCGAGTTGCACATGCAGGCTTAGTCACAGCAGTGAGGGTGAGCTTGGACGAATATTGGTGTTGAAGCACACAATACAAGTCAGATGTGTTGGTGGACTGATGGCTGTTGATTGTAAGGTTGTCTGGGACACCTGCATGGGCAGTGGCACATACCCTCCGGTACACCAAGGTCCATTGAGGCACTTGTATCAACCATGTAGCCTTCCGAGACATGGAAAGGGGCAGCTCACAGGGACATACAGCAAGGGACATACTCGGGTGCAGTGCATTTCATTTCCATGTACATTTTGATACATGCATTGCCAACTTTGTTTCGGTCATGGTGGAGCACAACTTGTTCTGAAGTCATGCCTTGCTATATGGGTCTGTCTGCTTACCCAGGGAACATTGCATGTTGTGTGAATTGTGACACATTGGTGTTCCATTTGCCACGCACCCACCGGCAGCTGACTTACTGCATTGACTGTGTATGACCCATCACAGGGGTAATGTTATATATGGGTACGAAGCATCTACACCAGATTGTCTGTTTGTAGAGTAGTTTGTTGCTATGGGGCATGTTTGGTGGTGTGTTTTTGTGTAATGGGCACGTACAGATTATTAACTGTGGCTCTCTTTGCAGCATTGCAGTGCTCCTGTAACCGGACCTGAGAGTGTGCAGGCAGGAGGCCAGCACTCAAAATCAGAGTGTCTTGTTGTTTTTCTTTCAAACTGCTCTGCATAGGCTTGCTGAGGGGTGCACTAATGCATGGATGAATGTGTAATTCAATTTGGTATGTTTGTTTTCCCCTAATCACCCGGAGTCCTATCCAATTTTAAACCCTGTACCCTCTACCCGGTGTTCCTGCTTCCCGTACCTATCCAAGCAACGTTCCCCAACCCTCTTTCCTTGCTGGGGTTGCGGATGCCTGTGTAAGCCCCAAACTTGCAGGCGCCAAAACCCTAGAGGGGGTGGTTGGTTCGTGCCACTCCTAAGCCTGGACTACAGAAGGCCATGACAATGATGTCCAAGTTTGTTCGGATTGTATATGTGTTCATGCAGGTAGTACATTTTTGTGCATTCCCTACTTTCATGTGTCATTCCTCCTCCCCTCTCCTGCCACTCATTCCAGTTATCCAGTGTGCCAACACCTGTCCCGACTGCATATCCCTGACCCTCCTTCCCCACCAGGGTCTCAGAGGCCTGTGTGAGTTTGACCTTGCAGGCACCCGGGACACGGTGGGGGTGGTTGTTTCGTGACACTCCCGCGCCTGTACACGGGACCTGTGACAGTACACATCCATTCATGGTGCATCATTCTATGTTATGTACCACACATGGTTCACATCCTGTTGTGACATTGTTTTACTGTGCTACCTTGGTTGTTACATCATTGTGGTAGTACTTGGCCTTTGTGAGGTACTGCTACGTCAAGTCATCTACTGGAGGGTGTTCTGGTTCGTTTTTCTGGCTTGGATTTTGTGATTTTGCAAATGAGGGTGGGCTCTGAGGGTGCAGGCACCTTTTTACACACAAGGTGGGAGATGGTGACAAAGGGGAAGGGTGATCCTGTGGCCAGGTGAAATTGAGGGTTGAAGGCTCCATGACCCAGGTGCAGTTGTTCAGTGGGTCATGGTCATTTGTGAGGGAGGGGGGGGTTTGTTGTTGATAGTTGCCTTGCCCTGCAGTATGATGGGAACCCTGACATTGTAATGGTGCTATCCTATGTACATGTTGTGTTCTGCTGATCAATGCCTGTTCATGTGTTGTGTTTACCTTTCAGGTGTGAGGGGATAGTTGTGATTTGATATGCTGGGGTGTACACATGGTGAATGTTCACATGTGATGTGTAGAGGACACTGATGGTCACTTGATTGCACATGCATATGTTGAGTGCATGTCCTTACTGACCCACACACTTGCACTATGATGCACTACATGTACAACCACCCTTGCATATCCACGTGTACACTCTGTTTGCCTTCTGGTGCCCACTGTGTCCCTGCAGCACATGTTCTGTGACCAATTATGGATCCTGTACATGCCTAATTTGCTTTTTGATGTGGTCTGTTGCTTAGATGTGATGCTCAGGGTGTGCATCACACACAATGGCTGTTCACTGTGCTGTGCGCTGATCAGTGCGTTGCAGAAGTTGGACACAGCACACAGAAGTTGCAGTGTTGATTTTGCAATGAACAATGTGCATGTAGACATGCATTCATTGTTATGTTACGTCTACAAACTTTGTAATGCATTTGGAAATGACTTATTTTGGGTGGGAGGTTGTTGGTCAGTCATTTCATCTGATTCCATGTCAGGCATCATTGTCTGATGCCACTGTACATTTTTGACATGGCAATGTGTACCTTATTAGTACTGTGTTGGTGTATGGGTATTGCTTGCCATGTCATGATGTGGTTTGGGAGGGTTTTAGTGACATAACAGTGATGGTCATGGCCTGTTTTGCAGGTGTGTGTGATTCACACCTTGCATGTCAGGGTTATCCGCTTCTCAAAGCAACTAGCTGGGGGTAGATCTCTCTCCGCGACAGGGGCCTCCCTCTGGAACAGCCTTCCTGCCTCACTGGAACTTGAGGAGAACCATCTCCGGTTCCAGAAGCACCTCAAGACCTTCCTCTTTGCTTCTGCTTTCTCTCTGCCTCTCCCTTGCAAAATTCTTCACTGGAACTGCACTGGATCTGCAATTGGGCCATTCTCACCGACCTCGGTCCCTGGCCCAGCCACTCTCCACTTGCACTGCCTCCCTGGCAACCCCTGCACTGCGAGACTGTCTCTATATCCCTACAGCCCCCCCTTCCCAGCACTTGTCTGCACTTACCTTTGCAGTTGCTGACAGCTGGCCTATTTATTTGTTTTTTAGTCGACTTACCCTGTACTGCACTCCCCCCTCCCCTTCCCCTTGCACTTTTCCCTTCCCCCTACCCCTGCACTTGCACACTCTAAATGACACCTGGCCTAGTAGTATCGTTGTCTGTCTTCCCTTGTTCCCCCCTCCCTGCCTCGTCGCACCTTAAAATTCTTGTGTATAGGCATGTTACAAATGCCATATCATGTCATGTCATATGTGTGCCTTTTGGTCACACAGGATAGCTTGTGTTTAAGTAGCTAGGGATGCAGACAATGTGGCACTTCCATGGCAACTATCTCTGGGTGGTAGGGTTGTGACAGTTGACTGTCTCTTTGTCATCATCGATTGTCACATGGTATGTGCCAGGCCTGTGTGCACTCCGCAGGGGTGGGAGTTTAGGTGAAAAATGTGGCCACAAGCTGGGTCCGGGCTTCCTCGCCACGTGCCTTGTCCCCTCCCATGGGCAGCGCCTGTGCATGTGGTTGGGGATGCGGGGGCACCACCATGTCCACCGGTACGCCCTGCCGTGTTGCAACATTGTGCAGGACACATGCTGCCACAATGATCCTGCACACTACTGGGGGTGCATAGAGTAGCTGCCCGCCAGAGCGGTCAAGGGAGCGGAAACGTGACTTGAGCACTCCGAATGTGCGCTCCACTATGGCCCTGGTTGCAATATGGGCGGTGTTGTATCTTACCTGGGGTGGTGTGGTGGGGTTCCGGATTGGCATCATCATGTGGTTGCTCAGAGGGTAGGCACTGTCCCCTGGGGAGGTGTAAATGGTTGTGATTATTGGGGTTTGTGTATTTGTGTGTGTGTGACATGCATGCATGTGCAAGGGCATTTGTACTCACCTAGGAGCCATGTGTCGCCATGCTGCCCAGCTTCCAGGGCCCGGCTCAGGGCGGACATTCTGTATATGAAACTGTCATGGGTGGAGCCAGGGTAGTTTGCATAGAGGTGATGATTCCCTTTGCATCGCATACCACCAGTACATTGATGGAATGCCAGTGCTTGCGGTTTCGGTAGATGTGCTCAGTGGCCCTAGGTGGACGTAGAGCCACATGGGTGCAATCTATGGCACCGAGCACTTTGGGGACGTGTGCCACCCTGAAAAAATCCAGGACAACGGCCTGCCTTTCTGCGGGTGTTCTGGGCATGTATATGTGCTTGCGGACTGAGGGGCACGCTGTCATTATTGCCAGTACCTGGTGTAGGCAGCGTGACTGCGTGGCCTGTGAGACCCCCCCACTATGGCAGTAGTCCGCTGAAATGACCCGTGTGGGCGTTCCGTGTAGTTCCCTGCAGTACTTCCCCAGTTGCGCCTTCTTTTTCACGCGTTATTCCCCATTCCGGGTGTTAAGCCCACTGTTCCACCCACTTTGGTTGTGTGCGCTGTGCTATGTGCACTTTTGCTGGGCGCGTAGCGCACGGCGTGTGTGCCCGCGTGCGCCATGGCAGGATTTGGCGCACGGACAGCGGGAAACACGCGCAGCGTCTTCCTTGAATCGCACACGTGCGCGTGCGCTGGGTTTCTCACGCTTCTGCCACCTTGCTCCTGCTTGCGATGGGAGTTTCAGCGCACGTTTGCTCCATGAATCGACCCCTAAGTCTCTATCTGGTAAATTGGAGGAGTTATACAATATATAAAAAGGTGCACTTTGAGTAAAATGAAGCCGTGAAATAGGAAAGGAAATCAGTTGTGACAAGAACAGTTTTACTCTACCCTAGAGTATTCAGGCTAGGCCACCAAAGACAGACACAGTAAGATCAAGGCTGATTTGCGAGTTCAACCCTACTACCCCAGCACCCAACCCTGGCGGAAACCAGTCCGATCACTCGAAATATGACTAATGGCATAGGATTACACAAGACAAAACTGAAAAGAGAAATGGTGCTACCACTAGAAATCAAGGGCAGTATTGCACAGATAATTCTGACAGTTTTACAAGTTATCAGGATAAGGATAGGATGGCTTAGAAAGTGGTATAAGGACAAAGGCAAGACAAGGGCCCTCATTACGACCCTGGCGGATTTTTTCCGCCATCGACGGACTTTCCGGCCATGGCGCAAAGTCCCTTTACGCCATGGCGGATGGCGGACTTACCGCCCCATTCCGAGGTCGGCGGGGCGGTAAGTCCCCATTGACCCATTTACCCTTCCCCATTCCCATTTCGGCCCCATAGGGCTCAATGGGAGTGGGGAAGGAGTTAATTACGCCACCGTAAAATACGGTGGCGTAATTAACACCAAGGTCCCAGAGCGCCATGAATTTTTCCGCCCGCAAAAAGGGCGGAAAAATGACCATGGCGCTCCAGGAACTCGTAGTTGGCGGTAAGGGGTCCGCGCAGCTAACGCTGGCGCAGACCCCTTAGCGCCAGGGTCGTAATGAGGCCCAAGGTATACTATGGATTTCTATGGGGTGGTGATTTATACTCACAGTCCACTTTTAGTTTGGGATTTTGGACCATCAAGGGGTCTAGTCACTACACTGCGGTGCGCCTGGCAAACAGCTGGGCCGTTCTGGTCACCGGATAGCACTTCTGGACTGGCAATTCTGGTCACTGGATACTAAAGGTCAGCTGGATGGGAGGATTGCAAGATAGCAGGGTGGCAGCGGGCATGCAGTTAGTGGGCAGCAAGCCAGGCTGGTTCAGGGTGCAAAAGGTACCACAGCTTTCCCCTTTTTAATGGGAGATTAGTAGGTTTTCAGATTTGAGGCCTTGCTGGGAATAGGTCAGCACTGCTTGGGGTTTGCAGTGGGCCCTGGAGTAGGGTCAGCAATGCTTTGGCCTTGTAGTTGGGGTCTGGAATCTGGATGATGAATGGAACAGCAACGCAGTGCAGAAACTTCAGGAAGAGTGTATGTCTAGAGTCTTGTCAGGGATTCTTATTTATAATACATAGTGACATCATCGAAGTATATGGCTGGGCATGGTCTGCTAAACACACCTCTACCAACTGGATTGGGCAATCAATGTTGGCTGCCTCCCCTAGGATGTGACTCAGTTTAGGGGTTGTACTTTTATGAAGTGAAAAGACTTCCCACAGACCTTTTTGCCAAAAATCAGTCATAACAGAATTTACATATTTGTACAGTTGTGACATATTACCCAATGACATGAGCAGGTAACATATTTTATGCAGACCATTCCACTCCAACTCTGAACTCTGTGAGACATTGTTTTGCCCCTTTGATACATTTTGGTAATTTTGAGCATAAAAGATTCAGCCTAAGATTCCATAACTTTATACACATGTGTGGTTTATCATAAGGGATATAAGTATAAAAATGTGCATTGGCATCATTGATACTTTTCTTATAATCCCCAATACTTTGCCATTTCTATTCCCAGGGTGTCAGTGACTTCTACAATGTCTCAAATTATAAAACACAAAATCACCTTTAAACTGAGAGATTTTTACATCTTTACAAAGTCTTGCTGCAGAGATAAAAGTCTTTAAAGTTTATTTTAAAATAGTCTTTGGAAACAAATGGCAGTCCTCTGTCCTGCCCTGGACCATTTATTTTTATTTTTCAGCTACCACCAACTGTCACTTCCCCCAAAGGCAGGATGGGTTGTTCCAGCTTGATTGAAGTTGTATTGCCTCTTATCCCCTTCACACTTTGATGTCCCAGAATTTCTATTGAAAGAGGCCCCTGCCCAGACTGAAGTCTGATTAGTATGTGAAGTTTCTTTGTCTTGGTTATTCACAGTTTTCCAACCTAGCAATTATCACTTTCGTGTCCTGTAAGTTTATGGTGGCTCTCTTCCTGCCAACTAGAATAACTTGTTTTTGGAAGCTTGCAAAATCTAGCCAAGTCAGTTTAAAACCATTTCTTTTCTTTGGTCCTGAATAAAAAAAAACAAGCCTGTGGAATAAAAATTGTCCATATGTGTTTCCCAGCAGCCAAACCCTTCTCATTGCTAGGCACAGACAGGCTTTCATTCAGAATATTACTTTTCCTTTAAAACAGGCATTTATTTTTCTTTGGTTTGCAAAGCCCATTTTACACATGTGGTGAAAACTGCTAGCATTTACTTTCAAATTTGATGTTGCCATCTGACTTCCCAATATTGTCTTGCAGCCATAGTTAGTTTCTTGTACATAACAGTCTGTACAAGGCAAAGGTCTCCTGGAATGGACATGTGGACAGAGCTATGATTTCTTTTGCAGGGTTCATTCCTTTGACACTTTGTAGCACAAAATAAAGCGTTTCCCGTGCACGGCAGAAAGTTTAGTTTCTTGTTGATTTTTCATAGAGTTGTTTTGACAGGGCCTGTCATGCAGGAATCATGTCTGGTTTCGCTGAAGCACAATGAAATATCCAGGGCATGGCAGGGCCTTATTGATCACAGTGGTTTCAGAAAGAACAGATGGAATTAGCGTCAAATCAGCATTTTTTAAAGGTGAAAATGTTTCCTTTTCAATGGGGATTTTGGGGTTTGCAGCAAAGCAACGCTGCTTTTTCACTTTCTTCTTTTTGTATATGTCAGAACAAACTGGCACGCTCTCTCAGTGTGTTCCCTGGTTCCATCCTGCCTGATGTCTGCTTGTTATGGAGAATTCTCATTCTATGGCTAATTTCCCTTACCTATACAGTCCCCCAGCAGCTTTGCTGGATTTGAGGGGTTTATTTTTTTCTCCTGCTAAGAGTGAGACTCTTTTTCCCACTCTTAGACATATTGCTGATGTGTGTTCTAGGCTATTTTTGTGTTTAATGTCTATGAGGTTTTTCTCACCCTCATAGTAACCATCTGTATCCATGTGTGTTACACAGCACCCTCAGTGCAGTAGCACAGGGGTGTCATAATGACCCCCAAACATAGACTCCATACCCTGGGACTGACTACTGTCTCCCACGGCATGTAAAGTCCCCATTGACTTTACTAGTCAATAGTAATGAACTAAACCAGTACAAACCAGTACTGGAAAGGATTAATAATTTTCCCCTTGTGTTCATTTTCGATAGGGTACCGTACAGTCCCTCTCTCAAAAGTTTCTGGCTGGAGGCAGTGGTTACTACCGTAAATATTCAACTGTGAATATTTTCCTATGGGATTTTCCCATTGTTCGAGGCTACCACTTTTACTGACAGCCTCTAACAAACCGCTGGTTTATCTTTTTATTAACTTTAATCCGGTACGTTTTTTTTGCCAGAACTTTAATAATATTTCTTTCTCGTGTCTTTCTCTAAAATCCTAACCCAGGTCGGGGATCCTTTGTTCGTCCTTTTGGCGGGCTTCCACACAGAAGCCCTCCTCTTGGCGCCACTGAGTCTGGGGGGACCCATTGTGTGGGAGTGGGAGTAGGCACCCTGGACAGGGTTGCCTAAGCAACTCAAGACACACTCTGCCCTGACAGGCTGGAGGGTCTCCCGCCAGGATGACCACTCTACTGTGTGAGTGACAGCTAGGCTGTATGAATGGGGGATTTTCTGCATAAAAGCAGGGAACTGTGGACTGGAAGAGCAGGACGTCGCCACGTAGCAACCCTACATATGACTATTTCCCAGGCCTTCAAAGAAGCAGCAGAACATTTACTCCAAGCCAAGAACAGACAAAAGAAATTTGCTGATCAACATCGTAGTAAAGCCCCCGTCTATCAAATTGGAGACAAGGTCTGGTTAGCATCAAAATATGTGCCCATAAAAGGGACTCGGACCTTTAGTCCCCGATATCTGGGACCTTATTCTATTTATTCCATAATAAATCCAGTGGCATTAAATTAGCCCTAGAACTCACTATGCAGATTCATCCTGTGTTTCATGTATCACTCCTGAAACCGGTACAACCCGGTACTTGGGTTACAACACCACCAAAACCAGTATTAGTTGACGAAGAACCAGAGTTTGAAGTAAAGTATATCCTAGACTCAAAATACACCAGATCCAAACTATACTACTTAGTTGATTGGAAGGGATACAGCCCTCAAGACAGATTATGGGAACCTAGTGAATACATCCTTGCACCTCTCTTAATTAAAAAGTTCCATCAGAATTACCCAGCCAAACCAGGACCAGCATTAAGTGCCACCGTGAGAGGGGCCTTGGGGGGGAGTGCTGTCATGACCCTTGCCCCTGGCCTGACTTACCAGTGAGGGCCAGGGGCAAGGGTCATGACAGCACTCCCCCCCAAGGCCCTCACTGGTAAGTCAGCCTTCTAGTTAAGGCCAGGTCAAAGGCCTTAAAACCTCATCCAAGACTCACTTGGAGTCAGTCCTGGCGCCTTTGGCGCCAGGCTCATAACCATCATGAAGACCAACATTAGAATGGGACTATTTACTTGTGACTATTTAACTTGGGGGGGTTCAGCCAACATGGAGGCACACACGTAGCTCAGTTACAAGGAACTGAGCTATGCAGTCTAGTCTTTTGGGTGTGGCAGGCCTGGGACTACTTTACCTGGACTACTTTGGGTGTGGCAGGACTGGGACTATTTTACCTGGACTACTTTACCTGAAACTATTTAAACCACATCCAAACAGCAGAACATGCCTTGCGTTATTCTGCTGTGGGCAGCATAACGCTCACCGTGTCCGGTTCTTTGATGCCAGCTTATCTGAAACCAAGGACCTGCAGAGAGAGAAAGAACACTACAAAACTTACCTTGAACAGTATCCTGTCTTCAATCCATTGCCGACTTCAGTTCCACTCACCTAAAGGTACGAACTCCATCATCCGGCACCGCATGCATCTTGGAATACCATAACCTGGAAAGGGGAGAAAGAAAGACAGCATTGGTAAGCATTTACTCATGTTTCCTTCCGAATGAAGAAAGCCACACAATTCTTACCTGGGTAGTCATCTCCTGGTCAGTATCATTGCTGGAACATAACGGCGTTCGGCGAGGAACATCGCAACCTGCAAGGAGAGAAAAGACACAGGTTAGCAACATAAAAGGCGAAACACCGCCGCGCATCACGCATTACTCACTGGACAGCATCGCGCACACCGTGCTTTCGCCTATCGGCCCGTGCTCATCTTCAAACTGCATGACAACTCCAAAATACCTTTCCATACCTAAAAGTAAAGAAGCAAGACATTATTATTCAAACTAAGAGGAACATAAGAACTGCATATAAAGACTGTAAAGCAGCAAACCTACAGAGTCGCAGCAGGCCTGGATTCCCACGGGGGGGATTGCACCAGTGAAGTTACTTGGTCGCTGCTCGCCCCCCACATCTATGTGCCCCTGCCACGAGGAGCAGGACGGAGAATCCACCTTCTGCAATTTTAAGGTGAGGAGAGGGCCCAAGGGGGAGGAAGGAGTTGAAGCCAAGGGAGGTGGGAAACATAAAGTCAATCTGGTATTGAAACCAGCTCTCCTATATTGCAGATCCATCTTTAACCAGAGGCCTTACCAAGGGACCGGGACTGGGAGAGGGTTTGAGAGTGCAAATCAGCCAACCAGGGCTGGGTGGCGTCCCCGTGGATACCAGGTGAGTGTAACAATCGGCTCCAGGAAATCACAGGGAATCAGTTGCTTCCATGGTTATTCTCTAGGCTCCCCACTGCTGCATCTGATATGGTAATGGAATTGGGGTAGGTGGATAGAATGGATTATGAATGTGTGAAGCTAGCATTAATTGATTGCTAGATTTGGGAAGACCCCAAGAAGTTTAGGACCCTCAAAAAGCATGATGGTACCCCTTGGGCTACCTGGGTGAGTGAGTGTTTGAAAAACTTAGAGGGATGGATTAAGGGTTACAGAGTTAACACGTATGAAGGAATTAAAAATCTTGTAATGTTGGAGCCTATCTATGATGCCTGCTCTCCAGAGCTCAGACAACACTTGGCTGATTCAAAAGAAATAGATTCCAAGAAACTAGCTACGGCTGCTGACTTGTGGGTTGCCAACAGGGCCACTCACAAGGATTCTGGGGTCACACAGAAAAGGATGAGGGAAAGCAGCCAAAGAAAGACAACAAAGAGAATTCAACTAATTCCAATTCCAAAGATGGCCACAAACAAAACTCTAAGGGTAAGCCACAATGGAAACCAAATCAGGCTAGTGTACCTTCTGGTCCCAGACCAGAAGAAGGTCAGAGCAAACCACCATTCATAAAGACATTTGGGAAATGTTATGTTTGTGGTTCAACTGACCATGTGAAAGGGGATCCCAGATGTAAGGGTAAACCTTCAGGGATCCACACGGTCTCCTTAACCTTCACTCCAGATGAGGAAGTACCAATGACAAGTGGAAACTTTCAACTACTAGCTGAAGACCCCATCCAAGTCTCAGCTAGTGTATCTTTAGTATCCTTGGGGTTGTGGGAACAACAGAATTTAGATGTGTATAATTCTATCCCACATAATACTAAATAGTATTATAAGGACAGTGTCCTAGTGAATGGTCAGGAAACCCCTGCCATTAGAGACACTGGGTCCAGCATAACTGTGGTGGATGAATCTTTTTTCAAGGTAGAGGATGTTGCTAAGGCATCCAAATGCCTCACCGGGTTAGCTGGAGGGCCTGTGCAGATGCTTCCCCAGTTACCAGCTCACATCCAGTGCAATGACATGACTGTCAGAATACCTGTTAGTATCCAATCTGAAGTACCTGGAAGGGTTTTGGGAAATGATTTTAAGGATCTTCGAGTAGTGTCAAGTACTCCCAGACCTCCTAGTAAAATATTACAGGAGTTCACCAGACCTGCAACAGAGATGACCTTGAGGGGCTCTCCTTTGGAGATGATAGAAAAAGAAATCACTCCTACTCCACTGGAGTTACTAACTGCGATTTCTAAGCAACCAGAAGCAAAGGGGAAACCCAAGACTTCTAAGAAGAAACCAGCAGCAAGCACTCAAGTGGTTCCAACAAGGACTTCCCCTAGGTTGTCCAAAGTCACACCAGTGACTCCTCCTCCAGCTGAGGCTGAGAGTGAGGTACAACACTGTGTGGTTGAACTAGAACCTGAGGATTCAGATCTTGTAGAAGGCCAGGATCTTATTGGAGATCTGGACCCTGTGGACCATCCTGAGCTGCAGTCTTTACTGGCAGAAGGTGGACCCAACAGAGCAGACTTCAGTAAGGGGCAAAGAGAATGTCCAACTCTGGAAGGTCTTCGCCACCAGGCAGCTTCTCCGCTTGAAGGGCACGAGCCTGGGAAGTATAGGTTACACTGGGAAGATGGCCTCTTCTATAGTGAACCGACTGAGTCAATCCCTGGAGACTACAAGAGACTTGTAGTGCCCCAAGAGAACAGACTTCAATTCGTGCAACTAGCCCATTAGATAACTTTGGCTGGTCACTTGAGTTTCTAGAAGACCAAGGAAATGCTCTCTCTCTACTTTTACTTGACTAAAATGTGGGCTGAAGTAGATAAGTATGCAAGAATTCCCACACCTGCCAAACCTCTGGTAAGAGTGGCTCCAAGAACGTGGCACCTTTAGTGCCTCTCCCTGTGGTGGGAGTACCATTTGAGAGGGTAGGTATCGACATTGTTGGTCCTCTTGACCCTCCAACCTCTTCAGGCAACTACTTGTTGTAGTGGACCATGCTACTAGGTACCCTGAGGCAATTCCTATGAGGACTGTTACAGCTCAGGCTGTGGCTAAGGCCCTCCTTGGTATTTTTACCAGGGTTGGGTTTCCTAAGGAGGTAATATCCGACAGGGGGTCAAATTGTATGTCCCATTACATGAAGGCCATGTGGAAAATCTGTGGAGTTACCTACAAGTTCTCAACAGCATACCACCCTCAAAGTCACACTCTGCCCTGATAGGCTGGAGGGTCTCCTGCCAGGATGACCACTCCACTGTTTGAGTGACAGCTAGGCTGTATGAATGGGGGATTTTCTGCATAAAAGCAGGGACCTGTGGACTGGATGAGCAAGACGTCGCCACTGGAACTGAGAAATCGAAGAGGAGAGAAGCTGAAGACATCTGCAATGACTGAACCACCGGTGAAGCCCTGCTGCAGATCCTCATCACTTTTCTCCAAAGACTTGAGAAGATCTTCAGCTGCAAGAGTCTTCTTCCCTTGAGCTGGTGGGGCCAACCAGTTCATCAATCGCCTTCCAGGAACTGCCTTGGTCGAATCACCAGTGCAATGCACTCGGAGACCATATAGCCAGGCACCCGTCCACCACAACTGCGATTTAAAGGAGCGTACCTTTTAATCCGTTTCGGCATCACCGCAGCTGGCTTCTTCCCTGGGCAGTGCAGTAACTCAAACCCTACTCCATGACGAGAGCCTCTCTCCCTCTGCTGGACACCACGAACTGCAGGAACTGCCAGGGACAACCGCCACCACAGGGGCCGCTTCCACTTTTTCAGGTACATTGTTCCGCCAGGCCTCCCGTTTCGAGGGGTTCTGCTAAAGGTGTTTTAAATCCTTTACCTACCTCCTGGGTTGGCTGACCCTATCGACTAACATTATCTTTTAGCATTCTGCACCCTCCTTTTGAATCGTTAACCAAAGACTTGACTGCAGCTACAACAGTTTCATCCTGGGCACATTGCCCTGTGCCGCTAACGCTGGCACAAGCCTATTGACTTTGGCTAAATCTGTTAAAACTGCCTTCACTAGATTGCTTTTCATCCCCAACTGTGTTGGTGCACCAAAGAACTCTTATAACCACCCTTCCTTCCCTCTTAAGTATTGTTGAAGTGCTCTTTTGCTCGGTTTTCACCTATGTATTGCTATTACTAAATGACTACCTTGCCTAACTTGTTCACAACCCACTTGGGAAGTGTTGCTAGTGTGTTTAAGAGGTTAGTTCTGTATAACTTGTCCTTTCCCTCCCTTTTAAGAAATTACTAGAGTGCCATTTTTGCCTGGTTGACCCTGTGCCATTTTGCTCAGTTTTCACTCTGGCTGAAACTTGTCTATAATTTAAATAGGGAGCTGTGTATACTTTTTTTGACTGTTTTAACTTGCCTTTATAATTGTGATTGATGTGTTGAACTAGAAGTGTGTAAAATAAATATATATATTATTTTTAATACAAAGCTTTGGTCAGTGTTTCCTTGTACCATAGTACTGTAGTCCTAATGTGTAAACCCTGAATACTGCTCATCCCCCTTTTGAGATAAGTCTGACTGCTTAGCCACAGCTACCAACTAAATCTTTGTGGTACAGACTGATACCAAAGGGGATTTCTTGCATATACCTGTAGTCTTAATCTGCTGTAGTGCTCCCCAAGGGAACTGCAGTGGATTCTGCCTAACAGTGCTTGGCAGGACGGTGCATCCATTTTTTGTGTTGCTGCAAAACGCAGTTTTGACGCCATGGCGCTCAAAGGAGCCAGCGCCGCCATTTTGCTGTATCTGCACAAATGCAGCTTGGTGATGTGGAGAAATACTGTTGAGTGGGTCAATATATCCCACATATCCCCCCCCCGACTTCTTCTGAGATTCCAAGTCGAGGGAAAATTGGGCAAGTGGGATTCCTCAATGGGGCAAAACAGGATCAGTCAGGTATGAGTCCTTCTTCCATCAGAGAGCGGTGCATCATAATCTTCTTGCTGTCTCCCGTTGGGACGTGGAACGACACCCACAACCTTCGCTGCGGTCTTCCTTTATGGTGTTGAGCGACACCCCAGATTTCCTTTGGTTTCTCATTTCCTGGTCCTCCTTGGTAGTGATGTCGCGCAACCAGTACAAATCTATGAAAGTAACAAAAACCGGTTAATAAAATGTCCCACTAACTGCCATCCAATAGAGTTGACAGCAGTGGGATACGCTTACGTTCAATACTGACAGTTGACAATGAAGAAAAATACTCCCTGTTACATAATTATATTTATAATTCCTATCGGTTCCCTTCTGGTTCTTCTTTTTCTTATTCTCAGGTTTCAGATGTCTCCTCTATTTGATTCTCTCTGGGCTCCTCAATTTGTTGCAAAGTATGTCTAGGGTGACAACTCTTTAGCTGATTAATATGGACCCATTTCTCTTTTGTCATGTTGCCTTTGGGGATGCGGATTCGGTAGGCAACAGGTGACATTTTATCTACAATTTCAAAAGGTCCTCGCCAACTTGGTAAAAATGTACGCTCTTTGGTCTGGTTCCTTTGGAAATTGTACAAGTACACCCTGTCTCCTACTTGGTATTCTTTTTTTGGTTGTTTTTAGATCATATTGAGTCTTCATTCCCTGTGCAGATCGTTCTAGATTCCGGTGAGTGTACGCAAAAACATGTTGAAGGTGTTTTCTTAGATTCTCAACACACTCATGAGTTGTGGAGGCGTTTATCAGTGTCTGCTCCTGTGCTCTATAGAGTAAATGCTGAGGGAACACCATCCTTCGTCCAATCATCAGCTCAAATGGAGACATCTTAGTTGCAGAAGAAGGTGTAGCTCTGATGGCCATCAGCTCAAGCAGTAATCGGATGTCCTAACTTGGCCCAGAATCTGCCACAATCTTTTTTAGAATGCTCACAATGGTTTTATTGTACCTCTCAACTCCAACACTAGAGGACAGCGGTATGCAATGTGAAGTTTCCTTTTTACCCCAAGTATCTCCCACATCTTTGTCATCACTTTGCTGGTGAAGTGACTACTTTGGTCTGACTCAATCGTTTGGGGTAGGCCAAAACCCGAGAAGATGTGGTTGATCATCAGCGCAGCTGCTGTTTCTGCCTTGCAATTTGGGGCCGGGAGACATTCCACCCATTTGGTAAACAAGCATGTTATTGTTAACATGTACTTGGTCCCCCTAGAGGAGCGAATCACAGGCCCGATGAATTCTACTTGTAAATCTAGCCAAGGCAGTGTCATTTCCCTCTTCTGGAGGGGAGCTTGGTGTGTGAGTGATGTTGGCTGAAATTGTGCACACAGAAGACACCCCTTCAAGTATTGGTCGAGGTCCTGCCCCATGTGTGGCCAGTATGCAACCTCTTGCAAGATTTCTAAAGTAGTGTGAAAACCCTGATGACCGGCTGCGGCCGCGTCATGGGCGTGACTTAGCATCAGGCTTCG
The DNA here is from genome assembly GCF_040938575.1 of Ambystoma mexicanum. NCBI lineage: Eukaryota > Metazoa > Chordata > Amphibia > Caudata > Ambystomatidae > Ambystoma > Ambystoma mexicanum. Next base: position 1,044,535,948 of record NC_090936.1, read on the forward strand.
GAATGAGGTAAGGACCACCCACTGGTCACAGCCAGATATGGATCTCCATACCAAACCATCTTGGATTCGGAACATTTTTGGACATTTTATCAACACCCGGTGGTCCTCTTTCCCAATGTAGTCGGTATACGTCAGGGGAAAGTTCTCATGGTCCTCAATGTGTTGATAAAATTTACCAGTAATCGGACCCCCTTTTTGTATTGTGATTAAATCAGCATCTGGGGTCTCCTTACTCCATTGGGCAGTTGAGAGTTTATGGTGAACATTTGTTTGGGACCTAGTGATAGCAGTGACCTGGATCTCCCCCAACAGGGACTCGATCTCAAGCAGATCCCCCTGGATGGCTCCGGTTTTTGCCAACTGATCTGCTATGTCGTTTCCAGTTTTGTCTGGCTCCTCTATTCTGGAATGAACCTTGATCTTCTTCCAATAGATGGTCATCGCACTATAGGTGACCAGATCATCAATATTTTGGATTAGGTTGCCATGTTTGAGAGGTTTGTTATTAGCATAAAGCATAGGTTTTCCAATTAACCAGGTGCTGCAAAAACCCCTTTCGGACATAATCTGAATCAGTGGTTATGACCATTTTGTGGAGTTGGGGTTGGACGGCAATGAGGATGGCTTGATGAACCGCCATCAACTCCGCCACCGGACTACTACGGGGACCGATTCTGTACCCAGCCGAGGGTTCTGGAGCATCATTTACCCAGGCATTCCCAATGCCGGCCACCAGTTCCTTTTCCCCGTTGTTATCAACATGGTAGGAGCACCCGTCCACATAAACTGCGGGCATTCGCTCACACTTGTCTTCTTCATAGACTGTGTGTGTGGAATTCAGGTACGTCTCCATGTTGTCCTGGGTTTTAAAACTTTTGTCCTCGAGACAGTTTTCTCTGGCGCAATCATGCAAGTCAGCCAGACCTTGTGCGGGGACTCTTCTTGTTTTGGCCATATCTGACCTCCACAGGAAAGCCTTGCATTGACAGAATCCAGGAAGTCATTCTGAAATTACTCCCATTTCCGGCCCAGATTCTGTCACTTTGGAGGTATTGCAATGGCTGGTGTGGAGTCTCCACTATGATGTGTTCCACCTGGATGAACGGGTGGTAATTTTTCAATTCCCACACCGTTGCCAGGAGTGCCTTCTCACAATCGTTTAATTTTTCCTCCACAGAGGATAAATTCTTGCTTGCATAGGAGATGCCTTTATTAACCTTGTCATGCTTTTGATATAATACTGCTGTCAAGCATGTATTCGAGAACCCTGTCTCCAAGAAGAACTCCTTGTTTTTGACAGGGTAAGCGGCACAATGCGCTTGTGAGAGGCTTCTTTTGAGTTGCTTTACGCACTATTTGGTTTTTCTGGACCCCACTCCCACCCTACAACAGATGGATCAGGGGTCTTGTGATCTCTGCATAATCTTCAATGAACTTCCTACTGTAGTTAGTCAGTCCAAGGAGGCCTCTTAGCTCCTGCAGAGTTGTGGGGTCTTTAAGTTTTAGGAGTGCTTCCACTTTCTTCTCCTTGGGGCAGAGACACTCAGGAGTTATCTCATGTCCCAAGAGGTTGACATGGGTTCTGCACCACTGTGCTCTGGCAACTCTCGACTGTGTCAGAACATCCAGATTTCCGCTATGTGTTCTTCCACAGTTAAGCTTTTAATCAGGACATTATCCACATAGGCCAGGTTACCCCTTTCACCCAAGTCGGGCATGGCCTTATGTAGGAAGATGTTGAATTTCTTGCCGGAGTTGATGTATCCAAAGGGAGTCCGGGTACAGGTGTACTGCTGCCCCCCGAAGGCAAAGGCCAACTTGTATTGATCCACCCTACTGACAGGCATGGTCCAGTATCCATTGGTCAGGTCAATGGCAGTGTATACCTTTGGTTCCTGGATCTGGGCCAGCCCCTGGTCAATGTAGGGGAGAGGCCATCGGGACATGTGGACCCGTTTATTAAGCTCCTTCAGGTCAGCACAAAGTCTCCACTGGCCGTTCGGTATTAAAATCCCCAGCACCAGATTATTAAAGGTGCTATGGACTAGACAAATCATCCCACAGGACTCAAGGATTTTGATGATTTCCGTGAGGGACTCCATGGATGCGATAGGCAAGCAATATTGCTTCACAAACACTGGAGTCATTCCAGGGTCTGTGAGAATTGTTGTGGTGTGGATTTCGGTGTGACCACAGTCATACGAGTCCACCGCAAAGAGATCTTGAAAATCAAAGAACACCTGTTTCAACTTTTGCTTTTGCTCCGGAGTCTCGAAGGCATCAGCTAGGTTAACTCGTCCTTCAACAATTTACCTGAAGCCTGGAAAGAATTCCGGTTTTGCTATCTCGGCAGCCTCGTCCAGCTGAGTGGAGCGGTCCTTGGTTATAGTATTAGCCTGGACAGAGGGTTTCAGGTAGGGGAGGCTGTCACTGTGGACCTGGAAGATCACCTCATCCTGCCTGATGTCACAGATCACCTCTTCCTCACCGTAAGGGCAGGAGGAGTACACCAGGAAATTCCAACCTGCCGGGTGAAGATCCTGTCTGGTGGTAAATCATTGTCACTATCACTGTCAAAGCAGTCATTGGGGATTGGTCCTACCAGTTCATTACCTAGATCCATGGAAAAATGTCAGTCATCAACCGCATTTCCAATAACGGTGCCTGCGCCCAGAGTGATACTCCTAGGATTGCTATTATCCATAAATATGAAATTGTGTTGTGTTCTACATTGACTAATGGTGTTGGGTTTAACCCCAACACCTGCTGTTGGAGATGGGCATTGAGGTGTACATATGCATCTGGATTTTGCAGTTTCTGTCCTCTTTTAATTTTTTATTCAAGTGGAAATAGTCGTGTGCGTCCTGGGATGGTGACCTCCTCTCCAATTTGAACTTCAACTGCATACAGCAGCAATTGGGCTGACCGAAATGCTTTTTCTGATTCATCAAAGTCCATGGGATTACCACCTGGCCGGGACCAGGCTTTGTAATTTATCAGGTCCAAATTAATGGCAAAACGATTGAGAATGGCACTGCCTAAATAAAAAGCAGCAGGGACATCTCGCACGACCCAACAATTATGCACTATACTTTTGTTTCCAATAGAGATTTTGAGCATACACCTGCTAGGCAGGAGATGTTTGGAATTGGGAGCTTCCAGGCCCATTTCCCACTTATCTATCAATTTAAATGTGGGAATGGCTGGATCTTTTGGGAGCTTTCAGAACATGGCTTTGCTGATGAAGCTCTTACCATTGTTCACGCACACTCAAACGAGAACAGCCTCCTTCCCCTCATTTAACTGAATAGCGATGAACAACTGTTCTCTAATTTTCTGAATATGAACTAAACCTTTAGCCGGTTTCTCATCGTTTTTGACTATGGAATTGGGATTTTCAGATTGTAAATCAGTATAGAATTTCAAAGTATTTCCTTCCAGTGTGGAATGCCACTTGAAACTCAATATGATCAGGTTTTTGTTCAACCATGTGGCATGTGCCATTTAAACTAACATGGTTGACACTCTGTTTTAATTTTATTGGCCTGTTAGTCTGAGTCCAGAGGACCTTGTTCACACAGTCTATTAGGGGGCACAACCTGCGCAAGATGTCATTCCCCAGTAGACAGGGTGTGCCCTCTGGAGTCACGACTATGACCGGGTGTTTCACTTTGTGTCGCCCAATTATTATTTCCAAATCCGCAGTCCCCTTCTGTTGAGCCCTCAACATGTGACCCAGATCCTGTGTTAGGTTCTGTACCTGGGCTCCAGGTGGGACCCCCGTTCCGGCTGGTACGGGGGTCTTTGTTCAAATCTAGGTGGATCACGGGAAGGGTAACTATTCCTTCTCCCATAGTACCCTGGAGATTGTGAATTTTGGTAACCTTCCACCCCTGGCCTCCCCTCTCCCGGATTCGGTTGTCTGGGCTCCTGAAATTGGGGAATGAAAGGAGGGATGTCCTGCAGTTGGGGTTTTGTGGGTACCGGGGAAACAAACTTAACCCAGCATTTGGGGAATTCCTGCCCTCCTGGGGGAAGTTAGGAGGGAAGTTTCCTGGGGCGGTATTTACCTCTTTGGATCCAACCCTTGGAGCTGGGTCAGTCCATACATACCCCAAGATTGATTGGGTTCCCTTGTATCGGGGCTGATATAATCAGGGGAGTTAGGGGTCCCATTAGTGGGATTACCTCCCTGACTGCCACCTGTTTGTGACTGGCCTGAAGGTCTTCTGGGTCTCTGATTTTGCTGATTTTGTGTAGGCATATTTTTAGGTGCCCCCATCTCTAAGTCTATAATGGGGGCAACCCTCACCTGCGCCACCTTAGCAGCAGCATGCGTGTTGGCTGGTTTGGGGTTCTTGGCCAAATTTTTATTTTCTGCAGGTTTTTGGACCTCATAAATTCAGGTCACCTGCTCTATGACCAAATCCAGCTATCTTTTATCATGGAATCCCTCCCCAGCTGGGTCATGATATACTTGGGGAGTGCATGAAAGAAGGTGGTTACAAACTCCTCGCTATCCGTGCGCACCTTCCTCGTGGTTTGTGCAAAGGCGTGTTTGAGCTCCTGCACAAATTCTTGTGGGGCCTGATCTTCGAAGGACTGCAGATCGTATGCCGCTTTGCGCGCCTCTTGGGGGTTTCTGTGGGCGGAAAAGTGTTTCAAGATGGCCGCCCTGTAGGTGGACCATCTTGAATGGTTCTGGTCCTCCAGTCCGGCAAAGAAGCTGCAGTACTCAGGGGAGAAGGTCCACTTTACATACGCTATGCAGCTCTGGTTGTCTTTCAGATGAAAAGTGTCCATCATCTGCTCATAGAGCTCCAAGTGTTATCAAACAGAATATTTTGTGTTTTTATGATATGGGGTTATGAAACTCCTGATGGCCTTAATCTGCCTAATGGGGTCTTTTGTCATAGATCTCTTGAGTTTGTTTGCCTTCTTTGGCTTAGTCACCCAAGTCCACTCACCCTCAGACTCAGAGGCGCTATTAGTTGAGGTCCCCTCATGATCATCTAGGCACTCCCTGATTCTGTGAGCTTCAGGGGGCTCGCGGAATGGAGGGGCCTAGTTTCTCTATCCCTGTGGTGCTCAGGAGAGTAGTCTCTGACCCAGGGTCGGCAGAGTATCCCGGTTCACTCCCTAATTGGGTAGAGGTCTTCAGGATTCTCTTTTTGTGCCTCATTTCATTCGGTTTTTCATCAAATTGAAACAACTGGTCCCTTGGAAGGTAGTATTTCTATAGATCTAATTCCCTGACCATCTCGTCACAGCAGACCTTCTTGTTAGAGATATCAGCCTTAATGTTTGAATATCTATACAGGGATGCCCGTCCATCAATTTCTGGGGGGCACTGATCTGTCAGTTCCATCACGCTAAACCTATTGAATTCTGCCGGCCTCGTGGTTTCCGGGTCATGTGAACCGGTAGACATGAAGTTGGCAGTGTTCACAGTATTAAATGGGGTTGAGTCACTTAGTACAGAGGTCCTTATACTATGATCAGTGGTTACCCTGTCCCTCTCAACCTGTTAGGGGTCCATCCAGTTAGGATTAAATCTAGCATCCTCTTTCTACAACCTCGCTAGTTACTCCTTCTCAGCCCCTACTTCTTGATAATAAGCAAAGATTTTAGCCTTTTGCTCAGCTATCAAGGCTTTACTGGCCTCTATGACTTGCTCTTGCGCTGCCACTTGTTTGTGGAGCCCATCATTCTTTTCACAGAGGGCCTCATTGTCTCTCTGCGTTTCCTGTATGGTTTGGGAATAATTAGACAATTTCTGTTGCAGGAGACTCACCTCCTGAGTTTTTGCATCTTTGGTATGGGTGTTCTCTTCCATGGCACCTTCTACCTGCCTGGCGTGCTCCAGTAGATTCCCATACTCTGTTTTGAGTTCATTTAGTTTCTGGAGGGCTAACTCACTTCCCTGTAACTCTATTTTTAATTTGCTTGCTTCCTGGCCTAGGGCGTCTCTCTCCTGACTTAGGGTGCCTCTCTGTTCAGCCAGGTCATCCCTTTCTTTCCTGATGGCATTGAATTTCTGGCGCTCTTCATCAAATTCTGTTTGAGAGTGGAGGTCTCTCAAAATTAACCTATTATTTTCCTCTTTCAATTTCTCTATCTGATCTTGTAGGGTAACTATCCTCTCCGTGCAGACCCTGTTATAGGTTAATTGTTGAGTCAGCTTCTGGTGACTCTCTTCTAGAGAGTCAACCTTTTCCTGACACTCTAGTCTTACTGCGTCTAATTTGGCCACTTGTTCCACATTATTCTGTTGTTGGAGGACCAAGACCTCTTTTATTTTTTTATGTAATTGCCAGATTCTACCTCCAACTTGTGTAATTTTTGTTCCGCTAATTTTAGTTCAGCCTGGATTTGATTTAATAGTTCAGATTCATTCTGTGCTAGAGTTTCATTTTCCTCCTGCTTTTCTCCCATCACTCCCATGTAGAGATACATGTAGGCCGTGGTCCTGACAATTTTAATTTGCTACTCTAACATTTTTGGGGTCATATATAATTCACTCAAAGCTTGGTGTAATAGGCCCCCGTCCTGTCATTTATTCAGGTTCATGGCGGTGACCTGTTGTGTTATTTTTTGTAGCCAGACTTTTTCATCCTGTTCTGGCCACTCACCTCTGACAAATAACTTGTGCAGCAGGTGCTCCCTAGCAATATTGATTTCTACTACGGTCATTTTGGACATGTTCTTTCTTCATTAATTTATTTATTTATATAAGGGAAACCTGTATTTCTCTTGCTTTTCTGTCTATTTTGGGGTTGATTTTAGTTTTACTTTTAGCCACAGGCCTGGTACTTAGAGTATTTGTTTTGGGGAGGCGCTTGTACAATGTAACCCTGTATTCCCACCACACAAAGTATTACTACCTTGCAGTTAGTCTGCTGTGTTAGGCTGTCACAGGTGGCAACCAAAACCCAAATCCCAGCTAACGAGCCCCCAAGTTTGTTAAGGATTTCAATCAAGCGACACACACCTTGGTCTCGGCCTAATATGTAGCGCACAATTGAGATGCTTTGCTCCTTATTTTATGCAGATTCAATTTTGGGATGGTACACAACTCATATCACACCCCCTTTTCCCATACCTGGGTCACAATAGAACATTAACCAGGCTGGTTGGTAAAATGCAATATTTATTAATTTATTTTAAAATTCAAAAATAATCATACACTTTTTAATATGGGGCAGCAATCACCAATGGGGTGAAAATTACAATGAGAATGTGAGCAATACACTGGATTTAACCTTCGAGAGGAACAGATACACAGCACAGCGGAAAAGGGGCACTTTTTGGTTTAGGAAAGTAGCACCTAAGTTAGAATTTCCCCCTGCAAAGTTCCCTCAACCCACAATTTATCTGAGTGGATAAACAGAAGCAGCAGGTAATCAGGAATAAGAAACAGGAGACGATTTCCAAATCGGACCTTCCATCCCCAAATAAGAGAGAAAAACAGATTTTAAACCCCTTGCAATGTTATGAAATGATACTCGAAAATGGACAAATAAATAATGAATGTGTGTTAAAAACCTTGAAACAAATATAATTCCTCACTAAAGCAACAATGCAAAGACACTAACAATCACATAGAATAGATTACCAAAAGCATACAGGTCGAAAATGAGTGGAAAGTCTAAAACAGATTGCAGCAAAATGACACATGTAAAAGTTGCATTTTTCAATTCCCACCTTAAATTACCCTCTAATAAAAATGGGTGAAATACATTAATTTGGCGTGTGGTTTGGGCTGTTGGATAGAGGTATATCAGAGTGACAATATGGAAGTGAAAGCAAGTCTCTAGCTGGTAAATTGCAGGAGTTATACAAGATATAAAAATGTGTGCTTTGAGTAAAATATAGCCGTGAAATCAGAAAGGAAATCAGTTGTGACAAGAACAGTTTTACTCTACACTAGAGTATTCAGGCTAGGCCACCAAAGACGGACACAATAAGATCCAAGGTTGATTTGCGAGTTCAACCCTATTACCCCAGCGCCCAACCCTAGCGGAAACCAGTCCGATCACTTGAAATATGACTAATAGCATAGGATTACACTAGACAAAACTGAAAGGAGAAATGGTGCTAGCACTAGAAATCAAGGGCAGGGTTGCACTGATAATTCTGACAGTTTTATAAGTTATCAGGATAAGGATAGAATGGCTTAGAGAGTGGGATAAGAACAAAGGCAAGACAAGATATACTATGGATTTCTATGGGGTGGTGATTTATACTCACAGTCCACTTTTAGTTTGGGATTTTGGACTGTCAAGGGTTCTACTCACTACATGGCAGCGCGCCTGGCAAACAGCTGGGCCGTTCTGGTCAACGGTTGGCACTTCTGGACTGGCAATTCTGGTCACTGGATACTAAAGGTCAGCTGGATGGCAGGATTGCAAGATAGCAGGATGGCATCAGGCATGCAGTTAGTGGGCAGCAAACAAGGCTGGTTCAGGATGCAAAAGGTACTACAGCTTTCCCCTTTTTAATGGGAGATTAGAGGGTTTTCAGATTTGAGGCCTTGCTGGGAATAGGATCAGCACTGCTTGGGTTTTGCAGTGGTCCTGCAGTAGGGTCAGCTATCCTTTGGCCTTGTAGTGGGGGTCTGGAAACTGGATGATGACTGGAACAGGAACACAGTGCAGAAACCTCAGGAAGAGTGTGTATCTAGAATCTTGTCAGGGACTCTTATTTATAATACATAGTGACATCATCGAAGTATATGGCTGGGCAGGGTCTGCTAAACACGCCTCTACCAACTGGAATGGGCAATGTTGGCTGCCTCCCCTAGGATGTGGCTCATTTTAGGGGTTGTGCTTTTATGAGGTGAAAAGACTTCCCACAGACGTTTTTGCCAAAAATCAGTCATAACAGAATTTACACATTTGTACAGTTGTGGCATATTACCCAATGACATGAGCAGGTTACATATTTTATGCAGACCATTCCATTCCAACTCTGAACGCTTCGAGACATTGTTTCGCCCCTCTGATACATTTTGGTAATTTTGAGTATGAAAGATTCGGCCTAAAATTCCATAACTTTATACTCATGTGTGGTTTATCATAAGGGATGTAAGTATAAACATTTACATTGGCATCATTGATACTTTTCTTATAATCCCCAATACTTTGCCATTTCTATTCCCAAGGTGTCAGTGACTTCCACAACGTCTCAAATTATGACACAAAATCACCTTTGAACTGCGAGATTTTTACATTTTTACAAAGTCTTGCTGCTGAGATAAAAGTCTTTAAAGTCTATTTATGAAATAGCCATTTTTTCAGCTACCACCAACTGTCACTTCCCCCAAAGGGAGGATGGGGTTTTCCAGCTTGATTGAAGGTTTATTGCCCCTTATCCACTTCACACTTTGATGTCCCAGAATTTCTATTGAAAGAAGCCCCTACCCAGACTGAAGTCGGATTAGTATGTGAAGTTTCTTTGTCCTGGTCAGTCACAGTTTTCCAACGTAGCAATTATCACTTTCGTGTCCTGGAGGTTTATGGTGGCTGCCTTCCTTGCGGGTAGCCTTAGCTCTGCTAACTAGAACAACTTGTTTTTGGAAGCTTGCAAAATCTAGCCAAGTCAGTTTAAAACCTTTCTTTTCTTTTCTTTGGTCCTGAATCCAAAATAAAACAAGCCTGTGGAATCAAAATAGCCCATATGTGTTTCCCAGCAGCCAACCCCTTCTCATCGCTAGGCACAGACACGCTTTCATTCAACTTATTACTTTTCCTTTAAAACGGGCAATCATTTTTGTATGGTTTGCAGAGCCCATTTTACACATGTGGTGAAAACTGCTAGCATTTCCTTTTAAATTCGATTTTGCCATCTGACTTCCCAATATTGTCTTGCAGCCAGTTAGTTTCTTGTAAACAACAGTCTGTACAAGGCAAATGTCTCCTGGAATGGACATGTGCACAGAGCTATGATTTCTTTTGCAGGGTTCATTCCTTTGACACTTTGTAGCACAAAATAAAGCGTTTACCGTGCACGGCAGAAAGTTAAGTTTCTTGTTGATTTTTCATAGAGTCGTTTTGACAGGGCCTGTCATTAAGGAATCATGCCTGGTTTTGCTAAAGCAAAATGAGATATCCTGGGCATGGGATGGCCTTATTGATCAGAGTGGTTTTAGAAAGAACAGATGGAATTAGCGTCAAAGCAGCATTTTCTAAAGGTGAAAATGTTTCCTTTTCAATGGGCATTTTGGGGTTTGCAGCAAAGCAATCTGCATTTTCCCTTTCTTCCTTTTGTATATGTCAGAACATACTGGCACGCTCTCTCAGTGTGTTCCCTGGTTCCATCCTGCCTGATGTGTGCTTGGCAGGATGGTGCAGAAATGTTTTGTTGCTGCAAAATGCAGTTTTGAGGCCACGGTGCTCACAGGAGCCAGCGCTGCCATTTTGCTGTATCTGCGCAATGCAGCTTGGTGATGTGGAGAAATACTGTTGAGTGGGTCAATATATCCCACAACAGGAAAGGGGACGAAGGAACTTATCTCCGAATTACACCAGGCCTATTATAATCACAGGGTGGTGACATAGAGGTACACAGGAGGAAATGGGAGAGGGATATGGAAATGGAAATGGAGGATGAAAAGTGGCAAAGGCTATGTGAGGACGCGCACCGCACATCAGTGGCCTGCCAATACAAATTTCATGGGTTAAAACTCCAAAGGAGGCAGTGGGACCCGGCAAGACTATCACAGACGTACCTGGGAGCAGACCCCCATTGCCGGAGGAATTGCGGGTTGAGAGAAGACTACTGGCACATGTGGTGGTCTTGCGAAAGGGTGCAGAGATACTGGAAGGAAATCCTGGGATGGATAAGGAACTTGGATGGGGTAGAAAGACAACTGGGCCAGCTCCTGGTGCTATTCGGGATAGAGTTAACAGAAGGGATCTGGGTTAAGCTCCAACACGTGCCACACTTCTTGCTGTTAGCGGCCAGAGCCTGCATCGCAGGAGGCTGGAAAAGGGCAGAACTTCCTAGCAAAAAGCAATGGGCCACCAAGGCCCTTAATATAGATAGGATGGAACAGCTCACTAGAAAAATACATGGCCAAACCCTCTCAAGGAAAATGGAATGTGTGCCGTTCCTGGAAAGCTATGATCCGGAGAGACCCCAGCTAGGAGAAAATCAAGGAACCCCTTAGTCCCGGACGAGAAAGTGAAACCTGAAGGGGAATAAGTTCAGAAGGGACAGTGGAGGGGGAAGGCACCAAAGGCGGGTGAGAGGGGATTGAAAGATGATTTGACAACGATAGCCCATGCAACGGGCCCCTGAGAGGTAATACGTAGAAACTTCAGCAAATGTGGAGAACAGACTCTGAGCTAAATAAGGGATGTATCACATTAGGAGCCTGTCGAGGACGGGCTCCGGCAGACTAGATGCTAACCTCACCTAAGAGCCAAGTTTGTTAAATGGGGGGTGTGGGCAGGGGACTCGAATAAGGGGGGGTTGGGGTGATTTTGTTCAATTGTTAAGAAGGGGGATGTGAGGATTCGGACTCTGGGCGTTCACCAATAAACACTCTGAGACTGAAAGTATGTTTTGTGTTTGTCTCCGAAACAACTTTTATTTAAAGATTAAGTCTCTTTTCTCTTAAACTTTTAGCTACCCAAAGTAAAAACGATACGTGTTGACAATTGAGGAGCCGTCTTCGGTTGGCAAAAAGATGACTTGTAACGCAGGAATATTATCACCAGGTAAGTCTCTATTTCTTTTCTTCTTTAGAAAGGTAAGTGTGTCTCTCAATCTCTTTAGAGAATATAATTGTAGCTTGTCTCTATTTTAGTTATTTTTCTTAACACCCTTCTTCTTTAGGTAAAGCTGTCACTTTATGACTCCAGCGGCTGACCCACTTTTCGTTATTGCCACACTATACAGACTTTCTTTTCTCTTTTGCAGATTCAAATAGTCCTTTGCTCATTCTGTTGTTCTTTCCATATTTATCAAAGTCTTTCTCGTGATGAGCAAAAGTTGAAGAAACTCGTAGCTACTTTCCCAGTCCGAATTCTGTTCTTCTTCTCTCTTCAGACACGCTTTCCAACTTCCACACACATTCAAGACTGCAAGCAGCGTTAATTTCTCTCTCTCTCAAACACTTGTTGAAAGAGTTTTGCTCGTAGAGATCAGCGGGACTCACTTACATGACTTGCTTCGGCCTTATCAGCTGTTCGTAACACAGGAAGGCAAGAGAGTGAGCTCTGCCCCTCTTCAGACTGTTTTTCGTGGAGAAAAGCTGTCAGGCGTATCACTCTCCCTCACGTCTCCCTTCAGCCTCTGATGTCGTCCGCAGTTCCCGGCTCTGTGGACGTCTCGTCTTCGGGACTTCAAACTTGTAAAAACAACCAGCGATGCCGTAGATCGCTTTAGGTAGCGAAGCTAAAACTATAAAACAGCGCAACAGTGCCACAGGATATGTCTTTTAAAATTAAACATTACTTTTCGCCTCACTCTGCGTCTCCAGCTTAATATGCCCACACATAACAGTTGTTTTCGTTTTCCTCCGTCTCCGTTTCCTAGCAAACGAAAAGCAAACAAAACAGTCATTTGCTGACAGAAACAAACAGCTGTAGTAGAAGAGAGTCTTTGATTGGCCAAATGATTTGTCAATTACTTGAGGTCTCATTGAGAGCCCAGTTAACCCACTGAGAGCCAGTTAACCCTTCATATACGTGTTTCCCAGCTCACAGCCTGGTTAACCCTTCACACGGCCATTCTGCTCAGTATTGCCAGAGCCTGAGCCTAAGCCAGAATATGCTTTCTTTGGAGCATTTACCTTATAATTATCACACACATCCCCTTCTAAGCTCTTACGCTCGGGAAGGGTAGTGTTACTTGATAAAAAATCTGCTTGGGTCAACATTTCCCCGGAAGATGCACAGTCTTGAAAGTAAAAGGTTGTAGTGAAAGAAACCACCTGAGTACTCTGGGACTACTGTCTTTGTTACGAGCCAACCAAACAAGGGGCACATGATCGGTCACTAAGGTAAACTCTTTGCCCAATAAGTAATACCTTAATGCCTCTATGGCCCATTTTACAGCCAGACATTCTTTCTCAATTGTGGCATATGGTCTTACGTGAGGTAATAGTTTTCTGCTTATAAAAAGAATAGGTCTTTCGGTTTCACCTTGATTTTGAAAGAGAACAGCTCCAAGGCCTGTCCCTGACGCATCTGTGTGTAGAAAAAATGGCGCTGAGAAGTCTGGGCAATGTAATACTGCCTTTTCTGAAAGAGCATTTTTCAAGTTATTGAAAGCATTCACTGTTTCAGGTGAATACCAGTTTTCTTTTGTTGAAGGCAATGTGTTCAGTAGATTGGTCAACAGTGTCGCCAACGTCGAGAAATGTGGAATTAATCTTCTGTAGTATCCGACTGAACCAAGAAAGGCTCTGACTTGTCTGACATTTGTAGGAAATTGTAATTTTCTTATAGCGCTCAATTTCTCTTCTTGAGGTTTAATTACACCTTGTCCTACAAAGTAGCCTAAATATCTGGTATAGAAATTGGCTACAAAAGTTTTGTTAGGGTTTATATGAAGCCCAGATTTCTGAAACAAATGAAGTACAGTCTCCAGATGTGCCAAATGATCATTCCAAGATTGACTAAAGATATTGAAATCATCAAGGTATGCTCCCGCATAGTTTTCATGCCCTTGGAGGATCGTATTCATAAGTCTCTGGAATGTTGCTGGGGCACCATGTAACCCAAAAGGTAATACCTTTAACTGAAATAGACCTGGTGGTGTAGCAAAAGCCATTTTCTCTTTGTCATCCGGATGTAAAAGTATTTGCCAGTACCCTTTTGTCAAATCTATAGTTGTCAAAAAAAATTTTTTGCCCAGCCTGTCGAGTAAATCCTCTATCCTTGGCATGGGATAGGCGTTGAACTTACAGATCTCATTCAGTTTCCTAAAGTCCATGCAAAAACGAGCTGTGCCATCTGGTTTTGGAATCAACACAATGGGTGACGGCCATTCACTATATGAAGGCTCTATGACTCCAATTTCCAACATTTCCTTAATCTCATTGTTGATTGACTGTAATTTAGCCTCCGGAATTCTATACGGTCTTATTCTGATTAACTCTCCGGGGGGAGTTATAATGCGATGACATGCTATACTCGTTCTTCCTGGTAGAGTAGAAAATATCTTTGTATACCTTTTGAGAAGGTCCTCGAGATCCTTCTTCTGGTTTTCAGACAAATCTGGATTTATGTTTAACGCTTCTATACTAAGTTCTTCTTTTAACTGTGGGAAGAGTTCGATAGGAGCTTCCTTGGTGTTAATCAAGGCTACAGTGGGGTTAGGTTCGACCCATTTTTTAAGTAAATTCACATGATAGGTTTGTGTTGGAAATCTTCGGTCATCCTGTCTCACCTTGTAGGTCAGTGGACCAAGGACTTCTTCAACTACATAGGGTCCCCTCCAAGCTGCCAGCATCTTATTTTCGGATGTAGGAAGTAACACCAACACCTTATCCCCCTCTTGAAAGTTCTCAATTGGGAATTCCGATTATAATAGTGGTCTTGCTTTGCCTGTGCCTTTAATAAATTCTCTCAGGCAATATTCTGGAGCTTTTCCACCCTTTCTCTAAGTTGATATGCATATTCAGTTAAGGAAATCTCTTGACTGGGCTCTTCTTCCCAATTGTCTCTCAAGATGTCTAGTAATGTTCTCACAGACCTTCCAAACAGGAGTTCAAAGGGTGAAAAGCTCATTGATGATTGAGTTGTATTTCGAAGAGTGAGGAGAATCCATGGTAACAATCTGTCCCAATTCTTGCCTCCAGGATCTTCTGTTTTGCGTAACATTTGTTTGAGCGTTTGATTATACCTTTCAACAAGGCCATCTGTTTGGGGGTGATAGACAGCCGTTTTCAGATGTTTCATTTGTAGAATTCCACAAACCTGTTCCATAACGGCTGACATAAAATTGGAACCACGATCCGTGATAATCTCTTTCGGAATTCCCACTCTGCTGATCAAAGGTATTAACACATCACAAATACTCTGAGCGCTTGCAGACCTAAGAGGAAACGCTTCTGGGTATCTAGTGGCGTAGTCGACGATCACCAATATATACTTATGTCCTCTTGACGATGGTTCTAAAGGGCCAACAATATCCAAGCCGATCCTATTAAAAGATTCCAATATGACCGGCAACGGTTGTAAGGGGGCCTTCTTTATATTTGCTTTGTTTTTCCTCTGACATTCGGGACAGGCTTGACAGAACCGAGCTACTTGGGCATATAAACCTGGCCAATAAAATCTTGCTAAAACTTTCTGTGTAGTTTTCTCAGTTCGTAAGTGACCTTCACCTACCTGCAAGTGAGCCACTTCCAAGACTGTTTGATAGTGTTTGCTGGGAACTAGCAACTGTTTTACTGTAGCACCTGTGGAATCTTTACTGATTCCATAGTAGTGTCCTTTTTCCTGAACATGGTAGAAGGAACAATAATGCCACTCCTTAAAGGAGAATCTTCTAGAATAGATGCTCCAAGGAGACTGGCTTTACTTCCTAATCAAAGAGAGAGGAAACTCCAATTCGGAGATATAGTATCAGCTACATATAAGTATCAAGGTAGAGAGCAATTGAGAAGACGCCCAGGAGAAGGATCCAGAATAGAACCAAATACAAAAGGTAAGAGAAAGCGAAAGCATCACATTGTAACTTTGACAAACCCACAACTACCTTTTCAAATCAAGGTAAAGGTGAATGTCAGCACAAATCAAACCTAGCTAATAAAGAAGAAGAAGAGTATAGGGATCATGGCACCAACCGTGACAGAGCAATTTCCTATGAAAGAAGAATTTCTAAATCTAAACAAAAGTGCTACACTTAGCAGCAATCACAGGCTCACTTTGAGGCCTGTGGGTGCTCCTACCCGGCCGGCAAAGGGCATAACATGGTGTATCTGTTGGTGCCCTCGGGTAAGCCTTCAATATCCTTAAGGTACCACAAGCCCTGAAATGCCTGTGTGTCAACCATCTTGGGACGTGGCTGGGTCACACCGCTTTCTGTGGATGGTTATTTATTTAATAAATGCAATAATTTTAACAGCTTATTGTTATAAAGCTCAGTCCAGGCAGCTTTAGGTTACTTGATAAGTTTACTTCATTTCTTATGTTACTGTTACAGTTACAAGATTCAGACATAAGCAATAAGGAGAGAGAAAGACCAAGACACCGGCACCCATCACCCAGGGAGGGAGGGCTCAACTGACACCAAATAGAACTCTCATCACAGCATTCTCCCACTCATGCATCAACATTCCACAGGCACTCTGCTGACATCATAAATCACATGACAAACCACATCAGACTAACCAAGCACATCACAACACATCTTCCCCCTTACCAAACACACTTGCAACAAAAGCTTCACAACACATCTCCCTCCTATCAGACATTTTCACAAAGGCACGACACAGATCTCATCCAAGCCCAAGAGCAATGGAGGTTTCACATGAAAAACCCACAACTATGCGATTCCAGAACTCCGCCTATCATTCCTAAACACCATCAATAACTGCACTAATCACCTCCCATCCACCCCTGCCACGAGCAGACTCTAGTCTCCCACACTAGACACAAACCAGCCCAGATCCAAGGCTATACCTAACCCACAATAACATAACCAACACAAAACAACTTTGGTCCTCCCGCTCGCCCCTACCACAGGCGAGCCTTCAGGCTGCCACCCTGAAGCACCTACTTGTCACCCGACGCAATCCCAGTCATCAGGATGACAACAAAATCACCATAGACAGATAAGAGGTTCAGTAAAATTCTACAGCTCACTAACACACAACCAGCAACAGGCATGCCTCAGAAACACATAAGCATATATATATATATATATATAGGTGGACCAAGCCAAACAAGCAAACCTGACCATACCATGGTGTAAAGCTCCTCAGACAGCTTGGAGATGCTGGCCAGTCAACTAGAGGTCCATCAAAAAAACATATGGTTGACTCTAACACTCTTCTCAATGGCAGAACAATCCAGTCCTATAATCAAAACCCTGACCATATCAAAATAGCCAGGATCAACACACATCACAAAGATAAACAAATCACCCAGAGATTCTTCACCTCGATCAGCATCTTCAACTTTATCCTAGTATTTACTGGAGGGCGTCCCCTACCAGCAACCCGCTTCACCTGACTTCTACTAGCTGTCCTTTAAGATAAGAATCACATTCTCCAAAGAGTGCACTACCGCCATAACAAGACTAGACTAAACTACCGCTATAGCAAAGACACTAGACTCTTACAGTACCATTCACATTTGTGCAACTCTCACTAACCACTAATTAAAATTCCTGACAAGGCGCTACCCTCAGGATTTCCCCTTTCTCACACATAAAACCTACCGAGACGCTACCTCACTTCAGTTGCATCACAAAACGCAATCTCCATGACCTAAACAGCGCTAACTAAAAGCACTGATAGAATGCACTTCTAAGTGGCGCTACCACCTAACCAAACTAATCTAAACAGAGAAACTTCCTACTGTTAATACCAACGGAGGCGCTACCTCCCTAGTATCTTCACAAAATAACTTGCATACAAATTACCCATACTTGTCACAACCATTCTTTTTTCTCATTCACTCACAACTTTTCTATAAGTGATTGTACATGTGACATTTGTTCCTTATTATTTCACCTTATTTAAATTGAAACCTTGTCTGGCACAAACCAGATCTGTAATAAGGTAGCCAATGTCTGTTTTAGACAATAAATGGTATTGGCCTGACCATCTAAAAAAACTCGTTTTTGCTAAAACGTTTTTGCTACAAGTCCATGTTGTACTTTAACAACCTACAACCTAAAAATCCTCAAAAGGTTATACTATCACACTTGGGCATGAATACTACTAGCACGCATACTTCATATTACTATACAATTTATATATCATATGTAGTAGTAGTATTTCATTTATAGTCCTTTTTGCTTGGTAAACCTCGAACATGCTACATCTATGCAAAACATATTTCATGGAATGCATTCATATCACCTTTTACCCGCGCTCAGTCAACCAGCAGAAAAAGAAAAAATTCTCACTACGCATTTAAATACTAACTTCTTCATTTGGAATTACCAAAAACATAGTGGAATAATAATAAGCCTAACTTCCTAAATCACCCAACAGATGGCCGCTACATGACACCTCGCTTCGAAATGGAGCAGCATTTCCTAGATTCCTGTGCCTTCCACTACCGGCATACACCGGCACTGCTTCAGTGTCATGTTCCACAAATAAAGCGGATTCCTGTGACTTAACTCGTCAGCGTTGGTCGCTCACATATGCCCCAAATGAGCGGAGCGACTTGTACACTTCCCCTCTTACAGCGATTATCTCTGCAATGCATCCAATATGAAAATCAGAAGTCTTCGAGGCCCTTCAGAAACCCTGTCTTCCGTATTACGCAGCGTAAAACATCACGTTGCGTAAGCCAAGCAAAGTCCTTTACTCGATCCAAACACACAGATTCCTGGCGCAGCTTCAAAACGGCCTCTGCAGAATGCGGGGAACGTAGAGTTCTGATGCTT
The DNA here is from genome assembly GCF_040938575.1 of Ambystoma mexicanum. Taxonomy (NCBI): domain Eukaryota; kingdom Metazoa; phylum Chordata; class Amphibia; order Caudata; family Ambystomatidae; genus Ambystoma; species Ambystoma mexicanum. The sequence continues at coordinate 1,044,554,530 of NC_090936.1, forward strand.
CGCCGATACCCCCATCTGGAACGTAACGTCATCACAATTGAATGTGACACAGATGATGAAGGTACCTCTGCACTGTCGCATGAAATAACGGCCGTTCACTAGTGCCGCCTTGGACAAATGTCAAACGTTCACTTCAGCCGCAACTGTAAAACCGTTCATTTTAACATTAAACAACGCTTTCTTCAGCGCTTACTCCAGCCACGCATTAAATGCTTCTATCGCTCTTTTAAACATCTTCTTCAGCTACACATGAAAAATGCTCCTCTTATGTAGTGAAGCATACCAACTTTGACACGTCCCAACACGGCTTTTCATACTTTTTCCTCTGAATATGTTGGTGCTGCTAAACCGTTCTCGGCCCTCTCCACCTTCTGCAAGCTATCACAATACACACACGGCCACGACAGTCACTTTAAACACAATTCTGAGGCTGCAGCTGCATATACATCACGAACTTGCAGCTTTTCATAGTCCCATTCACAGATGGCTCCAGCATCGCTCGCTGGGCGCAGGCACTTCAGCTCCCATAGGTGGGACACTTGCAGGGTTGGCAGAGCAGCCTGCAGGCGGGGCCCGACCTTCCCGCTTAACATAGGCCAGTTCCTCCTCTGACACAGCATACCCAAATTATGGAGGGCAGTATATACCACTGATACTACCAGGGGCACCCTTAATTAAAGGACTCTTTCCAGGTTCACTTCCTTCCTGGGCTACCCCTGTCTCATGGGCCTCTTCCTGCTTCTTTCCCAAGGCGCAGCACTCCCAGGGCTAAGGCCTAGGCTGCTGCATTTATCCTTAATGGAACTTGTGAACCCTTCCTCCCGTGACCACCCTGGGTGATGGGTTTGCTTACTTGGTCCTTGGGGGCGGTGTCATCTGTTTTCTTCTGGTCCTGATTCAACCTGCACCCCCCCGCAGCAGGCATCTTGAATCAATTACTTCTTCACTTCTTCATCACATTACTTAGTTTCTCTTCATCTTCCTTTGCCATGGGTTCCTTTTTTTTTTTTTTAAGGCATCCTCGTCGCCATTGTTATAAAGCTCAGTTCAGGCAGCTTTAGGTTACTTGATAAGTTTACTTCATTTCTTATGTTACTGTTACAGTTACAAGATTCAGACATAAGCAATAAGGAGAGAGAAAGACCAAGACACCGGCACCCATCACCCAGGGAGGGAGGGCTCAACTGACACCAAATAGAACTCTCATCACAGCATTCTCCCACTCATGCATCAACATTCCACAGGCACTCTGGTGACATCATAAATCACATGACAAACCACATCAGACTAACCAAGCACATCACAACACATCTTCCCCCTTACCAAACACACTTGCAACAAAAGCTTCACAACACTTATAGTTCTAGTTTTAGCACTGTTTTACGTATGTTTGCAGATAACCATTGATATCTGACACGTCATATTTAACACGTGATTTAACAATGTCAAAGTTTCATTTTAATATTTAGTTTTATTTGTTTAATAGTGTGCAATAATCTCTCTGTTTATAATTCTACAGAGCATAAAAATGTGACAAAAGAAGGAGATTACTCATGTTTCCCCTTGAGCAGGTTCAAATAAATCAGTGACTGTTATGTTAACAATTACAGAGGCCAGTCTACTGACTTGTGAAATTGAATTGCTATTGGGTAGCTTAGCCAGAGAGGATGCAAAGATGTACAGCTAGCTGGTCCTTCGATATAACATCTCTAATGTCTAGCTTGGACCCAATGTGTAGCCAAAATTTATTTTAAAGCCCAGTTACTTCAATCAAAACTTAATTTTGTATTAACATCGAGAAAAAAAGGCTAAAGAAAATGAAGGGTGGGGCGAATTCTCCACCAGCCATAAGTATGATTCTAACATGTTTGGTAAGCAGTATGATAAGGTTTGCGGTGAAGCTTATTTGGCACAATTTGAGAGACCGTGGGAGAGCCATTAGGTAGACGGCAAGGCTAGGCAATACAGCAGAGGAATTTGTCCCTTGTGAGTTAGGTACTTTCGATATACTACAACAGATTTGTCAATGTTGTGGCGCAAGCTCCACAAGAATTTGCGAAAACCAAAAAGATCAGCACATGCAAAAAAAAAAAAAAAAAGAACAAGTGAGTCACAGGAAACCTTTATAATGCCACAAATGAAAGTTGGGTGTACAGTCTGCCAAACACTTGTGGCGGAAATAGGGAAAGTTGAAACCCGAAAAGAAATGGTGAATGGGGGTCAAACCATCCTGTTAGAAATCAACCCCGAGTTCTGATGGCAAAAGGGAGAGACTGTGTAGTAATTGGCTCGGTGGAAAATGTCAGATAGCTATGTTTCCCTAAATCAAGCGTTCATGAAGACAAGGTATAGGAATTCCAAGGAGAGGCATGTACAGAACGGCACTACAGCAACAACACCCCAGAAAGGCAGAAAAGGGAAAATGAATACTAATAATAATAGAATTCCCAGCCTAAGAGAGATGTCTGAAGTCTGTAGTGTTACTGTTTACATATAATGTTCCGATTCTTACATATGTAACATTTGAAAAGAGTGATGATCTTCTAAACAAATGCATCTTCATGACTCGAAATTCAAGAGGGATTTTGTGCAATAATTAGGGAGGACCAAATTGATGCTGCAAAGATTCATTGATTCAGAGTTTTCATTAAATCTGAATTACATTTAACCACCATTACCTGGCTGTAGGATTGCTGACAATTGAACACAGGACATTGCCACTAAGCGTCTCATAGATGTCTAGCAACTAGGAGACTAAAGGGAAACATAGCATGCTTTGCCAGAGTCAGTGGCAGCTGGTGAATTGTTTGATTGGTGGGGCGTAAAACCTTCACAGGAATTGACATGCTTGACTGAGCTTACCATGGAAGACTGATCCATCCAAGGGGGGGGTTTGGTGGGTGCTCTTCACCAGTGAACGTATTTAAAATAACCGGTTGAAATTATGTATTTTACAACACACTTTCTGTGAAAAATTGTGCAAAAAGCCACACAGTTTGCAATCGGCTTTGTATGGTAACACATGAAAACATTCAATAGACGCAAGTCACCAACAGTGCACATTTTCACACTGCCTTTTCATGCAATATAGGCCAGTATAACAAAAAATGTTCATGAAGGCCGTGCCCAAACATCCCCATGCTGGCTGCATCACTACATGCCAGTATTACCATATAAGAGCAATTTCTAGTTGGCTTTCACATAACGCAACTTAACAAGGTCAGTAAAAATACTATAAGAAAACCTGCCCTTGCTGGCTGTGCCTATATGTGCCAGTATCCCCACATAAGAACATATTACTGTTCTTTTTGCCAGTAAAAATGCCATTCTACAGTAAAAACACATGTCCAGACTGGCTGCACCAATGTAAATCAGTCTAGTCAAATAATAACACTTATGTTTGCTTTACTCTTAATGCCAAGTAAAAAATGCCATGCAACAATAAGAAATTATATCCTGACTGGCTGCATCAATGTAGGCCAGTCTAGCCATGCAAGAACACTTATTATGTTTGCTTTATCCATGATTCCCAGTAATAAAAATGCCATTAAGAATATATGGGCAGCCTGGTACAACCAAAGTAGGCAAATCCTGCCAAGTAATAACACTTATGATATTTGCTTTGCATTTGGTTCCCAGTGAAAATGCAATGCTACAATAACCCCTCGACACTACAGCAATCAGGGGCCCACTCCCAACCCCCCCATGTACACACAAACAAAGCATTCACACATCTAATAACTTATCTCATTCACTCACGCAAACAACATGCACACTCTTATTTGGATGCACACAAACATACACTCTTTGATTCACATGCACAATGACAGATACAAACCCTTGAATGCACCCATACTATCATTCAAACATAAATACATGTAAACACACATAAAGGCTGCTTTTCTTTAGCTTCATCTCCAGTCTAGACACCACCAGTCATATAGACTATCAGCCTCCAGTAACACATTAACAAGAAGTGCAACGCAGAGAGAGCTTCCTCGTTCCTGAGTGCATGTGCAGTGGAGCCAGAGCGCTTCCAGGAGGATCTACATGTGTAGGGAGGGATAGGAGTGCCTCCTAAGCACATTTAGATCTGCAGTTTTCCCCAGCCTGCATCCTCAATGGGCCATGCAAAGCTGGGAAAGAAAAACGATCCAGACATGCATGGCCCATTGGTCATGCGTACTGGGAAGCAAACTGCCAAAGGGAAACCGTGTATCCCTTTAACAATTAATTCAGTCCAGCCCATGTGCGCTTTGGAGTGCTCAATCTTTTCACTGGGCTGGTTTTTGATCCTCCTTAACAGTGGCAGATCTGTGCCCCATCACCTATTATGGATCAGTCGCTCCTGCCCAGATTTCCCACAGTCTGAGCAGCAAGTACATAATCCAGATGGAGTCTTCAGGAATAATGGTCCCTTCATTTGGTCATAAGATACAAAGTCATTCACACAGGATCAGCAAAACACAAATGTGAACATTCAGATATTTGGCTGGAACATCAGTAACATGAAGGGCATATAAACCGGGTAAATTGGATACGAATATTGTCATTAACATGCTTCCAGGAAACCTGGACCCAGGAAACCTGGACCTTAAACCCTGAAGTGATTGAGGGTTATATGAACCTTTAGATACCAGCTGCAAAGGGAAGACATGGACGACCCAGTGGAGTGCTTCTAACAGGACAGGAGAGAGTTACATGCTAAGTGTGAACCCTTAAACACAAGCTCAGTGGACATCCAAGCACTGTTTGCAGTTACCCAGTTATGGACGAAATTAGGCCAAAGAGCATAGAATGGTTGGGCCTTTGGGGATAGACCTGCGAAGGCAATTTTTCTAAAGGGGGATAAACCTAGGCACATTGATTACATCTTGGTGAATTTTATTAAATGGAATTATCTTAAGGGTTTTTCAATATCGCAAAGGACGGAGAGTGATCGTAGCCCTCAAATACTAGATGTGGAGTTAAAAGAGTTAAAAAAAGCACAAATAATAGTGCAGTGTATGTTGGGCATCTATAGATTTTTCAAAATGTTATATATAGTCATTTTAAATGATAAACATTAGCTTCATATTTCTATATTGACATTAAACAGTTTTGCATAACTGTGAAAGACTAGTACTTGTTATGCCCATCTCCAGTAAGAAAAGAAGAACATGCAACTCATATTAAAAAAAGACCTAATTCATCCTAGACATATGTTCGCATATATAATTAACTAATTATTTTTATAACAACTCTACGTAAGAGAAGTTTCATCCTAGACATATGTTTGCATATCTAATTAATACATCTTTAATAACACACTCTAAGCACAGATCAGGATTCGAATCTGTGTTGCTCTGCACTGTCTTGATTCCAAGAAAAGCAAGTTGCCCCTGAGCCATCCTCCAGGCCCCTCCTCTGCATAGATAGTCCAATCTGAACAAACCATGTTACACCGGGGAATTTGACCATTATTGACATCTGTTTAAGCATCACGTTGGAAATTGAGCAAGTAGGACCTGAAGCCCCCCAGAAGTCTTTAGTTCGCAATTCTGGTACAGAGTGTGTGCAGGCATTCTCCTCTTGCATGTTACGTCAGGTGACCTTTAGGAAGCATTGATTGAAAGTATGTAGGGGACTTTGCAGCCACCATCTGGATAATTGAGCCTTGGTTATCACGCAAGCTATACCTATGAATCACCTGTGATTTTCCTAATATGACCCATTATTCCAAAGGTATGACGTTCATTCATCGCCTGTTTTTTTGTCGCAGCACTTTATCCCGAAAAAAGGTTTGCCTAAAAAAAACATCGACAAATATGGCGGAATTGGGAGGGCATATAAGGAGTAGGGTGGGGTGGTGTATAGGGAATAAATAATAGGGGGGTGGGAATTGGGGAGGACCCCGAACCCAAAAAAAAAATGGATGCATTTTTTCAGCAAATCATTTCCGGCCAAAAGTGCTGAGAAAAAAAAACAGGCGAATGAACATAGAACCTATTCCAAGAGAACAAACTTCAGGCAACATCGTGATAGACTCACCGAAAATCTCTTGAATAGCTTCTCAAACGTCGGTCCAAAAGGCCTGCATTAGAGGGCAGTTTTATGCCATGTGTAAAAATTAGAAACTCCAGAGACACATCTATTGCATTCACCAGTGTAGTCTTTGTTGAATCTTACCAGTGTGCTAGAGGTATAGCTAGACTGATGTCGAAACTCAAACTGCAATATCCCTAGCTCCCAAATTGTTGAATCTGTAGCGGGCATCTTTAGCAGAAGAGAGTTTACCTGTTTCTGCGAGGGAGACACATCTTATATTACGTCCCAAACAGAAGACTCTTTGTGGCTCATGTAGGCCCTAATCTATGTTAAACATTGATAATAAATATTAGCTAAAGCGCTGGCTTGGCGTTTGCAACCCTTGATTCCTTGTGTTATTTGGCCGCTTTAGGCTGGCTTTGTGACAGGAAGATCCCCAGCTGATGATCTGTGCACCTATTTACTTGCGAGTGATGTGTGAATGAAGCATAGATTGATGCTATTTGCTAGACAGATGTGTTTCTTGCAAAAATAAAACATTAATTCACTGCTGCCGACAATATGCAAGGACTTTCCTAGTCTTGACCACATTGTTGAGTTCTCTTACATTCCATTTGGCAAACCGAAGTGGTGTTGATGCTTAACAATTACTTTCATATTTGATTCCTTGACGTAGTATAAAATAGTGGTTAGGACGTACGTATAATTGTGCGCATTCCTCAAATTAGTCACACAATGGTGTGTCAACTACTCATAACTTATTTAGCAAAAGACGATCCCACAACAACAAAAAGGTTCCCAACCCCCAGCCCATGGAAATTCCACAAAATGACCAACTATAAAACTATAACAAGTAAAAAGAAATGGCAAAAAAGAGCAATGAAACTAGCTAATTCATAACACTAAAGCAGGTGTATAGAGACTCCACTGCAGTGGCCTAACGAGCTTGGAGGTGGTGGGGGGAAAAGCTTGCCCCCCAGTGGCTCTTTTAAGAGCCAGATCGGGATATAAGGCAGCAGGACACCTCTCCCGTTCGGCACCCTCGTTGAGAATAAGGGTTCCGAACGGGAAAGCTGTCACGATGGCAAGACAATGTTCTGAAATGACAAGTCGGTCCCAAGATCTGCAGACCCCATCAGCGTGAATGCAAAAATCCCGCTTTTGCTTCGGTCTGCCTGTGAGGGGGTCTGCAGGATGCGGGACCCGCTCTATCGTTTCAGCCTTTTCAGTGTATGTTCGAGCTCCAGGAGAGCAGAGCGCAGAGCGGCTCTCCCAAGGACCTGACATGTTGCTCTGTATCAACAGAGCATTACATTGGAAGTCATTAGACAATGATGGGAGGAAGGGGATACTATTAGCAGGTACTTTGGGCCTCATTACAAGTATGGAGGTAGCCATGCCGCTGCTAGCGGCATGGCTACCCCCATATTGGGTACCGGGTCCGGGTCCCGGAATAGGGAAGTACCGGGCCATTCCTACCTTGGAGGGCCCAGTAATTCCCCTTCCCGGGAACCCGGACCCTGTACATCCCCATTCCCATTCGAGCCCCCATAGGTCTCAATGGGAATGGGGAGGATGCAAACAACGGGCCTGTTAATGACGGGCCTGTTGTTTGCATCCTGGTCTGCTCGCGGGACCCGCTAAGGACGCCTGGTGGGTCCCGCGAGGAGACCTCGTATTGGAGCGGTAGAGGGATAACGGGGCCGGCATCCCTACTGGCCCCGTTATCCCTCTACTGCATACGGCCCTTTGTCCCTTAAGAAATGTGAATGGTGTGATCCGAAATGAGAAGTGTGCATAATGCTGCATGCTTTATGAAATAATTACTATGGCTTTAAAACCCAAGGGGGATTTGTTAGGCTCATATTAATCTGCATGATGCTATTGTGACTTTGATGCAGGATGGGGAGAATAAAACGAAAGCCATTCTCGTATTGCTCAACGTATTTCTATGACGATGTATATAGTGTAAAGTTAGTTTATTATGAAATGCTAGTTTGTTATGGAATGTAGTTTGCTTCAAAGGCATTGCTATAAATTTGTTAAGCACATGAATTGCACAGCAAAACCTTAATAAGTTTCTATATCAACTAAACCAGGGAAGATGTGTTCAGTTGCTTAAATTGTCCACATCACGGTTGATTGGGGGCGTGTGAATGATACCGTATGGAATTGCGCGCATTGCATTTGGGGGAAAAAGTAGCAGGACTTTTTCGTGGTTCTGGTTTCTAGATAGTTTTGTGCATCTTTCGGTGTGGTGAAGAAGTGTGCCCTGCCCAGGTGTAGCATCTGTTGCTTGGTTGGGAAGAGCATCTGATATTGGATCCATTTATTTCTCAGCAGCTTTTGGACTTCAAGAAACATTTTCAGAGCAGCTTGTTCAATGGAAATGAAATCTCGGTAGACCTGTGAGATCCTCTCTAACTGCCATGAGGGTCAGATCTCTGTCTCTATAACTAAAGATGCAGGCTATGATTGGTTTAGGTGGTTGTCCGGGCACCAGTGTAGGCACCAGGGTATGGAGAGCACTTTCAATCATAAAGTGTGGTGAGAAAACTGTTTTCCCTAAATTCTTCAGTAAGGTTCTGTTCAAGAACAGTTCCAAGAGTTCTTGAGCTGCTGTTTCCAGTATCCCAATATGCGGATGTTGTTGCGCCTAGAGCAGGATTCTTGATCCTAATTCTTAACCTTGGTCATGTTCAATGTCTTTTTTATTTCTTTTTATGTTGGAACACTGTAATTTAAAACAAAAACCAGAAATCAGCCCATTCAGAGAGGAACACTGTATTACTCTACATTGTCAAAACCATCCGGGCAGTGAAGCAACTTATTTCGGAAAACACCGCTCCTGCATCAAGAATCAGGTGCCAGACAAACCTTTGGTGGAACATTATGCATTCAAAAAGCACACCAACCTGGAGTTAAAATGGTTTGTCCTGCAATTGATCTCCCCGCAGAAAAGAGGAGGGGACATCAATAAACAATTGATCAAATGTGAGCAAAGATGGATACATTGGCTAGACACCGTAAACAAAGGACTTAACCTTACAGTCGAATTTAGTCATTTCCTCGGTATCTGATTAAGTTCTGGCCCATGGTCCTTTTCTGAGCAACATTTTGGCACCCGGTCCATCACACTGCATGTCAGAGCTGTCTAATCCAAACAGCTCCTTCATGGTGCCTCACACACGATTTTTCTGCATTACCATGTCTTTCTGTGCTAGCAGATCATCACAGAGACCCGGCATTTTCAATGGCCAGTAACATCTGTTAGGGAGAATTCTCATAAATGGCTAATTTCCCTTACCTACTCAATCCCTCAGCAGCTTTCCTGGATTTCTAGGGTTTATTTTTTTCACCTGGTAAGAGTGTGATCCTTTTTCCCACTCTTACATGTGTTTTGCTATGTGTATTTCTACTTTTTGTGTGATCTTGGGCACTGGAGTCTCACCTACTCCATGGAACCATATTTTCATGTGTGTTACACAGCACCTTCAGTGCAATGACACAGGGTTGTCTTTTAGACTTCCCACTGACTACATTTTTCTGGGGCTGACTACTGTCCCCCAGAAAAGATAAAATTGCCAATAACTTTATTTAGTCACTTTAAACCACAGACCCAGTACACCCCATCTTACATGGAGTATTGGAAAGGGCTAATTCTTATCCCTTTTTGTCTGTGTCTCTCGGAGCATTGTTTTGCTCCCTTTACACTAAGACTTGGCTGGTGGCAGTGGAATTTACCCTATTTTTTATACTGCGGTTATCTTAAATAACCATGGTATTGTTTTAGGCTATTATTGTCATGATCTCTGCTTCCAAAAGGTCAGGGTTTTCCCAACTCCCTTGGAAGCAGATCCATAACCCAGGTTCCGAGGGCCAACCAGTCCCAATTGGGACCTTTTGGACCCAGTCCTGGCGCCAGTGGCACCAGGCTCATAAATGTGCCCAGTCCCAGCGCTGGAAGCGCCGGGCTCATAATGCTTCGGTGGACTTACCCGTAGCAGACCATGCTGCTTACTTGCCTGCCAGCTGAGCCACTGATCCTCTTCTGTTTGGAACTACTTTTCCTGTTGGGTGGGGCAGGAGCCACTCCCTAGATTCAGAACACTGGAACTCTTCTGGAAAGCAGGAACTCTTTTCTTACCTAGGCGTGGCTGTGGAAGGAGACACCTAAGCACTACAGGAGGCTATTTAAACCACACCCGGTGGATGAATCTTGCTTTGCGTTCTTCTGCATCCTCTGCAGCAGAACGCTCATCGTGTCTTCTGCATCGGATCCTGGGCCTAAGGAAAAAGGCTTACCATCCTGAATCCAGTCTTCAGCAACATCTATAAAGACAAGAAAGAACAGGTTAGAATTCCGGCATCTGAAAGACAAAGGCTTACCTACTCTTCGTGCGCTCCGGAGGTCTTCACACTGCATTCTGGCATCTGAAAGACAAAAGCTTACCGACTCTTCGCACGCTCCGGAGGCCTTCGGCGCTGCATCCTGCATCTGAAAGACAAAACAAGGTGCGTTTAAAGACATTGGGGAACTTTGATACTCACGTGCCATTACTCCTTTCCACACCAACCCCAGTGGGTATTCCGGCACCCTGCAGCCGCTCCGAACTCGTACCTGCGAAATAAAAGACAGTTAGAGCGCATCGTGAAGCAGGCAACAAGCGCTTACTAACGTGCTTCCAGGCGCTTCTATTCATCATACGGACTCCATCTTCAACTCACTTCAGCCCGTCATCCGCCATCGCCGGAACCTGCAAAACAAGAGACATCATTGCTAAAGACTTTAAAGACAATAGAATTACTCGAAACTTACCGTTCGTGCAGTAAACGACGGACAGCAGTCCTCTGAAGTCAAGAGGCCTGCGCTACCGATCCAGTGAAGAAACTGGTTACAGCACCCTGCCCCGAGGCAGATGGAGAGCTCGGCATTCACTTACCTAAGGTGAGAGCGTTAACCTTTGGGGGTCTACAGGAGAGCAAAAAGGGAAGAGATAGGGACACCCCAATAACCCCAGTTCATTAATCCCATATTTTCTGTCTGCAGACATCTTACTCTTGAAGTCAGGCATACAGTGCACAGAGGTCCAGCCCAAAGAGCCAACCGGGTGCTACACATCACCTTTGAAGATACGGTAGTCGCCCAGTCAAGACCGGCGCCTCTGCGAGAATCAGGTGAGCGTTACAATTATATTAGCCTCAAAACTGAACCCGCTTGACCATATATACTTTATTACGGTATTTCTTTTTGTAAATGTCTTTCTCGTGTTTTACTCAGCGCGCCAAACCAGGTTTGGTCCCTTTGTTCGCCGACTTTTCGCGGGCTTCTGCACAGAAGCCCTCCTTAAGGCACCTGAAAGTCTGGGTAGGCAGGATGTGAGGCAGGGGTTTTAGGACCCCTGCCATGGGTTCCCTTGGTAACCCAAGTCGCACTCCTGTTTGATTGGCTGGGTGACTGTCCTTACCAGGACAGCCAGCCTGCTGTGGTATTGACAGCCAAGCTGTATGAATGGGGGAAAGCTGCATAAAAAGCAGGTCTCTGGGACTGGAAGAGCAGAGTCGCCACTGGAACGAAAGAACCTACGAGGAGCTGATGGACGAGGACCTCTACCACGACTGAACCGCCCGGTGAAGCCCTGCTGCAGTTCCGAATCTTCAGAATCCGACGACAGAGAAGATCCTCCAGGAAACTTCTTCCCTTGAGCTGGTGGGACCAACCAGTTCGCCCAAACTACAAGCCAGGACCCCTCCTCTGGTTGAATTCGCTGTACAGAGCTACAGTGGGCCGAATAGCCAGGAAGGTCGGACCCTGCTTGGGTTTTAAGGAACGCACCTTTTATTTGTTGCTTTGCTCTGCTGCTGGTTTCTTCCCTGGGTAGTGCAGGACCCTCCAGTCTTCCTACTTCTGATCAGTCCGACATTCGCTTCAGGAACCGTGAGCCTGCAGGAACTACTAGGAACGTCTGCCTCATCTACAGCTCCCTCTCTGTTTTAAGGTACTGTGCAAATCCGGTTGTTCGTTTCGTTCAGCCGCGGTGAAAGTGTTTGAAATCTTTCTCCAATCCGAGGGCTTGTCCTTCTCTTCTCTGTGGACTAACATTTCCACCAACCAACTTCGTCCGGAATCCGTGGCACAAACTTTACCGCAAACTACACTGAACTGTATTATCGTAAGCAAAAGACTTTTGAACCATTGACTTTGGCCCTAAGCTTTTTCTATCTGATTGTATCATTGTAGCCTCTCTTGTTCAATTGCCCTGAGTACTTACCTGTTGGTGTGATTCAATTTCTGTTAACTTCTGTCTTTCCCACCCTTTTAAATTGCTGGAGTGCCATTTTGCTCCCACTTCATTTTGTGAGCTTAACTTGTCTGGAATTTAAGGGGAGTTGTGTGGTGTATTAAGACTGTGATTTTTAAACTGCTTATAATAGTGAAATGTTATACAACTGAAGAGTGAAATAAATGTATATTCTTTTACTTGAAAACCTTGAGTCAGTGTTTGCCTGAATCATAGTAATTGCTGTCTTTTGTGTAACTATTTGATACTGCTCACTTACTCTTGAGATAAGTCTGGCTGCTCAGCCACTGCTACCACTTTAACTGTGTAGTACAGGCTTGTACCGAAGGTGAAATTGTACTGTCACTTGTAGTCTTAATTGTGTGTGGTGTTGCAAAAAGGTACTGCATATAATTCTGCCTAACAACACCCCAGTGAGAATAGGAACCATTCAATGAGTACTAGCACCATCTTTGCTGGGGTCCACCATACCATTCCAAATTATAACGCCAAGCTTTTGCCAATTGTCCAAAGTTAATTTCCTAAATTGTAACATCAACCAGTTGACTATTGTTCAGTGATACACGGTACGTGCTGCCCCCATGGGCTGTAATATCACCAATGTTAATTTGAATGTATACAGTTATGCTATCCCCCTGTCCTGTGCTAACATATTTGAGTGTTGGCGAGCAGGCAACTCCTAAATTGTAACTTTAACCTGTTGACAATTGTTCAGTGACACTTTGCACTTTTTATGCACCAGTGTTAATTTTAATAATATACAGCCATGCTATTTTCAATTGCTTGTGACAACATGTTTGATTGGCTCTTTGTTGGTCCAACTGTCATCATTACTGTAGTAAGAACAGCAACTATTCCATTTAGCACCATTGTCATCTTTACTTTGTACTTTGTACTACCATGCATTTTCGAAGTTGTAATATCAAACGGTTATTAATTATTGATTGATACATAACTTATACCTATTGACCCTCACGGGCTGCAATAGCACTGATGTTATCTAGATTGCATACAGCTATGTCATCCCAAGGTTTTGTTCCATGTATTCATTACGGGTCCCCTTCCGCTACAACGATCAGATCAGCCGCAGCGGTAAATATTTTTATTAACCTTCCGACACTATTGAGTCAAGCTGAATACATTTGAAATTATCAGTAAATATTTTCCAGGAATGGCAGACCCATAACCTTAAACCAACAACACCATTCCAACATGGCTGCCACATTCAGCAGCCCGGTTCATGCACGACGGCCATCTGTTACCATGGATACGGCACGGCTATACACCGCGGCACAGCCCCATCACTCAACTCTGTTACTGATTGCACGCCTACGGTTGGTTCGAACATCATGGTGACGAAAACCACAGTTAGAATTTTTTCCGCTAGGATGCTCTGTCCCGAGAGCACACATGCGAGGCTGATGATTCAGACCCATGCACACAAGCTACCTTTTGCGGGCATGGAACAGATCAGGCGCCTCCCCATACAATACGTCCCTGCGGGGGTCCTATATCATCTTCATTCAAGCCTGCATGTTAATCATCTTTATACCAACACCTACACAGTGCACCATCCATCTGCCTTTTGTAGGTCACCATGTTGGTATGATTACACCCATACTGGGTTCACAGACCAGATGCCAGACATCCACTCGGATTAGATCGATAATCCAATCAGGTTCCTTCAAGGGAGCCCACAGGTGCCCTGCTCCATCCATATGGGACACCTAGTACCTCACTAACCACAAGGTACACACCAAGTTCACCCAGCCCTCCTCTCCGCCTGGGTCGCACGTATCTGTGGTATACGCACCCGGTGCACGAAGATGCCCTTCACATGTTTTACACCCACTTGACGCAAACACCACCCGGTGCACTGAGATGCCCATTGCATGTTCTACACAGATATGCATGATCTTGACACAAATACCACCTGACCAATCCTTTTTGTCCCCACAGCTTGCAATCGATTAGGCCATGACAGACCCATCTCCATCGGGACTCTGTTCAAATGATATAAGCAGAGTCCCACACTTTGTTCCCCGAGGATCACAGGGTAAGCACCCCCTCCCAAAGGGGTTCTCAAAATAATAGCAATAATAGCTTGTCTAAATTTTTACAATGAGATACCCGAATGGACCATCAGTGTCTGACTCCACTGTTTGTCATTCCATAGATCAATCATGTATTGTGTTTCACACCATTCTTTTCTCCGTCCTGATGAAGGCCACTCCATCCTGAGCACCATACAACGCTCACTGGCAGCCCAAACACACCCGTCTCGATAATCCCGTTCACAGTGTGTAATGTCAACACCGTCATATGCCAGCAATGTGAACCAGCATACACCACTAGTCATGGGGCCCCTGGACAAAAATGGGACCCATCTGTAGTGTATACTATGTTTTTGTAAACATTTTCTCAGATGTTCATAATCAATGGTCTGTTTGTGTCCTGTGTAACTATAATCAATGTGTGATGTCAAAAACTCAGTATGAGTAAAATCTTTTTATAATAATTCTTCTGAGTTACTAGACTTTTTGTCCATTCGGGACGGCCTGACCAATTGTGTATTGCATAATTTCACTCACCTTGGCAGGTCAGTCCCATAGTAGATACCAAGAGGCATGAACCACATAAAATCATTAAAGTGGCTAGTAACCTGAATTATGAGTCCGGCAACCAGACAAATGAAAAAATCGATCACGTAAACCTACTCAAGGAATGCAAATATCCACCACCAGTGCCTGCCCTTATTTGCGCTGGAAGCACTCGACAAATCCTGACATGCATTGGCAACACAATCTAAAACACATTTTTGGTCAGTAACCAGATGTATTTTCAGAAAGTTCTGTGCAAATAGAGGGATTCAACCACCATATCCATACACCTACAGAGCAGAAAATATGACTAAAATCATATTGAGTATCCGAAGCTTAAAGTGAGATTAAAAGATTTTGAAGCTTGGGGGTACCTTTCCAAAGTGAATGGGCTTCACTAGTTCCCCTGGTAAAGAAAAGCAGATGGGACCTGGAGATTTTGTATCAACCTCAAATGGGTAAAGTAAAGTTTGATCTTCGACACACCCAATGCCCAGAATAGACAATCTGGAGGAATGACTTAAGAATGCGAAATATACCTCAACACTACACCTTACAAAACAATATTAGCAGGTCGCCTTGGCTCCTGTAGCTAGTGAAAACCACATACACTTGATGGCCTTCATAATTTTATGGTAATACCATTGATATTGAATATTATTATTATTATTATTATTATTATTATTATTATTATTATTATTATTATTATTATTATTATTATTATTATTAGGGCATGTATTGAGAGTGGAACTATCTTAGGAAATCAACAGAGTGCTATAAAATCGTAGAGGGAAGAGCACAATGAGGGAAGCAGAGAAAAAGTGAGCCATTTGCATCAAGGGATTGTGAGGTGTCTCACCCGCTAGTCCTCAGGGTACTGTCATCCAGGTGGCCAGGAGACGGCCATCGCTTTTGGATCCAATTCCTGGGGGTGGACCAGTGCAGGAGGATCATCGAGTGAGGGTTTTTTTGGGAGTGGGAGTGGGACACTTGATGGCCGGACTCGGTATCCCTCTCCCTGCAACAACGTTACCCCATCCTACTCTGTAGGATATATGGGAACTCAACCCCCCCTTTCCCTTCACGAACATTTTCACATGGACAGCCTGCTCTGGGAGAAAACAGACTCACAACCGAGCAGTGAGTGAGGCAAAGAACACAAAGGAACAGCATTTTTGAGACGGCAGCTGAACGAGGCAAGAAAGATGGCAAACCAAGAAGGTTGCACAAGAAGGGAGATAGCATTGACCTTTCCGGCGGAAAGCCAAAAGTGGTCCGGCACTGCAAGTGGGCTCAATCGAAGGTCTCTGTGAGGTATTCAGCCAAGAAGAGGCAGAAGCGAAAGTGAAAGATAAAGAATAAGAAATGTGAATCGAAGTGGTACTGCGCCGGTTTAAGCAAAACCCATCACACAATCGAAAGTCTTTGGTTTTTGATACAATGAGGAAAGCTTGAAAAATGAGCTTAAGTGATCAGAGCCCGAACGAGGCAGATCAGTTGTGAACATTTTGCTAAAGGGGTCTGAGACTGAACGAGGGAGATCCGTGGTCCGAGCCCGAACGAGGGAGACCAATTGTGAACATTGTGCTAAAGGGGTCTGAGCCCGAACGAGGGAGATCCTCGGTCCGAGCCCGAACGAGGGAGACCAATTGCGAACCTGTGAATTTGAAAATCCTAATAAGAAAGGAACTTTGGTGTTTGTTTGTTACGTCAGGCCCTCTGCAATAAGAGACTGTCATTCGGAGAGAGACTTTGGCAGAAGGCCCTGATACCTATGCTTTGAACTGTTTTGTTGTGGCCAAGAAACCGGAGTGTGTGCAAAGCTCAGGCATGCCACCTTGTTCCATGCTGAAAACGTGGGGAAGGGAAACCAACTGCTCAACTATCCTAACATATCATTTCTTGAACATTTTACTTTTGCCTACATTGTTGTTCAATGCCATTTTCATTTAGAAGTAAGGATAGCAATAGGTTTATTAGTATAGGCCTTTTTTATTTTGATGGAGACTCCACTAGGACCGCGTTATTATTATTTGATGGTCGTAGCTTGCTCCCATTCTTATATTTAGGATTAGTTAGGTGTTCAATCAACCCATTGAAGTTCAATAAAAACCCATGAACTGTGACCACTTGTCTCTGTCTTCACTATTTGATACCATGCTTCCTTACACGTGGTGTTAGAAGTGGGATATGATTCAATTGATAAAAAATAAAAATCAATGCTGGTAATCGTCATACCACCAGAAGGAGAAAATAGGATTATTGAACTCCTTGAGTCTGATAGAATATCCACTCTGAAAGAGGCCTTGTTGTCCCAGTTCCAAGTCCCAATTCGCCAACAAGATTTGTTTTTCAAAACTCAGGTATTGTTAGATACTCTTCCAATTTCCCACTATAATATTCAACAATGGGATAGAATAATTTTTCAAATAAGACCCTCACATGTCTTTATTAGACCTCGCACCCTGAATCCGCCCTTTCCGAAACATTCCTTTTTGGTACCAGGCTAGTTCCGGTTCGTGGTCTGTCTGGTTTAGAGATCAAAATACCCAGATCATCTTCCCCATCAGGATCAAGCTTGGAGGAGTCAAACGACTTCGAAAACCCCCTCAGAACAAGTTGAGAACCTTTTCTTTTCTGACTCATAAAGTATTACGGAGGAAACCCATACTCCCCCGGAAGACATGGCCAACCTTGAATCTATCTGTCCCAGGAGCATAGCTCAGCGGCAGCGTGCTCGACTTGGAAACAAGATGACACAGAGCAACACAGGTTCAATCCCTGGGTCCGCGCTTAGAAACCTCTGGGTTTTAAGCGCGTTATAAATAACCTATCATGTCTCATATATCATATCATGGCCCAATTGGCCACACATCAGAGTCATGGCGAAGCCCGTCTTCAAGAAAACGTAACAAAATTAGTCAAGTTACAGGCAAGACTCCTACTACCTCAAGGGATACTACAACCTTATCAGGAAGGCAAAGACATAGGGAATTTCTTTTTGAATTTTGAGCGATTAGCTGAGCAATTGGGATGGGAAGAAAAGCTTTTTTTTTAAATTTGGGGCCCCTATTGAAAGGCGAACTACAGACCACCTACCAGCTACTTGACCTTGCCTAGGGGGCTACCTTTATATCCATAAAAGAGGGACCTTTTAAAAGGGTAGGGCAAACCTGTAACTTCTATCGACAGAAATGAAGGGCCATTAATTTAAACCCCGGTGAATCCCATCTCGAGTTGGGCGTACGAACTAAGAACACAGTATCCTGTCAGATTAACAACAAGACCATGCAAGAATTGGTAGAAATTATCATTCTGGCACAATTCACCAATTGTTTGCCTCCTTTTTTACAGAAAGCAGTGTTTCAGCTAAACTGACCCACCCTAGTCATGGCTGTTGAGACAGCCCAAAACTACTCAAATACCGTAAAACACTGTCACTCTGTACACAGAAGTGAGCAGTGGAAGGATCACAAACCCACTTACCGTTCCCAATGCCATGTACTAGATAGTGGGGGAGGGGTCTCTAATCCAAAACAGTGGATTCAAAAAGAGAGAATTGAAGACAAAAGACCGGACCCAAAAGGTAGAGAGGCAAGCAGGAGAGAGTAACTTAAAGCAATTAAACCTTCACCTCCTACTTGTTTTTCGTGTAAAGAAACTGGCTATCTGGCCTGACATTGCCCTAAATATCTAAAAGAAGAACCTATGGAAATAAGAGAATATGAAAGGGGATGAGTGGGAAAAAACAGAGGCAGATCTAGAAACCTTCAGCATATGTCTTTGCCAATCTTCAACTGACTTTACATATCAAAAAGTGTTAGGCGGAAACCTGTGCAGTTCCCTCTGGGACCACTGCAAAAGATTTAGGACTACAGGTGTTTGGCGGTGAACCCACTTGGTAGCAGTCTGCACCACACAGATTCACTTGGTAGCTGTGGCTGAGCAGTCAGACTTCTCTCAAGAAGAGTTGAGCAATATGTGGAGTATAAAAAATAGGGCAATTCTTCACAGCAAGACAAGCAAACACGCAACGAGGCTTAGTGTAAAGATATAAGGTATTTATTTATAACGAAACATCTATGAAAAACACTATGGCACTTTCACGGCAAACAAATCAAGCACAATTACTCTCCGAAGAAGAAACGATCAATCCCCCTAGCAATATTTCGACAAGTCTAGGTTCCACCGGTAGCACTTATTTTCAGACAGAGGTGTATACCTAAACCTAGATGACACTCTAATATTAGTTAGGACGGGAGAGAAAAAGATAGGCAGGTTATGAAATCAACACAGTTCAATCCTTCGCGGATAAAATGCAAGGCAGGAAGGCAAGAATCACAATAGATCGTAAAGTTCAGAGGCCAGGCTCACTCGGAGAGAGGCAAGGTGCGATGTCCCAAAAAGTCTCTAGTGGAGATGCATTCAAGTCTTTGTAGCAAATTGTTTATCGGCAGATTGAACCAGTTCAGAACAATAAATGAGAAAAGCTTGGAGGCGACCCAACGGAACGGAGAGGATTAAGACACCTCACTCGAACCGATCGAAAGGGAAGCCAAGCGGACACAGTACCTTGTTGTGGAGGGCAGCTCCGGCGGGGGCAGTGGTTCCTGGTGGTGGATGCACGTCGGGTCTTTGCCAAGAGTAGAGATGATCTCGTCGTCGAAGAAAAGTGAGGTCCGGTGCACCACCAGGGAAGAGACCAGCCGCGGACTGCTCCGTCACAAGGCACCACCTTTTGGTCACGGTACAGGGGTAGTGGCTATCCGGTTGCCGAGGTGCTCTGCACGGGAAATTCGACCACTGCGTCCTGAGGCGAATAAAAAGCAAAGGGGACTGGTTGTTCCCACCAGTCAGGGGAAGAGACTCTCCGGCAGGGAGATCTCCTCTGTCGTCGGGAAGTGGTGAGTCGGTTCCGCAGTGCTCCACCGGAGGTGTCGTCGTGCAGGTCGGCTCAGCGTTACCCTCGTCGGATTCTTAGGTCCTGTGGCGACTTCTGAAGATCCAGTCCCAAAAGCCCTGCTTTTATGCAGACAACCCCCATTCATTCAGCCTAGCTGTCAATCAACACATGCTAAGTGGTGAGCGGGAAGGCTCACCCCTTGGGCCAATCACTCCAAAGTGCGACCGGAGTTGGCAAGGCAACTCGGTCCAGGGTGCCTAAAACCCCTCCCGCACCCCTGTGGTAACCCAGACAGAATGGCACCACTTTGGAGGGTCTCTGTACAGAGCCCGCCAAAAGTGGAACAAAGGGCTCGACCTTTGGTTTAGGAGTCACAGAGACGAACACAGACATTATTTTACAAACCGAGTTCTGGCAGAAAATACCATCCGATAAACTTATTTAAGATAAGTAGATCGGTGGTACGTTAGAGATTAACGAGAAAAAGGATCAATCTCTAACAATGGGACGAATCCCATAGGGTTATGTTCGGGGTCGAACATAACAAGTAGTTTCCACTGCCACCAGCCAAAATTCGATGAGGGGGGACGGGACAGTGCCCCCTCGAGTAACAGATCCAGGAGTAATCGAATTACCCCTACTAGTACGTCCACAATAAGATGGTTGGTACCAGTTCTGTTAGTAAATTTAGGTCTAGTAAAGCCAATGGTGACTTTACATGCCCGGGGAGACAGTAGTCAGTCCCCGGGTATGGAGTCTATGGTGGAGGGCCGCTAGGACGCCCCAGTGTTACGGCACGTACGGTGCGGTGTAACACACATAGAAAAACATATGAGACCCTATGGAGTAAAAGACCCCATAGCCCATAGAACACATTGGGCCTCATTACGACCCAGGCGGTAAGGGGTTTACGGCAGCGTTAACAGCGCCGACCCTTACCGCCTGAGTACGAGGTCCCTTAGCGCCATGGCGCTTTTAACACCTGCTTTTAGCAGGTGTTAAAATCCATGGCGCTAAGGGACCATGGAGTTAATTACGCCACCGTAATTTACGGTGGCGTAATTAACGCCTTCCCCACTCCCATTATGCCCTATGGGGCAAAAATGGGAATGGGGAAGGGTAAATGGGGATTGGGGACTTACCGCCCCGCCAAGGTCGGAATGGTGCGGTAAGTCCGCCAACCACCATGGCGTAAACGTAGTTTACGCCATGGTGGTAAAGTCACGGCCCAGGCGGTAACTTACCGCCTGGGTCATAATGAGGCCCATTGACATTCAAAGGAATTACACACATTCAAGTCCAAGAGTGGGAGGAAAAGAGTCTCACTCTTGGCAGGATGGAAAAAAAAAAAACTCCCGAAATCCAGCAAAGCTGCTGGGGGACTCACTAGGTTAGGAAATTCAGCCTAAACAGAGAATTCTCCCTAACACTCGCCCCCCCCCAGACTAAGGGACAGGAGGATTTAATCCACTCCTGGATGAATCTCATACCTCTAGTCGATGACATACATCCTAGAGAGACCATCAGCATTTTGGTGGTGACACCCTGACCTGTGCTCAATGGTGAAATCAAACCCTTGCAGGCAGATCGACCATCTCAATAGTTTTGGGTTTTCCCCTTTCATTTGCATTAACCATCTCAAGGGTTGGTGGTCAGTCTGAATGACAAAAGTAGAACCATACAAGTACGGCCTAAATTTCTTCAGAGCCCACACGATAGCAAAGCACTCTCTTTCGATTGTTACCCACCTTGTTTCAGGATCCTTCAGCTTGCGGCTGATGAAGCAAACGGGGTGCTCCCTACCTTTCCCATCCAGTTGACGGAGTACGGCACCTATTCCTACATTGGAAGCATCTGTCTACACAATGAAGTGTTGGCGGTAATCAGGAGCTCTGTGTACTGGGGCTTGGCAAAGAGCCTTTTTCAGGTTTTCAAAAGCCTGATTGCACTCCTCGTTCCATTTAACCTTTTTAGGAAATTTGGGCGAGGAGATGACATTCAGTGGAGAAGCTATAGTCCCATAGTTCTCTATGAAATTCCTGTAATACCCAGTGAGGCCTAGGAAGGCTATCACCTGGGTTTGAATAGTCGGTGTTGTCCAATTTTGCACAGCTTCAATTTTACTGAGCAAAGGCCTTATTTCTCCACCGCCTACCTCATGCCCAAGATAGACTACCTTACTCTGTCCAATTTGGCATTTGCTCGCCTTTATGGTCAGATTGGCTCGTCCAAGAGCCTGCAAAACATCTCTCAGGTGGGTTACATGTTCTTCCCAGGAATTGCTGAACACTGCGATGTCATCCAAGTATGCCATGCAGAAGTCCTCCATCCCATTCAGAACCTGGTTTACCATCCGTTGAAACGTAGCAGGTGCATTCTTCAATCCGAAAGGCATTACCTTAAACTGGTATAAGCCAACGGGGGTAGAAAATGCAGTTTTCTCCTTGGCATGGTCTGTCAGGGCTATTTGCCAATAGCCTGACGTCAAGTCAAATGTGCTGAGGAACTTGGCGGCGCCAAGTTTATCCACCAACTCATCTGTTCTTGGCAAAGGGTTGGCATCAGTCTTGGTGACTGCTTTAAGAGCTCTATAATCCACGCAGAATCTAAGTTCTTTAGATCCAGCCTTTGGTACTAACACAACTGGGCTAGACCATGGACTAGTAGAGGGCTTTATTACCCCGAGATCGAGCATCTTGCTGACCTCACCTTTGATGTGGGTTCGTACGTTTTCTGACATGCGGTATCCTCTGCTTTTGACTGGCAGACAGTCACCAGTGAGTATGTCGTGCTGGCCCCAAGGGGTCAAGCCTGGTGAAAGCGAGAACAGAGAGGCAAACTGATTCAACATAGATTTGCACTCTTCTTGTTGCTCGGGTGTCAGATTGGAGGAGAGATTTACTCCTTCAATTTTTTCATCTAAAGGTAAGCCTCTGGGGGGGCGTGGCTAACCGCCATGTAGAGTGGACGCATCTTCGGTGAGCTCCGCTCGATGAGTACCGATAAGCTGCACTACGGGACACCGAAGCCTCAACTGAGCCCGCCGAAACATCACGAGAGCCACTAAAGCCTAGGAGAGGCTCCGGGGCTCCCCACACACGAGGGTTGCAGTCATAGAGACCTGAACGCGGCTCGCGAAAAGACCGCGTAACTCGAGGCCAAGATGGCGGCCTCCCCTTGCTGAGCCCGGAGAGTCCTGCGCTGGCCCGGCGGCCCGCGGGGGCGGCGAACCTTCACTGCGCCTGGAGAGGAGAAGTATCGGAGAGCGGTCGAGAGGAGTCCCTCCGGGCTCGAGACCAACCCTGCGGGAAGCAGGGGCAGCGGAGGCGCTGCCTGCGCCACTGGGGCGCACCGTCGGCCGGGGCGGCTGTAGGCGCCCGCCGGCCCCGCAGCGGAGACCAGCGAAGATCGGGGGCTGGACGCTGACTGCCCTGCCCCGCTCCTGGACCCGCCCCGCCGGGGGGTCCATCGGCGCCGCCTGCCCTGCCGGGCCCGCGCCGTCGACCAGAGCGGCTGGGGGCGTCCGCCGGCCCCGCAGCGGAGACCGGCGAGATTGAGGACCAGACCGGTCCCGCCTGCTGCGGTGGAGGAGCAGAGAGGTGGACCGGTCTGGGTGCGGGCGCCGACTGCCCTGCCCCGCTCCTGGACTTGCCCCGCCGGGGGTTCCATTGGGGCCGCCTGCCCTGCCGGGCCGGCGCTGAGACCGGCGCGGCCCTGATGCCTGGCGACCCGCCCGGCGGCCCGTGGGTGGAAGCGGAGGCGAGCGGGCCGACCGGAGACCGGGAGTAGCCTGGCCGAAAGGAGGATTCCCCCCCCTACTGGGGCCCTGGCCCCCCTACCTGCCTGGGGACCCAAAGAGAGGGGGTAGACTGGATCAGAAATTCCATCCACCTGAGGTGAGCAGAACGGGGGCTCTCCCTGCGCGCCATAGATCGGACATACGCCGGCCCCCCCTGGGATATCCTCACCACCGGACACTAGAGAAGAAGCCCCCCCACATGTGGCGGAGTGCTGCCCAAGCCAGGCCAAATCCCGCACCCCTCCCCGCGCATCACACCTATATCTCAGACGGCGCCGGCATTGAGGCGGATAGAAAGCGCCCCGGGGAGACTAGGGGAGCTGGCGACTGTCCCCCCGCGGTGCAGGACCACGCACCATCCGGGAGCTGGGGCGCACCAAACGCCTTCATACATTGAGGCCGGGACCACACCCGGGCCACGTTCTGGAGCCTTTGTCGAGAAACCCGCCCCGGCGCCAGAAGTTCACAAAACCGCAGGAATGTCTGGCCTGGATAGATCAACGGGTAGGGGAGCTAGGTCCAAGCAGCGACAGACCACCCTGGACATTTATACAGCCAATGGACCCCCCGACCCCGGATGCCCGGACACAGCAACGGCTAGTAAGGAAACAGGCCCCACTGGAGCGCCAACCGAACCCAGCAACACCCAACTCCTGGAGGCTATCACGCTATTCCAGGCAACAATGGTGAACAAAATCGATGCGGTGGCCATAGATCTGGGCCTCCTACGCCAGGACGTCCGCTCCCTGGCGGGCAGGACCGAGGCACTAGAGACCCAGGTACGAGAAAACACTGAAGCGAAAACCCAGCTCCTGCACGATGTGGATGGCCTGCGGCAGAGGGTCAAGAACCTGGAGGACAGGGCTGAGGAGGCCGAAGGGAGGGCTCGCCGGAATAAAATCCGACTGCTTGGCGTATCGGAGGGCATTGAAGGCCCAGACCCCACCAACTACATAGAGAACCTCCTGCTGCAGGAGATTGGAGCAGAGAAGCTATCGCAGGGTTTCTCCATCGAAAGGGCACATAGATCACTCGCTAAGAAACCTCCACCAGGCAGCCCACCTAGGCCTATGATAGCAAAGGTATTAAACTACAGAGACCGCGAGATCATTCTAGCATTCTCGCGCTCAGGGGGTCAGATCCTGAGGAACTCAGCCAAGATCGCGATCTACCCTGATTATACCTTTCAAGTACAGATGGACAGAGCTCAGTTCATACATACTAAGGCCAGACTGAAAGCTGCTGGAGTGAGATACATGCTTCTGTACCCCTCTAGGTTAAAGGTGATATATAAAAATAGAACCCACCTGTTTGACACCACGGCGCTGGCTCGGGACTGGATGGACGAGCAGCAGTTACCGGACATTGAAGATAAAAGACGTAAGCCGCATTGAACCACCCTCCACGACTGCAGAGGAACGGCTCTTACCCCAAGAGTACAGCAACATAAATCGAGCCCTATGAGCAGCTGAATTGATCTTAATACGCGGAACATCGAAGTAACAGCTCCCTCAACCCCCAGGAGTTTTCTTTTCTCTTCCTCAGGGTACATTTACCCGCCCGTAGGGCACCCGAAGTCCATGTTTGGTCCCAAGGAGCGGAAACGGGACAGTCATGACGGGGATCCCCCCGTTGGACCAGTTCTATGTTGGGGAAGTTTATCAGGGGGGAGGGAAATACAGGGGAGTTACACCCATGTTGGGACTCTTGAACAAGAAATACCGAGACCTCAGAAGGACCTCACTACAGATGCATCATTAATAGGACCCCGATCGGGTCAGTGGGGGAACATTGGACACAACCACGCTCATGGCTGAAACAATAAAAATAATGACGTGGAACGTCAGAGGCATGAACAGTTATGTAAAACAACGCCGGATTCACACATACCTGCGGCGCTGCAAGGCCGGAATTGCTATGCTCCAAGAGACACACCTAACGGAGGAGAAACTGAAGGCGCTGGCCAAAACATGGCGAGGGACCATGATCGGATCCACCTATTCCTCATACGCAAGAGGGGTCCTGATATGGATCGACCCGTCTGTCCCCCTCAGGATAACGAGCACCAAGACGGATGACGAGGGTAGGATGGCACTTGTGCAAGGTACGGTGGAGTGAAGAGACCTATGTCTGGTTAGCACTTATGCACCCAATCACGATGCCACTCCCTTCTTCCACTCCCTATATCCCAGACTAGGCCCATATGTAAACTGTGTTGTGATTTGGGGCGGCGACCACAACTGCACCCTTGACCCTCTCAAAGACAGGTCCGATGCCAGACACTCCCGCCCATCCCCCCCAGCCAAGATATTGTCCAAACTGATGACCCAATTATCACTCTGTGATCTGTGGAGGGAACTAGACCCAGAGCAACGTGAATACTCCTTCTTCTCCCCACCGCATAAAGTCCACACCAGGCTGGACTACATATTGGTCAGTCAGGAGCAGCAAGCCACCTTTCGTGAAGCACAGTATTTACCTAGAGTACTGTCAGACCATTCCCCTTTGATAGTCACATGGGAGGTATATCCGCCCAGACCCCCGGTCCCCACGTGGAGACTGCGGGCCGAGGCCCTGCTGGATGCAGCCTTCCGGGATCACATACAAGACAGCACAGACGAATTCTGGCAAAACAATCTAGGCAGTGTAGATTGTATTAGCACCGCATGGGAGGCATATAAAGTGGTCATGAGAGGGGACATGTTGGCATCGGGGGGAGGGGCCCAGAGATCCATTGTGAACTCCCTGGTGGACGCAGAAAGGAGGCTGGGGGAGCTGGAGGGCAGGGTAGACGTGACTCCCGAGTGTCTACAGGAAATAATCAAACTGCGACAAGGCTGTCTGTCCCACTGGGAGACGCTGGGGAAATTGAAGTACGCCAAACATATAGAAAGGTCACACGCCCTGGGAGACAAACCTGGCAAACTCTTAGCGTGGCTGTACAGAAGGGAGACCCCTTGCACCCCCATTTGCCACATACGCAAACCTGATGGCACCACCGCGCACACACAGGCAGAGATTAACCAGGTTTTTTCTGAGTTCTACCGGGACCTTTATTCCCAGACCCCTCCCCCATCTGACACCGGGATCGAAGACGCCCTAGATTGCATTAAGTTACCCAGGTTAGACTCACAACTGGCTGAAGCCCTAGACGAACCGATTACCCCTGATGACGTAAAGGCAATAATTAGATCACTACCCTCCGGAAAGACGCCGGGCATGGACGGCCTCCCTGGGGAATTCTATAAGACATACGAGGAGACCCTTGCCCCCCTACTGGCACAAGTATATAACGAGGCTTTCGAGCAAGGCTCTCTCCCGAACTCCATGAGTGAAGCAATAATAATCCCCATACTAAAGCCTGGTAAAGATGGGACAGATTGCGGGTCGTATAGACCACTCTCTATGTTAAATGTAGACAGCAAAATACTGTCGGCACTGCTCGCCAATAGACTGCGCAGAGTGATTCCCCTTCTGATCCATCAAGACCAAACGGGCTACGTGCCCGGGCGTTCTATTACTGAAAATCTACGTAGGTTACACCACATCATATATAGTACCGAGGAGAAGTCCCAGAAATACGCCGTAGCGTCACTTGACGCCACCAAGGCCTTCGACTCGGTTAGATGGGAATGGTTGTATGCCACTATGTCCAGGATGGGGATCGGACTCGCCTTCCTTAAATGGACTCAATTGATCTATACTAATCCCACCGCCAGGGTGCGCACCAACAAGACTTATTCTGACAAATGGCCCCTCCACAGAGGCACTCGGCAGGGATGCCCCCTGTCCCCCATGCTCTATATCATAGCTGCAGAACCGGTGGCCGCATATCTCCGTCAGGAATATGGTGACGGAGGCATTGAGCTAGACGGGGTGTCACATCTTGTCTCCATGTATGCAGACGACATGCTACTCTACCTGCATGATCCCGAGCTCCGTCTGCCCTACATACTGGAGACATTAGACTGCTTCCACACACACAGGCATACAGATAAATAGGGACAAGTCCTGCCTCTACCCCCTCGCCGCAATGTATAGCGAGAAGCACGGATCCCTGCCACCACTAGACCTCCAGTGGCAGGTAACATCCTTTAGATACTTGGGTGTTACCATACACCGTAACCCGAGTACCGAACACATTCTTAATACGGTTAGGGCAAAAGACGCACTTGCAAAATCCATGGAGTTTTGGGGGAAGCTCCCTCTCTCTGTAGCCGGGCGGGCGGGACTCCTCAAAATGGTAGCGCTCCCACGCCTACTGCACTGCTTCACTAATGTCCCCTTCAACATCCCCCCCGTTTTTTTCAGAGACCTGAACAAGCTCTGTAGAGGATTCCTGTGGCGGGGGTGTGGGCACAGGGTGGCGCTAGACATTCTTCAAAGACCCTACGAGAGGGGGGGATTGAAAGTCCCCAATTTCGAACTGTATTACCTGGCTAGTCAACTGAGGCACGTAACGCACTGGATGGCGGATGAAGCCACCACAGACACCCGACTCCTCCAGCCGGCCCTGCCGCGACTGCTACTCCGAGACCTTCTTTGGGTCGAGAAGGGGGCTCTACAACATCACCCTCACCTAATCAAACTTGGAACTCAGCTCTGGAAGCGAGCCTGCAAGGCAGTGGGGGTAACAGACCCATATTCCCCGCAGATCCCCATCGCGGCTGTCATGGTGAAAACTTCATGGGGTCATACAGACACGCGCACTCAGTGGGAACCCTATGGGGTGGCGGTACTCGGAGACCTCATCCATGAACAAGAGCCCATGACGTTTACTGACCTCAGTGAGTCCACGGGCCTGCCCACGGGCCAATTCTTGCTCCACAGAGCAGTAATGAAGGCCCTGAAGAAGAGATGGCCAGAGAGCGCCAACCAACTCACGCAGAACGAAGCCATCGAATCATTACTGGACACTGCCGAAGGAGGTCATGAAACCTCCAGAATATATGAAGCCCTACTGCAGAGCACGACAAAGGACGCACTGAAATGCAAAAGCAGATGGGAGAGTGAAATGGGCCTCGAATTTGAGGACAAAGCATGGGAGAAAATAACCCATTACCATAAAAAAGTCTCCAGAAATGCTCGCCTCCAGCTTATTCAGCTGTACATCACCAATAGAGCCTACCTCACGCCCGACGTTATATCAAAGTTCAAAGGAGCCACGATTCAGACATGTCCCAAATGTCACGAGCCAAGGGCGGGTATGACCCACATGTTTTGGAGCTGCCCGATAGTCCAGAGGTTCTGGGCCCGAGTGAAAGAAAAAGTAGAGACAGCTGAGATTGAGGTGAAGATCCATGAGCCAGCAGCCTGCATATTGGGGAGTTACAAGCGAAACAGCAAGAATAAGCCCCTAAATAGACTCACTGACTTGATATACATAACAGCGAAAAGGCGCATAGCCATGGGTTGGAAGAGCGCAGGGGGGCCAAGCGAAGCCCTTTGGTGGGACGACCTCAAGAGATGGATAGCCGCCGAGACTGCGGCTTGGGAAACGGCGATTCAGATACAAAGGCTGGACTCCAGCGCAGACCTACTCCGATGGGTAGCGCTAACGGTGCCACTACTCCATCCAGTGACGCAAGACGGCGCCTCGTACAGCACTGACAGTCCCGGCCCGGTTCATGCCTAAGGAAATCTGAGGACTGCACTGTGGTCTCGGTGGGAGGGGTGAGGGGTGGGAGGGTTGGGTACGTTAAGACGTGTTGTTCTTGATCCACACGTATTGCATTGTTTAACCACAGTTTCATATGTGTTGAAAAACCAATAAAGAAATTTAAAAAAAAAAAGGTAAGCCTCTGAGGAGATCCGGGAGAGCTTCACTCTCTTCTTCTTCCTCGGATGACGCGAGAAGCAATGCTCCTACATCAGGTCGTGAGACATACGCTTTAAGTCGGTTGGTGTGAAAGACTGTCGGAGCCTCCTTGGGATTGCCCAAGTCCACCAGATAGTTAACCTCTCCGAGTTTACCCACGACTCGGAAGGGTCCCATCCACTTATCTTGCAAGGCCCTCTGCCTTGTTGGGATCATAACGAGAACGAGCTGGTCTTGAGCAAACTCAACCATGTTAGCCTTTTGATCGTGCCAGTGCTTGACCAATGCTTGTCCAGCTTTCAAGTTATCGCTTGTTTCCGTCATCATGTGTGACATTCTCCTCCGGAGACCTATCACGTAGTCAGTCACTCTGACTGGCTTGGGGGAAGGAGCACTCTCCAACCCCTCCTTAATCAGGGCCAATGGACCTCTGACGGGATGACCATAGAGTAGTTCGAAGGGCGAGTAACCTACGCCCTCCTGAGGGACTTCTCTATAAGCAAAGAGAAGGCATGGCAGTAGAAGGTCCCACTTACGCTTAAGGGGTTCCTCTAAAGCACCTATCATGCTCTTCATGGTTCGGTTGAACCGTTCTACCAACCCATTGGTTTGTGGGTGGTAAGCTGTTGAGAACTTGTAAGTAACTCCACAGGTTTTCCACATGGCTTTCATGTAGTGGGACATAAAGTTTGACCCCCTGTCAGAGATTACTTCCTTAGGAAACCCGACCTTAGTAAAAATACCAAGGAGGGCCTTAGCCACAGCCGGGGCTGTAACAGTCCTCATAGGAATTGCCTCAGGATACCTAGTAGCATGGTCTACTACAACAAGTATAAACCTGTTGCCTGAGGAGGTTGGAGGATCAAGGGGACCAACAATGTCAATCCCTACTCTCTCAAATGGGACTCCCATGACGGGGATAGGCACTAAAGGTGCCACATTCTTGGAGCCAACCTTACCAGAGGTCTGGCAGGTGTGGCAGCTCCTGCAGTGTTTTTCTACTTGGGCCCCCATCTTCGGCCAATAGAAGTAGAGAGAGAGCCTTTCCTTAGTCTTCTTGAAACTCAAGTGACCAGCCAAAGGAATCTCGTGGGCTAACTGCAAGAACTGTGGTCTGTTCTCTTGGAGACGTTTTTAGTCTCCAGGTGCAGACTCGGTTGGTTCACTGTAGAAGAGGCCATCTTCCCAGTGTAACCTGTATTTCCCAGGCTCTTGCCCTTCAGCCTGAGCTTCTGCCTGGTGGCGAAGACCTTCCAGAGTTGGACATTCTCTCTGTCCCTTACTGAAGTCTGCCCTGCTGGGTCCACCTTCTGCCAGTAAAGACTGCAGCTCAGGATGGTCAACAGGATCCAGGTCTGCAATGAGTTCCTGGCCTTCAATTAGCTCTTCCTCAGAGTCTAATTCTACCACACAGGGTTGTACCTCCCTCTCAGTCTCGGCTGGAGGTGGAGTTACGGGTGTAACTTTGGACAACCGCGGGGAAGTCCGTGTTGGCTGCACTGGAGTGCTGGCTGCTGGTTTCGGGATAGAAGTCTTAGGTTTCCCTTTCGCTTCTGATTTCTTGGAGACAGCGGCTGACAATTCCAGTGGAGCAGGAGTGATTTCTGTCTTCATCATCTCCTGGAGAGTACCGCGCATGGTCCTCTCCCTTGCAGGTCTGGTTAGCTCCTGTAACCGTTTACTAGGAGGTCTGGGAGTATGCGATACAACTCCGAGAGTTTTCAAATCGTTACCCAACAGTACGCGTCCTGGTACCTCACTCTGTATGCTGACAGGTATCTTCACAGTCATGTCGTTACACTGGATGAGAACTGGTAATTGGGGAAGCATCTGAACAGGCCCTCCAGCTAACTTGGTGAGGCGTTTGGGTGCCTTAGCAACATCCTCAGCCTGAAAAAACGATTTATCCACCACAGTTATGCTGGCCCCAGTGTCCCTAATGGCAGGAGTCTCCTGACCATTCACCTGGACACTGTCCTTATAATACTCTTTAGTATAATCGGGGATAGAATTATATACATCTAAATTCTGTTGTTCCCACAACCCCAGGGATACTAAAGAAACGCTGGCTGAGACTCCAATGGGTTTGTCAGCTAGCAGTAGAAAGTTTCCACTTGCCATTTGGACTTCCTCCTCTGGAGCGAAGGCTAAGGAGACAAGCTGGACCCCTGAAGGTTTACTCTTACATCTGGGATCTCTTTTCACGTGGTCAGTCGAGCCACAAACAAAGCATTTTCTGAATGCTTTCTGGAATGGTGGCTTGTTCTGACCTCCTTCCGGTTTGGCACCAGAAGACACACTATTCTGCTGTGGTTTTCCCAGTGGCTTACCCTTCTGGTTTTGTTTGGGGCCCTCTTTGGAATGTGAGTTATTAGAATTCTCTTTTGAGTCTTTTTTAGGCTGTTTTCCCTCATCCTTTTTCTGAGTAGCCACAGAATCCTTATGAGTAGCCCTGTTGGCAACCCATAAGTCAGCAGCCTTAGCTAGCTCCCTGGAATCCAATTCCTTCGAATCAGCCAAGTGCTGTCTGAGCTCAGGAGAATAGGCATCATAAATAGACTCCAACATAAAAAGATTCCTCATACCCTCATAAGTGTTCACTTTGTAACCCTTAATCCATCCCTCTAAGTTTTTCAACCCTTCACTCACCCAGGTAGCCCAAGGAGCACCATCATGCTTTTTGAGGGTTCTAAACCTCTTAAGATACTGGGAAGGGGTCTTCCCGAATCTAGCTATTAAAGCTAGTTTCACACTTTCGTAATCCGTCTTATCCGCCTCCCCCAACTCCATTACCACATCAGTCGCAACAGGAGGGAGCCTAGAGAACAACCAGGGAAGCAAAGCATTCCCGGTGATGTCCTGGAGCCCATGATTGTATTCAAACAGTTTCAACCAATCCAACACATCCAATCTCGGTTCATACATACCCACTAATTCCTTCGGCATCCGGGGTCTTTTGGGACTGGAGCTCCTAGAGGAACCAGAGGAGAGAGAAGCATTTTCCATAGACAACTTTTTCATCTCTAACTCGTGATTAAGTTCTATTTCCCTGAGTCTTAACTCAGCTTGCTTCTGCTCAGCCTGGGCATTCATCTGTCTGAACTCGAGCTCTTGGTTTCGTTCAGATTGAGCCAAGAACCGTTTGTATTCTAATTCGAGCTTCATTTTTTCAAGTTCAAAATAAGCAGGGTTACTTGTGGGACCTGGTATGGGCCCCGTAGGCACAGCTGGTAAGGCAGGTAGAGGAGCAGGGGAGACAGTTTCGTTAGCCTCTCCTTCCTCTTCAGCCTCTTCATCGCTATCATCAGAATTACGATTCAGATCAACACCATTACTGTTATCTACATTTGCTGGAGAGATTGGTTCCTCTGAACCAGTACCCAGACTTTGGTTCGCCAGCAATCTCTCGATTAGTTTTAACTTCTTGCCTCTTACAGGAAGATTCTCTTGCCTACAGAGAGCTCGCAGACTCTCAGTATTTTCACCTGACAAGGACTCTTGACTGTAAGTTTCCATCGTAGACATGTTTTTTGAAAGTTGCTTTTTGTGCAAAGTTTTGTGGTTAGTTATCCTACAGTGTCGAAAAGCACTCTAAACTGTATACTCGATACAAATCCCACCGCTGTACACCAGTGTTAGGCGGAAACCTGTGCAGTTCCCTCTGGGATCACTGCAAAAGATTTAGGACTACAGATGTTTGGCGGTGAACCCACTTGGTAGCAGTCTGCACCACACAGATTCACTTGGTAGCTGTGGCTGAGCAGTCAGACTTCTCTCAAGAAGAGTTGAGCAGTATGTGGAGTATACAAAATAGGGCAATTCTTCACAGCAAGACAAGCAAACACGCAACAAGGCTTAGTGTAAAGATATAAGGTATTTATTTATAACGAAACATCTATGAAAAACACTATGGCACTTTCACGGCAAACAAATCAAACACAATTACTCTCCGAAGAAGAAACGATCAATCCCCCTAGCAATATTTCGACAAGTCTAGGTTCCACCGGTACCACTTATTTTCGGACAGAGGTGTATACCTCAACCTAGATGACACTCTAATATTAGTTAGGACGAGAGAGAAAAAGATAGGCAGGTTATGAAATCAACACAGTTCAATCCTTCGCGGATAAAAGGCAAGGCAGGAAGGCAAGAATCACAATAGATCGTAAAGTTCAGAGGCCAGGCCCATTCGGAGAGAGGCAAGGCGCGATGTCCCAAAAATTCTCTAGTGGAGATGCATTCAAGTCTTTGTAGCAAATTGTTTATCGGCAGATTGAACCAGTTCAGAACAATAAATGAGAAAAGCTTGGAGGCGACCCAACGGAACGGAGAGGATTAAGACACCTCACTCGAACCGATCGAAAGGGAAGCCAGGCGGACACGGTACCTTGTTGTGGAGGGCAGCTCCAGCGGGGGCAGTTGTTCCTGGTGGTGGATGCACGTCAGGTCTTTGCCAAGAGTAGAGATGATCTCGTCGTCGAAGAAAAGTGAAGTCCGGTGCACCACCAGGGAAGAGACCAGCCGCGGACTGCTCCGTCACAAGGCACCACCTTTTGGTCGCGGGACAGGGGTAGTGGCTATCCGGTTGCCGAGGTGCTCTGCACGGGCAATTCGACCACTGCGTCCTGAGGAGAATAAAAAGCAAAGGGGACTGGTTGTTCCCACCAGTCAGTGTTAAGACGGATTTCTGAACTCTGTCCTGGTGGCGCAGAACTTCAGAAGGCCAACCTAATTACTTGGAACAGGGTAACCTCTGGACGAGCCAGACCAATCAAGGTAGCGATCGCGGCGGTCAAGACTAGGTCTCAAGAGGGGTGAGGGTGACTGAAAGCCCGCAATGAGCACACAAAGCAAGATCACTTGCAAACTACTCCAAACATATGGGGTTACTGATGGTACTCTTGTTCAGAGGAGAATTGCCTAGCATTTCGGCGCTGGACTGCCCCTGGGCAGGACAAAGGCTGATATGCAGGGAAATTTCTTCTCTGTGAAAAGGACAGTGAGCTAAAGACTTGGTAGAGTCTCTCCCAGGGGTTATTCACCCAAGAACAGGTCATTGGGCTGTGTTCGTGCTGGTAGAGAGATTCCCAGACCCCCCTTTGTTTGCATACATTAACTTTGGGTTTCACCCTAAGTTAACAGGGCAATCCAGACGTGGACCCCTTGCTCACTGTTCTTAGAGAGGCAACAGTTTCACCTCACTGATGATGCCCAACAAGGCTGAAACACGTTTATGGGGTTACTGATGGTACTCTTGTTCAGAGGAGAATTGCCTAGCATTTCGGCGCTGGACTGCCCCTGGGCAGGACAAAGGCTGATATGCAGGGAAATTTCTT
The DNA here is from genome assembly GCF_040938575.1 of Ambystoma mexicanum. NCBI lineage: Eukaryota > Metazoa > Chordata > Amphibia > Caudata > Ambystomatidae > Ambystoma > Ambystoma mexicanum. Next base: position 1,044,589,315 of record NC_090936.1, read on the forward strand.
CTCTGTGAAAAGGACAGTGAGCTAAAGACTTGGTAGAGTCTCTCCCAGGGGTTATTCACCCAAGAACAGGTCATTGGGCTGTGTTCGTGCTGGTAGAGAGATTCCCAGACCCCCCTTTGTTTGCATACATTTACTTTGGGTTTCACCCTAAGTTAACAGGGCAATCCAGACATGGACCCCTTGCTCACTGTTCTTAGAGAGGCAACAGTTTCACCTCACTGATGATGCCCAACAAGGCTGAAACACGTGTATGGGGTTACTGATGGTACTCTTGTTCAGAGGAGAATTGCCTAGCATTTCGGCGCTGGACTGCCCCTGGGCAGGACAAAGGCTGATATGCGGGGAGATTTCTTCTCTGTGAAAAGGACAGTGAGCTAAAGACTTGGTAGAGTCTCTCCCAGGGGTTATTCACCCAAGAACAGGTCATTGGGCTGTGTTTGTGCTGGTAGAGAGATTCCCAGACCCCCCTTTGTTTACTCCAAACAGGTGTTATATCAAAAATATATACACATTTATTTTAAGGCCTTTAAAACAACGACTGTAGCGAGAAAATCACAATATCACAATATTAAACCAACGCATACCATATCATCACAATATATATACAAATACGACAGTCGCAAGCGTTATATGCACGAAATGTGTAGTCCACCTGAAAGGGAAGGAAAACAGGCAGTGCGATAATGCTTTAGACTCAGTTCGCCTTCAGAGGCACCTAACTAGATGGAAGTCCGAGCCCTGCGAAGAGTGGAGCCTTGTGCTCAAAAGTACCTGCACGCGCTGGTGCCAACGGGCAAAAGGAGAAGCTCTTCGGAGGAAGTCAGGCAGTTCGGGTTAGTGCACAATAGAAGAAGAACAGGTTCCGCGACTCAAGCGCAGCCTCCACAGTGAGCAGAAGCAGAGCGTGAGTACGGACAAAAGGGTGCTGTTTTACACAGCGGGTAAAAGCAATGGGCTACTGCAGGAGGGCGACCAGATCCTAGCTATGCTACTCACCGGTCCCCGATGCAAGCAGACCCAGGCTTCTCCACGTCAGTTTCAGCAGCTGGCAGGTTCGGAAGAGCCGGGAATGCCTCGTCGTCGTGTAGAGCAAAAAGACGTCCCAATCGAAGAAACCTGCACAGTTTGTTGCCGCAGCAGGGCAACGGAGCGGCCGTGTGTATCTGAGCCAAATGTTAAATCCTCCCTTCAGACCTGGGAACGCCAAGTGTACGAAGCGTGGGAGAGTGACAAGGACTCGAGATACTACACAACCTGGCGGCGGTTACAGAGCAGGGCTCCCGTGTAAACTGGTCAGTCAACTGGATGGCCCAGAGACGCTTCCGAAGGCTTACTGGCAGGAGATGATGAAGTTGCCGAGAATAGCTGTTCCTGCTATTCCAAAGGTCGAAGCACCAGTACAGGCCTTCTGGTTCGATCAAAGGAGGAAAGGGTTTCACAGGACGACAGCAGTGCAAAGGAGGAGTCCTTCAGCGGGTCACCAGCGATTCCTCGGTCCAGCCTCTTGGTTGCAGGATACTTGGCTCCTGTATTCCTTCATTCGTGAGAACTCAGGAGATCGACATGGTAGTGGTGTTTCCAGCCCCCTCTTATCCACGGTTCCCTTCGCGCCAAAACGGAGGGGAGCCAATGGGAGATCCGCTCATCAACACACACACCATTCGTGGACCAATCACGGACCACGGTGGTCCCAGGCATTCACACCACCCTAGACTCTCTGGCACCCAGGATGTGTATTGGGACCAGACATCCCAGCCCACACCCTGGAGGCACACACAAGACATGTAGAAGCCCGCGAAAGCATCTGTGTTTCGCAGGAAAGTACATGCCCAAATAAGGAAGGCCCCGGGTCAGCTCGACCTGGGGAAGGTGAAGGGAGCAAGACGGTCAGCGGACAGGACAAAGGAGCCTCGTGGTCTGGCCATTTTGGGAGCCAGGCCACCATTTTGGGTTCAGTGCGAAAAACGCGCTTAGAACGCCAAAAGGAGCTCAAAATACAAAAAACGATCGCTGCCACCAATCCCTTCCCTGAATTACTTGCACCGATCAAATACAATCCTAAACGAGTATCTAGGGCCTGTAGAAGGCTAGAGACCCAAGAGAGCTGTAACTTAGCTTACAGTGCCCTCTTGTGTCATGTTGCACTAAAGCCGCAACATGATAAAAGAAACTACGGGAAACAGCGTTCCCCGGTACTGACTGTCTTAAGGGCATGTCAGTTTCCCCTTAAGAAAGGAGCGAAAGCCCAGAGGAGTGCGGCAGAAGGCTGCACTTCTCTGGCAAAGTCAAGAACAAGGTGAAAAACAACAGCAAAAAGTTTAGGGGTTGCCACATGGAAGAAAAATTACCTACAATTACGAAATCTTTCCTAACAGTCAGGGGAAGAGACTCTCCGGCAGGGAGATCTCCTCTGTCGTCGGGAAGTGGTGAGTCGGTTCCGCAGGGCTCCACCGGAGGTGTCGTCGTGCAGGTCGGCTCAGCGTTACCCTCGTCGGATTCTTAGGTCCTGTGGCGACTTCTGAAGATCCAGTCCCAAAAGCCCTGCTTTTATGCAGAAAACCCCCATTCATTCAGCCTAGCTGTCAATCAACACATGCTAAGTGGTGAGCGGGAAGGCTCACTCCTTGGGCCAATCACTCCAGAGTGCGACCGGAGTTGGCAAGGCAACTCGGTCCAGGGTGCCTAAACCCCCTCCCACACCCCTGTGGTAACCCAGACAGAATGGCACCACTTTGGAGGGTCTCTGTACAGAGCCCGCCAAAAGTGGAACAAAGGGCTCGACCTTTGGTTTAGGAGTCACAGAGACGAACACAGACGCCATTTTACAAACCGAGTTCTGGCAGAAAATACCATCCGATAAACTTATTTAAGATAAGTAGATCGGTGGTACGTTAGAGATTAACGAGAAAAAGGATCAATCTCTAACAATGGGACGAATCCCATAGGGTTATGTTCGGGGTCGAACATAACAAGTAGTTTCCACAGCCACCAGCCAAAACTCGATGAGGGGGGACGGGACAGTGCCCCCTCGAGTAACAGATCCAGGAGTAATCGAATTACCCCTACTAGTACGTCCACAATAAGATGGTTGGTACCAGTTCTGTTAGTAAATTTAGGTCTAGTAAAGCCAATGGTGACTTTACATGCCCGGGGAGACAGTAGTCAGTCCCCGGGTATGGAGTCTATGGTGGAGGTCCGCTAGGACGCCCCAGTGTTACGGCACGTAGGGTGCGGTGTAACACACATAGAAAAACATATGAGACCCTATGGAGTAAAAGACCCCATAGCCCATAGAACACATTGACATTCAAAGGAATTACACACATTCATGTCCAAGAGTGGGAGGAAAAGAGTCTCACTCTTGGCAGGATGGAAAAAAAAAAAAAAACCCGAAATCCAGCAAAGCTGCTGGGGGACTCACTAGGTTAGGAAATTCAGCCTAAACAGAGAATTCTCCCTAACAAAAAGCCCTGGTGAATGTAAGACCTATAAAGGCACTAATTGCTACAGGCAGCAAACAGACCGCCAAAAGGGCCGATTTGGTTACAACAACAGACCTAGAGAACGCCACTCTACTTAGAGTCACATGTGTACACAGAGATAACGAGGTCTATTCTAAGATACCATGTACAGTAACATTAGGGGAGAATCACGGCCGGTGTCATCAGCTATTATTCCTTGGCTCCCAGAAGAAGTCATTGTGGGAAGGCACTTCCCTGCATTCGCTACTCTCTCACAAGAACTTCCAAAATCCCATAGGGAATTTATACCACAAGATTGTTGGCAGTGTGACTGTTACCCCCAAATCTCTCCAGTGTGGGAATGGGCGGAAACAGAATCTCATGAATCTACCATTCGCCAAGAGCCAACCCCAAAGCATAAGGAATACCTACTAAAAAAATCACCACCTCAATCCCAGTTTGTAGGATACATTCGGGAGACAAATAGGAACACCCAGCCTCTACCGGAATGGATGAAATAAAAACATGGAATATGCAACAGTCCCTGGATATATCGATCCCTTGATCTATCCAAGATCCTAAAATTGGAGGACCATAGAAAGGACCAAGTATATCCACCTTGCATCGGGGGAAGGGTATGTGAGGAACCAGAAGTTGTCTCATCCGCTTGTCCTCTGGGATCTGTCATCCAGGTGGCCAGGACATGGCCAATGCTTTTGGATCCTGTTCCTGGGGGTGGAACAGTGCAGGAGAATCACCTATGTGAGGAGTCTTCAGGGAGTGGGAGTGGGACACTTGATGGCGAGACGCAGTATCTCTTTCCCTACAACACCTTTACCCCAGCCTACCCAGTAGGATATATGAGAACTGTAACCCCTGCCCCTTCACAAACACTTTCACACAGGCATCCCTCTCCGGGAGAAAACAGACTCACACCCAAGCAGTGTACCTGACATGTCCCACTACTATGGTCAGACACGGTCAGGCAATTACTGGTAACCATTCACACCTGACTTCCATTAATCATCCTCACACAGATAAAAGGCGGAGCACGAGAGCACACTCTGAGCGAGGCAAAGCACATGAAGGAACAGCATTTTTGAGACGGCAGCTGAATGAGGGAAGAAAGACGGCAAACCAAGAAGGGTGCGCAAAGAGGGAGGTAACTTTTACCTTTCCGGCGGAAAGCTGTTACTTTCTAGAATCCTTGAGATTCAAAGCATAAGGCCAGGAAACCAGACTGTAGAATCCTGCATTGTGTGTCGGAGATACCTGGAGCCCTCCTGCATGGCTGACTGAGTCGGCACGAAGCAGCAGCAGCCGTGGTACCGTCCTTGGCTCCAAGATCAAAGCAGCACCAGAGAGATCAACACAGCCGGTGAGTTGGGGGGACTCAACTGTTTGTGTGACGTAACTGTTTGTTACGTCAGGCCCTCTGCAATAAAAGACTGTCATTGGGAGAGAGACTTTGGCATCCCTGATACCTATGCTTTGATTTGTTTCCTTGTAGCCAAGAAGCCAGAGTGTGTGTGAAGCTCAGGTGTGCCACCTTGTCCTGTGCTGAAAACGTGGGGAAGGGAAACCAACTGCTCAACTATCCTGACATATCATTTCTTGAACTTTTCTTTTGCCTACATTGTTGTCCAACACCATTTGCATTTAGAAGTAAGAACTGGCAATAGGTTTATTAGTATAGGCACTTTTATTTTGACAGAGACTCCACTAGGACTGCATTATTATTTTATTATTATATTATTATTATATTAATTTTATTATTATTATTATTATTATTATTATTATTATTATTATTATTATTATTATTATTATTATTATTATTATTATTATCCCAGCTTGCTCTCATCCTTAGACCTTAGACTTAGGGTTAGATAGGCGTTCAACCAACACATTGGCGTTCAATAAACACTTTTGAACTGTGATCACTTGTGTCTGTCTTCACTGTTTGATACCATGCCTTCCTTACAGGATCTACAAGCAACCAGGGGAGCAAAAAGTGGGGAGCAGATCACTGAGTCTCAGATAGGGTGGGGAATGCAGGATGTGTGGACCAAGTGTTAGGGAGGAGCCAATCCACGAAGAGGAAGGTTTTGAGCTCTTTCCTGAACTGTAGAAGTGGTGTCGCAAATCTGATGTTGATGGAGAAGAGGCTCCAGAGTCTAGGGGCATAGACAGAGAAAGGCCTGTCTTCTGGTTATTTCCTTCTAGCACTGGAAGAATTCAAGTCTGCACATGTCGATACTTCTGGTGGATCACACGCTTGGGGATATCAGGGTGACAGACTTATAGATGATGCAACAGAATAGGATTTGAAGATGACACAGTCTTGAAGCAGGAGTCGGTGCAGTTCGGTGAGGGGTAGGATGATGTGGTAGAATTTGCAAAATCCTTTGATGAGTTGTGCAGCCATTTGGCCCCCACCATTTTTGAGAGGCTTGTGGATGTTGTTTTAAAACCATACCAGGCCTTTGTTGGGGCCTACCTCAATGATGTCATCATTAATTGCGGCACTTGTGCTGAACACATGTTCCACCTCATTGACATCACCTGAGCCCTGAAAGTGGCGGACCTAACAGCTATCCCTGCTGAATGTCATCTGGTCCAAAATGCAGTTAAATATTTGGGGTTCTTTGCAGGGAACAGCGTGATTACACACCAGGAAAAAAGGTGGCGGTTATGATGAGCTCCCTCCCGCATGCCACATGCACCAAAAAAAGACTGTTAGGACACCATAGATGTTTTACACTTTTCCTTTCCACTCTGGCAGCTCAGACTGATTGATAAACTAAAAAACAACTCCCTGAACATCTTAAGGTGGGATCAAAATAACCATTGTGCGTTTGACCAACTAAAGGACCACCTGTCATTATTTAGGATGTGCAACCTTTCAAAACCATTCATATTACAAATAGATGCCTTCCAGGTGGGACTGAGGGCTGTCCTTTCACAGATCCATTATGGAAAGGAACACCCATTTCAAATACAAGCAGAAAGCAGAAAACTGTTCCCAAGACAAAAAACAATATAGCACCACAGAACTGGAGACCCTGTGCCTAAAATAGGTTACAAAAGCCCTCAAATATTATCTAGACGACCACAAAGTCACCCTAATTAATGAGAATTCTTCCCTGGTAAGGTTGATATGCCAGAAAGATACCAACATGAGAATCATGAGATGGTTTCAAGCTCAGAAACCATAAATGTTTGAGGTGCATCCTCGTAAGAACTGTGAACAAGGCAATGTTGACAACCTGAGTAGGTTTGCCATTTACCATATTGATGAAAGGAATGGGTGGGAGTGTCAAAAATAATTGCCTTAATTTTAGGTAATGATTAGGCAATCCATAGGCAAACGGCCCTTAACAGCCACATCTAACGTGGCTGCCTCCTTAATCAAAGGTGCCCTCATCAATGCTAGATTGCTCCTGGCTCATGCACTTCATATTGCAGAGCTCATTGTGACTAATGACCTGGACTTCATAGCAATTGCAGAAACCTGGCTCCACTCAGCAGCAGGTCCAGCCTTCGCACTGGCCATTCCTAAAAACTACAGTATTCTCAAAATGGACACAGACTCTAGAGGCGGAGGAATTGCCTTCATTGCAAAAAAACAGCTTGGACTAAGAGAACTCCCTAACCAACCATTCCCTTTGGGAGAACTTCTGTCCATCAAACTACCTCTCACAGCCTCTCACACCTTGACTATTCACCTCATTTATAGACCTCCAGGTCCTATCTCCTCATTTGAGGGAGATATTTCTCAACACCTTACATGGAACACCAAACTAGGCTCCCAAATGATGATGCTAGGTGATCTAAATCTGGGCTTCAAAGACACTAATGATGGCAACGCTTTAGCCTTAGCCAATACTATCATGGAATTGGACTCGGGGGCTGCACACATCTCTTAATTGCGCCACAATTGTATTTCAAAGTTTTGGACACTTAGTCATAAAATAGAAAACATTTATTTATTGATGGCCCTTATTGATCACACGTGTTTCGGCACCCTCCTAGTGCCTTCCTCAGATCAGGGCAATGTCTGTTTACTAAGTATTAATGATACAACATAAAATTAGAAGTTTAGCAAATAGAAAATCATAAACGTTACAATTACAGAGGAGCACAAAGCATATTGGATTCATATGTTTCGCAAATTCCCTCAAAACCAGAACATATCGGAAAGAGACAGAAGTAAACTCCACATTATATGCAACGAGTTGCCACTATGAACCGGTAATCAGGAATATCCCTAAAGGGGAGTACATTAGGGCCAAGAGGAACTGTAATGAACTATCTTACTTTAATGAAGAATGTGAAACTTTGTCCAGGAGATTTCAAGCCAGGGGCTATCCAAGGAAGAGTATTGAAACTGCCTATAACAAAGCACAAAAAATTCCGAGGACACAGACCCTGACGCAATAGGTGAAACCTAATCCGTCAGACAAGGTGCGATTCATTACTACATACTGCGCAAACAACTATGTTATCAAGAGATCTCTTAGAAAATACTGGCACTTACTTAAATTGGACCCTCACATTGGGTCTTATATACATGACCACCCGTCATTGATCTATAGACGAGCCAAAACCCTGAAACAGAGCCTCAGCCCGTCATTACTACCAGAAGAAAGGGAGGAGACAACCGGGACCTGGCTAAAAGAATCCAGCCCAGGCTTTAGAAAGTGTGGCACATGTACAATGTGCAAATATGCCACACCTATGACAAACATTTTCAAAGCAGGCAATGGACCTCAAATCAAGATACGAGAACAGATAAACTGTAAAATTAAGCATGTTTTATATGCCATCATCTGCACTTGCAAGAAAATCTATATTGGCAGTACGATTCGTGAACTCCGCTTCAGGATCAGGGAACACCTGGCAGTGACTGGAAGCCAGGACAAGAATTTACCTCTAGCGGACCACTGGCAGCGCGTCCACCAGATGGACAACAAACAACACATCAAATTTATCGGGCTCAAAAAAGTGACATTGGGATGCAGAGGAGGCAACCAGGAACTATTGTTACGTCAAGAGGAGGCCAAACTCATCACTTTCTTCAGAAGTGTAGAAAACGGCCTCAACACAGACAAGGAAATGTCATACTTTTTATAAATAATGTTTTAAAAAAAATGTTTTTTGGGAGAATTTTGCAAATTTGTGTTTGGTATTGTATAGATCAGAGATAAGCGCCTGAGAAGCAGGCCAAATTACAGAGACTACTTGCAACCAATCGAATTGGTCACACTATATAGATGTGTAGGTACCCTAACAGATGGTGACTGGCATGATGTACCCTCAATATATGGGGTATTTATGTTCAATGTAGAAATAGACTTGCCTCCCAAGACGATACTTAAAAATAAGAAGGTTTGCGGGTGTTATCCCCAGGCCCGCCCTGTCGTAGAAATTCAGAGGGACTACTTCTCCCAGCATGCACCTGGAGGAGATAACACTCCTCGAGGTGTGATATCGGACTAGATCCATATGTAACAAGTTTGGAGAGAGACCATAATTAATGGAGCACACACTCCAGCATAGGACTGTTTTCATTTTAATTTAAAATGGCATAAGAACACGCACAAACTTGCCATAGATAATTAGGTCCTCACCACTAAAACATGGCCGACAGCTTTCATAGCACGGAAACAGAAGTAGGACCAAATACCACTACCATGGTAACATCTAATATACAAATAACATAGAATGGCGTCCGCCATCTTAGGAACCCGACGCGTGATGCAGTAATATTGAACTTGTCAGGTAAGCCCTAGGGGTCTGCTAAGCCCACACAATAACGCACCAATCAACAAAGGGTCCGCGTTCCAAACTTCAGTTGATATCTTCACCCGTATAAGCTCTTTATCGTTAATGCACACAATGATAAAATGTGATATTACTTGGGTAACAACATGAAGACCGTTCAAATCGCACTGCCGTGCGGAAACGCTACGTTGAATGGGAGCCTGTTTAGATATCTTGGAGGGAAACCAATGTTAATGTTAGGCGAAATACGTACTTGAGGAATTTGTACACACGAATGCATGTTTGAATAGAATAATAATGTATGAATACAGCGCAGTGACTCGGATGTTTCACTTCGGTTCCCTTAGAAAACGTTTGGAGTCTGATGGGACTCAGCCACCAATCACGTTATTTGTAGCGGTTAAATCAGTGGATGGGTAAGCTAGATTTACCCATTTGGGATCTTTCCAATAAGTCAATCAATGCAACTCCGTGATTTCGACTATTGACTCAAATATTCCCATTTCTTCTTTTTTCCCTTTTTTTTCCCTATATTTTCAACTACCCCTCACTCCCACCTCCACACTCCTCCAATTGATTTTTCGACTTCTGACTGGTATGTGTCAACTATTTTGGTTTGGTTTACAAATGGGTCTATGCATTTAATCCATGTTGCTTATGTTTATAAATTAATGTCTCAATTTGTCATGTATTTTTATTTTTTATTTTTTTATTTTTTATTTTTTGTTTTGGGGAATTTGCGAAACATATGAATCCAATATGCTTTGTGCTCCTCTGTAATTGTAACGTTTATGATTTTCTATTTGCTAAACTTCTAATTTTATGTTGTATCATTAATACTTAGTAAACAGACATTGCCCTGATCTGAGGAAGGCACTAGGAGGGTGCCGAAACACGTGTAATCAATAAGGGCCATCAATAAATAAATGTTTTCTATTTTATGACTAAGTGTCCAAAACTTTGAAATACAATTGTGGCGCAATTAAGAGATGTGTGCAGCCCCCGAGTTCTTTTTACAATCGGAGTGGGGGAACTCTTTGTCTCCGGTTTTCCTGCACACACCATTGCGACACCACCGAATTTGGTGCATAGATCTTAAGTCGCGGAGGTCTAAGAGTGATTTACCCCAAAAAGTTCCCTACAACAAATTATATCATGGAACTGGGTTCTCGCACCGAATAACTAATCCTACACATAATAAAGGTAGAACTCTGGACTAGATTGCAGACCTAAACAGCGACACTAAGATGCTCTCCAACACATCCTGTGCCTGGTCTGACCACCACGTTATCTCCTTCACTATCCAGGTCTATCTTCACCTAGATTCTGGTGCTATCCAAGCCCCATCAGCACTCACTAGAAAAAAACGGAACATTACAGTTGATAGACTACTGCCCTTATTGCATGCTTTAACCAACTATCCAAACCACACCAACATGGACCCCTCGTCATTGGAGAGCTGTATAATCTAACCTTACTTCAGGCTGTAGATAAAGTAGCACCCTTAAAAATGCGCAAAGCTAAGCCGCAAAGCTAAGCCGCGTGCACATCTAAACAACTGGTACACTACCAACCTCAAAACCTTCCGTAGTAGAAAAAGAACAGCAGAAGTGAATTGGAAAAGAAACCCAGCGACCTTGAACAAAGAGTTGTTGACCACTGTCTCAAACAATTATAAAGCTACCATCCTCCAAACCAAAAGTACCACTTACAACAATAGAAGTACGAGTGCTAATTCAGGGACAAAAAAATGGTTCACTATCCTCCGGGAACTAGAATCCCCTGTGCCACCACAAGAATCTTGCACCAAAGACTCTACTTGGTGCACCAACATTCAAAAAGCCTTGCTGGACAAAATTGCACTCCTACAAACAAAAACGGAAGCAAAAAAAACATAGTTTGCGACTGGATACCCATATCACAGAGTTGAGGGACTCCCTTACTAAACCCTTCACGCCATTTGAGTTTGCCCCTGTTTCTGTTATGGAAGTAAACAAAATAATCTCGAGTCTTACACCATCCAGATGTCAAGGCGACATTTGTGCAGCTTCAGTCATTAAAGAGGCGGTGGATGAGCTTGATCCTTTCATCACATCCATAATAAACACCTCCTTTGAAACAAGCATTGTCCCAACCAACCTGAAAGATGCCTGTGTCCTCCCATTACTTAAAATACCTACCTTAGACCCTAACATCCTGACCAACTATCGACCAATAACAACTGTACCATTCCTACTCAAAATACTAGAGAGAGCTGCATACTTGCAAATTCAAAGTCACTTAGAATCCAACAATCTCTTGGGCCTTCGACAATCAGGCTTCAGACCAGGTCACGGTACTGAATCAGCACATAGACTTAAAGATCGAAATGAATGAACTAAAAGACAATGGCAACCTAGTGCTCCTCGTTCTACTTGACCTATCAGCAGCCTTTGACTTGGTCAATCATAAAGTCCTTTACAAGCACTTGACCACAGCCGCCCACTTCTCCACAAAAGAATCTCTATGGATACAGTCCTTCCTTTCTGAAAGAACAATGTGGATATTCGCCCGACTGCATGCGCTGAACCTGTCCCAGTATCTTGTGGAGTACCGCAAGGCTCTTGTGTGTCCCCCACACTTAATAATATATTCACTAAGCCTCTTTTCGACCACTTGGATGACCTGGGTATCACCTACACAAACTTTGCGGATGAGACCCAAATCCTCATTCCCATTACAGGCTCCTACGAAACCGACTCCAAACTGCTTAACGATATATACCAAACTGTATATGCATGGATGGCTATCCACGGCCTATGTCTTAATGTTGATAAAACTGAGTTACTACTTATCGGAAAAACAGAAAGGAAACAGAGTGATTTCCGTCTGTATGTAGGTGTAGAAATAATTAAAAATAGAAAACTGGGAGCCCTAGTTATGCTCAGGGAAAAGGTTTTATTTGCATTTGCTTGCAAGACAAACAGACAACATCCTATCCTCTAACTAATTCCCAACCACCTAACCTACCCCGCCATCCAGAACTGCACCTCTCATTTGCTTTCAGAAGCTCCATCTCGAATCTCGGAGAACCGCTAAGTGGGCCTTCCAGCGGACTATTCTCGCCTCCGGCAAAAGCAAAGGTCCTGAGTGACTAGTCCACACTTAGCCCAATTCATGGAATAAATCTGCGCTGAAAACGGGGTGCTTGCGTTCAAAACGTGCTCAATCGCCCGTTTACCGATTCATGGAGCACATTGCGCGTAGCTTACCTGAGACTTGCGTTGAATCCGCGCGGGTCCAACACGTCACTGCGACACCATGAACGCCTTGAGCGAGATGCCCAGTGAAGGTGCACACCGTCCAGCGCACACACCAAAAAAGGGGGCCGAACAAGTGGAATGTTGAACAACAAGCGTAAATGTGGGCGTTACGGGGGAAGTACCACAGGAAAATACATGCAACGCCCACACATGCACTAACAATACGTATTCATGGAATCAAACAGGGCCCACCTACGCGTGGCAAAAGATGCGCAAACCCTGAAACACGTACGCCACGCAAAAGCTGTTGTGTCACTGCGTACCAAAACCAATGCATAAAAGTGCACGCGAAAATTAAACGCGCGCATACAGCTACGATGAATGTAACATTTCTCGCAGCAGTGAACGGTGGACACCGCAGGAGCAGGAGGAGGATAGCCAGGGCCCGAATTTTCTTACCCAGTACCAGCCTTTAGGGGATGCCTGATGGCCAGGTCTATGGCAGGTATAGGTTTCCACCTCATATCATCTTAGACCTGGTCAGGGAGTGGGAAGATGACCTCACATCACCCACCCTGTGCTCCCAAGCACTGAGCCCCTTGGAAAAGGTGCTCAATGTACTGCATTTTTTGGCCACTGGGTCATTTCAGCAGACAACTGCCATAGTTGGGGTGTATCGCAGGCCACACAGTCACGATGCCTATACCAGGTGTTGGCAATCATGACTGCACGCCCCTCAGTCTGCAGACACATATAGATGCCCAGAACACTCGCAGAAAGCCAGGCCGTATTCCAGGACTTTTATGGGGTAGCGCACTTCCCTAAAGTGCTTGGTGCCATTGATTGCACCCATGTGGCCCTACGTCCACCTAGGGCCACAGAGCACATCTATCGTAATCGCAAGCACTGGCATTCCATCGAAGTGCAGGTTGTATGTGATGCCAAGGGAATCATCACCTCTGTATATGCTAACTGTCCAGGTCCACCCATGATAGTTTCATCTACAGAATGTCACCCCTACACCGGGCCCTGGAAGCTGGGTGGCATGGTAACACATGGCTCGTTGGTGAGTACAAATGGCCCGCCAATTTCATGCATGTCTCACGCAGACTAAACCACATCACTGACAAATCATCTCACCTCCACAGGGGACAGTGCCTACCCACTTAGCACCTACATGATGACGCCAATACGGAACCCCACCACACCACCCCAGGTAAGATACAACGCAGCTCACATTGCAACTAGGGCCATAGTGGAGCGCACATTTGGAGTGCTAAAGTCATGCTTTCACTCCCTTGACCACTCTGGTGGAGAGCTACTGTATGCAACACCAGTAGTGTGCAGGATCATAGTGGCAGCATATGTCCTGCACAATGTTGCAAACCCCGGTGTGGTGTACCAGTGGACATGGTGGTGCCCCCACATCCACAATCACTAAGGTGCCTTTCTTGCAAAATATTTTGGATCGAGCAGCCTACCTGCCGATCCAAGACTATCTGGAAACTAATAAACTCTTGGGCCTTAGACAATCGGGCTTCCGTCCGCGTCACAGAACTGAAACCGCCCTTATTGATCTAATAACACAGATTGAAGACCTAAAAGACAAGGGAAAGCTGGCCCTTCTACTCCTTCTTGATTTATCAGCAGCATTCGACCTAGTAAATCACCAAATCCGCTGTCGACACCTCAAACTAGCTGCCCACTTCTCTGATAAAGCCACGTCTTGGATCAGCTAATTCTTGGATAACAGACCCATGAGGGTTTTTCCCCTTCTGCTGCCGCTGAACCCTCACCAGTTACCTGCGGGGTACCACAAGGATCGTGTGTCTCCCCTACACTCTACAACGTGTTTACTAAACCTCTGTTCGATATCCTGGATTATCTGGGTGTCACCTATACGAATTACGCAGATGACACTCAGATACTCATCCCCATCACAGGTGACCACGCAGCTGACACACTAGCCGTAAACACCATCTACCAAGTCATCCAAGCCTGGATGGCTCAACGTGAACTCTGTCTCAATGACGAAAAGACAGAGCTTCTCATCCTGGGCTCTCATCAGAGACTTAACAAACTAGACCCGTTGTTTAAATCTTATGTCATTGATGGTAACATCATTAAAATTACAAATGACACTAAATCTTTAGGCATATATCTCGACTCCACCCTTTCCCTCTCTAGACAAACTAACTCAGTATCCTCGGCCGCAGCGAACACGTGCAAGCTCATTACAGCGTGCTGACCCTTCCTCTCACCAGCCAACTGTACGACCTTAGCCAGGACTCTGGTCATGTCCAAAATCGATTACTGCAATGCCCTTTACCTAGGCACTAACCAATGTAACCTCAACAAGCTACAGATTATCCAAAATAATGCCATCAGAGCCGCACTAAATATTCCCAAGAACCATCACATATCTGACACCAGACGGAGCCTCCGATGGCTCCCAGTATCACAAAGAGTTTCTCTGAAAACACTTGTATTGACACACAAATGCCTTGCTGATAGGGAGAATTCTCATTAATGGCTAATTTCCCTTACCTAGTGAGTCCCTCAGCAGCTTTGCTGGATTTCTGGGGTTTATTTTTTCCATCTGGTAAGAGTGCAAGCCTTTTTCACACTCTTACAGTGTATTTTTTGTGTGTGTTGTACTTTTTGTGCTCATGGGCTCTGGAGTTTCACCAACTCCCTAGGCATCATCTTTTTACTTGTGTGTCACACAGCACCTTTAGTGCAGTGACACAGGGATGTCTTTTAGACTTCCCTTGTGAACTCCATTTCTGGGGATGACTACTGTCCCCCAGAAACATGTAAAGTCACCATTGGCTTTACTAGTCCATTTAAAATACAGATCCAGTACAAGCCATCTTACAATGGAGTACTGGAGAGGAATATTTTTCATCTGTCCTTCTGTAACTCAAGGGGCACTTTGTGTCCCCCTTCCCGACTCGACATGGCTGGTGGCAGTGGTAACAATCATTTTTACATGGATTCCCGTGTTAGTGTTCTGGCTGTGGTGACAGACTTGATCATAAAACCCGCTACCCCATATCGTTTTTAATCGTGGGTCCTGGCATGGTTTTTCGCCATTTTGTGTTGGAAAGGTCTTTCTTGTTGTTTGCTTTTCACACCAAACCAGGTTTGGTTTCCTTGTTCGCCGTCCTTTGGCGGGCTTCTGCAAAGAAGCCCTCCTTTGGCGTCTAGGTGTCTCGGTGGGATGAATGTGAGGGAGGGGTTTAGTAACCCCCTGCACAGGGTCTCCTTGGAGCCCAAAGTCGCACTTTGTGTCGATTGGCTGAGGTGGTTGTCTGTACTGGCCAACCCCCCTGCTGTGTGATTGACAGCCAGGCTGTGTGAATGGGGGATTTTGGCATAAAAGGCAGGACTCTTGGGCTGGAAGTCAGAGTCGCCACTGGAACTACAAGAACCAAAGAGAAGTGAAGAAGAAAATGGCTGCTGCAACTCTTGGATCCCACGAAAGCCCTGCTGCAGTCCTGAGCTTTCTACCCCACAACGACAGAGAAGATCCAGTCCGGAGTCTGCTTCCCTTGAGCCTGGTGGGATCAACCAGCTCACCTTCTACAGCCAGAGAATCCTCTTCTGGGTCAAAATCTCTGCATTGAGCTGTAGTGGTCCGGCTAGCCATCAGAAGAGCTCTCTCCTGTTTTTAAGGAGCGCACCTTTTATTCATCGCTGCTTTGCTGCTGCTGGCTTCATCCCTCGGTAGTGCAGATCGCTCCAGACGTCCTCCTCTGGTCCCCACAACTGAAGCTTCAGGAACCGTGAGTCTGCGGGATCTACCAGGAAAAACTGCCGTAGCACCATCTTTCTTCATCCGAATAAGGTACTGTGTCCATTTGGTCGTTCTCTCCGTCCGACCTTGAGGAATCGGGGTGAACCCTTTTCTTTTCCAAAGGCTTCACCTTTCTTCCTTCGTCTTATAAGTTTTGCTTCCCTTTGACAATATCCAGTACTCCTGGCAACGTTCATCTGGAACTATTCTAACCGTGTGAATCTCGACAACAGAGCCCCTGCTCCATTTGACACTGGCGCAGGCCTATTGACTTTTATCTGCCTCTTAGAAAACGTCCTCTGATTCTATTGCCTTGACAAAAGTATTGCCTATAATTTGTATCCACTATTCCCTTGTTTTAATTCTATTTGCTAAGTGTTTTTGACTTTGGGTGCATTTCTTCCCACGGGTACGCTTTATATTCGTAAGAACGAACTGTCATTACTGTCAAAAAGTGATTGCATATTAACCCATGGTAACGTCTTTGTTTCGAAACACCGGTCTGTCAAATCCTAATGTACTTACCTCGAATTGACCTGAACAAGAGGAATTGGTTGTGTGTAGTATATGTAGAGTGTGGTTTTATTTAATAGAATTGAAGTGTTTTGTGAACAGATGGTTTAAAAATAAATGTACTCATATTTTGTAACGAGAAACCTTGAGTCAGTGTTTGCTTGAGTCACAGTAATTGTACTCTTTTGTGTAATCATTTGCTCTTGAGATACGTCTGGCTGCTCAGCCATCGCTACCACTTTACTGTGTAGTACGGGCTTGTACCAAAGGTGAAATTGTACTATCACTTGTAGTCATAATTGTATGTAGTGTTCCCTAAGGGTACTGCATATGATTCTGCCTAACACTTGCCCACCAAGCACCTAGCTATCTGGCCAGCAGATTTGCTTACCACACTACCAACAGACCACTCAGAAGTGCCCAGGCCAATTGCCTCTCCATACATCGCTTTAAGATACAAAGAGCTGGTGGGGTCAGCTTCCCAGTTATGGCTACGAAACTCACTTCCAAACACTCTTAGAGCGGAACCCTTGTTCCCTGCTTTCAAGAGCAAGACTAAAGCATGGTTGTCTGCCCAAGACCTGCCCCGGCATTAACATGCCTGTTAGCCACCACCTTGGCCCTTTGCCCACTGCTTTAACGCTGATTGTGTATATACCTGTAAAATAGCTGTTTTATATAACTAGAATCTGTATATGACTGTACATTTTATGCCTTTTCCGTTACTGTTTATTTCCCTGTATGTTATGCTTATACTGTCATGTAACCTAAGTGATGCGCCCGGATGCCCCAGGGCCAGGTGCGCTATATAAATAAATAAAATACAAAATACAAATACACAACCACATGCACACCCGCTGCGCATGGGAGGGGAAAGGGCATGTGGTGAGGCTTGTGACACCATTTCTCACCGAAAATCCAACCCCTGCGGAGTGCACACAGCCCTGGCACATGCCAGGCCACAATCAATGATGACAAAGGGACAAACATCTGTCCAAGCCTTACCACCCTGAGAATGTGGCCTCGGAAGTGCTACATTGTGTGCATTCCCTAGCACTAAAAGCAACACAATCTGGTGTGTACAAAAGGGACTCATGGAAGAAGGAGCTTCCAACAGCCACCATGCCAAAGCAACCATCTAAATGCTGGTATGTCACCCAAACCTCCAGACAATTCATGACGCCTGTCCCACACAACGTTCCACGGCATGCACTTCCCCAGCAGAGAAAAAAATGGCCAACACATAACACCACTGTCGCAAAGTGTTCAACAATCAACAGACCAAGTCTATGAATCAACCCACTATGTCAACTAAACCCAACAATGTACACAGGAACAACAATTGGCCAATACAACATACCAGACACACAGCACCCAATAGTGAGGCCCTCCTCCCGTGACCAGACACACCTGCACTAGTGCTACAATGTGCGGTGACTTGCGCATGTCACCCTTGGACATATGTGTGTCCCAGACAACCAAAGGGATCATCAAATTGCATACAGCCGTAAGGCCAACACCAATGAAGACAGACAAGCAAATAAATGAAATTACCACACCAACAAAGGATGGGACTAAATGCACAAACCAAAAGGGACAAACAATCATCATTCCCAATATGGGTGTATATACATGTTGGACTTGAGACTGCCCACAGACCTCATGGAAGCCCATTGCCAATGGGTAAGTTACTTTCACACGATTCACTCCTTGCAAGCCCATGGAAAGGGGAAGCAGGAGACACACATGTGTCTGGACCCCAAGGCACAAACAAGGAGGGTACCAACAAGAGATAAGAGACAAGACTACATGGGTCCAGCTGGAAACCACAGTAGATGCCTTTGGATCCCACACAAAGCAACACACTGTCACATAAATGCACAATAGACACAAAAAGGAAAAAAAAAAGATCAAAGAGAAAAATCCAAATTGCCCATGTGAGAATTGGAGGTGGGGGCACCCAGGATGGAAGAGGCGCAGGGTGCACACCAACACCCATATGTGTGGATGATATGTGAAAAAAAACCTCCATGGGTTGATTATCCGCACGGCTATCAGGGATCAGGAGACCTGTTGCTGCTGTTGTCATCCTCTGGTGGTGCATCAGAATGTGGAAGTGGCAAAGGAGGTACAACCATGTATAGCCCTGGTCTGGTCCTCAATGGCAGTGACCATGCAGGACTGAGATGCCTGCATCTGCAACCTTATGGCTCTGAGGTCTCCATGCAACACCTCACGGGATGCACGCATTTCCCCCGTGATGGCACGAGTCATCAGTTGCAACTGCTGTTCAGACCGCCGACTGCTGGATGCCTCGAGTGCAGCCAGTGTCGTCCTGAGGGACCAATACTCCAACCTCAGGGCTTCCCTGTGGGCCTGACCCTCTGCAGCCAAGGATGCACCCAGATCCCTCAGGTCCGCCCGTCGTCCTGGCCAGCATGTTCAGCCTGTGTGAGCGGCATGTGGACTGCAATGCCTGCTGCTGGTGCTCCACCTGTCTAGCCGGGGGGATCATGAAATTGGCTGCCCTATCCATGCCCTGAGCCAACTTCTCCTGTGAAGTAGCCTGTTGTTGTGCAACAGCATACATGGAATGCTCCCACACAGTAAAGCCAGTCAATGCACGGCTGCCGTGTTGGCGGACCCACACCTGGCCTGGCCAAGGGAACCTGGCCCTTCATGTGATGGAGCTGCCTGTGGCTGCAGGACTTCATCCCTCCCCTGATCAGCTGGCCCAGGCCCAGGAGTCAAGACTGTGGAGCATGGCCCTGCAGCCGTAACCCCCACAGACAGAAGCACCAACATTGACTGGCCCTGTGAGGGTTTACCCCCCCTTCAGATGCTTGGGATGCAACAGGATCCACACTCCATGCACTCACCTGCGACATCACAGAGGCATCCATGTCTGTCTCATGACCGGAGCCATAGGCTTCCTCAGAGGCTGACTCAGGCTGAGTCACGTCCAGGATGGCTTGCAAAACCAGTGGATTCTCATGGGCTACCACCCCACGTTCTCCACTGGTGGTTGGTTGTGGCCCAGTATCCTGTACCTCCCCACCTCCTCCTCTGCCTCCAGTGCCTCATCACTTGCACATGGACAGAAAAACACATGATTAATCATGGAAACAGTGTAGACCATACACATAGCCACCACAATGTCGGCATGCAAGACATCAACCTGCCCTGTCAATGCAAGTGATGGACAGCACGAAGGAAGACATGGACATGTGTGGGAAGGGCAAAAACACATATGGCGCATGGTGCCCAGCACCTGCTACAACCATGCAGCACCTGAATGGCATAGTCCATACACCAACATCCATGATGTAAACACATATATGCCACGGAGCATAGCCATGCCTTGGTCTGCTAAATGCATCAGATGTAACAGGCATACCACTGTCACAGAGCCATGAATGAGGGATGTGACATGACACGACATGCAACTCAAAAACTCCATACACACAAGTCCCACAAGGTGCCAAGATGCAAGGCTGTAGTGAAATGTTGAATGTGGACACACATGTCCCATGAGTCCATGTCACATCAACAACAGTCAAGTCAAAATGCATGTTGGAGATGATGCCAGTGGATGTAAGTGGGAGTGGCCCGTGCACCACTGGTGAACGTCACACAAATCAAACACAACACACTGACAACCCATGGAAATGTAGCAGCCAGGTGGAAGTGGAAGTGCATGCAACATGTGTCAATAGCGTGAAGATGGTTGTAGGAGTACATCCAGCCTCCCCCGAGTGTGGGGTATGGTGTGGATGCAGTGCACATGCAAAACTGTCGGCTCAGAGGCCTGTGCCTGAGGACAGAGTTTGGGCAGGTGACTAGTGCATTCCATCACTCATTGTGGACGTCAGCACAGGTGTCATGGTGCATGCTCCCAAACATTAGGAGCTGGCGGGCCTACCCCAGTGATTGCCATTGGCAACCATATGGGATTATAAAGCCGCAAAGGGTTGTCCTAGGACTTCCTGGACTCATAATATTCCATCTGGTGGTAAACTGCATGGGACTACATACAGCTCAGCCTAATGGGCTGAGCCATCCAGCCAACTCTGGGTGTGGCTGAGGGACTACTTTACCTGAGATTACAGGATGAGACTGGAGGGACTATTTTAACTGGAAAAGCTTACAAGGCTATTTAAACCACACCCTACAGACAGAACACGCTTCGCGATATTCTGCACTCCTGCAGCATAACTCTCACCGTGTCTGCTTAGCTCCAGTACCCGAACTTCAACAGCCACGCCTATCCTGAAATCACGATCCATTGGCACCTGAGAAGAAGAGAAAGAAAGGAACAGGAATTAGTACAGCAGTTGAGGCCTTACCTGAAGCATTCCATCCGAACGGCCGCGCCTTCAGCTGCTCTCCGGCTCGTCGCAACTGCAGAAAAGAAAGCATCTGCAAGAAAAGCCAACACTCACCCGGAGACTGCTATCTTCTGGGACTTCTTTGAAGCGGTTCATCCAATCACCGCTCCAGAGCTGCGCTGCACCTGCATTGCAGAAAAAGAAAAGAAAACAGCAGGTTAGTCGCGCACGGGAAAGAAACCATTATTAAAGACATTCAGCGCAACGCACTCTCAGGAAATCTGCTCAGCGTTGTAAGAAGAGGCAAATATTCATCTGAAAACCGCTCAAGGCCGCACCTGAAAGAAAAGAGAAACAAAAGTCAAAACTTGGGCAATAAAGACATTAAGCAACTATTCCAAGCATCTATTGGCATAGAGACTTACCTGCTGAGTCAAGCTATTCAAGACTCCGCTACAGCCCCGCAGGATCAGTGAAGGAACTCGATCCAGGGAAAGACTGAACGTATTGCGCCCCTGCTAGAGATCGCAGGACGGAGTGTCCACCATTAAAAAACCCAAGGTGAGGCTGAAGCACAGAGGGGGCATTAGGAGGTTACGGGAGGTGGGAACCAAACCCGCTACTCACGGCTTGCTAATATCTTATTTCGACATTTTAGGCAAACGCTTCCTGGAAGTGACAGTGAGGGAAAAGTCACGTGCAAGCCTCATCACTCATCCCCGTGTAACACCAGTGCAGACATCATTCGTGCAGCTTCGTGCGATGCCCCTGTGGAGACCAGGCGAGCGTGACAACGGGTGAGGAGCAGTGAAAGCAAAACATATGTCCAATCACGATAAGTGGTACCTGGCCTGGATAAGGATCACCTCCAGTCCTATTCAGGCACGGAGCCCATACCAGAGGGAGGCCACTACCAAAGAGAGACCCTCACCACCAACTGATTGCAATGTGAGAAGTGATTGACCCCGAGTGAACAGTGAAGGCATGATCACAGTCCATGATAGGTAAGCCAATGCGGAAGATGGATTCGAAGTAACTGTGCCCACAGCACCCAAATGTCCCTGTGGACATTGCACCGTGAAGGTAATCAACAGTCGTACCCTCTGTGACCCAATGGCAATATCAAAGTCCTATGGAGATACGACCCCTGCCCCCAAGACAAAAGAACAACCCACACTGTCCAGCTCAGGATGAGTTGCCGAGCACAGTGAGTAGGAGCACATATATTTTGCTAGAGGACTTTGCAGTACCACACCACATGTATGACCAGTCCCCTGGAGACTGTGGGCTGCCGTGGGGAGGTGGGGAAAGGGAGGCCACACCAGCTGAGGTTCCGCTGGCAGGGTGAACATTCAGAGACATCAGTGATGAGCAGAGAGAGGGACAATGTTGAGTTTGTTTGTTTGTTTGTTTGTTTGTTTATTTGTTGTGCGCACCAGACCCTGAGGTAGCAGGGCGCATGAGACAAGTCATTTTACAGCTTAGTTACAGAATTTACAAACTTACAGATGTTATACATTTACAGAGCAAGGTGCCACATTTACGAATTTACACATTTACAGAGGTTATACATTTGCCGAGCAAGGCACCACAGGGTGAGATAATAACAAGTACATACGATGTGTGGCCAAACAATCATCACAAGGCTAGCTTTACAAAGTAGCAACAAGGGGCTGGGACCACTACAGGCATGGCAGGAGGACCCTGAGCCTGGGTGGCCAGTCCTGCAGCGGCCCCTGCATCTACCGGACCCTGATGTGAGGGGGGCATGTCCCTCCCTGCATGGACCTGCGAACCCCGGATCCCTCGGCCACCTCTGCCAGCTCCAGCACCTTGACCCCCTTGGCTACCTCTGCCAGTTCGAGCACATTGGCCCCCTCGCCCACATTTGCCTCCCTTCCCACATTTTGCCCTCCAAGTCATGGCAATGGGAGGTGCAGCAGACAATGGACCTGGGCAATTGGAGTGGGCAGGGTATGTGATGTTAAACGTACCAGCGTGCCCCAGCAAAGCTCAGTGTGACCCCTGGTGGAAAATGGACAGGTCGCACACGCTCAGGCACACCCAAAAAAAAAACATGTACGCAACCCCTCACAGTATGCTGCGGCACCCAGCAGCACAAAAAATTGGTATGCAAGGAACAAGTAGACTACTATGACCTAAAAAATGGGGTACACGACACACAGGGGCAACCACAGTATGAAAAATGCGTGCGCAACTCACCGTCTGCCTCGTAGAAAGAAAGAAAACACACACGCGTGTGCATGTAGGCAACTGCCCCGCCAAAACAAGAAGTACGCACTACCACAGTAGGAAAGTATTTGCGTGCGAACCCACAAAAATGTAAAGTTCACGCGTCCGTCCCCACGAAATGCACGTACAGTGCACTGTTGTCTTAAGCACACCTTTAACCCGATACGGAACGGCAACGCCCAACCACCAGCACGAGTCACGTACCTTACGCACTTAGGGCCTTTCCTCTGATTACACGCTAACGCACTGTTTCCGCATGTGCGGAGTCACTCTGTTTCCGGCTGGCCACGCAAAAGAACATGGAAGACCCACGCTCCTGCCTACAAGACCATTTACCTGTCTCCAACTGCCCCGAGCCGCCTCCTACGAGCCATCTGCTGCTGCGAGCCCACTCTGTGTGCATGCTGCCCATGTGCCCTGCATTTTGGTGCCTGCTGTGAAGCCATTGCCAGTGATCCTGTCATTGTGAACACCTCTGCTGATCCTGAAGACTCCTGACTGCCATGCCACCACTCCACAGCCCAGCCCCAGGACCACCTTGCCCACCCACACCTGCCTCGGGGGTTGCCATGTCTGACACCACACCATCTGAGACAAGTGGCAACACCCCGGCAGAGAGGCAGAGGGCTGTCAGCTTCTCTTCCACAGAAGTTGGCATCCTGGTGGAGCAAGTCTCCTGGGGCATTATGATGCCCTCTTCCCTGGACCATCGCAAGTCGGCAAGGAAGGACGGAGGAAGATCTGGGTGGACATCGTGAGTGCCATCAACATGGAGGGGGTGGCACCCCGCGTCTACTGACCTGTCCATACGCGCTGGGAGGACTTCAGGTCCAGGACCCTCAACAAAGCCCGTCACCTCCTCAAACCTGGGGCTGTCCGAGTGGGGCACCGGGCTGGTTGGCCGCCGACGAAAAGAGGTTCCTGGAGCGCCTCAACGCAGCGCTGCAGACCCAGGTCTTGGAGTTGGAGCTCTGTCCGGAGTCGACTGGTAAGTATCCATGTGTTCTTGTCCACCATAGTGCATGTGCAAGTAGACGTGTGGTTGGTGTGTGCACCCTCCTCTTATGTATGGCATGCCTACTGTACTGCTGTCCGTGTGCATGTCCCAGGCACAGCTGCATGTGAGTTCATTGATGCATGTGCAACATCAATGATGTCTGTGTGGAAATGCTTGATACGCGCATGTATGTCACAACGTGCACATGTTTGCATCCCTGTGTGTGGATTGTGATATGCCAGAGTGTGAGACATGTCTGCATTCGGCAACATCATGGACATGCATGGTGTACATGTGCATGTGTATGAGAAGTGAGTGTGTGAATGGCGAAACTCCAGGATGTCTGTGACTCTTTGTTTTTGCATGTGTGATTGTCTCATGCTGCCAATTTGACCTCAAGGGCTCTCTGATGTGATGGATCCATGGCCTGCTTCATGACTGTCAGGTGATGTGTGTGAGTGACATGTGTATGTGCCATGATGCGTGTGAGGTGCATGCACAATTTGAATGTGCTGGCAGTGCCTTGCCCAAGGATGTGAATGTCTGGTGTGAATGACGGACATGATTGTGCATATGTGTGAATGGCACTTCCCTGTGTGTAGTGGACAGTGATGATGGTTGTGATCTTTGACAATGGCAATTATGTACTTTTGCATTGTGACAAACACACATATGTCCAGTACCCTGATGTATGTGTCCTATGTTTCCCTTTCCACAGCGACAATGGAAGAAGAGGGCGGAGATGGCGCTGTGGAGACCAGCAGCAGGGATGCCTCTACCGGGCGTATACACAAGGCCCAGTCATCCTTCCAGACACTGTCATGTTCTGGGAGCGACGATACTGGTGCCGCGTCTGAGTCAACAGCCGCAGCTGCTGAGGGTAGGCCCAAGAGGGTGAAGTTGGTCGTAGGCTCCTCGGCAGTGGATGGGACAGGTGAGCCCACACAGGAGCAATCCGATGCGTAAGACATTGGGGAGTCATCCAGGTTGGTGGTGGTGGAGGAGGAGGCCACATCAGCCCAGCCCATGGGGCACAGTGGGGGTGATGATGTAGGTGTGACTGCTGCAGTCCAGGGTCATGGGCTGGAGGCAGTGCAGGTCGCCGTGGAGGTGCCTGTGCCTAATCCTGTCCCTGGTACTGCGACTGCAGCAGTATGCACCTGCGGGCATGCCCGATGCTGTACCCGTCCACAGGTGGCGGATGTATCCACGGAAACGGATCTTCCACTACCTGCGGATGAAGCAATTCGTGACCGGGTGGAACCAGTGCTAGCCGGTATTGCGAGGCGTACAGGCAGCATTCGTGATGATGTGCAGGCTTCCAATCGGGGGCTTGCACATCATCACGATGAGGTCTGTCGCCTCATTAACTGGCTAGCTCAGTTCATGGTCACGAATGTGCTACGTGGGCTGGCTACTGCAGCGACCCCCTGTTCCTCTTCCTCCTCTGTGCGCCAGTCGTCCTCCCTGCTGTCTTCCGGCCCAGATACCACCAGTGCCCCCTGTGTACTTGTCATCCCCGGCGGCCAGTCTGATGGAGACCACGTCCCTGCCACAGTCAGGAGTTGACGGAAGATAAGCAGAGATGGTCACCGCAGCATCAGGACCAATGGCAATGGAGGAAGTGCAGGCACCAAGCAGTAGCGCACGTGTACAAGGGTTGTCATCATCCCGCAGGCTGTCCTGGAGGCGCAGGCACCGGGCATTTTCGGCAGCAGCAGGCTCGACGTAGGAGGAGACAGGATTCGGGGCTCTCAACATCAGAGGGGCATGTATCGGCCAGTAGGGAAACGTGGACCTTACCACAAGGATGTCTTCCGTGTTGGAGCAAATAGGCCAGCAGATTGGAGCAGAGTGGCAGCGGGCACAGGGGGAACAACTCACCATCGCCAGGGCGGAGAACAACTTGCATCGGGCAGAGAGGCAGGATGAGTTCCTCGAGGAGTCTCACAGGAGTTTGAAAGGAGCACGATGGAGTCCCTGCAGGCCCTCGAGGGGAGAGCACAGGCCCGCTGCAGGGAAATTGACGCAGAGTTGGATGATTCCCTGGCCGAAACTCTTGGGGGAAATGGTGAGTCATAGGACTAGCCCGCTGCCTTTGTATATAGTTCTTTAGGAGTAGGTTTCATTTGTTTGTTTTTTTTCTTTTGGAGTTCATGGACTCCACATCTTTTATATAGTTCTTTCTTCATGGATGTTCATTTATGTTTTAAGATCATGGACCCTGGATCTTTGTATATAGTTAGATATTTTTTTTGTAACCTTTTTGTACACCATGGAGGAATGGTTTTGTTATGATTTGTGTTTACAATTTGAGATGCATCAATGGATGTGGATCACGCTTTTGAGTTTTTCATTTTTACATCCCATTTGTTTTTGTTGTTGATTTCATTTCTATTTGGATTACATTCATGATGATTTTACTACAAGTATTTTACTGAGGATGATTTTTATACATGTTCATTAATACATTTTTATACCTTCGAATCCAAGTGGTGTCTGCTCTCAATGGTTTGGTGCATGTCTCACTCTTCCTTGGCTCTGTTAAGTGTCCCTGCTGTTGAGCAATGTTGTTCATGTGTGTGCAAACATGCATGTGTGATTTTGTGATTCCCATGCCATGGGGCATGTACTGGGGAGCAGAACCACTGGATGGGTGTTGAGGTGCACCGTGGGGGTGCAGCGTCTGCTAGCATTTTAGTGGACATATGGTACATTATTGCATGTTGGGCCAATGTGTTGGGGTTGGGGGACATGAGTTGGTGCCTGCCTGCAGGTTGCCGTCACTGGTGGGGGTGGGGGACATGAGTCGGGCCTGCCTGCAGGTCGCCGTCACTGGTGGGGGTGGGGGACATGAGTCGGGGCCTGCCTGCAGGTTGCCGTCACTGGTGGGGGTGGGGGACATGAGTCGGGGCCTGCCTGCAGGTTGCCGTCGCTGGTAGGGGACATGAGTCGTGGCCTGCCTGCAGGTCGCCGTCCCTGGTGGGGGTGGGGGACATGAGTCGGGGCCTGCCTGCAGGTTGCTGGCACTGGTGGGAGTGGGGGACATGGGTCGGGGTTTGCCTGTGGGGTATGGTCACAGGTAATGGTGGGGGTCCTATCTGGTGTGGGCTGCCTGCGGGGTATGGTCACGGGTGATGGTGGGGGTCCCATGTGGTGTGGGCTGCCTGCGGGGTGTGGTCACGGGTGATGGTGGGGGTCCCATGTGGTGTGGGCTGCCTTCAGGGTATGGTCACGGGTGATGGGGGGACCATGTGGTGTGGGCTGCCTGCAGGTTATGTTCATGGATGATGATGGTGGGGGTCCCATGTGTTGTGAGCTGCCTGCGGGGTATGGCCACGGGTGATGGGGGGCTATGTGGTGTGGGCTGCCTGGGGGTATGGTCACAGGTGATGGTGGGGGTCCATTTGGTGTGGGCTGCCTGCGGAATATGGTTACGGTGAGGGGGGCCATGTGGTGTGGGCTGTCCGCTGGGTATGGACATGGGTGATGGAGGGCTTGTGGTGTGGGCTGCCTGCGGGGTATGGTCATGGGTTATAGGGGTCCCATGTGGTGTGGGCTGTCTGCGGGGTATGGTCACAGGTGATGGGGGACCATGTGGTGTGGCTGCCTGTGGGGTATGGTCACAGGTGATGGGGGGTCCCATGTGGTGTGGGTTGCCTGTGGGGTCTGGTCACGGGTGATTGGGGGCCATGTGTTGTGGGCTGCCTGCGGGGTATGGTCATGGGTGATGGTGGGGGTCCCTGTGGTGTGGGCTGCCTTGGGGGTATGGTTACAGGTGATGGTGGGGCATGTGGTATGGGCTACCTGAGGGGTATGGTCACGGGTGATGGTGGGGGTCCCATGTGGTGTAGGCTGCCTGCAGGGTATGGTCACAGGTGATGGTGGGGCAATGTGGTGTGGGCTGCCTCTGGGGTATGGTCACGGGTGATGGGGGGGACCATGTGGTGTGGGCTGCCTGCAGGGTATGTTCACGGGTGATGGGGGGTCCCATGTGGTGTGGGCTGCCTGCGGGGTATGGTCACAGGTGATGGTGGGGCATGTTGTATGGGCTGCCTGAGGGGTATGGTGACGGGTGATGGTGGGGGTCGCATTTGGTGCGGGCTGCCTGCAGGGTATGGTCACAGGTGATGGGGGGCAATGTGGCGTGGGCTGCCTGTGGGGTATGGTCACGGGTAATGGGGGACCATATGGTGTGGGCTGCCTGCGGGGTATGTTCACGGGTGATGGTGTTTGAAGTTTTGCTTATTTATAAAGCGCAAACCAGGCCCCGAGGCAACCGGGCACATAATCTTACAAGCAGGTACAGTAGACAGAGCATACACAGTGAATTACACACAAAGATATATACAATAAGAATAAACAGCAGGAAATACAAAGGCAAATTAAGTTACACATGGAGGGTATGTAAGCCCCTAGCTCATATTGCAGGTGGCAGGTGCAGGTCTGTGGCGAGGAGTCTTATAACTCATGGGAGAATAGCCACTTTTTGGCATTGTTCTTGAAGGTTTGGAATGACGGTTCAGCTCGGATAGTAGTAGGCAGTGTGTTCCAGAGTTTGGGAGCTAAGACTGGGAAACTCACGCCACCCGCTTTTTGGAGTTTGAATCTAGCTAGGGTGAGGTTGTGGGTTTGTGCTGCTCTCCTGGGTCGAGCGGAGGTGTAGGGTGTAAGGCGGGAGGAGAGATAGGGTGGGGCCATGTTGTTCAGGCATTTGTGGGTCAGGGCTAAGGTTTTCAAGGCAATTCTTTGTTTTACTGGGAGCCAGCCAAGGTCAGCTCTGACAGAGGAAATGTGGGAGCGTCTCGGGATGTTTAGGGCTGCCCTTATGGCATTATTTTGTACAGTTTACAATTTATTGAGGTTGGACTGACTGGTTCCAAGGTAGAGAGTGCTACAGTAGTCAATTTTGGCCATAATGAGCGTTCTAGAGAGGGTGATGCAGTTGAAGGTGTTTAGGAAGGTTCTGCAGGCGGTGATAAGTTTGCAGGTGTAGGCAGATTCCGACCTTACTGCATTTATTTGTCTGTTCATTGAGAGTGTGGAGTCAAGGTAGACACCTAATGTTTTAGTGTCATTAGAGATGCTGGGGGACCCATGTGGTGTGGGCTGCCTACGGGGTATGGTCACGCCTGATGGGGGGACCATGTGGTGTGGGCTGCCTGCGGGGTATGGCCAGGGGTGATGGGGGTCCCATGTGGTGTGGGTTGCCTGCAGGGTATGGTCACGGGTGATGGGGGGTCATGTGGTGTGGCCTGCCTGCAGGGTATGGTCACAGGTGATGGGGGGGCCATGTGGTGTGGGATGCCTGCGGGGTATGGTCACGGGTGATGGTGTGGTCCTATGTGGTGTGGGCTGCCTGCAGTGCATGGTCACGGGTGATGGGGGACCATGTGGTGTGGGCTGCCTGTGGGGTATGGTCACGGGTGATGGGGGGCATGTGGTATGGGCTGCCTGAGGGGTATGGTCACGGGTGATGGTGGGGGTCCCATGTGGTGTGGGCTGCCTGCAGGGTATGGTCACAGGTGATGGGGGCAATGTGGTGTGGGCTGCCTGCGGGGTATGTTCACGGGTGATGGGGGGGTCCCATGTGGTGTGGGCTGCCTGCGGGGTATGGTCACGGGTGATGGGGGGCCATGTGCTGTGGGCTGCCTCCGGGGTATGGTCATGGGTGATGGTGGGGGTCCCATGTGGTGTGGGCTGCCTGCGGGTATGATCACAGGTGATGGGGGGCATGTGGTATGGGCTGCCTGAGGGGTATGGTCACGGGTGATGGTGGGGGTCCCATGTGGTGTGGGCTGCCTACAGGGTATGGTCACGGGTGATGGAGGGCAATGTGGTGTGGGCTGCCTGCTGGGTATGGTCACGGGTAATGGGGGACCATATGGTGTGGGCTGCCTGCGGGGTATGTTCACGGGTGATGGTGGGGGACCCATGTGGTGTGGGCTGCCTACGGGGTATGGTCACGCGTGATGGGGGGACCATGTGGTGTGGGCTGCCTGCGGGGTATGGTCACGGGTGATGGGGGTCCCATGTGGTGTGGGTTGCCTGCAGGGTATGGTCACGAGTGATGGGGGGTCATGTGGTGTGGCCTGCTGCAGGGTATGGTCACGGGTGATGGGGGGCCATGTGGTGTGGGATGCCTGCGGGGTATGGTCACGGGTGATGGTGTGGTCCTATGTGGTTTGGGCTACCTGCAGTGTATGGTCACGGGTGATGGGGGACCATGTGGTGTGGGCTGCCTGCGGGGTATTGTCAGGGGTGATGGGGGGGTGGTATGGGCTGCCTGATGGGTATTGTCACGGGTGATGGTGGGGGTCCCATGTGGTGTGGGCTGCCTACAGGGTATGGCCACGGGTGATGGAGGGCAATGTGGTGTGGGCTGCCTGCTGGGTATGGTCACGGGGAATGGGGGACCATATGGTGTGGGCTGCCTGCGGGGTATGTTCACAGATGATGGTGGGGGACCCATGTGGTGTGGGCTGCCTACGGGGTATGGTCACGCGTGATGGGGGGACCATGTGGTGTGGGCTGCCTGCGGGGTATGGTCACGGGTGATGGGGGTTCCATGTGGTGTGGGTTGCCTGCAGGGTATGGTCACGAGTGATGGGGGGTCATGTGGTATGGGCTGCCTGATGGGTATTGTCACGGGTGATGGTGAGGGTCCCATGTGGTGTGGGCTGCCTACAGGGTATGGTCACGGGTGATGGAGGGCAATGTGGTGTGGGCTGCCTGCTGGGTATGGTCACGGGTAATGGGGGACCATATGGTGTGGGCTGCCTGCGGGGTATGTTCACGGGTGATGGTGGGGGACCCATGTGGTGTGGGCTGCCTACGGGGTATGGTCACGCGTGATGGGGGGACCATGTGGTGTGGGCTGCCTGCGGGGTATGGTCACGGGTGATGGGGGTCCCATGTGGTGTGGGTTGCCTGCAGGGTATGGTCACGAGTGATGGGGGGTCATGTGGTGTGGCCTGCTGCAGGGTATGGTCACGGGTGATGGGGGGCCATGTGGTGTGGGATGCCTGCGGGGTATGGTCACGGGTGATGGTGTGGTCCTATGTGGTTTGGGCTACCTGCAGTGTATGGTCACGGGTGATGGGGGACCATGTGGTGTGGGCTGCCTGCGGGGTATTGTCAGGGGTGATGGGGGGGTGGTATGGGCTGCCTGATGGGTATTGTCACGGGTGATGGTGGGTGTCCCATGTGGTGTGGGCTGCCTGCAGGGTATGTTCACAGGTGATGGGGGGGGCAATGTGGTGTGGGCTGCCTGCGGGGTATGGTCACGGGTGATGGGGGGGTCCCATGTGGTGTGGGTTGCCTGCAGGGTATGGTTTCGGGTGATGGGGGGGTCCCATCTGGTGTGGGCTGCCTGCGGGGTATGGTCACAGGTGATGGGGGGCATGTGGTATGTGCTGCCTGAGGGTATGGTCACGGGTGATGGGGGGGGCCATGTGGTGTGGGCTGCCTGAGGGGTATGTTCACGGGTGATGGTGAGGATCCCATGTGGTGTGGGCTGCCTGCGGGGTATGGTCACGGGTGATGGGGGTCCCATGTGGTGTGGACTATCTGCGGGGTATGGTCCAGTGCTGGGGTCTGGCTGTCCCGTGAGGAGGCGTCTACTTCCAGGGGAGTTGTGCATGTATTGCGAGTACACGCAGGCCATCCCACGCAATTTGCCTGGTGCAAGAAGGGTACGCGATTTTGCTGGGGTGCGGACGGGGTACATGCTGGCCTTCCGACGCGATTTGCCTGGTGCGAGCGGGGTATGCGGTTTCGCTTGGTGCGGATGGGGTATGCGCGGACCTTCCCACATGATTTGGCTGGTGCGAGCGGGTACGTGATTTTGCTGGCGTCCGGACGGGGTACACGCAGGCCTTCCCACGTGATTTGCCTGCTGCGAGTGGGGTACGCCATTTCGCTGGGGTGCGGACAGGTTACGCGCAGGCTTTCCCACGCAATTTGGCTGGTGCAAGCGGGATACGTGATTTCGCTGGGGTGTGGACAGGGTACACGCGGGCCTTCCCAC
Organism: Ambystoma mexicanum; assembly: GCF_040938575.1. Lineage (NCBI taxonomy): Eukaryota > Metazoa > Chordata > Amphibia > Caudata > Ambystomatidae > Ambystoma > Ambystoma mexicanum. Next base: position 1,044,621,721 of record NC_090936.1, read on the forward strand.
ATGATTTGGCTGGTGCGAGTGGGGTACGCGATTTCACTGGGGTGCAGACAGGGTACATGCAGGCTTTCCCACGCGATTTGGCTGGTGCGAGCAGGGTACGTGATTTCGCTGGGATGCGGACTGAGTACACACAGGCCTTTCCACAGGATTTGGCTGGTGCCAGCGGGGTGCGCTCTGATTTTTCACAGGATAACAATGGGGCGGGGGGCTGTGTGCTGGGCCACGGATGGTGGCGCTGTATTGGGAATTTCACTGGCTTTTACCTGTGCACGGGGCCATGTTGGGGGCATTACTGGCGCTGCTTGCTGTTCAATGCACCACGGCTGCTGATGCCTCAGGAAATCCATGAATACGTGTGCCGCGCACTTGTTGGTTTGCGCCACGGCTGGCGCACACATGACACGTAGTCCTTCTCAGCGCGCGGCACTTGCGCTGCTTCTGCGCTGGATTCTATGAATTGGGCCTTGTTCATGCCCCTTTCATATTACATAGTGTGGTTCTTCTGGGTCAAAATAGTTTTGCACACGTACTTCTGGTCCCATTCTCCTGAGGCGAAGGGCATAGGGCATCCAACCCTGACATTATTCAGGTGCTGATGTGAAGACCATTGGCAGGGGTGTTTCAGACCATCATGATCTACTGGCACAAGCTCAGTGACCTTTCCCCAGTCACCTGAGGCAGGACAAATGTCCATGCATAGCCATTTGGACACACATGCACAGTCCAGATTATAGCATCCAGCATTACCTGGAGCCAATAGGGGCAAAGGGGTGCCCTAACTAAAGTTTGCTAACACTTAAAAGATCAAAAACACATGCTAGGGTTAGGTGTACATGGGTGACTTTATGATTTGGCAGCAAAGCACTGTCTCTCTTATCTACAATGGTAATGCCCCAAGACCCTACCCTTCATTTCATAGTTCTCCCCATCACCATGTTCTGCAAATTATTTATTTTCATGTTTCCTTGACTGGGGGCTGCACATGTCCACAATGGGAGCGTGGTGAGTACATTGATTTTCCGTTGCACCTATGTGGTGGAAGTGAACAACTAGGACTGAGTTGGATGTGCTTCTCCAAGAGTACCTGAGGTGGGCACTTGTTGGCCCATTAGCAACCCTGAAACATGGTATTCCTTCTCCCATGGTTCCTTTGAAGAAGAACCCGGAACCACAGAGCCCAAGAAAAGAAGTGTTTGGTGGATCCTAATGAGGGGTGGATTGAAATGATCATGCAAAGTGTTGAGAACCACAGGTCTGGGAGGAGCCTGTTGTGATACCAGAGCTGAGCTAAAGGTCTAGGATGACCTTTTAAGAACCAGAGAACTGAACAAAATCTTCATGTCGGATCACCTGAGAAACAACTGAACCAAAGGTCCAGGAGGGACCTGCTGACAAACAGAAATGAAACCAAGATCTAGGTGGGACCTTGTAAAAACCCACAACTGACCTTAAAGGTCCAAGAGGGATCTGTTAAAAAAGCCAGAGAATACTGAGATCTGGCAATGTCTACAATGGACCAATTACAAAGATTGATTGCAACGTCAACGACGGGTAGACCCTGAGGCATTGTTGAGAAAGCTTGAGAGTAAAGGACCAACACCAGAGAGATGGGCAGAACTATTGAGTATGAAGGAAAGACGTCCAAGAGGCCAAGATCAATGATGTGCAGAAGGGTTGAAAAAGAGCATCTGAATGAGCTCCTCTAGGATGCGCTCATTCAGATGCCCTTTGAGAATCAGCCTGCTCCTTTTTCTGATGCAAGATTTGAGAATCTGGCCCATAAAGTCATAAGAATAGGGCATAATTTACATTTCATGGGAAGAGAAGCCGTGAATGTGCCTGGAACCTGTGAGAATCCCATAGATAAAAATGGTTACAATCACCGGACACTTGCGAGAACCCCATTGATAACAAAGGTTAAAATCACCCACTCTTGTCTAGCGTATCATTGCTTAGCCTAGCACAGTGTTCTACTGCGGGTCTGGTATATGGGTTCAAATAATGTATGTGTTTTTTGTGTGCTGCCGTGCAGAAGTATCCAGTTTCTCTTGGCTTACATGTCTGTCCTACATAGAACAGTCTTTGTCAGTGTCCGGATTTTATAATGGTGCACTGCTGTCCATGTATAGTTGGTTGTTTCGGTCCATACACTTTTCTGATATATTCATGGTAGTGTTGATTAAAGTGGTTTCTTTCCACCAAAACCACTCTCCTATTGTTGTCTATGAGATGTCCTTGCCATTACTTTGTAGGTACATCATGTCATGTCTCAGTCTGCTTGATATTAGTAGTTTTGTTTTTTCTTTTTGTGTGAATTGTGATGCCAATTACTTTTCTTAGCTATATGATAGATGTTTGGACACTATTTCAATGTTTCAAACTTTTCATACTGATCTGTTTAATATTTCATTTTGATAGCAGCAAGAAACAAGGACAATCCTGTGTCTGAAAAAGGATGTCACATGACACTTGCATGATCAACGCTAACATGTGATTCTGTCTCATAAGTTTCCATCAGTTCAAACAACATTCTCTATCCCATCCTACCTGAGACTGGGTGATTTGCTCCCCACTGTTTCCTCCCCAGATTGCTTGTAGATCCCTTGCTACCAAACTGCCAGCCCTCTCACTCCCCTGTTGGCTCCTCGTTCTGTTGTTTCTCTACCTCCTGTCACCATGTTCTTCTCCCTATAATTATAAAGCTCTCTATTGCTTATATGAGTATCGTATTTGTTTTCTTAGTTATCAGTGTGACCATATGTTTATTTAAACTGAGCGACAAGCTGCCATGATTCATTTCCATCTGAACGGGACTGGTATTCTCTAGTAACCTGGAGGGGTATTGATGGTAGTCCAGACACAGATCAGCTGTGAGCTGCTTGTTTAGAAAGTCCAGGTAAGCTTTATTATACATATTTCCATAAGTTCATAGGTTACAGATATTAATGCCCCACATAACTATATGTATTTGGACCGAATCAGTACTTGCGGTTAAACCTTACATTTAGTCTCTACTTATAGTTGCTTTCATAGTCCGGACTGTCTTAGATATCCTTTTGAGCTCATTTATCCTTTTCTTTTCAGGGCTTGTACCTAAACCCTATACCTGAACTATTTTCTTGTATGACATTCCCTAAGCACATTCTCAGAAAGTAGTAACAGTCTTTGCCTTAAGTATACTTTCCTAGAGGTCTTTTCCTAAAACCATAACTAAATACTCTCTCTAAAGATCCATACGTGGCCTAAGATTTCACAAATCACATATGTTTCACTAAATACATTGGTGTACCTGTTAATCTATACATCAACTGTAACCTACAAAAGTTGCTAATCTAATGTTTTAGGCCACAACATTTAAAATAAATACATTCCCTCAAAGAAGACAACGGCCTGACAAGGTCTAAGCCAAACAGATGGTGACCTAACCTAACATTTGCCACATTCAATTCCCTAAGCTATAAGGTCTTAAATACTTACATGGGGGAGCATACATATACACACTATAGCACTGCATATCTACACTAATTTTTAAACACAACCACTGACAAAGCAGCGTATGGAGATGCTCACAAAGTCCATGTTGGTTTGACTAAAACCAGCACTGCGGCACCCCCAGGGAAGCCGGATACAGAACCCCAAGGCTCAAACTATTCCTTAAAATAGCACATTTTTTCAGAAAGAATTCTGTTAAATTTAGCAGGGCACTCCTTTTCCCCAATACTAGCAGAGATCCGATTAGCCGAGATGCAGAAGGCAGTTACACAGTTTATTTTCCTTTTTTCCCTCTAAATTTACCATGCAAGGACCTGCTTCTGCAGTGCGTGCATTCTACCTTGAGTTTGCTGGCACCGTTAGGTTGCGGGGCCACATTCGAGCAACGTCATCATTTGTACTATGACGCTGCGAGTCGCTACGCCACTAGCAATGCATCCACGCAATCCGCTCCTCTTGCCCCTCTGCCTACATCCAGGTGTCACTTATAAGCAGCTACATTCTGCTCTGTACCAGCCCTCCACCAGTAAGGCACCTACAGCCAGCCTCCGAACCCACACCTGCCACACACATGTTGCTGCCGGCACCCCCGATGCACTCCAATGCGGCGCTCTCCCAGAACACTGCAATAGATAAACCCTTTAAGCTAAGCTTGGTGTACATGGCAGGAAATACAGCGCTAAGTTTTCCATGTCCGGGTAGGGTTCACTTGCACCTGTTGCAGAGCCTGTTAACATCTTGGGCCTCATTAGGACCTTGGCGGTCCCGTAATGAACAGTGCCGGTAAGGGACCGGCACTGTTCATTACGGGCTGCCCTATTACGAGGTCTGCTGCGAGACCCGCTAAGGAACACCTGGTCAGACAAGGCGTCCTTAGCGGGTCCTGCAAGCAGTCCAGCATGCTAACAACAGGCCCTTCATTAACGGGCCTGTTTTTAGCATCCTCCCATTCCCATTGAGCCCTCATAGGGCTCATAGGGCTCAATGGGAATGGGGATGTACCGGGTCCGGGCCCCGCAAAAGGGATTTACCGGGCCCTCCAAGGTCGGAATGGCCTGGTAAGTCCCCTTTTGCGAGACCCGGACCTGGAACCCGATATGGAGGCAGCCAATATTCCATTATTTCTTTTTACTTCCATGGAACACCTTTACATTAGACTTCACTATCTGAGCTTTCTTTCTCTGGTGCAATTGGATTTGAGGATGGAAGACAAGTGCCTGTTCCTTTTCCTTGGCTCCCTTTGTCCTCAGAATTCTATATTGAAGATGAAAGACACCATTTGGGGGTCAGTGGGTGGTCTATTTTGCGCTGCTGCCACCAGCACAGTTCTCCTTACTCGTTTCCTAGTTTTTCCTTGTTGCTTGCAGTTTTGTGGATTCTTGTTAACTCGTCGCCAAAATATGGAGTGACCTGGAGGGTTATTGATGGTATCCCTGACTCAAACCAGTTGTGAGCCTCTTGTTTACAAAGTCAAGGTAAGCTTTATTATACATATTTAAATAGGTTTATAGGTTCCAGTTACTCTTGAATATAAATATTGTGAGACCACCCTCCAGCCATCCACATGCACTCCAGCTCAGGCCCCCAACTGACCAATTCAGAATATTCATACTCAATCCGTCATTAACATTTTCCTGAGCTCTCAGTCACACCACGCACCAACATTCCATCAACATTCACTGATGGCCCGCAGGACAGGACAACGTTCACCAAATCACTACATATTCCCATTAACAAAACTGAGAACGAGAGGAGTCACCTGTGCCTTAAGTGAACCATTGTGCCCTCATGATTAGCAAAGCATTATTTAAAAACTGCGTAAGATTCCAACAGTAATCGAGTTTCTCCATCAGTCAAACCTAAATCTAGACTCTCTAAGTTACTCTTGCTATCCTATTGGAGCACTTCATGAGTATGTAGTCACCATTGAAGCTCACACGAATTCAGGGTTGGTAAAAGAAGCGATTTTCGTTACAAGGATTCAGTTGTTTTTTTCAGACATCAATCTGTGAAGAAATGACGCACTAAATGAAAGAATGGGTAGGACCTTTCCCACCTTAGTGCAAAACTCCCGATCAGAAATTTGACTCACCAGCTTTGTCAGGTTGTAAATGACTACTGGCTGTTTTTTCCTCTCCACGCCCCCAGTCGCTCTCGCACCGTCCCGAAGAGAGCTGAGGGTGTAGCAACCTGACGAAAGGTAACACTACATTTACTTCTTTGTATTGCAGGGATTGCCACCCGCCCCCCCCCCCACAGTGCTATTATTAGAGGAAAGGACATTGTGAAACCCAGTCGTTGCTATTCCTGTTGTTTCACATTTCCTCAGACAGGAATGCATTTTGGAATGCTTCTGTGATTAAATTGCTTTAATCTGCAAATTGTGAAGCTATGGTCTGGGAGGATAGCTCAGGGCAAGGCGTTTGTCTTGCACAGAGCTACATGTGTTCGATTCCTGGTCCTGCGCTTAGATACTGGTCTCTGGTGTTAAGCGTGTTTAAAAGATACATTACTTAATTATGGTGAGGATCCTCTCAAGAGGCATCCCTAAGGAGAAAAGCTACAGCAAAAGAAGAACATTGTACATACTAGTAGCATAGATGCCGATTTTTTACAGAGAGGGTTCAAGGGTTACTTGTGTGTTGGCTGCCCAAACTGCCATGGTTCACACTCCAAAAATGTGCATAATTTGCATAGCTTCACCTACCTCACTAAAAGGCCAAAATGTGATGGCAACCCACCATCATGTTGTGCCTTATGGACACTACTAGACCACATTTAGACTGTGCTGTGCCTTATGGTCACTAGCAGATAACACTTAGACTGTGTTGTGCCCTATGGTCACTAGTAGACCACATTTAGACTGTGTTGTGCCTTACGGTCACTGCTTTAGTCGCTGCAGCTGCCCAACCATTATCTGACAATTGTACTCAGAACCAGTCCTCCTCACACACTGCTCACGGCTGCACACCTCTCTCAAACCATACTGTGATGCAATACAGATACACACAGACCACTAGAATTGTGTCGTACCCTATGGTCGCTAACAGACCACTAGAATTGTGTCGTACCCTATGGTCGCTAACAGACCACCAGAACTGAGTTGTGCCCTATGGTCGCTAACAGACCCTCTGATGTATGCATTTTAGTCAATGTCAGGAATTGTCACACCTAGGTGCCCTCTGATGTATGCATTTTAGTCAATGTCAGGAATTGTCACACCTAGGAGCCCCCTGATGTATGCATCTTAGTTAATGTCAGGAATTGTCACATCTAGGTGCCCCTGTTGTATGCTCCAACCTCACAACTAGTTGTATCCAATCTGGATACTATAGTGCACAGGCTGTACCTGACCGATTCTACCCGACTCTAACCAGCCACCAACTATCTTAGTCTGGCCTGCTCCCCACCAGTGCCACTAGACTCCACCGCTATCCACAGACCATGACCTTCTGGCTCGCCCTAACCATGTTCCCTTTCTGCTTAATACAGGACAATGTACCTTGTAGCAACTATAGCTACATAGCCCACCAGGCCTGGCTAAACTAGGGTGCCCCAGACACCACCCCATCCCTTTCCCCACTCCGTTCCTACCCTCCACACCCCCTTTCCCCTCCACTTACCACCACCCTCTCACATCCACATCCATCGTCATCCATGGCCTACCTACCAACAGCCTCCACAGTCCCATTGCTAAGTCTAACCAAACCAAAATGACCACCAAACCTCCCACCCGCTTTAAGCTGCCAGGGCCAACCCCCCCTCCCTTATTCCCAACATCACAGCCCGCAATGACAGATTAGGCTCCAGGCTCCCCACCACAAATTCTAAACCTAGCTCCAGACCTTACACCAAAACGAATACAAAGCACATTGCACCAAACAAGCCCACTCCTCCCCCACTAAAAGGCGCCCTACTCAACATCAGATCCCTGGCTGCCCACCCCACAGAAATTGCAGACATCATCCTTACCAATGAACTTGACTTCTTAGCCCTAACAGAAACTTGGCTTCATGAGGCGTCCGGACCCTATTTATCGCTAGCCATCCCAGACAAATACACTATCCTCAGAGTGGACAGACCAAACGCCAGAGGTGGAGGTGTAGCGATCATTTCCAAAACCGCCCTAGGCCTTAGACCAACCGACACAGTCGCATTCACATCCTGCGAGTTACTCACAACCAAACTACAAACCACCCCCACAACCACGATCACCATCCACCTCATATATAGACCCCTAGGCGCCCCTGGGACCTTCGAAGAAGACATCACATCCCTCATCACCGAAATTTCCAAACCAACAGCACAAATCATGATCCTCGGAGACTTCAACCTCGGCTACCAAGACCCAAACGATGCACATGCTGCATCCCTAGCCAATGTCCTAACCGATCATGGTCTCACTCAACTCATTGTACTCCCCACCCACCAAAAAGGCAGAACCCTTGATTGGGTAGCAACCCACAATTGCAACACAACCTGCAAAGACCCCCAACCTCTGGCATGGACCGGTCACCACATGATCCCCCTTGAGGTTAACACCAATCAGGTACTGCCCAATAAGCACCCCATGGCACCAGCATGCCCCACCAGGAATAAACGCAACATCACTGCTGAAGCCCTACTACCACTGGTCTTACCTACCCTCAATGCTCTCCCAGCTAACGCTGACTTAAACCTGCTGATCGACACCTTCAATGATTCCATGGCCAGAGCAATGGACACCGTTTCCCCCTTGAAAATATGCAAAGTTAAACCCAAAGCTCATCTGAACTCGTGGTACACCCCTGAGCTCAAACTACTCAGGAAAGAGAAAGCTAAGGCTCACCACACCTGGAAGACTAACCCCACTGCGGAAAACAAATCCAACCTCACTAACTTATCCTCACTTTACAAAAGCGAGATAATCCGGACCAAAAAAGATACATACAACACCAGGATCACCCAGGCAGCATCCTCCACTTAAGAATTATTCAAAATTCTGAAGGAACTAGAAAACCCTATTTCACCTCCGGAAACCTGCCTGAAAGACAAATCCTGGTGCACCAATATCCAGAATGCCCTCAACAATAACATTTTGGGACTCCAAACTAAAATCGAAGACAAACGGCAACAACTCTTCAACAATAATGTCACCAACCTTAGCCTACCCACACCTAACAACACTAGGGCAGGCTTTTCGTTCAAAAAAGTCACCATCCCGGAAGTTCATAAAATCATCACCTCCCTGAAACCCTCTAACTGTAAAGGAGACAGCTGCCCGGCTCAGATCATAAAAGATGCAGCCAGAGAGCTCTCCCCCTTCATCACCAAACTCATCAACCTATCCTTCACCAATAGCTCTATCCCCAGCAACTTGAAACAATCATGGGTTCTCCCTCTCCTGAAAAAACAATCCCTCGACCCGGCCACACCCACAAACTACAGTTCCCTTCCTACTGAAAATCCTGGACAGAGTCGCCTACATCCAAATTCAGGAATACCTAGAATCCAACCAACTGCTAGGAATACGTCAATCTGGCTTCAGACCTCAACACGGAACTGAAACCGCCCTTGTTGATCTCAAAAGCCAGATTGATGAAATTAAAGACAAAGGCAATGCCGCAATCCTACTCCTCCTAGACCTCTCAGCGGCCTTTGACCTGGTCAGCCATGAAGTCCTCTGTAATCACCTTGCCACCGCAGCCCACTTCTCCTCCCCTGCCATCACATGGATACAATCCTTCCTGGCAAACAGAACCATACGAGTCTTTTCCACTACAGCTGCAGCAGACCCCATCCCCATCACATGCGGGGTCCCACAAGGTTCCTGTGTATCCCCCACTTTGTACAACATATTTACAAAGCCTCTATTTGACCAACTGGACCATCTGGGTGTCACCTACACAGACTACGCAGATGACACCCAGATACTCCTCACTATCTCTGGTAATTACCAAGAAGACTCCGCCCGGATCAACAAAATATTCTCCATCATTCAGGCATGGATGGCCTCCCATGGTCTCTGCCTGAATGATGAGAAGACAGAGCTCCTAATCGTCGGCTCCCCCAACACTCTAACTAAACTTGACCCTAGCTATAATAACATCACCATCGATGGTCATTCCATTCCCATAGCCAAAAGCGTAAAAACCCTTGGTTTCTATCTAGACGCCAACACCAACCTTAGCAAACACACCAATATGACCGCCTCAGCCGCTGCCTATACCGGCAAGCTCATTAGGGCCAGCAGACCCTTCCTATCACCCAACAGCTGCCTCACCCTTGCCAGGGCCCTAATACAATCCAAACTGGATTACTGTAACAGCCTGTACCTAGGTGCTAATCAATCCGTACTCAACAAATTGCAGGTAATACAAAATAACGCCTTGCGCGCAGCCCTCAACATTCCCAGACAAGAGCATATCTCTGCTACTAGGAAAGCCTGCAAATGGCTATCCATACACCAAAAAATTGATCTAAAAACCATCTGCCTCACGTACAAAGCCCTCAATCACCTAGCACCACCTTATCTAGCTAATAAACTCACCCTGAAACCTGTCACCAGATTCACCAGATCCTCCAACACTCTTTGCCTATTAGTGCCCAGGTTCCACCTAAAAAGAGCTGGAGGGGTAAGCTTCACAGTGCTTGCCCCCCAACTCTGGAACTCTCTACCGCTTAACATCAAAACTGTCGAATCCTTCCAGATCTTTAGGAAGCAGGTCATCAGCTGGCTGCTAAACAAAGAATAACACCACTAACTCTAGACCCGTGCGGTAACTGGCTTAGACACTGTATTTATTCTGAAAATTGTATATTGTACGTACTGCATATGTTCTGTTTATTGACCACTGTATATATATGTATATATTATAAACTTGTATGAAGTATGCAACACAAAGATACTTCTCAACGCTGTAACCAAATTCTTAAGCGCCCTTCTACCTCTGGGTTTGGAGAGCCATACAAATAAAATAAACAAACAAACAAACAAACAAACCACATTGAGGACAATTCCATTAGAATTAGAAACAAGCATAATTCACTTTTAATTACATTTTTGTAGTAGTGTAGATATTTCCCCACTAGAGAGTTCATTAGTTGACTGTAATTTGTGATTAGTTTGACAGACAAGCACTTCATCTTATTTGCATCCCTCGGGGAAGTGTGCCCTGCATTGTTCATTTGAGTTACCCTTTAAAAGTCATTCAGCTGAGAATGTGCGTTTACTATCAGTGATTTTCTTGACACATTGAAGCATTAGTAATTAATATATGTTGATTACACAAACACAATTATGTGGACTTACAATTAACCCAATTGTAAACACTTGTATATCTGGCTCCTCAGTGCATGATTTATTTTCAGAAATTAGAATTATTTAACCCCGGCCGCAGCAATAACTTTTGTACATGAAAATGCTGGCTTGTTTCACAGGAGGTCAAAGCTCTATGACTGTCTGGCAGAAGCAGACCTTTATGAAGCCTCTGTATGCAGATGAAAAGACTCGCTTTGCATCTAAAAGGATCCTCACTTTAGTAACGTGATGACAGTGTTTCTCAACATGCTTGCTCAAAGGTTTCCTGACACATGTGCAACATCGAGGGTTTGGTTTTAATTGCGGGCCAAATCCTCGAATTGAAGGTAATTTGACAGCTAGGTAATAGCCTACATGACAACAATTTCAGGAGACTACATTCCTGCTTTTAACTTTGCATTCTGGGTGTTGTAGTCCTGGATTTCTGCATTATGAATTCAGGACTACAAATTAAAGAATTCAAAGGTAAAATGTGAACTCAACTGGCGTCTCCTCTCCAGAGTGGAATGTATTATGTTGGCATATATTCAATAGGGATGGGTGAAGTGTATTATGTTACTTGACATATGTTTATCGCCTTGCCGCCAGGATTATGTATTCAGAGCTCTTTGGAGTGTGTGGCATTCCGCAGACAGTAGTCTAAACATACGTGAAAATATAAAGAACAATAATATTAGTTGAAATTAACAGTGTAGAAATTTGGGTAAAAACAAGTGCAAATTTAAAAAAGCAGTGTTTGAGCCTGCACATTTCAGTGGGGCTGGACAGTAGATCCTCTGGACTGGAAAGTCAATTCCTTAACACTTCTGGCCCTCCCATAAATATTCTGGGTATGGCACAAGAGGCAAGTATTAAAGGTACACCTGTAGCTCTAGAAGCATTGAGTGGGAGAGCTCACAGAGCTCTCTGTCTTCTAAATTATTCTAATGTCTCTATCATTCACAAAAGGAAAATGGAGATCCTCTTTAAAAACGTTTAGCAAAATAGCGAGTTGAGCATAAGAGAGAAACCCCCGCCGAGAAGTGAGGCATCTCCCTCACATCAGTACTTGGCAGGAGGGTGAGCCAAGCGAGTAGAACGTAAAAAAGGGAGAAACAACGGTCTGGGACCCACACCCAGAAGCAAGACATCTCCCTGGCGTTAGTAGTTGATGGAAGAGTCAGCCAACAGTACTGAACCAGGTAGTGAGAGAAGCAGGGGTCTGGGACCCAAACCGGGAAGTGAGGTGTCTTCCTAATGGTCCCACTTGGCATGAGAGTGAACCAAGTGGGCCAAACCAAACAGCAAGAGTAGCCAGGGTCGGGGACTCGAAATACACATAAAGCACAAGTCATATTCCTTGTCGCAGCACTTTGCAAAGAGAAGATACCAAGTGAGCCACATCAAAGAAGAGAAGTTAAGAACTTTGTAATTGAAACTAAAATGAGAGAGAGACCCCCGGACGGGAGTCATTCCCTCTGGTGATTTGGAAGTGTGCTAACAATTGAAAAGATACCAGGAGAAGGGAGTCATTCTCCTGGTAACTGAAACCAGTGGAAGGAAGTCATTCCCCCTGGTTGTGTTGAATTGTCAAAATACTAGGAATAGGGAGGCATGTTCCTAGTAAACAAGGCGGTATGAATTCTAGAGTCAAGATACCAGGAGAAGGGAGTTGTTCTCCTAGTAATCAGGACCTGGGAAGGGGGTCATTACCCCTGGTTGTGTGGGACTTTGCCTTTTTAGTTGTAACCTGGTAAAGGTAGCCATTACCTTTATCTGACAACTGTTTTGAACTTTGCCTCTTGAGTGTGTTTTGCCTAGGGGAAGGGAGCCATCTCGCTCGCATTGCAAAAACTCTGAGAACAAGCCCCCTGGAGAAAGGAAGCATACTCCAGGAACCCAATAGTGAAGAAAACTATGGGTAAAGGGAATGTTGATGTTTGAGCTGGAACTTTACCCTGTGAACCTGAACTGAGAACTTTGCTGCTCTTTCGCATTACAACTTGGCCCTTCGTATTGTGCCTTGAAAATGGATTGAGACCTGGGGAAGGGAGTCATTATCCCGGGTAAAGATTCCATCTAACAGTTGGAACTGGGGTCCACTGTCTAGAAGAAGGAAGTCATTCATTTTTAGTTAAGTATTTAGTGTAAGGAGCAGAAGCAGGGTTTTTCCACAGGACGGTGGAGTATTGATTTGCACGGACATTCTGACAGAGCCATTAATCTTTTAAGTTGATGTCGGGCAACCCCTCGTAGAGTTAGGGAAAGCTGGGTTTTCTTTTTACTTTCTGGTATAATAAAGGTTTGAGCCAACAACCATGCCACCTGTGTGTCATTCTCCTCCTTCTGCACCCTTACAAAACACAATGAGGTCTAAATGCCCTAGACCAACATTACCAGGAAAAGGGGTGACATCTGCAGTGCTGGACCCAAATATATCCTTATCCCTTTTCAAATAAGCTGTCTGAGTAGTATCTATGCCATGACAACTAACCATGAAGATTTGTGGGTTATTGTGAAGAATGGGCCCTCTGTAGTGGTTGCTGGGCTCCTCTGGGAATAATCTACACACTACATTCCAAGATACCCAGCCATTTGATGACCAGCTCCTGTTGGATGCGTTATATGGGAACCCATTCAATCTTCCAGATAACCTAAATAACATATTGCCAATGTTCTGAGTGGTCTCCAGTGGCTTGCATTATTGCATAGTCTTAGGCACACAGAGGAGCTTATTAGAGGCACTCTTTGGAAATGTAACAGGTCTAACTGCACTAGGGCAAGATTACACGAAAAAGGGGAGAATGCTGCAGGGCTGGACCTAACTATGTCCTTATTCCTTTCCCAATATAGAAATGCCCCTGCACAAACGTGCAGGTGGGAATGGGCCATGAGTCAAAGTCAATTCCTTAACACTTCTGGCCCTCCCATAAACATTCTGGGTATGGCACAAGAGGCAAGTATTAAAGGTACACGTGTAGCTCCAGAAGTATTGAGTGGGAGGGCTCAGAGAGCTCTCTGTCTTCTAAATGATTCTAATGTCTCTATCATTAACAAAAGGAGAATGGAGAACCTCCTTAAAAACGTTTAGCAAAATAGCTTAATTTTGATGCTAGTTCTTTCTTGTTTGGGGATGAATTTTGAAGGATCAAGGCAAAATACCTATGCCCACACAATGTGACCTTTCATCTTCCCACAGATCAGACTGGGAAGAGGTAAGTGTGAAAAAAGAGGAACAGACTGCCATAATTTCCAAAGTAAGTGCCAACTTTTCAAAAGGCTATAAACTACATTTGTAGTAATAATATGTAATTTTCTGCACAATTGGAGAAGAGTAACTCAAGGTCTTTGTATTCTGGACATAATACTGGGATTAAAGTATATTTCATGTCAACTCAAAAAAACAGAATAGATGCAAAGCTCCTCTTCTCAAAGGAGAATCACTCATTTCCCTACCGATACTGAATCTGCTCCCAAATGTAGCATTAGAACATTGTCAGAACCACTGTGAAGGGGCTGTCAGCAGCTGGTTTTTGATTTAAAAAAAAGAAAGGCGATAGCTACCAACCAATCATCAACCTTAGAGTTAAATGGTTTTGTTTTATTTCATAATCTCAGAGATTGTTTGGCCCATTTATTTTCCTATACATTCTTGCCTCAAAACATCTATGTACGAACATATTTTGCAATTTTGTTTGGATAATGAGTCTCTAGTTTGTTTGCCTTACTAGTTGTCTTTGTCGCACTTTTGAGAGTCTCCCAAAGCAGTTAAGTTCAGTTGAAGTTTTTCTCATGGTGTTATAACCTTGATCATTTATCTAGATGACATATTAGACATAACACGCTCTTTCTTGTTTAGCAATGTGCCTTCATCATGATATGTCTGCATGAATCTCTGGCATTTGTGATAATCTGGGGCAAATCAGCCTTACACCCATAACAGTGGATGACCAACTCCATAAATTCTCCCTCCTCTTACCCAAGGCCATGACAGGATTGATAAATAGAGAACTCAGATGAACTCTACATAACGCAGTGATTTCACTCAGGATGCTGGCGACTCATATGCCTTTTTTCAACCTCAAAATAAGCCATGTTACCAGTCTCTCTCTATTCAAGAGTGTTAGAATAATGCTCACATTTGTCTGCAAGGGGTTTTCTTGGACAGATGTGTTCTCCACGTCACAGGGAGCATGGTCAGGGATTCAGTTGTGGAATGGAGGAGATATCTTTGGCTCTGCCTAGATCTTCTTTTAGAGTCAGAAGCCAGTCTTCAGGGCTGGTGTGCTTGGTGTGGCCAATGCAGACTGGAGGATAATGGTATCTTCAGGAGTCTCTGCCACACATACAATATTTAGAGATTCATGCAGGTTAATTTGCGACTAGCAGTCTAGCAAAGGACAGGGTTCCTTGCTCAATTCGACTTTGTATCGTCATCTAGTCCAGAGTGAAATATATCAATGGATTGAAAGGAGACAAGATCCAAATCCCTCTGTGACCTTAAAACATCCATCTGGGAATATTGCCCGAGTCATCAGATATGGGTGTCAGCAGAATGCCTTCAAGGGAAAGAAAACGCAGTGACATGCTAATTTTCTATCATTAGATAGGCACGAGTGACTAGTACTGGTGCCTGACAATTTGAGTCCTCTTGAGGAAAAATTGGTCCTTTTTCATATAGAGCTGTTCACATCTGGACTTCGACATTTCTTCAACTTGAAACCAAACCCAGACACTAATGCCAATGATGACTCCTCACAAGTCTGGGCACAGGAATCCATTACACTTACCCTTCCTTTTCACTCAAACCAATGACACTCCTTTTTGGGTAAAAGGAGCGCTTCAGCCTGGTGTTGCTACAGCGCGGTCAGCTCATGGCTCTTCAACTAAGGATTTCATTCTATTATCGAATTCTGGACATTCCCGATTCGATTACGCAAGGAAACAGCATGGGTCATCTTTTAAGAGACAGAGACAACCTAGAGCTGATGATATGGTTTATCTCAGGGAGCAATGGTCAATCCATGAGGCTTCAGTAAAGGCTGAGTAAATCATAAGCCAGCCATGAACACCTGGCACACTCAGATCCTATTCTGCTGCTTGAGATGCCTAGAATGGCTGATGGTGTCAATGGCCTTTGAGGCTGAAACAGAACCGAAAGAAATCAGGGAACGACATATTGGTGGGATAATCCTTACCTCTGTGCCATTACAAAAATCACAACGTCTTGTTGTCAAACTAGTAGTAATAGACATTTTCAACATAACACATTGCATGTTAGTGCAGGATCAAGTTTTCATGTTTTTCCATTGTCACCTTTTTTCCATTGGCGAGTGTGTATTAGGACCAGCTGGAGTACAAGGTTGTTTCTTTGACGTAAATTACCCTGTGTTAATTTGCTTTGCTGAAATTGCCCCGTGGCATTTTTTGTTTGTGCTTTTAATTCCCCCAAACCCTTCTACCCACCCGTGCTTCTGCCCTCTCAACCCCTTTTAGCCACCTCCCTAAACACATAGATACCTTTTTTCAGCCATGAAGTCATTTTAACAAAGTAAATTATAACTATGTAATTAACTTTGATGAAAAAACATACTTAGGCCACAAGTATTTGTCAATATAAACTTCTGTTTATATGCTGTCACAGTTGAGGCATTTTTGCCTTGCTTTCCTATAAGTGTTTATTGCAAAATGCTAAAGCTAAGACTTTGTTTATTGGTTAACTCTTTCATTGTTTAATATTTTATATCACAACCATATGTTTCACACTGCATGGATGCAACCATCTCAAGTCAATATAATGACACTTACCAGAGGCTAACGATGTCAAAAGTACTGCCAAGCTGAGGACTTTCCTTGCTGACACAAGTGCCATTTGGAAAGTTATTTATGTAGAAGACTTGACAAATCACAAGTCACACAGCCCGCAACTTCTCATCCAATTTCTGTGTCTTGTGCTTAGTTTGTGTCCTTGATAAGTCAAACCTGCATAGCACTTGGTGTGGCTTGAAGAACTGATGTAGTTTATCTACATAGTGAACAAAGGGTACAAAAAACAGGTTTAACTGTTTATGAGAATTTCTTGAAGCACTTGGCATAAAACAACACAAGAAATACAAATCCATACTGGTCTGGTGCATGCAATAATGTGCTTATTCACATACGCTTAAATAAAACCACTACACTTCCCAGCACTTACAGTATTTATTTAAAACTGGGAAATTGTTCAAGCGAAATTCTGTACAAAAAGTACCCCCCTCACCGGAATTCTGAGAAAGTGTTGATTTGCCAATGTTTTGCAGCATTCAATATGGCCGCAGCGTGCTGCTAGAGCTGAACTTCCGGAGCTTGGATTACTAGTGACTGCTACTCACCCCTATGTTATCTTCAGATGTTCTGACATTTCTTTTATTTGTGTTGAATAGTAAATGTCTAACACTGGCTTGCCAAAACACATGAAAACCTGATTGGCTGATTGATGGAATGATCTGCATGCAAAAGGCCACATATTAGCCCTGATCTTCCAGAGATTTAAGGGCCTCGTGGTTCTGCATCCCCATAAATTCCACTTACCCAACCATATTCTTATTCTATAATGGACAGCCTGTATTGCCATTGGCACATCAACTCTACTGCCTAATTCTTACCACTTTACATGATGGCACTGCCTTCGTTAAGGAGGACCCAACTGGAAGATTACTTGTTTGTTAGGCTAGGATGATACGTTCCACAGGGGATGTTCCCTCAGAGTGTTAAAAATACATTTCAACAAGACAAAATGTACGATTAGTAGGCTACGTAGAACTAAAAGCTTAAACATAACGCTGCAGAATGAACCTCTGGTACAATTAAATATTATGACTGTTAACGAGTACGATCACTGCCTATACTAGATGGAGTGCTTAAATGACTAAAAGTTCCCTATTTCTTACTTGACGGGGCGGGTGATTGGTACCTTCACCTGCCATTATGAGGGTTGTGCGATTAGGCCAGCACTCAAGGTATACTGTACACAGGTGTTTCCTGCAGTGCTCTATGGGGCTGAGCTTTGTTGTTGTGGAACATGCTCAAACTTGAAATAGCAGAAAGACAGAACCTGAAATCATTGATGGCACTGTGAAATAGGGTTGTATACGAATCGTTTGAACTACAATTGTTCGAATCACAATTGACCTTTGCACAATTGACCGAATTGTGAAGGTCAATTGTTACATATATATTAAAAAACCAAACCAATATATATATACATATATATATATGCGGTCAATTGTGCAAAGGTCAATTCGGACCCTTGACTTTCGGTCAATTGGGTCGTTCGAACAATTTGGGTAATACCGTGAAATAGTACACCAACTGTAGACCTAACCTTAGAACTGGCCGTGAAAGGAGCAGATTATTTGGTCAAGCATTGCCACTCCTATTTTGGGCACATATATGGTGCAGCCAGGATCTTGGAAAGACAAATGTGGTACTGATGAGGGCTGATGGAAAGCACTGGGACAAGATTCATCCACCTCCAGCCAGTGTAAATATGGTTGGACGGAGAGCTTAAGGCACTGGGATATGGGATGAACAGAAAGTGGCCAAGAATTTGGATAAGGATCTATTGGTGCGAGTGAGTTGAACAGCAAAGAGGGTGGTGGTGACGATTAAGGGGGACAATAATTTCCAGGAGTGGAGACTTTAGAGATGCAGGCAACAGTGAAAACTTGCAGGGTAAAGTAAGGGACTATGATGATGGAGCACCAAGGCACCTTGTCAAAGCTGGTATGTGTGACGTGCTGGAGAAGCATAATCTGATAAATATTTTACCAAAATAGCGATATCATTCCTTTAATTGGTTAATGAAGCATTTGCATGATGTGTATAAGACAATAGATGGGACACACCTGGGGGAAGATGAGAGGCAGAACGTGCTATCACTAGCACTGAACCCTGAAGACAAAAGGCCCCAGGGGAAAGCATCTGTATTGCCGCTCAAGGATCAGAGTAAAGGAGGTTGAGGTCCTAAATGGAGGCTCAATCTGGAGGAATTGGGGACATTTTGCAAGCATAGATGCAAAATATTGTCAGATCAAGAAAGTGAGAAAATGTTTGAGAGAGTTGACAGATACCCAGTGAATGTAATCAAAGAAAGACAGATTCTTGGTTGTTATTGGGAATGAGGTTACAGAAGGTAAAATAGAACACCCAGCTCATATTTTGTAAAATGAAACTGGAAATAAGGGATTGCATGAATGCTACCATGGACCTGGAGAAGACAGGAAAGTCAGGTGAAGAAATACAAGAACATTTTTCAAAGAGGGGTTATGATTATTGGAGGCAGAAGAGGGAGAGTGTGCCATTAAATGATTTAAAGGAAGGTGCAGCAGGTAGTGAGCATGATGGGCTTTTTGGGGGTCAGCAGTTATATCAGAAGTATTATGGGCAAATGAATAGCAGAGGAAGTTTCTAAGGTGGTCGAGGAAGGGGAGGTGGATGTGTCAATAGAAAAGGGATAAAGTGGGAGACAATGAGAGGTCAGGCAAGTATTGGGACCCAGCGTTGCAGCAATACATGTATCGCGAGAACGGGATGATCTCTGAAGTAAAGGCAACAGCTGGCTCAACAGAGGATCAAGCCCATAACCACTCAGGTTAGTTTTGATAGAGAAAAGAGGTGATAGAATGAGTAATAACAAAGGCAGAATTGAGACATTCTGAGCCAAGGACAAACCTCCTCCTCAGAGAAAAAACGAGGGTGCACCACAAGGACTGAGTGAGCTTCGAACATTGCGACATGTGACTGATATTTTATATGATGCTTGGAATGGACTTGTGGTAAAGGCTAAGGTGGAAGGAGGTGGAGAAACTCTTTTATGCAATATGGGAGCAGCAACAGCACACACTGAAAATGGTTTGCCTGCAAGGAATAAAAGTATCAGCAATTCAATTGGTCGAAAATGAGAGAATGCACTGGGGAGGCAGTGTGTTTGACATGCAAATGTGGCCACCGGATGAGAGCATGGTATTCTAGTGGTCAACATGCTGCATTAATTTCATTGTTTAAAGCTGCAAGGTATTATAGAATTAAGATGGCAGGAACCCCACCCCAGATACAGCCAAAGACTGTGATAGGTTATTGGGCATAATCATGGGGACACCACATACTAGGAAGAAGCTGAACTGTCAGCACCCCAAGAGGGGACTAGTTGGGGACAGTTTGTTGAGTTCGGGGTGGTGACCAGGGTGGAAAAGGGACTTGCAAGAACATGTTCATACTTGTGTGATTTGTTTGAGACATGACTGACCATTTTGGAATATGAGAGGGGAACTATTACAGAGAACGGCCCCCACAAGACAAATGGGTGTCACATTGAATGACTAAGTGAGTCCATTGACAAGAACTAGAAGTGGGAACAAGTACGTGTTTGTAGTTGTGTAGTTGTAGATATGTTCAGTAGATCATCCAAGGCTTTCCCTACTAGAAAAAACACTGCTATTACTACTTGCACAATATTAATACAGAGAGTATTTGCTCTATTTGGCATCCTCAGATTGAGCACGTCTGACATCAGATCGCATGTTTCAAGTGACATTAACTTTACAGAGTGTCGAAAGGTAGAAAAGTTGAATGCGGAATTAACAATGGGCATGAAGAAATGAATGGACAACTCAGAGGGAGGTTAGGACACCAAGTTACTAATTGCTCTACAACAGCTGTGATTGCAGGAACAGGCCACGAGTGAGGTGAGCTCATAAGAAATCTTGTTTGGAAAGAAAATACCAGGGTGGTTACATAGTAAATTACCTATAGATGTTGGGGTCCGGAGGACCATGAAGGGTCCGCTGATGAATATATGAGGAGAACCAAGCAGGCAGTTAACCATGTAAACATGTATATGGTGTCTGCAGAAGGAGAACAGATGGGAGGAGCAGCACGATGTGGGCATTGATGTGAGGGAGCTGCAGGTCAGTTATGAGATGTTGCTTAACTTCCGAGGACAAACATATTGCCTTTCCTGATCCACACAATTTTGGCCTTTTTCCGATTGTTCATAAGTTGTATCGGGCAGTCTACCAGGGTTACATCGTGAACTTGTATGCTACGGAGTAGAACAAAACAAGCTACACAGATATTCTCCTTCAGAACACTACCCCATCTTTCACATCAGTGCCTCACCCAAACATAACTGCAACAAATTACTGATGGTCTTGTGGTACATTACCCACCATGCGTTTTAGAAAATCACAGTTTCAATGTAGGAATCTAGTACTTTTTTATTAACATCGTATTGACCCACAAACACTATGACTAAATATACATTAAAATACAAACCTGTACATAGATAGTGTCCCATTCTACTTACAACTAATGCCAGAAACCTTTAAGTACACATTGCCTGATATAAATGTTATTTTAGATGTGTAAAAACCCTCCTATTTAAACATTTCAGATCTTCATTATCTGTCTGGAAATCTGGTTGTTCAAATGATGAGGTATGGCCAGGGGAGGTTCAATCCGACATGTTCACAAATGTCAAAACATTATAAAGAACATTGTAAGATATTGTAAACGAATGGTGAACCTCAAAGGAGTGGTTTGTCCCGAGTGAAGTTAGTCAAAAGGACACAAGCCACAAGATACAAGATGATGTGTGTGTATTTCAATCCTGCAGCCTAAATTCACTGCATTTGTGCCTTTCCCTTGGAACCGATTTTAGCTGTGTGTGTATCTCAATCCTACACCCTAAATTCACTGCATTTGTGCCATTCCCTTGGAAACCCATTTTAGATGTGTGTATTTGCACTTGTGTCTCTTCCGTCCTGTTCCCCCTTTGCTACTATAGGCCACCTTTGAGTTTAGCCCAGAACTGTGCAGTGCAGTCACCCCTCTCCTTTCTACTCCCTTCCACCACCCTAATGGCATTCACCATCTCTCCTATCTTCTCTAATTACTACCCCCCTCGCTCACTAAGTCTGGAATCAAAAAGCACAAAAAAGACATCTTACGTGCAAACCTTGGCCTTGCAATCGCGGACACCTATGTCAATGCAACCCCCAGAGAGGTCTTCACGGATATCCTTTTCTATGTCCCCTCTTCAGAACTATGGACATCTCATCTCATCTCTACTGTCTCCTCTTTCTCGTCCTCTCCCATTAATGGTGGCACCAAGTGGGAAGTCCTCTTGGGGGCTTCTTCTCATCTCGATGCTGCATTAATGTTTATCACACTGGCACCATCCTGGTTCAGGGCCCCCTGGCCAACATCCTTCTCTTTGACCGGATCTTGCTGTCTCTCATGAACTTCCCTCCTTCTCCTGCCTCTCCCCTACTTCCCTCTCTGCCCCACCACCTCTGACCAAAGTACTACACCCTTCTACTGCACCTGAGAAAACCTTCAAAGGCAGAGATTGTCTCCATCTGGTGACCCTAAACGCCCGCTCAGCCAACAAACACTCTGCTGACATCTGCCTCCTTCTTGAAGACACTGACCATGACATTCTCGCACTCACCGAGACTTGGTTCAATGCCAGCTCAGTCACTGCTTTTGACTCTCTCTTACCTGACGGCTTTAAGATTGTTTCCAAGCCTCAACCCCACTGCACTGGCGGTGGAGTTGCCTTAATCTTTCCTGAGTGGGTTCCTTCTCCCATCTTACCCACTCAGCTGTACTTGTCCTTTGAGAGCCTAGTATTGGTTATCTCTCCGTCCTAAACCCTGACCATGGCTACCATTAACCGGCCTCCCAGCACTACCTCCCTATTACTCTCTGAATGGGCTGATTTCTGTTCTTTCTTACTCTCAACCACTTCCAACCTGCTACTCCTGGATGACTTTAACATCCAAATGGACTCCACTGGCACATCATCCACTCTCTTCATTGCGCCTCTCTAGCCCTCTCCATTCTCCCTTGTGGTCCGACCCACTCTGCCGGACATACTCTGGATGCCCTCATCCACTGCAACCTCCCTCTCTCATTTCCTCTGCTTCATCCCTCTCTCTTGGTCTGACCACTCTATTCTCTCCTCCCACCTGGGTCGCTATGGCCTTGCGACAACTCCTCCAAAAGCCCTACTCATTCACGAACATCCATCCAATGAAACGCGTGTCAGCTGCTGCCTTTGCTACCAACTTTATCCCCCCTGGCCCGCCCAACTCAGACTCTTCCACTGACTCTGCTCTCAGCAACCTCCACCTGTCCATCACCAAAACCCTTGACATTCTTGTCCCAGTCAGGAGGATCCGCCTGAAACCTGCCTCTTAACCGTAACACTTGGTACGACTCCGTACTTGCAGACCTGAAACCTAAGTGCAGAGCTGCTGAACAGAAGTGGCAAACCTCAGGTTCACCCTCTGACAAACTGGCATGCTGCCTGCTCCAAAGGCATTACAGACTCTCTTATCCATACCAAGAAAAGGGCCCACATTCAGACACGGGTATCTGGTGCTTCTAACAACACAGCTGATTTTTCGAAAATCTGCAGGAAACTTGCCAATCCTTCCGCAGTATCCTCCTCCCTCCCCTATCCCTTCTCAGGCCCTCTGCAATGCACTTGCCTCCCGCTTCACAACCAAAACTCAGGAAATCACGAACAGTGTTTTCAACCACTCCCCCAGCCCATCCCTCACCCCCTTGCCTTCCTTGGCCACTCACCTTCCTCCTTCACCCTTGTCTCACCGGAAGAAGTCACCAAAGCTGTCAACTCCATGAAGGTCTCTTCCAAACAGGTTGCCCCTTTCTCATCCAGAACCATCAAGGAGAACATTTCCTCTCTCACCCCTGCACTTGCTGATCTCTGTAACTACTCCTTTGCTACTGGCACTTTTCCATCTTCCCTCAAGCACTCCCTTGTTGACCTCCTCCTTAAGAAAATGTCAGGAGACCCTTCCTGTCCGACCAACTATTGCCCCATTTCAAGCACCGCTTTCCTGGGGAAACTGCTTGAGAAACTGGCCCTGCCCCAACTAAACTCTCAAACTGAACTTGTTGGCAGTCTCCACGACCATCAATCTGGATTCCGAGCATCCAGAGGCACGGAAACTGACCTTCTGAACACCCGTGATGAATTGCTCTTATCCCTTGATTCCAACTCCCCTGCTGTCCTCATCCTTCTTGATCTCTCCCCTGCACTTGACACGGTCAATCACTCCATCCACATAAAAAGGCTAAATGACACCCTTGGCATCACGGAACGGGCACTGGACTGGCTGATCTCCTTCCTAACTGACCGCTCATCCCAAGTCATCCTGTGCACCTTCTTCTTGCCTACTTCCTTCTCCACCTGTGGCATCCCCCAGGGCTCTATTATCTCACCTTGGCTCTTTAACATCTACCTTACTCTCTTGGCACGCCTCATCTCCTCCTTCTCCCCCAACTTCCAGAGCTATGCTGATGACACACAACTCTTTTTCAGACTTCCTGCGGACGCCCTTGCACCTTCCATCATCCCTGACTGCCTCTCTGCCAGCCATAGTTTGTTTATTGAATTTCATAGGTTTTTATTAGTGCAACTTAACCAAAACGTCCCTTTAACAACATTTTTTCAGTGAATTTTGCAGGTTTTTATTGGTGCAACTTAACCATAATGTTTTTTCATTGAATTTCATAGGTTTTTATTAGTGCAACTTAACCATAACGTCCCTTTAAAAAAGTTTTTTTCATTGAATTGTATAGGTTTTTATTGGTGCAACGTAACCATAATGTCTCTTTAACAAAGATTTTTCAGAGAATTTCAGGGGTTTTTACCAGTGCATGCTATTTTCCTACAACTTACTAATATCATACTTACCCCAATATAGCAACATTTGTGTCCAATTTCCAAAGTTTCACCTTAAAACTCTGCCGTTTCCCACCGTCTAGCATCATTTTTAACCCTTCTATACATTTTCCACTGTTTTTTCTTCCGTCGACGTCAGCGAACGTCTGACATCATCGTGGACCTACCGGACAGTTCCACATGGCCATGCGCTCGCGCGCAGCATGATGACGTGTCCATGAACGGGTTTGCACTTTGCGTTTGGGTCCTTACCTCAAGGACAGTTCGGAACTGCATTTTATACTGATCTAGCTCAAAATGTACCCTTCCACAGCTCCTACATCTATTCTTACTCATTATCCATTAACAATCTAGTACAAAGTATATACTTGAACGAAAAGTAGCAAAACTGCTATTTATCTTAAAGATGGTATCAGCTATTGCCATCCCTCCTCCCCAAGAGCCACCACCAGCTGGAGGACCAGATAAACAACAAAAAAGCACAGTATTTCCAAAGACAATCAAGAGGACCAAGAAGATGAGGTAGGGGAAGTGCCTACCTCTAGCACCAGAGAGAATCATGGGTGTGGCAGTTCTTTACCACTGTTGGGAATGTACCAAAGGCTAAAACTACAAAAGTGAAATGCAATGAGTGTACTCAGCCGCGGACTACCTGGACATTACTCTTACGGGACCACCTCCATGCGCCGCCACACCAAATTCAACTACCGCAATGCTCTCAGTAAGATTGTTCCTTTCTTAGCAAGTAGTAGGCTGTCTTCTTCCACATCATCTTCCTCAACCAATACTGTAACCACACAGCCTACTGCTGTGGGACACAAAAATCCACCAGCTACCTTGCAAGCAATAAACGAGGCTGTTGATCCATATCATTGAAAAACATCAGTCCTCTCTATATACTGCAACACACCACTCTACAGGGGGAAGCAATTTCTAAAGTGCTTTTGAAGCTTGAATCAAGAAGCATGAGAAATACTGCCCACTACCTTAGAAGTAACACACGCGCAACATCTTCACCTGTCCACCTGCCCCTCCATATTAGAGCTTGGTGCCTCTTCCCTCAATTCCCTCCTCCCCTTACGTTTCAACCTCTCCTGCAATTATGTTTTTTTTCAAACAACAAAAGAAAGGTTCCTTTAGGAACCACCTTTCACAGTTAAAAAATAGAACTAAAATGAAAATCTTATAGACTCCATCAACTTTACATATCTCAGTAAAGTGCATGGACTCAATACGTTTTTCCAACATTTCCATTAGCATTTTTTGTTATGCTAATGGGAATAATGTGGCATTCATCACCCGTTCCAGGGACTGGAACGGGGGATAACGGCTCGGCAGCCCAAGTTATCGGCCCAAGACAAGTGGGTCTGTGTGCGCCCTGATGCCTGCGGTCTTCGGCGTGCTATAAATAAATAAATAACGAGGCCTCCGGACCATTATCCTCCATTGCAGCCCATGCAATGGGGGATAAAGGCCATTAGCACCTCTGGTTCCCAAAGCAGGAAAAACAATAGATTTTTCTTCCTAAAAGATGGCCACCATAGAAAGGGAAGGTGGGGCTCCGTACAGAGCCCCTCTTCCCTTTCAACCAATACCTGGCAACTCTTGCCCACTGCATTGCCATTTTCTGCTCCAATTTCCAGTGCTATGCGGATGACACCCAACTCATTTTCAGGCTTCCCTCGGCCACCTCTTCTCCTTCTCTCATCTCTGACAACCTATCTGCCATTCAGGATTGGTGCACCCCCAATGATCTCTGCCTGAATGCCAGCAAGACCGAGATCCTCCTCATTCTCACACCTTCACCCTCCTCTCCTGTCACTCTTTGGCCGGCCTCCCTCGGCCCTCCTCCTACCCCCACCTGCAAGGCTAAGAACCTTGGGGTCATCTTTGACTCTACACTTTCCTTCTCTGCCCACATCTCTGATGTCTCTAAAAAGATCAAACTTCCTACTGCACCTCCTCAGAGGTATTCTGCCTTTAATCTCCTTGCCCCAGAAGCTCACTCTCTCTCAAGCCCAGGTTCAGTCTAGGTTGGACTTTTGCAACAGCCTCTTTCTAAATCTTCCTGCTTCAACTCTCCGCCTTTGCAACTTATCCAGAACAGGACTGCAAGACTTGCCCTTGGCCTCAAGCCCTGGGATCGTATATCTCTCCAGCCCTGAAATCTCTCAATTGACTCCCAGTGGCTGCACTTTTAACTTCAAGACCCTTTGCATTGTCCACAAGGCTTTCTGGGGCCTGGGCCCAAAATACCTTCAGCTCTCCCTTTGATAAATACCTTCCCTCCCGAGCTCTTCGCTCCTCCACCTCTAACTTCCCCAGGGTCAGTCTTTTTTCAAAGAAACGAGCTGGGGGTAGATCTCTGTCTTCGGCTCAGGCCTTGCTCTGGAACAGCCTCCCTGTCACTCTTAAACTTGAGGAGAACCATCTCTGGTTCCGGAAGCACCTTAATACCTTCCTCTTTGCTTCTGCCTTCTCTCCCCCTCTCCCCTGTTGATCTGTTCTGTCTCGGCATCGTGCACCTGGTCACCCTCTGACTTTCGGGCCCTGGTACCCATTCACCCTGCAACCCACCAGCACTGTCTACTGGTAATCCCTTGCAGTGGGGTCTGTATCTGTAACCCTACAGTCTGCCCCTGTTTTTCTGCACTTACCTGGCACACCCTGTCTGTTGCCTCATACCTAGCACTTGCCACTTGCTGGCTGCACTAACACTGTTTGTTGCTCTTATTATTTATTATTTTTGTTTTGTTTATTTATGTACTCCTTGCTCAGCACTTTCATCCTCCCCCCAACCCCTCCCATGTACTTTCCCGTTCTTCCTCTCCCATGCACGTGCAAGTTCTCAATGTCACTGGGCCTAGTAAAATAGTTTTTTTTTGTTTCTCCCTTGTGCCCCTCTCTTGCCTTCTCGCGCTCTGAAACACTTGTATACGAGTGTGATACAAATAAAACATCAATATCAATATCAATTTCCAGGGCAGCCTGCAGAAGGTGAAGACAGAACCCTATGACCATATTACCGCGCACACATTTTTTTTCCCTTTCAAACCTATCCCAATTTCGAATAACTTTACCACACAGACGGTCCCAGGTGGACATGGCCACTTTAACATCATTTTTCATCCCTCGCGGTGATGGCCAGTAGCCAGATTGTCTGGATCATGTGGCAACTGTACATGGCCAGAGGCTATACCTCAGTCACCAGATGTATATCACTACTTTTTTGTACCTACATTATGACACTTGTCAAAAAATATAACACGGGCACATTTGCAAAACCATGCTTTAAGGAGTTTGCCAATGCTCCTTACACGAGTTTGCTTGAAATCTGCCTATGTTTTATTTTTTCAAAAGTGTCAAAATGGATGTACATACAATAGTCATATAACTTAGCCCCCACTTGACAAAATCCATTGTCTTTACACAAACGTTGAAGGGTGGGTCTATAAACTTTCTGAAAACGGTTGTCCACATTCGTCAAACAGCAACAAAGTTATAAGCCATCTAAAAATGTTGAGACCCCCCTCTAATTTAGCCCCCTCTTGGGAAAATCCCCCCAAACTTTACAAAAACATGTATATCTAGATTTAAAATCGTTTTGCAAACTTTTGTGTAGATTCGTCAAATGGCACCACATTTATAAGCCTTTATAATATTTTGGCACCACCCTCTAATTTTGCCCCCTCTTAGCAGAATCCCACCAAACTTTGCAAAAAGATTTATATCTAGATTTAAAAATGTTTTGCAAACTTTTGTGCAGCTTTGCCAAATGGAACCACATTTATACATCTTTACAATATTTTGGGACCACCCTCTAAATTTGTTCCCTCTTGACAAAACAGCTCCACACTTTCCAAAACCGTTGCAAATCAAGTCTAGAATAATATTCCAAAATTTCATGCAATTTCATTGAGTGGCGCCAAAGTTATAAGCGATGTGATGTCTGCGAATCCAACATGGTGGGCGTTTCCAAAAATCTGACACACTTCACGCTTTTCACCATCCAATCAGGTGGCCCGTCAGATGTCCGGGAACATCACGTCGCCCTCTAGGCCAATCGGATGCCCGTCCGCGGATCAACCAGGGAAGTGGGTCCCCAGACCGGACCCAGATATCACTAATTCTTTTGACCAATTTTTTGGTCGTTCTAAAAAAAACGACTGGACGGATTTACACCAAATTTACAAAAGCACACTTTCGGGACCTTTGTATTTGTATTTATTTATTTGTATAGCGAGTCAAGACCCAGAGGCAACTGAGCGCTGTTCTTGGAAAAAATGTACATTTATACAGATATCACTATTTATAAATAGGAATAGCGGTATTACAGGGTCAATGGTTTGCAAAGCATCTATACAATTAGATAATAAAGCTGATATAGTAATCATACATTGATACAGAAAATGGCATAAAGTATACATATAGGCGAAAGGTATGTACAGAAGCAGTAATAGTGGTGAGTGAGGTACGTTAGTGTGTGGGGGGATATGATCCTGGTTTAAAAGCCAAGTTTTGGCCTTGTTACGGAACACCGTGAAGGAGGGTTCTGACCTCATAGAGACGGGTAGTGTGTTCCATTTTTTGGCAGCCAGGACCGGGAAACTAACCCCGCCAGCTCGTTATTGGTTAAATCTTGGTATGGTGACAATGTAAGACTGTGCTGATCTACTAGGTCCCGCTGATGTGTGTCGAACTATGGTGTCACAAAGGTATGAGGGTGCCTGGTTGTGGAGGCATTTGAGTTTTATTGATAAGGATTAGAAGTCTATCCTTTGCTTGATATTGAGCCATTTAAGGTTCTGTCTAGCTGATATGATGTGCTGTTTCCTAGGGATATTGCAAGCTGATCTGACTGAATTATTTTGCATGACTTGCATTTTGTTGATGTTATGTTGTGAAGTTCCTAGATATAGTGCATTACAATAGTCTAACTTCGCTAGTACTAAGGCTCTTGATACTGTAGTGCAGTTATTTGAAGATAAATATGGGCGACATGTTGTGATAAGTTTACATGTGTATGATGTAGCTGAGGCTAAGGCATTTATTTGGCTTGTGAGGGACAGTGTGGAATCAAGGTAGATACCAAGTGTTTTACATCATTGGCAACTTTAATGATGTTGCCGTCAATGTTGAAGGTTTTGAATGACTGTCCTAGTTTGTTCAGTTTGTGTCGAGAGCCAAGCAAGAGTAGTTCAATTTTATCATTGTTTAAACATAAAACATGCTTGGCCATCCATATTTGTATCGTACTACATATGTCATTCAACTTTTTGCTATCTGCAGCGTAGTCACCGGTGATGGGTATGAGTACCTGGGTATCGTCCGCATAGTTTGTATACGTAACGCCCAGGTAATCAAGTATGTCAAATAAAGGCTTGGTGAAAACATTGTAGATTGTCGGGGACACACAGGACCCTTGAGGGACTCCAAAGGAGACTGGTAAGGGGGAAGCTGATGTAGTGGGTGCAAAGACCCTCATGGACCTATTGCTAAGGAAAGATTTGATCCAGGCATTAGCATGCATGGAGAAGTGCGCTGCAGAAGACAAGTGTTTACAGAGGATTTCATGGTTCACCAGAACTCGCGGATAGGACGGGTAATAAGAGGAGGGCAGACTTTCCTTTATCTTTTATGGCTTGAATTTGTGTCTTTAAGTCTAAGAGTGCAGTTTCTGTCCTGTGTCTTGGTCTAAAACCTGAATGTCTTAGGCCTAGTAAGTTGTTAGTTTCCAAATATTGCAGAATTTGGAGGTATGCTGCACTGTCCAATATTTTTAACAAGAATGGTACCGTTGCGATAGGTCTATCATTAGACGGGTTTTTGGGATCTAGTGTAGGTTTTTTCAAAGAGGGAGTACCCAAGCATCTTTCAAACTGGTAGGTACAATGCTTGATTCGAAGGATATATTAATAAATGTAGTGATAAAGGGAGCAAGTGCAGTGGTAGCTTCCTTAATAATTGTAGCTGGGCAGACATCACCCTTACAGTTGGATGGTTTGAGTTTGAGTATGATTAACTCTACTTCTTTAATGGATAGAGGTTTGAAGTTGAATTGTGGCAGGCTCTGGTTAGTGGTAGGAGGCGGGTTCTGTGGTAAGGCATTATCTATGAGATTTTTTTTTGTAGAAATGTTATTGAGAAGGAGAGTGATTTTATCTTGTAATGCATTCTGAATATTGGTGCACCACAAGGTGTCTTTGGTGCAAGAATCAGGTGTAGGAGCAGGTGATTCCAATTCTTTGAGAACAGTTCCTTAGTATTGGAATTGGCTTTCGCAATTCGGTCGTTATAGTTATCTTTTTTAGCCTGAATGATAGCTATTTTGTAATTGAAGGAGGCTGCTGTGAATAAATCTTTATTTTGTTAAGAGGGGGAATTTTGCCAGGTAGTTTCTGCTGAGCGTTTCTCTTTCCTACGTAACTTTAGATGAGGTATGTACCATTTATCAATGTGGGCACAGGGTTTTGATTTCTGTAGTTTCAGTGGGGCTATTTTGTTGATGGCTTTGAGGATAGTTTAATTGTATAAATTTACTAGCTCAGATGGATCTGAGAGAATGGTTGTAGGATGCGTTATAGGTCGTAGTAGTGGTAGCAGGTTTTCAAGTGTGAGATTACGTTTGCTTCTTGTCATGGATGCAGGGGCTTGGGCGGGTGGAGGTTGTGGTCTAGTTTTGTCAATGGAGAAGATGATTAAGTCGTGGTCAGTCCACGCACATGGTGTGTTCGCCAAAACATTAATGCTGCAATTGAGGTCTGCCAGCCAGTCAAGTGTACAACCTTTGTTGTGAGTTGGACTAGTGATACGGTGAGTGAACCCTAGCTTAGAAATGGTATCCTTAAGGGAAGATGCTTTATGGTCTTTAGGGTCATTCAACCCCAGGTTAAAGTCTCCTAGAATTATGATTTGGGATTTGCATTTTGTGTTAGCCGATAGTAGATGAGATATATCATCTTCGAATGTAGTAGTATTACCAGGGGGTCGGTAAATCAAATGCATGGTAATGGTAGATGTGGCAGATGTAGATAGTTTAGCTGAGAGTAGTTCAGTGGAGGGTAGAGGCTGGTTGTTAATCATTCTTAATTCTAGTGTTGTTTTATAGATAAATGCGATGCTATGAGTTGAGCAACTTAACCATAATTACACGCCCGCTTCCGCAGGCCGTGTAATATATATATATATGATCAATATTGAGATTTGTCAGATTAGCGTCAAGAAAATATATATCAATTGTTTGCTTTTCTAACTGCTGCCTCTCGGATATATCAGCATTCAGCCTGCCACTGTCTCAGCTTGCCACTTTAAATATTTCCCTGCCGAAATTCCACTGCCAAGCGAGTTTCAGAATGCCACAATGAGTCACATATTTACATGCTGCAAGGAAGAGGGTCAGATTTGACTTTGTTGCCCTAATGTCAGACAGTTTGTACTATGGTACAAACCCCAATATGATGCTCTTGGCAGAACTAGGCTTCTTGCAATGTTTCAACAAAAGGTGTTTATCTGGCAATGTTTTCAAATATACACAAATTAACATTCTATTCAATATATTATGTCAATAGAGTAATACAATTAATTGATTGGTCCAACACCTGTTCTACTCAAAATATGAGCTACTTTGGGGCCTAAGATCAATGATAATTTTTAGAAAACATGCATGGTCTATTGGTTCTGATTCAGACATAATGAAATCGTATGTTGAAGAAACAAAAGGTTAAGATTTCAAATTAAATGTTTGGCAAAGAGCAAACACCGAGAAAAAATAACAGCAAAAAAGAGAAAACCATTTGAAAAGTTGATTAGTTAGGAAAATCTTGTACAAATTAAAAGAGAAAAAGTTGCATCAGAATGAGTAAGTATATTAAACAAGTGAGACCTGTTATTTCCTGTTTAGTTAAGATTACATTTGTTGTATTTGGTTGCAAATAGTGCTTTTGATATAAGGTATTTATTGCTCTGGTATCTACATGGAATATTCATGATGGTTTGATATGGACCTAATTGGTTCATAGTCATAACATCAGAAAAAAAAAAGTCTAAAGTCATAATATCGAGAAAAAAAAATGTCGAAAAACAGTCGAATTTCTTTTTTAATATGTTTTTTATTCGAAATGGGGGGGTTTCCCCAACCCCCCTTTTTTTTACCTTTTTTTTTTACATGCGAGAGCCAAAAAATACATATAAATAAAAAAAAATTATTATTCGCCTTTTTTTTCGACATTTTTTTTCTTCAATTTTTTGGTCTTTCGACCTTTTTTTCTCGATATTTTGACTGCACACCGTCCTAATTGAGAAGTGACTTTCCATTATATTTTATAACAATACTTTTTGTACCAAATGTAGATAGAAACTTGAACTGTATGAAATTTCAGATTTATGAAATATGCCTTATCTCAATCTTACAGTTGAGTGCTATACTATGTATGTATTTAATGAATGTATTTTATGTTTTATATAGGGCTCCACACACCCAAAGGTCTCATGGCACCCAGACAGACAAACAGATAAGAAAACAAAGAGAAAACAATAAGGGAGATCTAATTAATCCATGCCTCTAGTAAAAATATGAGTTCTCAAATTGGTTTTGAATTTTCATAGGGCAGGAAAGATTCTGAATTTCAGGGGGAAGGTCGTTCCAAATTCTTGAGGCCCATGTATCAAAACTTGTGCCACCATATTTAACCAGTTTAAAACCAGGTTGACAAAGCAAAAGACTTTTGTTGGAGCAAAGTGTTCTGGTGACTGGTTTAACTTGTAGGAGGTCCATAAGCTATTGCGGGCCAAGCCCACAAATACATTTCTGTGCCAATGACATAACTTTATGGTGAATTCGATGTTTGACCTGAAGTTAATGAAGGGAATGTCTGAAAGGAGTTACGTGTTCCTTGTGTGACTGAGACAGCTCCATTCTGAAGAACTTGCAATTTATTAAGGTTCTTCTTAGAAATTCCATTGAGCATACTATTACAATAGTCGGGCCTGAATTGACTAAAGCTGTAGCCGGAAGAGCTCTATTTTCCAATGTGCGATGCAGCCAAATTTGTTGGAGTAATTTCTTAATATAGCCACACGAGGAGCTAAGATGTGTGACATGGTCCGAAAAAAGTAGTTGGGATAAACTCGAAATAAACTCCCAAATTTTTCACACAAGATGATACTTTGATTGACTTCCAGAAATCACAAAGTGTTCATAGTTAGAATTCAGTTTGCTCAGTCGAGGCCCTGAGCCAACAATAAATAACTCTGTTTTGTTATTGTTTCGCGCAAGGAAGTTGGACACCATCCAGGCTTGACCTTCTCATTCAAACCTGGGAGTCCTGGTCATAATCATTGGATAGCTACAATAAGATTTGTGAATCATCAGCATAATTGGTGTAAATAATGCTGACGCTCTCCAACAAATCAAAAAGGGGTCTTGTGTATACATTAAAAAGTGTTGGTGAGGTCCACGGGGCTAGCATATGCAACATATGCAACACCCACTGCAACCCTCACTGTCTGAGGCCCCAGAAAGGACCTAATCCAGGCTGCTGAACTGGTAGAACAATTGGCCACTTCGCCCAACCTCTTTAGCAATAACGAGTGAACAACCAGATTGAAGGCCGCAGATCGGTCCAGCAACATTAGTATGGTCATGCGCCCCTTATAAATGATGTTAGTCATATTGGCCTTTAGATAAAATAGAGCTGATTCTGTTACATGCGTAGCCCTCAAACCAGACTGTTGAGAACGCAAGATATTGTGTTCCTCGACATTCTCCTGTAATTGAAGAAAAGCAATTCTATTGATAATCTTAATGAGGAAAGGGGTGTTAGTTATTGGTCTATAATTGCTTGCCACCGCCGGAACCAACTTTTCCTTTTTAAGTCAAGGAGTGATCCAGGCTTGTTTCAGAGAGGCAGCAACAATGGAATTAGCAAAAGAGGCATTGACCATTTAGGTGATCGCGGGAAGTAGGAAATCCAAACAATAATTAAAGATCTGAGCTGGGCAGACATCTCCTAAACATGCAGTTGGTTTAAGTTTGTTTATAATGTCATGCACGTTATCTTCAGTAACTTGGTGGTCTCATATGCCTCCCAGAGGAAATTGTCTGTTGATGTTTTGCAACTTTTTCCTTGAATTCATTCTGAATATCTTGGCACCATGCGTTGGTGACAACAACAGGATCCTTCTGATCTGCTTTAACCTAAGGATAGCAAATGATTGTCTGGAACTAGATTTCGTGTTCGATATTCTGCGGTTCTAAGTTATTTGCTTGGTGGATAAAATAGTCTGTTTATAATCTTTAACAGATTTCATATATGCCCGTACATTCTCAGTACTAGGATTCTTGTGCCAAGCTCTTTCCCAGCGCCTTTTATCCCTCCTAGTACTTAAGACATCATCACTGAACCATCTACTTTTACTGGCATCAGTTTTGATTAATTCTGAAGGTCATTAGAGTGTTTTATAATGTGGAGTTTCGCAAGACTTTGAGAAACTAACGGTTCTCTGCCTGACAGAGTGAGCTTTTTCAAATTCCTCACTTGTTTTACAATTTTCTGGTTGATGTCAACTCGCTGCACTATAGATGATAATAGCATCTCCAAGACAATTTATTAATTGCCAGACCAAGGGCAAGATGTAATATTTATGGTGTCTATGTTCAGATTATATGCAAGGAGACAATCGAGAATGTTACCATCTCAATGGGTTGCAACTTTAACATAATGCTGAAATCCGATTGCATCCAAGGCATTAGCAGTGATGCAGCTTGAGAGTCGGCTTGATTGTAAAGCCAGTGATTAAAATGGAAATTGGCTTTCATATTGTCAGAGAGGAGGGACAACAGTTGTTCTTCGAAGTCAGGTGTAACAGAGGGAGGCCTGTAGCAAAGGCAAGTACTGAAAGAAGTGTTGTGGTCAAGATTCAATTTAAGTAAAAGTGTTTCAGAGCCATCAATAACTGACGGTTTAGATCAATGGATTTTTAAAAAGTCCATGTAAATAAGAGAAATGCCCTAAACAAGGATAACATAGCATATACCTGTGCTGGATAAATGATTATGACTGTATATGCATAATAATGTATTTGGTGTTCACATTTCTGGCAAGCTTCCCCTCAATCCTGAGTCGTTAGTTTCTTGATATAAGTTGGCTGATGTAGCTTGGAAGCTTATTTTAAGCGTGCCTTTTAACTTGAATCCTCTGGTTAATCTACAGTGATGAAGAGATATTGTGTGAGGCTACAATTATCATGCCTCTATGATGCAACATAGTAAGTGATAATATGGAGATAGGTATTTAAGTTACAAACATAGTTTCTAATTGTAGGTGTTTATAGATCTGTTAGTCTTCACACACATCCTTCCTTACAGGTTTGTTGCTTATTATTTAAGTCGTAGGAAATCAGGTGTTACTTGTAGGTTCTAGACAGACTAGTTTTGGTAAGTTTAAAGAATAGCGGTCTTATATATTTAGAAAGGATAGGCGTTGGCTAATAAGTTTCAAATCTCTTACCCTGGAAGAACCAGTTGTTTCTATCCTGTGGTTCCTAGCTCACTGATTTCACCGTATTGTTCTTTTCCCTAAGCGCGGGTGTTCACCATTTTATGGTGGTGTTCCATGATGATGTCATGACATAATGTTGCCATTTTTTAATGACAACATTCTGTAATGACATCATGACACAATGACTTACTGATGTGAATTACTGTGATCATTATTATAGTAATCTTTTCGATAATATTTACTTGATACTGACTTCCACTTAATAGATCAGTTATTGTCAAGTTGAGATGCAAGTAGTTATTGTCATTGAGTTGGTGTTTGTGCAGGGGAATTATTTATGAATGCTCAATATTTCTTGTTAGACTCACTGAATCATCTGGGCCAAGCTGAGTGAGTGCTCATTTTTACTTTTCAAGTGTGTCTTGCTAAGCAAAACAACATCAGAAAGAAATATTGTATCTGGATCATAATTACATTTGATGATCAACATTTGCAACTTGAATGAATTATTATGATACATTTTTAGTTGTGTACAGTGCATCATGAAATGTGATATTCATTAATCTGGTGAAATATGAATGAATTTATAATGGGCAGGTAATATTTGCTTGCTGTTTTTAATTTGTTTTTCAGGAACTCATGCAATTCATGTCTGTGCTCTGTTTCAAAGGAACACCTGTAGTTCATCATCAATGTTAAGTCCAAACGTCAATTTTTTTTTTAAAATGATAAGTCTGGCCTCCTTTTGTCTTAACAGATGCTCAATACTTCCTCCTCTTACAGGTTGGAATATCTTCAGAATTCCAAAGAAGCGGATAACCTCAATGTTGGCAATTTGATGATTTTTGTGCAAATGGATAATTGGTGTCTGCATTCTCGATTGCTCAAAGATGCTCCATGATTCTTGTCTTGAGTTCTCTATTTGTGCTGCCTAAGTAATACAGTCCACATAGGCACTTAATCACATAAATAACAAGCTTGCTTTTGCAATTAATTAATTGTTTGATTTGGATCTCAAACCTATTAATGATTAATTAGGTAATTTAGTCCATGGCATAGCTGTATATTTTGCAATTGCCACATTTGTGAAAACCTTCTAGATTTTGATTCAATCCATTTTTGTTCTTCTTTTCGTGTGCATATCGCTGGGACTGGCTTTGTTTTTGATTGTTGCATCCTTCTGTGACAAATCTGGACCATTCATCCCTTCTCACCAGATGGGAGCCACTGTCATGATTCGCTCCCTTTGCTCCCGTTCCCACCACTTGGGGGCATGATTTGGGCATTATTCCCTACAGGACCTTCCTTCCGAAATGTATGCTACAGTGCTGTGGTGAATTGGGAGCGCTAAATCCTTATTTTCCATGCTACTTCCCTTCCAGATCCATTGCAGGTTTTTGGCAGCCTGCATGCTGCTTTAATGAAAAGACTATGCTTCCCAGAATGCCTGGCCCGCTGCTTCATCTCCACCCTTGATGGAAAAAGTTGGGTGGAGGATAAGCAACACCTGTGGCTGGCAGGTGCAGCAAGCAGCACACCTGAGGAGTGTGCTCGTTAAGCTTTAAAAGCCTCAGTTTGCTTGAGTCCAGCGCTGATCATTGATGTTTGTGGACTTTGCTGACATTTCAGGTGGTATTTCTCGTCCTCGTGAGTATTGTCTTTAAGTTACCTTACACAATACCATCAAGGGTGTTAGCTAACAGATCCTGTCATCGCTTGCCCTTTATGTGGGCTTAGCGCTGTCAGTACCTGTAACAGCAATTGTGGGAAAGGAGCTTGCTGACTTTCTTTGTAATCATAAGGAGCTTCCAAGTGCTTACCCAGCATCCCTTTTCATATATTTGTATTGTTATCCTGCTCTACCTGCACATCCTGGGCTTTAGTGTACATGTGTCTTGGTTCCCGTGTGCATGTTGTTTGACTCAAAGCTATTCACTGTGTGATCTTGTGCACATTTCCCTTGCCATATTCACTGCCTTTGTCCTCTCATGACAGAACGACCAGCCCACTATTCTCATTGAATATGGTAAACTTAAGAATGAAAGGCAGCAAAGCCTCTAAGAAGTTTGTACAGAAAGTTTCCACTACATTTACCGGCAAAAATCAAATCACCAGTTCTGACATAAGTTAACTCCTTGTCACGAATGGGCCTTTACGTGCAGAGTATTTTTCCCACAGGATGACAGATCTTACATTGCCAGATCCTAGGTCTGTCTTTTATTCCGATACAGATTCTATGTCAGCACAAGCCTTAGCAGCAGAAATCAACACACTGTTAGGCTTACTACACAAGAGCACCTCTGTTGTTGAACCCCATGTTTCCAGTTATGCTTCTTCTCAGATTGAACAGTTTCATGATAGAAATATAAAGAATGGAGGGGTTCCTTGCATAACTTCTGGTTTCTACCCCCAGTCTGTAGCATACTCCTCTGTACAAGAGCATACTGTAGTCCATAATGCCAAGAGGTCTGATGTCAATAGTTTGCTTAAGGGAAACACAGACCAAGTTGGTAAAAGAGAGAAGAAATCACAGAACCTGCAAGCAGTGAATGACAATGTGCAAACAGTGCACATCCAGATTGCTAGTGCAGGATCCAGCCCTGATGTTACCATGCCTCCCACTGTGCCTACTGATAGTGATGTACAGTTAATGCATGACATGCTAAAAGCTAAGGTTGAGGAGTTAAGACAAGAATTTGTTTCTTTACAAGAGGAGAATAAAACCTTGCAGTCTTTACTGAATACACCTGAGACCGTATCCTTTGTTGATGAAGTGAACACTGTGCACTCCCTGTGTGCAGAGACTTTAGTAGACCATGATATTTGTCAATATGTAAGATCTACTGGGAGTGAAAGTCTTAATTCTAGCGCAGCGCTTAATCAGGGCAGAGGGGGCCTCATTAGGAGTGTGCCGGTCGCGGTTACAATGGTGCCAGTAAGCTACTGGCCTCATTAGGAGTGTGCCGGTCGCGGTTACAATGGTGCCAGTAAGCTTCTGGCACCGTTGTTACCGGACCGGCACATTCAGAGTTCTGCTGGTGGGTGCCGTCCTGCATGCCAGGTCTGACCTGGCGGACGGAACAGCACCCGCCAGCAGACTTTGACGGAAGCACCGGCACTGTTGCACACAGTTGACGGTTCTTCCGTCCTCATCATTCCCATTTGAGTCCTATGGGACTCAAATGGGAATAGGGAGTGATATATTCCGGCGCCTGGCTCCAGGGACTGGCGGGGCTGTAATGCCCAGGTGATTCCCCATTGCCATGCGCCGGAAGAAAACAAGACTCCGGCGACAGCCGTGCCATTTTTACCGGCATGGCTACAGCCGGGGTCGTAATGAGGCCCAGTGTCTGACATGTTTCCTTCTGTTTGTCACGGACTCCAGTTAGCTGAAGATGTTCTATGCAGGCCTGTACCTAAGATTTCCTGTGTAGCAGCTTGTCACAACCCTGAGCTAACACACATGCAAGTTTCTGATTTCCAAACACAATCCACAAAAGTGGCCTACATAGATTCAGTCACTACAGTAGGCGTAGGCTCTGCTCTTGATCTAGCTGCTGAGACTGAAGTAGATGTTCTAGCGGATGTGGAAAATGATCTGTGTTCACTCTTCCTTCTGCCAATTTTGGTCACAACGAACAGTCAGAGAAAGTACTGATTCCATGTTCTGATGAACTCATTCCACAGCATACAGAACCAAAAACCCGGCAGGCGATTCCTGAACTGTCGATTGTTAATCTGCCACTTTCAGAGGCGAAGACAGATGAGTGGACAATTGACGAAATCTTGATTAACAGAGACTTTACTATGGTGATTCCTCTGGTTAATTTTGACGTCTACAAAGAAAGAGACTCTGTGTCATCCACTAAGGAAAGGGACTGCAAAGGTAAAGCTCAGTCTTTGGTTACTGGTGCCAAGAACTCTACTGCCCTAGAGGTGCCTTCCATTCCTGAGCCACCAATGTGTCTGTCGCCTTCTAAGACTTCTGTCTGTTCTCCTACAGCCATTGAATCTTCTACGTTCCAGTCCCCAGCTCTGCAGTCATCTTTGGCACACGTGTCTTCAATCAATGAACCTCTGCCATGTCTACCATTTACTTAAGGGCCTCAGCCATGCACCATAGGTACTCCCCTATACAGAAGCTGTTTGGATCCTCCTTCTGGATCATTGTTTATGGACCTGCAGTGTCTGTAAATATCGGGGAGCTGCAGCCCCTTGTCTGATTGGGCTCAGGATTGTCTTGCTATTAAGTGAAGAGGAGACATTACTGAAGAAATGCTTACACAGAGACCCAGCATTGCTAGAAAAGCACTGTTTAAACAAGACTGGATTGAAAATAGGAGAGTGCTGACATCCTATAAGGTGTTTAAACACACCATCTATGACATAAAAGCGTATGTGTCTATGAATGGTATCTTGTTGAAATACCCTGTTAAGATGATTTGTCGTACTTGGCTGTTTGTAAAGTTAAATCTATTTAACACATTTGAAGTTATAGGTACTAGAGATCACATACACAGGCAAGACAAGTGATGCCGCCATTGTCATGGTGAAATCGAAGCAATACAGCACATTTTGTTGGTTTTTCCTTGTCTTAACGCTACTCGCGTTAATATGTTAGGTAGATCTCTGGATACCAAATATGTTTGACACTGAAAAGAGTGTGGCACTCTCTTCTTGTGGTGCCGCCAGCATCTTTAATGATTTCTGTGATGAGATTTCTGGTTATGATGTTTCCTGATCAACTATCCTAGTAAATGGTTTTATTTGTCTAATATCGATTTGGCCTCCTTGTTGCTTTTAGAGTTTAGTTATTAATCCTGTTTTGTAGACTGCTGTCAATTTATTAACGTCTTAATGAATTAATGTAATAATATAATAATGTATTGATTTGCCTGATGAATTCAGGCTATACAGTTTTTATTTGTTCTTAATTATGCCACACAATAAATAACTACAAAAATGAAAAGTTCTCTCCCTTTTCTGCCTCACACCCTTCCTAATCAACAGGCCCTTCCAAGTCACTTTAGCAGTGTCCCAGACAGTACACAAATCCACCTCCCAGTATCGCTAACAAAGAAATATTCCTTTATGTCCCCTCAAATTCTTCCCTAAACCTCAGCTCCTTCCAAAGCGACTCATTACACTGCCAGAGTGAGTGTCAAGCACTTAACCCCAACAATTATAAATCCAGTCAAACCATGTCACAGTCCGACCAGCTAATCAGGAGTATCACACAACCCATTGCACCATCCCATAATTCTCTTGACACGGAAACATAATCAATGCGAGTATAGGTCCCATGTGGCGAGAGAGTAAAAAGTGAAACCTCTATCCTGAGGATGAAATAGTTGCCACGCATTGCACAAGTCATGAGAATCCAAGCAGGCCTGCAATCCTCCACAACCAACCGGACAAGCCCTGCCATCACCAGGGCATCCCCCGGGGGGCCTCTGGGCATAGTGCCTCTTTGGCGAGGAGCGGAAGGATACAAAATTAGAAGAGCAACGGTCACATGCATCATGTGATCTGCTTGGATGATTCATATCGAATTGGCTACTGCCACCACCACCGACCAGGGTACGTGACTCTGGCACATTTATTTTCTTTCCCAGAAGCTCGTACCTGGGCATGGTGATGAGGGCTGGGAACCACACATGCCCTGCCTGCTGCTACATACACATTGCACAGGTCAGGTGCAGCTGGGCGGCTAAAGTGCACTGGTGGAGTGGGCAGGGCAGCAGCCAGGCACAGGCCACAGCCAGGCGGCTGCCTGCTGCTTGTGCCTTCCAACGACTCAACGCCACGACCACTAAGGGAAGTGAAAACGAGATAATTGAGGGAGACGGGCAGGCTGCACACCCTGGGCTGCCAGTGTCAACCTCAGTGCTGCTGAGTGCGCGAGAACTGAGCCCAGGTGCTGACAATTCAGTTGCGATTCGTCTTTAAATGTGTGCCGATACGAATATCTGCCCTTAGAACTGTACTACATGATGCAGCTGCATGATCCATTTAACATGTAACATGGATCATGCAGCTGCATCATGTTATCTGCGTATTTGCAGGAGGCAGCAGCAAACCTCCATCTCTATTTGCCTGCCTGCAATGGGCTCCTGCCGATGGAGCAGGCATGGGCACATGGTGTGAATGAAGGAAGGCTGCTCTCAGCCCAGAGCATTGACAGTGAGGTGAAATAGCGGCACCAAAAGGGGGCCAGGCCAGCGCCTCTCCCCTGCCGGAGCCCCTTTACTTGATATTAAAGAGAGGCTCCAAAGTTGTGTTTGAAGAGGACTGCGCACGCTGGCGGTCCTCATGAGGGTGCTCAACAAGCCTGAGTGAAGCCCACCCGCTTTCATACCCTCATGTGTACAGCTATCCTTATGCAGAAGCATCATTCTCTGTCTTTCAGCAGGAATTTTGATGTGTCTGTCTTTTTTTCCTATTTTTACTGCCCTGTGCCCCTCCTAGATTTCCAGGCGCGAGGCTGCACCACAATGAGGTGCACGTATATCACACACGTCTGTATTTTGTTAGCATTGCATTGTGGGACTTGTAGTTCTGCACGGATGGTCTACTCACACACCTGGTCTGAAGGCAACCGGCAGCTCATCTTCAATAATGCACAGTAACAGGATATATTTAGTTCCCCTATGAAAGCTCCCCTCATCCCAAGATATTACTACGTTTCACCTATGCCACACTAGCTGCACTTTAGATGCCCCCAGAGTGTTTGCCTACGAGTGCAGTTATGCAGGACTCGATCCTTAGCCGGTATAAAGGCTTGGTTTCAATACTTGCCATAATAGCTGGAGTGCAGCACCTGGCATAACCCTGATTGCTATGCCCAGTGTATTAACACATGGCAGCCTGCAAAAGCCATATGCGCATTTGGTCATAGCACAAGCAATCTGTCATGCATGTGCAATACCTAGTCAGGCAATACCATCTGACTGATGAACTGTTCCTAAATTCTCCCGATAGCCATGCTTTGGAGGCAAAGGGTGCTCAACAGCGCCCTGGCCTTATGGAACAAAGTTCTGAGCTCCATTTGCCCAGCCACCTCCCTGCTGCAAAACAGTAAACTTGTAAGGGTTTTGCTATTCCATCAGGAGTTAGAAACCTGCCCAACAGACTATTTTCTCTACACATTACTTTTCTCTTGGCCCATTTACTCCTGCAATTTCCCCCATAGCTCTCTTAGCGCTAGTACCAGCTTGCTTATTGGTGCGCTCTGATGCTGTACCCTGTATCGTGCATATACCTGGCATACAA
This sequence comes from Ambystoma mexicanum, assembly GCF_040938575.1. NCBI lineage: Eukaryota > Metazoa > Chordata > Amphibia > Caudata > Ambystomatidae > Ambystoma > Ambystoma mexicanum. The sequence continues at coordinate 1,044,665,018 of NC_090936.1, forward strand.
TGTTGTGTACTTGGCAGCTCCCAGGCAACCCAGGCTGAGCCTGTCATAAGATGGCAGTGCCTCGGCCCTACGAGGCTGCACGTTGTATTTGATGGCAGCACTTTTGGGTCTTTGTGATTGTGCTGTGGACTTGTAACTTTCATATTGACTATTGTGCTGCGGACATGCCACACCCTTGAAAAAAAACGAATACAACTCACCATTCGTCAACTGCTAGCAACAAATGAATGGATCCCTGTCACTTAGATGCATTACTTAAGTGATGGGTATATATAACCATCGTCAAGGGGAAATATGATTGCTCACATGTTCAGAGTGACATGATGCCAGGGCACTGCAGCTGGAGCAGTGGGGTAGCCTGCAGGTTGCTGGAAAGGGAGCCTCTGAAGGAGAAATGAACATTCGCAGCACAGCAAACAATCACTGCAAGAATTAGAACGCTAGGGGTACACCGGCCACCCCGCGCCTCATTGCTCAATTCTCAGGGCTACCTACAACCTCCTTAGTGTAGTAGGCATACTCCAATTCTCCTTATTGTGTCATCCTTTTCCATCTTTCCTGTTCTCTCTGCCGCATAGTCTGTTATCTTCCACCTGCCCTCTATCCTATCTCTTGAATTCTCTCACTCCTCTTATGCTCAGTCCTCGCTCTAAACATTTCTCTCTTATCCACCTCCTTCTCCCAGACAATCTCTTTTTCTCTGCTCTCTGATTTTATCTCTTCAATATACCATTCTCTATTGTTATGCATCTCATCTCCTAGAGTCTGTCTGTCCTCCCTTCATCCCCTTTCTCACACGTTCTCCTCTTTTTTTGCTCCTTTATGTGCTTTGTCTCGCTTCCCCTGATATTTGTATTTTGTCACCGTTTCTTTCCTTACCTCCAGTTTGAAAAATCCCATCACCATGAAGCAGGGATGGGTAGTGCCGGCCAGGACATTGCATAAGTAAATCTTCAAATGTAGTCTTCCCAGCAAAGCATGGGGCCAAACATCTGGACAGACACAGCTAGATCATGGAGGGAGGGGAGCTGTGGAGAGTCATGCTATGGATATTTGTTATGGAGATTTACATTGTGGACTGTGTGGTTCTCATTGTATACGCATACAGATGTGCAGTGTACGGATCATAGCATCTCTCATATCATTATTGTACTCGCCTCTAAATTGTATTCACAGATCTTGTCTAGCCGATCTACTTGTCCTCCCAACATCAACTCCCTGAATCCTACTATCCACTTTCTCACCCTATGGTGCCTTTTGGGACACATAGCTTGTACATGCTGTTTGATTATTTATCCACCCATGGCCATGTTAAACCCTATGGCCATTTCTAACTGCTTTCTGCCCTTCACCAAAAACACGTCCTCCTGGGGTGTTTTTGAGCTAGCTTTACCAAGCCTTAGCATCAAAGTGTGTGCTTTAAGTGGCTGCCAGTTTTTTCTCAAAGCAGTCTTCTGAGAGTTAATGACTGAAATGGAACTATGAACACGCTACTGGTAAAATAAAAATGTCAACCAGGTTTGCTTCAGGTACTCCATTTATAAGCACTACGTCTGTCCCTCACTGAAGTCCTGTTAAAAACAAGCATTGGCAAAGCCAACAGTTTAAGCTTGTGTTTCAATATTAGGCATTCACCAGGCACTGCTAAATTACCACTTTGCAGTTGCTACCATCAACGGGCAGTTAATACCACTGTGGCAGTGCCTGGCAAAATACCTTTCCCGTGCCTACACAAAAGCCAAATCTCTTGGGATTGCCAATGGTCGTTTCTGAATGCTTTTTATCTGTGTGCCCTTCCCAGCACGGGAATTGGGTGAACTGGAATAGGGAATGGAATAGGGGTGCATGTTGTCTGGGCACTTTTAAAAATAGCTTTATTCGTTTTTCTCATCTGCTAAATGCGGAACGTCCTAGGTCCCTCTATCATTGAAAATCTACTTTGGGAGATCATGAACTTATTTAAAACATGACATTTTAATCCGTGTATGTTTAAAACATGCTTTAAGTGCACTCATTTTGATTAATTCTTTTCAAGATTTTCTTGGGGGATACTGGCAATCCCCTGATAGAAGGGTTGGGCTCACGCTCTGTGCTCGCTTGTTTGGCGAAATATGTGTCCACTTTGAAAACATTTTCCAGGGCCACTTTTGGTTCCCAGTCCAGCCCTGCCACCACCCTCACCCGGGACCCATCTATCAAGCGTTGGGTGAGCCCACATATTAAGCTCTAAACCACTATCCGATGCCATTTACAATCTCTCACAACTTTCACTATCGTTTCCCTCAAGAATCTCAAATGTCCCTGATTAGGAGCATACATCATTGCAAACGTAAACCATACCCCCATAAAGAGTCCCGAGACCATGAGTGGTCTACCATCTCTACTTTTCCATGGCATCACCTTTTCCATCCTTAGTCTCTTGTGGAAAAGGATCCATACCCCATCCTTTTTGGAGTCACCTGTTGCCCAGTATGCCTGTCCAATAAGTCCACAAAGGACACTCCATTCCTCCCTCTGTAAGAAACCTTGTTTTGTGCAAAAAGAGGACATGCATCCCCACCTTCTGAAATTCTCTAGCCACAAACGATAATTTGGTCGGTGAGTTTAACCCCTTCACATTTAACGTACAAACCAGCAGGCAGACCTGCCTCCCACCTTATTCACATCCTGCATTGCCATAGTAGAGTTGTATTCACAAAACATTGCACCTTCAACAAAATCAACTTTCCAGGTTACAAAAGTCTCATGAAACAAATTCCATATACCAGCTCCCACCATCCCCCCTGTCCCTCAAAGCCACCAAATTACAACCTATTTGCCCTCCCTGTGGCATCCAGTCCCTCACAGTTAACATCACTGGATCGAACCACCAAGCATTCCCGGCCACCGGGAAATTGCAATACGTCCCACTGCTATAAGAGCCCCACAGCCCCCAGCAACCAAATAATCAACAACAACACTTTTCATGAAACCTCCACCTTTTCCCGCCACCCTTGTCCGGGTCCAGCACAACTACCACTCGTGCTCCCGACTCCAGGTGTCCAATGGCTCCTGTTCCCCCTGCTTCACCAACAGACTCGTTCCCCGCTAGTCACCTTACTGACCCGCTCTGAGGTGCCACCACAACCCAAAAATTACCAAATGGACAACAATGAATGAGGTGTTAGAAGCACTCGGGATAAATTGTACACAGTTGCAGCCACACAACAGATTAAGCATCAGGGGTACCCCCTTGGGGGATTATTCCATTTCTTAAATGTTCTTGATCCTAGGACAGGCTGGCGCCTGCCCCCTTTAACCCTCTGAAAGCTGTCTCCAGCCGCCTCATTCCCCTCCTTAGCTTTGGCCTCCAGAGGCACCCATGAGTTCACTCTTGACCCTCTGGATATCGTCTTCTGTAATCAATTCATATTTATGGCCTTCATGCTCGAAAGATATAGACAAGGGGAACCCTCACCGATAGCAAACTCCCTTTTCGTTGAGCCATTGGGTAAGGGAGGCACACATCCTCCGTCTCTTGAAAGTTCTTGAAAGTTATTTTGGAGGATGCGAGCATGATGGGGACCTCTCTCTGTGCCTTATCAAGAATGTCAATTTTCTCCTCAAAATAATGGAAGCAGGCAAAAATAGATGTGGGGCCCCTGGCCCCTCCCCCAGCCCTATGTGCCCTGTCAATCGTGGGTTCAGGAATCATGTCATTACCAAACAGTTTTATCACCTCGTAGAGGACTCTCTTGATGTCCATTTCTGTTTCTCATTCTTTCTTCTAAAACCCAAAAAATCTCAGTTTGTTCCTTCTCTCCCAGTTCTCAAAAGCATCCATCTTTAAAGTAATTTCTGATTCCATCGTTCAAGTTCCGACAACCGCATATCAATATGCACCTCCATTGTGTCCAGGAAGGATTGATTGTTCTCCAATCCTTGAAGTCTGTCATCAATATCATGTATTCGTTTATCCATCTTGACAAGTTTACCCCCTATGTCGGAGCAAATCCCCCTGATCTCTTCCAACAGGGCGGCTATGTCTTTCTTGGCCGAGGCCATATCGTCTGGTGCCTCAGCAATGCCCAGGTAATTCACCTCCTTCGTTTCCTGAAACTGATTAGGGCACATGAAGTGGAACCGCTCAAGTGAGGGTCTCCAATCCATCCAATTGGAACTACCATCCCTTGTGCACCTGGAAAGGATATTCTCTCAGTGAGGGAGAAGGGGAGGAAAACAAACCTCAAGACACTAGCAGGCTCCGACAGCGGATTTACCCCTGGGTGCCACCACTGGTCCACTCATCCATGTGGTAAAATGCAATGCCACTCGATAGCTCCCACAGGACAGGGCTGGGCTAAGCAGATGCCAAAGTTCCATTCTCCTTCACCCCTTTGGCAACCGCAATCCAATAACCAAGCTACTCTCTAACGCGCCGTGAGGCATAGCCCACCTGCCGGGCTCTCAAACCAATTCATCCCAATGGCGCACAAGCCTCACAGTTAGGCTTTCACCATCTGCGTGCCCCTGGTGGCCTCTCCATGGCTACTGATTTTGATTGTTGGTACAGTTGGTCATTGTAAAGAAAACAATTGTTGGTCTGCAAAGTCTAACATTTCTGGTATCCGTATAAATGACCGAACAAAAAAAACGAACAAAAATAACCAAATTATTTTACCTATTTTCTTTGAAATCTTTGGTCGCTTTTAATAGAAAATAGCTGTGGGGTGGGGCAAGGGTAGGGTATTAGTTAAGGTAGTGTTTTGAGGGGGATGTGGGGGCGGCTCCCCCCGCATTCTTAGAAGAAAAAGCAATTCAGTCATTTGTCCTTTTGAACTTTTAATTTTGATCATTTCATGGTAAACCAACATTTCTATATAAATATTACACTGTTCGTAGTATCTGACTGGCTTTCGATTGAAATAATGTTTTACCGCTGTCATAGCTAGGTTGTGATCTATTGAGGTGTAGAGAGCATTGACGTGAAGTGTGACCGAGAAATATTTTTCTCTCCAAACTATTTCTTTGAGTTTCTAAAAATGTGGCTAGAATATCTAATATAGGAGTCTAGTTTGAGCACTGTTGGATGTAGAAAGGAATCTATGAATTTGGAGAGTTGTTCAGTAAAAGACCAATTCCCACTTAGTATGTGTCTAACTTGTGGTATGTTTTTCAAAAGGTTTATGTAGTTTGGGTAAAAAGTATAACGTTGGAGTTCTAGGATTGAATTAAATCAAATATTGTCTTTCATCCTCATTAAAAACATGTTAGGATTCAATTCTTACAACTTCGAATTGACTGTGTAAAACAAGAAGGCACCCACCTGAAGCAGATGCAGCAGTGGTCGAAGATATGAGAATATAACTGGTCGCCCTAAACCCACCCGATGAAATGCAATCGTGTAGGCATAGGTGTCACGCTGTTACGGCGCTGGTCTCTTTGGCAGCGCCGCCGATTGTGCGGAGTAATATGCTCCAGCCTGTCTAAGATGGCCGTGGATGTCTGCACCGTAACTGCAGACAACGGGATAGACTATGCACGCTCCCCAGAGACGCAGATGGCTGTTCACGTGATCCCATTTAGGGAAGGAAGTACGGCTAACCGCCGTGTCGCTACTGCTGATTCCGGCGCTCCGTTACTTCCGCTACTAGGTTGCCCTTCTCTGACCTATGTGAATTCTTATTTCTGTAATATCTCTGCTTATTTGCTCTCCTTTCTATCCAGACTCTCCTCTTCTCTCTCATCTCGGTTTCGCTCAGAGTCCCGTATTTCCTCAGCAAGTCTCCCGCTCCCAACTTCCACTTGGGCTGGCCGCACTCTCGACATTCCCATCCAAAGTAAGTTAGCATTCTTTCTATACCCACTCTCTGCACCACTTTCCCAATATTATTCTGGCGGAAAATATCTCTCTTTTCCCTAAGGGTGGGCTGGTACTACTTTCTGGACCTAAATACTGGAAACCGGTGTTCCCGATCAAACCTCCTCCAGTAAGTGTCAGACTACTGCTCCTTCTACAATATTTCAGTCTAATCCTCACTATTGAATTCTTACCTGTGTTGTGTCTAACTCCCAGACTCCATCTTCGATTCAAGTGACTGCTACTCCGAAGACTTCGTCCTGATTCCCCGCGAGCAACATCGTCCAGGGTTTTCTTCCCCAGAGAGTTTCCCTGGGGGGTTTTGCTCCTTCCCGCTCTGGCATATTATCATTTCCAGAGAGGAGAGGGTAGAGCTATCCGGGGGAACTTTCATTTCAGCATTTGCATCTTTCATGGGAAGTCGCTGTAAGATCAGGTTAGTGACACTTTTGAGATTAAATGTTGTTACTAAGTTAACCAAATTATAACAGATAGCGACGCCCATTAAAAAACTTAGGAACTACACTTGAGCTCCCAGTATTTCCCATGGAGCAACAAATGCAGCAGCTCATGGCTGCGATGCAAGCCATGTCTATCGAGGTACAATCTCTTAAACAAGACAATGCCCAACTTAAGCAACAGGTCGCTAGAGCTTTCTCCGAGACCCCTCCAGCCACTTTACAAATGGGTAAATTTGATGGGGATCCCCACAAGTTGATGGAATTTCTGGATAGTTGTACCGTCCAGTTTACCTTCAAGTCCCGGTTTTTTCCCACGGACAAGGACAAGGTGGGGTTCTTAATCTCTCACTTGACCGGTCCTGCATTAGCCTGGGCCACCCCGTTGGTAACCTCTGGCAATGCCATTCTCGATTCTTATCCAGCCACTACTAAAAGTCTAAAGTCAATGTTTAGCCGACAAGAAGTCACGGTTACCACTCAGGAAAGACTACTTGATTTAAAACAGGGATCTAAAGACCTTATGTCCTACATCACTCAATTTAAACAAATATACGCCGAGACGGGATGGCCTGATGATGGTCTTCTCACGCTCTTCCGTCAAGGACTTTCTGAGGATCTTAAAGATGAAGTTGCAAAAGATCCTCGCCCGGCCAATCTGGCAGATATGATTACGCTCACATTGCAGATAGACTATCGTCTGCACGAATGCTCTTATGAGAAGAGGAAGGGAAAGAGTGTCTGGTCAATGCCAGAATATCATCCTCCTAATAGCGATGCAAATCGGATCGGTTCTAGGCCCTCTTTCTGGTGTTGAAAGAAAAAGACGGAAGACCCTTGGCCTATGCATGTATTGTGGGTCCGCTTCACACATTCTACGTGATTGCCCCTTAGTCCCACCTCGTTGTGCACCAATCCCGGTTCAGGGAAATGCCAAAGTCCTGTCGTAAAGGGGAAGATGGTAGGATTACAGACACTGGATTCCCCACAAAGATTTGGATTATCTTTAGAACCACCCTCTGATAACCAGACTATGGTAGTTCTCTCCCTTACTATAATGTTACCCGACAGGACATTAAGGGGTATACCTGCTTTGGTTGATTGCGGGGCAGCAGGGAACTTTTTGGACGACCGATGGGCTGCGGAAAGAGGTATAGCTAGAGAGACTAAATCTTCGACCACTTCTATACAAGGGGTAGATGGTAATCCTTTAAGCTTGGGACCTATACGTGAACAGACCAGACCAGTCACCTGTATGATCGCTTCCCACAGAGAGTCTATTGTGTTCGATCTGATCAAGACCGCCCACTTCCCAGTTATTTTAGGCCTTCCCTGGCTGCGTGTCCACAACCCATACATTAATTGGACAGCAGGTACTTTATTTTTAGGCTCAGAATATTGTGTAAATAATTGTCTTTCTCAAGACACAGTTGGAGTTCACATCCCTTCGGAGATGGTTTGTCCTCTCTCGGCACCTCTGGTCAGCCACCTCGGACTTATCCCAGAATGTCATCAATCCTTTCAATCAGTGTTTGCTACAACCAAATATCCATCGCTACCCCCTCATCGGAGAGATGACTGCCATATAGACTTATTACCTGACACTCCTCTACCATTTGGACGTATGTATGTACTATCTCTGCAAGAAAAGAAGGCCCTCAAAGATTACCTACATGCCAACATCCAGAATGGACTCATAACAGAATCCAAATCTCCGGCAGGAGCCTCACTATTTTTTATTCCAAAGAAAGAATCAGAAGAACTTAGACCTTGCATTGACTATCGGGGCCTTAATAAGATCACTGTGCCCGATAAATATCCGATGCCATTAATAACAGACATACTTGAAGCAGTTCAGGGGGCTTCTGTCTACACAAAGCTGGATCTCTGAGGAGCGTACCATTTGATACGGATAGCCCCGGGAGACGAGTGGAAAACAGCCTTTCGGACACCGTTTGGTCATTTTGAATATCGGGTTATGCCCTTCGGCCTTGTAAACGCTCCCGCGGTATTCCAGCGCTTCATGGATCATATGTTTGCTGACATCCTCCTTCATTTTGTTGTCATATATCTGGACAATATTCTGGTCTTTTCCTCAAATAAGGAAGAACATATTTGTCATGTTAACATAGTTCTAGATCGCCTACAGTCCAACCTCTTGTATTGCAAAGCTGAGAAGTGTGCCTTCCATCAAGATAGTGTTACCTATTTAGGATTTGTACTGTCTGCACAAGGAATCTCCATGGATCCCAAGAAAGGTTCTGCGATATTGGACTGGCCTTCTCCGACCAATATCAAGGACATACTGTAACGCTCACCTGATTCCCGTAGAGGCGCCGGTCTTGACTGGGCGTATACCGTATCTTCAAAGGTGATGTGTAACACACGGCTGGCTCTTTGGGCTGGACCTCTGTGCACTGTATGTCTGACTCGAAGGGTAAGATGTCTGCAGATAGAAAATATGGGATTAAGGAACTGGGTTATTGAATGTCTCTCTCTTCTTCCCTTTCTCTTCTCCTGTAGAACCCCAAAGGTTAACGCTCTCACCTTAGGTAAGTGAACGCCGTGCTCTCCATCTGCCTCGGGGCAGGGTGCTGTAACCAGTTTATTCACTGGATAAGGGGAGCAGGCCTCTTGACTTCAGAGGACTGCTGTCCGTCGTTTACTGCACGAACGGTAAGTTTCGAGTAATTCTAATGTCTTTAAAGTCTTTAGTAATGATGTTTCTTGTTTTGCAGGGTTCCGGCGATGGCGGATGACGGGCTGAAGTGAGTTGAAGATGGAGCCCGTCTGATGAATAGAAGCGCCTGGAAGCACGTAAGTAAGCGCTTGTTGCCTGCTTCACGATGCGCTCTAACTGTCTTTTTATTTTGCAGGTACAAGTTCGGAGCGGCTGCAGGGTGCCGGAATACCCACTGGGTTAGATGTGGAAAGGAGTAATGGCACGTGAGTATTAAAGTTCCCCAATGTCTTTAAACGCACCTTGTTTTGTCTTTCAGATGCGGGATGCAGCGCCGAAGGCCTCCGGAGCGCACGAAGAGTAGGTAAGCCTTTGTCTTTCAGATGCCGGAATGCAGCGCGAGGCGTTGGTGACAGCCGATGGACCAGGTAAGTGAAGAGCTGTCACTGAAGACCGTAATGCTAACCTGTTCTTTCTTGTCTTTATAGGTGTTGCTGAAGACTGGATTCAGGATGGTAAGCCTTTTTCCTTAGGCCCAGGATCAGATGCAGAAGACACGATGAGCGTTCTGCTGCAGAGGATGCAGAATAACGCAAAGCAAGATTCATCCATTGGGTGTGGTTTAAATAGCCTCCTGTAGTGCTTAGGTGTCTCCTTCCACAGCCACGCCTAGGTAAGAAAAGAGTTCCTGCTTTCCAGAAGAGTTCCAGTGTTCTGAATCTAGGGAGTGGCTCCTGCCCCACCCAACAGGAAAAGTAGTTCCAAACAGAAGAGGATCAGAGGCTCAACTGGCAGGCAAGTAAGCAGCATGGTCTGCTGCAGGTAAGTCCACCCAAGCATTATGAGCCCGGCGCTTCCAGCGCGGGGACTGGGCATATTTATGAGCCTGGTGCCACTGGCGCCAGGACTGGGTCCAAAAGGTCCCAATTGGGACTGGTTGGCACTCGGAACCTGGGTTATGGATCTGCTTCCAAGAGAGTTGGGAAAACCCTGACCTTTTGGAAGCAGAGATCATGACAGTACCCCCCCTCAAGGCCCCTCCCAAACCGGGCTTCTCCGGGGTTTTGGCTTGTCAGGAAATGTTCGGTGAAATCTTTTGATTAGGCGAGGAGCGTGGACATTTTCAGCAGGTTCCCAGGATCTCTCTTGGGGGCCGTAGCCTTTCCAGTCAATTAGGTAAAATAGTTTAGATTTGGAGATCTTGGAGTCCAGAATGCTTTTGACTTCAAACTCGAGTTCTCCATCAACTAGGATAGGTTTTGGAGATTTAGTTAGTCGGGTTTGAGGTTGCACGGGTTTTAATAGAGAGACGTGGAAGACCGGATGTATCTTCATGTGCGGGGGCAAGTCCAACTTGACCGCTACTGGGTTTACTATGGTAGTGATGGAATAGGGACCAAGGTATCTTGGGTTGAATGTGCGTGGCCCTTTTAGAGGTAGATATTTGGTGGATAACCAGACTTGATCCCCTACTTGATATTGAGGGGCTTCCTTCCGATGTTGATCTGCTCCTTTCTTGTATTGTTCTTTAGCCCTTTGAAGGTGAGAAACAGCTTCCTTAAAGGCTTGGGTGATTGTAGAATGCAGGTAGTCTACTGCTGGTGTTTCAAGATCTTGGAGGGGATCCAACTCCGAGGTTCGAGGGTGACTGCCGTACAAAAGAAAAAACAGGGTTTTCCCAGTTCCCGAATGGACAGAGTTATTGTAGGCATATTCGGCTATCCAAAGGATGTCTTTCCAAGTTTTTTTCAGTTTGTTGCAGCATGCAGCGTAAATACTGTTCCAGAGTTTGATTGGTCCTCTCGGTTTGTCCGTCGGTCTGAGGGTGGTGACTGGTCGATAGTCTCACATCAATTTGAGCCGACCGACAGCAACTTCGCAAAAAAATGAGAAATAAATTGACTACCTCGATCCGAAATTAGAACCGAAGGAAAACCGTGCAGTCGGACGATGTTTTCGAGAAATTCTCGGGCCAGAGTTGCTGCTGTTGGCAAGCCTTTGAGTGGAATGAAATGCGCCATCTTGGAGAATAAGTCCACGATTACTAGAATCGTATTGTATCCGGAGCATGGAGGTAGATCGGTGATGAAGTCCATAGAAAGCGTATGCCAAGGGCGAGGTGGGATGTCAATAGGGCGTAAGAGGCCTGCTGGTCTTTCCTTTTGACTCTTGTTTTGGGCGCATACTCCACAGGACATTATAAAGTCTCTGATATCTTTTTTCCAAGACGGCCACCAGAAGTAGCGCTTGATCTTTTCTGAGGTCTTGGCCATACCGGGATGTCCTTCCATTAAAGAATCGTGATAACAAGAGATTACTTTTTTCTGTAAATCTGTGCTGGGTAGGTATAATCGTTCTTGGAAATACAATAAGTTGTCCTTTACTGCAAAGTCCTTTCCCTGCAGATGCCAATTCTGTATGTCTGCTGGAGTTACAAGTTGCCTGGCTTTATCCTTAACTTCCTCTATGGATTCTGTGGCGATTACACCCAGAATTCTTTGTTCGGGAATGATTGGTACAGGTTTAGGGTTGATCAAGTGTTCTTCCACTCCCATCCGAGAAAGGGCATCAGCTTTACCGTTCTTTGTACCAGGTCGATAGGTAATTATGAAGTCAAACTCGGCAAAGAATAATGCCCAACGGAGTTGTCTAGAGGATTGGGCTTTTGCGGTTTTCAAATATTGCAGGTTTCGGTGATCCGTAATCACAGTAACGGTGTGTCGGGCCCCCAGCAGATAATGCCGCCAAGCCTTAAAGGCAGACTTGATAGCCAGAAGTTCCTTGTCAGTAATCGTGTAATTGATTTCAGAAGGCGAGAATTTGCGGGACCAAAATGCCACGGGATGCAACTGATTGGTTACCGGGTCCTTTTGTGATAGAACTGCCCCCATGGCAAAGCTTGAAGCATCAGTTTCCACGATGTAGGGGAGTTCGGGGCGAGGGTGTTTTAAGATTGGTGCAGAGATAAATTTAGTCTTCAAATCCTGGAAAGCTTGTTCCGCCTCGGTAGACCATTCAAAACGTTTGTTTTTCTTTAACAAGGCAGTGATGGGCTGGATTTTCGAGAGAATTCGGGGATAAACCTGCGGTAAAAGTTAGCGAAGCCTAACATGCTTTGCACACCTTTTACGGAGGATGGTGATGGCCATTTGAGAACTGCATCGACCTTCTTTGAATTCATACGCACTCCGCCAGGTGATAATATGAATCCCAAGAATTCAACTTCAGTCACGTTAAAAACACATTTTTCCAACTTAGCGAAAAGTTTGTGTTGACGCAATCTTTCGAGGACCATTTTCACGTGTTTCCGATGTTCAGATTCCGATGAAGAATAAACGAGGATGTCGTCAATGTAAACAACAACACACACATCTATGAGCTCTCTGAGGACATCGTTCATAAAATATTGAAAGGCGGCCGGGGCATTGCAAAGTCCGAAGGGCATGACCTGATATTCAAATAGCCCATACTTGGTGCGGAAGGCCGTCTTCCATTCATCGCCCTCTTTTACTCGTACCAAGTGGTAAGCTCCTCTAAGATCCAGCTTTGTATATATGCATGCTTTTCTGACTTGGTCCAGGAGTTCAGGGATCAAAGGTAACGGATATCTATTCTTAACGGTGATCTGGTTCAGGGAGCGATAATCTATACAAGTTCTAAGGTCTCCTTCCTTTTTTGGAACGAAGAACAAAGCTGAAGAAGCAGGGGACTTGGAAGGACGAATAAACTCATTTGCCAGGTATTGATCCAGGTATTGTCGAAGGTGAAGGTTCTCAGGCTCGGTGAGGGCATAAATTCTACTACAAGGAGGAGTAGATCCAGGTATCAGGTCTATCTGGCAGTCATAAGACCTATGAGGAGATAGAGAGTTAGCCTGATCCTTCCGGAAAACATCTTGGTATTCTAGGTATTCGGGAGGTAACTGGGGAGTCTCTGAAGAAATTGCTGCCAGTGCAACACCAGGTGGAGGGTGACAAGTAGAGACACATTCTGGAAACTGGACCGTTCCTGCTCGCCAATCGATCAGAGGATTGTGTTTCTCTAACCAAGGTATTCCTAGAATAATCTGAAACTGAGGGGCCTTGATCACATCGAACACGATCTTCTCATGGTGTCCATCTTGACTTACTAGCGTCACCTCTTGAGTGGTATGCGTTACTGGCCCGGAGGCTATCTCCGTACCATCCACCGTAGTAATGACGTCCTTTACAGCCTTGGGACAAAGAGTTAGATTCATCCTCAAAACCATTTCATGATCCACATAATTGCCGATGGCACCGCTGTCGACGAAAGCTTCAATTGCATGTAATCGATCTGGATTATCAGGCCTAATGAGGACCATAGGTATCACGAAATGCGAGGTCACGGAATTGGTTTTCACGCTCGGCAAGAGGACCTCTATTCTTGTCGGGCGAGGTCGTTTCCCTGCTCAGAGTTTGTAACTTTGGTAACTGCAGCTCCTACTGCCTTCTTGGCAGGTTTCACCGGACAGTCTCGAAGAAAGTGCCCTGAGTTTCCGCAATAGAGGCATAATTGCAACTGTTTTCTCCTTTCCCGCTCCTTTTGTGTTAGAGGACCTTTCAGACCCCCTATTTGCATGGGTTCCCCGGAGTCTACTCCTTTGGAAGGAGTTGGCGGTTTGGAAAATACTCGAGCATCAAACTTGGAATGATCGGCCTTCCTGTTCTGCAGTCTGTGATCTATTTGAACGACTAAGTCTATATAGTCCGAACAATCTTGTGGGGGATTCACTACTTGGGCTAACACATCTTTGAGCTCTCCACGTAGACCTCTATAAAACAGCGTAATCCTTTTGTCCTCAGGCCATTGAGTTTCCACTATCAGTCTGTTGAAAGACGCAATATAAGCCAAAAGGTCTTGATTACCTTGTCGCAACGAAAGAAGCTCATTGTCCAAGGCCTGCCCCTGTGAATGTCTTGCGAACAGTTTTTCCATACTGAGCTGAAAAGCTTGAAAATCATGGCGGACCGGATCATCTTGATTTACTAGAGGGATCGACCAGTCTGCCGCATTGCCACTAAGGTACGAAAGCACGAAAGCTACTTTAGCTTGATCAGTTGGAAATGCTGCTGGCCGGCATAAGAAATGCAACCGGCACTGATTGATAAATACTGCAAACCTCTTTGGGTCACCAGAAAATCGTTCGAGCGGAGCCAGAGGTACATTCCCAGGTAGGTTGATCTGCACTGGATTCATAGAGGATGTAGAAGGAAGATTTCCCCCAGATGCGGGTAACGGGGTCTGTCCGGCTTGTGACTGTAGCAATTGTCTAGCGAGATCATCTGTTCGCTCCTTGGAAATAATCAGTTCCCTTCTTAGAGCGTTCGTTTCCTGACGGGCTGCATGCACTTCTGCCCTTAGTTCCCCAAGTAACTGGGCTAGCTGGTCGGTATCCGAGGTTTCCATAGCGCCTGGACGGGAGTTTTGTGGTAGGCTTTGCGTTCTGTAACGCTCACCTGATTCCCGTAGAGGCGCCGGTCTTGACTGGGCGTATACCGTATCTTCAAAGGTGATGTGTAACACACGGCTGGCTCTTTGGGCTGGACCTCTGTGCACTGTATGTCTGACTCGAAGGGTAAGATGTCTGCAGATAGAAAATATGGGATTAAGGAACTGGGTTATTTAATGTCTCTCTCTTCTTCCCTTTCTCTTCTCCTGTAGAACCCCAAAGGTTAACGCTCTCACCTTAGGTAAGTGAACGCCGTGCTCTCCATCTGCCTCGGGGCAGGGTGCTGTAACCAGTTTCTTCACTGGATAAGGGGAGCAGGCCTCTTGACTTCAGAGGACTGCTGTCCGTCGTTTACTGCACAAACGGTAAGTTTTGAGTAATTCTAATGTCTTTAAAGTCTTTAGTAATGATGTTTCTTGTTTTGCAGGGTTCCGGCGATGGCGGATGACGGGCTGAAGTGAGTTGAAGATGGAGCCCGTGTGATGAATAGAAGCGCCTGGAAGCACGTAAGTAAGCGCTTGTTGCCTGCTTCACGATGCGCTCTAACTGTCTTTTTATTTTGCAGGTACAAGTTCGGAGCGGCTGCAGGGTGCCGGAATACCCACTGGGTTAGATGTGGAAAGGAGTAATGGCACGTGAGTATTAAAGTTCCCCAATGTCTTTAAACGCACCTTGTTTTGTCTTTCAGATGCGGGATGCAGCGCCGAAGGCCTCCGGAGCGTGCGAAGAGTTGGTAAGCTTTTGTCTTTCAGATGCCGGAATGCAGTGTGAAGACCTCCGGAGCGCACGAAGAGTAGGTAAGCCTTTGTCTTTCAGATGCCGGAATGCAGCGCGAGGCGTTGGTGACAGCCGATGGACCAGGTAAGTGAAGAGCTGTCACTGAAGACCGTAATGCTAACCTGTTCTTTCTTGTCTTTATAGGTGTTGCTGAAGACTGGATTCAGGATGGTAAGCCTTTTTCCTTAGGCCCAGGATCAGATGCAGAAGACATGATGAGCGTTCTGCTACAGAGGATGCAGAATAACGCAAAGCAAGATTCATCCATCGGGTGTGGTTTAAATAGCCTCCTGTAGTGCTTAGGTGTCTCCTTCCACAGCCACGCCTAGGTAAGAAAAGAGTTCCTGCTTTCCAGAAGAGTTCCAGTGTTCTGAATCTAGGGAGTGGCTCCTGCCCCACCCAACAGGAAAAGTAGTTCCAAACAGAAGAGGATCAGAGGCTCAACTGGCAGGCAAGTAAGCAGCATGGTCTGCTGCAGGTAAGTCCACCCAAGCATTATGAGCCCGGCGCTTCCAGCGCTGGGACTGGGCATATTTATGAGCCTGGTGCCGCCAGGACTGGGTCCAAAAGGTCCCAATTGGGACTGGTTGGCACTCGGAACCTGGGTTATGGATCTGCTTCCAAGGGAGTTGGGAAAACCCTGACCTTTTGGAAGCAGAGATCATGACACATACAACGTTTTCTTGGCTTCGCAAATTTCTATCAGATATTCATTCCTAATTTCTCCCAGATCATCCTTCCCATCACCAAGCTACTAAAGAAGGGAGTGGTTTTTGCATGGGATAATCAAGCCCAAGAAGCCTTTGAAACCCTAAAAAATGTATTCACATCGGCATCTGTTTTATTGACTCCAGACCAGTCACGACAATTCATCGTAGAAACGGATGCCTCCCACCCTGCATTAGGGGCCGTACTTCTACAAAGTTCAGATGAAGGCGAGGAAAGACCAGTGGCATATTTATCTAAAACCTTCAACCCTTCGGAAATAAACTACTCGGTGCTTGAGAAGGAGCTTTTAGCTATAAAGAGGGCATTTGAAGAATGGAGACACCTTCTCCTAGGGTCACCCTTTCCGGTCAAGGTTCGTACTGATCATCATAACCTTAAAGTTCTTCTGCAAGCCCAGACTACCAATAGCAGACAAGCAAGATGGGCCCATTTCTTCCTACCATTCCGGATTGAATTCACGTTCCTACCGGGAAGTCAAAATCTCCGGGCGGACGCCCTTTCTCGAAAAGACATACCCACTCACCACTTTCATTCTGAAACACTATTCCCAAAAGCTCAATTCATTGCAGTGCTTACCGACTTTCTTCAAAGGTTACATCAAGACACAACTCAACTTTTGCAATTTTGTGAGGACCTGGTAACATCACACCATCTCAGAAAGGACAGAGGGTATTACTTCTTTGGGGAACGAGTCCTTGTCCCTACACCTTCCCTGCAAGAGGAAGTTCTACAAATGTGCCATGACTCTCGGGGCAGCTGGACATCGCGGCTATCAGACTACCCTCGAGTTGATCAAGCAACATTTCTGGTGGCCCACTTTATGCTCTGACGTAAGGGATTACATAGCAGCATGCACTGTATGTATACAATCTAAATCTTCTCGATCTCCACCATTCGGTTTTCTGGCTCGCATGCCTATCCCGGATAGATCCTGGCAAGTGATTTCCACTGATTTTATTGTGGATCTTCCTTCTTCCTCAAAAAACACTGCCGTTATGGTCACTATTGACTATTTTTCCAAACTGGCACATTTCACTCCTTTAATAAAGATCCCGGGAGCATTCCACATGGCCAAGTTGTTTATCAAAGAGATATTTTCCTGACATGGCTTACCAGACACCATAGTATAAGATCGAGGCCCTCAATATACTTCTCGCTTTTGGAAAGAAGTCTGTCATACACTGGGAATCAAGAGAGCTTTTAGCTCAGGTTACCACCCCCAGACCAACGGTCAGACCGAACGACTCAACCAGACTCTAGAATGTTACCTGCGGTGTTTTATCTCAGCGGCTCAGGACAATTGGGTCGATCTACTTCCATTAGCAGAGTTCGCCTATAACAGCTCCACTCACACTGCATTAAAGACTAGTCCCTTCCATTGTTCATATGGATATCATCCTTCTTTTGTGCCTACGATTTCCTCACCCTCCACCAGTTGCCCAGGTGTCGAGGATCTGATATCGAACATACAGAATGGACATCAAATCGCCCGTTTGTCTCTTCAAGCGGCACATGAACGAACCAAACGGTTTGCTGATCGTCATCGCCGTGAGATGCCGACATTAAAGGTGGGAGATTCGGTCTGGCTATCCTCACGGTTCCTCCCAAGACATTTAACTCCATCCAAGCTATCTCCGAAATTCTTTAGCCCTTTCAAGGTGAAAGAATTAGTAGGGACAGCTGCTGTTCGCCTAGCATTACCCGCATCATGGTTTCGTATGCATCCAGTATTTCATATCTCTCAGATCAAGATGTCAGTAAATGATCGCTTTCTACGGTCTAACAAGGCACATCCTCCCCCGATTAAGACAAACACCGGCCCAGAATATGAGGTGGCCAGTATCTGTGATTCCCGTTATTATAGGGGCCGCCTGCAATTTCTGGTAGACTGGAAAGGCTACTCCCCTGCTGAGAGAACTTGCGAACCTGCTGCAAGTGTTCATGCCCCTAGACTTATACAGCAATTTTTTTGGTTCCACCCAGGAGGAGGGGGCATACTGTCACGCCGTTACGGTGCTGGTCTCTTTGGCAGCGCCGCTGATTGTGCGGAGTAATATGCTCCAGCCTGTCCAAGATGGCCGTGGATATCCACACCGTAACTGCAGACAACGGGATAGACTATGCACGCTCCCCAGAGACGCAGATGGCTGTTCACGTGATCCCATTTAGGGAAGGAAGTACGGCTACCCGCTGCGTCACTACTGCTGATTCCGGCGCTCCGTAAGTTCCGCTACTAGGTTGCCCTTCTCTGACCTATGTGAATTCTTATTTCTGTAATATCTCTGCTTATTTGCTCTCCTTTCTATCCAGACTCTCCTCTTCTCTCTCATCTCGGTTTCGCTCAGAGTCCCGTATTTCCTCGGCAAGTCTCCCGCTCCCAACTTCCACTTGGGCTGGCCGCACTCTCGACATTCCCATCCAAAGTAAGTTAGCGTTCATTCTATACCCGCTCTCTGCACCACTTTCCCAATATCACTCTGGCGGAAAATATCTCTCTTTTCCCTAAGGGTGGGCTGGTACTACTTTCTGGACCTAAATACTGGAAACCGGTGTTCCCGATCAAACCTCCTCCAGTAAGTGTCAGACTATTGCTCCTTCTACAATATTTCAGTCTAATCCTCACTATTGAATTCTTACCTGTCTTGTGTCTAACTCCCAGACTCCATCTTCGATTCAAGTGACTGCTACTCCGAAGACCTCGTCCCGATTCCCCGCGAGCAACATCGTTCAGGGTGTTCTTCCCCAGAGGGTTTCCCTGGGGGTTTTTGCTCCTTCCCGCTCTGGCATATTATCATTTCCAGAGAGGGGAGGGTAGAGCTATCCGGGGGAACTTTAATTTCAGCATTTGCATCTTTCATGGGAAGTCGCTGTAAGATCAGGTTAGTGACACTTTTGAGATTAAATGTTGTTACTAAGTTAACCAAATTATAACAATAGGGTTTCCAGGAAAACCCTCTGGGGAAAAAAACGCTGTTCTGGTTACACGAGTTGATGTATTCTCCTGGTAGCTGGTTGTCAGGAGGTGAGATGGGCTGGAGGAATGGTGTCCTTCTAATGTTGCTGATAAGGTCTAATCAGTATTCCAGGTCTAACAATGAAAGCAGAGGTAGTTTAGAAATAGTAGCGCTAGAGATGCACCAACTCGTATTTGAATTGTGCTCACCAGGCTGTCAGCATGAGCTTGTGCTGTTACGTGGAGAGGGAAGTACATTCTGCGGTGGCGAAGGGCCCACAGCAAGCTACAGGTTTCTATGGCAAGATGAGAGGATCAGATAAGAGGAGAGGTGCAGAGAGCAGAATTAGTACAGGTCGTAGAGTACTTTGATTATCTAACTGGATACCTTCCTGCCGATAGCTTCGAACACCGTAGCTGTGCACGGCGCTGACGGCTCTGCAGACACGAGAGCTAACTTCCGGGTCTACGTTGCTGTGGATACCACGATGCGTCGGCTAGTAGCGGCTAAACACGGGTAAAGAAGACAATGATAATGTTCGTACACGGGTAAGACAAACATGTAAAAGTGGTCTATGAGAATGTGTAACTGTTTCCTCAAACTGAACGCTGTAACTAATCAGAGCATAGATAATGATTCTGAGATGTCGGAGCGAGTGCAGTTGTTGCAGGTAGAAACGGACCCTGTCAGATAGAGAGCAAAAAAGTGTTAGGACAGCAAGAATAGGATTAGCATGGACAAAGGAACTGAAGAGACTAGCAACAAACTTACGTAGCGTGGATAAGAGAAAAGTAGCAACGCAACGTTGCTTAGATCCAGCAGCTTGATAATGGGTTCCTGGCAACGGAGGCGGGAACAACCTTCCCATAATCCTGTGAAAGTCTGGAGCACAGAACAAGCTCCGGGAAGCCATCTTGGTAGGGTAAAGGGACACCATCCCGACCCTGTTCCACCGCCGCGACAGGGACCAGCGGGGACGGCGGGACATGACAGAACATCTTGTTGGTACCATTTAATTATTAGTAGTTTGGCTTTGCTTTGGCTACGAGCAAGGGTTTGTTGCCTACTTTTCTGTAGCAACCTGGCATTGAGAGATCTTCTTCAGTCATTTTAATTTAGTCTAGTATTTTCATCACTACCATGTTGCCTGCTTCTTTGATTACTAGATTTTTGGTTGTTGTGATTTTTCTAAGTGCTTGTCTTTCCTGGTAGCTGAGATTGGGTTTCTGGTGTTGGATTTGTTCTTGCTAGTATCTTTAGTTTTGTTCTTATATCTTGCGTAGCTATTTCAAAAAGCTATCTTTATGGATCTTGGTTGGTAAAAGCAGTAAATATGTGGAGGCTGGTTTGAAGAGTGTATCTGTTGGTTTGTCTTTATAGATGGCTACGTCTCTGGCTATTCTACTTGGGGGTATGTACTCTCCCAGTTCCAATTGCATAAGAGTACTCTTGGCTTCGTAATACTGCATGGTTAGACTAGATGTGTCCTGATGATAATCTTTATAGACAATCGCATTTTCTTCGTAATGAAAGAATTCCTTACGTTTCAATTTGTGAACAAATTTGAACAGATCTACATATGTGTCCTATGTTCAAAGGAAATTCCTTTGTTTAATGCTGATATGTCTTGATTTATAATCTGATAGATTGTATACAATATCAATCAATCAATTCAAGTTTATTTCAGAAAATACAAACTGGCTTTCCATAAAAACATACAGCAATGTAATATGATATGATATGATAGTTTATTCATATAGCGCCTATACACAATGTGTTTCAAAGCGCTTCAAGGCAAGGGAGGGAACAAGGGAAAATACAATGACATTCTTACAGGCCATGAACAGTAAGGATGTGAAATGAACTATAGTACTCAGCCTGACGACATTTCAGATAGTGCAAGAGCTAAGTCATAGATAAGTGGGGGAGGGAGAGAGTGGGAAGGAAATGGAAACAGACAGGCGACTGCCATACCAGGCCCGACGACATTTCTGGTAGAGCCGGAGAAAAACAAAAGGTGAGGGAGAGGGGTGCAGAAAGGGAGGGGAGGAACAAAACACGCGACTATCGTACTAGGCCTGACGACATTTCAGATAGTGCTGGAGGAGGTGTGGGGAGGAAAAAACCAGTAAGGAGACGGGGGAGGAGACAGACGAGGTTGCTATCATACTAGGCCCAGGGACAATTCTGATAGAGTAAGTGCATAGAAGAAAGTAAGGGGAGGAGATAGGAACAGGGAGAAGGGAAAGGAGGAGAGAACAGAGAGTTAGCAGTCAAAAGAGTGGAGAAGCAAGAGGGGAGAGTGAATACAATTGCAGAAGTCAGTAGTAACACATAATGTTGCAAGCCAGGATACAGGATGAAGATGGGAACAGCATGGCCACCTAGTAATACTAAACAAACACAGGAATTAATTAATACAATGACACACAAATCTCAAAACTTTCAAGAGAAATAATGATAAAAACACTGTTAAATTATAACAGGCAATACATTGTCTGTCTATAAATTCTTTAAGGTGCTGATAGTAAATTCCTTCTATACCATGCACATGTAAAATATGTTAAAAGTGCCCAGCCCACCTTTGAAGAGTCATCCCAGAGCAGGTGTACTTGAGCAGGGCAATACTGTTTTAATTCAGTCTCTCTTAAAATTCGAATCAGAGTCGTTTTTCTGCTGTAGCCATAGCTGGGACAAATGAACACGAGATGCACCAAGTCTTCTATAGGCACTTGACACACCAAGCAAGATTTCTCTATGCTAATATTGCTTATCCATGTAGAGGTTATGGCTCTGAGTGCAAGGCAATTAAACCTTGCTCCAGTTATTATGGTTCTCTGGTTTGGACTACGTGTCCAAATAAATATTTTTGCACATCACACTCCGTTCTAATAGCATGTCTCTGGTTGAACAGTTACAAGATTTCTAAAAGCTCTTGTCTGTCCTGGGTATAGTGGTTCTTAGATTGGAATCTATGTCCAGTCAAGTGATAGGATTTAGTCCTGGGCGAATCCTTTTGCTTTTTTATATCATTGTCGCCAACACAGAATATCTATTTTGTGACCGTAACAATATTGAAGTAAACTATATTGTCTCGAATGATATCTTTTGGTATGCGCCAATTTTGATACCTTTTTTTATTTGAGTGAATGTTATTAGAAAGAACACATCATATTATCCAAACAATAGTTGTAAGCTTCAATAATACTTTATTTTTTCTTTGTTGCTGATTTAGCACAAGTTATTCATCACTTTGCTTAATTTTTCTGACTGTGTTGCATGTTACTATATTTCTTCCTCTCTTGGTTAAGCCCAAGTTATTCATCACTTTGCTTAATTTTTCTATTTATATTGCAAGTTACTGTATTTCTTCCTCTCAACACGTGTTTCACCTTGTATGTGACAAGGATCGTCAGGAGAGAGTCTAAAAACCAAATTGAAATCAACAATATTACATACACATTTTTGCAAGGAGGGCTCCTCTGAGCCCCCCACTTATAAGAAGCTCTTATTGTGATTGCTGAGAAAAACATTGGCTTTGTATTTCTTCTGACTCCAGACTGTTAGTTTTTTTAGACAGCTGGTTTGGGATCCTTAAATTAATCAGACAATAATGAATTTGTAAAGTATTATTACATCTAATTAGTGTTCATATATACTAATATATATTTTAGAAAGGATTGCGGGATGCTGATACTTGTATTTTTTATATTTTGATTATCCTTGATATATTGATAGTCTGAAACTTCAGAGAGATATTCTTAATAGTTAATTATAATGCTCATATTCAAAGCTTTGAATGGTTACTGAACATATAAAGGGTAATTCATGGAATCAAGCGCAGAACTGGTGCACGCGGCTTGCGCACAGAGTGCGCGTGCGGCAGCTTGCGCCAGCCGCCTTCGCCAAAACCCATTTTGACGCACAGCGTATTCATGGATTTTTACATCCACAACCAGCCGTGGCGCAGAGTGGTGCAGCAACCCTGCAGCAGCATCAGTTATACCCCCAACCCCGCCCCATGCGCCAAAAACATTGCACAAATCCCCTAAATGGCGCAAACCAGTATACAGCCCCCCAACCACAAAAACGCGCTAAAAACACCACACAGCCTTCACGCGCCAGCGAAATCACGTGTAAAAGTCCCTGCGCACCCCTCGGAATACGCATACCCCGCTAGCGCCAGCAAAATCGCTTATAAAACTCCCTGCACACCCCTCAGAATACGTGTACCCTGTTCGCAGCAGGCCAATCGCATGTAAAACTCCATGCGCACCCCTTGGAATATGTGTACCCCACTCGCGCCAGCAAAATTGCGTGTAAAAATCCCTGCGGACCCCTCAGAATACGTGTACCCCGCTTGCGGCAGGCCAATCGCGTTTAAAACTCCATGTGCACCACTTGGAATACGTGTACCCCGCTCGTGGCAGGCCAATCGTGTGTAAAACTCCCTGCGCACCCCTGAAATACGTGTACCCCGCTCGCACTAGCGAAATCCCGTGTAAAACTCCCTGCGCACCCGTCGGAATGCGTGTACCCCGCTCGCGGCAGGCCAATCGCGTTTAAAACTCCCCGCGCACCCCTTTGGAATACATGTACCCCGCTCGCGGCATACCAATTGCATGTAAAACGCCATGCGCACCCCTCGGAATACGTGTACCCCGCTCGCGGCAGGCCAATTGTGTGGAAAAAGTACCCCCCTGTGGTGATGGGCTGTCTGCGGGTCATGGCCATGGGTGATGGGCTGCCTGCGGGGCATGGCCAGGGGTTATGGGCTGCCTGCGGGTCATGGCATGTTTGGCAAAAAAAAACTTCACCTGCCAATAAAGCCCTATGGAAGGAAAGTGAAGTAAAATATAAACACATGATAACTTAGGCTAAGAAAGAAAAACTTCTATAATGAACAGATTTCTACAGCTGCCAATTCCACCAGCAAACTGTTCAACATTCTAAAATCTATAGAAAAACCCAGAGCCATCACCCCTCCCTTCCTACCCTCACAAGAAGAATGCGATGCAACCCAGATCGCCTTCTTCAATAAAATCTCCAAAGCTAGGGACTCTATCACAAACTCCCTGACCAACAAAAAAACGTCAGTCACTCTGCCAGATGAGACCGCAACATCATATATCGAAACTTTCAAGTTCACAGAAATGACCAGCAGTGAAATGACTTAGGTACTTGCCTCCATGAAACCTACAACATGTGCAGAGAATATCATCCCGCCCAAATTAATACTGGACAACACTGACATTTTCGCCCCTATATTAACAAAGATCATCAATGCCTCCTTCAGAGATCAGAAAGTCACTAATGCCATCAAAAAGGTCACAGTGACTCCTCTGGTTAAGAAACCCAATCTCGACCAACGAGTTCCGAATAACCTCAGACCTATAACCAACTGCAACTTTATCCTTAAAATCATGGATAAGATCGCCACCATGCAGCTCCAGGCACATGTGGAGGCTTCGAACTCCCTTCACTTACAACAGTCGGGCTTCCGCCCTGCCCACAGCACTGAGACAGCCATGCTAGACCTACAGACCAAAATGCTCAGCATTTTTGACAAGGGTGGGACAGGTCACCTCATTCTCCTTGACCTCAGCGCCGCGTGCGACCTCCTCGACCATAACCTACTCCAGAATGCACTAAAAAAGACCACCAACTGCTCTGATGAAGCCATCGGCTGGATAATGTCTTTCCTCAAAAATAGGATATCCAGGGTGCACTGGGGGGACAAGTTCTCCTTGGAAAAGGAAATCCTCTGTGGAGACCCCAAGGGGCTAGCATGTCACCACTGTTATTCAACCTCTACTTGAGGCACCTGTGCCTTGTCCTCGATCATATCAACACTTATTTTACAAACAACGCTGACGACACGCAGCTGGTGTTTGAATTAAGTGGCAACTATCAGAAAGATAGTGAGCAACTTACTATGTTCTACAACAACGTGGAGCAATGGATGGACTCCAATTGGATGTGCCTCATGATATTCGGCTCATCTTCAGCCTGAGCAAAACTATCTTCCACCTACACGTCCTTCCAGATTAAAGATACACCCATACCGGTCCTGGGTAAGGTTAAAACCCTTGGTATGATGATAGAAGCATCACTTGGGGCGGATGCCCAAGTACAGTACATAAAAAAAAAACTGTGCTTACCACCTCAGACTAATAGACCCTTCATATCAGAGGACAACTGCGCGACTATAGCAAGAGCTACCATCATGTCGCGCCTTGACTATGGCAACGCTCTAGTCCTGGGTGCCTCTAAGCAGTATCTGCAAAAGCTACCAAGTTGTCCAGAACAATGCGGTAAGAATAGTTAAGCATAAAACTAGATCAGAGCACATCTGCAACTCCAGAAGGGCGCTTCATTGGCTGAAAATCGAAGATAGGGTGCATTTCAAGTCCTTAACCATCGTTCACAGATGTATTTACGGAAAAGCTCCAGCTTACCTAAAAAACAAGATTAAACCATATGTTCCTAGTAGAACACTGAGATCGTCTCACCTTGGTAAAATCTCAGCGGCTCCACACAAATTTAAGAGCGGTGTAGGCAGATCCTTTCCGACCCTCGCAGCCAGTCTTTGGAACAATCTCCCAGCCAATTTAAGACTGGAAACCAACTACATCAGTTTGCGCAAACTGGTGAAAACCCACATTTTCAAATAAATGACATCCCCAGTCTATGCCTAGTTCAGAGTAAATTTATATGGTCGTCCCGTCTTCCCTGTCTAGTCACTGTTTGTCTGTGTTTGTGTCCTTGTATCTGCACCCCGAGGCTTGCGAGCTACCGGCGCATTACAAATATTAAATTTTAAAAAATGGCCAGGGGTGATGGGCTGCCTGCGGGTCATGGCCAGGGGTGATGGGCTGCCTGCGGGGCATGGTCAGGGTGGATGGGCTGCCTGCAGGTCATGGCCAGGGGTGATGGGCGGCCTGTGGGTCATGTCCAGGGGTGATGGGCTGCCTGCGGGTCATGGCCTGGTCTGAGGGGCTGCCTACGGGGCATGGTCAGGGTGGATGGGTTGCCTGCGGGGCACGGTCAGGGTGGATGGGATGTCCCTGGGACGGGGCATCCCTGCTGGTGCATGGTGATGCAGTCACAGTGTCAAGGACAGTGACCTGCACAGGCCCCACCGTGGCAACTTCTGCTGCCTCCTGCCTCTAGCCCAGTGGTAACACCCCCACCAGGCCCCATGTGCGGCTCTGTAGCGTCCTCCTCCTCCTCCGCACACACCACCAACCTGGATGGCTCTGCACCGTCTTCTGCCGTCGCAAGCCCCTGTGGGGGCTCACCCGCCACTTCCGCTGCAGCCTTAGTGGCGGACGCAGCACCAGTCCCCTCGCTCCCGGATGATGGCATTTCCTGGGAGGGTGACTGGGCCTTGCGTCGCCGGCCGGTGGAGGCATTCCTGCCGCTTTCCTCCACAGCGCCGTCTCCGCCCTCTTCTTCACTCACCACTGTGTAAAGGGAGACATTGAACACCAGCATCAGGGTACTGTAAAATAGTCCCCTAGACAGAAAGCAATAGCACATGAGTGGCACTGTCAAACGTCACTTCCATCATGTCCCTCCACAACACATGGGTCAGTGCAGGCAACACACATGCAGGAACAGGCATGGCACATGCAACAAACATTTCATCCATGTCCAAGGCACCGTAGAAACATCCAATGGTGGGCTGAAACTCACATGCTTCATGGGACATGCTGATCACATGCACACAGATCACCTGAGGGTCATGCATCTGGCCCTGTATACCCCCAGACACAGTGGATACAAGGATGACTAGGCTGTATCAGTGAATCAACACATTGTCATGGACATGTGTCATGCATCCATGGAGTTCACCAGTCACTCACACTCTACTCAGACACACGGACATGTACACCATGCATGTCCATGACATCAGCACCCATCTCTCACACCCCAAACATGTCCAAGTACAGACACAGGCATGCATACATGTGTGCATTCCGCATGCTGCTCCGCATGATGCATTGTAACACATACACCATCCATGTGGGTCACGCCTGACTGGACTCACATGCAGCAACTTCATGTCCCTGCACACACACATCCATACATGACCCATGTCATACATACAGCCATGTAGCTAACTACCAGCACACTGCAACATGCACTGTTTAAAACGGGAATGCATGGGCACTTACCGCTCGACTCCAGACAGGCCTGCATCCTGAGGATCTGGTGATGAAGCACTGGGCGAATGCGCTCCAGGACCGTCATCTGCTGGGTGGTAAGGTGGACCTGGCGCCCCACTGCATCCGCTGCGTCCAAGAGGCGCCGGGCCTTCTTGAGGGTCCTGGACTTGTAGTCCTCCCAGCCCTTCTGGACCCGTTTGATATCACGGGGTGCCACTCCCTGCGCGTTGATGGCAGCCACTATGTCCTTCCAGATCCTCCTCCGTCCTTCCTTGTCGGCGCGAGATGGTGTGAAGAGGGCATCGTAATGCCCCAGGACTTGCTCCACCAGGATGCCAACTTCCTTATAACTGAAGCTGGCAGCCCACTGCCTCTATGCTGTGGGGTTGCCACTGGTGCCGGATGGTGCTGGGTCGGACATGACAACCCCCGAGGCAGGTGTGGGTGGGCAACTCGGTCCTGGGGCTGGGCTGTGGAGCAATGGAACACCAGTCGGGAGTCTTCTGTTCCAGCAGGGGTGGTCTCAGCTACTGGACCCCTACAGATGCCTGATGTGCAGGTCCCGAATGGCAGGGCACTGTTGGCAGCAGGCAGGCAGGCAGCAGCAGATGGCTTGTAGGAGGCTGCTCGGGGCTCTGGGGGGCAGTAATTCGGCCTTCTGGGCAGGAGCGTGGTCTTCCGTGTGTTGTCGCGTGGCCCGCTTGATACAGAGTGATTTGGCACTTGAAAAACAGCACGTTTGCGTGAATTCCAAGGAAAGGCCCTTAGCACGTAAGCGTGTAGGTGACGTAACGTGCGTGCAGGCGTTCCACTCGGCACGGGTTGAAGGTCCCACGTGGGTTTCCATCGCTCTGTACGTGCTTTTCGTGGAGAGCGGTGCATGTGTTTTCCAGACGTCGGGGTTCACACGCGATATACTTCGCAGCGGCTACAGTGCGTACTTCTACTTTTGGCAGGGGTGTTGCCTATGCATTCTTCTTCTATACGCAAGGCAGACGGTGAGTCGCACATGCTACTTTTCCCACTGCGGGTGTCCCCGATTGTTGCGTACCCCTTTTTTTCGGTCATACTAGCCCGCGTGTTGATCACTTACACATTTTTTGTGTTCCTGGCTGCCACAGCGTACTGCGTGTGTATTTTTACACACACGAGGGCTACAGGGGTCCCGTATCTGTTTTTCTTGCTTTTTTGGGATGCCTGAGCGCTGCGTGATGCGTCATTTTTCATAAGGGGCCACAGGCAGCCTTGCAGGAGCACAGGGGTGCTGTTTGCATCACGTACCTTGCACCCCTCACCCAAATTCCCCAGGACAATTGTTGTGTGCACCTCCCATTGGTACTAGTACATCTGTGCCATGGTTGGGAGGCCAGAAAAGGTGAGGGGCGCCTCAGTTGGGTGGCCTCCACATGCCCTCTCCCCTCACATGCGCAGCGCCTGTGGTTGAGGATGTGGGGGCACCACCATGTCCACCGGTATGCCCCGCCGTGTTGCAACATTGAGCAGGACACATGCTGCCATAATGATCCTGCACACTACTGGGGGTGCATAGAGTAGCTGCCCGCCAGAGCGGTCAAGGGAGCAGAAGCGTGACTTGAGCACTCCTAATGTGCGCTCCACTATGGGCCAGGTTGCAATATGGGCTGCGTTGGGGTAGGATGGTGGTGTTCCGTATTGGCGTCCTCATGTGGGTGCTCAGAGGGTAGGCACTGTCCCCTGGGGAGGTGATAATGGTTGTCATTAGTTTGGTTTGTGTATTTGTCGGTGTGTGACATGCATGCATGTGCACAGGCATTTGTACTCACCAATGAGCCATGTGTCGCCATGCTTCACAGCTTCCAGGTCCTGGCTCAGGGCGGACATTCTGTATATGAAACAGTCATGGGTGGACCGAGGATAGTTAGCATAGACAGAGGTGATGATCCCCTGTACATCGCATACAACCTGCACGTTGATGGAATGCCAGTGCTTGCGGTTGCGGTGGATATTCTCTGTGGCCCTAGGTGGACGTAGGGCCACATGGGTGCAATCTAGGGCACCAAGCACTTTGAGGATGTGTGCCACCCTGTAAAAGTCCTGGACCATGGCCTGCCTTTCTGAGGGTGTCCAGGGTATGTATATGTGCCTGCACACTGAGGGTCGCGCAGTCATGATTGCCAACACCTGGTGTAGGCAGCGTGACTGCATGGGCTGTGAGACCCCCACCCCACTATGGCAGTGGTCCGCTGAAATGACCCAGTGGCCAAGAAATGCAGTACATTGAGCACCCTTTCCAAGAGGCTCAGTGCTTGGGAGCACAAGGTGGGTGATATAAGGTCATCCTCCCACTCCTGGACCAGGTCTAGGATGATATGAGGTGGAAAACTATACCTGCTATAGACCTGTTCATCAGGCATCCCAAAAAGGCTGGTCCTGGGCGAAATAATGCGGGGCCTGGCTATTCTCCTCCTCTTGCGGTGTCCCACGATCAGTGCTGCGAGAAATGGGACATTCATCGTAGCTGTATATGCGTGTTTGTTGTTTGCGCGCACTTTTATATTCTGCTGGGACGCTTCCGCCTGCCTTCGTGTGGCGGACATGTTTACGCCTGTGCGTGTCTTTTGGCGTGCGCGAGTTTCCCGTATTCAATTCCATGAATATGTGTTGTTCGCGTGCGTGTGGGCGTTCCGTGTATTTCCCAGCAGTACTTCGCCAGTTACGCCCTCATTTTCATGAGTTGTTCCCCATTCCGCGTGTTCCGCCCCCTTTTTGGTGTGTGCGCCACACGTTGTGCGCTTTCGCTGTGCGTGTCGCACACGGCGTTCGGGATGTCGCTGTGATGTGTGAGCCTGTGTGCGCCACGCACGATTTTGGCGCTCATCCCGGAAATAACACACACAGGGCCTTCCGTGAATCGCACGCGTGCGCTAGTTTTTCACGCTTGCGCCAGCGTGCACCACTAATTTCAGCGCACATTTATTCCATGAATCCGGATGATAGTCTTTCAACAAAGACATTCTGCATTTAACAATTCCTGTTTTATCCACAAATTAGCTCTCTTACCTTAGATTCGGGAGATATGTTTGCCTCTTTTGCAGTTCATCCGCGATCTGGAAATTACCTTATTTTGCAGGCTTTTAAGCGCGTACGCATTGACGCGCACATGACAACGTCATTGCGTATCTTAGTGCGATGACGTGGATACGATGACATCATCGCGTATCTTTGCGCGATGACGTCACTACGTTTTTCCGCGTTGTGGCCATTTTGGTTAATGAGTTATTTCCTATGTAATGGACAGGGACGCACTCCTGGTTTTGTGCCCGTTTTGTATTTTGTATTTATTTATTTATATTGCGCACCTAACCCCTAGAGGGGTAGCAAGGCGCAGAAGCAGCAAGAGGATTGCGTAGCTTGGTTACATACAAGGAGTGAGGTCCAGCCGTGGTTACAGTGCTGGACGCGTCAAAAAGAAACAATGCATGCCAATGAGGCATGTGGTACAGAAATATACAATATAAGCAATACTATGTAAAAAAAATCAGTTGCCCCATGAAAAGGTATCTACACGGAGCAATTGACAACCTAAATGTACATATATACAGTCATAGTGGTGGAGCATCAGGGCAACTGGAGAGCAAGAGGTCGTTATATGTCATGAATCTTGAGCAAGTGGATGGTCTTAGTTCTGAATAGGGGGCAGGGGAGGTCCTCCCTGCAAGAAGGTGGAAGGGAGTTCCAGTATTGTGCTGCTTTAACAGGAAAGCTGTTCCCACCCGACATAGAACGTTTAAACCTAGGCACCAGGAGGAGATTGGAGTTGGCCATTCTAGAGGGGCGAGAGGAAGTAGGTCTGGTGAATCTAGTGATAAGGTATTGAGGGGCTGCTTGGTGGAGGCATTTGTGGGTCAGGGAAACCGATTTGAGGAATATTTTGTCTTTGGTAGAAAGCCAGTTGACAGACCTTCTAGAATCAGAGATGTGGGCTTTCTTTGGGATACTAAGGGCCGCTCTTAGGGCGTTATTTTGAAGGATCTGAATTTTGTTTGTGATATATTTGTTGCATCCTGCATATAGTGCGTTGCAGTAGTCCAACTTGGACAAGATCAGAGCCCTGGCTAGGGTGATACAGTTAGACGGAGAGAGAAAAGGTTTGGCTCTCTGATGAGTTTGCATGTATAAGATGTGGCGGATGCCATAGCATTAACATGTTTTTTGAAGGTGAGAGTGGAATCTAGGTAGAAGCCAAGGGTTTTGAACTCCTTGGCTACCGTGATCTTATTGTTGTCAATTACGAAAGAGGAGTAGTTTTGGTCTAGTTTGTTAAGGTTGTGTGAGGACCCTAGAATGAGGAGTTCGGTTTTGCCATCATTCAGGCATAGACCGTGTGAGGCCATCCATGCCTGGATGATGAGGTACACTTTGTTGACGAAGGCCAAATCCTTGTCATAATCCCCTGTCAACGGGATGAGGATCTGGGTATCATTGCCATAATTGGTGTAGGTGATACCCAGACCATCTAGATCATCAAAAAGGGGCTTCGTTAAGATGTTGTACAGGGTCGGGGAGACGCAGCATCCCTGAGGCACGCCGCAGGTGACAGGAATTGGGTCGGCTGCTGCTAATAGGGAAAATACTCTCATTGTGCGGTTATTTAGAAAGGATTGGATCCAATCAGTTGCCTCTTTCGAGAGGTGGCCGGCTTTTTGAAGGTGGTCGCATAGGATCTCGTGGTCGACCAGGTCGAAGGCAGCCGAGAGATCAAGAAGTAACAGTAGTGCCACCTTACCCTGATCTCTCAGCTCATCTATCTGTGTCTTCAGATCTATGAGTGCGGTTTCGGTGCCGTGTTGAGGCCTGAAGCCCGATTGTCTGACTCCTAGGAGATGGAAGTGCTCAAGGTGATGTTGGATTTGTTGGTATGCTATTTTGTTGAGGATTTTGAGGAGGAATGGTACTGTAGTGATGGGGCGGTAATTAGTGGGAGTAGAGGGGTCTAGATTTGGTTTTTTGAGCAGGGGGAGGACCCATGATTGTTTCAGATTGTTAGGTACGCTGCCTGATGTGAATGACGCATTTATTAGTTTGGTAATAAATGGTGCAAGATCACAAGCTGCATCCTTTATCAATTGTGCGGGGCATAGGTCCCCATGGCAATTCGAAGGTTTGAGGGTGAGAATGACCTTTTCTACCTCTTTGGGGGATACGCTGTGGAAGTTAAAATGGGGAATGTGCACAGGGGGGTGTGTCTGAGTTGGGTGTATCTCTTTACGGGTGGGGATGCTAGGTTTAGAGGAAGAGAGAAGGGAATCCTTTTTAATGTTTATCTTTGTCTTGAGAGAGGAGATTTTGTTAGCGAGGGCATTTTGTATACTCGTGCACCAGTTTTTATCCTTGAGGCACGAGTCAGGAGCTTCGATGGGAAATTCAACCTTTTAGTATTGTAAAGAGCTCTCTGGTGTTGGATTTGGCTTGTGAGATTCGAGTGCTGTAGGACGTTTGTTTGGCCAGGATGATTTCTTTTTTATAATGAGAGGCTAGTTTGCTCAAGTTTTCCTTGTTTTTTTCTGAGGGAAGTGATCTCCAAATTTTTTCACAGCAACGCTTTTCCTGTCTGAGGGCTTTAAGATGAGGCGAAAACCAGGTGTTGATGTGTTTTCTTGGTTTGCTCTTTTTTAGCTTCAGTGGGGCTATGGCATCAAGAGATGAGAGCATGACCCTATTATATATGTCTACCATCAATAAGGGATCTGTGTGGTCCGGAATGGCATTCAAGGTCGGTGCGATTAATGGGATCAAATTTTCAGGGGTGATGTTCTTTTAATTTCTGGTCTGAACAGCTGGAGCTATACTGTCAATTTGCGCTGGAGTTGCCTCTCGGGTGAACGAGATCAGGTAATGGTCTGTCCAGGGCTGTGAAGTATAGAAGAGATCAGGGCTGTGCATTTGTGCACAGCTACTCAGTCCAGGGTTCTACCTTTGATATGAGTTTTAGTCCTTTTTAGGTAATTGTTGTTGAATGGAGTGGTTAGTATATATTTTATCCTGGCTAAGAGAGAAAACATTTGTACATTTCACTCTTGTTTATACTGTTAAGTATAAACAAGTTTTCATTGTTTTCACATTCACTAATTCCCTAGTTTCCTAAGTAGTCAGTATGTGTTTTATCCCTGCAAGGGAACAGACATTTGTGCATTTCATTCATATGTTCACATTCTCTAAATACCTGGTTCAGAAACTTTCTTAAACTTAAAAATTTAAAGTTTAAGAAAGTTTCTGAACCAGGGAATTAGAGAATGTGAAAATAATTAATATAGGTTCATACTTAACAGTCTAAATATGAGTGAAATGCACAAATGTCTGTCTCCTTGACAGGATAAAACACATCTCTTGGATTAAGGGGAGCAGCTCATCTATTGGTGGCAGTACCTGACTGATTTGCATATGGCTGGACCCTTTTTCCAATGGTGCAGATGGACTAAAAAATGCTGGTGAGGAAGGTTTCCCAGAGCAATGCCAGTGGTTAAAATGAATTCAAAACCTTCCACCCATCACTTTTTTGGTTTTAGTTTGTCTCTCTATGTGAGAGAGCGTATGCCCAGACGTGGGTCCCTTGCTCGCTGCGCCATAGGGAACCAAGCTGCACCTCACTGAGGAAGCCCAACAAGGCTGAAACATGTCTGGGGTTGCTTGTGTTTCTGTGCAGAGGGAGCCTGGTCTAGCAGTTTGGGCAAGGCTGCTCCCATTGGTGGCAGTACTTGACTGATTTGCATATGGCTGGATCCCTTTTGCAATGGCGCAGACGGGCTAAAGAATGGTGGTGTGGAAGATTGCCCAGAGCATTGCTAGTGGTTCAGATTAATTCAAAACATTACACCCATCACTTTTTTGGTTTTAGTTTGTCTGCCTATGTTAGGGAGGTATGTCCAGACGTGGGTCCCTTCCTCGCTGCGCGACAGTGAACCACTAGCAGTTCGGGCAAGACTGCTCCCATTGTTGACAATACCTGACTGATTTGCATGTGGCTGGACCCCTTTGGCAATGGTGCAGACAGGCTAATAAACGGTGGTGTGGATGGTTGCCCAGAGCAATACGAGTGGTTCACATTAATTCAAAACCTTCCACCTTTTTTGATTTTTGCATGTACAGGGCCTTGATAGGGCATACATTTTTCGTTTGTGACTATGCACACCACCCTTTGCATTGCTGTACTGTAGTGCTGCACAATGTAATTGTGTGATGGCAATAGTACTCACCCATTATCCATGTTCGTTGGCCTCTGTGCCTCTCCATGTTTGCAGGCAGTGTACTGTTGCACAGAACCATGGCAGCGTGGGTGGAACCAGGGAAGTGGGCACAGCAGTGTGTGATTTATAGGTCAAGATCGCAGGTGACCTGGACGTTGAGGGATTGAAAATGTTTCCTATTGCAAAATACCTGTTCATGTGCCTGAGGGAGCTACCAATGCCACATGGGTGCAGTCCAGGGCAGCAATGATATTTGACATGTGGCCAACTGCATAACACTGTGCCTTCTTGGCATTCTCCTGTGCCGGGGTGGTGGGCATGGAGATATACTGGGACACATGGCACAGGATGGGTCCCACCACCTGTACAAGCACCTTCAAAAGTCTGGTCTGTGCATCGCTGGGCAGCATGGCCACGGAGTGCTGGAAGGTGCCAGTTCCCAGGAATTGCAAGCGAGGGGCACAGCTGTGTTTACGTTTATCATGCTATCTAGGTCTTCTTGGATTAAGGTGAGCAGATCAACTATGGGCCCCCTATTCAGTCGGTACAGGGTGACCAGTTGGTTGTCAGTGAGTGTCCATGGTGAGGGCCTGACCCGGGGTATGGGCGCTTGTCTTACATGACGTATCCTCCTCCTCCTCTCTTCACCCTGTGCTGGGTTTCCTGCCTGGGTAGGTCAATGCGTAGCAGGAGCAGCTGCATGTCCCAGGTTGCAATGGCTAGTGGCAGCATGGTGTTTGAAAGTGTGTTTGGGGAAGGCGTGTGCCTTATGTAGCTCTCTTGAGTGGATTGGGTGCAACAGTGGCTTCATTTGTGGCACCTGTCTGCATTTACCTCCACCTGAAAGGTGGAGACAACTGTGTTGTGTTTTTGGAGGTATTACTGCCATCTCCCAACTTTTGATATGACGGTAATACTGCGTTTGTGTTATTGACAGTATTATCACCATTTCCCAAATTTTGATACAGTCAGCAGAATTACCATCGACTCATAATTCGGCAGAACGGTAATTGTGGTGGTAATTCCGCTACCGCCACTTTTATCATATGCCGCCCAACTCGTAACGACCCCCTTAGTCTAGCAATGCTTGGGATTATAAAGTTTCTTTGAGTTGACAACTAATGAAGAACTTTATAATTTTGATTGTCTTGATAAATTGAATTCTTTTTTGTTATTTGCTTTTGTTCGTTTCTCCACTGCACCTTTGCATGCTAGATGTGTGCATTATAAATCACAACAAAAAAAAGAAAAAATATAAATGAAAACGTACAAGCACCGAAATGCAATGAAGAGTCCAGGACTGCATAAGGTACTTACATGCAACATGGTAAACGAGGAGAGATATGCAATGGCCCCAATGTTTTCTTTTAGCCCTATAAACCAGCCCAAACGCTTCTCACATTGGGACAACTCTAGTGTACTGCCCGAGTTACCCGGCAACATTCCACCCTTCAAATAGAAGGGCACCGAAACATAACAGCCTCCATCGCCCATTACAATACGAAGAAGTGAAGCACAAAAGCAATGCTTAAAGATGGTAAATATGTAGTCTTACAATCAGTAGAGGACTGTCAATGGAGGACTTGCTACTGATGTGAAAGTATGGCACAGCAGGGTTTACAACATGTCATCCATGAATAATGTATCAGCTGCATGCCAGTAACCCTAAGCACCAGTTCTCATGGAAAGTGGTTGCCAGACAACCCATGTCTTCCTGAACACCAGTGAGACTGACCCAATAAGTGACTTTGCCACGATGGCAACCGCATATATCCCTGAAACTGATACAACTGCATGAAGCCAATATCTAGAGGCGGGATGTCATGCAGAGCTGTTCTATTAAACTCAGAAACCAATGTTCATGCTCACCACCTGTATCATTTACAGATGGGAAGTATTCAATCAGATGCCTAACACAGATGGGAAGTATCCAATTATATATGCATCAAGGACAATTGTGACCATTTTTTTTCTGAGTGGTTTGGGCTAGTTCAGCGGTTTTCGAGAGAGTATTGGGATCTGAGAGATGGGGAACTAATCAGGGAGACTTGGTTATGTAGCAATGTAAAAGCTCTTCCTGGAGGCGATAACTCTGCTCCCAAACCCTCATAGTGTCTACATTTACCATAGTTCTAGCTGAGATTGATGACTCTCAATATCCGATATTGAGAAAGAGATGCATTCTTAGAACATTATAAAAATAGCTGAAGTACCTTCTCAACCAGGGTACATTCTATATTTAGTCTACTCGTTTAGCCACGCCCCAATCCGCCCCCTCTAAACTCTTCTCAAACTGCCATATCCCTGCCCTTAAACGCCTTAAATCAGATAATTAATTATGTCACAGGGCATTAGACAAAAGATGCATTTTCTCCAAACTTACCAACTGCAAATATACAGCCGGACGATCGCCAGTACCTTCCAGGACACAACCGAAAGTAACACGTTCACCTCTTTGTTTCCTTCCTGAACAGTTGCCATGAAACAGGCAGTGTAAGCGTTACCTATTAGCCTTGGGTAAGAACTATACCTTAGCAGCCAACGCTTCTGTTTTGGACACACGAGTGCAGACTTGTTTTATTTTCACTTCTGTTGGAGTGCAACACAAAAGGACACTCTCTATTTAAACATGAAACCGTTAATACGAATTTACTTTTGTGAAAAATATCAGCATCTTTAAATATGAATAAATAGTTTTTGTGGTCTCTTCTGAATGGGCCAATCACACTGCAAGGTGCCAAACGCGGAATCTGTACATGGGAAGTATAGTAACTAAATGATACTGCACCATAAGCCTCTGATTATGGGAGGTGTCCGTTAAAATGAAATATGGTAATTTCTGAATAAACTTTAAACAAGCATTGACAAAGCCATAAGGTTAGAGTTTGAGCGAATTGCTGTTGGTTTGTCTATGTTGAGCATAAAAAGGAGTGTGTTATTTCATGTGTAAAATCATGATTATGTTAATGCAACAAACAATATTGTGTGTAATGTCTGTCCACAGGAGTGTGCCAGTGCACGTTAGGTGGTCAGTGTTGGGACGGGCCAGAAAGAACTTGTAATTTTCTAGCCGGCCAAGTGTTCTGTGTCAACTCCCATGTTTTTGTGGCAATAGGGCCTTGGGTTTGGGGTGTCATTGGTTCCAGGAAGGCTATCTTGTTGGGTGTGGAGAGTGATGGGAGGGCATGGGCAACAATAAAAGTTGGGGAAAGGCCTGTTCAGCTTTTTTGGTCATTCAGCACTCCCCATAATAAGGGGTGCCACCTGTTTTTATTTTGCTGTCCTTCCTCGCCACCCAACCCTTTGTCTCTCCAGTATATCTCCCTGCAAAATGCTGGCATTGCTTTCCTGGTACTGTGCCCAGCACCCTGGGTTCCTGATCATAACCTGAGAATTTGGCTCACCCTTCCTTCCTATTGATTAAGGGCAAGTTGACGGTTACCCCTCCTTCTGAGGTCAGACATGTGGAGGACAAGGTTGTGCTGCAATTTTTTTTGTGTCAAATTTTGGGTGCCCAAGCATTGCATAGCTTTTGCATAGAGGTGTCATTTTTCACCTGCATAAGAAATACAAAAAATGGCCTGAATGGAATGTGGGCTTGATACCTTTTGCTCATATTTGTGGTGTTATACATGTATGCCAAGATAATGACCAGTGGCAGATTCTCTGTGTTATATACATCTTTGTCACTTTGAAATGATTTAGAATAGCCATCTCTGCCTGCAGAAAAACAACTTCCAGGATGTTAAACGGGGACTCGTGCTATAAACCCGCTCCTGGAATATCAAAGACTTTCTGTCCAATATGTCCTTTCCAGCTACTTCATTTATTGTAAAAGAGCAAAGTGCAAAGGTAATGGTCATACGTCTGCCTCCAGTTAGAGTCAATATTTATGTTAAAGTTAAATGATAAGAACTCTCCTTTCAATTTTATAACAGTTTTCCAAATGTGGCCATCTGCTGCTGCTGAATGCTGTACGTGATAACAAGCATTGGCAAAGCCAATAGTTTCGCATGATGTTTAGTGTAGGCCATTTCATCTAAATGATAGGAGATGGTAACAGTAGTTTTTTCTTTTGTGCAGAAAAGGTAAAGCCTGGTAGTAGACAATTATTATTTTTTTTATTAAAGAAAAACTAAAGACTATTAGTAACATGTTATTCACTTTACTAGCTTGATGTGTAAAAATCGGAGGGTATAAGATGTATGTTAAAAATAAGTAGGGGAACAATGTCTGTATGTGCAAAAGTAAAACCTGATTTTGGGCATACCCATGTCTGGCCTATGTTCATTATTTGGGAGCGTGTAGTGTGCATTGATGTGAGGGCCGGGAAAAATGGAAATATTCGAGAAAATAAAATGTTTCTCTGTTTTATCCAAACACTTTTGGGGGTGGGATGGGGGTTCCCAGTAATTTCTCCTCATCAGGAGCTGCTTAGCTTGAACATTGGGAGATGAGTATCTATGATCTCTATTCTCTGTGACTATGTTAATTCTTTGGTCACTGATTTAATTGCAGATGCCAGGACCCCTGCTGCCCTCGTTTTCAATCTTAGACCGGTCTTTATCCCAGATGCGTTTAGAAATGAAAATGTATCATTTGTCCATTTGAAGTTTACATTGTTATGTAATGAAACACTGGCATCTTTCCTCATTTTTTTTAACTGCACACTTCATCCTGCTTTCCGTGAATACTTCAACAACAAAAAACAATTGAATTGAAAATATCTCCTTAAGTAGGGAGCGCACTGTATCTTTCTTAATTGTAGCATTGCCCTTATCTGACTCGTTTAGTGCTGAAAGATCTCTAGGAGTGAATAACAGCCCCTCTGAAGCAAGAGCACACCATCTGCACCCCTTGAACGCTCTGATTGAACTCCATCCTCTTTCAAGCACATCTCAGTCCAACCCATCACTTCCACCTCTCTTACTATTCTCCTCATCTACTGCTCACTGGGCACCCTCATTCTCTTCTTGACCACTTACTTGAAGCACTACCAGATGGTCTCACTGCCGTCATAATGGGTAACCTCATCCTTTCCAATATGTCTAAGGCCCAACAGCTCCAACTTAATTCCATTCCCTCTGACAACTCACAACCTACATAAAATTCCAACCCACACCCAATACAACCCTCTCAAGCTCATATACCTATTGTCTACCCTGGTCTCCGCTGCTCACACAATCGACCCCTCCATATCTGACGAGTCTCATATTCACCTCACCGTATCTCCCCATCCTCATTTATCATGAAATGTAAGCTCTTTCTCTTCCAGTTCCTCAATCCAAGGATCTCACCTTTACTGAAGTGAACTCTGCACCAGCCACCCTCTTCAATGATCATCGCACTGCCCACTCCTTTAACCCCTCTTGCCCACGCCCTTACTCATGGATTACCAAAGCCATTCAGCTGCAGAGGACAATGATGCATTGCTGCATACTTTCTGGAGCATAGGCCAATCCTCGGGGTCAACAGTACCCAGAAGCCCACAAGGGCTCTCTAATGTCCCGGACCACAGCTTTCGGCACAGACAAACTGTCAAAGATCCTCCAGGCCATGCATCCCAAGCCAACAATCACTCTGTTTCCCCCTCTCTCACCCCCAATGATTTGGCCTTCTACAATCAACAAAATATGGGACCCCGTGCCCACCCTTCTACCTCTCCCAACTGCTCACTCCAATCTTCACCATTCTTCCTATAGTCTCCTCCCTATGTCACTTCTTCCTCCCCTCCCCCAGTGATGTTCTACCCTTTCACTCTGCCAACCCATCCTGAGCTTCAAGTGACCTCTTGGCAACATACATCATTACAGAACATGCACCTGTGACCTCCACACACCTCTCTGCTTGATTCTACCTCTCTCTCTTAAACAGGATGTTCCTATCGTGTTACAAAATAACGACACCCATGCCTCTCCAACAGAAACGAAGTTCTGAACCAAACAACTCCTCATTCAACTTATCTTTTTCCTTCATTACCACTCTAAATTCCTTGACAGTGTTGCCTCCAATCTGGATTACAGTTGAACCTCTACTGATACTACTTTCATTGACATCACCATTGCTCTTAGCACTGCCTGGCACTCTCATGTCTTCTTCATTCTCATCCTTCTAGTCCTTTCCAATGGATTTGACACTGTGGCTCGTCCCTCCCTTCTACAACCTATTCCCCCTTCTCTTCAAGGACACCATACTCAAATGGGTGTCCTTCTATCTTGCTGATTGTTCTTCCCCCTCTCATGGCACTCCAGGACTTTTTCTTAGTCACCCCTCCTACTGGGCATTCCTCAAAGATCATTCCTAGGCCAAAATATATTCACCATATATGCCTCCTCCCTCAGCAAACACAATTCCTTCTTTGGA
The DNA here is from genome assembly GCF_040938575.1 of Ambystoma mexicanum. Classification (NCBI taxonomy): domain Eukaryota; kingdom Metazoa; phylum Chordata; class Amphibia; order Caudata; family Ambystomatidae; genus Ambystoma; species Ambystoma mexicanum. Next base: position 1,044,705,682 of record NC_090936.1, read on the forward strand.
TTTAACTATCACCTCTTTGCTGACAATATGAAGATCTTCTTCTCTTTCTTCACTTTTAATCCTGTAATCTCTGAATACATAATGAACTGCCTAACCTAGGCTGCCTCATGCTCAACTCTTCAAAGATGGTAGTCATCTTTCTCCCTGTCTCCAACACCAACCATGCTCTCCCCTCACCCATATCTTTCCCCCTGACCGCCACACCCCCTTACACAGGGCTCGTAAACTTGAGGTTCTTTTTGACAGTGACCGGAACCTCTTCAGTTCATCACAGCCAAGTCTACCAGAGCTAGACCCCTAAACATTAGAAAGGCGTGCCCACACATCACACACCATTCAACTAAAACCAGTACCTTTACTAATTTGTTCTGCAAACTAAAACGCTGCTCGATCCTATACCTTGGTTTAAACCATATTCTTTTGCTCCTCATAACAAAGTACCCAACTTTGTGACACTGTTAGGCAAAGTTTGAATGCAGTACCCTCTTGGAACACTACAAGCAACTATGACTACAGGTATAGGAAAGCCAAGCTTGTACTACACAGTTTTGGTAGTGTGTTGAGCAGACAGGCTTATTTTAAGAGGGGAAATGTGAGCTGTAGTGGAGTTACACAAAGATTCACAGTTACAGGTATTCAAATAAACTCTTATAGTCGAAGTTTCTTGCATAAACAATTATTAATGTATTTATCACAGTCAGCTATAAAGCCTTCTTTAGAAGGGAGCAATATACTAGTAACATACAAATACACTTCAATACTGTACACTCTGAGTTTCTGAATCAGACTAGACCCTTTAGAAATGGCCCACAGACACAACCTACACCCACAGGTGACTTCAGTAACAAGGGTGCTGGGGACATTAATATCTTACTGTTGGCATTCAGAATACTCTTAAAAAGTTGTCAAAAGGCAAAGGTTATTAGAACACAGGAAATTACAAATCTTCATAAGCAGGGCAAAATACTTTCAGATAGCACCTAGAAGAGTCTTTCAATTCAAATAGGCTAAGCCAAAGTCAATGGGCAAAAGTCTTTGTATAGGATGTAGCACTTCAGGTAAGTAAATGGAAAAGTCTTTGCACACGTTCTTAGAAGTCTTTGATAAAAAGAAGAACCAAATGTAGGGCCACAAGCTGATTAGACTTGTGAGTTGCAGAAGTTACAAGCACTTCCACAGTAAGAGGTACGTTTTCTTAGACTTGTTTTACAGTACCTTGGTAAAGAAGAAAAGATGCAGCTGATGACTTCTGTTCCTGTGCAGCTCTGCAGATCTCACTGTTCCTGGGCCTCAGTCGTGGGGACAAGAGGGAGGATCTCGGGGGACTCCTGCACTGCACTGGCACTGTCAAAACTGGCAAACTTTACTTTAAGTGGCTGTTTTGCGTTTCAGCTCCTTGCGGTACAGCAAATAGCAATACGCGCGGTTCCTGGCTGTCAAGGTGGACTGTCCTTACTTCTGGGGTTCCACACTCCTCTGAGGGGGCTCAGGCTTGGTCAGTCTTGCTTCGTGGGAGTCCAGAGGATCTTCCAAAAGCTTTAGGCCAGCTTAAAAGTAACACATACAATCTGGTGTCCCTCTCCCTGGCTACACGGTTTCCTGCAGCAACTCTGAGGAAATTCAACCAGCTCCGAGATGGGTGTCCAGGTGGCTTACTTTGGAGTTGATTGGTCCCACCAACTCAAAGGGAGAAGACGTCCTTGCAGGGGCTTCTCTGTCGATGTGAACTTGGCAAGTAGTCACTGCAGCAGGGCTTCACCGAGCAAACCAACGGCCCAGGAGTTGCAGCAGGCGTCCTCTTCAAGCTCTTCTTCGGTTCCTTTGTCCAGTTGTTGACTCTGCCTTCCAAGCCAAAAGATTTGCCTTTTATTCAGTTCTTTCCCATTCATTCCAACCTAGCTGTCACTCACCCAGCAGGGTGGCTGTCCTTGCCAGACAGTCAGCCAACCACTCACCACATAGTGCTTTTGGGTCTCCTAGGAGACTAAGCACAGGGAGTTTCAGGCACCACCTCACTTCCTGCCTACCCCAGACACACGGGCGCCAGAGGCGGGTTTCTCTCAGAAACCCCGCCAAAGGCGAAATGAACAAAGAGACCAAACCTGGTTTGGCGCGCAGAGAAACTCTCTAGAAGGATCTTCCTACAAAGACCTGGTGAAAAAAGAAGACAGGGCACCATTTTAGCAAAGATGGCTGGACGCCATTTTAAATAAGATGGCTCCCGCGGTTACTTTACTGGAGCCGTGAACGGTCGCGGTAAATGCAAACCAAGATAGTTCAAAACGAAACCACTGCCACCAGCCAGTCAATTGAGGAAAGGATAACATAGAAAATGTTACATAAGCATTTAGATACAGGGGATATTAAGTAACCCCTCCAGCACTCTATTGTAAGAATGGGTGTGCTAGGTCTAGCAAGTACAATGCTAAGTAAAGTCAATTTCACTTTACTGCTCTGGGAAACAGTAGTTGATCCCAGAGAAGGTATTTAAACCTTGGGAAATCTGGAAGACTTCCGTGAGGCACAGTGTTAGGGAGAATTCTCCAGAATGGCTAATTTCCCTTACCTATTGAGTCCCTCAGCAGCTTTACAGGATTTCTAGGATTTATTTTTTCACCTGGTAAGAGTGTGAGCCTTTTTTCCCACTCTTACATGTGTTTTTGGCTATGTGTCATACCTTTTAAGTGTTCATGGACTGTGGAGCCTCACCTACTCCATAGGCATCATCTTTTTACTGTGTGGCACACAGCACTTTTAGTGCAGTGACACAGGGTTGTATTTTTCAGACTTCCCACTTCAAACTCCATTTTTTGGGATGACTACTGTCTCCCAGAACATGTAAAGTTGCCATTGACTTTATTAGTCTTTTTAAATTCACAGACCCAGTACAAACTATCTTCCATAGAGTACTGGAAAGGGTTAATAGTTATCCCTTTTTGTCTGTTTCTCATGGAACATTATTTCGTTCCCCTTTCTTTAAGATTTGGCTGGTGGCAGTGGTATCTATCATTTTTTCCCTACCGCGGACTATGAAAATAGCCTTGGTACTGTTTTAGGCTAAGTTAGTAGCCTCGAACTTTAAATCCGCTGGACCCCTTTTATTTTATTTCGGTTCCGGCTGGGTTTATTCACCATTTCTTTTTGTAAAGGTCTTTCACGTGGTCTACTCAACGCGCTAAACCAGGTTTGGTTCCTTTGTTCACCGTCCTTTGGCGGGCTTCTGCACAGAAGCCCTCCTTAGGCGCCTGAATGTCTGTGGGGGACAGGATGTGAGGGAGGGGTGTGAGACTCCCTGCACAGGGTCTCCATGGAGACCCATGTTGCACTCTGTATGATTGGCTGTGGTGACTGTCCCGCCAGGACAGCCACCCTGCTGTGTGATTGACAGCCAGGCTGTGTGAATGGGGGAAAACTGCATAAAAAGCAGGTCTCTGGGACTTGTAAGGCAGAGTCGCCACTGGATCGAGAGAACCGAAGAGAAGCTGGAAGAAGAGGACCTCTACCACGACTGAACCCCCCAGTGAAGCCCTGCTGAGGGTCCGAATCGCCAAACTTCTACGACAGGGAAGATCTGCATGGAATCTTCTGCCCTTGAGCTGGTGGGACCAACCAGTTCACCAAACTGCAAGCCAGGCCTCCCTCCTCTGGTCGAATTGCTGTGCACAGCTACAGTGAACCGGATAGCCAGGAGGACCGGAACCTGCTTGGGTTTTAAGGAGAGCACCTTTTATTCGTTGCTTTGCTCCGCTGCTGGTTTCTTCTCTGGGCAGTGCAGGACCCACCAGTCTTCCTCCTCCTTGTCAGTCTGACAGTCGCTTCAGGAACTGTGAGCCTGCAGGATCTGCCAGGAACGTCTGCCTCAGCTACAGCATTCTTCTGCTCTAAAGGTACTGTGCTAACCCGGTTGTTGGTTCCGTCCGACCGCTGTGAAAGTGAAATCTTTCGACAATCCGAGGGCTTGTCCTTCTCTACTCTAAAGTAACTTTTCTTCCGACCAACTTTGTTTCGTACTCTTGGCAAAGACTTAACCGCAAACTACTCTGAACTGTGTGATCCTCTGCAAAGACTCTGGTCCATTGACTTTGGCTCAGGCCCCTTGATTTGATTTCCTCACCATAGATGCCTTTTTTAGATTGCCCTGATTACTTACTTGTTGGTGCAGCTTAGTTGTGAATAACCTTGTCTTTCCCTCCCTTTTAAATTGCTGGAGTGCCATTTTGCTCTCACTTAATTTTGAGCTTAACTTGTCCAGAATCGATTGGGTGGTGTGTAGTATATTAAGAGCGTGATTTTTCTGCTGCTTTACTTTAGTGCATTGTTTTACAAATTATGTGTAAATAAATGTATATTATTTTATTCAGAAACCTTGAGTCAGTGTTTGCTTGAACCATAGTAAATTGCTGTCCTTTGTGTAACTTATGATACTGCTCACTTTACTCTTGAGATAAGTCTGGCTGCTCAGCCATCGCTACCACTTTACTGCGTAGTACAGGCTTGTACCAAAGGTGAATTTGTACTGTCACTTGTAGTCTTAATTGTGTGGGGTGTTCCCAAAGAGTAGTGGGGTGTTCCCAAAGAGTACTGCATATGATTCTGCCTAACACTGGTGTACAGCGGTGAGGATCAAGTATAGTGATTACACTTAGAGTGCTGCTATTACCTTGGATCAACTAACCACAAGGCTAAACCTCAATAAAAAGCAATTTGAATCATGTCTGATATGGAAAGCTACAGTCAGGAGACCCTCATTAGTTACAGTGGGCCTCATTACGACCCTGGCGCTCCCGTAATGAAGGGGGCTGGTACGGGACCGGCCCTCTTCATTACGGGAGCGCCAATTTCAAGTTTCCCTTTGCGGGACCCGGATCAGATGTCTGGTAAAACCAGACGTCTTTTCCGGGTCCCGCGAGGGAAAGAGGGAGGTAACAATGGGACACTTGTAATGTGCCGTTGTTACCTCCCTCCCGATTCCCGTTGAGCTCTATGGGGGCTCAAATAGGAATGGGGAATGGTTCCTGCAAGGAGGACTTACCGGGTCCTCCTATGTCGGAAGGACCCGGTAAGTTCCCATTGCAGGAACCCGGTAATGGAGCCCGGTTTGGAGGCAGCCATGGAGCTAATAGCTCCATGGCTGCCTCCAAACTCATAGTGAGGCCCACTGTGATTATCTGAAAAATCTATGTAGAGATAGGAATCTCTCTGTTAAAGTCAAAAGGTCAGAATTAGAAACAAAGTCTGAAGAGTGGGTCTGAAATACCTAACCCTCCAGCAAATGTGGAAAATGATGATGATGATAATGTGTCTGTTATTGATGAGTTAGATTAGGCAGATGTGTCTCATAATGTAGGCCTCACTGCTGCTCTGCCTGCTCAGCAACCTCAACCTTTGTCCACTGGGACCCCACCAGGTCCTACACTCAGTCCTGAATTCATTGTTCTAGAAAAGATGAGGCTTGAATTGGAATTTAAACGTATAAATTCTCAAATTGAACAAAAGCATCAAGAACTTAAGCTCAGAGAAATGGAGTTGAATCATGCCTAAGAAATGAAAAAGTTATATTTGGAAAATGCTTCCCTCCACGAGTCTTCTAGGTCTTCCAGTCCTAAGAGACCCTGTATGCCTAAAGAAATTGTTGGTATGTATGAGGTTATGCTTGTTATTTTGGATTGGTTGGCAATGTTTGAATATAACCATGGGATTCAAGACATTACAGGGAATCAGTTGCTTCCTTGGCTCTTCTCTAGGCTACCCACTGTTGCATCTGATGTTGTGATGGAGTTGGGGGAGGTGGATAGGATGGATTGTGAGTGTGTAAAGCTAACTTTGATTGCTAGATTTGGGAAGACCCCTTCCCAGTACCTTAAGAGGTTTAGGACCCTCAAAAAAGCATGATGGCACCCCTTGGGCTACCTGGGTATGTGAATGTTTGAAAAACTTAGATGGTTGGGGGAAGGGTTACAGAGTAAACACTTATGAAGTAATGAGAAATCTTGTTATGTTGGAGTCAATTTATGATGCCTGCTCTCCTGAGCTCAGACAGCACTTGGCTGATTCTAAGGAGATAGATCCAAAGAAGTTAACTAAGGCTGCTGACTTGTGGTTTGCCAACAGGGCTACGCACAAGGATTCTGGGAAACCTCAGAAGAAGGATGAGGGAAAGCAGCCAAAGAAAGAGGGCCCCAAACAGCAACATAAGGGTAAACCTCAAGGGAAACCGAATCAGGCTAGTATACCATCTGGACCCAAACCAGATGGAGGTCAGAACAAGCCCCCATTCATCAAAACATTTGGGAAATGTTATGCATGTGTGTCAACTGACCATGTGAAAGGAGATCCCAGATGTAAGGGTAAACCTTCAGGGGTCCACACTGTCTCTTTAGCCTTCTCCCCAGAGGAAGAAGTACCTATGGCAAGTGGAAACTTTCACCTACTGGCTGATGAACCCATGAGGGTCTCAGATAGTGTTTCTTTAGTGTCCCTGGGCTTGTGGGAACAACAGAATTTAGATGTCTCTAATTCCATCCCAGATAATACTAAAGAGTAGTTTTCTTGTGAATCGTCAGGAGACCCCTGCCATCAGAGACACTGGAGCCAGCATACCTGTGGTTGATGAAACATTTTACAAGGTGGAGGATGTTGCTAAGGCACCCAAACGCCTAACCAAGTTAGCTGGAGGCCCAGTGTAAATGCTTCCCCAGTTACCAGCGTTCACCCAGTGTAATGATATGACTGTCAAAATACCTGTTAGTGTGAAGAGTGAAGTGCCTGGGAGAGTCCTGTTGGGTACTGACCTGCAAATTCTTGGAGTTGTGTCCAGTACCCCCAAGCCTCCCAGTAAAAGGAAACAGGAGCTCACTAGGCCTGCAAGGGAGAGACCTTGAGAGAGGCTCTCAAGAGGAGTTAGTAGAGGAAACTATCACTCCCAGTCCACAGGAGTTGCTCACTGCTATTTCCGGAATGAAAGAGGCAAAGGGGAAAGGCAAGACCTCCCAGAAAAAGACAGATAGCACCCCTCTGCTACCAACAAGGATATCCCCAAGATTGTCCAAAGTCACACCTGTGACTCCTCCACCTGCTGAGGCTGAATGTGAGGTATAACCTTGTGTGATTAATCCAGTTTCAGTAGAATCAGATCTGGAAGAAGACATTGTTTTAGTTGGAGATCCGGATCCTGTTGACCATCCTGAGCTGCAGTCTTTACTGGAAGAAGGTGGACCCAACAGGGCGGACTTCAGCAGAGGGCAAAGAGAGTGTCCTACTCTTGAAGGTCTTCGCCTACAGGCAGCTTCTCAGCACGATGGGCAAGAGCTGGGGAAGCATAGGTTGCACTGGGAATATGGCCTCTTCTACAATGAACAGACTGAGTCTATCCCTGGGGACTGCAAAAGACGTGTAGTGCCCCTGGAAAACAGACTCCAGTTCCTGCAGTTGGCCCATGAGATACCTTTGGCTGGTCATTTGAGTTTCAAAAAGACCAAGTAAAGGCTCTCCTTATACTTCTACTGGCCTAAAATGGGTTCAGAAGTTGACAAATTCTGTAGGAGCTGTCACACTTGCCAAACCTCTGGCAAGAGTGGAGCCAAGAATGTGGCACCCTTGGTGCCTCTCCCAGTGGTGGGAGTTCCTTTTGAGAGGGTGGGCCTCAACATTGTTGGTCCCCTTGCCCCTTCTACATCTTCACGAAACAGGTTTATCCTGATTATATTAGATGATGCTACTGGGTATCCTGAAGCAATACTTATGAAGACTGTTACGGCTCAGGCTGTGCCTAAGGCTCTACTTGGTATTTTTACCAGAGTAGGGTTTCCTAAGGAAGTGATATCTGACAGGGGATCCAATTTTATGTCCCACTACATGCAAGCCATGTGGAAGAACTGTGGTGTCATTTACAAGTTCTCTACAGCCTACCATCCACAGACAAATGGACTGGTAGAGAGGTTTAATCGTACTATGAAGAGCATGATAGGTGCTTTAGAGGAACCCCTTAAAAGAAAGTGGGACCTTCTACTGCCATGCCTTCTCTTTTCTTATAGAGAAGTGCCTCAGGTGGGAGTTGGTTACAGTCCCTTTGAACTTCTCCATCCAGTCAGAGGTCCATTGGCCCTGATCAAGGAGGGGTTGGAGAGTGCTCCTTCCCTCAAGCCAGTCAGAGTGACTGAATATGTGATAGGTCTCCGGAGGAGAATGTCACACATGATGGTAGAAGCTAGTGATAACTTAAAAGCAGGCCAGGCTCTGGTAAAACATTGGCATGACCAGAAGGCCAGCATGGTTGAGTTTACTCAAGACCAGCTTGTACTAGTTATGGTGCTGACAAGGCAGAGGGCCTTGCAGGACAAGTGGATAGGACCCTTCAAGGTTGTGGGCAAACTTGGAGAGGTGAACTATCTGGTGGACTTAGGCAGACCTAAGGAGGCTCCCAGAGTCTTTCACACCAACCGTTTGAAGGCATATGTCTCGAGACCAGAAGTGGGAGCTTTGCTTCTAGCTTCTGCTGAAGAGGAGGAGGAGGAGGAGAGTGAACCTCTACCTGACCTTCTCCAAGGCCAACCTTTAGATGAGAACACAGAAGGAGTTAATCTGTCTTCTAACTTGACATCTGAACAACAGGATGAGTGAAAGTTTCAGTTAAATCAGTTTGCCTCCCTGTTTTCACTTTCACCAGGCTTGACCCCTTGGGGCCAGTATGATATTCTCACTGGTGACTGTTTACCTGTGAAAAGCAGAGGTTACAGAATGTCAGAACATGTAAGATCCCACATAAAGGAAGGGGTCAACAAGATGCTTGATCTCGGGGTTGTAGAGCCATCTACAAGTCCACGGTGTAGTCCAGTTGTTCTAGTACCAAAGGCAGGATCCAAGGAGTTGAGATTCTGTGTGGACTATAAAGCTCTAAATGGAGTCACTAAGACTGATGCCCATCCTTTACCAAGGACAGATGAACTGGTGGATAAGCTTGGTGCAGCCAAGTACCTCAGTACTTTTAACCTAACGTCAGGCTATTGGCAAATAGCCCTGACAGACCATGCCAAGGAGGAAACTGCTTGGGTTTTAAGGAGCGCACCATTTATTCATCGCTTTGCTCTACTGCTGGTTTCTTCCAGTCTTCCTCCTTCTTGTCAGTCCGACAGTCGCTTCAGGAACCATGAGCCTGCAGGATCTGCCAGGAACGTCTGCCTCAGCTACAGCATTCTTCCGCTCTAACGGTACTGTGCTAACCCGGTTGTTCGTAAAAAAAATCAAGTCCTCAAAATACAGCAAAGTTGCTGGTGGACTCTAAGGTGAAGGGAATTAGCACAATTTTGAGAATTCTCCCTAACGGACACAAAGGACCAGATTCACAGAGCGTTTTCCTATGCCATTGTGCAGTGAATCAGGCCCAAAGTCTTTTCAACCTATCCAGATCCTCCTCTGCCACTACCTACGATCAGCACGCAGGATATATTTCCATGCAAAATATCTCTCTCTCTCTCTCTCTCTCTCTCTCTCTCTCCTTCTCTCTCTCTCTCTCTCTCTCTCTCTTTCTTTCTCTCTCTCTCTCTCTCTCTCCTTCTATCTCTCTCTCTCTCTCTCGCTCTCTCTTTAAATTCCTGCTGCTGGTCTATATATCCATCCTTGTCTTGCCCCCAATACCTTGATGCCACCATTGTACTATTCACTCATCGTCTCTTCACAACCTATCAGTCCCTCTGTGCCTTCTCCGCTTTTGCTCCTTTTCAACTCTGCTGGAATGTTCTTCCCACGGCCATCAAATCCATCTGTTCAGTGTAACTCTTTAAAGCACAGCTCAAACTCCATCAAAGTTATGGTGGGTTTATAAAAGTAGGAAAAATAACTTTATCCTGAAATGTGATTTCAGCCAAGTCACACATATCACAGTGCCACCCAGTAGTGTACACTGGTAGTTCTACTACAATTTAGAGCCGCTGAGCAATGCATTACACATCCTGCCATGTGACTTTTCTATTGAATGTGACACCTAAATATTCATATTTCGGGAGGATAGCTCAGGGACAATGCGCTCGCTGAGCAACACAGGTTTGATCCCCGGGTCCGCGCTTAGAAACCTCTGGTTATTAAGCGCGTTATAAATAACCCATTACATTACATATAGGGCAACTTCTTCAATCAAACATTTATCAATATGTAGGTTCAATCCTTTAACCTTCCTTCTATGTGCACAACATACCATGGTTGTTGGCTTTGTATAATTGATTTCAAGGTCTTTGGCTTTGATCATGTCAGCAAAAAATTCCACTTGCTTTTTAAGGACTGAAGCCGTTTTTAATACTAAAACCGCATCATATGCAAATAATAAAATCTGATAAGCAGCTTCATTTAACAGCGGCACCTCAGCTGTTAAGTTGGGGATTCTTACTAGTAGGGGGCCATTAATAAAAAGATTGAACATTTTCATTAAAATAAAATCCAACTATTTATACCTTTTATTAGACTAACTGAAACTATTATGTTGAGATGGTAGATGCATAAGCTTTTAAGTCCCAGAGACTTCGCCATCAGATGGTGGTCACGTGATAAATGAGCAACATAGAAAATGTAACACAGAGCTAGACATCTCGTCTACATATAAAGAAAGAAAATAGGAGATTCCTCCACTTTTAAATGTATTGGCTGCCAGAAGAAGTATGCAAGGATGTCAGTCCTTCAGTGCCCCTTTATCGTAAGGTCCATACCATTGAAAAGAAGCAGACACATACTCACAAACATTAAGAAGCAGTTATCGCCAGTACAAGGAAATCATACTTTTAAGCAGGGTCATGTTATTCACCCAATGTTTTGAATGTTATGTACTGTGCAATGCGTCCAAACACTTAAGCACAAAAAGTGTAATAGTGAAACCCATTATGAAAAAACAGTGGTGTTAATTAGAGAAATTCCAAAATGTAAGATTCCAAGGAACACGTAGAGAAAACAGGATATGCTTTTTTCACAACGTCCCTGCACAGTTTAAAGTATGTTGCACTTGCAGTGGGCTTACATTTCCAGTGTTTCAATCAGGCTCTAGTTTTTCCAACTACAACATTTATAGGTATCTTACTGGGCAGCTACAGCAATGACTTGCCTTCACAGCCGGACTAGGAATTGCACCCTGTACCAGTGTGTTGAGAATAAAACATTGTCAGAGCCCAATGCATGTTTTTGCAGCCTCCATGTTGTTCTAGGGTCGTACAGTAGGTCAATTAGAGTTACTTAGGCCTACCTGTATACATGTGGTGGAACCAATGCAGAAATATTCCCTAAGCTTCTAAGGTGCCATGTCCACATGTACCCTAGTTGTGCCTAATGTTTTGCAGTGCATTACTGACTTCCATACAAAGTGGCAAATACAAAAATTCTTTACCAATAGTAGAATGGTGAAATTTCCACTGTTGGCTGAGCGTGCCTCTTGCTCAATAATGGGTACAAAATATTTGTTCTCAGACATCCAAAGTCATCGGGCATGATGCCTGTGTCCTTACTCATTGGGGATCTGAAACATTAGGCCTCATTACGAGTCCCGCGGTAGCCATCACGGAAAAACCGGCAGGCTGCCGCCAGACCCGAAATACCATTCGGCCTCCGTGATTGCCAGAATCACTAGGTTATTACAACTGCAGTGACCCAGTAATTCCGGAGGCGGAATTCCGTAAATCCCCATTCCCATGCAGTCCCATAGCACGCCATGGGGATGGGGACAATGGAAACACCGGTTCCATCTATGTTACAAGTTTGGTGGTGCGCAAAAAAAGTGTCAGGAATTCCTGCACCGCCAAATTATCATTTTTGTTGGATTTACCACTGGCAGAATTACTGTATGGTAAATCTGCTGTTTTTGGATGAAAAGTGGCGGATTCACCTCGAGCTTGTTGCTGGAGGTAAATCCTCCACTTTACCTCTAATAAATGACAGATTTACCGTGCAGTGATTCTGCCAGATGTAAATCCGTCAAAAATCCACCTGGTTTCCTATGGACTCCAAAAATGAGGAATTACCACCACTTCCAATTCTGTGGTCACTCCACGGGACCAAGTGGCAGTAACGGTAACTGAGTTTGGCAGTGTTTTGGCAGATTAACCGCCAGAATGCTGACAAACTGGTAATTTTATTTTATCTAGATATTGTGCATTTGTAAGGCGCTTATACAACAAGTAAGACATGCATTACTTACCGTAAAAGCATTTCTGATGATTGTATCTGCTTAGATTCACATGCTGTGCATATGGTCCGACATCCAGTGGTAACCGCAGAGTATTGCATCTTGTCTTTCGGGGACCGAAAGGGAGCGTCGGCATAGGCGTGTCTGTAACACTATCCCTATCGTGACGTGTAGTGTACCCAGGCTCCCTCAGGCGCCGAGGTCCCTCTGATGGTATTTTTTCTGCCATGAGGGAGCCCAAGGCTATAGTGAGTGAGTACATAAAGAGAGAAAGTAGTAAGACGTCTATGTTCCTACCACCCGGAGCGGGGAGCTAGGGAGGGCGCATGTGAATCTAAGCAAATACAATCATCAGAAATGCTTTTACGGTAAGTAATGCATGTCTTCTGATGCTTGTTAATCTGCTTAGAATCACATGCTGTGCATAGACTAGCGAGCAGTACCCGGAGTTGGAGGTGGGTTGTGAGAAGGAACAGTATGTGAAGATTCTGGTGGGGGGTGCCTGTACTTCCGCTCTCTATATGGTAGAGGAGAGGCACAGAGGACCCCAGCCAAGATTCTCAATAAAATAGAAATGGACGAGCAATCAAGGCCTAGCTTCTCGGGAGGTGATGCAGGCTGGTTCTTAAGTACAGTGTAGTCCCCGAACCCCCACAAAGGAATGTCCACACACTGTATTACTGAAAACACAGTTTTAATATAATTAATATTCAAAGGTATGTACACGATCACAATAACGCACTTTGTACTCGGAAATCAACAATGATAAATATATACAATTCTAAAGTGGTACCACCAATGTTATCAAATCTCATTAAAGTGCATCAACTGTATGGTTAAAATGTCACACAGATCAATAACGAGGAAACCAGCAATAGAGATAGGAAGGAACGTAAGATGGTTGAAACAATAGGCAGAATTATGGCCCCTACCGATAGACACAGTTCTGTGTGGAGATCCCCCCATCTGGGCAACCTGTAAAATAAAGTTATATAGCACAAGCCCAGTCCATATATTGTTCAATAGCCTTATCTCCTCCTATTAAGGTTTTACCCCCCCAATGTACCTGGTGGAGTAGAGTTCTTCAAAGATCCAATGTCGATCCAGGCGGTGCTCGTCAGAGACGTCCTGCGAGGATGAGGTGTGCTGGGCACCTCGGCGATGGATTGTTCAGGACTGCAAAGAGTTTCAGAAGAACTGTGGCCCAGCAAGGGCGTCGAGTAGTCGAAGTCATTGTGGCCTTCAGGTGGCGGGAAACTCACCAGCGGATTCTCCTCGGCGAGTTGGTCGTCCTCTACTTTCTCCGGCGGGACAAAGCGGTCGACGCTGCGGACAAGGGAGTCCTTGCATTCAAATGTTCTTAGGCAAAGGGAGCGGGCGGCTGCGAACCCTGGTCGACGGAAATGCACTTTGACAGCGGCGAAGTCCGGGTGCTTTGCTTTGTTCTCCTCAGCGGTCCCGTCTCGGGTTGGCAGCCTTTTGAGGGTCTGACTTCCAGGGAGCTTCGGCGAAGTTTAGCGGTGCTCGATGGTCCCTCGGAGCACGGGAAGAGGGCGCCTTACCAGGTCCTCTCTCGGATCAGTCATTGACGAATTCGGCTGCTGTCAGATTAGGTCGAAGCAAATGCAACAGCAAGTCATCTTCTTCCAGCTGGACGTCGAGGATCAGCAGTTCCAGTTACTCTTAATGTCTAGACACAGCTTCTGAACGCTTCTGAACAATTTCCAGTGGTGGGAGGTCCCCAGATATACTATCTTGTCTCTCATCCACACTGCTGGGTCACTCTCAGCAGCCAATCATACAGAAGGGCAGGGGCGTTGCTAGGGGGGGGGGGCTAAGGGGGCTATAGCCCCTGATCTTTTGGTTGTAGCCCCGGATAAAATCTCAGGAGCTACAGCCAAAAGACTAGCTAGCCCCCAGTCCTGACAGTTCCGACATCAGCTTAGCCCTGGGTCTTTTCCAGACCTAGCAACTCCCCTGCAGAAGGGCATTCATGCAGTCAGTCAGCCAATCAGCCACACAGTGCATTCAGGCCATCCTCCTCCCTCTCAGACACTCACAACAAGGAATGGGGATTGGGACAAGTATTCAGCCATTCAACACTACACACTGCATTCAGGCCAGTTTCGGGCAGGGCTGTCTCAGTCTTTGTCTCTCATGCCAGAAACCAGACAACCACAACAAGAAGTGCATATTGGTCACACACTCCATTCTCCCAGGTCCCATCCACAGGAGGTACCCACAAAATACAATCACTGGGAAGGATCCACCTAGTCTGGCCGGGCCTTCACAACAACACCATATATGGCACTTCCACCCACAGCCAGTCAGGGGGAAGGGACAGAGTCAGGGCTTCCCAGGACTTTGGGAAAACAAGGTAATGGGTAATAGAAAGCAAGAGGCCACAGGGGCCATCTTGTTTCCTATCAGGAATCAACTGAATCCAATGGCAGGGCCTGGGTATCCCAAAATGGATGATACTCAGCGCACCTGTCAAATTCAGCATGGAGCTGCCACCAGCCCATACCCTGCTTTGCGGGCCACCCACAGGTGCCCAAAAACATAAACTAGGGGCACAGGGTTGTACCCCCACCCATGGTTGCCATAAGGGTATATCATGGGTCCGTTCACCAAACCAAAAGAGAGAGAGCTGCACCGCCAGGAGTCCCAGATGAACTCCTGCACGGAAAATACGACAGAACACACAATAAAAAGGCAGTAAAGGACAAGGATTCGGAGGCCCTGTCCCTCCGATAAATTTCCAACATCACACAGTAGAGACAAGATGTCTTAGTACTGCTTGTACCACCTGAGAATCAGCTCTAGAATGAGTGTCTAGGCAGTAGTGTTTTGTAAAGTTGTGTACAGAACTCCAGGTTGCGGCTTTGCAAATGGACTCAAGAGGAACATTTGCAATTAATGCTATGGACGCCCCAGTGCCTCGAGTAGAGTGCGCTCTAGGCTTGAAGGGCAGTTCTCTCTTAGCAAGAGTGTAACATAGTGTGATGCATTTAACAATCCACCTTGAAATAGCTGATTTAGAGACAGGATCCCCTTCTCTACCAGCTGCCACTGAAACGAAGAATTGCTTAGTCTTTCTACGTGGCTTAGTTCTGTCCAGGTAAAACATGACTGCCCTGTGCACGTCTAGTGTGTGAAGGCTTCTTTCAGCCATGTTAGCAGGGTTCTGGAAGAAAGTGTGCAGTTCAATTGACTGGTTCATGTGGAACTTTGAAATAAACTTAGGTGCAAACCTGGGATGTGTGCGCAGAACTAGCTTATCTTTGTGGATGGTAACAAAGGGGTCTAAAACAGAAAGAGCCTGTAGTTCGCTAACCCTTCTGATAGAAGTGATGGCCACTAGGAAGGCTGTCTTATAAGTCAGATCTTTCAGACTTGCTTTATGCATAGGCTCAAAGGGGGCCTCCATGAGCCTGGTCAAAACCATGTTCAAATCCCACCCAGGGTCTGGGTGAGAAATGGGAGGATAAATCCTCTTAACCCCTTCCATAAAGGCTTTGGTTAGTGGAATCTTCCACCACAATATCTTTTGTTGAGACGTGGTGTAGGCTGACAGAGCAGCCAGATGAACCTTTAGGGAATTGAATACTAACCCAGCGTCCAACAGATGGGTTAGATACAGCACAATGTGAGAAGGTGAGCAATCGATGGGATTGACGCCCTTGGAGTTGCACCAGATGACAAAACGGTCCATTTGCTTGCATAGCAATAACGTGTATTAGGTTTCCTCGCTTCCCTGAGTATGTCCATGCATCTCTGAGGGAGTTGCAGGTGTCCAAACTCTATGACCTCAGGAGCCAAACTGCTAAATTCAGCACCTGTGGGTCTGGGTGTAAGGTCTCCCCCCTGTCCTGAGACAACATGTTGTACGGGCAGGGTAGCTTGACTGGTGGGGAGAGGGACATTTCCACCAGGTGAGTGAACCAGGGTTGGCGGACCCACATGGGGGCCACCAGTATAATAGTAACTGGTTCCTGGTGCATCTTGTGCACTATCTTGTTGAGAAGGGGAGTCGGGGGGAAAAGCGTAGACAAATGTCCCCGACCAAGTTATTCAGAGACCGTTCCCCTTGGATGGGTTCTGGGGGTACCTGGAGGCGTAGTCTTGGCATTGGGTGTTCTCCTGAGTAGCGAACAGGTCGATCTCTGGGAACCCCCATTCTGCGAAGACGTTGGCTACAATGTCTTCGTGCAGCCGCCATTCGTATTCTTCCGGTAGAGGAAAGTCTTGACTGAGTACGTCTGCTAGAAGATTGAGTTCCCCTGGAACATGTTGGGACAACAGGAACATCTTGTGTTTGAGAGCCCATATCCAAATGTTCTGGGTCAGTTTGGATAGCCCTGGAGAGTGAGTGCCCCCCTGTTTGTTCAGGTAATACATAGCTGTCGTGCTGTCTGTCAGGACCAGCACTGTCTTCCCTTGCAGTTTTACTTGAAAGGCTTTCAGAGCTTTGAATACCACTAACAGCTCCAGTAAGTTTATGTGGTTGGATGCTACTTGAGGAGACCAAACTCTGTGTGCTGTCTGCTGAAGCAGATGAGCTCCCCACCCTGTGAGAGATGTGTCTGTCGTGAGAGTGGCTTCCACTGCAGGGGTGGTGAAGGTCATCCCCTTCAAGAGGTTTTCTCTTGACCACCACTGCAGCGAGAGAATGAGGGCTGGTGAGAGAACTACCAGATCTTTCCATTGTCCACTGGCCTTAAACCACTGGCTGTTGAGCCACTCTTGCATGGGACGCATGCGCAGCCGCGCGTGGGGAACCAAGTATATGCATGACGCCATCATCCCTAGCAAACGCATGGCTTTGCGCACCGTCACCTCCCGAATCGCTACATACTGAGGAATCTGAGAGAGCATGTTCTGATTCTGCTCGTTGGAGGGGAAGACGACACCGTCGTCCGTCCGAATCAGAGCTCCCAGAAATTGTTTTACTTTACTGGGAACTAGACTGGATTTTCGTTGATCGAGAAACCCAGGCTGAAGAGGAGATCTACTGTTGTTTGGGTGTTCGAAAAACAAACGTCCAACAAGTCCCCCGTGATGAGCCAGTCATTGAGTTAAGGGTAAACTGGGACTGACTGCCTGCAAAGGTGTGCTGCTGCCACTGCTAGGACCTTGGTAAACACCCTTGGCGCCAAGGTGATGCCGAAGGGGAGCACCTTGAACTGGTAATGTTTGTCCTGGATCACGAACCTTAGGTATTTTCTGTGCGCTGGCAACATTGAAATATGAAAGTATGCATCTTTCATATCCAATGTTGCCATGAAGTCCCCCTGTTTCAGCAATGGGATCACCTCTTGCAGTGTTACCATGCAAAACTTCTCGGGTTTTATAAACTTGTTTGCTGGGCGCAGGTCTAGAACAGGACGCATGGTGAGATCCTTTTTGGGTACAAGGAAGTACACTGAATAAATACCCTTGTTTACCTGTAGGGGACGGCTTCTATGGTGTCCTTTCCCAGCAGTGCTTCCACCTCTTGGATCAGGATCTGCAGATGGTCCGGTGAAAGGCGCCGTGAGCGCGGCGGTCTGAACTGTGGAGGTTGGGCGAATTCCACGCAGTACCCATGGGCGACCATCTTTAAGACCCACTGGTCTAAAGTTATCCCCTCCCATGCCTTCATGAAAGATGTTAATCGCACCCCTACCAGGGAAACATAGGAGAGGACCTGGACTTTGTGGTCATTTCTGAGCGGAGGCCGTGGCTCCTCTGGGATTGGGGCCTCTGCCTCTACCTTTGCCACGCTTTTGACCCCTTGAGTTGTAGTAAGTGGGGTTTCCAGATGTCTGGTTTGAGTTGAAATTACCCGTGCTGTAATTATTCTGTCCAACACAGGATTGCCCTCGAAAGGACCGCCGAGAGTTGTTACCCCTCTTTGTGGAGGGTTTCTGTGTAATTTGGTGCAGGGATTTTAACGTCTATTGCTCCTTCTTGGCTGTCTCTAACGCCTCATCTACTGCTTTCCCGAAGAGGTTAGTCTCCTCAATGGGCTTGTTAATGAGAGAGGCCTGAGTCTCAGGCCTAAATCCTGATGTACGCAGCCAAGCATGCCTCTTGAGAAGGGTACCTTGTGCAAGAGACCTCCCTGCAGCTTCCGCCGTGTCCAGTGTGCTCTTTACCACATTTTGGTTCACCAGTCTTCCCTCCATAACAATGGAGAGAAGCTTAGACTTGGCGGGTTCGGGAACCTCTTGGAGGCCTTCCTGGAGCAAATTCCATTGGGCATCAGCATAGCTTGCTAATGGAGTGGTATTATTAGCAACTCGTATGGTGTATGCAGCTGCTGACGTGACACGTTTGCCCAGGGCATACAGCCTTTTAGACTCCTTGGCCGGTGGTGATTCTCCCGTGGCAAGGGGTACCCCTGCCCTCTTACGAGTGGTAGTCACCACCAGTGAATCTGGGATGGCGTGCCCTCTGATGTATAGAGGGTCGGAGGGAGAAGGGTGGAATAATTTTTTGACCCTAGGGTTCACCGCCCGTGTCAAAGCGGGTGAAACCAAAGAGGGAGCTACCCGTCTCTTAATCGAGTTAAGGAGAGGAATGGATTGACTTGCTGGAGGTTTTTCTTTAATAATATCCTCCACAAAATCCTGCTCAGGTACTGCCTCTTGTGTGGCAATCTTGAAGTATTCTGCTGCCTTTTTCAACATGGCGTTGAAAGCCATTTGGTCATCCACAGGGGA
Organism: Ambystoma mexicanum; assembly: GCF_040938575.1. Classification (NCBI taxonomy): domain Eukaryota; kingdom Metazoa; phylum Chordata; class Amphibia; order Caudata; family Ambystomatidae; genus Ambystoma; species Ambystoma mexicanum. The sequence goes on from NC_090936.1 coordinate 1,044,724,546, forward strand.
GGCCTGGCGAACTGGGGTGGACGGAGGAGAGTCTAGGCACAAAATATCAGATTCCTGATTTTACTGTGTCCATGAATTCTGACCTTCCTGCTGGGTTTCCTCCCAGTTGTCCGTAGTATCTTGTTGATCCTCCTCATAATTTTCCAGAAAAGAGGCTTTTTCTTCTTCATTGTATATATTTCTATAAGTGTCCATGTGGACAACGTCTTCCTGATGGAAAAACTGAGACTGATCTTGTTGCTGGAGATTAGGGTCTACCCAAGTCCTTTTCGGTGGAGGATGATCAGAGGAAATGATAATCTGCTCCAGCCAATCCATACACACCTCAAATTTTTCAGTATTCGATTTAGAGGAACCAAACGGGCCTACGCGAGGAGAAACGACGTTCTCCGCACTGCGGCATCGAAAGGAACCTCTCAGGGCATCGGAAAGGGGCTCTTGACTATCCTCGTAAGCTTTCTCGGAATCAGGAACTGAATCCGCAGAAAACCTTTCCACGGCCTGTCCCATATTCGTGGGCGGAACAGACATAAGGCCTAGCGCTGCAGTGATTCTTCCGATGCTGCTTTGGATAGTCGCCGAATCATCGTGAGACAAGGCCTCCGATGATTTATTGGCAGTTGTAACACCGTCCACGGCACTAGAAGGCCTAGCGGTCGGTTTACCGGGTAGAGGCCTAGTCGTAGTTTTCGGGCCTACTGAGGCCTTGGAAACCATTCAAGCGTCGGGTTCCCGCACTTCGATGCGTGTACGTTATGGAGTAGCGCCATTAATTTGCTTAGATTACCCAGTCGTCAAAAGCTGCTGCTGATGCGGTGAAGGCTTTGGATCTGAACGATCCGAAGGAACCGGCGAAGATTTCGGCGGCCCCGTTGGCGCTTTTGCTTTTTTTGGCAAAGGCATCGAAATTAGCATAGGGGTTGTGTGCTTAGTGGGATGTGTTTGTACGCCCCTGTCGCCGGGTGTGGTCCCTGTAGCAAGACCAGAGTCGAGCCTTAAAGGGTCGGGGACGGGTGTGGCGGACCTAGAAACGTCCGCCTCAAGGTCTAAAACATCTGCGTTGGACGTTTGGTCATCCGAAGTACCCCCGTCACTTTCAGCTGGTGTGGCGGTGGGGGCTCCACGCGTGACATGCCGTACGCGGCCCACCGCTTTACACTGCGCTCGTTAATGGTCTTAGGCCGAGGAGTTTGCACGCCGCACACCGCTTCTCGTCATGCTCTAGGGGGAGACAGTCGTTACACATCCCGTGTTCGTCTCTCCAAGGATAATTAACCCTACACTTAGGGCAGAACCTAAAAGGAGTCCTTTCCATAGCCAAAGGGAAGGATGACCAGACCAAAAGGGAAAAGAGGGGAAAGGAGGAAAGACATACTAAACAATATGGCCACCCCGACCCCACTCTCCCTACTGTATAGGTCGGCCAGAGGGCCCGACCACGTGGAAAATACGGCCGCCGGATCTAGGCGATGAAATCCACCGGCGTAGGCGGATCCCCCGTAGTCTTCGTCGAAGATGTTCTTTATGGGCGAAGTGACTTAACGGGGAATAAACCGACAATTCGGTAAAGATAAACAATGTCTCTTGTAAGAGCTCTGCTATAGGGCAACCAGTATCTGGCAGGAAAAAAACAATCTGAGGGACCTCGGCGCGTGAGGGAGTCTGGGTACACTACACGTCACGATAGGGATAGTGTTACAGACACGCCTATGCCGACGTCCCCTTTCAGTCCCCGGAAGACCAGATGCAATACTCTGCGGTTACCACTGGATGTCGGACCATATGCACAGCATGTGATTCTAAGCAGATTAACAAGCATCAGAAATTGTGTTTCAAAGCGTCCACAGAGTAACAGGGAGGGAACATGGGATTGAAAATGTAATACACTGGAGGATAAAGACAAACCTACCAGGCCTTGTGAGCATTCAGAGCGTGTGTAACGCTCACCTGATTCCCACGGAGGCGCTGGTCTTGGCAGGAAGGTGTCTGTGACTCGAAAAATGATGTGCAGGACTCGATTGGCTTCTGGGGCTGAGCCTCTTCGTACTGTGTGGCGAACTCGAAGAGTGAGATTTCTGCAGGTGAAAGAATATGGGGGTTAATGATCTGGGTTGTTGAGTGTCCCTCTCTCTCTCTTCCTAGCTTCTCCGTAGAGCCCCCGGATCAACGTGCTCACCTTAGATAGGTGAATGCTGGACTCTCCATCTGCGTCTGGTGCAGGGTGCCATTGCCAGTTCCTTCACTGGGTGAAACGTAGGCCTCTTGACATCAGAGGATCGCTACCGTCGTTAACTGCACGAGCGGTGAGTTTCCGGACACCTTTTTAGTCCTTACAGTCTTTAGGTGCGTGGGCACATTAATATAGAACAGGGCTCTGTATAATGCTTTTTTCTATTTGTTTTGCAGGGCTCTTGAGATAGAAGATGGTGTGAAGAGAGCCGAAGCTGGAGCCAGAGCCTTGGAATGAAGCGCTTGGAAATGCGTAAGTAAATGCAAGCGCTCTAACTGTCTCTTTTCCCTTGCAGCTGTGAGTTCGTGCTGAAGAGATGCTGGAAAACGCCGGAGTATTTGCAGGCGCCCTATTGTGGTGAGCGCGATGGGCGTAAGTAAATACCTGTCTAATGTCCCTTCTTTTGTCTTTCAGATGCAGGGTTGCAGCGTTGAAGACAGCCGGAATTCGCGGAGTGCCGGTAAGTAATAACTATGCTTTTGTCTTCACATGCAGAGGTGCAGCGTGAAAAAAAGGTCGCTGCCGATGGATCAGGTGAGGAAAGCGCTGCGTGTGAAGGTTGCCGTGCTAACCTGTTGTTTCTTGTCTTTGCAGGTGCTGCTGAAGACTGGATACAGGAATGGTAAGTATTGTTCTTGCAGGTTCAGGATCGGAAAGAAGAAAAGCTGGAACAGACTAGGTGAGCGTTCTGCTGCAGATGCAGAATAACGCGAAGCACGTTTCATCAATCGGGTGTGGTTTAAATAGCCTTGGAGTGATGAGGCGTCTTCTTCCACGGCCCCGCCTAGGTAAGAAAAGAGTTCCTGTTCCAGAAGAGTTCCAGTGATGAATCCAGGGAGTAGAGCTTGCCCCACCCAGGTAAGAAAGTAGTTCCGGCTCACAGAGGATTTCTATGTGGCTGGTAAGTAAGCAGCATGGTCTGCTGCAGGTAAGTCCACCCAAGCATCTTCATACATATTATTAGCCCGGCGCTTCCAGTGCCGGGACCAATGGCTTTGATGAGCCTGGTGCGACCAGCGCCAGGACAAGGTCCAAAAGGTCCCAGTGGGGACCGGCTGGTGCCTAGGATTTAGGTTAGGGGCCTGCTTCCAAGGACGTTGGGCTGGTCCTGGCTCCTTGGAAGCAGTGATCATGACAGTACCCCCCCCTCAAGGCCCCTCCCAAGCGTGTCTTCTCCGGGGGTTTGGCTTGTCTGTGTGATTCAGATGGAATTTCTTGACCAGACGAGGTGCGTGGACATGTTCTGAGGGTTCCCAAGACCTTACCTGGGGGCCGTATCCTTTCCAATCAACCAGATAATATAATTTAGATATGGAGATTTTGGAGTCTAGGATGTTCTTTACTTCGAATTCAAGTTCTCCATCTACTAAAACAGGTTCTGGGAGTTCGGTCAATCGGGTTTCTGGTTGTACTGGTTTTAGTAAGGAGACATGGAATACTGGATGTATTTTCATATGCGAAGGTAATTCCAATTTGACAGCCACCGGATTAACTATGGCAGAGATGAGATAGGGTCCAAGGTATCTCGGGATGAAGGTGCGGGGTCCTTTTAGAGGCAGGTGCTTAGTGGATAACCAGACCTGATCTCCTACTGCGTAGTGAGGGGCCTCTTTACGGTGTTGATCTGCTCCTTTCTTGAATTGAGCTTTAGCTCTTTGCAGATGGGCAGTGGCCTCCTTAAAAGCATGAGTGATCTCCGAGTGCAAGTGATCCACAGCAGGTGTTTCGAATTCTTGGGGAGGATCCAGGTTAGAGGTTCTAGGATGGTGTCCGTATAATAGGAAGAAGGGAGTCTTCCCGGTTCCAGAATGAGTCGAATTGTTATAAGCGTATTCAGCGATCCAAAGAATGTCCTTCCAAGGGTTTTCAGTTTGTTGGAGCATGCAACGTAGATATTGCTCTAGAGTTTGATTTGTCCTCTCGGTTTGTCCGTCATTTTGGGGATGGTGACTGGTTGAAAGTCTCACATCAATTTGGGCTAAACGACAGCAACTTCGCCAAAAGTGGGAGATGAATTGACTTCCCCTATCGGAGACCAAAACCGAGGGAAAACCGTGTAACCGAAAGATGTTTTCTAAGAATTCTCGGGCCAATACTGAAGCTGAAGGTAGGCCCTTGAGGGGAATGAAGTGAGCCATCTTGGAGAATAGATCCACGACTACTAAAATGGTATTATACCCTGAGCATGGAGGTAAGTCTGTGATGAAATCCATGGACAGGGTATGCCAGGACAGGGAGGGATGTCTAGTGGGTGTAAGAGGCCGGCTGGTTTCTCCTTCTGACTTTTATTCTGGGCACACACACCGCAGGAGATTACAAAGTCTCTAATATCCTTCTTCCATGATGGCCACCAGAAATGTCTTTTGACCTTTTCCAAGGTTTTGGTAATGCCAGGGTGACCCTCCATTAGTGAATCGTGATAACAGGAGATTACCTGTTTTTGTATTTTCTCACTGGGCAAGTACAATCGTCCTCGGAAATATGGTAGGTCTTGATCCACTGAGAATTCTTTTCCCTTTAATTGCCAGTCCAGTAATTCGGCCGGAGTTAGGAGTGATTTGACTGTAGTCTTGATGTCTTCAAAGGATTGAGCGCTGACCAAGCCCAAAATCCTTTGTTCTGGGATTATGGGTATTGGTTCTGGATTGGTCAAGTGTTCATCTATTCCCATCCGGGAGAGGGCATCTGCTTTTCCGTTTTTACTGCCTGGTCCATAAGTAATTATAAAGTCAAACTCAGCCAAAAACAGAGCCCAGCGAAGCTGCCTGGAAGACTGAGCTTTGGCCGTCTTCAGATATTGTAAATTGCGGTGATCAGTCATTACGGTGACTGTGTGTCTGGCTCCCAAAAGATAATGCCGCCAGGCTTTAAGGGCCGATCTGATAGCTAAAAGTTCCTTGTCTGTAATTGAATAGTTGATCTCGGGAGCCGAGAATTTGCGGGACCAAAAGGCTACAGGATGTAATTGGTGTGTGACCGGATCTCTTTGTGATAAAACTGCCCCCATAGCAAGGCTAGAAGCATCTGTTTCTACGATGTAGGTGAGTTCTGGGCGAGGATGTTTTAGAACAGGTGCAGAAATGAATTTAGCTTTTAAGTCCTGAAAAGCTTGTTCGCCTCGGTAGACCACTCAAAACGTTTGTTTTTCTTTAACAGAGCGGTGATGGGCTGGACTATCCGAGAGAATTCAGGAATGAATCTGCGGTAAAAGTTAGCGAAGCCTAACATGCTTTGAACTCCTTTTACAGAGGTTGGTGATGGCCACTTAATGATTGCATCGACTTTCTTTGAATCCATATGGACTCCGTCAGGTGACAATATGAATCCCAGGAACTCAACTTCAGTTGCGTTAAAAACGCATTTTTCGAGCTTAGCAAAAAGGTTATGTTGACGCAATCTCTCGAGAGCCTCTTTCACGTGTCTCTGGTGTTCCTCTTCAGATGATGAATAGACGAGGATGTCATCAATGTAGACAACACCACACACATCTATGAGTTCTCTAAGGACATCATTCATAAAATACTGGAAGGCGGCAGGAGCGTTGCAAAGTCCAAAGGGCATAACTTGGTATTCAAACAGCCCATACTTGGTGCGGAAGGCCGTCTTCCATTCATCGCCCTCTTTTATTCGTACCAAGTGGTAGGCTCCTCTGAGATCCAACTTTGTATATATACATGCGTCTTTGACATGGTCCAGGAGTTCAGGGATCAAAGGTAACGGGTATCTGTTTTTAACGGTGATTTGATTCAGGGCGCGGTAATCTATACAAGTCCTAAGGTCTCCTTCCTTTTTCGGAACGAAGAACAAAGCCGAGGAAGCTGGAGATTTTGAAGGACGGATAAACCCGTTAGCTAGGTATTGGTCCAGATATTGTCTGAGGTGAAGATTCTCTGGCTCGGTGAGGGCATAAATCCTACTGCAAGGAGGAGTTGTTCCGGGTATCAGATCTATTTGACAGTCATAAGACCTATGAGGAGGCAGGGTGTTAGCTTGGTCCTTCCGAAAGACGTCTTGGAATTCCGGGTATTCGGGAGGTAATTTGGGAACCTCAGAAGAGATTGCAGCCAGTGAAACATCAGGCCGAGGATAACAAGTGGTAAAACATTCTGGAAACTGAACCGTCTTTGCTCGCCAATCAATCTGAGGATTGTGCTTCTCTAACCAAGGAATTCCCAGAATGATCTGGAACTGAGGGGCCTTGATCACATCGAACACGATTTTCTCCCGGTGTCCATCTTGGCTCACTAACGTCACTTCGTGGGTGGCGTGCGTTACTGGTCCGGAGGCTATCTCCGTGCCATCCACTGTAGTAATGACGTCTTTTACTGCCTTAGGGACAAGAGGTAGATTCTATGACAAGACTGGAGGCGAGCATTATGCTTCAACTTCTTTAATTTACTACTCTTCAGCAGTTTCAACAAACTCAAAACCATAACAAAACACTGCAAACAGTCTGAACAGACTTTTTCCTCCTTGAACTACAATCCCCATAGTCTCTGTAGTCCATCATACTCCATGCTCAGCTATGACCATATCCTGTCCCTCAGCTCCTCCTCTTCTTTTACTGCTCTTCAAGCAGATAAGTGACTTTCTGTTTACCTCTTAGCTAATGTGGATTGGATTAGCATTAGCGTAGAATTTAGGTTATATGGGGGGTTTCAGGTGCCTCCACGACAGGTCTGCACTGTGTGTTTAGCGTTTAGTGACAGTAATTGCAGGGTTTTAATATGTTGTAAGACGGTTAGGCTGAACTTCGTTTCGCGTCAGGAAAGCCGCATTTACGCGACTTTGCAGAAGCGACCTAATTAGCTGCTTCGTAGCAGCATCGGGAGCTCCGGCGGCCACCAGCCCCGTGCCGCACTACTGGCACTCGAGGGGTGTCCCGCCGGGCTCTGGAGCTCCCCCGAGCCTCCCCCCACCCCAGCGGGGAGCGGACACGCTGCAGCGGGCCCCCTCCCTTGTGGAGGAGGAGCTGAGCGCCGAGCACTGCGAGCCCTCGCAGAGGGCCAGGAGGATTTCCCCCCACCCTTGGGGGGGCGGAGCTTGCAAATCGCTGAGCCGCGTCGCATTCACTACACGACGCGGCTGCAGCAGGGAGAGCTTGCACGATCGGTGCAATACGAGGCTCCGTGGGCTGAGAACCCTGACTTCCCCTCGCGGGCGGGAAGCGCCCAGCAAGCGTGGGCCTCCATAACCTCAGAAGAGGCAGCAGGAGCGGGAACTTCCCGAAATAATTAAAACAGTGCCAGCGAGATACCTACAGCTGGCTTATAGAACCTAAAGACTCCCAAGCCACCACAGGCATAATACATTAAAGGATAGTTCCGGGACTTTTTTTTTATTGTCCCTACGGTTCGGCCATGTGTTTTTAAGCATGAATCGGTAGATCGTAGAAAACTTTCCTATGGACCATACCCTACTTTTCGTCCATTAACGCACTCGAAATCAGCCGCCATTTTCTGATAATCCTCTCACTTGCCGCATCGCCCTGGCTCACCTGCTTTTGCGGCACTAAATCAAATCCCCCGCCCCTGAGCCTGACATCAGCAGACGCGCACCGCCCATTTCCCAACGCCAAAGCACGTTTCTTGTCAACAATCGCTGCGCCTCAGCTAATGATGTGTCGCCATGGAAATGGCAGGACGCCTCTTTCCTCAATAAGTATAAACACACCGTTTCACAACACACAGCAGCAGATTTTCGATTCCATTATTCTCTCTGTGTTACTTTGAGTATTCTGTGACTCGTTTCTGTGCTCTGGTCAGCTACCTTCGCCACTTCTAGGCCTTGTGAACACCTGTACCATCTCTGTAAATTATTTTACTTTCTTTACCACACAATGGCTACAATAATGCCGTATATGTACGAGCCCGAGTACACCGAGGAAGAACTACTGGAAAGGCAAGCACGCGAAAACGATGGGGATTCGGACGGCAGTTGGGAGGACCAGTCAACGGATGAAGAGCCTGGACCATGTCGCATGGACGGCGTCTCCACCTGGTGCACGTGCAATCGGTGCGAGCTACTGCCAACTGAGGAGGAGAACTGCTGCTGCCGTGAAAATTCCGGGTGCTTGGCCTACATTTCGGAAGGCGAGCCAAGTCCGCAATGCATCACCGAGCTGCCAGAGTTCAGGGAAGCCTGCCTCTCACGGACCGTGTTGAGGATGATGATGGTGCTTATGCACGAACTTCGCGGCACTGTTCGTCCGTGTAATCCGAGTAACGAGTAAGTATACTCTAGTTGTGATGTCAGTGATGCCACTACTATTTCATGGTCGTCTCCCACATATAAAATTACATCTACATATCATTCGAACGCATGTAAATTGGTTCCATATTGTGCATTTTCTAGATAGAATTTTTTTCAAAGCAGAATGACATTTTTTACCTGAATCGACAGTGATAAGAAAGTTTTGTCATTTTAATACAGTTTGCATCTTTCATTTTCACAGGTGGTACAGGCTGGTGGCCTATCGTTGCTTCACTTGGTGGCTTCACGGGAGGCTCGGACACCGCGTTCGGAGAGTAATACCTGCCTGTGCGGTACTTGCATTAGACAACATTTCCCAAGCGACAGTGGACAATACCGCGGATTTTCCCTGGATGTGCTGCAACCGGAACTTTACAATGTTTAATGTTTATTATTTATGTTCAATTGAAATTAAGATCTAAAATAAAACCCAACATATAATTTAACAATGGTTGTTTTCATTTTTTAAATGAATCTAGTGTGTCTCCATTGAATAGTCTTCCTGTGCCTTGTCTTGTCACACCACATGTCTCCGGCCAGCATCCTCCCTCACGCTGGCCGCCCACCTTCAATCCACATAACCTTTGCACCCATATATTCTCCTGGGAGGGTGAGGTATTTATAAAGTCACCCCCCTGCCTTCCATGTACTAGATCCTGCAGCCTGCCTCTTACATGCAGTTAGATGGCCTCTCCTTGGTGAGGCCCTGCGGCAAACGAGTCTTGTCTGCATGACCACCGCCCCAATCCACCCCCCCCGCCCTATCAAAGGCAGTTCGCACCGGGGTACTTGTGCTGGCAAGTGGAGCTGTCAGGGAGCGATAAAGGCCAAGAGGTGCCAAAGACCATGTACACTTCAAAGTGGTCTATAGAGCATGGGTTGTTGTTCCCATGTCTACCTCCAGACCCCGTGTCTCCTGCCAAGCATCCCCCCTCACGCTGGACGGCCCCCTGCAATCCACTTAAGTGTGTCTCCATTCACGAGTCTTCCTGTGTCTTGTCTGCACGACCAGCGCCCCAATCCACCCCCCCGCCCTATCAAAGGCAGTTCGCACCGGGGTACTTGTGCTGCCAAGTGGAGCTGTCAGGGAGCGATAAAGGCCAAGAGGTGCCAAAGACCATGTACACTTCAAAGTGGTCTATAGAGCATGGGTTGTTGTTCCCATGTCTACCTCCAGACCCCGTGTCTCCTGCCAAGCATCCCCCCTCACGCTGGACGGCCCCCTGCAATCCACATAAGTGTGTCTCCATTCACGAGTCTTCCTGTGTCTTGTCTGCACGACCAGAGCCCCAATCCACCCCCCGCCCTATCAAAGGCAGTTCGCACCGGGGTACTTGTGCTGCCAAGTGGAGCTGTCAGGGAGCGATAAAGGCCAAGAGGTGCCAAAGACCATGTACACTTCAAAGTGGTCTATAGAGCATGGGTTGTTGTTCCCATGTCTACCTCCAGACCCCGTGTCTCCTGCCAAGCATCCCCCCTCACGCTGGACGGTCCCCTGCAATCCGCATAATGCCACGACATATAGACGTCATTCATTCACAAACACACCCCTGTTTCGAATTCTTTATAACCCACTTCATATTTCTAATGAGCACTTCTTTGCGCTTTGCTAGTCAACCCGTGAAGGTGCTGGTTATCTGCTCTTCGTCTCTGTGAACTTCCGTGACCACTCCGAGGAAACTCCTCAGTTTGCAACCGGTGAACTGCTCCCTGTTGTACGACAAGAAAGTACTCTGATCCCTGCATCTAACTGTTTGTTCGTCAAGGTAAGGCCATGTACCATAATCATTTTGCGTCCAATTTCTTTTTGTTCAAGACAGTACATGCAAGGAACTAGTCACATGTTCTGAGTTTACATTGGTATTCATAGAGAATTGTTGATCTTTACTTTTCAGAACTTTCCACAATGCCTGCCTGTTCCATTGGCGGTTGCCCTTCGAAGACCCATAATAAATCTGAAGGTACTATAATGCATGTTTTCCCTAAGACAATAGATCAGATAAGAGAATGGGTCCGATATTGCGGATATCCACCGTCTGAGCTTGAAAGTAGAGTCCTAGAAGTCTTGCACTGGGGGACTGTCTCAGTATCCTACAGCCACCCCTTGATGTATAATACCCAGTTGCACTGTCCTAGCTATGAAATAATTTCCCGACCTAATATATAAAATGAATAATTTTAATAAAGATCTGATGGTGAGACTAATTTCATTTTTTATGTTTTTCAAACAGGTACATCATGCATTACTGCATGTGTCACGAGTACCAGACACCGGCGGACGGTTTTTTTAACCACCAGTTGCTTCTCCGCGTGAACAACGTTACCACCCTGACCATTTTATGGGACGATCGCCAAGTACAAGTATGCCCTTACGCGGTACTAACGGCTAGATGCAACATACAGACCGTTGTGGTGGCCTAGTGCCTCGTTGTTGGAACAGCCATGCGATTATCAGTGCGACCGAAGAGCTTATTTTATCGTAAACCAACACCCTGTGTACTGCACACGAACATCGCTTGCCTCAAGACGAACTATTTTGGATCGAGAGCAAAGAAAAATGCAAATCCCAGAATATTCTCTAAACATTTGATGTCGAATAAATGTACTTTGCCAAATGTACAATCTTGCCGTTTGCTTTTAAACCACAGTTTCATATTCCGAATTGTGGCGCTGTATTGTGAGATGATCTAAGACCCTGTGTACAGCAAAGGAACATCGCGTGCCTCAAAACTAACTTTTTGGAACGTGAGCAAATAAAAATGAAAATCGCTGAATATTCTCAAAACATTTGATGTCAAATAAATGTACTTTACCAAATTTACAATCTTGAAGTTTATTTTAAAAGTACAGTTTCATATTCCCGATTGTGGCGCGCTGTGTTGTGTGAGCTCATCTGTGTTGATTTCCGGGTTCTGTGTGGAGTCGCGTAGAAGACGCCTGGGCGCGTTTGCCTACGCAGCTCAGTCACATCACGGATAGAGGCGGGGAATATGAATGTTTTGATAAAGTCTGTTTCAGGGGCGGGGGATTTGATTTAGTGCCGCAAAAGCAGGTGAGCCAGGGCGATGCGGCAAGTGAGAGGATTATCAGAAAATGGCGGCTGATTTCGAGTGCGTTAATGGACGAAAAGTCGGGTATGGTCCATAGGAAAGTTTTCTACGATCTACCGATTTATGCTTAAAAACACATGGCCGAACCGTAGGGACAATAAAAAAAAAGTCCCGGAACTATCCTTTAAGAAGAGTCTGGTGCAGCCACATACAAAAAAAAAAAAAAAAAAAAAAAAAATTAAGAATAAGAGTAATATTTGGAGACTTGGAAAGGGTCTCGGAGGAGCATCTACCAGGAAGTGGGCAGCAAAAGACACCGGCACGCAGGTATTAAGGCACGCAGCACCCCTTATCATGTCTGAATTTGAGTGGAGTGAGGAGGAGCAGTCCCTAGACTTGGCTGCAAGTTTCAAGGAGGTGCTGGGGAATTCCCTGGTAGATGCGGTGGCTCAAGGGGTGAGACCCTTACAGGAGAGGCTAGAGACACTGGAAGCTATGCTTCATCAGCCTAAGGAAAGCACCAAGACGACTCGCAGCTTGCCCATGGAACCCTCTGGAGCAGGGTCTAAGGGGAGTATTCAGGCCCGCAAGAGGAAAGCCTCTGCAGACCCCCAGGGCCCAACGGATGGGGCAGAAGACAAGGCCCCGGAGGTCGCCGACGCTTTCGCGAAGCTTAAGAAAGCATATTTGCAGCGTCAGGCCGTGCCGGACCTCATGACCCCCTCTCCTGGGGAAGACAATGAAGGAGATGATGACCCAGGCTCGGAAGAAGAGCCAGAGGAAGAGGACTTGTCCCCTCAAGAGCCGGAGGAACCAGTCGAGGAGGAGTGGGCAAAGCCCAGCGGGGGAAAGAAAGCCCGCAAAGAGAAGCACCTCAATGAGGAGCAGGATGATATGTTTGATCCGGATGCCATCAGAAATCCGAGATCTTCCGACTGGCAGCCTTCTCCAAGAGTGGCTCAGTACATGACAGCAAGGCTCAGAAAAGCTTTGGACAAGGAAGTCCGCCAGCGACTTCGAGCGGAATGCCCCAGGCCAGATTTACTGGGGAAGGTGGCGGAAGCCCCCGAATTAGATCCAAAGATGCTCACCTTCGTCTCGAAAACCAATAAGGACCCCCGTAAAGGGATTGATAGGTCATGGAAGAGTTGCCAGGAGAAGGTCCTGGACTTAGCCGGTCCGCTCGCTAAGATCATGGACTTGGCTGAAAGAGCGAAGGACACAGGCGAGGAGGTGGATCCAGAGGCCCTAGCTGGATGGGCACAAAGGGCGGTTTGCCTCCTAGGTAACGCGAATTGCGCGATAGCCTCCGAGAGGAGAAGAGGATTGCTTCTGAAGATAGACTCGAAGCTCAGTGACCTGGCATCCTATGAAGCCGAGGAGATAGCACAAGGCCTCTTGTTTGGTGAGACTTTCGGAAAGGAGATGGGCCGATTTGTAGGCACATACGCGTCACTGGAGAAAGCGCAAGCATCCATCCGTAAGATCTTCCCGCAGAGAGTTTTTGCCGGGACCGGTCGTTACAGGGGTCGCTCGACCGGTCGCCAACAAGGAGGCAGAAGACCCCCGAATCACAGGGCCCAGTACTGGGAGAACAGGCAACAGGACACGTTCTTCCCGGCCAGAGGCCGCAATACCAGAGGGCGACGAGGAAGAGGCTTCGGACGAGGTCAGGGCTTCACACCAGGTAAGAGCGATAACCTACCCTCCAGTGGGAGGGAGAACAAAGATGTTCTGGGGAAGCTGGCGCGCTTTCCAGCGATGCCTGGATTTTGCAAACCATCAGAGGTCTGCAGCTAGAGTTCATCCAAGACCCAGTGCAGACAAGAGCCCGCAGCTAGCAAAAGAGGAGCAAGCGGCCCTCAATACCGAATTGGAGCTCTTAGTGAGGAAGGGAGCCATAGAAAGATGCCCCGGGGTCCCAAGTTTTCTCAGCAACATGTTTCTCGTTCACAGGAAGGAGAAAGTACGCCCAGTAATAAATTTGAAGGAACTGAACGGATGGATAGTTTACCATCATTTCAAGATGGAAGGAATCCATCAGCTCAGAGACTCCCTGAGAGAGGGAGACTGGCTGACCAGGTTGGATCTAAAGGATGCCTACCTTACGGTCCCAGTGCAGGAGCAGTTAAGGAGATTCCTGGCCTTTCGCTGGAAGGGACAATTTTGGCAATTCAGGACTATGCCATTCGGGCTTGCGTCAGCGCCTTGGGCGTTCACGAAATTGATGAAACCAGTAGCCGCAGCCATCCGAGAAAAGGGAATTCGGCTGATCATATACTTGGACGATCTATTGCTTCTAGCGGAAGATCAAAAGGCACTGGAATATCAGACGCAGTGGGTTCTAGACCTCTTACAGTCACTGGGGTTCCTAGTGAACACAGAGAAGTCGGATACGAAGCCGGCGCAGAGGCTGGACTTTCTCGGCTTCATCCTGGACACGAAGAAAGCCACCCTGGAACTTCCGGCAATGAAGATCCGAGATATCAAGAGAGAGATCAGAGCATGCCTAGGGAAGAGAGTTCTATCTCTGGGGGTCCTAGCGAGGATTGTGGGCCTCCTGGCAGCCTCCATACAAGCTATTTTTCCAGGTCCCTTACACTATCGAGCTTTACAAAGATTGAAGATCAGACACCTGCAACAGGGGTTGAGATATCATCAATCGATACCACTAGATCAGGAATCGGTCACGGAACTGGAATGGTGGTTGCAGAATATGGATGCCTGGAATGGGCGTGCCATATTCGGGGACCGGCCGGACCTCGTGATAGAGTCAGACGCCAGCCGTATAGGATGGGGAGCGCGATGCGGAGAGATGCAAACTGGAGGGAGATGGAGCGCAGAGGAGCTGAACCTGCACATAAACTGCTTAGAGCTCCTAGCAGGCTCCTTCGCGATAAAGACATTCACGAGAGACAGAGTGAAGTCTTGCGTCCTATTGAAGATGGACAACATATCAGCAGTGCGTTACATAAACCACTTAGGAGGGACGAAGTCCAAGTTGCTAGCCGAGCTAGCGAAGGATTTCTGGCATTATTGCCTGAGGACGGGGACATCAGTGACAGCGGAGTACTTACCCGGAGCACTGAATGTGATAGCAGATTGGAACTCCCGGTACCTCACAGACTCCAGCGATTGGAAGCTAGATCCATCAGTGTTTCAGATGCTGGTTCAGAAATGGGGCCCATTACACACGGATCTATTTGCGTCTCGACTCAACGCCCAGTTATCCAGCTACTTCAGCTGGAGACTAGACCCAGACGCGAGAGGTACGGACGCATTCTTGCAAGACTGGGCAGGCGGCACTCATTACGCCTTCCCTCCGTTCATGATGCTGAGCAGAGTGCTGGCGAAGTGTCGGAGGGAGAGAGCAGAGCTAGTGCTAATAGCACCGTTGTGGAAAGCCCAGGTGTGGTTCCCGACGCTGATAGAGCGGTTAGTAGATCTGCCAAGGATCCTCCCGGAAGGGGAACAATTGCTCACGGACCCAGCTGGGCAGTGTCATCCTCTGAGAGTGAAGAAGACACTCCCGCTCATCGCGTGCAGGATATCAGGAGACGATGGGAACTGCCAGGCATTTCGATGCAAGCAGCAGAACTTATTGCCGAATCCTGGGCTCCATCGACTCGGAGGAGCTACGACGCGGCTTGGTCCAGGTGGACGAGTTGGTGTAGCGGGAGAGGTTTTCATCCCATTTCTGCACCTGTAGTGGCCATATTGAATTTTCTAGCACAACTGCTGCAAGATGGGAAAGCTTTCCGCACTATTGGAGTGTACAGATCAGCGATTTCCGCGGGTCACGTGCCGATTGAAGGTGCGCCAGCGGGTGAACATCCAGCAGTCTGTAGGCTCATTCGAGGAGCTAAGTTTAAAGCGCCACCGGTTCCCACATATACAGTGCTATGGGACGTTACGAGAGTTTTGAAATTATTAGAGAGCTGGCCGGTGAATAGATTCTTGTCTCTCAAGCAGTTGTCAGGCAAATTGGCGATGCTGTTATGTCTCATATCCTGTAAGAGAGTTTCAGATGTTAGAGCGCTAGAGCACTTAATAGAAGGACGTTCGGACCAGAAGGTGTGACCTTCGTAGTGGTGCAAAGGACGAAATCAAGTACATCCACAGCGCACTATCCCTATTTTCCCAATAATGTCAAATGGTGCGTAGCTAGTTGCATCAAGGAATACGAGGCCAGGACGGCAGACAATAGAGCGGGGAGTACAAGTCAGTTGTTGATAGCGCGTAGGAAGCCCTTTCAGGCGGTAAAGACAGCTACCATAGCGAGATGGGTCAGAGAAGTAATGCTAGCAGCAGGGATTGATTTGCAGCAATTCGGTGCACATTCAGTGAGGGGGGCCATGGCGTCCAAAGCATATAGGACAGGGGTTCCCTTGCAAGATATTATGGCAGCAGCAGACTGGGCGAATGATCGCACATTCAGAGAATTTTATTTTAAACCAACGGAGAGTATGGCGAGTGCAGTATTGGGACAGCTTTGAACAAGCATAATGCTCGCCTCCAGTCTTGTCATAGAATAAAGATTACCCCTGCTAGCTGCGCAGGGAGTATTAATTCTATTAAAGACTAGGAGGCAAGCATTAAATTCCCACCCGAGAAATGTATTTTGCATATTATTGAATGATCGTATGTGATAATAATATGAGGCTTGCAGCAATACATGGACACCTCCCTGATTTTCTGCTTTCTATTATTTCTAGGAGAGGAGCAGAAGAACAATTGAAGTGAGAGACTAGTAGAAGTCGTTGCCTGAGTCGAGGGAGTGCGGCATTCGTTTGGAGTGGTTCAAGTTATTGCCTGTTGCAGGACTAAGGTGGAGTTTTCACTGTGACTTTCAGAGCGAGTAAAAGAGAGGAGGAGCTCAGGGACAGGATATGGTCATAGCTGATCATGGAGTATGATGGACTACAGAGACTATGGGGATTGTAGTTCAAGGAGGAAAAAGTCTGTTCAGACTGTTTGCAGTGTTTTGTTATGGTTTTGAGTTTGTTGAAACTGCTGAAGAGTAGTAAATTAAAGAAGTTGAAGCATAATGCTCGCCTCCTAGTCTTTAATAGAATTAATACTCCCTGCGCAGCTAGCAGGGGTAATCTTTATTCATCCTTGATACCATTTCACGGTCCACATAATTACCGATTGCTCCGCTGTCGATGTAAGCTTCAATTGCATGCAAACGATCCGGACGTTCGGGGCTAATGAGGACCATAGGCACCACGAAATGCGAGGTCACGGGACAGATTTTAACGCTCGGCAAGAGGACCTCTACACTTGTCGGGCTAGGTCGTTTCCCTGCTCAGAATTTGTGGTACAGGTATCTGCGGCTCCTACAGCCTTCTTAGCTGGTTTCACTGGACAGTCTCGAAGAAAGTGCCCCGAGTTTCCACAATAGAGGCATAATTGCAGCTGTCTTCTTCTTTCCCGCTCTTTTTGGGTTAAAGGTCCTTTCATGCCCCCTATTTGCATGGGTTCCACGGTGTCAGCTCCCCTAGTAGAGGTCTGTGGTTTAGAAAACACTTGGGTATCAAATTTGGAACGATCAGCCTTCCTGTTCTGTAATCTGTGGTCCAATTGGACAACTAAGTCAATATAGTCTGAGCATTCTTGTGGAGGATTCACAACTTGAGCTAACACATCCTTGAGCTCTCCACGCAGGCCTCTGTAGAAAAGCGTTATTCTTTTATCCTCAGGCCATTGAGTTTCCACTATAAGTCTGTTGAATGAGGCAATATAAGTCAAGAGGTCTTGATTACCCTGTCGTAACGAAAGGAGTTCATTGTCCAAGGCCTGCCCTTGTGCATGTCTTGCGAACAGTTTCTCCATGCTGGACTGGAAGGCCTGAAAATCATGAAGAACCTGATCATCCTGAGTGACTAAAGGGATCGACCAATCCGCGGCACTGCCACTGAGATAAGAAAGCACGAAAGCCATCTTGGTCTGATCTGTTGGGAAGGCAGCTGGTCGACATAAGAAGTATAGGCGGCACTGGTTAATGAACACTGCAAATTTCTTTGGGTCACCAGAAAAGCGTTCGGGCGGAGCCAAGGGCACATTACCGGGTAGATTGATTTGCACTGGATTTAAGGAGGATGCTGAAGGAAAACTTCCTCCTGGAGCGGGCAAAGGTGTCTGTCCTGCCTGCGTTTGTAGCAATTGCCTAGCGAGGTCCTCTGTTCGCTCCTTGGAAATTATCAGCTCTCTTCTTAGAGAGTTTGTTTCCTGACTAGCTGCATGTACTTCTGCTCTTAGTTCCCCAAGCAACTGGGCCAATTGATCAGTGTCCGAGGTTTCCATTGCGCCTGGGTAGGAGTTTTGTGGTGGGCTTCGCGTTCTGTAACGCTCACCTGATTCCCACGGAGGCGCTGGTCTTGGCAGGAAGGTGTCTGTGACTCGAAAAGTGATGTGCAGGACTCGATTGGCTTCTGGGGCTGAGCCTCTTCGCACTGTGTGGCGAACTCGAAGAGTGAGATTTCTGCAGGTGAAAGAATATGGGGGTTAATGATCTGGGTTGTTGAGTGTCCCTCTCTCTCTCTTCCTAGCTTCTCCGTAGAGCCCCCGGATCAACGTGCTCACCTTAGATAGGTGAATGCTGGACTCTCCATCTGCGTCTGGTGCAGGGTGCCGTTCCAGTTCCTTCACTGGGTGAAACGTAGGCCTCTTGACATCAGAGGATCGCTACCGTCGTTAACTGCACGAGCGGTGAGTTTCCGGACACCTTTTTAGTCCTTACAGTCTTTAGGTGCGTGGGCACATTAATATAGAACAGGGCTCTGTATAATGCTTTTTTCTATTTGTTTTGCAGGGCTCTTGAGATAGAAGATGGTGTGAAGAGAGCCGAAGCTGGAGCCAGAGCCTTGGAATGAAGCGCTTGGAAATGCGTAAGTAAATGCAAGCGCTCTAACTGTCTCTTTTCCCTTGCAGCTGTGAGTTCGTGCTGAAGAGATGCTGGAAAACGCCGGAGTATTTGCAGGCGCCCTATTGTGGTGAGCGCGATGGGCGTAAGTAAATACCTGTCTAATGTCTCTTCTTTTGTCTTTCAGATGCAGGGTTGCAGCGTTGAAGACAGCCGGAATTCGCGGAGTGCCGGTAAGTAATAACTTTGCTTTTGTCTTCACAGGCGGAGGTGCAGCGTGAAGAAATGATCGCTGCCGATGGCTCAGGTGAGGAAAGCGCTGCGTGTGAAGGTTGCCGTGCTAACCTGTTGTTTCTTGTCTTTGCAGGTGCTGCTGAAGACTGGATACAGGAATGGTAAGTATTGTTCTTGCAGGTTCAGGATCGGAAAGAAGAAAAGCTGGAACAGACTCGGTGAGCGTTCTGCTGCAGATGCAGAATAACGCGAAGCACGTTTCATCAATCGGGTGTGGTTTAAATAGCCTTGGAGTGATGAGGCGTCTTCTTCCACGGCCCCGCCTAGGTAAGAAAAGAGTTCCTGTTCCAGAAGAGTTCCAGTGTTGTATCCAGGGAGTGGAGCTTGCCCCACCCAGGTAAGAAAGTAGTTCCGGCTCACAGAGGATTTCTATGTGGCTGGTAAGTAAGCAGCATGGTCTGCTGCAGGTAAGTCCACCCAAGCATCTTCATACATATTATGAGCCCGGCGCTTCCAGTGCCGGGACCGATGGCTTTGATGAGCCTGGTGCCACCGGCACCAGGACAAGGTCCAAAAGGTCCCAGTGGGGACCGGCTGGTGCCTAGGATTTAGGTTAGGGGCCTGCTTCCAAGGACGTTGGGCTGGTCCTGGCTCCTTGGAAGCAGTGATCATGACAGTACCCCCCCTCAAGGCCCCTCCCAAGCGTGTCTTCTCCGGGGGTTTTGGCTTGTCTGTGTGATTCAGATGGAATTTCTTGACCGGACGAGGTGCGTGGACATGTTCTGAGGGTTCCCAAGACCTTACCTGGGGGCCGTATCCTTTCCAATCAACCAGATAATATAATTTAGATTTGGAGATTTTGGAGTCTAGGATGTTCTTTACTTCGAATTCAAGTTCTCCATCTACTAAAACAGGTTCTGGGAGTTCGGTCAGTCGGGTTTCTGGTTGTACTGGTTTTAGTAAGGAGACATGGAATACTGGATGTATTTTCATATGCAAAGGTAATTCCAATTTGACAGCCACCGGATTAACTATGGCAGAGATGAGATAGGGTCCAAGGTATCTCGGGATGAAGGTGCGGGGTCCTTTTAGAGGCAGGTGCTTAGTGGATAACCAGACCTGATCTCCTACTGCGTAGTGAGGGGCCTCTTTACGGTGTTGATCTGCTCCTTTCTTGAATTGAGCTTTAGCTCTTTGCAGATGGGCAGTGGCCTCCTTAAAAGCACGAGTGATCTCCGAGTGCAAATGATCCACAGCAGGTGTTTCGAATTCTTGGGGAGGATCCAGGTTAGAGGTTCTAGGATGGTGTCCGTATAATAGGAAGAAGGGAGTCTTCCCGGTTCCAGAATGAGTCGAATTGTTATAAGCGTATTCAGCGATCCAAAGAATGTCCTTCCAAGGGTTTTCAGTTTGTTGGAGCATGCAACGTAGATATTGCTCTAGAGTTTGATTTGTCCTCTCGGTTTGTCCGTCAGTTTGGGGATGGTGACTGGTTGAAAGTCTCACATGAATTTGGGCTAAACGACAGCAACTTCGCCAAAAGTGGGAGATGAATTGACTTCCCCTATCGGAGACCAAAACCGAGGGAAAACCGTGTAACCCAACGATGTTTTCTAAGAATTCTCGGGCCAATACTGAAGCTGAAGGTAGGCCCTTGAGGGGAATGAAGTGAGCCATCTTGGAGAATAGATCCACGACTACTAAAATGGTATTATACCCTGAGCATGGAGGTAAGTCCGTGATGAAAGCCATGGACAGGGTATGCCATGGACAGGGAGGGATGTCTAGTGGGTGTAAGAGGCCGGCTGGTTTCTCCTTCTGACTTTTATTCTGGGCACACACACCGCAGGAGATTACAAAGTCTCTAATATCCTTCTTCCATGATGGCCACCAGAAATGTCTTTTGACCTTTTCCAAGGTTTTGGTAATGCCAGGGTGACCCTCCATTAGTGAATCGTGATAACAGGAGATGACCTGTTTTTGTATTTTCTCACTGGGCAAGTACAATCGTCCTCGGAAATATGGTAGGTCTTGATCCACTGAGAATTCTTTTCCCTTTAATTGCCAGTCCAGTAATTCGGCCGGAGTTAGGAGTGATTTGACTGTAGTCTTGATGTCTTCAAAGGATTGAGCGCTGACCAAGCCCAAAATCCTTTGTTCTGGGATTATGGGTATTGGTTCTGGATTGGTCAAGTGTTCATCTATTCCCATCCGGGAGAGGGCATCTGCTTTTCCATTTTTACTGCCTGGTCGATAAGTAATTATAAAGTCAAACTCAGCCAAAAACAGAGCCCAGCGAAGCTGCCTGGAAGACTGAGCTTTGGCCGTCTTCAGATATTGTAAGTTGCAGTGATCAGTCATTACGGTGACTGTGTGTCTGGCTCCCAAAAGATAATGCCGCCAGGCTTTAAAGGCCGATCTGATAGCTAAAAGTTCCTTGTCTGTAATTGAATAGTTGATCTCGGGAGCCGAGAATTTGCGGGACCAAAAGGCTACAGGATGTAATTGGTGTGTGACCGGATCTCTTTGTGATAAAACTGCCCCCATAGCAAGGCTAGAAGCATCTGTTTCTACGATGTAGGGGAGTTCTGGGCGAGGATGTTTTAGAACAGGTGCAGAAATGAATTTAGCTTTTAAGTCCTGAAAAGCTTGTTCCGCCTCGGTAGACCACTCAAAATGTTTGTTTTTCTTTAACAGAGCGGTGATGGGCTGGACTATTCGAGAGAATTCAGGAATTAATCTGTGGTAAAAGTTAGCGAAACCTAACATGCTTTGAACTCCTTTTACAGAGGTTGGTGAAGGCCACTTGATGATCGCATCGACTTTCTTTGAATCCATATGGACTCCGTTAGGTGACAATATGAATCCCAGGAACTCAACTTCAGTTACGTTGAAAACGCATTTTTCAAGCTTAGCAAAAAGGTTATGTTGACGTAATCTCTCGAGGACCTCTTTAACGTGTTTCTGATGTTCCTCTTCAGATGATGAATAGACGAGGATGTCATCAATGTAGACAACAACACACACATCTATTTGTTCTCTAAGGACATCATTCATAAAATACTGGAAGGCGGCAGGAGCGTTGCAAAGTCCAAAGGGCATAACTTGGTATTCAAACAGCCCATACTTGGTGCGGAAGGTCGTCTTCCATTCATCGCCCTCTTTTATTCGTACCAAGTGGTAGGCTCCTCTGAGATCCATCTTTGTATATATACATGCGTCTTTGACTTGGTCCAAGAGTTCAGGGATCAAAGGTAACGGGTATCTGTTTTTAACGGTGATTTGATTCAGGGCGCGGTAATCTATACAAGTCCTAAGGTCTCCTTCCTTTTTCGGAACGAAGAACAAAGCCGAGGAAGCTGGAGATTTTGAAGGACGGATAAACCCGTTAGCTAGGTATTGGTCCAGATATTGTCTGAGGTGAAGATTCTCTGGCTCGGTGAGGGCATAAATCCTACTGCAAGGAGGAGTTGTTCCGGGTATCAGATCTATTTGACAGTCGTAAAACCTATGAGGAGGCAGGGTGTTAGCTTGGTCCTTCCGAAAGACGTCTTGGAATTCCTGGTATTCGGGAGGTAATTTGGGAACCTCAGAAGAGATTGCAGCCAGTGAAACATCAGGCCGAGGATAACAAGTGGTAAAACATTCTGGAAACTGAACCGTCTTTGCTCGCCAATCGATCTGAGGATTGTGCTTCTCTAACCAAGGAATTCCCAGAATGATCTGGAACTGAGGGGCCTTGATCACATCGAACACGATTTTCTCCCGGTGTCCATCTTGGCTCACTAACGTCACTTCGTGGGTGGCGTGCGTTACTGGTCCGGAGGCTATCTCCGTGCCATCCACTATAGTAATGACGTCTTTTACTGCCTTAGGGACAAGAGGTAGATTCTATGACAAGACTGGAGGCGAGCATTATGCTTCAACTTCTTTAATTTACTACTCTTCAGCAGTTTCAACAAACTCAAAACCATAACAAAACACTGCAAACAGTCTGAACAGACTCTTTCCTCCTTGAACTACAATCCCCATAGTCTCTGTAGTCCATCATACTCCATGCTCAGCTATGACCATATCCTGTCCCTGAGCTCCTCCTCTTCTTTTACTGCTCTTCAAGCAGATAAGTGACTTTCTGTTTACCTCTTAGCTAATGTGGATTGGATTAGCATTAGCGTAGAATTTAGGTTATATGGGGGGTTTCAGGTGCCTCCACGACAAGTCTGCACTGTGTGTTTAGCGTTTAGTGACAGTAATTGCAGGGTTTTAATATGTTGTAAGACGGTTAGGCTGAACTTCGTTTCGCGTCAGGAAAGCCGCATTTACGCGACTTTGCAGAAGCGACCTAATTAGCTGCTTCGTAGCAGCATCGGGAGCTCCGGCGGCCACCAGCCCCGTGCCGCACTACTGGCACTCGAGGGGTGTCCCGCCGGGCTCTTGAGCTCCCCCGAGTCTCCCCCCACCCCAGCGGGGAGCGGACACGCTGCAGCGGGCCCCCTCCCTTGTGGAGGAGGAGCTGAGCGCCGAGCACTGCGAGCCCTCGCAGAGGGCCAGGAGGATTTCCCCCCACCCTTGGGGGGGGCGGAGCTTGCAAATCGCTGAGCCGCGTCGCATTCACTACGCGACGCGGCTGCAGCAGGGAGAGCTCGCACGATCGGTGCAATACGAGGCTCCGTGGGCTGAGAACCCTGACTTACCCTCGCGCGCGGGAAGCGCCCAGCAAGCGTGGGCCTCCATAACCTCAGAACAGGCAGCAGGAGCGGGAATTTCCCGAAATAATTAAAACAGTGCCAGCGAGATACCTACAGCTGGTTTATAGAACCTAAAGACTCCCAAGCCACCACAGGCATAATACATTAAGAAGAGTCCGGTGCAGCCACATACAAAAAAAAAAAAATTAAAAAAAAATTAAGAATAAGAGTAATATTTGAAGACTTGGAAAGGGTCTCGGAGGAGCATCTACCAGGAAGTGGGCAGCAAAGGACACCGGCACGCAGGTATTAAGGCACGCAGCACCCCTTATCATGTCTGAATTTGAGTGGAGTGAGGAGGAGCAGTCCCTAGACTTGGCTGCAAGTTTCAAGGAGGTGCTGGGGAATTCCCTGGTAGATGCGGTGGCTCAAGGGGTGAGACCCTTACAGGAGAGGCTAGAGACACTGGAAGCTATGCTTCATCAGCCTAAGGAAAGCACCAAGACGACTCGCAGCTTGCCCATGGAACCCTCTGGAGCAGGGTCTAAGGGGAGTATTCAGGCCCGCAAGAGGAAAGCCTCTGCAGACCCCCAGGGCCCAACGGATGGGGCAGAAGACAAGGCCCCGAGGGTCGCCGACGCTTTCGCGAAGCTTAAGAAAGCATATTTGCAGCGTCAGGCCGTGCCGGACCTCATGACCCCAACTCCTGGGGAAGAAAATGAAGGAGATGATGACCCAGGCTCGGAAGAAGAGCCAGAGGAAGAGGACTTGTCCCCTCAAGAGCCGGAGGAACCAGTCGAGGAGGAGTGGGCAAAGCCCAGCGGGGGAAAGAAAGCCCGCAAAGAGAAGCACCTCAATGAGGAGCAGGATGATATGTTCGATCCGGATGCCATCAGAAATCCGAGATCTTCCGACTGGCAGCCTTCCCCAAGAGTGGCTCAGTACATGACAGCAAGGCTCAGAAAAGCTTTGGACAAGGAAGTCCGCCAGCGACTTCGAGCGGAATGCCCCAGGCCAGATTTACCGGGGAAGGTGGCGGAAGCCCCCGAATTAGATCCAAAGATGCTCACCTTCGTCTCGAAAACCAATAAGGACCCCCGTAAAGGGATTGATAGGTCATGGAAGAGTTGCCAGGAGAAGGTCCTGGACTTAGCCGGTCCGCTCGCTAAGATCATGGACCTGGCTGAAAGAGCGAAGGACACAGGCGAGGAGGTTGATCCAGAGGCCCTAGCTGGATGGGCACAAAGGGCGGTTTGCCTCCTAGGTAACGCGAATTGCGCGATAGCCTCCGAGAGGAGAAGAGGATTGCTTCTGAAGATAGACTCGAAGCTCAGTGACCTGGCATCCTATGAAGCCGGGAAGACAGCACAAGGCCTCTTGTTTGGTGAGACTTTCGGAAAGGAGATGGGCCGATTTGTAGGCACATACGCGTCACTGGAGAAAGCGCAAGCATCCATCCGTAAGATCTTCCCGCAGAGAGTTTTTGCCGGGACCGGTCATTACAGGGGTCGCTCGACCGGTCGCCAACAAGGAGGCAGAAGACCCCCGAATCACAGGGCCCAGTACTGGGAGAACAGGCAACAGGACACGTTCTTCCCGGCCAGAGGCCGCAATACCAGAGGGCGACGAGGAAGAGGCTTCGGACGAGGTCAGGGGTTCACACCAGGTAAGAGCGATAACCTACCCTCCAGTGGGAGGGAGAACAAAGATGTTCTGGGGAAGCTGGCGCACGCTTTCCAGCGATGCCTGGATTTTGCAAACCGTCAGAGGTCTGCAGCTAGAGTTCATCCAAGACCCAGTGCAGACAAGAGCACCCCAACGCCCGCAGCTAGCAAAAGAGGAGCAAGCGGCCCTCAATACCGAATTGGAGCTCTTAGTGAGGAAGGGAGCCATAGAAAGATGCCCCGGGGTCCCAAGTTTTCTCAGCAACATGTTTCTCGTTCACAGGAAGGAGAAAGTACGCCCAGTAATAAATTTGAAGGAACTGAACGGATGGATAGTTTACCATCATTTCAAGATGGAAGGAATCCATCAGCTCAGAGACTCCCTGAGAGAGGGAGACTGGCTGACCAGGTTGGATCTAAAGGATGCCTACCTTACGGTCCCAGTACAGGAGCAGTTCAGGAGATTCCTGGCCTTTCGCTGGAAGGGACAATTTTGGCAATTCAGGACTATGCCATTCGGGCTTGCGTCAGCGCCTTGGGCGTTCACGAAATTGATGAAACCAGTAGCCGCAGCCATCCGAGAAAAGGGAATTCGGCTGATCATATACTTGGACGATCTATTGCTTTTAGCGGAAGATCAAAAGGCACTGGAATATCAGACGCAGTGGGTTCTAGACCTCTTACAGTCACTGGGGTTCCTAGTGAACACAGAGAAGTCGGATACGAAGCCGGCGCAGAGGCTGGACTTTCTCGGCTTCCTCCTGGACACGAAGAAAGCCACCCTGGAACTTCCGGCAAGGAAGATCCGAGATATCAAGAGAGAGATCAGAGCATGCCTAGGGAAGAGAGTTATATCTCTGAGGGTCCTAGCGAGGATTGTGGGCCTCCTGGCAGCCTCCATACAAGCTATTTTTCCAGGTCCCTTACACTATCGAGCTTTACAAAGATTGAAGATCAGACACCTGCAACAGGGGTTGAGATATCATCAATCGATACCACTAGATCAGGAATCGGTCACGGAACTGGAATGGTGGTTGCAGAATATGGACGCCTGGAATGGGCGTGCCATATTCGGGGACCGGCCGGAACTCTCGTGATAGAGTCAGACGCCAGCCGTATAGGATGGGGAGCGCGATGCGGAGAGTTGCAAACTGGAGGGAGATGGAGCGCAGAGGAGCTGAACCTGCACATAAACTGCTTAGAGCTCCTAGCAGGCTCCTTCGCAATAAAGACATTCACGAGAGACAGAGTGAAGTCTTGCGTCCTACTGAAGATGGACAACATATCAGCAGTGCGTTACATAAACCACTTAGGAGGGACGAAGTCCAAGTTGCTAGCCGAGCTAGCGAAGGATTTCTGGCATTATTGCCTGAGGACGGGGACATCAGTGACAGCGGAGTACTTACCCGGAGCACTGAATGTGATAGCAGATTGGAACTCCCGGTACCTCACAGACTCCAGCGATTGGAAGCTAGATCCATCAGTGTTTCAGATGCTGGTTCAGAAATGGGGCCCATTACACACGGATCTATTTGCGTCTCGACTCAACGCCCAGTTATCCAGCTACTTCAGCTGGAGACTAGACCCAGACGCGAGAGGTACGGACGCATTCTTGCAAGACTGGGCAGGCGGCACTCATTACGCCTTCCCTCCATTCATGATGCTGAGCAGAGTGCTGGCGAAGTGTCGGAGGGAGAGAGCAGAGCTAGTGCTAATAGCACCGTTGTGGAAAGCCCAGGTGTGGTTCCCGACGCTGATAGAGCGGTTAGTAGATCTGCCAAGGATCCTCCCGGAAGGGGAACAATTGCTCACGGACCCAGCTGGGCAGTGTCATCCTCTGAGAGTGAAGAAGACACTCCCGCTCATCGCGTGCAGGATATCAGGAGACGATGGGAACTGCCAGGCATTTCGATGCAAGCAGCAGAACTTATTGCCGAATCCTGGGCTCCATCGACTCGGAGGAGCTACGACGTGGCTTGGGCCAGGTGGACGAGTTGGTGTAGCGGGAGAGGTTTTCATCCCATTTCTGCACCTGTAGTGGCCATATTGAATTTTCTAGCACAACTGCTGCAAGATGGGAAAGCTTTCCGCACTATTGGAGTGTACAGATCAGCGATTTCCGCGGGTCACGTGCCGATTGAAGGTGCGCCAGCGGGTGAACATCCAGCAGTCTGTAGGCTCATTCGAGGAGCTAAGTTTAAAGCGCCACCGGTTCCCAGATATACAGTGCTATGGGACGTTACGAGAGTTTTGAAATTATTAGAGAGCTGGCCGGTGAATAGATTCTTGTCTCTCAAGCAGTTGTCAGGCAAATTGGCGATGCTGTTATGTCTCATATCCTGTAAGAGAGTGTCAGATGTTAGAGCGCTAGAGCACTTAATAGAAGGACGTTCGGACCAGAAGGTGTGACCTTCGTAGTGGTGCAGAGGACGAAATCAAGTACATCCACAGCGCACTATCCCTATTTTCCCAATAATGTCAAATGGTGCGTAGCTAGTTGCATCAAGGAATACGAGGCCAGGACGGCAGACAATAGAGCGGGGAGTACAAGTCAGTTGTTGATAGCGCGTAGGAAGCCCTTTCAGGCGGTAAAGACAGCTACCATAGCGAGATGGGTCAGAGAAGTAATGCTAGCAGCAGGGATTGATTTGCAGCAATTCGGTGCACATTCAGTGAGGGGGGCCATGGCGTCCAAAGCATATAGGACAGGGGTTCCCTTGCAAGATATTATGGCAGCAGCAGACTGGGCGAATGATCGCACATTCAGAGAATTTTATTTTAAACCAACGGAGAGTATGGCGAGTGCAGTATTGGGACAGCTTTGAACAAGCATAATGCTCGCCTCCAGTCTTGTCATAGAATAAAGATTACCCCTGCTAGCTGCGCAGGGAGTATTAATTCTATTAAAGACTAGGAGGCGAGCATTAAATTCCCACCCGAGAGATGTATTTTGCATATTATTGAATGATCGTATGTGATAATAATATGAGGCTTGCAGCAATACATGGACACCTCCCTGATTTTCTGCTTTCTATTATTTCTAGGAGAGGAGCAGAAGAACAATTGAAGTGAGAGACTAGTAGAAGTCGTTGCCTGAGTCGAGGGAGTGCGGCATTCGTTTGGAGTGGTTCAAGTTATTGCCTGTTGCAGGACTAAGGTGGAGTTTTCACTGTGACTTTCAGAGCGAGTAAAAGAGAGGAGGAGCTCAGGGACAGGATATGGTCATAGCTGAGCATGGAGTATGATGGACTTCAGAGACTATGGGGATTGTAGTTCAAGGAGGAAAAAGTCTGTTCAGACTGTTTGCAGTGTTTTGTTATGGTTTTGAGTTTGTTGAAACTGCTGAAGAGTAGTAAATTAAAGAAGTTGAAGCATAATGCTCGCCTCCTAGTCTTTAATAGAATTAATACTCCCTGCGCAGCTAGCAGGGGTAATCTTTATTCATCCTTGATACCATTTCACGGTCCACATAATTACTGATTGCTCCGCTGTCGATGTAAGCTTCAATTGCATGCAAACGATCCGGACGTTCGGGGCTAATGAGGACCATAGGCACCACGAAATGCGAGGTCACGGGACAGATTTTAACGCTCGGCAAGAGGACCTCTACACTTGTCGGGCTAGGTCGTTTCCCTGCTCAGAATTTGTGGTACAGGTATCTGCGGCTCCTACAGCCTTCTTAGCTGGTTTCACTGGACAGTCTCGAAGAAAGTGCCCCGAGTTTCCGCAATAGAGGCATAATTGCAGCTGTCTTCTTCTTTCCCGCTCTTTTTGGGTTAAAGGTCCTTTCATGCCCCTTATTTGCATGGGTTCCACGGTGTCAGCTCCCCTAGTAGAGGTCTGTGGTTTAGAAAACACTCGGGTATCAAATTTGGAACGATCAGCCTTCCTGTTCTGTAATCTGTGGTCCAATTGGACAACTAAGTCAATATAGTCTGAGCATTCTTGTGGAGGATTCACAACTTGAGCTAACACATCCTTGAGCTCTCCACGCAGGCCTCTGTAGAAAAGCGTTATTCTTTTATCCTCAGGCCATTGAGTTTCCACTATAAGTCTGTTGAATGAGGCAATATAAGTCAAGAGGTCTTGATTACCCTGTCGTAACGAAAGGAGTTCATTGTCCAAGGCCTGCCCTTGTGCATGTCTTGCGAACAGTTTCTCCATGCTGGACTGGAAGGCCTGAAAATCATGAAGAACCTGATCATCCTGAGTGACTAAAGGGATCGACCAATCCGCGGCACTGCCACTGAGATAAGAAAGCACGAAAGCCACCTTAGTCTGATCTGTTGGGAAGGCAGCTGGTCGACATAAGAAGTGTAGGCGGCACTGGTTAATGAACACTGCAAATTTCTTTGTGTCACCAGAAAAGCGTTCGGGCGGAGCCAAGGGCACATTACCGGGTAGATTGATTTGCACTGGATTTAAGGAGGATGCTGAAGGATAACTTCCTCCTGGAGCGGGCAAAGGTGTCTGTCCTGCCTGCGTTTGGAGCAATTGCCTAGCGAGGTCCTCTGTTCGCTCCTTGGAAATGATCAGCTCTCTTCTTAGAGAGTTTGTTTCCTGACGAGCTGCATGTACTTCTGCTCTTAGTTCCCCAAGCAACTGGGCCAATTGATCAGTGTCCGAGGTTTCCATTGCGCCTGGGTAGGAGTTTTGTGGTGGGCTTCGCGTTCTGTAACGCTCACCTGATTCCCACGGAGGCGCTGGTCTTGGCAGGAAGGTGTCTGTGACTCGAAAAGTGATGTGCAGGACTCGATTGGCTTCTGGGGCTGAGCCTCTTCGCACTGTGTGGCGAACTCGAAGAGTGAGATTTCTGCAGGTGAAAGAATATGGGGGTTAATGATCTGGGTTGTTGAGTGTCCCTCTCTCTTTCTCTCTCTTCCTAGCTTCTCCGTAGAGCCCCCGGATCAACGTGCTCACCTTAGATAGGTGAATGCTGGACTCTCCATCTGCGTCTGGTGCAGGGTGCCGTTGCCAGTTCCTTCACTGGGTGAAACGTAGGCCTCTTGACATCAGAGGATCGCTACCGTCGTTAACTGCACGAGCGGTGAGTTTCCGGACACCTTTTTAGTCCTTACAGTCTTTAGGTGCGTGGGCACATTAATATAGAACAGGGCACTGTATAATGCTTTTTTCTATTTGTTTTGCAGGGCTCTTGAGATAGAAGATGGTGTGAAGAGAGCCGAAGCTGGAGCCAGAGCCTTGGAATGAAGCGCTTGGAAATGCGTAAGTAAATGCAAGCGCTCTAACTGTCTCTTTTCCCTTGCAGCTGTGAGTTCGTGCTGAAGAGATGCTGGAAAACGCCGGAGTATTTGCAGGTGCCCTATTGTGGTGAGCGCGATGGGCGTAAGTAAATACCTGTCTAATGTCTCTTCTTTTTTCTTTCAGATGCAGGGTTGCAGCGTTGAAGACAGCCGGAATTCGTGGAGTGCCGGTAAGTAATAACTATGCTTTTGTCTTCACAGGCGGAGGTGCAGCGTGAAGAAATGGTCGCTGCCGATGGCTCAGGTGAGGAAAGCGCTGCGTGTGAAGGTTGCCGTGCTAACCTGTTGTTTCTTGTCTTTGCAGGTGCTGCTGAAGACTGGATACAGGAATGGTAAGTATTGTTCTTGCAGGTTCAGGATCGGAAAGAAGAAAAGCTGGAACAGACTCGGTGAGCGTTCTGCTGCAGATGCAGAATAACGCGAAGCACGTTTCATCAATCGGGTGTGGTTTAAATAGCCTTGGAGTGATGAGGCGTCTTCTTCCACGGCCCCGCCTAGGTAAGAAAAGAGTTCCTGTTCCAGAAGAGTTCCAGTGTTGTATCCAGGGAGTGGAGCTTGCCCCACCCAGGTAAGAAAGTAGTTCCGGCTCACAGAGGATTTCTATGTGGCTGGTAAGTAAGCAGCATGGTCTGCTGCAGGTAAGTCCACCCAAGCATCTTCATACATATTATGAGCCCGGCGCTTCCAGTGCCGGGACCGATGGCTTTGATGAGCCTGGTGCCACCGGCGCCAGGACCAGGTCCAAAAGGTCCCAGTGGGGACCGGCTGGTGCCTAGGATTTAGGTTAGGGGCCTGCTTCCAAGGACGTTGGGCTGGTCCTGGCTCCTTGGAAGCAGTGATCATGACAGCGTGCAAGTGCAGAGAGAGTAGAGGGGAAGAGGGAGTGGAAGGGAAGTGCTGGAGTGCCTGTGCTCGTGGGTGAGCAGCAGATGTAAGTGCCGAGTGTAAGGAGTGCTAGGGAGCATTCAGCTGTAGTAAGTAAGTAAGTAAGTAAGTGCAGGCCTACAGTGGCATAGGCCAGTGGGTGACAAGGCAAGTGCTCTGGGCAGGTGGAGGATGGAGGCGATTGGGTGTTTGAGACCAGTGCCAGAAGGACACATAAGGGCCCTGGTCACCAATCTCAGAAACTGTGGAATTAGCAGAGGAGGGAAGAGGGGAAGGAAGAGGTGAAAAGGAAAGTCTTGAGAAGCTTCCAGAATTTGAGGGGATCCAGCTCAAGACAAAGAGGAAGGGGGAGGCTGTTCCACAGGAGGGAGCCAGCTGAGGAAAGAGATTGACATCGGCCCTCTGTTTAGCAAAATAGTTGACACACAGAGAGTTGGTACCAGAGGAACATAGAGGTCTAGAGGGAGAGTATTTAGAAAGAGCAAGCTGCGGATAGCGTGGTCCCCGGCCACAGACCGCCTTATGGGTGATGCAGAAGTAATTGAATTTGATCCTTGCAGCAGCCGGGAGCCAGTGAAGAGTTTTTAGGGCAGGAGAGATGTGGTCCCTGGGCTTGAGGCCAAGGATAAGTCTTGCTGCCCTATTCTGGATTAGCTGTAGTGGTCATAGAGAGCAAGAGGGTAGATTTAAGAGAAGGCTATTCCAGTAGTCTAGCCTAGAGAGAACCAGGGCTCTGGTAACATTGAGCTTCTGGAGGAAGGTGTGAAATGGGAGAATTCCTTTGAGAAGGAAGAGTTGAAAGTGGGACTTCTTGGCATTGTCCTGAATGTTAGGGAGGAAGGAGAGAGAGGAATTGAAGATGACTCTGAGATTTCTGGCTTCAGCTGAAGGAGACGGTGAGAGCCCATAGCGGTTGGCCAGAGTGAGGGGAAGAAAGTGGGAGCAGGGGTCCCAATAGGAAGGATCTCCGTCACGCTTACATTGAGGCAGAGATCGTTGGCAGTGCGCCAGGACTGGATGGCAGATATACAGTCCGGGAAGAAGGAAGAAGTTAAAGGAGAAGGTGGAAATGTGGAGTGCCAGTGGAGCAAGGTACAGCCAGGGGAGAGTTTGAAACCTTGGGGGACACCACAGGTGGAGAAAAGAGATGGGCGGGGGGAGAAGGTGCACAGAATAACCTGGGATTGACAGTCACTTACGAAGGAGGTCAACCAGTCCAGTGCCCGCTCTGAGATACTCAGGGTATCATGGGGCCGTTTTATGAGGATGCAATGTTTGATCGTGTCAAAGGCAAAGGAGATATCAAGTAGAACAAGGACATCTAGGGAGTTAGAATCCAGAGAAGCGAGCAGTTCTTAACGGGTGTTCAGAAGAGCAGTTTCCATGCCTCTGGATGCTCGGAGTCCACATTGATGGAGACCGCCAACAATTTCAGTGTGTGATGTAAGTTGGGGGAATGCCAGCTTCTCCAGGAGTTTCCAGAGGAAGGGGGTGATAAAAATAGGGTGGTAGTTGGCTGGACAAGTGGGGACTGCTGAGGGTTTTTTCAAGAGAGGGCGCACAAGGGTGTGCTTTAGAGAGGAAGGGAAAGATCCAGTGGCAAAAGAGTGGTTTCAGAAATCAGCAAGTACAGGGGAAAGAGAGCCAATGTTGTCCTTAATGGTTCTGGAGGAGCAAAGGAAAACCTGTTTGGAGGAGACCTTCACGGAGCGGACAACTCTGGTGACCTCATCAGGTGTGACCTGGGAGAAAGAGGAGAGGAAGAAGGGAGTGGAGAAGGGGTGGGAGGAGAGGAATGCAAGGGTGCTCAGGATGTCCTGGTTTTTAGTAATGAAGTGTGTGGCAATGCGTTGCAGACGGCTTGGGAGGGGAGGGTTGAGGATGAGACTGCGGAAGGGTTGGCTAGTTTACTGCAGATTTTGAAGAGTTCAGCCCTGTTGTTGGATGCACCAGAGACCCGCATCTGGATGTGGGCTCTTTTCTTGATGCAGATGGAATGTCTGTATTGTCTTTGGAGCAGTAGACAGGCCAGTTTGTCAGAGGGTGAGTCAGAGGTCTGCCATTTCCGTTCCGCAACTCTGAACTTTCCTTTCAGGGCTGCAAGTTCAGCGTCGTACCAGGTGTTAAGCTTAGAGGCAGGTTTCAGGCGGTACCTCATTACTGGGGCAAGAATGGCAAGAGTGTTAGTAATGGCCAGATGGAGGTTGCAGAGAGCAGAGTCAGAGGTAGAGTCTGGGTTGGGGTCAGAGGGCGGATGAAGGTGGATGCGAAGGCAGCAGTTGACACTTGTTTAATTGGGTGGATGTTTGTGAACGAGGTTGGCAGGCCTGGAAGAGGTGAGGTCAGAGGGCCAAGGGGACCCAGGTGAGAGGAGATAGTGGTCTGACCAGGAGAGAGGGGTGGTCAGTGGGGAGGATAGTGAAAGATCAGAGTGGATGAGGGCGTAGAGATGATGTCCAGCCGAGTAGGTTGGACCGGAAGGGAGAATGGAGAGGGAGAGCAAGGTGCAGAGGTCATGGAAGAGAGTGAATTCCATGATAGAGGAGTCGAGATGGATGTTGAAGTCGCCCAAGAGAAGGAGTCTAGTGGTGGTTGACAGGAGAGAGGAGCAGAAATCGGCCCATTCAGAGAGGACTGAGTCCCTATGCTTTACACTGAGGTAGCCCTATGGAAAAGGTGAATTGCTTCTTCATATGCTGATTGTTGTTTTTACTCATAGACTGATTAATTGTGTCCTGTGCCTCTGTTACTTCTTTCAGGCGGTGGGCTACACATCCACTGCCTTCACATTCTTGGTAATATTTGTATTGAGCAAAGTATGGGTAAAAACATAAGTAAATCAACCGATCTCCCCCGCTGCTGACTGTCATGCAAGTTTGAATATGCTATGCTTTTAGAGAAAAAGATTTCACGAGCATCCTGCAGTAGTTATGTTCTCATCAGGCAGCACCATGCAGAAGCAGTCATCAAACCCCCATTATCTGTGGAGCACCTCATAGTTAATTTATTCCACCAATGTCTGTGTTTTCCACAGTGGCAAGGAAAAATGGTTTTGTCTCTTTTGAGCCATATCAGTGTACAACCCTACCTGCTAGGGGTACACACCTTGCAGCAGTGGGATAGGCCATGGGTAATTAAGGCCACGGCTGCCAGAGTCTGAATAGACTCATTTGTTGCACTAATTCAAGCTCAATATATACCAGTAACACTGCCTGTCAATTATGACCATGTGCAGGATGCATTGCCCCTACCTCTGACGCAAGTAGGAAGGCAGACCTCTCAGCCACCACCTTCTAAGCAACAGCAGTCCCTCACCATACACGTATAGGCAGTCAGCTGGAGTGTTGTAAGGTATCCTATCCTATTAATTCACCCTGTTTCCTCAACACCACCCAAATGCAATCCTGGTAATGGCAATTTCACTTCAGGGCACAAGAAGTAGCCCCTGCCTAGCCAGTTCCTTTGAGGCCTCTGGTAATCGTCATCTGTGGGAGGTGGAACATTGATTATTACTGGCCAGAAAACTTTGATGAAGTCGGAATGACTGGCTAGGCTCATAATGCGGGTAGTTTTGAAAAGGTTCTAATGTTGACATATTCGTATTGTTGAATAGTACCTTGGTGAGGGGCCACCAAAAGATGACATTTGCATTTATTTGATGACAATGCTTGAGAAATAACAAGAGTTGTCAGCTCAGATGATCAGTGGACAACTGAACAATAACCTAGACTCAAATTGATTTACCAGCTGGAAATTGGCCAGTCTATAATGCAGAATTCAGCAGGACAAAAGATGGCGATTCTGAGATGCAGTGGGAGATGAAGCAGATAAACATGTGGATTGGGCATATGTCTGGTGGGGTGGCTGGGCATAAACTAGGGTATTCTTTTAGTTGCTCTGGATTTAGGCGTTCCAAAAAGTTCTTGATGGGCCTTCAATAAAAAGAATTGTGCTACGGGGCTGGCTCCTGTATATGAAGAAACATCTGCTCCCTTTGTCATATCCCTTCACATCCGCAATAGAAAAGCCACAATGAGAGCATCAGGGGGTGCGGACAAGATGGCTGCATAATCATAGAGCTTGGGGTGCCCCACTGAGGAGACCAGCATAGTGCCCCGCCACCCCCCGATGTGTCTGTGTGCACCATCATGAGGTGAAAAACACACACTGGTTCTGCAGCAGTGATCCTGGCAACTTTGAGCTCAGAGGGGTGTCCCTCTGGGGCTCGGATGCCGTCATCGCAGAGGGAGGAGGGTGGGCCTTGCCAAATGCTCCTTCGCACGAGCGGGCTGTCGAAGGAGCTGGTGCTGTGGAGGACTGCAGGACTGGGGGACTTGTGACAGATTTGAGCAGGATTGTCAGCGATCCCAGATCCGGCTGGGTTGCAGAGTTTGGACGGAACCTCCACACATCACCATACTTAGTGGGTGTGGCGTTCATCGAATTGGCCGGCTGTGATGCTGCTCCTGTCCCAATAGGGGGTATGCAGTGGGAGGTGTCCAAGACCGGACAGTCCGGTGAAGAGGACATAGGCCCTGCGGCTTTCCAGAAAACAGAAGCACATACAAGCCCTAGTTGTCAGCAGCTATGGGGGAACTGCTTGACCCAAGGAGCATGTACCTGGGCTGATCCCGTGAGGTAGGTACTGGTATGCACAAATATCTGCACATAGTTTTGCCTGCTGTAGGGGCACAAGAAAAGTGTAGCAGCCAGGGGGTTAGCAGAGCTTTGCATGGGCACTGGCCTCGGGGACCAGTCTGAAGTGGAGTCTACCTCACGACCTGGACACCCAGAGTGGTGGTATTCTGGGGGCAGCGATGCACAGTATTTGGAGCACCTGGTTGGACAAAACTTGGGTGGTGTGTGAGGGGACATAAGAGGGGTCCACGTGTGTGAAGCTTGGAAGGACTGTTGCTCACTGGCAGGGCCTCCTCCTGTGATGGTACCCCCCCCAGGCAAAGGGTCATGGGTAAACCCACTGGCTCCAAGAGTAGTGCTATCTACCATAGTAGGAGGTGCAATGGCAGAGATAATGAAGAGCCAGGCCTTTCCTCCCACACATCTGGGAGATGTAGCGTCAACAAAAATTGACATTTTATGTATCTTGCAGGAAATTAAAGCCCTGAGGTGGAACCTACATGACTCACTCACTGAGCTCAAGGGCAGGAAGGCAAATGTGGAGGGCAAGGTCGAGGACAAATAACATAACCAGCAATTGGTGGATGTCTTGTAGGCACAGCTCGACAACCGCCTTAAAGCGTTGGAAGCCAGGGACAGAGACCTCACCTTCAAGATGGAAGACATGGAGGACAGGGAGAGGCGTAACAATATCTATATTTGGGGCTTGCTGCAGTATGAAGGTGAAACTGTGTATGATCTGGATAATAAAGTGGAACAAGTTTGGAGGGTCCTATTTGATGATAATAGACCAAAGTCTACACAGTACGACCACATCCATTGGAATGGATGCCCCAGGGATCGACCTAAATTAACCCTTGCAAAATGTCATTATTATAAGGACAAGATGGAGATCTTGGTGAAAGCTAGACAGAAAAACTATATCACATACAAAGGGTCCAAGGTCCAACTATGCCAAGACCTCTCTGGGGCACCCTGGCCCGTTATAGGGCTTTTGGACCCCTCACTACCTTGTTGATGGAGAAGGACATCAGGTATAAATTCGGCTTCCTATTTTCAATATCGATAAGGGTACAGCAAGCAAGTTTTCTGAATCAACCTTGATCCCTCGCCTCATGGAGGAGCTAGCTGTAAATTCCAGGCAATCTATGTGTGAAGGGGTGAAGGAAAAACAGAACAGATTCATGAAGGCTTTCACTGGGAAAGGCACCACAGTCAAGATGTCAGGCTCTTGCAAATTCAGGAAGGTTGCAGGGACCTCTCCGACTAAGTCTAAACATTCATGGTTAGAAGTTGCCATTTCATTTTCACAATTCAAAGTCGGGGTGGGCATAGTACTTGCAGTGAGACATGAAGGGTGGAGCAAAAGTTGGGGGTGTTGGATGTTCAGGAATATTGTTGAACATGTATCTGCAGTGGGAGGGGGCTGGGGAAGTGGCTCATAGGTGTGCCTGGCTATCTCCGGGCATCGGATTTATCCCAGGATCAGCCGGATTGTGCCCTCTGTTCTGTTTGTTCAGAGGGATTCAGGGCAGGGTTTGTTGGGGATTCGTCACTTAGGGAATGATTACAAGTCTATACTCAGGTATACACATGCAGCGAGTTACCTAGAACCCATCGGAAAGTCAGTAAAGGAATGGCACACATCCAAATGAAATGGGGTCCCTGAGGATAGTTTACCTTAATGTGAAGTGTCTGAATTCCCCCGCCAAGAGATCGCTATTGGGGAGGGAGATGAAAATACAGGTGCTGACAGTGATGATGGTGCAGGAGACCCACTTTAAGGAAGGGCACGAAACCAAGATCTATGGCAAACATTAATTGGGCATCAGCCTCAGTCAAAAAAAGAGGGGTTGGAATACTCTTGGGCCTAGGGGAAGAGCTGACAGAAGTCCAGGTTTAGAGGGAAATTAACCGTAGACTACTGATGCTGAAGGGCAAGTTGAGGGTGAGAGCGATCACCCTGGCCACATTATACACCCCGAACAGCCACCTGTGGGGATTTATTGAAGAGACTTTTAGAGAACTGAAGGGGTGGGCTGAAGGTTTTAAAATCATGGGGGGGGGCAACTTTAACACCACAAGGGACTCAAGACTTAATTGGGGATCTGAGACGGAAGTGGGAGAATGAAACAGGATGGGGGAAGGAAGCCCACTTGGACCTGGAAAAAAGGTCTTGATAGGTACGCATGATGTGATACGTGGAGGGAGTTCCATTCCTAACCCAGGGGCTACACCTTCAGCTCCCACCCTCATAGATAGCTCATGAGGATTGATTTCCTTTTGGTGGAAAGGGGATGTGAAAATTGGGTGGAGAAGGTGGATGTTCCAGTGGTTGGTAGGTCTGATCACAATGCAGTGCAGATCGAACTTAGGTGGGGACTACCTATGTCCAGGGGTGGGAGGTGGCTATGCAATTTAGGGACTTCCTAAAGAACGAGATAGATCAATTCTTTATTGGCAACAACACTAGATACATGGATTTGTGCACTATTTGGGAAGTAGCTAAGGTTACCATACTGGGACTGATCATAACTGAGGGTACTAGGGTGAAAAGGGTAAGGAATCAGGAGAAGGCCAGACTTGTAGAGGAGATAGCACTGCTAAGGGAAAGGCTGACACTGAGTGGCATGGACTAGAAGGGGATCATTGATGATGTTCAAAGCAAGAGGCAAGAATTGAAATTGCTCCTTAGGCAGTGACTCCCATGCACAATATCTTTCTACCATAGACCTCCGACCCTGGCGGAGGAAGAGAAGGCCAAATCAGACTAGTTGCTCAGGTAATTAATGGCTTGATGGTGGTGAAGGCACCTGGGGACAATGGTTTCTCTGCATATTTGTATAAGACATACTCAGGGTGTTTTCCCCTTTCCTCTCAAAGCACTTCAACACCTTCGACAAAGTGCTCTGACCCTCTTTTCTCAGAGCCACAATAGTGGTACTACCTAAGGAAGGTAAGGACCCCACTCAGTGCTTCTCATATAGTCTGATATCACTGCTATATTTTGATGCAAAGATCCTCACCAAGCTTATGGCTTCTCAATGGGATCCCTTCCTTCCGAAACTGGTCCACTCAGACCAGGTGGGCTTCATAAAACACAGGCAGGACACAGATAACCTGTGGAAGACCCTCAGCCTGATGGCACTGCCCAAGGATAAGCTAAGAGACTCATTCCCGTTAGCAATGGACGCAGAGAAGGCCTTTGATAGGGTCTACTGAACCTTCCTCTTGATCAAATTTGGCTTTGTCCTGCAATGGCTGAAAACTTTTTACTCAACGCAGACAGCCAGAATTCTGGTGAATGGTATACAATTGGAAGCCTTGCCTCCTTGATGAGGGGAACAAGACAGGGCTGCCAACGTTAACCCTTCTCTATCCAATGGTAATGGAACAACTCGCACACCAGAAATAACCCAGAGACAGGGGGGTTATTCAAGTCCTCAACGTCCAGTATAAAGTGTCTCTGTTTGCAGACGGCCTGCTCCTATATATTCGAGAGCCCAATAGGATGATGTCATCTGTGGTTAATGATCTGGCAGACTATGGGAGCCATTAAGTTAATTATTACAAATTGGTTCTTTTTCCAATGGGGGCGTTCTCTGCCACAGTGCTGGATTATATTTCAGAGTCTCAGTTCAATTTTGAAAAGGCCTCAATAAAATACCTTGGTATAAATATAACAAATCCCATTAACAATCTATATCGTGCAAACTACCAACCGCTTTGGGAAGAGGTGAAGAGCGATCTCGAGAGGTGGGGAAGGATGGTTCTGTCTTGGATAGCAAGACTCAACATCATTAAAATGAACATATTGCCTAGATACTTATACTGGTTTCAAATGTTCCCAATCCCAGCGTCCTTAAAGAAACTACTTGTAGAGTTCATTGGGCTGGAGCGAGTCCTAGAATTGCCTATAAGACATTGATCTGAACCAGAGAACAAGGGGGAGTACACTTCCCAGACTTCTTTTCATATTATCATGTGTGCAGCTTAGGATGTTGGTGGGCCACCTAGATCCTTAGACCACTCAACAATGGGTGGCTTTGGAAAACAAAATACTATTTCTGGTGCCCTTACATGAATGATTCTGGGTACCACAAATGTATATCTCACACAGGATTCGGACACACCCTATTTTGAGGGTTTTATTGGAACTGTGGAGGGAAAAGGCAGACACGAGATGGCTATCGTCGTGGCCCTCCCACCTGAGCGCCACCAGGGGTCCCCCACTTAGAGATAATACCCCAGAACCGAGCCAGTACCAAACTTTGTATGAGCTGGACAGCCTTGGGACAATGGGGAATTCTGAAATATTCACCAACTTGAGGAACTTCTTTAGGTGGGAAACCTTTCGGTATTTTTATATCAGACTGAAGGGGGCACACACCGAAAAGAAGTGGGGAAATAATCGGTCAAAGGGTCTTACCACCTTTGAATATATTTTGGTGACAGGGGGTCCGGAGAAGGGCCAGGTCTTGAAAATATATCGAAACTTTTTGCAGCCGGCACCCATGGAGGATCTTATTGTGAAGTCGCAATGGGAACATGACCTGGGAGGGTAACTAGACAATGAGATTTGGCAAAGTATGTGCAGGCCGACCCAAAAAGATCTATATCTTCCAAACATAGGCTCAATGCCATTAAGTTGCTTCACAGGTGTCAGCTGCCTCCAGCACAATTAGGAAAGATGTACCCCAATGTAGACATGCACTGCTCGGACGGCTGTGGAGCCAGCAGCAATTACTGGCACATGTGGTGGGTCTGCTCCCACATACAACTCTTTTGGAGTGAGCTCCTTTCTTGGATATGCAGCCTATATAGGTTTCAGTTATAGGTCAATTGTTTGAATGCAAAAGGTCGAATGACAAAAGGGTTGAGGCAAAATGACGAAATAAATGGTCCATTTTTTTTTTTCGGGGGGGTCCCCCCCTCAAAGCCCTGTTTTTGGTGTAAAAACACCTTTTTTAAAACAAAATGCGACCCTTTTGTTTTCGGTCGTTTTGCCTCGACCCTTTTGTCATTCGACCTTTTGTATTCGAACATTTGACCGGACACCGGTTGGACATAGCCCATCACCCCTCTTGGTCCTACTTGAACTCAAGCAGGAGGAAGAACGGTATGTCTTCACGAACCACATGACTCGCAACTTGCTCTTGGCAGCTAGGATCACAGTAGCAAGGTCATGGAAGAGAAAAGGAAGCCCTAGTAAACGGGAATGGGTTGGTGTCACCAGGGACATTTTCACAATGGAAGCCCTGACTGAGTTAATCAATCAAGTGGACTGCACTGCGCAATAAGTGATTACCCTTCACATCAGAATACATGACAGGGATGATATATGTCTCTGTGACACCTTGGGAATCACAGGTCAGGCTCTGGCGGGGTTAATCTCCTTTCTCTCCGACCGCCCATCACAGGTGGAGCTCTGAGCCTTTTTCTCAACTATTGCTCTCTCAACATGTGATGTTCCCCAGGGATATAACCTCTCCCCCTGGTTCTTCAACATCTGTATAGCTGCCTTGGCACGTATCATTGGCACTTTCACCTCTAACTTCGAGAGTTACGCGGATGACACACAATTATCTTTCAGGCTACCCTCAGCCACCTCGGCCCAATATCTACATTTTATCATGAAAAAGTAACGAGAACGGGCCGGAACGCTACCCTAATATATAAAACAGGAGCAAAACTCACCTGAAAATGATGGAAACACACATGAAGAACATTTTGGAAATGAGAAATGTTCAACAATGTGCTGTCATTAACCCATTACTGTCCAAAATCTACATTTTAACACGAAAAAGTAACCGGTACAGGCCGGAACGATACCCTAATATATAAAACGGCAGCAATACTGACCTGAAAATGATGCCAACACACATGGAGAACATTTTGGAAACGGGGAAGGTTAAACATGTGCTGTCATTAACCCACTGCTGCCCAAAATCTACATTTTAACACGAAAAAGTACCCGGAATGGGCCAGAACGCTCCGTAATATATAAAACGGCAGCAAAACTCACCTGCAAATGATGGAAACACACATGAAGAACATTTTGGAAATGAGGAAGGTTGAACAAGGTGCTGTCATTAACCCATTACTGCACAAAATCTAGAACTTATCACGAAAAAGTACAGGGAATGGGCCAGAACGGTACACTCAGATATGAAAAGGCTGCGAAACACAACTGAAAATAATGCATACACACGAAAAACATTTTGGAAATGATGAAGCTTGAACAATGTGCTTTCATTAACCCATTACTGTCCAAAATCTACATTTTAACACGAAAAAGTAACCGGTACAGGCCGGAACGATACCCTAATATATAAAACGGCAGCAATACTCACCTGAAAATGATGCCAACACACATGGAGAACATTTTGGAAACGGGAAAGGTTAAACATGTGCTGTCATTAACCCACTGCTGCCCAAAATCTACATTTTAACACGAAAAAGTACCCGGAATGGGCCAGAATGCTACCGTAATATATAAAACGGCAGCAAAACTCACCTGGAAATGATGGAAACACACATGAAGAACATTTTGGAAATGGGGAAGGTTGAACAAGGTGCTGTCATTAACCCATTACTGCCCAAAATCTAGAACTTATCACGAAAAAGTACAGGGAATGGGCCAGAACGGTACACTCAGATATGAAAAGGCTGCGAAACACAACTGAAAATAATGCATACACACAAAAAACATTTTGGAAATGATGAAGCTTGAACAATGTGCTTTCATTAACCCATTACTGCCTAAAATCTACATTTTAACATGAAAGAATCCCGGAACGGTACTTTAATATATAAAAAGGCAGCAAAACTCACATGAAAATGATGGAAACACACATGAAGAACATTTTGGAAATGAGGAAGGTTAAACAATGTGCTGTCATTAACCCATTACTGCCAAAATCTACATTTTAACACAAAAAAGTACCCGGAATGGGCCGGAACGGTACCCTAATATATAAAACGGTAGCAAAACTCACCTGCAAATGATGGAAACACACATGAAGAACATTTTGGAAATGAGGAAGGTTGAACAAGGTGTTGTCATCAACCCATTACCGCCCAAAATCTAGATCTTATCATGAAAAAGTACACGAAATTGGCCGGAACGGTACACTTAGATATGAAAAGGCTGCAAAACACAACTGCAAATGATGCAAACACACGAAAAACATTTTGGAAATGAAGCTTGAACAATGTGCTTTCATTAACCCATTACTGCCCAAAATCTACATTTTAACATGAAAAAATCCCGGAACGGTACTTTAATATATAAAAAGGCAGCAAAACTCACATGAAAATGATGGAAACGCACATGAAGAACATTTTGGAAATGAGGAACGTTAAACAATGTGCTGTCATTAACCCATTACTGCCAAAATCTACATGTTAACCCAAAAAAGTACCCGGAATGGGACGGAACGGTACCCTAATATATATAACGTCAGCAAAACTCACCTGCAAATGATAGAAACACACATGAAGAACATTTTGGAAATGAGGAAGGTTGAACAAGGTGTTGTCATTATCCCATTACCGCCCAAAATCTAAATTTTTTCACGAAAAGTACATGGAACAGGCCAGACCCCTACCCTATTATATAAAACTTCAGCAAAACTCTACTGAAATTGTTGCAAACACACATGAAGAAAATGTTGAAATGAGAAAGATACACCGATATCCTTTCATTAAGCCATTACTGCCCAAAATCTACATTTCATCACAAAAAAGTACACAGAACGGGCTGGAACGGTACCCTAATGTATGGAAAGGCAGCGAAACAAAACTGAAAATGATACAAACCGACATGAAGAACATTTTGAAAAGGGAAAGGTGAAACGATTTTTTAAAAAATTGTATTCATTTATTTGTAATGCGCCGTAGCTCGCAAGCAACAGGGCGCGAAAAAGACACGAGGACGAAGATTAACAGGACGACACAAAAGAAAGTAAAGAGAGGGGGGAAGAAAGATGGCAACATGATTCGGTATAGAAATTGCCTAGTTATTTGAAGAGAAAGGTCTTCAGATGCCTCCTAAAGAGTTGGGTGTTGCTTTCCAGTCTAAGGCTGCAAGGCAGTTTGTTCCAGTGGGAAGTTGCCAAACTCGGAAAAGCTCGACCTAGACCAGTGGCATTGCCTGGAAGGCTAGGATTGATCAGTCCTTGCTTGGCAGATCTCAAGCTACGACTTGGCTCATACCACCTGAACTTT
This sequence comes from Ambystoma mexicanum, assembly GCF_040938575.1. Lineage (NCBI taxonomy): Eukaryota > Metazoa > Chordata > Amphibia > Caudata > Ambystomatidae > Ambystoma > Ambystoma mexicanum. Next base: position 1,044,768,545 of record NC_090936.1, read on the forward strand.
TTCTTAAGGTATGCTGGTGCCGTGCCGTAGAGACATCGGTGGGTTAGGGTTAGTGATTTAAACAGGATCCGTTCCTTCACTGCCAACCAATGGAGATCATTTCTGTCCTTGGTGATGTGTTCTCGCTTAGATTTGTTAGTGATGGACCTGACAGCATTATTCTGAATAATCTGGCATTGTTTCAGGCAATTATTGCTAGCGCCAAGCATTAACCCGTTACCATAGTCCAAGCGAGACAGGATGGTAGCTCTCCCTATCGTGGCACTGTTCTTGATGTTAAGAAATGGTCTGATCTGGCAGAGAAGTCTTTGATAATATTGACAATTTCACTTTAAATAAGCGGTTTGGGCTTCTGCACCTAGGGAAGATTGTAAATAAATACCTAGGCTTTTGACCTTATTTAATACCTTAATGGTGGAGTCTTTTATAGTGAAGGTGGAATAGTCCGAGCCAAGGTTTTTTAAGGCTTTAGCGCTTCCAAAGGTCATAAGTTCCGTTTTAGAACTATTAAGAGACATCCAGTGTGTTAACATCCAGTTTTCAATGGTGTTATAGATAATCGATAGATAAACGATGTGCTACCATTAACCCATTACTGCCCAAAATCTACATTTTATCTCGAAAACGTACCCGGAACGGGAAAGAACGCTACCTTAATATATAAAAAGGCAGAAAAACTCACCTGAAAATGATGCAAACACACATGAAGAACATTTTGGAAATGATTTTACAAAGGTAGCGGGCGCCCCTCTCTCGCAAGAACAGACATGATAACCTGTTCAGTGGTTATTAACCACTTGAGAGTTCGCAGCCACTGCTTTTACTCACTGTGCCTTTCACAGATGGGAAATATCCATTTGCATATCAGTCTTTGTCCTGCCCAGGGGCAGTCCAGCACCGAAATACAATGGCAATTCCAATCTGAACGAGAGTACCACCAGCAACCCCATACACGTGTTTCACCCTTGTTGGGGATCATCAGTGAGGTGAAGCTGATGCCTCTCTAAGCACAGTGAGAGGGAGACCACGTCTGGTTGCCCCCAGGAGACCTAGGGTTACCAATCCCAGGTTCCTTAAAAAATAGTTTTACAAAGGTAAAACTGTGCTTAGAGAGGCATCAGCTTCACCTCACTGATGATCCCCAACAAGGGTGAAACACGTGTATGGGGTTGCTGGTGGTACTCTCTTTCAGATTGGAATTGCCATTGTATTTCGGTGCTGGACTGCCCCTGGGCAGGACAAAGACTGATATGCAAATGGATATTTCCCATCTGTGAAAGGCACAGTGAGTAAAAGCAGTGGCTGCGAACTCTCAAGTGGTTAATAACCACTGAACAGGTTATCATGTCTGTTCTTGCGAGAGAGGGGCGCCCGCTACCTTTGTAAAACTATTTTTTAAGGAACCTGGGATTGGTAACCCTAGGTCTCCTGGGGGCAACCAGACGTGGTCTCCCTCTCACTGTGCTTAGAGAGGCATCAGCTTCACCTCACTGATGATCCCCAACAAGGGTGAAACACGTGTATGGGGTTGCTGGTGGTACTCTCGTTCAGATTGGAATTGCCATTGTATTTCGGTGCTGGACTGCCCCTGGGCAGGACAAAGACTGATATGCAAATGGATATTTCCCATCTGTGAAAGGCACAGTGGGTAAAAGCAGTGGCTGCAAACTCTCAAGTGGTTAATAACCACTGAACAGGTTATCATGTCTGTTCTTGCGAGAGAGGGGGGCCCGCTACCTTTGTAAAACTATTTTTTAAGGAACCTGGGATTGGTAACCCTAGGTCTCCTGGGGGCAACCAGACGTGGTCTCCCTCTCACTGTGCTTAGAGAGGCATCAGCTTCACCTCACTGATGATCCCCAACAAGGGTGAAACACGTGTATGGGGTTGCTGGTGGTACTCTCGTTCAGATTGGAATTGCCATTGTATTTCGGTGCTGGACTGCCCCTGGGCAGGACAAAGACTGATATGCAAATGGATATTTCCCATCTGTGAAAGGCACAGTGAGTAAAAGCAGTGGCTGCGAACTCTCAAGTGGTTAATAACCACTGAACAGGTTATCATGTCTGTTCTTGCGAGAGAGGGGCGCCCGCTACCTTTGTAAAGCTATTTTTTAAGGAACCTGGGATTGGTAACCCTAGGACTCCTGGGGGCAACCAGACGTGGTCTCCCTCTCACTGTGCTTAGAGAGGCATCAGCTTCACCTCACTGATGATCCCCAACAAGGGTGAAACACGTGTATGGGGTTGCTGGTGGTACTCTCGTTCAGATTGGAATTGCCATTGTATTTCGGTGCTGGACTGCCCCTGGGCAGGACAAAGACTGATATGCAAATGGATATTTCCCATCTGTGAAAGGCACAGTGAGTAAAAGCAGTGGCTGCGAACTCTCAAGTGGTTAATAACCACTGAACAGGTTATCATGTCTGTTCTTGCGAGAGAGGGGCGCCCGCTACCTTTGTAAAACTATTTTTTAAGGAACCTGGGATTGGTAACCCTAGGTCTCCTGGGGGCAACCAGACGTGGTCTCCCTCTCACTGTGCTTAGAGAGGCATCAGCTTCACCTCACTGATGATCCCCAACAAGGGTGAAACACGTGTATGGGGTTGCTGGTGGTACTCTCGTTCAGATTGGAATTGCCATTGTATTTCGGTGCTGGACTGCCCCTGGGCAGGACAAAGACTGATATGCAAATGGATATTTCCCATCTGTGAAAGGCACAGTGAGTAAAAGCAGTGGCTGCAAACTCTCAAGTGGTTAATAACCACTGAACAGGTTATCATGTCTGTTCTTGCGAGAGAGGGGCGCCCGCTACCTTTGTAAAGCTATTTTTTAAGGAACCTGGGATTGGTAACCCTAGGTCTCCTGGGGGCAACCAGACGTGGTCTCCCTCTCACTGTGCTTAGAGAGGCATCAGCTTCACCTCACTGATGATCCCCAACAAGGGTGAAACACGTGTATGGGGTTGCTGGTGGTACTCTCGTTCAGATTGGAATTGCCATTGTATTTCGGTGCTGGACTGCCCCTGTGCAGGACAAAGACTGATATGCAAATGGATATTTCCCATCTGTGAAAGGCACAGTGAATAAAAGCAGTGGCTGCGAACTCTCAAGTGGTTAATAACCACTGAACAGGTTATCATGTCTGTTCTTGCGAGAGAGGGGCGCCCGCTACCTTTGTAAAACTATTTTTTAAGGAACCTGGGATTGGTAACCCTAGGTCTTCTGGGGGCAACCAGACGTGGTCTCCCTCTCACTGTGCTTAGAGAGGCATCAGCTTCACCTCACTGATGATCCCCAACAAGGGTGAAACACGTGTATGGGGTTGCTGGTGGTACTCTCGTTCAGATTGGAATTGCCATTGTATTTCGGTGCTGGACTGCCCCTGGGCAGGACAAAGACTGATATGCAAATGGATAATTCCCATCTGTGAAAGGCACAGTGAGTAAAAGCAGTGGCTGCGAACTCTCAAGTGGTTAATAACCACTGAACAGGTTATCATGTCTGTTCTTGCGAGAGAGGGGCGCCCGCTACCTTTGTAAAACTATTTTTTAAGGAACCTGGGATTGGTAACCCTAGGTCTCCTGGGGGCAACCAGACGTGGTCTCCCTCTCACTGTGCTTAGAGAGGCATCAGCTTCACCTCACTGATGATCCCCAACAAGGGTGAAACACGTGTATGGGGTTGCTGGTGGTACTCTCGTTCAGATTGGAATTGCCATTGTATTTCGGTGCTGGACTGCCCCTGGGCAGGACAAAGACTGATATGCAAATGGATATTTCCCATCTGTGAAAGGCACAGTGAGTAAAAGCAGTGGCTGCGAACTCTCAAGTGGTTAATAACCACTGAACAGGTTATCATGTCTGTTCTTACGAGAGAGGGGCGCCCGCTACCTTTGTAAAACTATTTTTTAAGGAACCTGGGATTGGTAACCCTAGGTCTCCCGGGGGCAACCAGACGTGGTCTCCCTCTCACTGTGCTTAGAGAGGCATCAGCTTCACCTCACTGATGATCCCCAACAAGGGTGAAACACGTGTATTGGGTTGCTGGTGGTACTCTCGTTCAGATTGGAATTGCCATTGTATTTCGGTGCTGGACTGCCCCTGGGCAGGACAAAGACTGATATGCAAATGGTATTTCCCATCTGTGAAAGGCACAGTGAGTAAAAGCAGTGGCTGCAAACTCTCAAGTGGTTAATAACCACTGAACAGGTTATCATGTCTGTTCTTGCGAGAGAGGGGCGCCCGCTACCTTTGTAAAGCTATTTTTTAAGGAACCTGGGATTGGTAACCCTAGGTCTCCTGGGGGCAACCAGACGTGGTCTCCCTCTCACTGTGCTTAGAGAGGCATCAGCTTCACCTCACTGATGATCCCCAACAAGGGTGAAACACGTGTATGGGGTTGCTGGTGGTACTCTCGTTCAGATTGGAATTGCCATTGTATTTCGGTGCTGGACTGCCCCTGTGCAGGACAAAGACTGATATGCAAATGGATATTTCCCATCTGTGAAAGGCACAGTGAGTAAAAGCAGTGGCTGCGAACTCTCAAGTGGTTAATAACCACTGAACAGGTTATCATGTCTGTTCTTGCGAGAGAGGGGCGCCCGCTACCTTTGTAAAACTATTTTTTAAGGAACCTGGGATTGGTAACCCTAGGTCTTCTGGGGGCAACCAGACGTGGTCTCCCTCTCACTGTGCTTAGAGAGGCATCAGCTTCACCTCACTGATGATCCCCAACAAGGGTGAAACACGTGTATGGGGTTGCTGGTGGTACTCTCGTTCAGATTGGAATTGCCATTGTATTTCGGTGCTGGACTGCCCCTGGGCAGGACAAAGACTGATATGCAAATGGATAATTCCCATCTGTGAAAGGCACAGTGAGTAAAAGCAGTGGCTGCGAACTCTCAAGTGGTTAATAACCACTGAACAGGTTATCATGTCTGTTCTTGCGAGAGAGGGGCGCCCGCTACCTTTGTAAAACTATTTTTTAAGGAACCTGGGATTGGTAACCCTAGGTCTCCTGGGGGCAACCAGACGTGGTCTCCCTCTCACTGTGCTTAGAGAGGCATCAGCTTCACCTCACTGATGATCCCCAACAAGGGTGAAACACGTGTATGGGGTTGCTGGTGGTACTCTCGTTCAGATTGGAATTGCCATTGTATTTCGGTGCTGGACTGCCCCTGGGCAGGACAAAGACTGATATGCAAATGGATATTTCCCATCTGTGAAAGGCACAGTGAGTAAAAGCAGTGGCTGCGAACTCTCAAGTGGTTAATAACCACTGAACAGGTTATCATGTCTGTTCTTGCGAGAGAGGGGCACCCGCTACCTTTTTAAAACCATTTTGGAAATGAGGAAGGTTGAACAATGTGCTGTCATTAACCCATTACTGCCCAAAATCTACATTTGATCATGAAATAGTACCCATAACGGGCCGGAACGGTACCCTAATATATAAAACGGCAGCAAAATACACCTGAAAATGATGCAAACACACATGAACACATTTTAGGAATGAGGAAGGTTGAACAATGTTCTGTCATTAACCATTAGTGCCCAAAATCTACATTTTAACATGAAAAAGTACCCGGAACGGGACGGAACAGTACTTTAATATATAAAAGTCATGCACTGTACAACGGTTTGCCGGTGTACGCCTCTGAGAGTTTTAAGAGAGTCTCAGAGGAGGAGCTGTGCCCTGATAGTAATGCTGCTGAAAAGAAAAAGCGGCAAGTAACATCTAGTGCGGGTGCCCAGCATAGAATGCTATCAGAGCCAGAGCTTGGAGTTGTTTCAGGAGAGCCATGTGTGCGCTGTCAGCATAGTGAACAGCTGGGTGCTGTGTCTGGAGAGCCATGTGGGCACAGTCAGCTCAGTGAACAGCAGGTACCTGAAACAGTCAAGTTGGCAGTGATGGAGGTTGGACCCAGAGTGTGTTGGGGTCAGGGTCACAGGTAGCAGCTTGACAGCTGCTCCAGGTATGGTGTGGATGGCACTGTGCTGTATCCGGACTGCATCTCTGGGAATCAGGAATTGGCTGTTCGCTGGGAAGAGCTCTGGGGTTTTTGCCGTGGTTGTGGGGCTGTCCTAGGTGACCCAAGAAGTCAATATTTGGCTGTTTTCCACAAGCTGGATCAGGACTTTATGTCATTTTTCAGAGACCTGTCCATGCTCAACCGTGAATATTGATCAACAGTGTTATGTGAGGCCTGTTTAGTTGTACGTTGTCCATTGGTACATTGTGGATTGTGGTGGATCTGAGACGTGTCTGGTGTATTTTGGTAAAGACGTGGCCTCTGTTAGTTGAAGGAAGATGACATTTGGTTTGTTCTCGCATGTTGTTTTAACATTTGCCTCCACAGGTCTGTCAGAATATGGACTTGAGAATAGGGCATGGACTTACGGGAGGGTTACTTGTGTATGTGGTGTGTGTTGAGCTCCCTGGGTCGTTTAGCAAACCACCTTGTGGGGTTAGACAGTTTTGCTTGTGTTTTGAGTGGCAGTGTAGTGCCAGCCGCCAGCGCTTCTAGCTGCCTCAGGGGTGTTGTACACCCAGCATTCTGGGGAAGTGTTATGTGCTCATGCCATTTGGGTTCATGGTTGTGGTTGGAGAAATGTTGTGTTTACCACATTAGTTTGTTTCTGTGGAGGTGGACCCTGAATTCACATTTTTTTTGCCATTTGGTCAAGTGTGCTTTGCCTGTGTGCGCTGGGAGGATCCCGGTACCCTTTGTGTGGTATCGCTCCCACACCTTGGATGTGGTGGTCTCAACCCATGTGGTGTTCTTGTGGTTGCGGTGCTCCTTGTTGGGGCACTGGTGGTGCATTTTCGTGCACCATCTATTTGTGGTGGTGTAGTGTTGCTTGTCTGTCAAGCAGCCTCAGTGTTGGTTTGGTTAGGTGATAAAGTGGTTTTGTTTGGTTGAGGTGGGTAGTAGGCAGGCGTTCTGAGTGGTGTGGGGCCGGTACCCTGTGTGAGTTCCAGCTGTTTGGTAAAAAGTGTGGATGGTGATGTGTTTTGGTTTGTGATGTTTTTCTAGCATTTCATTGGTAGGACAGCGAGGGGATTTTATTTATTTTAATTGTTTGTATTTATTTATATATGGTGCCGAAAGCCTGCAGGCATCGGGCGCCAGTTAACATCAACACCAAAAGACATACAGAAAACAGGACAGAAGTCAGGAAAGTTGGGGCATGTCAAGGGTAGCATTACTTAAAAAGAAAGGTTTTTAGTTGTCGTTGGAATCTTGTATTGTTTTGTTCTTGTCTCAAGGTCAGGGGGAGAGAATTGCAAGGTTTGGCTCAGAGGACTCAGAAGGATTTTACCAGTCTGTTAGCCCACTTGACGCTTGGTATGGCTTGAGTGGCAGGTTTCTGTGTTCTGAGCAAGTTTTATAGTGACTGAATATTGGACCGGTCATGGGTAACTTGGAGATGGTTGTTTTTTTGGGATTGTTCTTTTGTCTCTCTGTTCTGTTGCCTTACTCTTGTTGGTTTTAAGGAGGGAGATGTGTTATGTATTGCTTTCTCCCCTGTTCCTGTGTTGTGACCCTGGGTGCTGTGGAATGCTTGTAGAAAGCCTGCCTGTGTAATGTTGAGAGAGTGTTTGTGTGTTCCTTGGGAGGCAGTTGCAACTGGGCTGCTGGATTGAGAGGGTGCCGGTGGATGTCTCCTATGTCTTTCTGTACTTGAAGATCTTTTTGTACTTACCTGCTACTTATTATCCTGGAAACTTGTATCTAAGTAAAGAAGATACCTACCCCTGCCTGGCTTCCCTGTGCCATCACTTAAGTACCCACTTAACATAATGCAAAAGAAGTGAAACATTTCACCTCTTACATCAAATACTACTGTAATAGTGGTAACAGAGCAGAGGTAGTCTATGCATGTTTTGACAAATCCCAAGGTATTTCCCATGAGGTCAGGGAGGTGAGGCTGCTACCCGATAGTCCCCCTGTGGGTGGAACTCAGCGGGTGGATTGCATGGAGAGGGAAATCCCTCATGGAACCAGTGACGATTCACTTGGGAGAACGCAGTATTCCCCTCCTTCACTTCTGTCCTCTACTTCCCTTCACCCAACTCAGTCTCCACTTTTCTTATCTTCTATTCAGACCATTTAGGTCCCCCGTACTTTTGTATGTTACAGTGGAGTGAAGGGTATAATTGACAAGAATGGGATGAGGAAGAGGGAGGCTCACCCTAGCTTAATGCAAATGATCACTGAGATGAAGGAGGCAAACGCCCACTGCGGAACCAACACACAAGGTACAGTTGTCAAGAAGCAATCCCAATCATAAAAAAGGGAAGAAGGACTCAATGGTATGTGGAATCCGCCCTGGAGGAGCAAGGAACAAGACGCTTGTTCTATGCCAGAGAACACAAAGGCTGAGAGGCTAGGCGCAGAGGCGTGTAGCAAGGAGAGAGGTCCAAGCAAGGCGGACCTGGCCAGTGGCAGGGAGAAAGGAAGCCAAACCGCTGAAAGCAGACAGAGAACGAAGATACAGGCAGCCAGAGACAAAAGTAAGAATCCGCAGCTGTGGAACCACGGGAAAGAGAATGCCAAACTTAGCTACAGCAGACTAACTGTGCTCTGCCACCTGATGAGACCGGAGTCCACCCAGATGCTTGCCAAAGGTAGGGAAAGGGTTGGGCTGGTGGTGAGGGCATTAAGGGAGCTAGAGCAGCTGAAACCCCATGCAGGCATATCCCAAAGAACACACAGAGATGCAAGTGGTACTATATTTGATACAAACTTTGTAAATCACGCAAACATACACTGAAAAGCACAAGGGGATACCAGTGGCATTATATGTGATACACATGTGATAAATCACGCAAATACATCATGGAGAGTACAAAGGGGTGAAAGAACGATGAGAATGCGGTAAAGCAGAGCAGTCATCCTAAAGATTTCAAAGAGATACAAGAGAGGATACTCAGACAAATGCCAACCTCAAGAAAATTCCTATTTGTGATAGTACCTGGCAGGAGAGTATACTAGGTCTGTCTGAGTGGTTGGTATGGTTTTTGGGTTGTTGGGCTCAGCCATATGGGTATTAAAGAGGGGTATGACAGTGACCATCTAATGAAAGGAGCAGGATAAAAAAGGCGTTAGGGAGATGCCGTTTAGAGATGTCAGTCCTTTAACAGTCTGGGGTACAAAGGGGTCTGTGGGAGCACAGGAAGGGTGGCAGAGCAGAGGATGGGAAGTGTTGAAAAAATCTTAGCAAATGGGGGATGGGAATGCGGGATAGTGGAGAGAAGGTACTGATGGGTCAGAGGGGAAGGAGGTTAGTGAGATCAGGGATTTTCAAGCATTTTGGAGTGAAAGATGAAAGATTGAAGAGTGGTCGGGGGAGAAGGCTAAAAACTGATCGGTCCTGGATAGTTTGTGACAGTAAAAATGAAGAGAAGAGATGAAGTTGGTGTAGCACTGTGATGTGGCAGAGTGCAGGATATAGCAGAGTATGGAGAGTGATTCGTTGTAGGAGACAAGAACAACCTGGGAAAGGATTTTACATCAGCAGCAAAGATGGGTGGGCATATAGTATGATGAATCAGTAGTGATTCCCCCCAGAATCTTGGCCTGGGACCCTTATAATGTGGCCAGGGGAAGGCAGACCCATTGCCAAAGGCGAGCCAGAAACAAAGTGAGACCATATCAGACTTACTGTCCATGTGTTGTGAAATGCAGATCATCAGATGATATAAACAGACATTGCCGAAGCCAAGCCAGAAATAGTGTAAGACCACTTTCTAGTCACTATTTGGTTGTTGGTGCAGAGGGGAACGAAAGGTGGCAACCAGGCTGCCCTTCTGAGGAAGAATATTCAGAGGGACAGAAGCATAGTTACAGAGGAATCCTGAAGAGCACTAATGTGATTCCTTGTTTCACCGAAAATGGTTTGTAGTTTGATACTAACTAAACCTTTTTCAGTTGTTGTTCTAAGTTGGAAGTTACCACTGAAGCAGACTTTGTTCTTTTGTGAAGTATTAGACGGGCAGGCGAGTAAACCTGTGTGGCAAGTTGCTGAAGTAGAAGGCCTAGCATGAATGAAAACCAAGTAGTAGTAAGGAGAGTGCTAAACTGTGGTTATAACAAATAACTATTTTAATCTGTTCTTACTCCTGGAGGAGTTGGAACACACTATTTCTTTAAAAAAATCAAAAGATATGGAATGGAATGGAATAGATTTGTAAAGTGCAACAGTGCTTGAGGGCATCTTGGTGCCCTCTACAGAGCAGTGAATGAGATAACCTAGAAAATAAACATTTTCAGAGCTTTGCGAAAAGCCAGATGAATCGGGGTAGCTCTGAGAGGAATAGGTAGAGATTTCCAGAGAATAACCGCAGCCACTGGGAAAGCGCGGCCACCAATGCAGCTATACCTGACCAATGGAACAGTCAGCAAGCAAGCGTAAACTGAAGCGTAAACTGAGCTTGGCTCGGGATGTAGGGTGAAGATGAGGTATTCCACCACCTGGATGTAGAAAGTTTGGGGGACCAGGCAAAGGGCCTTGAATTGAATACGTTTGGCCACAGGAAGCCAATGGAGTTTGCGGAGAACAGGGGAGATGTGACAGCCATGAGGAGTAGAAGACGCCAACTGTGCTGCAGCATTCTGGAGGACTTGCAGGCAATGAGGTATATAAGCAGGTTGGTCAAAGTACAGAGAGTTGCAATAGTCCAATGAGGATGTAACTAGAGCAGAACTGACAGACACGAAGATGCTCCGGGATATAGGGGATGACCCAACAAAAGTGCCTCCGCTGAAAATGGCCCGCTGGCACACAGAGCTGGCTTGTTACTCCATGGACAAGGACGTAGTGAGTTTAACCCCAAGGTCCTTGACCATTGACGCTGGCTGAGGAAAGGGGCCTAGGGAGGCAGGCTAGAAATCCGGCGTCCAGAGAGAAGCAGCGGCGTGGGGGCCCACCACCAAAACCTCAGTTTTATCACGTTCAACTTAAGCCAGTTGGAATTCATCCATCCTCCCACTGTCTCCAGACAGGCACGAATTCTGGCAGCTGACTCAGGGTTAGAGAGATCCAGATGAACTAGGATATGCGTGTCGTCAGCGTAGGAATAACAGAGGAAGCCATGAGAGAATATCAGTTTGGTTAAAGGCTGGACGTAGACGTTAAATATGAACGGGTAGATGGCAGACCCTTGAGGCTCTAGCCATAGCCGCAGAAAAAAAAAGGAGGGAGTGATAGAATTTGACAACGGTCAGAGAGGAAGGAAGAAAACCAATCAAGGACTGTGCCCGAGAGGCTGGCACCTGCCAGGCATCCTAGCAGGACTCAATGACCGATGGTGTCAAAGGCGGCTGACGGGTCCAATAGAATCCGAGCACTGACGCTGCCCCAGTCATGAGTCTGCGCCAAGTCATCCATGACAGAGACCAGGAAACTCTCGGTCCCACGCCCTCGGCAAAACCATGATTGTGAAGGGCAAAAGAAAGAGGATTCCTCAAGAAAAGTGGAGGGTAGTGGACAGACCAGGGATTCAAGAAGTTTCATCGGGAAAGGTAAAAGAGAGATAGGACGGAAGTTAGAAGGGATCAGTGTATCCAACAAGGGTTTCTTTAACAGTGGGATCACAGTGGCCAGTTTAAGAGAGGTCGGGATCACTCCCGCAGAGAGGAATGTATTAACTGCTTCCGTCAACAAATAAGCAATGTGAGGAAGGATATCCTTAATAGGATGAAGAGGAATAGGATCAAGAGGGTATGATGACCTGAGCTTAATAACAGCAGTGGTCACCTCCAGAACAGAGAAAGTAGGAAACACAGACCAAGAAGCGGCCGGGGGAGGCTCATGTGGCCCAATATCAGCCTCAGAAGGAAGGTGAGTAACAGCAAAACTCGATCCAATAGAAATTATTTTATCCCTAAAAAATGTGGACAAGGAATTATAGAGGGCCTGAGAGGAGGGAACAGGAACCGCTAAGCTAGTAGAGAGATTACCAACCACGTTGAACAACTCCCTGGGGAGATTCACAGAAGTTTCAATAAGAGATGCAAAGTAGACATGCTTGGCACATGAAATGGCAAGGTGATACTGGGAGGTGACCAGAGACAAGGCAAGCTTGTCCCTGGGGGAATAAGAGCGCCTCCACTTTCACTCCATCTGCCTGCTTTGTAGGCGAGGGACACACAGCTCATCCGTGAACCACTGCTGAGAGGGGCGTGAAGATAGCCTAGATGTCTTGAGCGCAGCAAGCCTGTCTGCAACTTCAGTCAGAGTCCTAGTTAAATAACTCATGTCCACAGGGGACAGCCTTGAAAGTCGGGCAAGTATAAAAGAGGTCATATCAAATTTAGTAACTGAGCGCCATCCACGCCGCTGGACTAATTTGGCTGGTGTGGCAGATGGCGGGCCCTTAATGCCCCAGGTGAAGGGAACAACAAAATGATCAGCCCACAGGATTTGAAAGGCCGCAAAAAGAGTGACCTCAGTATCTGGTGAGAAAATCAGGTCCAAGGTATTAACTAAGGAATGGGTCTGTTCATGAACTTGCTGGGGGACGGAGAGTTCTTTCATAGAGGACAAAAAGCTTTGAACCTTAAAGTTCTCCGCCTCATTGACCTTAAGATTAAAGTCACCAACAATGGCAAATCATCCTGACAAAGACAGTTGTTGTTTACTTGAAGGAGGCAAATGAAAAACCTGTTCTTACTCCAGGAGGAGTTGGAACCTACCACTTCTTTTGGTACATTATTGATACAACTGAACGTTTTATTATCAGGTTTTCAGTCCGCAAGAACAGTGTTGGAACTTTGTGGCAAAACAGGATTTCCTGTTTCCTTATGACCTGTGGAGCAAAACCTTGCTCAAATCTGAGGAAGGCAAATTAACCCAGGTTATGAGAAGAGACAGTGGCCATATTGTGAATGTGGTCTGATGTTATATATGATTGTTGGATTGAACTGCCATATATTTTCTTTATTGATTTATTGAATGTACAGTGTGACGGACAGATATCCTTTTGTTAGAGTGTTTTCTTTAGTTTATTTTAGGCAGGGAGATTCTCGTCAGGGTAGGGAAAGTGAGGTGCTTATCCAACCTTTTTATTTAAATAAATGGCTAAAGTTGAAAACTCTATACAAAGTTGTCCACCTCTCATTTCATACCCCTCACAATAGTTTCTGAGATGTTGGATGGTTGGGGAAATCCAAGGTTCAGGACATGGGCAAGAGGGATAATGGTACTCAACGAGAACACAAATGGTAGGTTAAAATCTTGGAAGGCATTCTTACTATTGTTGGTAACAGATGAAGAGAAGCACCTAAAGGAAGGGTCTGACTTTATTTAGATGAGGAGTCATTTAGTCCACTGAGTTTCAGCAAAATTGGGTTGACCGATTGTGTAGGGAGACCAGAAAATGGTCAGAGTATGAGGAGTCAAAGTGAAGACAGTGGCCGTAGTCATGTTCTGCAGGTTGAATTGCAGGAGTTCAGTGGCAGAGATTGGATTAAGAGGTCTAAGTCATTGGAAAAGAGAGATTGAAGACTCAAGGAGGCCAATGGATGAGAATTATGCAAGAGGATGTGGAGCAAGGAGTTGAATACAAACATACTCAAAAGTGAATGAGATTAAGTCATTGGGGAGAGAGGTGGATGGTGTGTCTTTACTGATCAGAAGACCCCTCGACCCCCATCCTGCCATCCTTCTTGGATAATCAGTGAGAGTAGGGGAAGTTACAGGACATCAATGTGAAGGGCTTCTAGTGAGGCTGCTGAAGATAAACAGGTAACTGGTTATCAGAACATAGAGACCCATTTTAGTATATAGTGTGGAGCTTGGGGCCCTATTCTGTTAGACGTATAACACACCGATGGCCCGTAGGACCATATTCTGCTAGAGGTGTAATTCATGGGTGAATTCCCCATTCGAAATGAACATTTGCTTTTTACACCCGATTTCTGTCTGGGGATATTACACCTATAGCAGAATAGGCCCCATTATAAAGATAGGAAACAGTTGTAAAAAACAGGTGTACATTCCGAATGGGGATTTCACCCATGAATTACACCTCTAGCATAATTACACGTCCATGAGAACAGGCCCCCAAGTCCAGAGAGCCTTTCTTTATCACTATATCCAGACACCATCCTTCCCCATTATGTCCAGAAATCTTCTTTTATCACTACACCCAGACATCCTTTATTTATCACTATATTATAACCTCACCCTTCAACAGTATGTCTAGATAGAAACATTTTGTATATCTTTTTAAATTCAAAGCAGGTGTTTACTTCTGCTGCAAACATGATTTGTTAATTATTTTGTTTTATTTTTAAATGGAGTTAGAAAAAGGAATGAGATAAGTAAAAAAACAAGAAAAAAGGTAGTATTTAGAGTCTCTCCACAGAAACATACAAATTTAAAAAGAAAAAATTGATGTAAAAAAAAAACAGATGTCTTATCCATAGGTGCAAATTAACAAGGGGGGTCCTGGGAGTCACTCTGCCAGACATTAGTTCACAGGTGTAAAGATGTGCTTTGAATTTGTTAGAGCATAGATGATGTCACGCGGAACCGCCAGGCATCCTTCCTTTATCACTATGTCCCAACATCATCCCTTATCACTGTGTCCATTCTTGAGTAACAAACCCACTGCCTGCGTATTTGTAATGATCTTAGGGTGTGAGGGAAACAGTGTTCAATTTGAATTTAATTAATATTTTTACTTTTTCCTCCAGAATGTGCACCATAGTTTATATGAACAAACAAACGCGGCTTTCACCACAAGAAGTATTCAACATTTTAAGGCATCATGTTAAAGGCAATATTTCCACACTTCGAGCACCTAATCCAGAAAATTGGCAGGTGTTCCTATACAGTTATGAAAGACAAAAGCATAGAAAAGATGATTGGAGATGTGATCAATACAAATGGATTAAAAAAGGAAGGCATGCTCTGCCGAGGGCCAATCCTCTGATGTGGAAGACATACTTGCAAAGTCCAAAGATTAATTGGTAGAGAGGAAGTTACATTTTACAGATATGGCTATCAAGTTCTTGATGGATAGTGATTGTCCATTATCTAGGTGAAGACAAAACACCTGAGCCATGCATACCTCATGGAAATATTAGAAAATACCCCTTAAGAGCTCATGTTCGCACAATGCCATCTTTGCTGATAGAAATTGCTGAAAATAAAGATTTGGGTCCAACTTCAATTTACCGGGAAAAAATAGCAGGATGCGATGCTTCTTGCAGGATGAGAGCTACAGTGGTGAAAAATATAGGGCAAATAAAAAATAAACTTAAGTATGGGAAACATAAATCTAGTATCAGTCATGATGATTTATATAACATCTACAAGCTTCACTATGCACTGGAAGAGTGTGTATGCCTTTACTCTCTGGTATTGTAACTTTGGCTCTTCCAGACATTATCAATATTTTTGAGGAAGTGATGAAGTTGAACTCAAGAATCCTAATTTCATTTTATTACACAACTTTTCAATTAGGTGATTTTGACTTCTTTCCACTAATATTTCAATGTTCATTGTTTGAGGAAAATCCTGCAATCCCTGCCTTTATACTGATTCATGATAAACGCAAAACAATTGCTCATGAAACATTTTTTTCTTTTGTAGCAAAGCGTATGCCTTAAATTAACCAGAGTTCCATTACTATAGTAACAGACAGAGAATCGGCTATTGTGAAATCTGTAGAGAATATTATTCCAAGATGCAAGCAGGTGGTTTGTTGGAAACTCAGACTGAAAAACGTTGAATTCTGGGTTTCAGGCCATTAAGGAGGAAAAGCAGACAGAAAAGTGTACACCAATAATGTTCTACAGCTCTAAGACTGCAAAAGTGAAGGAGACTTTCTAAAATTATAGGAAAAACCAAGGGTAAAATGGAGTGCTTCTTTTGTAAAATATTTTGAGGAAAAACTGAGCAAAGACATCTTGACAAAGACAGGCAGAATAGTCTTGGAAACAGTTGGTATTTATAAGGAAACCAGTGGCGTTACAACTAATGTGTCAGAAAGCATGAATGCAGTGATGAAAATACTGACTAAGCACACAGAGGTTCACATGGATGAAATGGTTTTGGCAATCTACTTTTTGCAAACATTTCATCTAAAGGAAGTGTTGAGAGGACAGTGTGGTATGGGGAATTATCACCTGTCAAACAGGCATGCTGGCAAAAATCTTAATTCTGGTGATATTGAATTCCCATTTGATTACATACCTGTGGAAAAGATATTGGACTTTATAAAGACGGTCATTATGATGAAGAACCTGTAACAATATCTAAAAGTGATGAGCGCAAATCAAATACAAGGGAAGGCCTAGCAGACTTGATAGTTAAGCAAAACCAATTATTTCTTCAGGCACAGCCTGGATGTTTCATAGTTACCGGATTACGAGACAAAAAGTATGTGGTAAAGTTATTCCCAGTTGAAACATGCTCTTGAAACAGTTTGCGAACATTCTAGAGCATGTTTCAACTGGGAATAACTTTACCACATACTTTTTGTCTCGTAATCCGGTAACTATGAAACATCCAGGCTGTGCCTGAAGAAATACACGGTTTTGAAAAGAATAGTGTACTCTCTGAAAAAGCTCAGTATGAATGTCAGAAAAGGCCAATCTCCAAGGAAAAAAAATATTCGGATAGAAAGATAAGCTGCAGACTAGCCACAGCGGATTATAGTCTGAGTGAAACTAAATTTGATGACACTCAGGAAGACATTAAAGCAAAAAATAAACATACCAGACAATTGAACCCATATGAGAATTTTCCCAAGAAAGAACATTTGACCTCTTTTCTGGTAGACGAGTATGATCTGGGTGTACCGCAGCAGCAGCGGTCAAGCCTTCCTAAACAAACAAATAAAATACTGTGGCACTTCCATGGAAAGTAATACCAGGTTATCCATGCATACAGAGTGTCCTAGTTCAAAATATTTGCATAAATATTGAAAACATCAAGTCTCGCTTAGGTGATAACTTGTGGTTGACACAGTCATTGAAGGTTTCTTGCTTACTAGAGCTTCTCTAAAACATGTCACTGAATGTCATCTACATGTGAGTGTTTTCAGTCCGTTCATAATTAATTCAATTGACTTACATGGATACTGTTCAAGTGTTGATGAGTTCGGCATCAAATCAGATATTATGGCAAAGGACATCTGGATCATCCCCACAAAAGTGCAAAATACTCACTGGGTACTTATGCTGGTTTTCATGAAGTGGAAGATTATTCTGTATTTAGACTCCAATCAAACCCTCTAAACAAAGTACATAAACATGCTACAAAAATTCATGGACGTGCAGATGGCATCCAACATTGACGGGTCTAAGTGGACAATACATATTCCTCATGATGTACCAGCTCAGCATGATTCAGCCAGCTGTGGACTATTTCTCTGCTGATTTGCACATATATTGTTAAGTGGGCCACTTGTACCATTCCCTGCCAACATGACTGCTGTACGGCAGTGGATAACTATGGAATTAATTAGTGGAAAATCATTCCTCCCAAAATCAGAGTAGAAGAAAACAAAAGTATTACAGAGCAAAGAAAGAAACTAATCAGACTATTAAGAAAGATTTTAAGACACAGTTTTCAAGGAATCTTCCAAAAGGGGCAACATCCACTGGTGAATTCTTAGCTACAGCATTAGAGGGGCATTACACTGCAACCTGGTCCCTCTGTTTCATAGGTAAACTCTGTAAAAAAAACAACAAAATCAAAAATGATACTCTGCCAGGGACTATGATAGTACTGCTATTATTTGTCTTGCCTTGACCTAGCTCATTTCGGTAGTGGTCTGCACAAATGTCCGAAGTGCATTTAAGGAAGCACTATGTATTTGAAAACACTGAATACATCTCTTCAAATACAAACACATGTCTACCTAAAGACTAATAAAGTATGACACTCACACGGCATCAAAGTTTATGAACAACCTTTGAAAGACATTTTATGGTACGTTTTATGTGACTTGTTAGCACAACATTTGCCAGATGCAGCTAGGTCAGGCAACACAATCAGCCAGTCTCGTGTGCTAGACTAACAGGAATAGAAGGCAGGTTTTACTGACATCCTACAAGTGAGTTGATCTCCCAAGGCTCTCAGGTAGTTTGGTCAAGAGTTTGAAGAAAGGGATGCCCTATATTGTGAAAAAGAGCTCATCCATGAATAATGTCTTATTGGTAGCTGGAAACCATGTTATAGGAGCTTATTTACAATGCTTTTTCATTTATTTATATTTGGTTAAATGTTATAGCATCTATACTGATCTACAAGTAGTAATGTCTCTTGCCTTGACAGATTACACTGGGGGCGGTAAGTGACACTGGTGAATTGTACCTGGTTCCATTGCTGAATGTGGGTATTCATTGCAGTCATACCCAATGCAGAAAACTCAGATCTCTTGTCCCATCTTACGAACTTGTCACACAACATTGCACTCCTCTGCCTGTGCCTTCCACGTGTGCAGTGGGATGTATATAAACATAAGCATATCCACAGCACTAGCCAAGTTATCCTGAGCGAGTCACTATCCCGACAAGTAGCGGAGAGCAGAGAGTCTTATCCTTTGCCGGTGCTCCCCTCACCCACTTGATTTCACTTGTGCAGCCCTACCAGACGCTACTGGCGAGTGCCCCCGTTCCTGTGTTCCATTTCTGGTCCCCCCTCCCTCCACTTTCATTTTGTCTGTGGTTTTTGCTTGTTTGGTCCTTTCCCAGTCCCTCCCTGACCTTCCCCCCTGCACACCCTGGGCCGCCTGCAACCCCTGGATTGGGTCATGAGCGAGTCACGTATCCCTCATCCTGAAGAGCCTCAGGGTAGCATTGCCTGAACAGCCATCGGCTAAGGACCAGAGGCAAAGGGTGGCTCCCTGCTGAGCAGCTCCACTCGCTGTTTACCCATGGACGCCTGACGTAGACAACCTACAGTGACTGACAACGCAAGAGTAGTGTGAGCGGGGAGTACAGCCATTACTGTACTCCAGTAAAACACCACCACTCTTATTACCTATTATCATATATCTAGCTGCATTCCATATTTTGGATGTAACCTATCTGTGTAAGTTAGACATGTGTTTCTTCTAACTAACCGTACTAAAAACGATCAAATTCTGCGTGCTCACCGGAAAACTCTAAACTGGACATAACCATACCTCTACCGCACCACAACCTGCATGCACTTCACAACACCCAACCCAGCATTAAACCAAACCATGCACAATCATACCTCAACACCGCAATCTGGCTACCAACCGAAAATGCACAAAAACGCTCAGTGATCGGTTTCTCCGAACTGAAGCTGCCAACAGTACATCAAAGCTCTTGTGCTCTTTTCTCTCTCAAGCCCACTAACAACCCCCTGCCCCAACACTCAGTACATTGAAGATCTGTCAGTGTACCAAGGGACTACACCAGTGGCATCACTGTGCGGTACAAGACCCCATAACATTAACATAATTTGCCAGTTTTGACATCAAATGTCCAGCTTCTTCCACCATATGCTCAGGCACTTCTGTACTAAGACTGTGCTCTTCTACTATACAGCATACCTTCATACCTTTAACTGACAAATTATACTGCATATATCCAGGTACTGGCAGACACATCACTATAGACCATGTTCGTGAGTAATGGGTTAAAGACAGCACATTGTTGAACCTTTCTCATTTCGAAAATGTTCTTCATGTGTGTTTGCATCATTTTCAGGTGAGGTTTGCTGCCGTTTTATATATTAGGGCAGCGTTCCGGCCTGTTGTGGGTACTTTTTCGTGTTACAATGTAGATTTTGGGCAGTAATGGGTTAATGGCAGCGCATTGTTCAACTTTCCTCATTTCCAAAATGTACTTCATGTGTGTTTGCATAATTTTCAGGTGAGTCTTGCTGCCGTTTTATATATTGGGGCAGCGTTCTGGCCCGTTGTGGGTACTTTTTCGTGTTAAAAAGTAGATTTTGGGCATTAATGGGTTAATGACAGCATATTGTTCAACCTTTCTCATTTCCAAAATGTTCTTCATGTGCTCAAAAGAAACTAGCTATTTGTGTCCGGTACCTTGATAGTACAGGTGCACCAGTTACTACATTTTTGTGTAATTTACGCATTGACAACGACAAAGCAAGCACAATTGTAGCACGGGTGACAGAAAAAATGAAGAGTATTGGGCTTGATATGGGAACGCTTGCATCTCTTGGAACCGATGGTGCTGCAGTTATGTTGGGCTCAAATACAGGTGTTGGTGTGCTGATCTGGGCCAAATACTCACCATTCCTTACACAAACACATTGGCCCTCATTACAAGTCAGCCGGTCGGATTTAACGGTGGCGGTAAACCCGTACTGGCACAGTTTACCGGACCGCCTCATTCTGACCCGCGATGCCGGAAACACCATCACTGCAAAGCCGCCCCTGCGGTGTCAACGCAACCGGTAGCCCCATGCACATAAACAGCAGGATGACTCAGCGGCGTACCCCAAATCACCGGCATTGCGCAACATCGGGCACATTACGTGTAGCACCGACACAGAAATACTGCCATAACCATGGTGGAAACACTGTGAACACTGTGCCGGTACTGCCGGCACTGCGGACATGGCGTTAAACAGTGGCAGGTGAGCTAAAATAGGCCCCAGGTGCACAATCAGGCCAACTGCAGATCATAGGCCACTGGGAGCCTACAAAAGGGCCACACCCAAGCCACCTTCCAACACAAACATGCTGTCAGCCGCCCTAGCAGCAATTGGGATAGGGAACCTCCAAGCAGCAGTGTGCATTGAAGCAGCACTGAGGCAGAGGAGGAGGCAGCGTAGGCACAGGAGGCAAATCAGGAACCTGTGGCCATCCAAAACATCAATCTGCAGCAGGTACCACCCCGCAGGCAGCCAGCAATACCCCACATCAGGGCCTCACCCTGGAACCTGACCCCAAGTCAGATACATACATTATACCGGCTTGACAAGGCCTCAATCATATCCATTGTCACTCTCATTGAAGAGGAAATCAGCAGCCACATCAGCATCCAGACTGCAATCCCCCCCCCCGCTGAAAGTGGTCTCCGTACTGCATTTCCTCGCCACCGGAACCTATCAGCACACTGTTGGGGAGCTGCACGGGCTGTCACAACCCTGTTTCTCCAGTATACTGATCCAGGTACTGGATGCTCTACTGCGCCAAGCGTCAGAGAACATTTCCCTTCCCCAAACCCCTGCCCAGGTCATTGCTTCCAAAGTGGCCTTCCATGCCATTGCCGGCATGCCCAGTTGCATAGGCGCATCAGATTTAACGCACGTGGAGTTGACTGTCAGACATGCAATTGCGGCGGTGGAACGCAATCGGAAGCAATTCCCCTCACTAAACGTCCAGATGGTCTGCGATGCCCAACAAGTCATCACATATTGCTGTGCACGTTTCCCGGGGGGCACACACGACTCGATGGTCTTGCGGAATTCTACATTGCCACGCTACATGGAACGTTACGTGGGACAGAGCACATGGCTGTTGGGTGAGTACAACTGCCAGTGCATGACCCCTGTGTATTGGGGGGAGGGACAAGTCAAGGCCGACAGGTCCCAGGCAGCTGGGCCAGCAGAACTGTCAGTGCATGGCCCCTGTGTATTGGGGGGAGGTAATAGTCAAGGCCCACAGTGTTCCAGGCAGCTGGGCCAACAGAACTGCCAGTGCATGACCCCTGTGTATTGGGGCAGGGGATAGTCAAGGCCCACAGTGTCCCAGGCAGCTGGGCCAGCAGAACTGCCAGTACATGGCCCCTGTGTATTGGGGGGGGGGGTAGTCAAGGCCCACAGTTTCCCCGGAAGCTGGCCCAGCAGAACTGCCAGTGCATGACCCCTCTGTAATGGGTGGGTGGTGGGGGAATAGTCAAGACCCACAGTGTCCCAGGCAGCTGGGCCAGCAGAACTGCCAGTGCATAACCCCTGTGTATTGGGGGCGGGGGAAAAGACATGCACCAATAGACAAGCACCAGAATCCTCACAGCTCAACGCATCAACTTGCGCATTGCCCCATGCCAGGTCACAGAAAAGGAAGCCCTACCTATCTCCATGTACACCCTAGCCATGGGGTGGTACTACATGCAATTGCGACATGAGGATGTGAGTGCCACCCCCACCCGACGTACATTTGCTACTGCCATGCACACGATGGGCGCATCACGTGCTGTGCGCAGTGGCCATATCTTTGTGGTGATTTGTGTCTGTCTGATGCAGATCTAACCATCACATCACAAGGCCGGAGTCACCCACCACATCTGAACACATGTACATCACAATGATTGGAACATGTCCCTGCCTAATGTCACTCCATGAATCTGAGCATCACAGAACCCAGCATGGAAATGTGATCCAAGTGTGCACAATAGAGGAGTCAAACATTGGGTTATCAGAAGGGGCATCTGTGGACTGCATCTGATACAGACAGTAATACCACAAACAGTAACATGTGCCCTTACTTTCACTCCCATGCCAGTGATGCCGGATTTGCACTCACGCCATGGTTGATGACCCCATATGATGGCCACAGAACAGGCATGAGGAGGCCTACAATCGGGCACACATACGTACACGTGGCGTAATAGAGTGGACCTTTGGACTGCTGAAGGCCCGGTTCCGCTGTCTGAACAGATCAGGTGGCGCCTTGCATTACAGCCCAGTGAAGACAGGGAAAATAGTGGTAGCATATGTTATGCTGCACAATGTGTGTATACGCAGGAGCATTCCACTGCCCCCGGACATCGAGCCAGCAGATGAGAATGATGATGATGATGAAGACGGTGATGGGATGGGTGCACAACCAGGCCAGGATGCCATTGATGGACAACATGCACGTAGAACACTCATACACAATTTCTTCTGATGTACCACATGTGCGCATTCAGCACTTCAGGTTGTAGCACTACAATAAATGATTTCAATGCACATGAAATGAGAATGTCCACTTGTCATTTGCATACCACTATATTGTCGGATTAACAGGGGAAACAGGATTATGATTACAATGTACACCACACGTGCCCACCCACCTCCCCAACGTTCCCACCCACCAACCAGGTCCAAACTGACAAACACCCCTAAAGACCACCCCCACCTCCCAACGTTGTCCCCCACCGACCCGGACCCCATCACAACTTGTGGACTAGCAGTTCCGCAATGCACAACCTATTTTTTGGCCATGCTTGTGCTCATGGTTGTCTCTCCCAGAGGCACCTGCCAGCTGTGATGACCTCCTACGAGGGCTGCTGGTCACGGAACTCAAGGGTGTGCTGCTGGCGGAGGTCACAGCAGGGTTTGTTATTAGCGCATGGCCCATGAAAGCCTGCTGGGCAACCAGCATTGTCTCAGCAATATTGGACATAATGTTGTTGCCCTCCCTGACCCACCGTGATAACACCATATTTGTAGTGACAAACCTCCCGAGTGCACGTGAGAGGCGGCGCACAGAGGTGGCAGTGCTCTCCCGTTGCAGCCTTGCCTCCTGGAGCTGTTGATGAACAAGTTGTGTGAGGCTGGCCTGGTGCTACTCGATGCACTGTAGGCGAGTTCCGGGATGGAAGGTGTGGAGGAGCACATCGGACTGTGTAGTCACATGGAGCTGAATGTGGCCAGCTGTTCTGGTGTGGTGTTGCCCCCATCATTGGCATTCTCTGGTGCATCAGCGCCCTGTTCTCCTGGCGCACTTTTGACGCAAGTTGCATCATTGTCGCTGTTTTGCCCAGAGGAACTAGTGGGTGCAATGGGAGGGGCTGCAGGTGTATTTGGTGTTGCCACATGCTGTACTGCAGGCGCAGCGGGGATGGTGGTGTCCGTGTTGTCGTGCACGTCACCATGGCAGATGCTTGTCTGCCGGTGGTTCTGGCAGTGGCGTCCTGTGATTCCCTTGTCAGACGGCCTCATGCAGTCCCCCTTACCGTTGGCTGTTGTGCTGAGTCACTGTCGGTTGATGTGCCTGTGGGGGAATGTAGGGCATGCTGTTAGTCGTGTGACAGGATGTGAATGGAGCAGTCACATGCATTGCACTCCTGATACTTCGTCCACTTGCAAGTACACACATTGATGGACGATACACTCAGGTGTGTAGATCACGGCTTGTACACAGTTGCACGCCGTCTGCCTGTCCTGGTGGTGTTGTCACATGGGAGTGTTGTGTGTGGTGGGGTCAATGGTGGATGTGTTGTGTGCCTCTGGGCTCTGGTGGGGGGGGGCTCAATGGTGGATGTGTTGTGTGACTTGGGGCCCTGGGTTCAATGGTGGATGTGTTGGGATTCCCTTGTCAGACGGCCTCATGCAGTCCCCCTTACCGTTGGCTGTTGTGCTGAGTCACTGTCGGTTGATGTGCCTGTGGGGGAATGTAGGGCATGCTGTTAGTCGTGTGACAGGATGTGAATGGGTGTAACGCTCACCTGATTCCCGTAGAGGCGCCGGTCTTGACTGGGCGTATACCGTATCTGCAAAGGTGATGTGTAACACACGGCTGGCTCTTTGGGCTGGACCTCTGTGCACTGTATGTCTGACTTGAAGGGTAAGATGTCTGCAGATAGAAAATATGGGATTAAGGAACTGGGTTATTGAATGTCTCTCTCTTCTTCCCCTTTCTCTTCTCCTGTAGAACCCCAAAGGTTAACGCTCTCACCTTAGGTAAGTGAACACCGTGCTCTCCATCTGCCTCGGGGCAGGGTGCTGTAACCAGTTTCTTCACTGGATAAGGGGAGCAGACCTCTTGACTTCAGAGGACTGCTGTCCGTCGTTTACTGCACAAACGGTAAGTTTCGAGTAATTCTAATGTCTTTAAAGTCTTTAGTAATGATGTTTCTTGTTTTGCAGGGTTCCGGCGATGGCGGATGACGGGCTGAAGTGAGTTGAAGATGGAGCCCGTGTGATGAATAGAAGCGCCTGGAAGCACGTAAGTAAGCGATTGTTGCCTGCTTCACGATGCGCTCTAACTGTCTTTTTATTTTGCAGGTACAAGTGCGGAGCGGCTGCAGGGTGCCGGAATACCCACTGGGTTAGATGTGGAAAGGAGTAATGGCATGTGAGTATTAAAGTTCCCCAATGTCTTTAAACGCACCTTGTTTTGTCTTTCAGATGCGGGATGCAGCGCCGAAGGCCTCCGGAGCGTGCGAAGAGTTGGTGAGCTTTTGTCTTTCAGATGCCGGAATGCAGTGTGAAGACCTCCGGAGCGCACGAAGAGTAGGTAAGCCTTTGTCTTTCAGATGCCGGAATGCAGCGCGAGGCGTTGGTGACAGCCGATGGACCAGGTAAGTGAAGAGCTGTCACTGAAGACCGTAATGCTAACCTGTTCTTTCTTGTCTTTATAGGTGTTGCTGAAGACTGGATTCAGGATGGTAAGCCTTTTTCCTTAGGCCCAGGATCAGATGCAGAAGACACGATGAGCGTTCTGCTGCAGAGGATGCAGAATAACGCAAGGCAAGATTCATCCATCGGGTGTGGTTTAAATAGCCTCCTGTAGTGCTTAGGTGTCTCCTTCCACAGCCACGCCTAGGTAAGAAAAGAGTTCCTGCTTTCCAGAAGAGTTCCAGTGTTCTGAATCTAGGGAGTGGCTCCTGCCCCACCCAACAGGAAAAGTAGTTCCAAACAGAAGAGGATCAGAGGCTCAACTGGCAGGCAAGTAAGCAGCATGGTCTGCTGCAGGTAAGTCCACCCAAGCATTATGAGCCCGGCGCTTCCAGCGCTGGGACTGGGCATATTTATGAGCCTGGTGCCACTGGCGCCAGGACTGGGTCCAAAAGGTCCCAATTGGGACTGGTTGGCACTCGGAACCTGGGTTATGGATCTGCTTCCAAGGGAGTTGGGAAAACCCTGACCTTTTGGAAGCAGAGATCATGACAGTGGGGCAGTCGCATGCAACGCACTCCTCATACTTCGTCCACTTGCAAGTACACACATTGATGGATGATGCACTCGGGGGTGTAGATCGCGGCTTGCACACAGTTGCACGCCGTCTGCCTGTCCTGGTGGTGTTGTCACATGGGGGCGTTGTGTGTGGTGGGGTCAATGCTGGATGTGTTGTGTGCCTCTGGGCCCAGACGGGGGGGGGGCTCAATGGTGGATGTGTTGTGTGACTTGGGGCCCTGGGTTCAATGGTGGATGTGTTGTGTGCCTCTGGGCCCTGGCTGGGTGGGGGGGGGTTCAATGGTGGATGTGTTATGTGGCTCTGGGCCCTGGCTGGGGGGGGGTTCAATGGTGGGTGTGTTGTGTGCCTCTGGGTCCTGGCTGGAGAGGGGGGTTCATTGGAGGATGTTTTGTGTGCCTCTGGGCCCTGCCTGGGGGGTTTCAATGGTGGATGTGTTGAGTGCCCCTGGGCCCTGGCTGGGGGGGGGGGGTTCAATGGTGGATGTGTTGTGTGCCTCTGGGCCCTGGCTGGGGGGGGGGGTTCAATGGTGGATGTGTTGTGTGCCTCTGGGCCCTGGCTGGGTGGGGGGGGTCAATGGTGGATGTGATGTGTTTTGTGCCTCTGTGCCCTGACTGGGGGCGGGGGGTTCAATGGTGGATGCGTTGTGTGCCTCTTGGCCCTGGCTGGGGCGGGGGGGCTTCCATAATTCGCACTCATGGCTTTGCACTCTGTGTACTTACCGGCCTTGCCACGTGTGCCAGCTCCAACCTCTGATTTACTGACTGACTCCTTCAATCCCCTCAAGGTGCATGATGCTGCTGCACATCTCCTCCCAGGTCTGGAGCTTCAGTGGGGAATGTGATCCCTCTCCTGTGCCAGTGCTGTGCTGCCATCAGGGTACGGACACGCAGCCGCAGATCGACCCACCGCTTGTGGCAGTCCTTCACTGTGCACACTGTGACCCCAACTGCTGTGCACTTCTGTGTAGCAGCTGACCAGATCTCCTTACGCTTCTGCTGTGTGCTGAGCCTTTGATCTGCACTAAACAGCAACGCCGCATTGTCCACAATGTGCTCCACAAGCTCTGCCAGGTCTGCCTCTCTGAAGCGGGGTTTGCGCTGGCGGGTGGCTGGAATCCTTCATGTCATCTTAGTTGTTGCATCTCAGCAGTCACAGGAGCAGTAGACCTTGTGGTTACTGATGATTTCAGTGGATTTTGGTTTAAGTAATGGCTGCCGCTCTCTTTCCGGTTTTCGCGATCAAAGTGTTTCCGGCACCAGTATTTCCATATCCGGTACGACCATGGAGGAAACGGATGTACCGCTACCATTGTACCCGGTGCATCCGTCTCCGTGGGGGTTTCCGTTACGGCGGTGAAACCACTTCTGCAATGGTCTGGGGCGCGCGGCCGACAGACTGTAATCACACCTTACTTCCGCATGCTTGTGGTCGCGGAAACGGTGTCACCGCCTTCACGGTAAAACCGGATTCCAGACCGTCGAACTTGTAATGAGGGCCATTGTCTTGCACACAGATTCAGTCTAGCATGCACAGACTCTATGAAGAAAATGACAGTCCTCAACAAATTTACATCACAATTTACATACAAATGTAATTCTTTCTATGCCCTATTTCATACTTGTGCAATAAGAACAAGAAAACTTGAGAAGGTGCAAGAAGTAATGGACGATCCATTTTTAAAAATGGAAGATACACACTTTGTTAGGTGGCTTATTACGAGAAAAGCGGTTGAAGCAGTCCACAGAAGCTACCCTTTGGTTGTATTTTCTCTATCTGAGCTTGCTGCTGATGGGAACGCTAATGCATCTTCATTGCGCAAATACTTTACTGCATTTATGTTAGATGTGCCTAATGTTGTGGGAGTTCTTTGCCGGGAAATTTCAGAAACAGACTTTACTATTTCCTAAAATTCAGCCATTGGTAGATGCTACTTCTGTAAGTCTTGAATCCTTACTCATAGAGGATGGTGATAATTTGGGCAACTTGAGAGTATCTTTGGGGTCGTCTGACACAGAGGGCAAATGTACCTCACTAAAAGTGTAATACTCTCTTATAGTTCTCTTTCTGATGCAGGGTTTAACTTATTAAGAGAACAGCATGTCACAAATCTAAAAGAAAACATTGAGAAGAGTTAGGATAATGCCATTTTCACTTATTTGGGTAACATGTTAGAACCAGCAACAATTTTAGACAATAGTGAGTCAGAAATCGGGGAAGCACTCAATGGCATATGCACATTTTATGGAAAAGCAAAAAAAGTAAAAATTCAGTATGACAGTGAAGGCCTGCATGTTGAGGAAAATTAGATTGCTTCTTTATTAGATGGCAAAACTTTACAGAAACAAGAATGGTCTCTGTTTCATGGTATGATTAAGGGGAGCTATAAGGGTTGCAGTATGACAAAAATCTGCAGGCGTGTTGCTAGTCTACATGGTGATTTGATGCCAAATATTGCAAAAGTATGCAAAATTGCTTTATGTCTATGTGTAACCAGTGTACAATGCGAACGTGCATTTAGCACACAAAACAGGATTAAAACTAAATTCAGATATTCCCATAAAAGTGAAACCATAGACACTTTGATGAAAATAGTTATGTTAGGACCATCCCTAGGGATTTTGACCCAACTACTGCAATAAAACTATGGCATGCGAAGAAGAAAAGATGTCCAGCCAGTCTTTCACAGCCATACACACATAGACAAAAAAACTCAAATTAACTGAATTCCTGTTGGTTTTCTTCTCTTTGGTTTCTGCCGTGATGCTTTGAAAAGCATTATACATTTGATGGGTGTGTATTAGCAAGGACACAGCAAGCCTGGAGACATTCATATTCAATCCTCTCAAGCATGGTTGGAGCCAAAGTGGAGACTTTACTTGCCAGAGACTAAGCTTCACCCTCATACAGAGCAGTCATGTACTGTACAACCAGGAAGGTTAGTGGATGTAGATGTTTGCAACAATTATATTTTGAAATGTACACTGAACCGTCTATCTCCATTCTCCAGGTGACAATCACAGACACCTATAATACGCCTGCTTTTTAAGTGTATCAGGCTTGTTTTTTTCATGTTTTAGCGGGTGATGGTGTAATGGGTGGCTCAGTTTACCTTGCTCCGAGCTACCAGCTAAGTAAGTAAAAGTTTATTCTGGCTAGTGAGTAATGTGTGGAATACTTGGTGTTTAAAACAGATTACCTTGGCTCTACGTAAGGGTAACACTTATGAAGCGTTGCATGTTATTTTCAGAATTTGTGAAGTCGCTTTTAAATTATAGGAAATTAGACCACATGTATTCTTCCTGATGATAACAACAACACATTGAACATGATATAGAAATTGATTTTGAAGTTATATAGTTCTTAAATTCTAGCCTGGCACTGTTTTGTTGACTGCTTTAACTTCTTTCAAACTATTTAAGCAGTTCTGTACTGTCACACTTACTTACTCACACATCCTCTGCAGGCAAGTCTCCATCTATAATAGTTCTTAACAGAGTTTCTAGGCTCCAGAATTTTGAAAATGAAGCTGCCTATGTAGCATGTACATTTTATGGCAGAATATTTTCCACAAGTGTAATAAAATGGTTAAAGGCAAGCCAGACACCTTTGATCTACAACTCTTTTGGTCTATGGGTCAGATTGTACGTATGCATTGGGTGTATATGTTGGATACGTTTTACTCTCTTGCAGAGGAGAAAACTCATTTTGCTCTCTTGAAATTGCATTTACTCTCTAATTTGAAAAATCATGCGTAAAATACTCCCACCTCAAAATCTTATCTGGAGCACTAGAATGGAACGTCATTTTGTAGTTATGGTAGGTGCATAGGCTTGGATGGCCGCGCAGCACAACTTTAGCTCCATAAAAGAACTCGACTAGGCCCAGATCATTAAGACGGGATGAGCCTGCATGGCCAGTTCTCACGGAATGTTCACCTTGTCCCTTCACTGTTGCAATTACTTAGTAGCACTGTGAGGAATGCGCCATGCAAGGCTGTGAGCTACACCAGGCTCCACGCAGTGCCCATTCATCACAGCCAAACTACCAGCCGACCTCTAACCCCCACCCAGCCTACCCAGAGCCATGACCCACACCACTGACCAGATCCACAGATCCCTGCATTCTATGATAGTGAGTGACCCCAGACCCAACCGTAAAACAAATGGCCATAAAAGATCTGAGCACGTATGCCTGTTTCACCTCTCCACATAGAATCATTCTTTGTAGTGCAAGGTGCAGGGAGGGATAAATTATAGATCAAAACGAGGGTGGAGGCCTTGATATGATATGATATATGATAGGTAATTTACATCGTGCTTAATACCCTGAGGTATTAAGTAGCTAACTGCACCCAGCTGCACACCAACAATCGCCCGCGACGCAGCATTACATGATTGGCTGGCTGGTACTAGTGTAGCAACAGGCCCCCTCCCAACATGGGCCGGAATGGATTTTTGTAACTTAAGTTGTACTTGTGTAAATAAAGTAACATTTCTATGGATTAAAACCGGCCCCAGGGGTGGCTTATAAAAAATCCAATGTGGTTCTGCCGGTGGGCGACAAGCTGGTAGGCCAGTCCACCCCTGCCCAGGCATGTTCACAAGGCCTCACGTCTCTTTCCAAGCCTTTGGCTAATCAGAGTGCCCATTTCCCAGGTCTGCCCCAATCTTGAACAGACACCCTTTTACAAAAGGTCACTGATAAGCATGTCAAGAGATGGAGATTGTGCTGTTTCACACTATTAAGTGCCAGAAGACAAAGCTCTGAAGTCTCTCTAACATATGATAGGGGAGCAGTGTGATGTGGGTTAAAGGCATGGTCCTATGGGTCGGCCATGTTTTTTTAAGCCTAAGTGGCTCGATTTTAGAAAACTTTCCTATGAACCTTACCCGAGTTTTCGTCCATTAAACGCACGCGAAAACAAGCACCAGGGAGCTGCCATTTTCTGATAATCCTATCTTTTCTCCGATCGCCCTGGCTAAGCTGCTTTTGCGGCACTAAATCAATTCCCCCGCCCCTGAGCCTGACATTATCAAAACATTCATATTCCCCGCCTCTCCCCGTGACGTTACTGTGCTGCGTAGGCAAACGCGCCCAGTCGTCTTCTGCGCGACTCCACACAGAACCCGGAAACCCACACAGATCAACTCACAACACAGCGCGCCACAATTCGGAATATGAAACTGTACTTTAAAATGAAACAGCAACACGGTACATTTGGTAAAGTACATTTATTTGACATTAAATGTTTAAAGAATATTCAGCAATTGACATATGAACTCCGGAAGCCATTTATTTTCTTTTATCTGTATCCGCAATAACGGTTCCGTTTCATCTTGAGTCACACGCTGTTCCTTTATGGTACACAGGGTGTTCATTTTCGTAAAAAGAATCACTTTGGAAGCACGGTGAACCGCAAGGCTGTTCCATCAACTAGGCACTAGTCCAGCCTAAAGGTTGATATGTTGCTTCTAGCCACTAGTACAGCGTAAGGGCATTTGGGCCCTTGGCGATCGTCCCATAATATGGTGATCGTGCTCCAGTTGTTGACACGAAGCTGCAGGTGTCTGCTGAAGAATCCATCCGCCGGTGTCTCAAACAGATGGCAGTGGCAGAAAGGGATCAAATACCTGTTATGAAAACAAAAAAATGATAATTAGTCTCGCTAGCCGAACTTCATTAATATTACTCATTTTATTTATTACGGCCGATCAGAAACTATTTGCTTGCAAGGATAGTTCAATGGAGTATGTTTGTGTCATGGGCTGCCGAGCCGATTGGCGGTTACTTCCGCGATGGAGGCTCCGGCGCCGACCATAGTTCCAGCACGTTGTGTTTCCTTGCATGCAGTCACGGTCTAGTTTTCCTTCAACATGGCGGTCACTGGGAAGTACATAAGTCTCCCTCTCCCAACTGTCAATGCGTTGCAACCCCCGTAGCTTCCGCTTCAGCCTTTTGGGTGAGACGCTAGTTTTCTGTCTTGCGGCTTGCCGCTCTGTCTCTTCGCCTTATCGCTCCTTGTGATACCTCTTTTCTTCCGCTAATCCCCCCTCTCTTTCTCTTTCCCTTCCTGGTTCTTGGTTGGTTTTCTCTTTCAGTTCCGGTGGCTCGCCCCTGCTCCTCGGCTTGAGCCTCTCTCCCTTTCTCCTGGGTCCTGCGGCCGCTCGAGTTTTCTTGCTTGAGCTCCCCTCACGCTTCTCCCTTTTAGTGAGAGCGCTTCCTGGTCTCCGCCGCCTTCGGCTCTGCTCCGCCTCCACAGCCCGCAGCGGCCGTCCACCTTCTCTTCTTCGACTGCTGGACTCTCGTACTTTCCCTGGGAAGACTTCTGCTCGACCTCCTGCCTCACAAGGGTTTTTTGTGCCAAGAAGGCTTTTTCCCTTGTCGCCTACTACGGGAGAGGAGTCCCAGGACTGCTTGTTTCAAGCATTCACTGTGGCTTCCTCTCGTGGTAGGCAAGTTGCTTCATCCACAAGGAGAGATTTCTGCGCACGTCGGCGTCTCAATACAGACGAATTGGAGGATTACCACTCAGGTGAGGAGGAGAAAGGGAAGGAATTGGACAGTTTGTCTCTAAAATCAATGCGAAAAGTAACGAGATAAATCGAGGGCAACACACTATGATAAACGACAGTCTACATGCGTGAGGAATGATATGATATATGATATGGCATTTGTAACGCGCCTATACTCAAGTGTTTCTAGGCGTGACGAGGCAGGTGGGGAACAAGGGCAGACAGACAACGATCCTACTAGGCCAGGTGTCTTTCTGATCGCGCATGGAGAAGGGCTGTACATGGTTAGTTGAATACAAATTAAATAATAGGGCCAGCTGGTGGCAAGTGCAAGGTAAATGCCGGGAGAAGGGGCTGAAGGATACAGAGACAGTCCCGTAGTGCAGGTAGGCAGTGCAGGGAAAAGTGGCTGGGCCAAGGACCGAGATCGGTGAGACCAGTGGACCTGCATGCCCATGTGCCCACTACGAACAGTTTTACTTGCTTTTCCTAGCTCTTCATTCATTCATTTATTCATGCATCCATTCATTAAATCTTCATTCCGGTATAAAAGCGTGTAAAGATTTACTTACATTATATTTGAAATTTCCATTGTGTCTCTTCGTAATGCAGTCTGTAAAACGGACCGTGCTCTTGACAACGATTTTTCGTATACTGAACTAAAATGAAACTCGGTCTAGTTTCTGAATTTTCTGCCTTATCGTCTCTTACGTTATTGCGCACTCCCTTCAAATGTAGTTCTTTCGGCATGGTCCCTGTCTCAAGGTCAAAAAACAATAGACCCTTATACTTCCAGTGCGACTTGTGGGCCTCATCTGGGCGCTGTCCTTCGCATTCTTTATTTGCAACATCACGTAGTATAGGCATCTGTGAGAACTTGAAGTTTAGAACCCGTCTATGTAGTGCGCCTCAATGTGCAAATGCGAACTGGCTTCTCTCCCAAATGCCACGGCCCGCTTGGCTGGCGCGTTCTAAGTGCCCCAATTTTGTCCCCGTTGTCTGCGAGCTTTGCAGCCCAAATTGAGACATTTAATTTTTGGCAGAAGGTCAGGGAAAGTATAAAGTACCACAGGAGTTGAATTAAAAGTGAGATTTATTGTTTGTTTGTTTGTTTTATTATTTGCAATACGCAAGCATCCCCTCTGTTAACAGTGCGCAGCATTTACATTTACATGAGATGAGACATGAGAAAAATATATACATACACATATGTGAGGTGAATAGAGAGAATTCAAAGATGACACCCAGCTTGTTCGCCACCCATGATGGTGAAGGTAGGGGTTAGGTTTACAGGTACACTGTACAATAACATTTATTTACAAAAAGACAATCGTATTGCAATTATTTAAACAGGGATTTGTACTTCACAATCAGCTGTGCTTCGGGTGGGCATGGCACAGTCGCAATGTTCGGTGGCAATGGATCACTGCTCTGCACAGAAACGTCCAAAATTCCATATCTGTGCTTCTCTAACACAGCAACAATAAGACCTTTCACAAAGTCGAACTGCATTTCATCATAGACTGGTTTGATCACCCATTGCTTACTTCGTTTTGAAAACACCTTAGTGTAGCGAGGCATCCTTACTTTACCCCTAGTCCTAGATTGTTCACGTCCGACATTGCTGTTATGGGCCAAGACCACTAGTAGAGTGCGATGTTTCATGCCCCGAAAGCTAAAATGCAAGCGCTTTGGCCTGCACTTTAGGCACATATTGTGGAACACCTCCAAATCTCCTGTGTGACAGAATTCTGTCAGTCCTCTCAAATCTCTTGATAGAGTTTTGTCGAAAACAATCTTCTCAATGGCTTTGTGTGTCGGTGAAGATGGGATCAACCACTTCTTCTTCCGTGCCTCCTCTGGGGACAAAGGGCCATGTTCACATTGGTGGAAATGTTCATTTGTTGTCCAGCGGTGAACGTTGGTACAGTGGTGCATCAGTGACCGCCATTTTTCAAGTAGTATTTCCACTGACCCCTCACAAGTTTTTGAGCTCCACCAAAGATGGTTGGTGATAGAATGGGACCACTGCAAAATACTTTCAAAACCTTTTTTTTTCCCTGCAGCCGAGATTTTCTTATTGATTGATTTAGCAAGATGCCATACGTCAAATTGATGTTTTATATGTGGGAACTGCTCTCTCATTGTCTTGGCAATTGAAACGTGTCTATCCGTGGCTATGAGGTCGATGTGCATTCCCCTCGATTGTAGATATTCCACTGATTTTATAAAACCTAGTTTCTCCATGGCCACTGAGGATGTACATTGTGTTACCTGCACGACCACCGAACTCACAATTTTCTTACTATCCATGTCCTGAAAGTGGTAGGTGCAGTACTTGGCAGAAAATCCAGGGCTGTCGCACTGTCCATCGCCGGCTAGCCTGAATCGTTTGCCTTCGAATGTACTTGCTAGAGACAATTGTTCAATTTTCCAAGCATCACTAATGGCCGGAAACAGATAATCACGTTGTTATGTGTAGTACAGCGCTTTAGAAATGAAATGGAGTCCCACAAACTGAAAGAAAGCCTCTAACTTTCTAAAACTGGAGCCACTAAAAAGTGATGCAGCTGCACACAGTAGATTGCCTGCTGGCATTTTCCCCAGCATCGGTTGTGCAGACCATGAGAACCTATGATTTAATCTACAGGCGGCATTTATTTTGACATTACTGCCTTTTATTTGACGAGTCACATTAATCAATGGCTTCCCACATACTTTCCCTCTAATGGAATGCACACATTTCAGCATACTTATAATTTCCATCAAACAACTGTCGAATACAATGTATTTGCTCTCTTTCATTAGACTGTCATCCTGCGTCAACGTTGTTTCGGCCTTTGATGTTGTGGAGATTTCAACACATTGGAAAGTAATATCACTGATATCAAGTTCTCATGCGTCTATGGATGCTGCGGCTGGTTCATTCTCTGTCATTTCAACATCTATTACTTCAACATTGATGGGAGAACACAACAATGTCGACAGGTTTTTTGGTGGCAAATTTTTGCCGGGTGTAGATTGTGTAAATT
Source organism: Ambystoma mexicanum (assembly GCF_040938575.1). Taxonomy (NCBI): domain Eukaryota; kingdom Metazoa; phylum Chordata; class Amphibia; order Caudata; family Ambystomatidae; genus Ambystoma; species Ambystoma mexicanum. The sequence continues at coordinate 1,044,803,965 of NC_090936.1, forward strand.
GATCTGCAACTACTTCAGAGCTATCTTCAATACATTCAATAACATCTTCTTGTGGTGGTGCGGTCGCACTGTAGCTATGGTCCAATGCAACTTTGCTGTAGTCTCCAAACACAGTTAATTCATGTTCTGGCCATTGGACATGAGCATCTCGAGCCTGAACACGCCTCGCCTCAATTAATAGTTCCTCCATAGTGTACATGGTCTGGCAAGCCACATCTCTCATTCTCTTCACTGTCTGTGTGTGTATAGTTCTGACACCCACGGGTAACTGGAGGAGAGATTGGAAAAGGGATGTTCAGTTTAAACACAAGATGGAGTGTAGTAGAATTGACTGGAAAAAAACATAAAATAGTCCCCAGCACAAACATTTTTTTAAAGTTATGAACTGTTTGTAACTAACCTTTTTTTGTTTTTTTTTCTTTACAACTTTTTTGACTCGACCTTCAACATCTGCACGCTGTAGCTCCGATTCGTTTCCGCATGTCCTCCCTTCCTCTTGCGCTGCAACGACTATATTTTCTGTATCCGCATAGACAGCACGGAATGAGGCTTCATCGTCTCCCTGAAACATAGTACTTTCATTACTATGTATCAAAATATTGTTTGCATAAAACACACGTGAGGACGAACACACAGGTACATCTCAATAGCCAAATACGATTTAAACATTGTGTGCAACAATCAAACGACAAGTATTCGACCAGTGATGATCTATTTCGATGGAACTGTCAGTATCCATACCTCTGGCTCTGCATGGACTGCCATGAATGGTTGTATTTGAGAGGAAGCATCCGCATCTCCCTGAAACACAGTACTTGCATTAGTATGCTTTTCAATATTGGAAACACAACACACACTTGGGGTCGATGGCACAGGTACATATAAAGAGATAACCGCAAATGATGCATTGTCCAAAAGAATCAAGGAAAATCAAAATATGATCCCATTTCATCGACTTATTTCAACGATTCCTTTACATCTGCATCATCTAAATGAGATGTTGTGATTGTGGTGGAAGCTCCGTCATCTCCCTGAAACACAGTACCTGGATTAGTATGGTTTTCAATATTGGAAACATAACACACACTTGGGGTCGAACGCACAGGTACATATAAAGAGATAACCGCGAAAGATGCATTGTCCAAAAGAATCAAGGAAAATCCAAATATGATCACATTTCATCGACTTATTTCAACGATTCCTTTACATCTGCATCATCTAAATGAGATGTTGTGATTGTGGTGGAAGCTTCGTCGTCTCCCTGAAACACAGCACTTGCGTTAATAGGGAAGAAAGTATAGCAAATGGAATCACGTTATATGATCACGCATGATGGAGCTGTCATTATCCATACCTCGTGCTGCTGAAGAATATCTATGGATGTTGCAAATGTAGTGCGCACTTCCGAAAGCTGTTGCGCCGATTCGTATACTTGAATGTCAGGCTCTGCATCAAGTGCAGGGGTTGACGCTCCATCAACTGCCTGAAACATAGTACTTGCATTAGTGAGGATTACAATTGTGAAAACATAACACACACCTGGGGTCGACAGCACAGGTACATATCAACGGCTAACCACGAATGATACATTGTGTAGAACAATCAAACAACAAGAATTCCAGCTCTGATGATGATGCTCGAGGGAGCTGTCAGTATCCATACCTCCTGATGTTGAAAAACATCTAGAAATGTTGTAGATGTGGCGGACGCTTCAGCATCTCCCTGAAAGACAGTACTTGCATTAGTATGGATAACACTAATTATAACTGAAAACAAACACCAGTGGACGATAACTAAGGTGTATATCAATTGGAAAGAAGTAACCAAACATACGGTAAAATAATTACACGATAGAATAAAACTATTACTTGACATGCATAAAACAAGTATGTAGCGGATTAGCCTAGTAAGATTACCTGATACGCGCTAGAAGTGGTTGATAACTGCGACCACGTCAAGGATGTAGAATGTTCTTGCTTCAGATTCAAGGGATAATCAAGAAGTTGTAAAGGTCAGTTAATGATTGATAATGAAATGCCAATATTAAAAATAGCCATGTAAGCCGACAGAATACTTGAAAAATGCTCAATACAGCACAGTTCCCTGTCCCCATATATATATACATTGCGTTTGTGGGTTATGAAATTGAAAAAGAATATATTGATAAATGTCATTATTCAAAAAACTATACACTCATATCAATATCGAAATTATTACAAAGGATAGAACACCTACAATATCAATTAATCCATTCGGCTCCACACTACCGCAAGGCCGAAAGCTAAATCCGGACACTTGACTCACCGGTGGCGGAATGTGGACGAATAGAGTGGAAATAGCGTTTTCGTGCAATTTCCGTGTCGTTCGCCGTTTATTCTTCTTTGTTACCTAAGAAGTTGTGTACATGTCCAAGGGAAAGTGTCGGCTGCAGATGCGGTATCGATCACCCCTCTTGTCCTCTAAGACTTGTTGGACTCTACTTTCCAGCTCATCCAGTGGATATCCGCAATGTCTGACCCATTCTCTTATTCGATCAACAGTTTTCGGGAATACATGCATTGTAGTTGTAACGCTCACCTGATTCCCGTAGAGGCGCCGATCTTGACTGGGCGTATACCGGATCTTCAAAGGTGATGTGTAACACACGGCTGGCTCTTTGGGCTGGACCTCTGTGCACTGTATGTCTGACTCGAAGGGTAAGATGTCTGCAGATAGAAAATATGGGATTAAGGAACTGGGTTATTGAATGTCTCTCTCTTCTTCCCTTTCTCTTCTCCTGTAGAACCCCAAAGGTTAACGCTCTCACCTTAGGTAAGTGAACGCCGTGCTCTCCATCTGCCTCCGGGCAGGGTGCTGTAACCAGTTTCTTCACTGGATAAGGGGAGCAGGCCTCTTGACTTCAGAGGACTGCTGTCCGTCGTTTACTGCACGAACGGTAGGTTTCGAGTAATTCTAATGTCTTTAAAGTCTTTAGTAATGATGTTTCTTGTTTTGCAGGGTTCCGGCGATGGCGGATGACGGGCTGAAGTGAGTTGAAGATGGAGCCCGTGTGATGAATAGAAGCGCCTGGAAGCACGTAAGTAAGCGCTTGTTGCCTGCTTCACGATGCGCTCTAACTGTCTTTTTATTTTGCAGGAACAAGTTCGGAGCGGCTGCAGGGTGCCGGAATACCCACTGGGTTAGATGTGGAAAGGAGTAATGGCACGTGAGTATTAAGGTTCCCCAATGTCTTTAAACGCACCTTGTTTTGTCTTTCAGATGCGGGATGCAGCGCCGAAGGCCTCCGGAGCGTGCGAAGAGTTGGTAAGCTTTTGTCTTTCAGATGCCGGAATGCAGTGTGAAGACCTCCGGAGCGCACGAAGAGTAGGTAAGCCTTTGTCTTTCAGATGCCGGAATGCAGCGCGAGGCGTTGGTGACAGCCGATGGACCAGGTAAGTGAAGAGCTGTCAATGAAGACCGTAATGCTAACCTGTTCTTTCTTGTCTTTATAGGTGTTGCTGAAGACTGGATTCAGGATGGTAAGTCTTTTTCCTTAGGCCCAGGATCAGATGCAGAAGACACGATGAGCGTTCTGCTGCAGAGGATGCAGAATAACGCAAAGCAAGATTCATCCATCGGGTGTGGTTTAAATAGCCTCCTGTAGTGCTTAGGTGTCTCCTTCCACAGCCACGCCTAGGTAAGAAAAGAGTTCCTGCTTTCCAGAAGAGTTCCAGTGTTCTGAATCTAGGGAGTGGCTCCTGCCCCACCCAACAGGAAAAGTAGTTCCAAACAGAAGAGGATCAGAGGCTCAACTGGCAGGCAAGTAAGCAGCATGGTCTGCTGCAGGTAAGTCCACCCAAGCATTATGAGCCCGGCGCTTCCAGCGCTGGGACTGGGCATATTTATGAGCCTGGTGCCACTGGCGCCAGGACTGGGTCCAAAAGGTCCCAATTGGCACTGGTTGGCACTCGGAACCTGGGTTATGGATCTGCTTCCAAGGGAGTTGGGAAAACCCTGACCTTTTGGAAGCAGAGATCATGACAGTACCCCCCCTCAAGGCCCCTCCCAAACCGGGCTTCTCCGGGGGTTTTGGCTTGTCAGGAAATGTTCGGTGAAATCTTTTGATTAGGCGAGGAGCGTGGACATATTCAGCAGGTTCCCAGGATCTCTCTTGGGGGCCGTAGCCTTTCCAGTCAATTAGGTAAAATAGTTTAGATTTGGAGATCTTGGAGTCCAGAATGCTTTTGACTTCAAACTCGAGTTCTCCATCAACTAGGATAGGTTTTGGAGATTTAGTTAGTCGGGTTTGAGGTTGCACGGGTTTTAATAGAGAGACGTGGAAGACCGGATGTATCTTCATGTGCGGGGGCAAGTCCAACTTGACCGCTACTGGGTTTACTATGGTAGTGATGGAATAGGGACCAAGGTATCTTGGGTTGAAGGTGCGTGGCCCTTTTAGAGGTAGATATTTGGTGGATAACCAGACTTGATCCCCTACTTGATATTGAGGGGCTTCCTTCCGATGTTGATCTGCTCCTTTCTTGTATTGTTCTTTAGCCCTTTGAAGGTGAGAAACAGCTTCCTTAAAGGCTTGGGTGATTGTAGAATGAGGTAGTCTACTGCTGGTGTTTCAAGATCTTGGAGGGGATCCAACTCCGAGGTTCGAGGGTGACTGCCGTACAAAAGAAAAAACGGGGTTTTCCCAGTTCCCGAATGGACAGAGTTATTGTAGGCATATTCGGCTATCCAAAGGATGTCTTTCCAAGTTTTTGACTGGTCGATAGTCTCACATCAATTTGAGCCGACCGACAGCAACTTCGCCAAAAATGAGAAATAAATTGACTATCTCGATCCGAAATTAGAACCGAAGGAAAACCGTGCAGTCGGACGATGTTTTCGAGAAATTCTCGGGCCAGAGTTGCTGCTGTTGGCAAGCCTTTGAGCGGAATGAAATGCGCCATCTTGGAGAATAAGTCCACGATTACTAGAATCGTATTGTATCCGGAGCATGGAGGTAGATCGGTGATGAAGTCCGTAGAAAGCGTATGCCAAGGGCGAGGTGGGATGTCAATAGGGCGTAAGAGGCCTGCTGGTCTTTCCTTTTGACTCTTGTTTTGGGCGCATACTCCACAGGACATTATAAAGTCTCTGATATCTTTTTTCCAAGACGGCCACCAGAAGTAGCGCTTGATCTTTTCTGAGGTCTTGGCCATACCGGGATGTCCTTCCATTAAAGAATCGTGATAACAAGAGATTACTTTTTTCTGTAAATCTGTGCTGGGTAGGTATAATCGTTCTTGGAAATACAATAAGTTGTCCTTTACTGCAAAGTCCTTTCCCTGCAGATGCCAATTCTGTATGTCTGCTGGAGTCACAAGTTGCCTGGCTTTATCCTTAACTTCCTCTATGGATTCTGTGGCGATTACACCCAGAATTCTTTGTTCGGGAATGATTGGTACAGGTTTAGGGTTGATCAAGTGTTCTTCCACTCCCATCCGAGAAAGGGCATCAGCTTTACTGTTCTTTGTACCAGGTCGATAGGTAATTATGAAGTCAAACTCGGCAAAGAATAATGCCCAACGAAGTTGTCTAGAGGATTGGGCTTTTGCGGTTTTCAAATATTGCAGGTTTCGGTGATCCGTAATCACAGTAACGGTGTGTCGGGCCCCCAGCAGATAATGCCGCCAAGCCTTAAAGGCAGACTTGATAGCCAGAAGTTCCTTGTCAGTAATCGTGTAATTGATTTCAGGAGGCGAGAATTTGCGGGACCAAAATGCCACGGGATGCAACTGATTGGTTACCGGGTCCTTTTGTGATAGAACTGCCCCCATGGCAAGGCTTGAAGCATCAGTTTCCACGATGTAGGGGAGTTAGGGGCGAGGGTGTTTTAAGATTGGTGCAGAGATAAATTTAGTCTTCAAATCCTGGAAAGCTTGTTCCGCCTCGGTAGACCATTCAAAACGTTTGTTTTTCTTTAACAAGGCAGTGATGGGTTGGACTATTCGAGAGAATTCCGGGATAAACCTGCGGTAAAAGTTAGCGAAGCCTAACATGCTTTGCACACCTTTTACGGAGGATGGTGATGGCCATTTGAGAACTGCATCGACCTTCTTTGAATCCATACGCACTCCGCCAGGTGATAATATGAATCCCAAGAATTCAACTTCAGTCACGTTGAAAACACATTTTTCCAACTTAGCGAAAAGTTTGTGTTGACGCAATCTTTCGAGGACCATTTTCACGTGTTTCCGATGTTCAGATTCCGATGAAGAATAAACGAGGATGTCGTCAATGTAAACAACAACACACACATCTATGTGCTCTCTGAGGACATGGTTCATAAAATATTGAAAGGCGGCCGGGGCATTGCAAAGTCCGAAGGGCATGACCTGATATTCAAATAGCCCATACTTGGTGCGGAAGGCCGTCTTCCATTCATCGCCCTCTTTTACTCGTACCAAGTGGTAAGCTCCTCTAAGATCCACCTTTGTATATATGCATGCTTTTCTGACTTGGTCCAGGAGTTCAGGGATCAAAGGTAACGGATATCTATTCTTAACGGTGATCTGGTTCAGGGAGCGATAATCTATACAAGTTCTAAGGTCTCCTTCCTTTTTTGGAACGAAGAACAAAGCTGAAGAAGCAGGGGACTTGGAAGGACGAATAAACACATTTGCCAGGTATTGATCCAGGTATTGTCGAAGGTGAAGGTTCTCAGGCTCGGTGAGGGCATAAATTCTACTACAAGGAGGAGTAGATCCAGGTATCAGGTCTATCTGGCAGTCATAAGACCTATGAGGAGGTAGAGAGTTAGCCTGATCCTTCCGGAAAACATCTTGGTATTCTAGGTATTCGGGAGGTAACTGGGGAGTCTCTGAAGAAATTGCTGCCAGTGCAACACCAGGTGGAGGGTGACAAGTAGAGACACATTCTGGAAACTGGACCGTTCTTGCTCGCCAATCGATCAGAGGATTGTGTTTCTCTAACCAAGGTATTCCTAGAATAATCTGAAACTGAGGGGCCTTGATCACATCGAACACGATCTTCTCATGGTGTCCATCTTGACTTACTAGCGTCACCTCTTGAGTGGTATGCGTTACTGGCCCGGAGGCTATCTCCGTACCATCCACCGTAGTAATGACGTCCTTTACAGCCTTGGGACAAAGAGTTAGATTCATCCTCAAAACCATTTCATGATCCACATAATTGCCGATGGCACCGCTGTCGACGTAAGCTTCAATTGCATGTAATCGATCCGGATTATCAGGGCTAATGAGAACCATAGGTATCACGAAATGCGAGGTCACGGAACTGGTTTTCACGCTCGGCAAGAGGACCTCTATTCTTGTCGGGCGAGGTCGTTTCCCTGCTCAGAGTTTGTAACTTTGGTAACTGCAGCTCCTACTGCCTTCTTGGCAGGTTTCACCGGACAGTCTCGAAGAAAGTGCCCTGAGTTTCCGCAATAGAGGCATAATTGCAACTGTTTTCTCCTTTCCCGCTCCTTTTGTGTTAGAGGACCTTTCAGACCCCCTATTTGCATGGGTTCCCCGGAGTCTACTCCTTTGGAAGGAGTTGGCGGTTTGGAAAATACTCAAGCATCAAACTTGGAACGATCAGCCTTCCTGTTCTGCAGTCTGTGATCTATTTGAACGACTAAGTCTATATAGTCCGAACAATCTTGTGGGGGATTCACTACTTTGGCGAACACATCTTTGAGCTCTCCACGTAGACCTCTATAAAACAGCGTAATCCTTTTGTCCTCAGGCCATTGAGTTTCCACTATCAGTCTGTTGAAAGACGCAATATAAGCCAAAAGGTCTTGATTACCTTGTCGCAACGAAAGAAGCTCATTGTCCAAGGCCTGCCCCTGTGAATGTCTTGCGAACAGTTTTTCCATACTGAGCTGAAAAGCTTGAAAGTCATGGAGGACCGGATCATCTTGATTTAGTAGAGGGATCGACCAGTCTGCCGCATTGCCACTAAGGTACGAAAGCACGAAAGCTACTTTAGCTTGATCAGTTGGAAAGGCTGCTGGCCGGCATAAGAAATGCAACCGGCACTGATTGATAAATACTGCAAACCTCTTTGGGTCACCAGAAAATCGTTCGGGCGGAGCCAGAGGTACATTCCCAGGTAGGTTGATCTGCACTGGATTCATAGAGGATGTAGAAGGAAGATTTCCCCCAGATGCGGGTAACGGGGTCTGTCCGGCTTGTGACTGTAGCAATTGTCTAGCGAGATCATCTGTTCGCTCCTTGGAAATAATCAGTTCCCTTCTTAGAGCGTTCGTTTCCTGACGGGCTGCATGCACTTCTGCCCTTAGTTCCCCAAGTAACTGGGCTAGCTGGTCGGTATCCGAGGTTTCCATAGCGCCTGGACGGGAGTTTTGTGGTAGGCTTTGCGTTCTGTAACGCTCACCTGATTCCCGTAGAGGCGCCGGTCTTGACTGGGCATATACCGGATCTTCAAAGGTGATGTGTAACACACGGCTGGCTCTTTGGGCTGGACCTCTGTGCACTGTATGTCTGACTCGAAGGGTAAGATGTCTGCAGATAGAAAATATGGGATTAAGGAACTGGGTTATTGAATGTCTCTCTCTTCTTCCCTTTCTCTTCTCCTGTAGAACCCCAAAGGTTAACGCTCTCACCTTAGGTAAGTGAACGCCGTGCTCTCCATCTGCCTCGGGGCAGGGTGCTGTAACCAGTTTCTTCACTGGATAAGGGGAGCAGGCCTCTTGACTTCAGAGGACTGCTGTCCGTCGTTTACTGCACGAACGGTAAGTTTCGAGTAATTCTAATGTCTTTAATGTCTTTAGTAATGATGTTTCTTGTTTTGCAGGGTTCCGGCGATGGCGGATGACGGGCTGAAGTGAGTTGAAGATGGAGCCCGTGTGATGAATAGAAGCGCCTGGAAGCACGTAAGTAAGCGCTTGTTGCCTGCTTCACGATGCGCTCTAACTGTCTTTTTATTTTGCAGGAACAAGTTCGGAGCGGCTGCAGGGTGCCGGAATACCCACTGGGTTAGATGTGGAAAGGCGTAATGGCACGTGAGTATTAAAGTTCCCCAATGTCTTTAAACGCACCTTGTTTTGTCTTTCAGATGCGGGATGCAGCGCCGAAGGCCTCCGGAGCGTGCGAAGAGTTGGTAAGCTTTTGTCTTTCAGATGCCAGAATGCAGTGTGAAGACCTCCGGAGCACACGAAGAGTAGGTAAGCCTTTGTCTTTCAGATGCCGGAATACAGCGCGAGGCGTTGGTGACAGCCGATGGACCAGGTAAGTGAAGAGCTGTCAATGAAGACCGTAATGCTAACCTGTTCTTTCTTGTCTTTATAGGTGTTGCTGAAGACTGGATTCAGGATGGTAAGCCTTTTTCCTTAGGCCCAGGATCAGATGCAGAAGACACAATGAGCGTTCTGCTGCAGAGGATGCAGAATAATGCAAAGCAAGATTCATCCATCGGGTGTGGTTTAAATAGCCTCCTGTAGTGCTTAGGTGTCTCCTTCCACAGCCATGCCTAGGTAAGAAAAGAGTTCCTGCTTTCCAGAAGAGTTCCAGTGTTCTGAATCTAGGGAGTGGCTCCTGCCCCACCCAACAGGAAAAGTAGTTCCAAACAGAAGAGGATCAGAGGCTCAATTGGCAGGCAAGTAAGCAGCATGGTCTGCTGCAGGCAAGTCCACCCAAGCATTATGAGCCCGGCGCTTCCAGCGCTGGGACTGGGCATATTTATGAGCCTGGTGCCACTGGCGCCAGGACTGGGTCCAAAAGGTCCCAATTGGGACTGGTTGGCACTCGGAACCTGGGTTATGGATCTGCTTCCAAGGGAGTTGGGAAAACCCTGACCTTTTGGAAGCAGAGATCATGACAGTAGTTCCTTCAGATTTCGCATGGGTCTTCGAAGGGCAACCGCTAATCGAACAGGCAGGCATTGTTGATAAATCTGAAAAGTAAATATCGACATTATTATACAATCTTCAAGAGTAAAGATTTGATACAAAAGTAAAGGAATCATACAATGATCAATGCAAGGTTTGTTTTGGTCGCAGGAACTATACCAGTTCATTATGTGCGGCTAAGTATTTGCATAAGTTGCAGAAATGTATAATTGATGTGACTGAAATCTGAACATGTGACTCGTCCCTTGGATGTTCTGTCTTGCACGAGAAGGAAACATGCTTACATTATAGACTGGACCCCCGAAGGATGCAATTCAATGACAATAGACAGAAAATAAATAGATCTATTGATAGCATAGCAATGGAAACTCAAGTCAATAGCAATGAGACCAACGAACATAGCACTATTGTGTACTCTACTCGCAAATAGATAGAAATTTAAAAATCTGCGAAATATGACCAGGATACATGGCCTTACCTTGACCAACAAACAGTTGGATTCAGCAAGCAGAGCAGTATGTTGCGGGAGAATAGGTGGATGGCCACAGGTAGCGCACTGATGGGTATGCTCGAAGCGGTCACAGAAGTTCACGGATAGCACGACGACGAGCAGATTAACATAGATCTCAGTGGTTCCCAGGTAGCACGTTCAGGAGTTGACTTGCAAAGCACAAAGATGTTCTCATGAGACATATCGAGTGGTTTTTAAAGTATTAGAAACTGGGGTGTGTTTGTGAATGAATGACGTATGTATGTCGTGGTATTAGGGGGGAGGCCTGCTTGAAGGGGAGGCCTTCCTGGAGACACGGGGTCTGAGGAGGCCATGTGACCGATGGCCCCTTGGCGTGGGACACCTTTTGAAGTGTACATGTAGTTTGGAACCTTGGCCGTTTGCACCCGTCACAGCCCCCCATGCCAGCGGGCATCCACCGGCGCGAACCGCCTTTGATAGAGGGGGGTGGGATGGATGGGCTTGGGCGTGCAGATAAGGCACAGGAAGACTGCTGAATGGAGACACACTTATGTGTATTGCAGGGGGGCGGCCTCCTCAGCGGAGGCCTGCCTGGAGACACGGGGTCTGAGGAGACCATGTGAACAATGGCCCCTTGGCGTGGTCTACCTTTTGAAGTGTACATGCAGTTTGGCACCTTGGCCTTTCGCGCCCCTGACAGCCCCCCATTCCAGCGCTCATCCCCGGGTGTGAACCGCCTTTGATAGAGGGGGGTGGGATGGATGGGTCTGGGGCGTGCAGATAAGGCACAGGAAGACTGCTGAATGGAGACACACTTATGTGTATTGCAGGGGGGCGGCCTGCCTCAGCGGAGGCCTGCCTGGAGACACGGGGTCTGAGGAGACCATGTGAACAATGGCCCCTTGGCGTGGTCTACCTTTTGAAGTGTACATGCAGTTTGGCACCTTGGCCTTTCGCGCCCGTGACAGCCCCCCATGCCAGCGCTCATCCCCGGGTGTGAACCGCCTTTGATAGAGGGGGGTGGGATCGATGGGCCTGGGGCGTGCAGATAAGGCACAGGAAGACTGCTGAATGGAGACACACTTATGTGTATTGCAGGGGGGCGGCCTGCCTCAGCGAAGGCCTGCCTGGAGACACGGGGTCTGAGGAGACCATGTGAACAATGGCTCCTTGGCGTGGTTTACCTTTTGAAGTGTACATGCAGTTTGGCACCTTGGTCTTTCGCGCCCCTGACAGCCCCCCGTGTCAGCGCGCATCCACCGGCGCGAACCGCCTTTATATCAATATACAGTATATCGCCTTTATATCAATGATAGTATATCGTTGCTTATCAATAACAAATGCCACATACCGGAGATTCTTGTGAGCATAGACCCACACTTCAACCGGTGTATTATAGTGGTCAAGACTGTATAATCCAATGGTAAATGTTAGTATAGATATATGTGTGACTTTTATAGAGACATAACCTACTGAAAGACTTTGAACAAGTGTGTTTTAGTGCATGCATTATCGAGAATATGTTATGTTAGCTTAGATAGATAGTGACCATCCTGTTTCACTGCAACTAGACCTTCACCCATTCGGAGCACAGATGTCTGACGTCCATCCTTGAATGGAGACACACTTGATTCATTTAAAAAATCGAGACAACCGTTGTTAAAATATATGTGGTGTTTTATTTTGTATCTTATTTTCATGACACAAAAATACAAGACTTTAAAGATTATACAGGTCAGGTTGCAGCACAGCGAGAGAAAATCCCCTGTACTGACCGTTGTCACTCGGGAACGTTTCTCTAATGGCACGAACGGCACAGGCGGGTATCACTCTTCGAACGCGGTGTCCAAGCCTCCCTTGAAGCCACCATGTAAAGGAACGATAGGCCACCAGCCTGTACCACCTGTGAAAAGGAATGAAACAAACTGTTTTTAAATGACCAAGATAAGTTTAATAAACGTTTGTTGTCAATGACAATTCTTGTAACTAATGGCATTTTACACGGACAAATGCTATCTAGACAATGTACACTATTCAACGACTTACATGCGTTACAATGATATGTAGATGTAATTTTGGATATAGTAGAAGACCATGAAATAGGAGTGGCATGACAAGCAGAGTATACTTACTCGTTACTCGGATTACGAGGACGAACAGTTGCTCGAAGTTCGTGCATAAGCACCATCATTATTCTCAACACGGCCCGTGTGAGGCAGGCTGCCCTGAAGTCTGGCAGCTCGGTGATGCATTGCGGTCGTGGCTTGCCTTCCGAAATGTAGGCCAGGCATCCCGAGTTTTCTCGGCAGCAGCAGTTCTCGTCCTCAGTTGGCATTAGCTCGCACCGATTGCATGTGCACCAGGTGGAGACGCCGTCCATGCGACTAGGCCCAGGCTCTTCATCTGTTGATTCGTCCTGCCAACTGCCGTCCGAATCCCCATCGTTTTCGCGTGCTTCCCTTTCCAGTAGTTCCTCCTCGGTATACTCGGGCTCGTACATGCAGGGCATTATTGTAGCCATTGTGTGTTAAACAAACTAAAATAATTTATAGCGCTGGTACTGGTATCTGTTCGCACGGGCTACAAGCGACGAAGGTAGCTGACCAGAGCACTGAAACGAGTCACAGAATACTCAAAGTAACACAGAGAGAGGAATGGAATTGAAAATCGGCTGCTGTGTGTTGTGAAACGGTCTGTTTATACTTATTGAGGAGAGAGGCGTCCTGCCATTTCCATGGCGACACGTCATTAGCTGAAGCGCAGCGAATGTTGACACGAGACGTGCTTTGGCGTTGGGAAATGGGCGGTACGAGTCTGCTGATGACAGGCTCAGGGGCGGGGGAATTGATTTAGTGCCGCAAAAGCAGGTCAGCCAGGGCGATCGGGGAAAAGATAGGATTATCAGAAAATGGCGGCTCCCTGGTGCTTGTTTTCACGTGCGTTTAATGGACGAAAACTCGGGTAAGGTCCATAGGAAAGTTTTCTAAAATCGAGCCACTTAGGCTTAAAAAAACATGGCCGACCCGTAGGGACAATAACATTTTTTACTAGACCATGCCTTTAATTGCACCCGCAGATGCACAAACTTACATTAATACTGCTTCCGGAATGTATAAAGGGTCCTATTCTAATTATTGAATATTGAGCTACCTCACTGTGTCGAAAAAGGGAGGTCATGGTGGCACCTGGTAGGTTCAACAGTGTGTGTAAGAAAGTTCCTTAGGGAAGAAAGCTCATGATGAGATCAAGTTCACTTGGTACCAGAAAGTGATCAGGGTCCTTTCTCAGTCCATGAGAAGTGGGCTGGATCTGGTGGATTTTGAGCGGGTAGAAGCAGTGATGAAGGAGGACAGCCATGAGCATCTGTTAACGTGGATCCTGAAATGTCTCACTCTTGGTGAGAGAATTTTGGTGCTAGAAGGGAAAAGATAATATAAAGCAGTGTAGTGGTAGGCAAGGGGAAACAGATTTGGGAGAGTTGAGCATAAATCAATTCAGAGCCAGCCAATACTGAACAATGATGAGCCCATCAGTAATAGGATTGATGGAGAGCAGTTGGGGAACAGATTTTGGTTTTGTTCGCTAGACTGAGCAACCCAAACCCAAATGAGGAGTGCATATCAACTTAAGAATAGGATGTGGAGTTTGAAGAGCATCAAAGCACTGAGTTGGGTGGGCACAGTGAGAAAAGGGTAGCAAGTAGTGGTTGTGCTATAGGCATATTGTGTTGTGCCTCATGGTCGCCCTCAGACCTCATTGACTATTATGTTTTGCCTCATGGTCCCCCTCAGACCTCATGACTATTGTGTTTTGCCTCATGGTCGCCCTCAGACCTCATGACTATTGTGTTTTGCCTTATGGTCGCCCTCAGACCTCATGACTATTGTGTTTTGCCTTATGGTCGCCCTCAGACCTCATTGCGTTGTGTTTTGCCTTATGGTCGCCCTCAGACCTCATTGACTATTGTGTTTTTGCCTTATGGTCGCCCTCAGACCTCATTGCGTTGTGTTGTGCCTTATGGTCGCCCTCAGACCTCATTGACTATTGTGTTTTGCCTTATGGTCGCCCTCAGACCTCATTGACTATTGTGTTGTGCCTTATGGTCGCCCTCAGACCTCATTGACTATTGTGTTTTGCCTTATGGTCGCCCTCAGACCTCATTGACTATTGTGTTGTGCCTTATGGTCGCCCTCAGACCTCATTGACTATTGTGTTGTGCCTTATGGTCGCCCTCAGACCTCACTGACTATTGTGTTGTGCCTTATGGTCGCCATCAAACCTCATTGACTTTTGTGCCTCACATTATGGTCGCCTTCAGACCACTTCGATTGTTGTGTCGCGACTTATAGTCGCACACAGACCAATCGACTACTGTGTTGATCCTTATGGCTACACTCTGACCACATTGAACCAACCTGTGTTGTGCCCAGGTCACTAACAGACCACACCCGTTACCCTGAGTACTTGCAACGCCACCCATCATGCATTGGTGCTTATCGACTCTCATCCACCTTTTGTATACATATAGTAGACACTGGACTTGCCAACCCAACCCTCACTCCAATCAAGACACATTCTCTAGCGCATATATGGTAACCACTACCCCTTCCTCGTGGCCCAGCACCATGACACCTGCAAATCCGTACTTGGACGATCCAGCACTCTGGATACGCCACTTTGCCACAAGCCCAATACCTAACCAACCTTGTACTACCGCTAAGAGAAACACTAGACTGAATACCAGAACCAGCCCACCTACCTTTCATGTCCCTCACCAGCCCTTCAGTCATACCTGCCATGATATTATCAATACCTACCCTTGCACGACTTTCAATAGAAACCTGAGGCTTAGTTCGCGGCTGCGCCTTGCACCCCAGTATTCACACGCTAGAACCACTAACACAGACACACTCTCTAGCCACCGCACTATACGCTCAACCTTATCACTGGCTCACAAGTCCGCCTACGACAGCACACAGTCTCACTACGCCACGTCATCTGTTGCCACCCAACCTAGTCTACCTTGTGCCTTATCAATCAGGAACCAAAAACTAGCATCTAGATGCACACACTGGTCATACCATACTAACAGCCCTGTACCAGACAACATCTGCAACACCAGCTCTCACAAACCACATCTTCCTTCGACACCCACCCCCGACAAACATCAAGACAACGCCACTACGGCCACTAAACAACAAGACAACGTTACACTCAAAGGTGCTCTGATCAACGCACGATCTATCCAAGCTCATGCCCTCGATATTGCTGACCTCATTGTCTCAGAAAACTTGGACTTACTTGCAGTCACGGAAACTTGGCTGCACGCGGCCTCTGGTCCCTCTCTGTCACTAGCCATCCCAGACAACTACTCCATAATCAGATGTGACAGGGATACTAATCAAACTAAGGGCGGCGGCCTAGCCGTCATATTTAAGAGCGCGCTCAACATCAGAACCTCAAATAGCCTTCAGCTACTCTCAGCTGAATCTCTTTCTCTTAAACTGCCTATTTCCCCCAATCATACAGCCACAATCCACCTCATTTATAGGCCTCCTGGCCCTACATCCTCATTTGTTGAAGACATTTCCTCTCTCCTAGCATCCAGTGCGAAGCCTAGCTCCCAAATTATGATCTTGGGTGACTTCAACCTGGGTTACCTGGACAAGAATGACACCAAAGCCACCGATTTAGCAAATATCTTGTCTGATTTCGGCTTCACACAACATGTCTTGAAGCCCACCCATATCAAGGGTCGTACTCTTGATTGGGTTGCCGACTTGAACTGCGCCCTTAATGATATCTCTGTATGCCCCTGTGCTTGGTCTGACCACCATTTAATTTCGTTCTCCATTAACACGAGCCCTCTTGAGGACTCGCAAAACCTCGCCCCACCCACGCTCACACGGAATAAAAAAGACATCACCGTTGAGAAACTCCTACCACTCATCCTCCCTCTGTTGAACGCGGCCTCTGAGTCGTGCGCTGACCCTACAGTGTTAGTAGACACTTATAATCGTGTTATGTTAAAAGCCCTCAACACTATCGCCCCCATCAAACTGCGTAAACAAAAACCGCGGTCCCATTTGAACTCCTGGTTCACACCGCAGCTACGTGACCTACGCAAAGAAAAAAGAAAAGCTGATGTCTTATGGAAAAATGTCCCGTCCCTAGCCAACAAAAGCAACCTTACGACTGCCACCCTTGCCTATAAAGAAGCTATCCTCTCGGCTAAAAAGGAAGCATACAATAAAAGAATTACTCAAGCTCGCTCTAACACCAAGGAACTCTTTAAGATACTCAAGGAACTTGAGTCCCCTATTGCTCCTCTCGATAAGTGTATCCCGAACACTGAATGGTGCACTAATATCCAAAAAGCTCTACTAGACAAAATAACCACTCTCCAAACCAAAATCAAGGTAAAAAGAACCCACCTCTCGGAAACTGATAAGTCAACTAGCGACACTTGGAATCATAAAACCCAGGCGCCTAAACAAGATCTTAAACCTTTCAGCTTCTCTCCCCTTTCTATCAAGGAAGTAGAAAACATTATAACTAAGCTAAAACCTTCCAACTGCCAAGGTGATGCTTGCCCCGCCGTTATCATTAAGGAAGCCGCACACAAGCTTGCCCCATTTATTACCTCCTTCATAAATGCCTCCTTTGAATCATGTACCGTGCCTGACAACCTCAAGGATGCGTGGGTTATACCTTTAATTAAAAAAGCCAATCTGGACCCCAGCAACCCTTCAAACTATAGGCCCATCACCACCGTGCCTTATCTGCTTAAAATCCTCGATCGCGCAGCCTATCTCCAAATCCAGGAGTATCTCGAACGCAACAATCTACTAGGGTTGAGACAATCTGGCTTCCGTCCCAAGCATGGCACTGAGACAGCATTACTAGATTTAAAAACCCAAATCGAGGACCTGAAAGACAAGGGCAAAATGGCGCTCCTACTCCTCCTTGATCTTTCAGCAGCCTTTGATTTGGTCGACCACCAAATCCTCTGTCGCCATCTCAAAATTGCCGCCCATTTCTCAGACGCAGCTACTTCTTGGATCAGCTCATTCCTTGCAAACAGAACCATGAGGGTTTTCTCTCCACTTGCAGCGGCTGACCCATCCCACGTCCCTTGTGGAGTTCCCCAAGGATCCTGTGTATCTCCCACACTTTACAATGTGTTTACCAAACCACTCTTTGATATCCTTGACTATCTGGGTGTCTCTTACACTAATTATGCGGATGACACCCAGATACTCATCCCTATCACGGGTGATTTTGTAACCGACTCAAAATCTCTCAATACAGTCTACTCCGTCATCCAAGCATGGATGGCTAATCACGGGCTCTGTCTCAACGATGAAAAAACGGAGTTAATCATCCTGGGCTCCCAATCTAAACTTTCGAAACTCGACACCAACTATAAATCCTTCATTATTGACGGGAATGACATTAAAGTGGCCAATGTCACCAAAACCCTGGGAATTTACCTCGACTCCACACTGTCCCTCACTCGACAAACTAATGCAGTTGTTTCTGCATCATCTTACACCTGTAAATTGATCACAGCCTGCAGACCATTCCTGACTCCGGACAATTGCCTGACCTTGGCGAGAACCCTCATCCTGTCCAAAATTGACTACTGTAACGCCCTCTACCTTGGGACCAGCCAAAGAAATCTGGACAAACTCCAGGTCACGCAAAACAACGCCATAAGGGCAGCACTTAACATACCTAGACGGAACCACATATCCCATTTTAGACGCAACATTCAATGGCTACCTATTTCCCACCGCATATCACTCAAATCACTTGTGCTCACACACAAGGCTCAGAACAATGCAGCTCCTGCTTACTTAGTATCACGCTTCTCGCAACACACGGCCACCAGACCCCTGAGATCTGCCCAGATCCACACTCTGGTCATCCCCAGCTTCAAACTACGCTCGGCGGGAGGATCGAGTTTTCCGGTCCTTGCTGCCAAGCTTTGGAACTCCCTTCCTAACGCCCTAAGGAACATTCCGCACTGCATCGAATTTAAAGCCAAAGCTAAACTTTGGCTACGGGAACAAGATACCCCACCTTCCACCCTTGCATCCTTTGGCGGCTAGTGTTTGTTCTGCACGGCTGTCTGCTCATTGTCACTCCGGCTCTCACTTTTGCCTAACGCGTTTAGGTTCGCCTGCCTGTGATTCTGCTGTAATTTAAACGGATCAGATGTATACTTATCCTGCTACCTGTAACTGTTCACAGTCCTACCCTTCTCCTGTAACGGGGGGCTGATACTATGTTGTTACTTGCTATGTCAATATCATCTGTAACGGTTTATTGTATCACATCTTCTGCAACATGTAACCTCTTTTCTGTAACGTGTAACTTCCTCCTAAACATGCGCCCGCAAGCCTCTGGGCAAGGTGCGCAATATAAATAAAATAAAATAAATAAATAAATAAAATAAATAAATAAACCAAGACATACATGTCAATAGTGGTAGGTTGTCATCAAACATGCCATCCGCAGCAGAGAGGTCGATTGGCTGAGAATGGAGAAAAGTTAGTTTTGGTGGGCAACATTGCGAAAATTAGGGGTGACCGTGTTCTTAGGTGAGTGAAGCATGCAACGTCAAACTGCATGTTGTTGTAGAGGTTGGTCCTGCTAGAGTCTAATCATTTAAGGATTTTGGAGACGAAGGAATGAAGAAACGGTTTGTGTATGTTGGCAATGATAATTTGGTTGGCAATCAGATGTTTTCAAGATGGGGCTGTCACTTACCATTTTCAAGTACATGGAAGGGCCGATGCACAGTGATTGGTTAAAGAGGGTATACAGGTGATTAAGTGCGAGTTCAGAGTGGGGTTTGTCGATGAAGAGCACAGTAGTCAGAGGAGATGGAGGATGGGTTATCCATACACTGCAAGGGGAGGGCTCCATAGGGAGATGCGAATAAGCATAGAGAGGGATGAGAAGGGAAGTGAGAGAGGGAAGTAAAGTGATGATGTTGGACCCAGCTAGACATAGGCCCAAAGATGCAGGTCTCAGAGAGAAACAGTTAGTAAACGTGAACACAAAACGCATAAAGTGGTCTGACACAGAAAGGCATTCCTGAGATGTTCACAATGAACAATGACAGAAGAACTATGTTTTGTTTGGATTAATCTCTTTTCATCTGTGCAAACTTTAGCAAAGCCAACATTTTGGCTTCTGCATACGTCTTAAGCTTTTGCCAGAAACTGCTATTAGATGGCCAGGTACTCGCACCATTTTGCACATGCACACAACAATGGGTAATTAATACCACTTTGGCTGTGCCTGGCAAGTGCATTTCCCATGCTTGCAGATAAAAAACATTGGCATTGCCAATGCTTGTTTCCTTACTGCTTCCCTAGCTCCATTTATTGTCAATTTATTGTTTATTTTATTTGGTTGCCTTGAAGTGGCCCAAGGTGAGTCTGCTCAGTTAAAATGTAATCCCAGGTAAAACCGAGTGATGAAGGACATATGATAATGTTGCCCCCACGCTAACATAACAGCAGCCTTTATGTTCTGAACTCCTGTATTGGGTTCTTGAGAATGGATTTCATCAATGCCACAAGTGCCTCAACAATGAAACTCGAAAGATGACTGCAATTTGATGGCCAATGCGTCGTGATTGGCTGTGATCTTAATGGATTTAGAGGACTTAGAGCCAAAGGTCTGAAGCACTGAACAACGTCATTCAGCCCATTTATTTATCAGCAAATCTTGCCTGAGACAGAACCATCTCATACTTCATGGTCATTTGCAGAATTATTTTGTAATAATACTGATGTCAGCCAGCAGCTTCAAGTCATAATCTTAACATAGTTGTCCTCTAGTCCTCTCTAAGAACCTCTTTATTTATTTTGTTTAAAATATGTACAATTCTTGCTAAGATTATTAAGTTCATTGTATAGTAATAATTAGGGAATTTGGGAAATACTGCTTTTAAACTTTAGCGTGGATATTCACCTGCCTGTCAGGATTTAGCTGTGTTTTTTCTGACAGACGGTCATAAATGGGCAAAAATATCTAACATCTGACTTTGAAGTGATCAATAATTAATTAAATACTTATTGGGAGTTAGTTTCATGACTTGTATCCAAGAATCCTATATCATCTGCTCTCTATTTTGATCTTGTAGAACAGAGCTCTGTAACCATTGGCTCTGCAGATGTTTAGGACTACAGATCCCATCAGTTATATCCAGCAATGTTAATGGAAAAGGGTCATGGGAGTGATTGCCCAAAAAATCCAGAGAGCCACATTTTGCAGACCATTGTTGTAGAGGAATCAAGGAAAGGCCATTAAACCTTTCAGAAGATTATGAGAGAGTTTCTGAAAGCTGAAAAGGGAAGATGTGTGAGAAGCATGTGTCACTGGACTGTATATGGAGTTCCACTGGGAGGCAGTCTAGGGACAAGTTAATGTTAATGTCAAAGGATATTTGTAGAGCGCACTATCACCACCGGAGTGGTCCACTGGCGCTCTGGCGGATTTGAAAGGAAGGTTGGTAGGTTAGGGCGTGTTAGTATGACAAAGTTTGGAGAGAGAGCAAGGAAGCTGTGATGCGCTGTTGGCAGCTTCAGTTCCATTAACACCATTCGCTGAGCTTTTTGGTGTCGTATCTGGTCAGAGTCCGTCATGTGCTGTTGTGTGAGGGTCTGTGTTGTGTGTTTGTTGATGCAGTGTGGTGAAGTGCGTGCGGGTTGCTGTGGTTTGAGAGGTATGGTTGTGTTTAGTTAGGGTTTGAGAGGTGTGTGAAGAGGGGTGAGTTTTTTAGTAGTTTTAGTAGGATCGGTTATTAGCATTGTTGTCCGGAGCAAACACACACATTCGATTGTGTGTCTTTTCAATTTAGACAAAAAATTCTTCCTTACAGTGATCTAGTTTCAGCTTGATAAGGCTGTCTCTCAATCTCTCTGTCATTATGTTGCGTTAGTTAATCTCTACATTTCTATATTTGTTCTTATTCAGGCCAGCCCCTACATCCCATTCTGTGGTTGATGCAAACTGATCCCTGCCAATCTATCTACTTGTGACCTATGCCCATACCCATTGCTCTGTCTGAGTGGGTAAGGTTGGTAGTAGTGCATGTTTGTGTCAGCCTTGTTTGCTATTGTTCTGTCCTAGTGGGGTTGTTGCTCGTGGTCGGTTCCACCTAGCATTGTCTCTTTAGTTCTTGTGGGTGTTTCCCCTCTGTCGGTTCTAGGTGTTTTCTGTACCGTCATAGGTTCTGTCAGCTTGTTCTTTGCATTTCCTGTTTTATTGTTTCAGTTGTTTCCGTCGGGTTCTGAGGTGTTGAAGAGCCAGGTTTTTAGTCGTTTTCTGAATTTTAGGTGTTCTTTGGTGTTTCTAATTTCCTTTGGGAGGTTGTTACGGGTGTTTGCCGCCAGGTGGGAGGAGGAGCCCCCTAGTCTTTTCCTGGTGTAGGGCTTTGGTTCCAGGCGGAATTCATTGCTTGATCTGAGGAGTCTCATTGGCTTGTAGATGTTTATTTTCTTTTGTAGGAATTCTTCTCCCTGTCTGCTGATTGCCCAGTGTGGTGTTAGGCACATTGTTTTGAATGTGATACATTGTTTGATTGGAAGCCAATGTAGCATTTTTATTGCTGGTGTGATGTGATCTCTTCTAGATAGTTTGAGGTGGAGTCTAGCCGCTTCGTTTTGGATGTGTTGTAATTTCTTCAGGAGGTGTTCTGGCATCCTGAAGTAGAGGCTGCTGCCGTAGTCGATTCTTGACATGATGAGGGTGACGATTGTCAATGTTTTGTGGATGAAGAACAGGAATGGTAGGATTCTTTTTATTGAGTTAAGGATGAAGAAGCATTTCTTAATTATCGCGTTTACTTGTGGTTCTAAGGTTAGTGCGTTTAGGACTCCCAGGTTTTTGACTATCTTTGATGGGGTGGGTGCGGTTCCCAATTCTATCGGCACGGTATGCAGGTGTTGTTCTCTTGGTTTTTGGATATAATCATGATTTATGTCTTTCCTGGGTTGATTTTTAGGTTGTTGCTATTCATCCAGTCATAGATTTCTTTTAAACAATCTCCTAGAGTTGAGTGTTCTGCTTGTGCATCTTGATTTTGTAGATGATGTGAGTGTCGTCTGCGTAGTTGTAGCACGTAAGATTGTGTTTTTTGAAGATCTTGATTAGCGGAGTCTGGTAGATGTTGAAGTACAGTGGTGATAGTGAGGATCCTTGTGGTACTCCACAGGTGTTAACTCATGGAGTAGATTTGAAGGGCTTTATCCATACAGTTTCTGTTCTGTTCACTAGGAATGATTTAATCCAGAGTAGTGCTAAATCCCTTATACCCATATCTTCTAATCTCTTGATCAGGGTGTTATGGCTTACTGTGTTGAATGTTGCAGAGAGGTCGAGCAGAATCAGGCCTAGGTTGTATTGGAGTCGGTGTTTGTTTTTAGGTCATCGCAGATGTATAGCAGTGGCGATTCTGTTCCTCTTGCCGGTCTGAAGCCGACTTGTGCTTGGTCCAGCAGCTGGTTTTTCCTATATGTTCTTGGGTCAGTTTGTATACGTAGGTTTCTTGGAGTTTTGCCGGGTACGGGATGTTTGAAATCAGTCTGTAGTTGGAGAGGTCTTCCACGTTGCCACTTGTGTTCTTAAGAAGTGGTTTAATATATGCTGATTTGATGGATCGTGGTACGGTCCATGTCGCGATTGACAGATTCAAGACATTTCTGTAATATTCAGATGGTGTTACTTGTGTGGGGATTGATTTGTAGATGTCTGGGGGGCAGGGATCCTTGGGCGAGCCTGCTTTCTTGCTAAGTTTTACCAGCTTGACAAATGTCTCCACTGATATTTGCAGGAAGTTTTGGAGTTTGTGCTCTGGCTCCTCGTCGGATCCGATTGGTTGTGTGTTAGGATTGGTCGGTCTGTTTTGTATGATTTGTCAGATCTTATTTATTTTATTTTTAAAATGGTCTGCTAGGTTGTTGCATAGCTTCTGTGAAGGTATTGGAGTGTTGTCGCAAGCTGGTGGGTTTCTCATTTGGTTTATGATGTTGAACATTTCTTTTTGTGTGTTGGTGGCTTTGGTGATTCTGTCATCGTAATGCCTTTTCTTTGCCTTTTGAATTTCCTTCTTGTACGATCAGATTTGTCTCTGGAACTGAATGTTCTTATCTTGGTCATATTCTTTCCTCCATTCTAGTTCCAGCTTCTTGTTGTTCTTTTTCATAGTGCTTAGTAGTGGGGTGAACCATTTTGCCATTGCTCTTTTTCTTGAGACGGTAAACGTTTTTTCCGGGGAGATGTTTTCGATTGTATCTGCAATCCGTTCATGTAGTAGGTGTGTTTTTTAGTCTAGGTCTGACTTCTCCAGTTCGATCGCAGATGGTTTTGTCAGCTCCAGTTGTTCTATGAGTTTGCTTCTTTGATGGTTTTCCAGTTCCTTTTGGTGGTGGTTGGGAGTTTGAAGGGCTGGTTGATAGTATTAGTTGGTAGCATGATCACAAATGGAATGATAAAATGGTCGCTCCAAAGTATCTGTATCAGTGGTGCAGTGGTGATAAGTTTTTTCTTGGCAAAGATTGCATCAAGTGTGTGCCCTGCTGAGCATGTTGCTCCTTTGACTAGTTGTTGTAGTTTCATGGTTGTTAGTTGCCCGATTAGTGAGCTTTGTGATTTGGTGTGCTTTTCTTCGAACCATATGTTGAAGTCCCCCAGGATTACCAGATGCTCATGTTGGATGGCTATGTTGGTGATGGCTTCTATGAAGTTGTCGACGAAGGTTGCATCATATGTCAGTGGTCTGTAAACCAGTATGAATGTAATGTTTGTTTTTATATTTTCGCTGATAGGTGTATGACCATGGATTCGCAGTTCATGATGTTTAGAGGTTCGTCTGTTTTTATTTGCAGGTGTTCTTTGAATACTATTGCAAGGCTTCCTCCTTTTTTTCCTTTCCTGTTTAACTGTAGGCATTTGAAGTTGGTGGGGAGGCAACTTTGGAGTTTGATTTTGTAGTTGTCATCCAGCCATGTTTCTGTGATGAATATTGATCTTGCGTTGATTAGGTTGAAGTGGATTTTTATGGTATAATCTGGTTTGTGCTTTATTATCGGTGTTGTCTTCTGACTGGTGTTTTGGTTTTCTTCCATGAAGATCTCAGTTGTGGTGTTGAATAGTTGTGTTTTCGTCGTTGTTGAATAGCTCTTCTAGATTAAGTCTTAGGTTTTTGTTTTTATCAGGTTCCTCTTCTAAATTTTGTGACTCTTGTTTTGGTGATGTATGGGGTTAGGGCATCAATCGTGTTCTTGTTCCCCCTAGCTTTGTCCGTTCTTCTTCTGCATGGTTGTGTATTGTTGCAAGTTTTTCTTGATTCGGTCGTTGGGTTGGTTCGTTCCAGTGAATGGTTGTTTGCGAGGTATGGTGTTAGGTATAGGGACTTTTTTCTTCTGTCGGCGCTAGTTCTGTTTTCGTTCTTATCAATTGGGGTGTGTTCCGCAGTTGTTGATCTGTGGTGATGTTCCATTGGTTTTGTTTTCTCTGCCCTTTGTCTTTCTCGTAGTCCTATTCGTTTTTGTGGCATTTTATGTTATTTGGCGGTCGGTTGTAGGGTTGATGTCAGAGTGTTACTCCCTTTTGGTTTTTGTTTGGGTTGTCGCAGTCGTGTTTCTTGTACATTGGTCAGTTTATTTCCTTTGAGTTTCCTTCAAGATTGAGGTTGCAGTTGCAGGGGCAGTAGCCACATGCAGTGCTTTGTTGGTTGGCTCGGTTTTTGTTATGATTATATGATTGTACGTGTTTTTTCTGATTGGTTTAATTCGGTTCTTTGCGTGTATGATTGTGGGTGTGGTGCTGTTGTTGCGCAGCAGTCTGTCTTTCGTGCTTAGTATGGCTGTCTTGCAGGGTTAGTCTGGTTGAGGTGGGTTCGTCCGATACAAGCTTGGGCGCTGTCTGTGGTGTGATTGCTAGAAGTGTCTGGTTCAATATGTGGCTAAGGTGAGACAAACTATGTGCAGTTGGTGGCTGTGGGGATGATCTGTTGTGTTATATAGCCAGGGCAGCTCTAGCTATTCATTGGTTCTATCAGAGATCTGTCTCAGTGTGGTGTTGGCTAGTATTCACCGTTCTGTCTAAGTGTGGCCCAGCCAGTGGTCGCAGTTCTCTGTAGGTGTTACTTAAGGCAGCATTCACAATTCTATTCTTAGTGTGGCTGGGGCCAATGGTCACAGTCCTCAATAGATATGACTCAAGGCGATATTCACAGATCTCTCCAAGTGAGACACAGGCCTATATTCAAAGTGCTAATCCAATGTGGCACTCTCTAGATGTGACTCAAGGCACTAATAACAATTCTAAGGGTGCGACGCAGGCTACTATTCACAGTACTATCCCATTGTGGCACAGGCTAATATTCACAGTACTATCCCAATGTGGCACTCTCTAGATGTGACTCAAGGCAATATTAACAATTATCTAAGGGTGCGATGCAGGCTAATATTCACAGTGCTATCCAAGTGGATCGAAGACGTGCACGCTTTTTCTTCTATGGAAGGATGGAGCATACTAAGTTAATGTGCCCAACAATGGGGAATTCAGAGAAAAAAGGGATTTGTAAAAATGTTTATCGGCAAATGACCATGTTTTGGCTAAGGCATTTTAGTTTGTTACTAATGATTATGCTTAGATTGCATTGTGAGTTGCTAATGAGGAGTTGCTGTGGAGAAGCCAGCAAATTCAAAGTAGAAAGACAATTAATTAATTAATGTAGAGAGCAACATGGCCATTTGTAAACCAACTTCTTTTAAGATGGATTATAGTTAGAAGAAGTGTTAATAAAAGTCCATTAGAGGGATTAAGGATAAAGGGCCTCATAACGGGTTTGGTGGTATCCCTGTGGTAAATCTGCCGGAATACGGTCCAAACAAATTACTGTTACCACCACTTGGTCCGGCAGAATTTCCGCCGGATTAGAAGTGGTGGTGATGTTGTAATTCCACATTTAATTTGAGTCCATTGGATTCAATGGGGCTGTTTTAGCGGAATTACCGCTGCAGTAAATCCGCCGACACTTCAGACTTTTTGACGGTGAGTTGGAGGATTTACCTCCAGGATTTTCCTGGAGGCAAATCCTCCACTCCAGGCCTGAACTCGTAATTTGGCGTAGTGGTAAAGTTGTCAGTAAAGCAGTTAACGCCAACTTTACCACTTACCGGCAACTTTACCACTTACCACCAAACTTGTAATGAGGCTCAAGGAACCTTGTGATCGGGCATGTCCGCAAGAGATATATTCCTGCCCCACAGAATGAACCAACTCCATTAATTCTTAAATTCATTACTGCACAATGAAACACAAATACCACACACAGCAACACTAAGAGAAATCTCTTTTATCTGAGTTTCAAATGTAAACAAAACTATACTGTATTAACAGAAAAGAGGGTGAGGCCTGACCTGTCTGTACTGCTCTTTTTTAGAGCGCTAGTGACTACTCTTATTTGCCAATCATTTTTAAAGTATATATTTTTTTGTTCATCCGTCACATTGGAATGCAGATTCATTTTGGCAACCGCTCACATAGAAAAAAACACAGTTTTTTGTAACAATGAATTTAATTAAACATTTAAAAAAAAGTACAAAACATAATTATATATAAAAAGAAAGATAACATTATTATCACATATATAATACAAATCATTGTCGACTGTCTCGGTTGAATACAAGCATGACTCATATGGTTGATAAGACGGATAAATATTTAGTGCACCAAAATGTAAACCCTGATTACATCACATTAAATAGATCATTGTGTACTTATTTTAAATCACAATGCAGAAAATGTAACATGCCCCCAAAAATGTGTTTTACGCAGCGGTGGAACTAGAGCACAACCTCCACTGCAACCCTCAAATAGAGGACCCTTTCCATCCCATTCCATGAACGTAACAATGCTTAGGTTCGTTGAAAATGCAAAGGCTGGTGGTGTTCCCACTTCCTGTTGTCTTACATAGGTCTGCACATGGGCCACGGCATTAGGGCACTGCACTGTCTCACGTGAATCCCTATAAAGTACTTTTTACATTTTTTTATTTATTTGGTTTAATTGAATCAATACATTTTTACAAAAAGAAAACATTGCATTAAGTTTGAGGTTCTTTGTGTCCGTTTCATTTTGATAATACTGAACCATAGTAGTACTTGAAGGTTATGGAATTACTCCTCCACTCTGATCAGTTCGATTTCTGGTTTCTATCTAGGTCAATCAAGGATCCTGCTCCAGCGATGCAGTGATTAAGTTCATCATGGAAACTACTGCTATCACAGTATTTGCCTTTTCTCCACAGATGAGGGTCTTCCAGAAGGATTCTCCACTCATACATGGAAAGTTCATTGCTAATGGTGACAAGTATTTTGTTCTTTCAGTGTTCCATTTTGGACAAGTTAGCAAGAGATGTTTAATCGATTCAGTTTCTTCAGTCTGTGTGCAGAATCGACAGGCTCCTGAGGTTGATGTTCCTCGAATACAGTTCACTTAATTTGTTTTGAGCAAATTCAGCCTCATTCGAAGGAAGGTGTCTCGAAAGGATTTGTCAAGAAATCTCTTTAGGTACCCTCTACGATGGTTCAGTTTTATGTCAATCGAGGGTAGATCTTTTGCCAGGATACTTTTGGAGGCCTCTTCAGATGTTCGGATCCAATCCAGCTCGAGTAGTTTTCTTTTTACTCTCAGTGGGTTAGCTATTAGTTCTTTCTCAGAGCTGCCGATTTCTGTCAGGTTTGCCTTTTGTTTAGCACCCAGGTATTCAATACGTCATTTTTGCTAATTTGAATTTCGTCGTAAAAGATCTTGAAGATTGGAGCACTGAATGGTGGAATTGTTTTCCTGTAAAGACTCAAGGCGTTCCATTCCACGATTGAGACAAGGGACGATAAGCCAAGCTCATTTCTGATCTTGTAGTGCTTGCAGCGTTTGGAAGGTTTAGTATCTTTCTCCAAAATGAACCTTCGAGCGTAGGCCATAGTTTGGTAGGCATGTGAATCATGCCTTCTGCGCCATAGGTTAGAATGGGGATGACATTGTTTCTATAGAAGTTAACTAGTGCAACCATATAGAACCGACCAAACTTGTTATCCATCATGCGTCCTTGGGCAGCTAGGATCTAAACTTTAGATATCAGTAGCTCTTGAGCATTGGCTTCTACTGAGCTATTGTTAAACTGAACACCCAGATATTTGATGGAATCCACTTCTTCAATTTTTTTCCTGTTCACAAACCAATTCGGACAGTTCAGCTTCTTTCTGGCTCTCTGTAGACAAAAGATCTTAGTCTTGCCTTCATTTAGTTCTAGAGTGTTTTGGTGAAGGTACCGTTGTAAGCTGTCCAGTTGCCTTTGGAGGCCAATAGGAGTCTGATCGATCATGATCAGATCATCAGCGTAAAGTAGTCTGTTGATCTTAAAATTCCCGATTGTTGGTGGGAATATGCGCAATAGAGGTTTGTGATCCTTGATGTCCGTGATGAAGAAGTTGTAGATGGCAGGGGCAAAAGGACAGCCCTGCTTGACTCCCCTCGAGGTGGGGATTGGTTGACTTCGTAGACCCTCTCTGTTTAGGCGGACAGTTGAGGTGTTGGAGTGTAGTTGGATCAGTGGTTCTAGTATTCCATCCGGGCAATCTCGATCTCTCAACTTTTTCCACAGACGGTTGCGATCTACTCTGTCAAAAGCCTGAACGAGGTCAACAAAGGCGATGTAAATCCTCGTCCCTGACTGATGGCTTTGGGCCTTAAGAATGTTCAGCAATGCAATGTTTGCCAATGTACCAATGTTCTTGATGAACCCTGTTTGAAATGGGTTGTACCAACCATGTGTAGTTGTCCATTGTAACGCTCACCTGATTCCCGTAGAGGCGCCGGTCTTGACTGGGCGTATACCGTATCTTCAAAGGTGATGTGTAACACACGGCTGGCTCTTTGGGCTGGACCTCTGTGCACTGTATCTCTGACTCGAAGGGTAAGATGTCTGCAGATAGAAAATAGGGGACTAAGGAACTGGGTTATTGAATGTCTCTCTCTTCTTCCCTTTCTCTTCTCCTGTAGAACCCCAAAGGTTAACGCTCTCACCTTAGGTAAGTGAACGCCGTGCTCTCCATCTGCCTCGGGGCAGGGTGCTGTAACCAGTTTCTTCACTGGATAAGGGGAGCAGGCCTCTTGACTTCAGAGGACTGCTGTCCGTCGTTTACTGCACGAACGGTAAGTTTCGAGTAATCCTAATGTCTTTAAAGTCTTTAGTAATGATGTCTCTTGTTTTGCAGGGTTCCGGCGATGGCGGATGACGGGCTGAAGTGAGTTGAAGATGGAGCCCGTGTGATGAATAGAAGCGCCTGGAAGCACGTAAGTAAGCGCTTGTTGCCTGCTGCACGATGCGCTCTAACTGTCTTTTTATTTTGCAGGTACAAGTTCGGAGCGGCTGCAGGGTGCCGGAATACCCACTGGGTTAGATGTGGAAAGGAGTAATGGCACATGAGTATTAAAGTTCCCCAATGTCTTTAAACGCACCTTGTTTTGTCTTCCAGATGCGGAATGCAGCGCCAAAGGCCTCCGGAGCGTGCGAAGAGTTGGTAAGCTTTTGTCTTTCAGATGCCGGAATGCAGTGTGAAGACCTCCGGAGCGCACGAAGAGTAGGTAAGCCTTTGTCTTTCAGATGCCGGAATACAGCGAGAGGCGTTGGTGACAGCCGATGGACCAGGTAAGTGAAGAGCTGTCACTGAAGACCGTAATGCTAACCTGTTCTTTCTTGTCTTTATAGGTGTTGCTGAAGACTGGATTCAGGATGGTAAGCCTTTTTCCTTAGGCCCAGGATCAGATGCAGAAGACACGATGAGCGTTCTGCTGCAGAGGATGCAGAATAACGCAAAGCAAGATTCATCCATCGGGTGTGGTTTAAATAGCCTCCTGTAGTGCTTAGGTGTCTCCTTCCACAGCCATGCCTAGGTAAGAAAAGAGTTCCTGCTTTCCAGAAGAGTTCCAGTGTTCTGAATCTAGGGAGTGGCTCCTGCCCCACCCAACAGGAAAAGTAGTTCCAAACAGAAGAGGATCAGAGGCTCAACTGGCAGGCAGGTAAGCAGCATGGTCTGCTGCAGGTAAGTCAACCCAAGCATTATGAGCCCGGCGCTTCCAGCGCTGGGACTGGGCATATCTATGAGCCTGGTGCCACTGGCGCCAGGAATGGGTCCAAAAGGTCCCAATTGGGACTGGTTGGCACTCGGAACCTGGGTTATGGATCTGCTTCCAAGGGAGTTGGGAAAACCCTGACCTTTTGGAAGCAGAGATCATGACAGTACCCCCCCTCAAGGCCCCTCCCAAACCGGGCTTCTCCGGGGGTTTTGGCTTGTCAGGAAATGTTCGGTGAAATCTTTTGATTAGGCGAGGAGCGTGGACATATTCAGCAGGTTCCCAGGATCTCTCTTGGGGGCCGTAGCCTTTCCAGTCAATTAGGTAAAATAGTTTAGATTTGGAGATCTTGGAGTCCAGAATGATTTTGACTTCAAACTCGAGTTCTCCATCAACTAGGATAGGTTTTGGAGATTTAGTTAGTCGGGTTTGAGGTTGCACGGGTTTTAATAGAGAGACGTGGAAGACCGGATGTATCTTCATGTGCGGGGGCAAGTCCAACTTGACCGCTGCTGGGTTTACTATGGTAGTGATGGAATAGGGACCAAGGTATCTTGGGTTGAATGTGCGTGGCCCTTTTAGAGGTAGATATTTGGTGGATAACCAGACTTGATCCCCTACTTGATATTGAGGGGCTTCCTTCCGATGTTGATCTGCTCCTTTCTTGTATTGTTCTTTAGCCCTTTGAAGGTGAGAAACAGCTTCCTTAAAGGCTTGGGATGATTGTAGAATGCAGGTAGTCTACTGCTGGTGTTTCAAGATCTTGGAGGGGATCCAACTCCGAGGTTCGAGGGTGACTGCCGTACAAAAGAAAAAACGGGGTTTTCCCAGTTCCCGAATGGACAGAGTTATTGTAGGCATATTCGGCTATCCAAAGGATGTCTTTCCAAGTTTTTTCCGTTTGTTGCAGCATGCAGCGTAAATACTGTTCCAGAGTTTGATTGGTCCTCTCGGTTTGTCCGTCGGTCTGAGGGTGGTGACTGGTCGATAGTCTCACATCAATTTGAGCCGACCGACAGCAACTTCGCCAAAAATGAGAAATAAATTGACTACCTCGATCCGAAATTAGAACCGAAGGAAAACCGTGCAGTTGGACGATGTTTTCGAGAAATTCTCGGGCCAGAGTTGCTGCTGTTGGCAAGCCTTTGAGCGGAATGAAATGCGCCATCTTGGAGAATAAGTCCACGATTACTACAATCGTATTGTATCCGGAGCATGGAGGTAGATCGGTGATGAAGTCCATAGAAAGCGTATGCCAAGGGCGAGGTGGGATGTCAATAGGGCGTAAGAGGCCTGCTGGTCTTTCCTTTTGACTCTTGTTTTGGGCGCATACTCCACAGGACATTATAAAGTCGCTGATATCTTTTTTCCAAGACGGCCACCAGAAGTAGCGCTTGATCTTTTCTGAGGTCTTGGCCATACCGGGATGTCCTTCCATTAAAGAATCGTGATAACAAGAGATTACTTTTTTCTGTAAATCTGTGCTGGGTAGGTATAATCGTTCTTGGAAATACAATAAGTTGTCCTTTACTGCAAAGTCCTTTCCCTGCAGATGCCAATTCTGTATGTCTGCTGGAGTTACATGTTGCCTGGCTTTATCCTTAACTTCCTCTATGGATTCTGTGGCGATTACACCCAGAATTCTTTGTTCGGGAATGATTGGTACAGGTTTAGGGTTGATCAAGTGTTCTTCCACTCCCATCCGAGAAAGGGCATCAGCTTTACCGTTCTTTGTACCAGGTCGATAGGTAATTATGAAGTCAAACTCGGCAAAGAATAATGCCCAACAGAGTTGTCTAGAGGATTGGGCTTTTGCGGTTTTCAAATATTGCAGGTTTCGGTGATCCGTAATCACAGTAACGGTGTGTCGGGCCCCCAGCAAGATAATGCCGCCAAGCCTTAAAGGCAGACTTGATAGCCAGAAGTTCCTTGTCAGTAATCGTGTAATTGATTTCAGGAGGTGAGAATTTGCGGGACCAAAATGCCACGGGATGCAACTGATTGGTTACCGGGTCCTTTTGTGACAGAACTGCCCCCATGGCAAGGCTTGAAGCATCAGTTTCCACGATGTAGGGGAGTTCGGGGCGAGGGTGTTTTAAGATTGGTGCAGAGATAAATTTAGTCTTCAAATCCTGGAAAGCTTGTTCCGCCTCGGTAGACCATTCAAAACGTTTGTTTTTCTTTAACAAGGCAGTGATGGGCTGGACTATTCGAGAGAATTCGGGGATAAACCTGCGGTAAAAGTTAGCGAAGCCTAACATGCTTTGCACACCTTTTACGGAGGATGGTGATGGCCATTTGAGAACTGCATCGACCTTCTTTGAATCCATACGCACTCCGCCAGGTGACAATATGAATCCCAAGAATTCAACTTCAGTCACGTTGAAAACACATTTTTCCAATTTAGCGAAAAGTTTGTGTTGACGCAATCTTTCGAGGACCATTTTCACGTGTTTCCGATGTTCAGATTCCGATGAAGAATAAACGAGGATGTCGTCAATGTAAACAACAACACACACATCTATGAGCTCTCTGAGGACATCGTTCATAAAATATTGAAAGGCGGCCGGGGCATTGCAAAGTCCGAAGGGCATGACCTGATATTCAAATAGCCCATACTTGGTGCGGAAGGCCGTCTTCCATTCATCGCCCTCTTTTACTCGTACCAAGTGGTAAGCTCCTCTAAGGTCCAGCTTTGTATATATGCATGCTTTTCTGACTTGGTCCAGGAGTTCAGGGATCAAAGGTAACGGATATCTATTCTTAACGGTGATCTGGTTCAGGGAGCGATAATCTATACAAGTTCTAAGGTCTCCTTCCTTTTTTGGAACGAAGAACAAAGCTGAAGAAGCAGGGGACTTGGAAGGACGAATAAACCCATTTGCCAGGTATTGATCCAGGTATTGTCGAAGGTGAAGGTTCTCAGGCTCGGTGAGGGCATAAATTCTACTACAAGGAGGAGTAGATCCAGGTATCAGGTCTATCTGGCAGTCATAAGACCTATGAGGAGGTAGAGAGTTAGCCTGATCCTTCCGGGAAAACATCTTGGTATTCTAGGTATTCGGGAGGTAACTGGGGAGTCTCTGAAGAAATTGCTGCCAGTGCAACACCAGGTGGAGGGTGACAAGTAGAGACACATTCTGGAAACTGGACCGTTCTTGCTCGCCAATCGATCAGAGGATTGTGTTTCTCTAACCAAGGTATTCCTAGAATAATCTGAAACTGAGGGGCCTTGATCACATCGAACACGATCTTCTCATGGTGTCCATCTTGACTTACTAGCGTCACCTCTTGAGTGGTATGCGTTACTGGCCCGGAGGCTATCTCCGTACCATCCACCGTAGTAATGACGTCCTTTACAGCCTTGGGACAAAGAGTTAGATTCATCCTCAAAACCATTTCATGATCCACATAATTGCAGATGGCACCGCTGTCGACGTAAGCTTCAATTGCATGTAATCGATCCGGATTATCAGGGCTAATGAGGACCATAGGTATCACGAAATGCGAGGTCACGGAACTGGTTTTCACGCTCGGCAAGAGGACCTCTATTCTTGTCGGGCGAGGTCGTTTCCCTGCTCAGAGTTTGTATATTTGGTAACTGCAGCTCCTACTGCCTTCTTGGCAGGTTTCACCGGACAGTCTCGAAGAAAGTGCCCTGAGTTTCCGCAATAGAGGCATAATTGCAACTGTTTTCTCCTTTCCCGCTCCTTTTGTGTTAGAGGACCTTTCAGACCCCCTATTTGCATGGGTTCCCCGGAGTCTACTCCTTTGGAAGGAGTTGGCGGTTTGGAAAATACTCGAGCATCAAACTTGGAACGATCGGCCTTCCTGTTCTGCAGTCTGTGATCTATTTGAACGACTAAGTCTATATAGTCCGAACAATCTTGTGGGGGATTCACTACTTTGGCGAACACATCTTTGAGCTCTCCACGTAGACCTCTATAAAACAGCATAATCCTTTTGTCCTCAGGCCATTGAGTTTCCACTATCAGTCTGTTGAAAGACGCAATATAAGCCAAAAGGTCTTGATTACCTTGTTGCAACGAAAGAAGCTCATTGTCCAAGGCCTGCCCCTGTGAATGTCTTGCGAACAGTTTTTCCATACTGAGCTGAAAAGCTTGAAAATCATGGAGGACCGGATCATCTTGATTTACTAGAGGGATCGACCAGTCTGCCGCATTGCCACTAAGGTACGAAAGCACGAAAGCTACTTTAGCTTGATCAGTTGGAAAGGCTGCTGGCCGGCATAAGAAATGCAACCGGCACTGATTGATAAATACTACAAACCTCTTTGGGTCACCAGAAAATCGTTCGGGCGGAGCCAGAGGTACATTCCCAGGTAGGTTGATCTGCACTGGATTCATAGAGGATGTAGAAGGAAGATTTCCCCCAGATGCGGGTAACGGGGTCTGTCCGGCTTGTGACTGTAGCAATTGTCTAGCGAGATCATCTGTTCGCTCCTTGGAAATAATCAGTTCCCTTCTTAGAGCGTTCGTTTCCTGACGGGCTGCATGCACTTCTGCCCTTAGTTCCCCAAGTAACTGGGCTAGCTGGTCGGTATCCGAGGTTTCCATAGCGCCTGGACGGGAGTTTTGTGGTAGGCTTTGCGTTCTGTAACGCTCACCTGATTCCCGTAGAGGCGCCGGTCTTGACTGGGCGTATACCGTATCTTCAAAGGTGATGTGTAACACACGGCTGGCTCTTTGGGCTGGACCTCTGTGCACTGTATGTCTGACTCAAAGGGTAAGATGTCTGCAGATAGAAAATAGGGGACTAAGGAACTGGGTTATTGAATGTCTCTCTCTTCTTCCCTTTCTCTTCTCCTGTAGAACCCCAAAGGTTAACGCTCTCACCTTAGGTAAGTGAACGCCGTGCTCTCCATCTGCCTCGGGGCAGGGTGCTGTAACCAGTTTCTTCACTGGATAAGGGGAGCAGGCCTCTTGACTTCAGAGGACTGCTGTCCGTCGTTTACTGCACGAACTGTAAGTTTCGAGTAATCCTAATGTCTTTAAAGTCTTTAGTAATGATGTCTCTTGTTTTGCAGGGTTCCGGCAATGGCGGATGACGGGCTGAAGTGAGTTGAAGATGGAGCCCGTGTGATGAATAGAAGCGCCTGGAAGCACGTAAGTAAGCGCTTGTTGCCTGCTTCACGATGCGCTCTAACTGTCTTTTTATTTTGCAGGTACAAGTTCGGAGCGGCTGCAGGGTGCCGGAATACCCACTGGGTTAGATGTGGAAAGGAGTAATGGCACATGAGTATTAAAGTTCCCCAATGTCTTTAAACGCACCTTGGTTTGTCTTTCAGATGCGGGATGCAGCGCCGAAGGCCTCCGGAGCGTGCGAAGAGTTGGTAAGCTTTTGTCTTTCAGATGCCGGAATGCAGTGTGAAGACCTCCGGAGCGCACGAAGAGTAGGTAAGCCTTTGTCTTTCAGATGCCGGAATGCAGCGCGAGGCGTTGGTGACAGCTGATGGACCAGGTAAGTGAAGAGCTGTCACTGAAGACCGTAATGCTAACCTGTTCTTTCTTGTCTTTATAGGTGTTGCTGAAGACTGGATTCAGGATGGTAAGCCTTTTTCCTTAGGCCCAGGATCAGATGCAGAAGACACGATGAGCGTTCTGCTGCAGAGGATGCAGAATAACGCAAAGCAAGATTCATCCATCGGGTGTGGTTTAAATAGCCTCCTGTAGTGCTTAGGTGTCTCCTTCCACAGCCACGCCTAGGTAAGAAAAGAGTTCCTGCTTTCCAGAAGAGTTCCAGTGTTCTGAATCTAGGGAGTGGCTCCTGCCCCACCCAACAGGAAAAGTAGTTCCAAACAGAAGAGGATCAGAGGCTCAACTGGCAGGCAAGTAAGCAGCATGGTCTGCTGCAGGTAAGTCCACCCAAGCATTATGAGCCCGGCGCTTCCAGCGCTGGGACTGGGCATATCTATGAGCCTGGTGCCACTGGCGCCAGGACTGGGTCCAAAAGGTCCCAATTGGGACTGGTTGGCACTCGGAACCTGGGTTATGGATCTGCTTCCAAGGGAGTTGGGAAAACCCTGACCTTTTGGAAGCAGAGATCATGACATCCATTTGTTGAATTTTGCAAGAAGAAAGGTTCCAAAAATGTTCCCTACAACATCCAATAACACAATGGATCAGTAATTTTTTGGGTCATCTCTTTGTCCCCGTTTATAAATTGGCACAATAGTTGCTGTCTTCCAGGATCGTGGGAGTTGTCGAGTTTTGCAGACCAAATCTAAAACTTCTTTGATGAAACAAGCCCATTCCTGGGGGTGTTCTTTTAACATTGCGTTGTTTAACCTATCAGGCCCGGGGGCCCTCGAGGGGTTTAGTCTTTTGATTTTGAGCTCAATGTCTTCTAGGGATTGTTCTAAGTCCCAGGTTGCTTTGGATGTCGGTGAGATATACGGCGTAGTGTTATCTTGGCCGCCAAATAAAGTCAGAAAATGTTGTTTCCATGTTTCCCCTGGGAATGGATTTTGTTGGGAGTCAATCGGAGTATCCTCACTCTGTTTAATGAGTTGCCAGATGTCTCTTGAGTTCTTGTTATTTAGAGCCTTTAGCATCTGTTCTGCGTCGTTTTGCAGCAAGAGTCTTCTACGGCCTCTTATCCAGTTTTTATAAGTTTGTTTGGCAGCTCTCGCTTGTTTTCTCAGATGTGAGTTCCTTTTTGATGCAATTCTTGTGATCTGCCTGAGAGCCCTTCTTTTCTCAACAAGAACTGCATCATAACTGTGTTTTGGAGGTTTGTGACCCAGTCTTGAACCTGGTTTTTGCGTCATGAATTTTTCCAGGAGGGGTTGGAAATCGACTTGCAGAACAGTATTTAATCCTTGGTCACTTTTCCTTGCCTTAGTGTAGTCTTTCAGTAAAGAGTTGATTTCCTGTGGTTTTAATCCGAGTCGGTTCCCTCTGTTGTTTGGTTCAACTAATGAACCCATTTGTTGAGGCCGACTTTCAGTTCCGTTTGCAAGTGATATGGTTATTAAGTTATGATCACTGTTTTGAGTTTGAATAATTTCACGAGTTAGGATTTTCCTTCCCAGGTCACTCGAGATGAAAACATGATCTATGTTGCTCATTGATCTTCTCTTTGCCAAGTAGGTGCCGATGGTCTTGTTCTCGGACAGATCAGTTCTGTGGACACAATGTCTCTTGGTGACATTGCTGATGACCATAGAGTGCCTCTTGTTTCTAAAGTACTTTAAGGAATGACACCTGATTTCACAGCATTTATTTCTCTGCATGGGTGCTGAAAATCCAGCCTGTGCAGGGAAACAAATGCCTCTCCATCCCTTCCTCTACATGTCTCTCTTAGACTGGGAGAGGGGCAGTGGTCGAAGTGTACGAAAAGAAGTAGTGGAACTATGTACCCTGCTCCCCACAAACCCCATAGCCACACTCTTTCCCACACACAATACAAACCCCCAAACACATGCACCTGCTGTTTAAGGGAACTTTCAATGCAGTGTACTGAAGTGAAAGTATCAACTTCTTCCTACACTTTTATTTTAAAAACCAAACCATTCCCGAACGGTTTCTTTTCAAAATAAAAGTATAGGAACAGTAAAACTTAATTAAAATAAGTAGAGGAGCACCGCTCCCAACCGCTCCCGCCCACTTCGACCACTGAAGAGGTGTCAGAGTGCTTACCTTGTCCCCAGTTTAATTCTGAGCAGGAAGGAGGGATACAGACTGCTGGCCCCTGACCTGCTGCTGAGCCTGTCCCTCTGTGGAGAGATGTTCACTGCCACTGCCCGAAGGTAAGTGAAATGTTGAATGTGTGTGTATCCGTGTATGTTACAGAGAGAGAGCGTGTGAGAAAATGTTTATGCGTGAGTGTTATAATGGAGAGTGATTGTATTTATGTGTGAGTGTGTGCATGAGAATATTTAGTATATAAGTGTGTGTGTGTGTACGTAGTTGGGCATGCAATGATGACTGACGAGTGAACAGATTGTCATCACTTGTCAATCATCATGAAGTGAGGGGCTGTGGAAGGCAGGTATAGAACACTCACATTGCCTTTGCCCCTTATTGCAGTAACATTATTAATATTACTTGAATAATGGGCAAAGACCATTTGAGTGTTTTCTGATGTAGGGGTGTGTGTGGTCACATTGGTGCACCGTGCAGTCAGTCTAGGCACATTTTCCTACAGTAGCATTACATTTTGTACTGGCTTCAAAGGTATAGCCAATGTAAGTGTTTTTACATGGCTCAGCCAAACTTGCATACATTGGTGCAGCCATTATGGGCATATTTATAACTAAAGTAAGAAAATATTCCCATACTAGCTATGGCACGGCAATCCTGGGCATCAACAATAAAGCAAACATGATAAGTCTTATGTGGTTAGGCTGGTCTACATTGGTGCAGCAAGTCTGGATATATTTTCTTACTGTGATGTGGCATTTTGCACTGGGCATCAAGAGTAAAGCAACGATTATATGTATTACTGCATCGCTAGACTGGCCTACACTGGTGTAGCTAGCCTGGATATATTTTCTTATTGTGGCATTAAATGTATACTGGGCATCAAGGATAAAGCAAACATGATAAGTGTTACTACATGACTAGACTGGCCTACATTGTTGCTGTTAATCTGTTTTCTTACTGTGGCGTGATACATTCTACTAGGAATCCAGGGTAACAACCACATGAGTGTTTTTTGTGGCCATATTGACCTTCATTGGTGCATCCATTCTGAACATGTTTTCTTACTGTGGCATGGCATTTGTTCTGGCAAAGCCAATAGAATTATATTGTTACTTGAGAATATTGGCATACTGACATGTTGGCAGAGCCAGCATGAACATGTTTCTATCATTAGTGCTATTATGTGCAAAGCATACATAAAGATATTCTTACATCGGAATACTGGCATATATTGGTGCAGCCAGCATGAACATGTATGGCACAGCCAGCTTGGAAAGGTTTTTTAAGCTGACATATATTGTGGGAAAAGGCATCATGAAAGTGTTTTGGAAAAATCTCCTGTGCTTTGTTGCTGATTTGCAGTTATTGGATGTGTTCATGAGTTAAGCTACACAACCGATTGTAAATGTGTTTTTTTAACCCAAAATTTCATAGAAAATGTGATATAAAATGCACCATTTGAGCCCATTGTTTGAACATCGTCCCTCTTGTTTTTGTTCATACTCCCTCGCTTTGCTCAGCGACTCCCGCATAGTCCTGGCAAACATTAACACTCCTAAAATGACACCACTTGAGTGCTACTTGAGTATAAATGATATTGAAATAATCTGATAACCCTCCAGCCAAGGAGATCCTGGATAAGGTGTCAATTACTCTGCCTCATTATAACATTTTTGTATTTTTATTTTCGAGCAGGATGGAAAGTGGCTCAATATGAATACAATTCAATAACATCCCTCCCATGAGGCCTGCCATTAGTGAGCCCTTGAAAGGGTCCCACTACACTAGTTGGGGAAAGAAACGATTGTACAAAGGTCACATACAAACCGGAATCCCAAAGGGTTGTATTAATATCATCTCCTCTAAGTGGACGTGGGCAACAGAGTGAAACTTCGAGGCATCACTAGCCTGGGAAGAAATGGTATATGACATCTGCTAGGCATTATTTCCCCGTTGAGCGT